>NC_140232.1:5861636-8261636 GCF_951802725.1 Rutilus rutilus | reverse complement strand
GATCCTCATTCGAAAGAAAACTGAATGAAATCAATGTAGTGTCTGATTAGTTTCTCTTCTTTCTTAAGTATCCCGCTTCTAATTTTTGTTCTCTTAAGAAAAGAGTAATCTATCATGTGCCCCCTCTAGAGTTTCAGAGGACATCTCAAACAATATCTCAAACTATGCTAAGATTTACCTGATAGCAAATTCTGCAATCAACAGTGCTCAATAGTTCTCAGATCTCAATATGAACTCAAACTGTTCTCATCAAATTTAAAGCTTATGTGAGATATGACTGAGATCTCCATTATCTTAGTGTTGCAACATTAGTTTGATAGCCCTATTCTTCAGAGACAGCATCTGAGATAAGATTGATACTTGCCTAAAACATATTAACAAGTCTTCTGAGCTATTGAAAAGCCACATCTGAGATTTTCATTGTGGTCAGTAATAGAGAGGGCTATTAAAAACAGTACATTGAGAGTTGAGGCTTAACCTCAGCAATAAGAATGAGACTTACTTTTGGCTTTCTCGTTCTTCCTAGACGGTCGCCAGCGGATGCAGGACTTGTGTTCGTCCAAGTAGAAAAAGCGCACCAGGCCTTTGGATCCTCCACGCAGTTTCACCATCTGAGTGCCCGTCTGCATGGAGCTCATGCATTTCTCCACTAACAGAGACACAAGAGACAGGGATGATTTCAGGCATTTCTACTGTACAGTACTGTCTACTTTTTTCATAAAGAAATACAATGAAAAAATAGTAATAGAAAATCAATTCATAAACAGATGAATGAACGAAACAATAATAATAATAAAACAATAGATGGCTGGATATCGCACTCCCTTACCACCCAAAACTATAAATAAAACATGATAATGTTCTAATATCTGTGGTGTATGAGAACGAACATACACCAATGATATTTTTATCATTTCAAATGGCAGAGGTTAAGTTGTCTGCTACTCATGATATTATAGGTAAACCCCACCCAAGCATTTTTCAGCATTTGTCCTGTGTATGTGTCCGTTACCCAGAGGACTAACAACAATCCATCAAAATATCTGACGTGCTCCTGAAACGGCCAGCAATCAATACTGTGACCTTTATGTACCTGATCAAAATCCAAATTCATTTTCAAACATCCATCTTCCTTCACAATACAACAATTGTTCGGCAAGATTGACAATTTCTCGGTTCATATACTGCACTTGTGAAAGCAACCGCTTGTTGGAAACAATCATGCATTCTAAATAACTGCCACATTCTCTCACTCTTAAATTTTCTCCAGATGGCTCATTCCGCAATTGACAACACAGTTGTGAAATGTTTAAACCTGTCTGGACTAATGTTTTAACACTGTGATGAAAGCTGCCATGAAAATGGAATTTATTGAAATAACCAAGCAATGTTACAACATAAACAACATTTCAAATTTACTGTTCTCCTTATAAAAAAAACTGTAGCAGTACCATTGAACAGTGATGCTTTGACATTTACATTGCCTCACTGTGCTACATATCCAGAAACATAGTATAACCATGGAACTTAAAGTGTCATAACAGTGCAAGGAAAAAACTAAGAACAAAATCCCAGGAGACTTTACTCCACCAAATTGCCTTCAGGAACAGAGATGACTGCAAGCTTTTTGTTTTTCATTATTCATGCACTTATGAACAGAAAGAGTGTGAAGTAACACTTAAGACAACACAGATCTGGCTTTTATAAAGAAGTTTCTTCAGAGAACAGACCGCTGTTACATAAACAGCAGATGAGCTGAGAGACTATTATATAATAATCAGTGAAGTGTTCACAATAGTGTGCCATTACTCTATGTTTCCATCTCTTAGTATTAATGTGGTATTAATATTGGCAGAGCTCATCTGAGGTGGCTCTTTATTTGATAATTACGCAGGGAGCATCGACAGACAGGATGTAATATAAGAAGATTTGAGCAGATCACTAAATCCAGGTTTGAGTGATTGGTGTATACGCTTATGTGTTATTCAGAATGACTGTACACTAATTGCATGACTAAAGTACCTTGTCTAAAGCTAAGCGGTGATCCTAGTTACTCATAGAGTTCCAGTATCATCAGTATGTTAACTACTAAAAATCCACTATTTTTAGTTCCAATTAGAACCAGAAATGTTTTACAGCCTGATCTCATAGGATATCTCTAGCTCTGTAGAAAACCATCTATATAAAGGTGCTTTAAAAGGACAGTTCACCTCTTTCAAAGGAGAGAGAAATGCATGTGCGTTTGGAACAACATGAAGGCGAGTAAATGATGACAGAAAATACATTTTTAAGTGGCTATCTCTTTGTGGTTAACATGAAATTGCATTCCTGCGATAGACTGGCCCTTCATCCAGGATCCAGCATCCCTGTGACCGTACATAAAACAAGCCTTTTCGAACATGGATGGATGGATTTTCCTTTTGTAATGTGACATGTCTCTGAGTGAAACAAGATATTAATGAAGCAAAAATGTAGGAGCTTGACTTCATCTGTTGGGAAATACTGGATTATAAAAGGTGGCTGTTCCATACCAGAATGGACCTGAATGCAAGCCTGTTGTCATTGGCTTTAATGTTAAACTGCCTGAATTATTATTATAGGCAACATTTTGAAAGGCAACATCACAAAATGGAAGCCTCAAAGGATGGCTAAATAGAATTTTTGGAATGGGTTTTTTAGCCTCTTTTTTTCAGGGTTATTTATGTCCTACTTGACTTTTGTCAGAATTTTGACTTTTCATCTCCTAATTATGACTTAGCATGTCATAAAAGTTCACTTTTTATGCCATAAGACAAACATTTATTTTCTTTGTAATAACTAGCACTGATGAATCATTTACAATAAGACCAGGTATTTGCATTAAGAATGTAAATAGAGTCAAAATGGAGATTAAACCACCCAAAAAAATAATGTGCTGATTTGAAGAAATGTAAAGTAAAATCAAGAGCTTTTTATTTTCACCAAAGAACTAAACTGCAACTCAAGAGCAGCGGAAAATGGTTCTTGATACAAAGAGGTTATACAATCATAAGGTTATACAAAGAACTGTTGAAGAACATTTATTTTAAAAATGTGGAATGGATCCGGCAACCTTCGTGGCTGATTTGCCAGAGAAACCTTTGAATAGAATGTAGCCTGGTTTAACAAAAGTTCTGTGAGATAATGCCAGCTCAATGCACCGTAAATTCAGCCAGCAGTTTTTTTTTTTCTCTCTTAATATGCCCGCAAGATCTGTGGTCTTTAAAATTGATCCAATCTCTATTGCTGAACACACAGCAGGAAGTTCAGAATCAATAGGGGTTAAGCCAAACTGCTTTTTGATTGTTAGAACAGTAGACACCAAAAAAAAAGAGAAGAGTGCTTTGGTGAATGTATCCCATGTTGTGCAAAAGCAGTCTAACGCAAGCGTCTCCCATGTGGTACCTCATCAAAAACACTTCTCTAGTGGGTCTGAAATGGTTGCTATGGAAACCAGGTTCATGGTTGAAACGTTTGAGGAACCTGAATGGAAATTTAGGTAAATAGACTAGCCACGTTGCTAATTGACCAGCTTGAATACTCATATACTCTAGTTGGCTCAAGAAAATAGTTGGCAACAAAATATCAAAAGAAGATGCACTGATTGGTGCCATTGTAAGCCCATTTATCAGAGTTGAGCCTCTAATGCTGCCACATAGTAGGTCAAAGTGGCTCGTCTGCAGGATGTGTGCCAGAGAAAAGTAAGGTAAACCTCTCAAGCACCATCCATCAGGGAATTAAAGCTTAAAGGGATTGCCCATATGTCACTCCTTGTACAAACAGGTGCCTTTCCATCATGCCACACAAAAGAAATCAGCCTTCTTGACGTCTCACTGCGTTGATGAAGCCAAATGTCACACTGGTGTGTGGTAAACAACCGGGAAAGAATTTTGGAGAGCTAGTAAACAACTAATATTTTATGACAGCAATGACATTCAATTGCTATTTTTATTTTTTTATTTTTTTTCATTTATTTTAGAGGGCTCCAATGCTGGTTTACTGGATGCCCTAGGCAGGATAACCCGTAAACTGTCCACCCCCTTTCTGAGCATACTGTATAACTGAACTTAAATGGTTGTAATTTCTGAATGCTTTGGAATACACATCTAACATTGGTCACTTTAGATTATTGCAGAAGTGAAAGCAGCTTCAAAAAAAAAAAAAAAAAAATGTAAAAAAGTTTTTATTTTATTTGTTTAACTTTACTGTAAAGCAAATGTACTGAACTAAACATTTTCCATTTTATAAAAAATACATATTTTACAAATTAAGTTGAAAATCAAAGCTATATTACTAACCAAGTTGTTTTCCAAATTTGACGTTGATATCACAAAAATTAAGCCAGCTAAAAGGTACCATTAAAAGTACCATTTCCATAGTAATGCAATGTCCAATTAAAACCTTTTTTTTTTCTTCTGCTTTCGAATGATGCTAAAATATGTGATAAAAAGTGTGCCAAGTTACCCACAACAGGGATACTGACAGTTAACAGGATAATATATGACCGTGACCATTATGCATATTAAAACTTGTAACATTTTGTGATATAACTTTTTACAAGGGTACACTGGCTCAAATTCCAGTCTAACATATGGCATATTGCTATTTCATATTTCGTAATAAAGGGAAAAAAAAACCCTACTGATCTTGACAGTCAGTGATCAACATTTTAATTAAATGAAAAATGGCAGTTTTTACAGTTTATCACTATTTTGTTCATGCAGCTTTTGAACAACATGAGGGTGGGAAGACAACAGAACTGTCAGTGATCTGTGGAATGTGAGATTCAATCAAACTAATCAAATTTAGACTTGAATGGAGGATTTCAGACACAGCATTTTAGATAAAAACCTTTATTTTTTTTATTTTTTTAAGAAATTAAATTAAAATATGTGAATGAATGGACATGATGCTTTTGTTTTGATGTCACTCTATGAGCTAGATCCATTTACCAACCTTTTCTATGTATTGTACACCCACAGATGCATTAGTAAGGGGGTGTCCTAATACCAACACTTGTGGTATTTGGCCACTTGAGAGTGTGTGCATTAAAAGGTTAAAAGTTCAAGGCCCTTAATGGACACAAAATCTTTCAAATCAGTATTTGAAGCTAAGCGTATACCATAATTCAGGTTCATTTGCTCCAAAATGGTAAGATTCTGAGGAAAATTTAAAGTTAAATTAATTAGATATTACATGTAATTTGGTAGAAAACATAAAGTGTTTTATTGGTGCAGATATGAGTATGTATTTGTATTTGTAAGTATGTACACTATTCCACCAAACCACCATGTTGAACACTGTATTTTGTAATATTCTGCTTTTTATCACTTAATTAGAAGCAAATTGTGTTGTCTGGTACTACTGAACAGACATTTAGAAGTTTTATTTATAGAAGTGCATTGAAAATCAAAATGTGTAAATAAAGCTCTGTAAAAACATTACTTACAGTTTTACAACAATATGTTGTTAGTGTGTAATGAAAAGTTCTAAACACACTTGCAGTCTTCACGCCCACTTGAACACTTGGGCCAAATACAGGAAATAGGTCATGAATAGACAAGTGGTCAAGATTCATTAAACTGAAACAATTCAATAAATAATTTAAAGAAATACAAAACTGGCAGGAATAAATCAATTTATCTAATTGGTCGCTTACCAAATATGCCTAGCTTCCATTTGGATCCATACACAGTTTTATCCCCAGTCCAAAAGAATCCCGCCATGAGTCGTGACAGGGTCAGCTTCTGGAGAGCCTTAGAACAGGCAATTGCTGCCACTTGGGTTGACACTCGGGCTAGAGGTGTTGCCCGGTTAGCGGCAGGCACTGGCTTCATTTCAAGCGCTAATGTTGGGGGCATCCCGGCAGAAGTGACCGAACTGGCAGGCATGACAGCGGCGCACATCACTCTTGAGTTTTTGCCGACTTACTAGCGTGTCCTTGATTTCTTTCTCGCGCTCTGCTTCTTCTGACTTCCTGCCTTTATATCCCTACAATCACTCTTTCAAACAAAGCTCTAGGCAAACCTCCATCCAACAACGTTTCCCGAGAAAATCTGACGGCAAGAACACAAACTAAACGTCTAAACCCATGGGATTTGATGGATAGTCTTGCAGACATCAGAATAGTTTTAGCATCGGCAGTCTAGGGTGGAGCTGTCTTTCCGATGGCATGCTGTGAGATGCCGTACTAGTAAAGATGCTAACTTATTGACTGTGCAACACCTGTCAAGCTGACACTTAAATCCCCTCAGAACTGTAATCCAGGGATGGGGGATTTAGGTAGCTTATTGCGCCCAGAACCACAGAGACAGAGGAAGAGATAGAGAGAGAGAGTTATTCCATTTATCAGCTCTTCCTATAATCATAAAAGCATCTACATGATTGTTTCTAACAGCTGAACATCAAAGTAATGATGTAATGTAATTGTATTTTCCCATAAACAGGAAGATCATACAGGTTTTTAGTGGTTCTTGCTAAAGCAAGCATCACTGTTACTATTGCTCATGAATCAATCCTTAACCCTGATTATTAGAGTTTAGATTTATGATACTCAACTAAGTTAACAGAGGGTAAAATAGGCAATGCATAAATGGATATTCCAGGTAATATTTAGCCTACACTGTAAAAAATGTCTAACCTCCCCAACTCAAAATTTTCTAGTGACTGGTCACATCTAAATTTTTCAATTGGCCCGAGTGAAATTCTGTAAATTATTAAATTAAATTTACAGAATTTCACTTGGGCCAATTGAAAAATTTAGATGTGAGCAGTCACTAGAAAATTTTGAGCTGGGGAGGTTAGAATTTTTTTACAGTGTATATATATTACCTGGAATATCCACTGAACTGATAGACAACAAAGAAGACTCAATAAATGATTCCATAACCTTTTATACTGCATAAAGTTAACTGCTAAATGGGATAAAGCTTGTTTCAGGTAAATTAGCTGTAGCATGTTATTGTTTTATGAGCAAATGTGCATATTTTCACTTAACTTTTAAAGGAATCTATAATATCTACTTAATGTCCTTTTAAAAACAAAGTTTTTGTAAAATAAATGTGATGCATAAATCTGTAATAAAGTAATAAATAATGACGGTACCTACTGTATGTCCCATACTGATGCTAATGGAAAGCGCTCAAGCTGAGTACTGTTGCTATGGTTACCACCTCAGTCTAACACAACTTTACTTCACAAGCGTTTATTTGGAGCCAGGTAGCGTAGGTAGCTCAGGTAACGCATATATTAGTGAGGCAAGGGTTTTTGTTTTTCCTGGCTCAGTGTTTGGAACAACAGTACCGGGATGAAAGTGTGCTACGTCACCTAATGTCTAATTAAGTATTATTTAAAGGATCTGTTTTTTTGTGTGTTTTTTTTTAATGAAAGAAAGGAGTCCTTCTTTGCCTCACTGTCTAAGCAGGCAGAGGAAATTATACGGTAGCACAGGTTATATTTCACTTTAAAAAAGCTCGAAAGCATCCAAAATTATTTAAATGTATTATGTGTGTCAGGGCACACTGTGACTAACAAACAGATGGAAAAAAATGCTAAAAGATAATAAAAAAAATTTGTTTTAGGAATAAACAAGATGGTTGACAATAATTTGCTGTATAATGTGTAAATGGTTCTGCATGTACAAATGAGGTTGCGGGTTAAAGGAAAGGCAGAGGTCACACTGTGATACAGTAGCAAATGCCAGGTGAAAGGCACAATGTCAGTGCTCTGGCTGCTTGAATTCCCTGCTTTGTATAAAAAATTCCACCCCAGCTTGCACCTGAGAAACCCTTGCACCCACAAGCACACTGCAGGCTACTGCAGTCAATATAAAGGACAAGATGGGGTCAACAAAAGCACTCAATCTGTTTTCAAAGGCAAGAATGGGTTATACTTAAACACACTTCCACCAAACCACCTTCACATGCTTTATTGATTCAAGCGACTTGCTTAAACCAATGAAATGTACAAAAGGTTGCATTTTATTATAGCCCCACCCCTTTTCAGCACTGCCCTCATTGTGTTCTGTCTTCCAATTTGTATTTCCACAGCATAAAGGTAAGGTCTTATGGATTTATGAATAAACCACTCGTTTTAAAAACTTCCCGGTCTACTGACATTTGTTATGACATCCACTTCAAACAAATCAATGCCCATTATAACTTTCGTTAACTCTAAAATAATTAAATCCACTTCACCAGCTAAATACTCTTCGACAGCGATGCCATAGAAATATACAGATCTACTGCAAAAACGGACGTTCAAAGACAAAATTATAGCGCTTGTTTCTCTGGCACATGTAGAATTCAGAAACCCTTGTTATTAGCGACACTGGTGGTCACTAAGTGAACTGCAGCCAGCAACTTATTTCTTGTGCTCGCACTCGTGCACACGTAACATACAAGAGACTGAATGTGATTCAAGTTCTTTTTTGTTCTTTGCTTAGAATTAAAAATAAGTTGGAAATACCTTTGCAGTGATATACTTATAACGAACATCACAATGGCGTCCATGCTGCTGAGAGCAATGTTCATCGTCGTTCGTGTCGCAGTTCGCGTCGTTCATTTTGGTCGGTGTTTACATGACGCCGGGAGCTAATGTCAAAGAAGCCCAGCGCTTACTTGCTGATTAGATACTAAGTGTGAAGCGAACAAACCCGGATTCTCTAGTTATCGTACTTGGTGACTTTAACAAAGGTAATCTCAGCCACGATCTCCCCAAATACAGACAATTCATCAAATGCTCCACCAGAGAAGATAACACTCTGGATCACTGCTACACTACAGTCAGTAGAGCTTACCACGGAGTCCCTCAAGCAGCACTGGGTCACTCTGACCATGCCATGGTCTACCTGATTCCTGCTTACAGGCAGAAATTAAAACTCTGCAAACCTGCAGTGAGGACATCAAAACAGTGGACCAGTGAGGCCTTAGGGGACCTGCGGGCGTGTTTGGACTCTACTGACTGGGACATGTTCAGGTCTACTACCAATAGTCTGGATGAGCATACAGAGGCTGTGACATTGTACATCAGTTTCTGCGAAGACTGCTGTATTCCAACACGCACCAGGGTGAATTTTAACAATGATAAGCCCTGGTTCTCTGGTAAACTCAGAAGGTTGAGGGTGGAGAAAGAGAAAGCGTTTAGGAGTGGGGACAGAGACAGATTCAAGGAGACGAAAAAAAGGTTTAGCAAAGCTGTGAAGGAGGCTAAACGACTTCAACATCAGTTCTCTGCTGACGACTCTGCTTCTGTATGGAGGGGGCTCAGGCAGATTACCAACTACAAGCCCAGAGCCTCCCACACCACTAACGACTCTCGCCTGGCCAACGACCTGAATGAGTTCTACTGTCGATTCGAAAGACAATTGGACTGTCCTGTTCTACACCCCCCCTCACCAGAAACAAACATTCATGGCGAATAAACCCCCTTTCTGATTCTGATTCTGATTTTGGCATTATCCTGAACATTGTATAAGCATTTGTTCACTGAACAGAAGAAAGGCTCTTGGGAGCGCGCGTAACTGTCACATCCTTTTGATTTCCCAGCAAAAACATTCAGAATCCTTCAGATAAAATCAGTCTACAGGCTTTCATAGACAACCTAGGAAGTCGAGGAAGGTCTCATTTTGTCAAGTTTCGTTAGAAGCGGTTTACACATTGACAATAAACAAATTATTATTACATGAACATTCTTACATATAGCCCCTTTAAAGTGCCTTTTAGGTTTCACTTTATTTTGATGGTCCCTTTAACATATTCTGTTCACTATAAGTAATGTTTCACCTACATGTCTACTAACACTCTAATGAGGTTCGGAATGTTGGTCTGGACTACTCTTAGCTTTACCTTATCACTGTTGCAGGTCTATACGAATATAATTCTAAAGTTTTAATACACCCAGACAGTATTTAATTAGGCTAATTCAAGTGTTTTCATGCAAAGAATAATTAATTATATTATCCAAAGGTACATCAGCTGGCAAACCATTAAAGGCTTAATAGTCTATTTAAAGGGAATGATTGTGGTGGGGAGTTTACTCAAACTATGGTAGCGATACAGCGAATAGTTGTTCTAAAAGACGGCGCCGTCCGCGGAGCGCTTTTAAAGTCCTATTCGGACGCTAATTGTTCCGCATGGGCTCATACGGTACGGTATTTTAAACATTTACAGGGGCAAGTCGGGGATTTTAGTGCCATAATATCAGTGTTTTTTTCTCACCCAAACCCGCGTAAAATTCCCTGGCCAAATCAGTACCTACACTGTAAAAAAAATTGCTGTAGTCATGCAGCTGTTTGCCAGTAACTTACTGTAGATTTAAATTTATGCTATTTACTGGCTATTTACTGAACAGTTTGTTCAAAGTTAAATGAACATTAAACATTAACAAGTCTTTGTCTTTACAGAATAAAACTATAAAATAACAATCTAATGCAAAGCATTCTGGGAACCAGAAATCTTCATCAACCTTTTTCTGTTTTATTTCCTTCAGATTTTGGTTCCCAGAATGCTTTGCATGAGGCTGTTATTTTAGTTTTATTCTGTAAAGATAAATACTTGTTAATGTTTAATGTTCATTTAATTTTGAACAAATTGTTGCCAGTAAATAACATCAATTTAAATCTACAGTAAGTTACTGGCAAGTAGCTGCCAGTAATACTGTAATTTCTACAGATTTTTCTAACAGTGTACTGTTTTTTGACAAACAGGTCGTGTGGGAATTTAATTGCCGTCTGAATCCACATCTCTGAGTTTACAATAAGACATTCAAAATTCACTGTTTAAATCCTTTTTGATCACTGCCGAGCACCGTGCCTAAGATGCTTTTATTACTGAAATGCTGGAAAGTATTTACAAGAACAATATTTCATCGCAGCTCCACCTCAGTGAACAAAAATGGGAAAGAGTAGAAAGCATGTAAACATTTGAAATGGTTATTGCGGCAGCAGTATATGATACAATTTTAAAATATGTAGGCTAGGCTATTATAGGCTATTATAGTTTGGATTATTTTTTATAATATCTAATGAGTCCTAATAAATGCAATTTCAACTATTTCTGAAGTGCTTCTTTTATAAAGAACACCGCTTTCTCACACAGGGTTCCTGCAGGTTTCAGTAAGTCAAATTTAAGACCTTTTTAAGACATTTTAAGACCAAAGAGATTGAAATTTAAGACCTACACGGCACATAACAAAAAAAATATATATATTAAAAATTCTGAATTTTTTATTTTTATTTCAATGAATTCAGTAATTGAAAAAGCATTAATTTAATTTACAGACAAAGCAATCACATTAGTAACCTTCCACACCCAACAACATGCCAAATAGGCTAAAACAAACTTGCCCTCTAATAGAATATATTTCATCTCATATTTATTTACATTACGAAGCAGCATATTAATAGCCTAATAGAGGTTGAACAGGCTCAGAGATTATTTTAGAAAATTGTAGTTTGCATATTATACTGTAAAAACACATAATTATAGCTGATTTTAGTTGATCATAACTAGAGATGAAATGGCATGAACATTTATTTTCACGATTATTATGAAATAAATTTACCGAGTTTGTCGAAACCCCGCAAATAACAAATAAAATTATCAATATGCAAGTTTTGTTTACATAAACATCAAAATACTATTAAAAATGATGGCCAGATTTTAAAGGAGTGTCTTGCAACATGTTTTTACAAAAATGGTTTTATAAAAAGATAAACCTCACATATTTCAGCCTTTAAATATTTTTTTATAAAAAGAATGAGTCAAAAAAGATGAATTACTGACATTTACAATGCACATCCGCTTATCTAATATTATTAATAACATTTGGTCTGATTTTCCTGTGGCGTCTGTCGTTGCTTAGCAACCATACACCGCACTCTCCACAGCAACAAGGAAGATGTTTTCCATCTGGCTGCGGGTGGAAAAAAATTGCGCGTTGCTTCAATAACGCTTGCCGCGTGCCCACATTTTTGCGGTATGTGAACTGCCTGTTGGCGAGCGACCTCATATCAAGCACCGGGCTACTGGTAGCACGCGAGCGAGCTCCACTTTGTAGGCTTGTGACTTGTGTTGTGTTGAAGGCATCACGTGCAGTTATTTAATCAAAATAATCGTGGTTGACAAATGAAACTTTTGAGGAAAAATACAATACGGAGAAGTTTTTAAGACCCAGACATCAAAATTCAAGACTTTTTAAAGTCTTTTTAAGGTATTATTTCCAAATTAATAAATTCAATGCTTTTAAGGCTTTTTAAGACCCCGCGGGAACCCTGCTCACATAATGCAGTGAAGCAGCCCCTGCACGAGAGAATAATTGATTCTCAAGCCATCGATATCAACCAATTCAGCACCATCTGTCATGATATGCAGAGAGAATCCAAAAGGCGAAATGGCAGGTGAACAGTTCTCTTTAATAGAAATAAGTCAAAGCCAACAATGGCCGGATAACAAAGGCAGTTCGTGAATAAGGAGATCACAGATAGTGACTATGAGAAGCTCAACAGGCAGGTCCGGATTACTGGTACACAGCGAGACCAGGGAAACTGGTGAGGCGTCGGACACTCAGCGACACTCCACGGCAGGCGGCTGGGCACAGCACAGATCAGGTAATACGGAAGGTAACGAACAGACCGGACAAGACAGGACTGGACTAAGACAGGACTAGAAACAATACTTTTAAGCTGAGTAAACTCAATGGTCAGTACATACGTGACGGTAGGAAATAATCCGACAGAGCAGAAGAGAAAGAGAGAACTAGAAATAGAGAGACAAACGACAGGAGATGGGAAACAGGTGTGTGATGAGAGAATGAGGAACAGCTGAGATAGATGAAAGGGAGATAATGCATCAAAGAGAAAGAGCGGGGAAGTAATGACCGAAAAAGGCCAGCAGATGGAGACAGATAAAGATAAGAGAAACAGGATCATGACAGTACCCCCCCCTCAAAGTGCGCCCCCTGGCGCACCAGAGGAGGAAGACTGGCGGGAGCGGTAAAAGTCGTCAATGAGCGAGCGGTCCAGGACGTCCCGGGCAGGGATCCAACTCCTCTCCTCCGGACCGTACCCCTCCCAGTCAACGAGAAACTGGTGACCACGACCACGAGGACGAACATCGAGGAGCCTGCGGACTCGGTAGACAGGGGAGCCCTCGACGCGGATGGGGGTAGAGACAGGACGGGGTGGAGGGTGTACTACGGGCTTGAGACAGGAGACGTGAAATACCGGATGGACACGACGAAGATTACATGGCAATCTGAGTTTAACAGAGACAGGACTAAGGACCTTGACAACGCGGTACGGTCCAATAAATTTGGGAGCCAGTTTTCGAGAAGAGAATTGGAGCGGGAGATTGAGAGTGGAAAGCCACACTCTTTGACCGCGGACATAACGAGGACTCTTAACACGGTGCTTGTTAGCGGCTCGGCGAGTGATAGAACGAGATTTAAAAAGGGCAGACCTCACCGCTCTCCAAGTTCGTTTGCAACGTTGTATGAAGGTCTTGACTGATGGAACATTAGACTCGGTGTTTGAGGAAGAAATAAGAGGAGGTTGGTAACCCAGACAGCATTGAAACGGCGATAGCCCGGTGGCAGATGAGGGGGCGGAATTATGGGCATATTCAGCCCACGGGAGTTGCTCGAACCATGAAGCGGGATTACGAAACGCGAGACTGCGTAAAATGCGTCCTATGGTCTGGTTAGCGCGTTCTGCCTGACCGTTGGTTTGCGGGTGGAAACCGGAGGAGAGACTGGCCGAGGCTCCGATGAGGCGACAAAACTCCTTCCAAAAAAGGGAGGAGAATTGTGGACCTCTATCTGAAACGATATTTTCGGGAAGACCGTGTATCTTGAATACATGATCGACAACAATCTGAGCAGTCTCTTTCGCGGAGGGAAGCTTTGGAAGCGGAACAAAACGAGCCGCCTTAGAAAAGCGATCGACAACCGTAAGGATTACAGTATTTCCTCCCGAAGAAGGAAGTCCTGTAATAAAATCGAGCGCTATCTGTGCCCAAGGACGCGACGGGACAGGTAAAGGTCTAAGAAGACCTGCAGGAGGTCTGTTGCTGATCTTAGTTTGAGCGCAGACAGAACAGGATGCAATAAAACGACGAATATCTCGTTCCCGAGAAGGCCACCAGAACCTTTGCGAAACAGAGGCAATAGTACCTCTAACACCCGGATGACCAAAGAACTTGGAGGAGTGGCCCCACTGGAGGACAGCGCGACGAGCAGAGGGAGGAACAAAAAGTAACCCCTTGGGGCAGTGGCGAGGCGTGATAGAGTGAGATAGGGCGCGTTTAACGACACGTTCAATTCCCCAGACGGCCGCGCCCACCACTAATCCTTGAGGAATAATCCTCTCATCCGTGGGTTTGACTTCGGGGGAAGCAAACTGGCGAGAGAGAGCGTCGGGCTTCTGATTTTTGGAGCCAGGACGATAGGAGATAGTGAAATCGAAACGAGTAAAAAAGAGAGACCAACGGGCCTGACGCGCATTAAGTCTCTTAGCAGAGCGAATATATTCAAGGTTACGGTGGTCAGTCCAGACTATGAACGGAACCGAAGACCCCTCCAGCCAGTGACGCCACTCACCCAACGCAAGACGAATAGCAAGAAGCTCGCGATTTCCCACATCGTAGTTGCGCTCGGAGGGAGATAGGCGGTGTGAAAAATACGCGCAAGGATGGACCTTCTCATCCGTGGGGGACCGCTGGGAGAGGACGGCTCCCACACCCACCTCTGAGGCGTCGACCTCCACAATAAACTGTCTAGAAACGTCAGGAGAGATGAGAATGGGTGCGGAAGAGAACAGAGATTTTAGGCGATCAAAAGCAGTCTGCGCAGCGTCACTCCAAACAAAACAGGTCTTGATAGAAGTAAGCGCGGTGAGAGGAGCGACCACTTGACTAAAGTTTAAAATAAAGCGTCGGTAAAAATTGGCGAAGCCTAAGAAACGCTGAAGGGAGAGACGAGAGTCGGGCGTGGGCCATTCCATGACAGCGCGGACCTTAGCGGGGTCCATACTAATACCCTGGGCAGAGATAACGGAGCCGAGAAAAGAGACCGACTGGACATGAAACGAACATTTCTCGGCTTTGACGAACAATTTGTTCTCCAGAAGGCGTTGAAGGACCTGACGAACGTGTTGCACATGAACTTGGAGAGAGGGGGAAAAAATTAAGATATCATCGAGATAAACGAAAACAAAGACATTAAGCATGTCCCTGAGAACGTCGTTGACCAAGGCTTGAAAGACGGCGGGGGCGTTGACCAGCCCGAAAGGTAAAACCCGATATTCGAAGTGACCGAGGGGAGTGTTAAAGGCGGTCTTCCACTCGTCTCCTTCCTTAATGCGAACAAGGTGATAAGCATTGCGGAGGTCTAATTTTGTGAAGAACTGGGCTCCCTGCAGGATCTCAAAAGCGGATGACATAAGTGGTAAGGGGTAACGGTTCTTAACAGTTATGTCATTTAAACCTCTGTAATCAATGCAGGGACGCAAAGAGCCATCCTTTTTCTTCACAAAAAAAAACCCCGCACCGGCAGGAGAGGAGGAGGAGACTATAGTACCAGCATCGAGTGACTCGGAAAGATACTTCTCTAAAGCCTTACGCTCCGGAGCGGAGAGAGAGTAGAGTCTTCCCCGTGGGGGGGTAGAACCCGGGTGAAGTTCAATGCCACAATCGTAGGGACGGTGCGGAGGAAGGGAAGCGGCCCGGGAACGACTGAAGACCGCTCGCAAATCGAAGTACTCCTCGGGGACCCCTGACAAATCACCTGGTTCCTCCTGGAAAACAGAAACAGAAGACACGGGAGAAACAGCAGACATCAAACACTTAACATGACAAGAAAGATTCCATGAGAGGATAGTACCCTTAGGCCAATTAATCTGAGGATTATGCTCTACAAGCCACGGATGGCCCAAAACAACAGGAGTATTAGGGGAATGAAAAATTAAAAAAGAAATAGTCTCACGGTGGTTTCCGGAAACGGTGAGAGTTAATGGAGCTGTGGCACGGGAAATCCTGGCAAGGATCCGTCTATCCAGAGCAAAGACAGTGGTGGGATCCTTGAGATCGACAAGGGGAATTCCATGAGAGAGAGCCCAGGTCTCGTCCAAAAAATTACCCTCGGAACCAGAGTCAATCAGGGCATGACAAGAGGCGGAAGAGCAGGGCCAGCGGAGGTGAACAGAAAAAGTAGTCCGTGAAGGCGGCGGAGGGTGTAGAGAGGAAGCGCTCACCAGTAACCCTCTGTCTACTGGTGAGCTTTGGCTTTTACCTGACAGGTGTTAACGAAGTGAGTGTCAGAACCGCAATATAGGCAGAGTCGATTCACGATGCGGCGCTGGCGTTCGGCAGCTGAAATTCGAATCCCGCCCAGCTGCATGGGCTCCGGATCAGTGAGAGGAGCGGCAGAGGAGGTGGCCAGCGGTGGAGTAAAGGATGAAGGTTGCATGTTGCGAGCGCGTCGTCGAAATTCGAAGCGTTTCTCCACTCGCAGAGCCAGATCAATTAGAGGATCGAGACGAGAAGGGACTTCACGAGCCAGGACTTCATCCTTGATCTCGGCGTTGAGTCCCTCGATGAAACGCGCCACAAGCGCAGGCTCATTCCACCCACAGGAGGTGGAGAGAGTGCGGAATTCCACAGAAAAATCCGCAACCGTCCTTCTTCCCTGACGGAGAGTGGACAACACACGGGATGCTTCGGGACCATGGACAGAACGGTCGAAAACCCTTAACATCTCTTCTTTAAAAAGGGTATAGTGATCAAGGCAGTCTGAATCAGCGTTCCACACGGCCGTACCCCACTCACGAGCTCGTCCCTTGAGAAGAGAGATAATGTAGGCGATACGAGTGCGTTCTCTGGCAAAGGTGAGGGGCTGAAGCGAGAAGACAACTTCACATTGAGTCAGAAATGCCATACATTCTGTTTGCTCACCCGCATAACAAGGGGGATTATTCACACGCGGCTCTGGAGCGTCTGCAGTGCTGGAGGACGAGTCCGTGCCGAGAAGATGGAACTGTCTGGAGAGATCATGAATCTGGGACGCCAACGTATCAACGGCAAGGCGGGCAGCGGAGAGTTCCTCCTCGTGCTTACCCAGCATGGCCCCCTGAATCTCCACAGCGGCCTGGATAGGGTGCTCTTTAGCTGGATCCATCTGGTCGGATTATTCTGTCATGATATGCAGAGAGAATCCAAAAGGCGAAATGGCAGGTGAACAGTTCTCTTTAATAGAAATAAGTCAAAGCCAACAATGGCCGGATAACAAAGGCAGTTCGTGAATAAGGAGATCACAGATAGTGACTATGAGAAGCTCAACAGGCAGGTCCGGATTACTGGTACACAGCGAGACCAGGGAAACTGGTGAGGCGTCGGACACTCAGCGACACTCCACGGCAGGCGGCTGGGCACAGCACAGATCAGGTAATACGGAAGGTAACGAACAGACCGGACAAGACAGGACTGGACTAAGACAGGACTAGAAACAATACTTTTAAGCTGAGTAAACTCAATGGTCAGTACATACGTGACGGTAGGAAATAATCCGACAGAGCAGAAGAGAAAGAGAGAACTAGAAATAGAGAGACAAACGACAGGAGATGGGAAACAGGTGTGTGATGAGAGAATGAGGAACAGCTGAGATAGATGAAAGGGAGATAATGCATCAAAGAGAAAGAGCGGGGAAGTAATGACCGAAAAAGGCCAGCAGATGGAGACAGATAAAGATAAGAGAAACAGGATCATGACACCATCGCCACGGACAGCACCTGGTAACGTCGCACGTAAGATGGTTAAGCAGCTTCCTAAGGTATGGTTCGGGGAACATGCCTTTCAATGGTATACCTTTAGTTAAGTTATACCCTTAAGAGTCTTCGTAAGACTCGGAAACCCAGCCCAGGGCTGCAAGCCATGATGTTCCTTGTTTGATCCCACAAGAACGGTGGCATGAGCCATCTCCATTGAGCCCTTGAGCAAGGCATTCAACTCTAGGATGCTCTAGGGGATTTTCCCCCAGTCCAGACTCATTGGAAAAACATCCCTGTTTTTCATTTCTACAAAATGATATTACGTTGAGCCGTGAACGTTTCTGCCGAAACAGATGAATGTGAATCTGGCAACGTTTTATTATGTTGGTTTTGGTAGCCTACATATCACCACAGTTCTGAATTGAAATGTCTGGTGAGTGGCGCTGAAAGGTTAATGCTTCATCGCATTTTTAAATAACGTACACCTACACAAAACCCTAAACTGCTGAAGTTACCATGCCATTTTAGCTTGTTTCTAGAAGTCTTTCATCTCTTTTGTCAAAACTCGTGTTTCACCAGCTGAGCTACCGAGCAAGCTTTGAATGTCAGAAAAGCAAAACATATGGAGCTGGTATTTGATGCAAACTCCAAAATGTATTCGATTTACAAATCATGCACTATGGTAAAAAATGTTTTGAAGTCATAATATAATATTTTGCAAGGAGCCGCGTGAAAATAAGTATTTATTAATTTATAATCTGTCCTTATAATTTTGTATGAAAGGGATTAAAAGTGCTTGCTGTTTTACTGCCTGTAGTGATCATTTCTGTTGGAAGCTGCAGTGATATGTATGCATTGGTACGTATTTTGTGTTTTGCAGAAATGTTGCCACAGGTACGTTTTTCCAGTGAGACTGTGCTGTCTTTCCCCTATAACAAAGGGGTCCAATTCTGGAGGGCCACTTTCCTGCAGAGTTTAGCTCCAACACACCCGCCTGGATGTTTCTAGTGATCCTAAAGACTTGATTAGCTGGCTCAGATGTGTTTAATTGGGGCTAGAGCTAAACTTTGTTGGATAGTGACCTTCTAGGAACAGGACTGGACACCTCTTTCCTTTAATAAGATTCTCAGGTACTGGAGATCTACCTGCAGAGTTCAGTTCCAACCCTACTCCAACACACCTCTCTGTAATTATCAAGTGCTCCTGAAGATCTTAATTAGCTGGTTCGGTTGTGTTTGTTCATAGTTGGAGATAAACTGCAGGAATGTAGATCTCCAGGAACAGGATTGAGCAGGGGTGAACAGGGGTGTTCTATGGTGACATCTCGTAGAAGTCATGAAAGCAAATTCTCCTGACAAAAAGTAAATGCCCTGTTCTGAATCTGTGAGGCTGACCAAGCTGAGAGGCTGGAGGAGTAGCTTCAGTGCCTCTGAAAATTTGAACTGGCATGTTGCTATCAAGATGAACAGATGTGAAGGGGTCATAAGGTCTCATAGGTTCTACATGCTGGCAAAATGTGCTCTGTGGAAGGTCTAGACTCAGGATGGTTTTGTGAGACTTCAGGCTCTTGAAGGATTTAGTCTTTTGGAAGCTCACCTTCAACAGATGGGCCATATGGTTGTCTGGTTAAACAATCAATGTTGTTTGCCAACACATGCAGCAGCTAAACCATGCCAGCTATACCATGCCGCCTTCGCCATTACTCTATTCTGAGTGCAAGATCTGACCACACATTGTCCAAAATGAACAAGTGTGAAAAGGAAAAGAAAGCCCTCATCAGTAACCATCTGGCTTTGGTGAGCCTTGTGTTCTTCACCAGCAATGTTAACCTACCAGCAAACTAATGAGATGTTTTGTCTGCTTCAGTCTTATTCCTTCAAGTCATCCTGGGAAGAAATGTGTTTAAGTCAAGAAAAAAAATGTTTGGCCAATTTCATATTTCACTTACGAAGAATGGAAACTTGTTTAGCCCTGTTGCAGCAAAATGAAAAAAGATGCACATTTGCAACTGATGCTTTACCAATGTAGATTGTTGTGCTGCCAGAAAATTATCAGAAATTACTTTTATTTCCTGGCAAGCAACCATTCAAAAATATATTTCTACCACATATAAATATTCTGGCATGACTCTTTAATTGGCACGTTTCCAATTTAAACAGTCTGCACGTATAAAAAATCCTGTTTCACACTGGTAATTGACATTGTGGTTTATGCAACGTTTATGTGAGTTTATCTCATCAATGTGATCGTTCAGAAAACATGAAGCCAGCATTAACTTGTATGATGTTTTAGTGATATTTTAGTGATTCTGACGTCAACTGTTGCATATTAACACAAGATGCATGGCAGGTTGGGATGACATCTTCTGGATGTGTGATTACATTCTTGGGTAAATGTATGGCCACTACCCATGCCAAACAAAATCACAAACTACTAGAGAAGCCAAATAAAGTTGCACACTGCTATAGAACCTCTGACGTAAATAGATTAACTATAGAGATTGCAATTGGTATGACTTATTTGCATATAAACTATACTAAGACTTTTTGGAGTTTTGCAAAAATTTAGGTCGAAGCACTTTTCCAATGAGCCTATATTGAATAGACTCTCTAGACTAGAGTAAAGACACAGCACAGGAAATGGATTTCTTCAGTACTTACCTTTTGGAAGAAAAAAATTCCCATGGCTAATGCATTGGGACCATGTAACCATGTAGTGCATTTTAAACAGATTAAATATTCATAATATTGAAAGACCATTTTAATGATAAATACCAATTTACATTGCTCAATCTCTTTCTCTACATTGGGTCAAATTATACAGGGTCAAAATCTACAGCGCCTGAAGTGTGTTGCAATGAATACAACACACTTGAGTTATTTTACTGTACTTTACAGCTCTATATATTTTTACTATCAGAATTCACAAAAAAAAAAGACATTTAGAGGGATTTTGACTTTTGACTCGGTACTATAGTTTATACAGGACTGTATATACGTGCTTTGTTGAAAGATCGATTCTACTTTAATTTGCATTTATTGAGATTGTGGTCTATCCTTTTCAAAAGCAAGCAGGTCTGTTTTAATTATCTCTAATTGTATCTCAGATGAAAGTGAAATCACATTGCTCTTCCCCTTACACACACTCACACACCCCTCACAGGAAACGCTCCGGTTGGATCACAAGCGTCAAAAGCGGCACAGAGAGGGCAGTCTCCAGCGTGGAGAGAAAGGGAGTCTGAATGAACAGATGGCAACACAGGGGAAAGGATGCAGTGCCCTGCTGGTAAACTTTCCCCGGGTGAAGGCTTGGCAAGGGGGCGAGCTCAAATGTTCTGGTTTAGCTAATCCTGTGCCTATGGACGGCGCTGACTGAAATGAAAAACTTACCCTGTCATATGTATTCTGTGTTTACTGCTAACCCCTGTTGCACTTACTCTACTACTACGTTTTATAAAGAAAGAAAGCTACTTTTTACATAAGACTTAGAGCCTTCCATGTCTGTTGTATGCTAGTGATAGCACTCATTTAGGTACAGTATGTGCACACACAGTATAGAAATCAACCACTGAACTAATACGTAAATGTTGCTTTGGCACAGTAAAGGGTGACCATGATTTTGCCAAGTGCCTGTTTTCCTAGATCAACGTCACCAAAACTAACCTAGCTCTAAAAAACAAATTGGGCTGAAAAGAATGCTATACTAATTACTCTGTGCTGAAGAAAAATTACATGAAGAACACTGATTAGCTGAAATCAGAATATGCTGCTCTTTCTAAATGGCTGCTATTGAAGAAAGATGCTTTTTGCCACCATAACGATGTAGTTACAGCATTAGTTAGCAGGGGTTTAGCTGAAGCTAACCAGAGAAACGTTGACCCCATTGTTGGTTGTGCTCTTTAAATGGAGATCTAAATGCACAAACTGTCCCCTTGAGATTCAGGTTAATTCCCATGACTCAACATGTGCCATGACTCACTTCCACCCATTAAGCAGCTCTTGGATTTGATTCATAATCTATGAATGGTAACCCAGATAAATAAACATAAATTTACTATTTCTGTAAAATAATTTGCTCTTACAACATTTATGTACTGTCTGGCAAAATTTGTATTGCCTTTCTTTAGGGATCTCTTCAGGGAAGACAAAAAGTTCAGAGAACTAACAAAGAACCCACACATGATGGCTCAGCTATTTTAAACATCTCCATAGGTAATGATATATGTTAGTTATATGGCCTTTGAACAAAATAAGGCCAATATGAAGTTATTCGATCTCAGAGCACAATACCAAAAGCATAGGCATCACATTTCAACGCTCACTTTCACACAGACAATTGGACATTGCAATAAACTCAGCTTCTTTGTGGCTTGTGATCTTATGGAAAGTGTGCAGGCCTGACTTTGAATTGTCACAGTAAACCAAAATGTTACGCGCTACACTTCTACCTGTGACTACAGCTTACAGTACTAACACAAAGTAAAAACCATGCACAAACACACCAGCGCGTTTCACTGTCTTCAGCATAAAAGAACACCTCCCACATACAGCTAGCTTTGTCTCTGCAAGAGCAATCTTTTCTGCCATATTTAAGGGAAAAAAAAAGCACAAATCATACAGTATCTCACCATAGGAGCGAACCACAAAGGGTTTTTAGAATTCTAAATTCCATAATTCTCTTTAAAGCTATCTCCTGAACAATTCTATATACCACAGTTTCAAAGACAGGCACCTAGTAGTACTCTCAATATTGCTATATTAAGAATTATATTATTGCTATATATTTCCAGAATTAATCTACGTATGGAGCTGAAAAGAAGTTTTAACAGAGGTTTCAATGAGGTATCAAGCCTTTCAAATAAAATAATGGAATCCTGCATTTTAAAATAATGATTACGATAACAAGATTAACACTGATGGCAGCACAGGAACTTCAAATACTATACAACTGATTAGAATTAACTTTTGATTGACTAGAATTCAGAGGTAAAACCTCTGAAAAAAGTCCTCTGTTCTCCACTGTCAATTTTATTGACACATATTGCTCAGGTACAAAACAGCCCTTTCTTCCTCTTCACTATCAGAGAGAGATGTCATGTTAGGAAAAGCTGAAGAGAGCTTGATCTCCTCAAAGCACAACAGAAGAGGTTGAGCAATGATTTTTGGTTAAGTGATGCTTCTCACCTTTAACATGTCTTCAGATGGGTATTTTCAGTCTATAAAATTCCTGAAGTGGTTTTCAAATACCAGTGCCTGACATCCTCTGCACAGATGAATTTCTCTCAGAGACATTCTAATGAAATACTTGCATGAAGTCTTCAAAAGCAATATCTCAGGACAGGCAAACACACAAACAAATGGAAGCAGAATACTTTGTGAGAGTTGTTGTCTAGCATGAATGTGTGGTAGCTGCTCTGAGTGTAATTTAAACCCTGGTGTCATCATGGTTTTGACTTTGCATTTGATATTAACATTTTTTACGGATTTGCTCAGATCCCATTTGTACTATGAATTCAACTTCATTCTCACCAAGGGATAAACAATATTAGGGGTGGGCTCAATCTGCATAGCCAGACTAATCTATCTAGCCAGGCTATCTGAATTAACTTTGTCTGTAGAAGTAGCCTACCACATCTGTCATTCACCCAGGCAAGGCCTTGGATTTCTGTGATCTCATCTGGAAATAATCTGGAACCAGCTTGAACGTCCAAATCTCTTCAGGGTGTCCTAACCTTGTACATGCCAAACCATTAATGTTCTATCTTTGATTGTCTTGCTTAGCCAGACACTGAGTACAAAGTCTGGTCCACACAGCTTATTCTAGCAGACCTTCCCACTTTGGCAGGAACATTTCGGTTGGTACAAAAAGCAGGTATCTAGCAGAACTTAGAAGAGTGTTCAAGTACACCTTGTTTACTTGCTATTATACACTCTCCTAAAGGATTATTAGGAACACCTGTTCAATTTCTCATTAATGCAATTATCTAATCAACTAATCACATGGCAGTTGCTTCAATGCATTTAGGGGTGTGGTCCTGGTCAAGACAATCTCCTGAACTCCAAACTGAATGTCAGAATGGGAAAGAAAGGTGATTTAAGCAATTTTGAGCGTGGCATGGTTGTTGGTGCCAGACGGGCCGGTCTGAGTATTTCACAATCTGCTCAGTTACTGGGATTTTCACGCACAACCATTTCTAGGGTTTACAAAGAATGGTGTGAAAAGGGAAAAACATCCAGTATGCGGCAGTCCTGTGGGCGAAAATGCCTTGTTGATGCTAGAGGTCAGAGGAGAATGGGCCGACTGATTCAAGCTGATAGAAGAGCAACTTTGACTGAAATAACCACTCGTTACAACCGAGGTATGCAGCAAAGCATTTGTGAAGCCACAACACGCACAACCTTGAGGCGGATGGGCTACAACAGCAGAAGACCCCACCGTGTACCGCTCATCTGCACTACAAATAGGAAAAAGAGGCTACAATTTGCACGAGCTCACCAAAATTGGACAGTTGAAGACTGGAAAAATGTTGCCTGGTCTGATGAGTCTCGATTTCTGTTGAGACATTCAGATGGTAGAGTCAGAATTTGGCGTTAACAGAATGAGAACATGGATCCATCATGCCTTGTTACCACTGTGCAGGCTGGTGGTGGTGGTGTAATGGTGTGGGGGATGTTTTCTTGGCACACTTTAGGCCCCTTAGTGCCAATTGGGCATCGTTTAAATGCCACGGCCTACCTGAGCATTGTTTCTGACCATGTCCATCCCTTTATGACCACCATGTACCCATCCTCTGATGGCTACTTCCAGCAGGATAATGCACCATGTCACAAAGCTCGAATCATTTCAAATTGGTTTCTTGAACATGACAATGACTATTAACACTGTACAAAAATGGCCCCCACAGTCACCAGATCTCAACCCAATAGAGCATCTTTGGGATGTGGTGGAACGGGAGCTTCGTGCCCTGGATGTGCATCCCACAAATCTCCATCAACTGCAAGATGCTATCCTATCAATATGGGCCAACATTTCTAAAGAATGCTTTCAGCACCTTGTTGAATCAATGCCACGTAGAATTAAGGCAGTTCTGAAGGCGAAAGGGGGTCAAACACAGTATTAGTATGGTGTTCCTTATAATCCTTAGGTGAGTGTATATTATATATTTGGTTCTGAAACCAGTTACATTCTGTCGTCAACTTTCTGTAAAACTCTTGAGTACTAAAGGCTGATTTTTACCATTCTATGCAATGACTCAAAGTTAAAATGATGTTTTTGGCCCTTTGGTATTACAAGCAAACCTTACCACATACAAACTTGTGCTTCTGTCTGCTGTGGATGTATTGCGAGAGATTCAGGATTTAAGCTGCTCTCTACAGGTAGTTTGTGCTTAGACATGCAGCAATTCAGCGATTCTGAATGGCTGGAAGTTGTGCAATAAATGAATGCACAGGTAGTTCCAAGTCAGTTTAATCACTGTTCTATAATAATGCGCTGTTTTCATTGAAGTGCACACACATATGTCACTCGCACACAGAGAGCGGAGTTTGCGCTGCGCACACACAGAAACATTCAGGAGCACAGAAGCTTGTCATCAACGCTGCCCCATGACTTTTAGTAATAAAATTGCTTTGCTACTGAATTGCTAATTAATTCAAATAAATGTTATAATTTATTCACTCAAATAAATGTAATCTTACACACTACTTTATCTCAAAGTGGGCAGAATGCTAGATCGAACGAGCCATAACTGATGAAAATAACCATCAATTTTACCCTTCCGGTTAAATATGGCGCAGCAAACATCAATAACAGCTTTAAAGGGATAGTTCGCCCAAAAATGATATTTAGCCCATGATTTACTCACCCTCAAGCCGTTCGAGATGCATATGTCAATCTTTTTTCAGACGAACACATTTTCAGTTATTTTAGAAAATGTCTTAGATGTTTCAGTGGTTATAGTGTGAGGCTATGGGGTCCAGCTCGTTGAAGTCCGCAAATGTGCACGCATCCTCCACAAAAGTAATCCATCCGGCTCCAGGGAGATAAACTAAGGCCTTCTGAGGGTAATCCGTGCGGTTTTGTCGTAAAAATATACATATTTAAAACTTTATAAACGAAAATAACTGGCTTCCGGTGGCGGTCGGCGCGCGTTCACGGAGATGGAAGCGTCGTGACGTAGAACGAACGTGACAGTGCAGCCAGAGAGCAGAGCAAAACAAAACTCTACGTTCGTTCTACGTCACGACGCTTCCTACGCCATATGCCAGCATCCATCTCCATGAACGCGCGTCGACCGCGACCGGAAGCCAGTTATTTTCGTTTATAAAGTTTTAAATATGTATATTTTTACGACAAAACCGCACGGATTACCCTCAGAAGGCCTTCGTTTATCCCCCTGGAGCCGGATGGATTACTTTTGTGGAGGATGCATGCTCATTTGCGGACTTCAACGAGCTGGACCCCATTGCTTCACATTATAACCACTGAAACATCTAAGACATTTTCTAAAATAACTGAAAATGTGTTCGTCTGAAAAAAGATTGACATATACATCTCGAACGGCTTGAGGGTGAGTAAATTATGGGCTAAATATCATTTTTGGGCGAACTATCCCTTTAAGTTTTCAATGCTAGCAATGCTTCACGGAGGTTCTTTGCCTCCACGTCGTGCATTAATATAATTTAATACACTGCTAGCCGTGGATTCTCCCTTACTTATAACAGGCAAAATGTATGTCATTAATGGCAGTTCACTTCTGCATGCAAGGCTTTTGCACTAATAGTGAACTGTAATAGTGCCCAAATGAAAGGTGCTCCACACCATCTTTTCAAGAAGACATGTAAATGGTTTGTTGGTGCTCACCCAAGTTCAGAAAGCAGCTTTCATATGAACTAAATTAACCAAGCTCTGACATCAGACTGATTCGTGTGTTCAACAAAAACTCTTTTGTGACAGCCCTATAATCCAATGTGATCAATTATTTAAATGAAAATTCAAACTAAAGAGCAAGAAAGAGAATACTGCATGTACTGCCACAGTGATATGTAAACTCTCTGTACTGTAAAATGACGCATTTTATGTTTAATAGACCCTCATAGGGAAAACACAGGCATCACCAGAGTCTTCGAAAAGCTGTAAGTAAAGGAAACATAATGGGAGAAACCGTCCATAAGCAGCTTCTGTTTTTCAGACTGGAGTCACGCCATGACCACAGTATGCAGATTCAGCTGACAGGAAGCTGGCAAGGGCCACAGGTACAGGCTAAGGAATCTGGAGAAAGCGTGACAGTTGGATGTGAAACAGTGGGTATGCGATAACAAGATGAAGGGTGCTCAAAACTTCAGGATGTCAGAGCACTTCTATTTTGGATTGGTTTTGTGCAAGGCGATGATGCTTGCAGTATTCTTTAAGCTAGTGTTCATAGTGTGCACCATTAGAGCATCACAGGGAGGTTACAGTGAAGCACTGCAGTCGCAACACTGCAGTAAAGCAAGACAATCCAACAGTATCAACACTATATTTTCAACAGTGCATGCAAAGAGTGATTTTATTCAGTTTAGCTTTTTTTTCTCCAGTTTTGTCGCACTGATCTCAAACTAGTTTGTTCTCAAGGTAATTTAACACAGGAGAGGCATAAATACAATTGCGATATAATGTTTAACCTATTCACTCATTAATTCTGATTATTTTATAGTTCCCAATTCCGATTACACTTAACCTTCTGATTATTTTTGAGATCATTTTTATGATTACTACTATGATGTTAATGATTATGCTTACGGTAACACTTTTTTCTGCTACTATTACAATTGCTGTTATGGTAAAAATTCCAATTGCGGTTATGATTATTTTGATGATTATATTTGCAATTGCGCTTATTTTGTTCATAATTATGATTATGATTGCTTTTATGTTTAAAACAGTACTTGCAATTGCTATTATGTCATACTGTATTTACATGTCCAATTAACAATCAAGACCTCACAGAACCTACTGAGATGTCATTAGGTGACCATTGTTGCACAGATGCCTGTGATGTAATTGCAAATTCAGCTTGTCTAGAAAACGGCATGTTTTGTTAAACTTATCTCTGAAAAGCCCAGAATAAATCAATTATTTTATTTCTCCAAAACTGATTTTCACTTGGCTTGCTGACACTTTTGTTTTTCATATTCCTATAGTGATGTAATTTAAATGATATTGCAGAATTCTTTGCACTCACCTCTTTTGGCAAAAACAGCACATCTCATTCCTCATCTCATGCTTTAACCAGTACAGTCATCAAATGTCTGCACAATATAAAACCACTTTCTTTCAGTAAGAAATGTGCTTTATGTGTTAAAATCTATCTGTTTTTTTATTCAAGTCAATCAGTTAATATGACTCAATCAAGTTTGAGTTCACTAATCAAAGTCTTTTTTAAGGGTCACAAGGCTGCACTTGTTCACTTTTTACAATGCATGCACAGAAGATCCAGACGCAGACTTTTTTTTAGTCTGTGCATGTGGCAATGGAATAGTGCATATAAAATCAGACACACAATGTTAGAGCAGGCTTTATGGTGTGAACCACAGGGACATCATAAGCTAAAATTGGAAATTACATTGAAGACAGAAATCCTCCCTTGAGAAAGAGAGAGGAGTCCAGAAGAACTCCTACTTAAAAAAATCCACCATTTTTTTTATTTCTTATTTGCCTCTTCACTTGAAATCACTCTTTTTGTTCTCAAAAGAAATAACAGAGTGTGAAAGCTTACCTTTCTCCGGACTAAGACTCCTAATATTGCAAAAATCCTCCATAATTCAAACTGAGAAGCCTCCATGTGCTAACAATAGGTGGTGAGATGCGTGCTGCTGTTCAGGAGAACAATCCCATGAGCTGCTTTTCCAGATGAGAATGGCAGAATACTCATATTCTTGTGTCTCATCCTAAAGATGGGAAACCAAAGCACCTGCTCTTGTCTTTCTGCTTTGATTGTATTCTTTGCTTCTCCCTCCCTTGCTTTATCTCTCTCTGCCTCCTCCTCCTTCTCATCCAGTGCTCTTTCCCTCCACACGCTGCTGAGAGTACGAGAAGAGCTCGCTCAGAAAGCTGAGCCACGTGTGTGGCCGGTTCAGTGGTGCCTTATCACATTCTTTGTGAGTACATTAAGGTAGAAGACCAAGGGATGACCAGTGAACTTAAATGGCAAGAGAGAGAAAGACAAAGAAAGACAAAGAGAGACGGAGTGGCATGAGGTGATGGTGATTTGCAGAAGTGGAGTGTCTCTGTCTCTATCTCATGTTTTATTCAGTGGTGCTCTGCTCAGAGAGAGTGAATGGGTGCGTCTGCAAAGGAAAGAAAGCTTCGGAAACCAGTGACACAGGAGAATGTGAAGAGGCAGGGAAGAAGAGAATATTGAAGGAATATGATTTAGAAACATTCTGTCAGTATTTGCTTATGTTGTTCCAAAGTTGTAGACTGTTATTTTTTGTCAAACACAGAAAAAGGGGAACTTCCGTATAGATTCCTATAGCTCTGTTGTATACAATGACACTTCATAGTAACCATATCTGTCAAGCTCCAAAAAGATGGAAAAAAGCACCATAAACAGTCTATATTCACCAAATTCCAAGAGTTCTGAAATCTTGTAATGCTTTGTGTGATGAACAGATGAAACTAAAGTTTAAATTATTTAGAGTTCACAAAAGAAAAAAGTTATACAGGTTTTAAACGACATCAAGGTGAGTAACTGATGACAGAATTATTTTGCTTTTAGGAAAATGAAAAACAACTGCATAAAAGCAAGGTAAAACTACATAAAATGATAAAAGTGTGTAAAGAATGAGCTTTTTAAAGCGCATCAAAGAAGGTTTCCCTGAATGGCATGACAATGAGACTCATTCAGTCGCTTAAGTACTTTAGGAGATGATAATGGTTTTTTGTCTGCTATACATGTGTTGGGTGCATCAAATAAAAGCTTTCCTGACAATGGTGGGGGGAAAAAACTCACTTCCAATTTTTGAAACATCAGTGCACTTATGATGCAATGATGCATGATACACAAGGTAACTAGAAAAAAATCACTTATACAGTTTTGCATAATCCATCCCATTTGTTGAAGTACACACACACACACACAAAAACTGCCAGTAGTTTGTCTCTCCTGTGCAGAAGATGGAGACAAACTGAATTTTAATGTCATTTTATATCATTGTTAAAGTGGTTTGGAACATTAATCCAATGGGGAGGCATTTATTTCATCACATCTGATGCAATAAATGTCTCCCCATTGGATTAATGATTTTATTTAAATGTCAGAAGCTTAAAAGTAGATTTATATCCGTATTCGGTATTTAAACAGAGCTGTTATTAAAACCATATTTTCTGCATCTTAAAAATTAAGATTTTCTCTTGAAGCCTGTAAATGTAATCCACTACAGAATAAAACTATACTTAATGCATTCATAAATATTTAATTTGATACATTATTAAGCCGCGTGTTCTACAAAGAGTTGTAATCTATTAGGATTCATATTACAACTTGTAATAACAGATGACACATGATCAACAGCATACAAATAAAAATAAATCACAATAAATTATATATAATTGCTTATGCTTTTAAACGAACCCAGAAAGCTTGGATGCGTTTACTCTAAAGATGGAAAGCAAAGCCCAGGAGAAGTGCAGTAAGAGTGTGCGGCTGCGTCCAGGAGCTGTCCGTGGTTCTGACAGCTCCAGCAGTCTGCCTATGGGAATCACCCTTAGCTCAAAGAAAGTAGGTCAGAAGAGACCAACGGGAAGGAACAGGCACACTGAACTGAACTGGACCATCTGTGCATTGAAAACACCTTTTTGCATAGCTCTTTGTTAACTAAACTGATGACAAACTGTTCTGACTAAATGCACTGGGTAAAATGAATATTATCAAATTCATATTTTAATTACAAAACAGCTGAAAATGTACTTAAAACAACATTCACTGGAAGGGCACTTGGTAAATTTGACATTAGTGGTGTTTGCTAAGGCAAGAATCTCTATTATTATTGGTCATTCAGGATTAGCCATAACCATTGGCACTGTTCGCACTGTTAATACTGTTAAACTGACAAAGGGAACTGAGCCATAGAGAAAAGAATATCATAGAGACTTAGAGATGGGCGCTTTTGACCTTTTCGGAAAATGTAAAAATCTAGTTGGTAACACTTTATTTTGATAGTCCACTAACTTTATAACTACATGTCATCGACCAGTCATTAGTATTAATAGACTGTCTGCTTAATATGCTAACACTTTATTTTGCTCCCCCAACAGACATTCTACTGACTATAAGTAACTTTGCAAGTATATGTCAACTTATTCTACTAACCCTAGTCTCACATAGCCAGACCTTCAGACAGATGGCATAGGGTCTGGACTCCATCGCATATTTCACTGGCCAAGGACCGCCAAAGAGAACCTCTGACTGAAATGTAAAGCAACCAATCACAGTTTGCAATCACAAGATGTAAAGTCGATGTCCCTACGATAACAGACTGGCGTGCATCTATTAAATAATGAATTCAAGAACGTTATGCAAGTCTACTGCAACAATGGTGCTGTGAAATACACATACTTTTGAAAACCCAGCGTTTAGATGATCCTGATAAGCGCTCAATGTCACAGATGTAAACACAACGGCTTTCTTCTATGAGGGGGTTTGGCACCACGAAGGCTTTGTTTCCAGGTGGACCATTAAAGAATGTGACACACAAGTCTCCCTGAAATCTTGTAGATGACGACTTTGAAACTCCTGAAGTGTTTCCCATTTTGTGTGCCTTGACGTTCAGCCAACGTAGGAATGACATCTGAGGCTGAGACTATACTAACCGTAACCCTAAAAGACTACTAATACTCTAATAAGAGTTAGCTGACATGTTGTTGCAATATTACTTAGTAGAATGTCTAAAGTGGACTATCGAGATAAAGTGTAACAATCTAGTTTCCTAAAATATCACATGTAAAAAAAAAAAAACGGTTCAAATATTGTAGAGTTCCCATAATCCTCATCTCATTTCAGAGGCTATTTCTAAATCCTTTAAACCTGAATTGGGTATTACTCCATTCTCCATGTGGTTTTAATCAATGATAGACCTGGGTGTGTGCTAAAGTTGTCACCAATGGATCCTATAGGTTCACTGCCTCAACAGGAAGATAAGGGATGAAGTGGAAAAGAAGAGATGAAAAGGGAACAAAAGCGTCTTTCACCAGGTCGATTTTATCTTAAGCTTTAGATTCAGTAGATTCTTTTCTAGAAGTGCCAAAATGAGACACATTTGGTGACAACCTGATCTGCATTTCCCCCAACACAGAAAGGCTGGGCATTGTTTTTCAAAGCTGCATTATCATATAATGAGCGGTTAAAGTGCCTCTGGCTGGCTATGTTGTAATATTTATATGAGTTCGACGGAAGCTGATACAGCTGATAAACTACAGACGAAGACAAAATATGCTCAATGTGCTGGATAAATAAGAATGATCCAATATAACCCAGTGCTTATCCCCAGGCACTGGGGTTAAATTAAACGGGTTCTTTACATTCATATTCATCTCAATTCTTTTATATGCTTGTTATGCATATAGAATGCACAACCAAGGAAACAAGATATGAATAATGGAAAATATAAGATCCTGTTTAGCTATTATTGATTTACTTTTCACTTTATTTGGATGTGGACTTGGAGACTTGGCAGTTGGAAAAAGCAGTGAACAAAAAAGCAGTAAGTCACTGAAAATAGCAAAAAAAATTCTAAAAACGAAGAAGAAGAAGAAGAAGAAGAAGAAGAAGAAACCTTTACTAACTAAAATGCAAGCAGCACCACCTAGTGTAAACACATTCATTCTAGTTCTTCAAAATAACTACTTTCAAAGGCAAAAGATGATCAGAGAGAGCGGACACACTGTAGGGCAAGGGTCATATGTGACCGCATTACATGTAAAAGAATGAGGTTTGGCTGGTCAGCACTACTCTGCCCAAGCACATCCTTTAATGGACAAGAGTTCAGCGATAAATGTCCCCTGGGGCTTGAATAGTTACAGCCATACAGCCAAGATAAGAAATACGTGGAGGATCAAAAGGGGATGATGGAAAGATGGACAGAGAAAGTGTGGATATGACACTAGATGCACTGGATGCATCTCAAGCTAGTTATTAGTTACAGTAATAATATTTGGATTTTTCAACCCAAAATTTTGAATTTGTCAACGTTTACTCAACCTTGTGATATTGCAAACCTATATGGCTTTCTTCTGTAGAACACTGAAGAAGAAATTTTGAAGAATGTTTGTAGTCAAACAGTTTGGTGACCATTAACTTCCACTGGATGGACAAAAACACTGAGACCTTTCTCAGAATATTTTCTTTTATGGTCCAAATTAAAAAAAGAAAATCATAGAGTTTTGGAACGACATGAGGGTGAGTAAATGGGGGTGAGCATTTTTTGGGAGATTTATTCCTTTAACTAGTTTCCTTGTTACAAATATTTGTATTGATTAGTGGTGATTGCTAAGGCAACCATCACTATTGTTATTGCACAATCTTATGTTTAGAGATTTGAACAAGCCACCTAGCAACACTGTATCAACCATATAGAATTGCCATGGAAACCACCCACAATGCTCTATGCAGAACCTGATTTCACCAAGAACAACTTGTTCTTGGATCAACATCTTTGTTGATGCTGGAGAAACATTCCAATAAACCAATCAGATTTGAGGGACAAGCTTACAGTTTATGTCAAGTTTAGGCTTATAGTCAGGGTTTGGTGCAGTGTTTTTTCACCTATCATTTCACTCTGATTTTAGGGGTGAGTTATGAGGTAGGGTTAGGTTTAGAGGTAGGGATATGGTTAGAACAAAATTTTCGGACAGGAATGTTGTTCCTGGACTAACAAAATATGTTGACCCAGGAAAGCGTCTAACTCAGCAAAATCAGGACGTGCATAACATACTATTGTGGCAGTGGATGCAAAACGCAAAATATGTTGCGTCATACACGTTTCGCAACAGTTTTAAAGTGAAATGTCCAGTTGGTGTCGCTAAAAGCTTATTTAGTTTTTTTCCGGAACAGATGAACGTGAATATGGCAATGTTTTATTACGTTGGAGTTTGTACGTTTCACTGCAGTTCTGAATTGAAATGTCCGGTGAGTGGCGCCAAAAGTTCAATGCTCCATTTTAAAATAATGTACACCTACACTAAAGCCTAAACCTAACCGATGGTGTTAATAAAAGCAAATGTGACATAAAAACGTAATCATAACCACGGCATTTTAGCTTGTTTTTGAACTCTCGTCTTCGAGCTCTTTTATCATGACTCGTCTTTAATGGGATTTGTACCCGAGCTTTCCGCATCACAAGTAGGCTACAATACTGTATCAGCTGAGCTACTGAGCAAGCTTAGTAGGCTACATCAGTTAAACCGAACATATGGAGCTTGTTAAGTGATGCAAACTTCAAAATATATTAGTTAACAAATCATAGGCTACAGTATGGTAAAAAGTGTTTTAAGGTCATAACATAATTGTGAAAGGAGCCGCATAAAATTAAGTCTTTATTAATCCATAATCTGCCCCTGTAATCATAATTGTGTGTGAAAAGGATTAAAAGTGCTTGCTGTTTTACTGCCTCTAGTGTTCATTCCTTTTGGAAACTGCAGTGATATGTCCGTATTGGTACGTATTTTGCTTTTTGCCAAAAATGTTGTCACAGGTACGTTTTTCCAATGAGCCTGTGTTGCAAGCATCACTAATTTTTTTTCCAGAAAATGTAATCTAATCTAGTTAAAATCACTGTTACCTTCAAACCACAGATGTGCAAATAATTTCTGTTGAGTGCTGATGTGTATTCACATAATTTACATCCTAGAGAGATGCTGCATAATATGCATCTTCAATAGCGAAAACCATACAGTATCTCATTATATATAATGTATATATAATGCGAAAACCGTATATATACCAATTATCTGCACCTGCTTGAACAGACGGACCTCATGGAGAGGATACTGTTATTTACAACATGATGTTAATATATAATACCAAGCTGTAATAGGTTGTGATGATAATACTGCTAGTATTTTCTGCATACAGCATCCAGTTTGTGGTCTCACCACCATCATCGGTTTTTATCAAACCCCTGGGTCATACCTGTTTCATAGATATAAATGCTAATTAGAACCCAGGGCAACACACACAAACACATACAAACACAGTTCACTGCATGTGCCACTGCATAGCCTACTTTACAGGGGAGAAAGGAGGAGAGAAGACACATGAGCACCATTGATTTACGCCCACAGTTCCGTGACCACTGCTTCAGAAAGGTGAATGTTGAACTGAGAAACAAAATGAATTAGAGCAGGAGTCAAACATGGAGCACATAAAGGGGTCATATGGATTTTATTGCCATTTCACACCTTATCTCTATACTTTTAGAATTAAATAGGCTGTTTTTGTCACTGGACCTATAAGGTTTCTGTATGCAAATTACCTCTATTAAAACTGGTTGCAATGGGTATCTGTATATCTCAATGTTTGTATAGTCATAGTTTTAGTGTCAATGTTATAGCCTATAGATTGAAATCTTTTGTTTTGGAAGAGCAACAAAATTCCTATTATTCCAAATTCTTTGTCCTTTGGTTCATGCCATCATTTACTCACCCTTATGTTGATCCGAACCTGTATGAGTTTCTTTCTTCTGCTGAACACACAAAAAAGAAAGAAACTCATAAAGGTTTGGATCAACATAACATGAGGGTGAGTAAATGATGACAGAGTTTTCATTTTTGGGAGCTTGTATCATGTATGCTCAGTGTCGTTATGTTTTTGTTTCAGTCAGTTGGTCTGTGTTCGTGTTCATGAGTTTATCCCCTGGCTTAGTTAATTAATTATCCTGTTCACCTCATTAATCATCTCATTAGTTCCCTTTGTTTGTACCATGCATTTAAACTCTGAGTTCTCCTTTAGTCTCTGTCCGTTCTCATCTATAATTTACGTGGTTGTGTTCTCCTGTGTTGGATTGATTATCAACATACTATTTCCTTGGACTATTCCTGTCGTGCGCCTCATTCAGGCCAGCTACCAGTGACAGAACTAACCCTTTAATGTCTGTTGGCAAAATGGCATTTGGTACATTAGCAGCAGCTCTTTACACATGACCCAAAAACTGATGTTCAGTTTTTGTCACTGAAGGACAAAAAACTCTCTTCTGTAGCTCTCAAATGGGATTGGTTATGAGTCACCAAGTGAAATTTGGCATCATTGATGTCAAATCTGCCATGACTCGTCTCCAGGTATAAAGTCTGAATAGATAAAAAGCACCTGATAAAAGTTGCTTTGGATAAAAGCATCTGCTAAATGAATAAATGTAAATGAATATGTGAAAGTGTGAATAAGACTCGAGAGATATGGCACAACGGAAAATGTCCAAGAATATCAAATTATATATCAATCTGTTCCTCACACAAAACTACCATAAAACATCAGAAAATGTGTTGTATGGACTATTTTTATGGCAATTTTATTGTGCTTTTATGTCATTTTTGGATATTGAAAGCCCAAGGTCACAATATGCTTTCATTGTGTGGAAAGGACAACACAGGCGAAAATGGAAAATCATACCTGTGGACACAGTTCTGTAAAATGTTATTGCGTTGCTTTTTGCATGCTTTGTGACACTTTCAAAAGTGGAATATGCAGAGAGAGGAGCTAAAAGCGTGTTCTGTTTGAACGTGAATCTGGTAATGTGCATTGGTTGCTGTACATATCGCAGCAGTTTGGAAATAATATGTCCGGTGAGTGGCGCTAAAAGGTTAATGCTCTATCGTTTTGGGGGAAAAAAGCACCACCTACACTTAACCCTACTCTGAACCTAACCAATTAATTTAGACAAACCAAAAGTGAGATACAAAAAAACATTCAGCTTGAAGTCTTTGAGCTCTTTTTGTTTCTCAGGACTCGTGCGGTCAAATTGGGAAATTTGTGCGAGTGAAATTCTGTACAATGGGAACTACTGAGCATGTTGACTACATCAGGAAAGTCATATTTATGCAATGCAAAAGTAAAAATGATTTAGTAAAAAAAAGAAAAGTTATTGGTGCTTTACTGCCACTAGTGTTGTAGGTATGCTTTTGGAGTTTTAAACTTGTTTCTAATGAGCCTATACTGGGAAAAGAGTAGCGTGAACATTCTTCCAAACATCTACTTCTGTGTTCTATAAAAAAAGGAAGGTTATACAGTTTTGAAATGACATGGGAGTTCAAAATGCTGACAATATTTTTAAATTGGGATCAATAATTCCTTTAAGAGTCAACTATAGAATTGAGACTTTCTCACCTGAGTTTCTCAGCTACACACATTCAAAAAAAAAGCAGTGTGACCTAGAAGGCACTTCAATTCTCCATTTCAAGAGATTGTGATCTTAACCCTGAATTTGAACATGAGACAATGGCCCTGGTCTCATTTTTCACAGAAACAACGAGTGCACTCATTCTATTCCACATGGTGCACAAATGCAAGAAATGGAACATGATCTTCCTGCTTTAATTCAATCTTTGGAAGAAGGCAATAAAATAAGAGGGAGCGTTAGTGTGCCCCAAGAATCTACTTCTTTAACTATTAAGGTCAACATGAAATTTGAATCCTAATACACATTCCTGATCTTATACTGAATAATTCATCAGTGCACATTTTTCCAAAGAAAAATGTTTGTCTTCATAAACCCCTCGCTTAACTTGTAACTCGCTCCGCTGCTGAAACTACTGACTACTGTTTTTAAGCTGACATCACCAGTCCTTATATTTCTCAACCCATTTTCAGTTCCACTCTGTATGTAACACCAAAGACTTTAGGTATTCAGAGACGGTACACTCATATAACTATGAATGGGAGAAAATAAGTCCTGCCTTCTTAATAAAAGAGCCAATCGCCAATTGATCATTGCGCCACTGCAGCTGCCCTTAGAAGCTCTGGTTGCTATAGAAACAGTCAGTGTTCGAGGCGCGCACTTATGACTGCACATGCGCAATGGCTGGTCCAGCCTGAAACATGCAGTTTTTCCGTCTTGATTTGAGTGTCTAGAAACAAAAGTTGACTTTGGTAAACCCCACTTAATCTAATCAATTCCTGATGCATAAAATCAAGCTCTGTCCATTTAAATCCTGTTTTATTAATGCAAAATAGATTGGGGATTTTGTTGACTTGAGGGTGAATAAACTACGATTATGGTCTTTACATCGCTAGCTTTGTGAAAATCTATTGATTTTAATATTTTCAAGCAGTCGTTTATCAGTAATGCTATTTACAGTGACGACAAGAGCAAATGCACAGGACTGACTAGGTGAAGAGAGCAGTAGTGCTTCAGGTTTGAATTAGGTCCCCTTGGCCTTCCTGTAGCACAAGTCCTTTGGGCGTTTACTGTAATTGCTCTCTCGGAGAGAACAGACTAATTTCGGATGGTGCCACACACAGTGAGTCTGTCAGCGTAATAGGGTTTGCACACATCCCTAGCGTAAGGATCAGCCAGCGGCTGGAGCGAGTCTCAGAGTGATGTGATGCTGTTATGTTCAGCTGATAAGGCAGAGCTCAGCGCTCAACGCTACGGCTCATCAGATTGATTGTGTTCTGCCGAGTCGCTGTTTCATGCTCATTAGTTCTCTAATTCATATAATCAATAATATGGATTACAAAGACATTTAAGTGTTTGCTTGCCTGGTTGAACTAATTCAATGAGGTATGGCAATAACTTGACAGTGGATCCTTCAAGGCAAGTCAGTTACTAGCTGTAGCACAAATTCAAAGAGCCCGGGACAAAATTAAAAGGTTGGTCACCAGCCCACACCCAAGTCTGAAATCTGCTAAAAATAAAGTCATATAAATAAATAAATTAAAGGTCTGTAACACACAGACAACATGTAATACTATTCTGGTAACACTTTACAATAAGGTTCATTTGTTAACATTAGTTAATGTATTAACTAACATGAATATCAATGAGGAATACATTTGTTACTGTATTAGTTAATTTTTGTTAATGTTAGTTAATAAAAATGCAACTATTCATTGTTTGTTCATGTTAGTTCACAATGCATTACATTTTTATAATGTATTAGTAAATTATGAAATTAACATTAACTAAGATTAATAAATGCTGTAGGAGTATTGTTCATTCTTAGTACGTTCTAGTTAACTAATGTTATCTAATGAACCTTATTATAGTATTACCAATATTCTTATTGCATTCATATTGTAATATTATGCCAGCATCCTTTTTTTGATTGCAGCTTGAGTATAGATAGCTGAGATTTTACTATAGTAATTGTACCTCGGTAGCGCAAGGCCATTGATTTGATTTTCCAGGAACTCACATGATAAAACTGGTTGCAGTTTCTGTAAAAGTCTCTGCAAAATCAATATATATATACACTGTACAGTATATATATATATATATATATATATATATATATATATATATATATATATATATATATATATATATAGGCTATATAAAAGAAGTATATAGCACCTTCAGAAAAAATTACAATACTACACAATTTTACATCCACTCATTTATTGATTAAAGCCAGATTGATCAGACTTTGAATTAGAAGCAATGTCTCATGAATTGTTTAATGATAACAAAGATGTATAGAATGTGAAAAATCCATTGAAACTGAAGGATCCAGACTTCATGTTCATCCAGACAAACGTGTTCATGTCATGTTTAGTCTGCTTTGGCTTTGTTTTCAAAGACTTTTAGTTTGCTTTTCTTTGTGTCCTGTGTTCCCGCTCATCATTTGTTGTCATTGCTATTCATTACGTTATTAATTAATGCACACCTGTAATCATTTGAGTTTGTTATCTGGTGTATTTAAAACTTTCAGTTCTGTGTTCCTTGTCTGGTGTTGGTTGTGTTTTTCTACAAACTGTTTCGTGCACGTCTCTTTTATTCTAATTAAAGCTTCACAGTTATTTGAACTGCCATCTTTCTAGTCTTCTTCAAGGACCCAACGTGCGACAGTTCTTCTATTGAAAGGCCATGCAGTGACTACTGAAAGACATATACATTTCAAGGCCAGGTTTTCAGTCTGTGTTGAATTCTCGGTATAAGAGCTTGCCGTCAACGTGTCTAGTGACACACATGGATGAGAAAATAAGCTAGCTTGATTTTCATATTTCCTAGAATATCTCACATACCAAATCACAATCCTAGTATGACTTCAATTTAACCTTCAATCACAGCTTTCCCTTCTCTATCGCACTTCGGTGGAGAATTTACTGGCGTTTCAGTCTCTTAGATAGAAGATTAGAGGTGTAAATATTTGCTCTGACAGAGATTTTATTTTGAACTCAATTATTTAGGAATATCTAAATATCAAAATTTAAACTGTATGGTCAAGAATGTATTTTTAGGGAAAGACAGAAACATGTAATACAGATATTTTTAAAGCGTGATGGGGTGGAGAAGGCTGTCCACAAGGGCAAATAAATCCCATACACATCTATAAAAAAAATATTAACAGTAAGGCCATTTCTGTTAAACACACTTTGAACTGCAATACTACTACTAATAACAATAGTAATGATTTGTGTTGTAATTTTAGGGAGAATATATACCAGATATTCAGAAATATGCTCAGGTCAGGCTCACACACTTGAGCTTTATCAATTATGAGCATTGATCAGTAAGTGATTGACAGTTATCTTATAAGAGGTTGTTGAAAAAAAAAAGTTGAAAAAAATCTTTTGAAATGGTGAAAATACAGATTTCTGAAATTTCATCAAACAAGCTGAAATGTTTTGCGAGACAAACCAAACAATACCAGAAAACATTACTGAATTCCTAAAATTAATCACTAGCACTACGTATCCACTTCATTTACTTAATAATTTAATAAAATAAAACAAAACTATGATTTGTAATATGCTTTCCATGTTTAAAAAAAAAATAATAAAAAAAAAATCCTATACATACATGTACATGTCCTGCAAAATAGGAATGTAATGTGAAGATTCAGAAAATCTGAAAAGAAAGTAGCCCTCAAATATTTTTATTTTTTTAGTATAATGCAGTTATAAACACAACACAGAGAAGGTTTAAGGAACCCAGCTGTGTTCTGTTCAGCCATTATGCAGAATCATATTGTGTGTATGAGCATTTACATGCAGTCAGAAAGTATAATAAAACAGCACTGGAAATGTGTCCAGCAATCATAAGTAGTCATTATAGCCTTATAATGACGAACCACTGCAAGCAAGCAATAAAATAATGTTATTTTTATGAAGCAATTTTTTATAATTTCACCCTGCCTCTAATGCCCTTATCTTTAACTATGCCATTTCTTTACACCATTTCATTTAAAGTTGTTTAGCCTGCATGTATTTGGTGATTGCTTGTCTTAAATCACACTTTATAAAGTGTAATGCATTCAATTTTATGTATAACAGAAATATTTGATCATCCAGATGACTTTCTGCACATTTACATTTTATATTATAGTTTATACTCCATATAGTTATTGTAAATATGTGCATAGAAGCCAACCATTACATAAGAGTTAAAGCGAGTCTCATGGGTGTGCACTGCAGGCATAACAAAAGAGGCTCTGCACAAAATGCTGTTTTGCCATGATGCAAGTTTGCATGTGTTAAGTTGACAGTCAGAAAATCTCTACTCAATATACTGTAAACATTGCAGAAAAGCCTTTGGACAATCACAAAATATGACAAAACTAAATATCAAAACTAAACTAGAACGCCAATGATATGACTGAGGGAGTGAATACTAATGCTTAAATAATAAATGTACAGTCATGTTGGAGAATTAAATCGACTGATTTATACATTCTTTGAATATTTTTTGTTTTCTTTGAGGGTTAGGATTTAGGCTACGCTCTATTATAATTTACATGAAAACAATATTGTATGTCCCCATTTAGGTGCGTGTGTTGTGAGACTGAATGAATAATCATTCATCGTTCAGTATTGCTTGATTTTGTGCCAGTCATGGATCTTTATCACAATCCTGTTCTGCTGAATGCCCGTCACATCAGCATGTCCCATCATGTTCCATGCTTCACTGATCATCTTTTCCAAATTAGCAACTGGAATGATTTTTTCTCAGCATAATATACTTTATAAATTTAATGTTGGAACTGAACTGAAGCAAACTGAAGAAACTGAGTGTGTGTATTTGTGTCTGTACATATAAATATGAAAAATGAACACTGAAATGCCTGTGATTTTACTGCAGAATATCAATGCCCCCAGTTCAAAATGAGCCAATATTCCCAGAACACTACTGAAAAAGAAATCAAATTCATAAATCTCTACTATTGTTGTCTTGCAGGAATTGTTCCTTATAAACCAGTGTTGCTACTTCGATCCCGTTCAGAATCATACTTATTGAACGTAGTACAGGCAGAGCCCACAATGTAAGGGATGCAATTAATATCAGTTAATTGCATCCCAATATCAAGATCAATATCAAGAATATATCAGCTAGCGAGCCTCAATCATATTACCTACAGCCTTCATTTATCTAGAGACACATCTACAACAGCCTTTGTTTGGTAGATGGTTAGATAACTACACGTTCGAAAGTTCAAATCAATACATTGTGTGGATGTGTCATGTTCCTTGCAATTATTACGAGAACATACAACAATTCGGTTGTATTATTTGACATTTTGAGTGGTACTATGATGCATTAAGAATACAGTAATAAATGATACGCTTTTTTCTTTGTAATGTAAGGGACAAATGCATTGGGGGGGGAGTGAATATAATTACAACCAGTTGCATTTATTTTATTTATGAAGTTTATTCATAGAATATGGTTCTGTAGGAATTATTTAGTTACTTTTGCATTGTAACACACTTCTGACTGTAAATTCTAATTGGATGAGCAACATTTTGAAGCTGTAAAAGGCAGATAAACACACATTTCAATTTGCTTCGTTGTGTAGAAACCATAAACAGCGTAAAGTCAGGCTTACGGAAGAATAGCTTGTCAACATTGGAAGTTAACTTAATCATTTTGTGTTGGGACTACACGATTCATTTTTGTTGATATAACTAACTGGGCAGCGGATCTGCAGTTCAACTGTAGTTGCTTTGCATGGGACTGAATTAGAAGATTTTGAAATTAAGTGTAATTTTATATTTTTTTCAGTAAAGAGAAATACTTGCTAGTTTTTAATATTCAGTTATGTTAAAGATGTTTTGGGGTTTTACGGTTACCAGTGTGTAGAAGAGTAATGCTTATGTGCTTAGGCTGTGGCCGGTTAAATGACGACCATGATGTGTGTTTAGAGCAATAACTGTGCTAAAGTCTTACTTGCTCATCCTTTAATATATAATAATATATAATAATAAACAAATTTGACTTTAGCATACCAACATGTGCTATTGCTAGTTGAAATAGGAACTAGTTTATTAAGTTGATTCAACATAACATTATTTGTTTAAGCTTGTTCTTGCTCTACTGACCTAAACTGATTGCATGAAATAGTTTTCCTTTAATTAATAGATAATAGAACAAATTAGCAAATTTTCTTTAAAAAAAAAGTGGTTACTGCCATTTTATAGAAGCAATAGGCCACTTAAGGCTGTGTGTTACAGTGTTTTTACAGTTAAGGGGGTTTCAGGCCCTTACCCTGGTAAAATCACTTTGGCACACATCCTCGAGTGGCTTATTGAGTAGTTGTAGTTCTAGGAACTTAGTTCTAGGAACAAGCCACCAGGGTGGTTCCCCGAGAACGAATGGTTCCCCATGGAACATTTTCCTGGTTGCATTTGCACCGCCAGTAGGAACTCTGAAGTGACATAAGCTGCGCTTGTTGTTGTGACCTTTATTTTTAACGGTTCTCCGGACCTTTATTTTGACTGCGCTGAGAACGCCAGGGGCTGAGCACATAGTGCTCGCATTCTCCGTGTTCATTATTTTACGATCTGTTTAACAGTCCTGTCTAATACGATATTAGATAGAACTGTTATACATAGAAAGCAAACATTAATGAAGTTATTAGCATATGCCGTGTGGTTGATGTCCAGTGTCGCTAGCTAAGCAGAAATACATAATCATGTTTCTCTTGGTCCCCTCAAAGTTGTGCTGGATTTTCTCCTTAGTGTAAAGTTTGAGAGATCCATCTATCACTGTTTTCCATGTTTGTAGAGTTAGTTTGAGTAGATATATAGGCTATAATTTGTGTGTGTACACAGTTTTTTATTTAAATGGCGGGTGCTGGTGTTTCGCATGTGTTCTGACAATCATCGTACACTAACGTCACTGATAGTTCCTATAATGCTGGTTTAGACCCTACTCTGAAGTAAGAGCAAAATGAGTTCCTCCAAAATGAGTTCCTAAAATCATTCCTAGTTCCTGCATTGCGAACACGCCCAAAAAACGGTACTTCAGTCAATAGTACTAGGAACTAACTACTAGGAAAAGATTCCACTGGTGTGAAAGCCTCAATTAAATACTGTTCCTTTGGACTCACTGCCATTTTTACTGTCATTTTTCCAAACATTCCTCCCATAGGCAAGATGGACTGAAGGAAAATGTAAACAGTTGTATGTCAGCTATGGTTTCATGGTCTGGTCACTGAAGGTGCGCAGATACATTCCACATGCTACACAAACTGCATGTTTTCTGATGTAAAATGAAACACACAGTACTTCAGATAATCCACTGCCATCCTAATGGGCTGCGGGCAAACAAGGATCTTTCTCTCTAGAGGACTGCTGCTTTAAAATAGACTCTAGCGTGAGGATTTGCTCGAGATACAACCTGCTTGTCATTCTGAGGAAAGGGAATGTGTTAAAAAAAGAGCTGATAATGAGGTGTGGATGCATTCCACACAGCTGAACACCTTTAACACCAATAAAATTAGCCCCTTTAACACAATAATGCAGCTTGCAAATGGGATTTGGTAATTTATTTATTTTTGTTTATTTATTGTATTCATTATTAAAAAATATATTAATTTATTAATTTTCCATCATGATAATCAGAAACCATTCTGCAAATTTAATCTGTTATAAGTTTAGCCAGGAATGGTGAATAGCTTACTGCACAATAGAAGTAAACTGGACAGATGAGGATATAGATCTCCAAGTTACAGAAACTGTACTGACTTCAATGTGTCATCTATCTCTGAGTTTGCTCATGGTTAAGATAAAAAGTGAGGTTTCTGTGCCTCAATTCGCTTATTTAAAAAATAAAGCCCCAGACATTGATATTATGTATCAAGACATCTAACTGCAGCTGAGTGCTTTTGAAGTCACATGATCACAAAACACTTTTGGATGTACACTAGCTTGAGTAGTAATTTATTCAGTGCTATATTATGTGAGTAGTGGGGAGTTGGATTGCTACTGTACTTGCATCCAAATGTCTGGTACTGACTGCTGCTTATTCTGGCCAAGAAACGCCCACTAAAGAGGAAAAGCCTGTCTGATTGACATGTTACAACAAATGTATCTAGTTTTATGTAATTTACACCCAGGCTATAATACCACAATGCTAGATCGAAATAGAAAAAATATATAGTGTCTGAATAGAGGCAACACAGTCTCAACAAATGGTTGTCACAGTTGGTTGATGCAGAGAGGAAAAATAAAGATGGATCTAATTGCAGAATTGTTTAAGTTTATTAACAAACTAAAGATGAACAAAATACTCTATCCTACTGAAAAGGATACTTTTCAATCAGAATAACAAACAGAACGACCAACATAACGCGATGAAATGGAAGCAAGCCCAATATTTTGAAAACCAAACCAATCAAAAAAACAAGCAACAGGTCTTCAACTTAATCGATCAATGAAAAACCATGGAGACTCTGATGCAAGCATTACTGTGTGTATTATCTGTATAGCTTCACATTTAACATTGTTATTTTTGGTCACTATGGAAAAGAGCAGCTTGAACATTCTTCGAAACATAAGTCATAAAGGTTTGGAATGACAAGAAAGTGAGCGTCAACAGATGACGGGTAAAAGTGTCCGTGGCCGTTGGTTGGCGTCTGTCAGTGTGGTGTGAATTAGCCATTTCAGTCTGATTCACAGAGCTGAATGAGGTTGTTTACTATGAATATTCTAACGGTATCACGGCCCATGCGATGTATAAACAGCATCCCTATTACTTTATAGCACTGCAATATGAATGCAACCACTTAAAGCTCATTAGTTTGAGCTCAATTGCATTTTAAATACTTTAGGCATACATGGCATCGCAATAAAGCTGACTTACTGTAAATGAGATTTCTGGGAAGGTTTGGGGCCGCACATTCACTTTTATTACCTGCATTCATCTAAAATGAACATTAATGAGGAATGGAGTTTACAGGAAAGCAGGCTAAAACCGAAAGAAACTACATTTTAACTTTGATCCAAAAACAAGTGAGATGCCTACCTAGACAGCATTTTATACTTCAGAGAAAGATCTATTTGCTCATTTCGATTTTTAGGTTTTGTACAGTACCCTACCAAATCATGTTACATTTGAGGCCATTTTGTTCTTAGATTTTTCATTATGCACATAAATAGGTTTTGGAACTGACACAGGAGAGAGTTAAAGTTTCGGTTATTGAGCAAGTGGGTACAGTTATTGAACCATGCAATAATCTCGAAATGGCCAATTTAAGAAGATATACTGATCTATTAAAATTACACTACAAGACAGCTCACTAGGTTTTGAAACAGATCTTGTGTCAACAGTCAAATCACTACAGAAGAACTGATGGTGATTTGAGAAAGAGAAAGGAACGAAGACAGAGAAAATACTGTCTGTATCTGCTTCCTTTGCTTCTGTTTTTTCCTTTCTGTCTTTTCTCGCCTTGGACCAACTCTATTCTCCGGAGAGAGGGGCCAATACAGAAAATTACATGGTCAGCGCAATTCCAAGCCTTATTTAGGGGAATGATTGTTTATCCTGAAGACATATGGAGATCGTTAAAACTGGAGGTGGGCAGGGAGATAGAGAGAAAGAGAAGCAAGAATGCCATTAAAACTGGACCTGTGTGGAGGTTTATGAACACCAGCATCCTCTGAGACAAAGCACTTACTTGAAGTGAATGAGAACAGAGATGCAGCTCATTTGCTGACATCTCAGAAATGGCCATCTCAATAGCTGCTTTAATACGGAGTGATGAGCTGTCAGATCGGACATACACTACGGTCCAGTAACACTAATGGACTGTGAAACATCCCCACGGACCTCTGCCTGCTGAGAGAGAAACATACATCCGATATCTAATAACCCTGCGCAAATCGCCAGAGCATGAGAAGTTTCCTTCAAATAACAGTCAGTTCTCCTTTTTCATGTAGTGTTTATGAAGAGAGGTTTTCAAGGAGTGTTGGAAGCAAGTGCGTAAATGGCTCACGGTCCTTCACTGATAATCAGATACATTTAGCACACAAAAATGGCCTGAAAATTACAAAACTCTGATCTGATTGGCAAGCTCTACCCAATGGCGTGATGATGCACAGGTTTTAAACCCACCCAACATTTCATGCTGGGGAGTCAATCTGACAGAAAACAAAGCTGTGTTTATAAGGTACTGGGCTATAATTTGTGCTTCCTTTCTAAGTAAGAGGTTCTCGGCTAGAATTAAGGATGTACTGTAGCTATGCAATGTTCATTGTAATCATTCTTTACAGAAAATTTTGTTTACACAAATCATTGTTTGCCTGAGTATAGCAACACAGGATCATTGGGAAAACGTGCCTGTGGCGACTTTTGTGCAAAATTATATTTCATTGCTTCTTGCACATTTCGCGACAATTTCAAAGTGAAATGTCTATTGAGTGGTGCTAAAAGCGCAGTTTTATCTTAATCAGACGAATATGAATCTGGCATCTTTTTATTGCGATGGCTGTAGTCGTGATCGTTCAGAAATGAAATGTCCAGCGAGTGGCGCTAAAAGTTATTGCTTTATCATGTTTGAGCCTCCTAATAAGCTTAATACTCCAGAAAAGCCATTCATATGGAGATGGTTCTGCGATGCAAACATGAAAACGTATTAGACTGTTATAGACTACATTAAGCTATGTATTAATGCAATGGGGGAATATTTGTGGGTCCTGATAATGCCAAATGTCTTCTGTTACCAGTAAAAAGTGGCCTACATTAATTTAAATATATCTAGTCAGTGACAGAGTGCAAGCATATTCATCTAAAATAATTCTGTATTTCAGCTTCATATAATTATTTTTAATAATTTCAGCCCAATAATGTGCATTGAGTTATCAGCACCAAGTCCAAGCCTATTCATTTACACCGACAATGTAATATAAAATTTTGCATTTTAATAAACAGTACAATTTTTGTTAACCTTTTATCATATGTCTTGGAGTATCGCAATAATATCGTATCATGAGTTCAGTATCGTGATATGTATCGAATCTTGACATGAGGGTATTGTTACACCCCTAGGTAAAAGTATTTTGAGTTCATAACATAATGCAAGGAACCGTGTGAAAATAAGTCAAGTCAAGTCAAGTCACCTTCTATAAAAATATAGATTGTTTCAAAGCAGCTTTACAGTGAAAACAGGAAATGAAAGTAACAGTATTTTGACACAGTATTATACAGTATTATAAATGTATAATACGGTATATATATTTATACAGTATTATAACTGTATTTTGGCTTTACAGCAGCTCTAGAATTAAGTTATTGTCCAGCTAAATTTAGTTCTGACTGATTCACTTCCATTGCAAAGATCATTAGTTATTAACAAAGGGGCCGCTTACACAACACTGTTCTAACAGAAAACCCTTAACGTGCTCCGGCCCGCTCATCCGCACAACAACAGTGCCTGGTGGCTCGAGAACGCAAACCTTGAAATAGGTTCCAAGGTACAAGCCTTGAAAATGTTTGAAAAACGTTATCATCTCCACGTAAACTTCAAAAAACGCAAATCTGTGAAAACGCTGACGGCGTGCACATGCGTATTACGTGTTATAGGTATGCGCGTTTGAATATTTATGTGCGTCTTCATTCTTCAAGTCTTCATTATTCGATAATCTGCTAATTTCACATGCTAAGAAATTAGCCAACCATAACAGCGTTTATTCATATATAGAAGCCAGAAGGATAAGTGCATACCAACCCACACAAAGCAAGGGTCAGTTATTGACTAACTCTTCAGGCCTTTGGTATTGGTATTGACTCCTATAGACTCTCAATTGCACTCAAAAAAATTATATGTTGGCTTTAATTAATTTTTTTATGTCAACAGGTTCCACATAACTGGGTTACGTTAAACTAACATAATTTGTTCATGTAACTTCAACATCATGGAATTAAGTAATTTTAAGCAACCCAATTTAAGTAGTCTCAAAGAGAATTTTTAAAGGCTTCCTGACATGATTCAGGTGTTTCAGGTGTATCCATTAATATTTCATTTATTTTTGTGACACATAATTAAATTGATAGATTACAGCTAGCTATTTGCTAGCAGTAGCACGTATTATCATCTTAAATGCTAAGATTTACATGCTCTTTCAACCAAAGCAGTTGTAAGTAACATAATCAGTCCACAGCCATACATAAATGGTTTGTGTTTAGACAACCCGTTAGGATTTTGTAGGGTTAAGTTGAGACATAATTACGTGGACCTTAATAGAAAAAAAACATTTAAAGTCAACAAACACAATTATTATAAGTAAACTGAATATAAATATATTATGTCAAGTGCACAACCTTCCTTGTTCATTTTTTTGAGTGTGTGTTCTCAATTCTCTATTGTCGGTTTCCAAATTAGTAATCAACTCTAACAGGCCTACACAATTACCGCTCTCAGTGTGGCACATTCAAGGGGCCTTCTAAACGATATAAATATCCTCTGTCAGTGGCTCAGGGAAAGTTTGTCTTTTCTTGCTCTTACTTACAGCAAACAAATGGCATGACCATTTAAAATATAGACCTGATTCTGAACTCGTACGGGTCCCGAGTCGGGTCCCGGGTCCTCGTGTCTCGGGTGCTCCGTGTAGAAATGAGCCTAAACAGTAATGAAATAAGACAAAAAAATCCCATACACTTTCAATGAAAGACAGATTCGAGTATATCATAGAGACACACCATATAGAGGATTTTTCACTGTTTTAACTCAAGCCAGTAAGCAAACACCAAGCAACCACCTGGCAATAACCTAGCAACAGCAAGAAACACCTTATGCAAATACAGCACATCATAGTTCTGTCATAGTTCTGTCTGCTCTTCACTGAATTACTTTTGTAACTTTAATAAGGAATAATCTTTATTTAATTTATACAGTGAAGATTATATGCAGTGTTATTTTACATTTGATTACTTTATTAAATTTCTGTACCTGAAAACTACTCCTGTAAGACCTACCTGAAAATTTTGAATTATTCCATTTGTATATATTTTTTTACTATATTTGTTTATTTGTGCTATTGCTTGTAGTTTGATGACTGTTTTCTTGGCTTTAATAATCTTTGAAATTTATATTAGTTAGTTTTAGCTGTGGTATCGAAATTGTAATCGAGAATTGTTAAACTTCACTGGTATCTAAAATTTTGGTGTCATAACCTTACTTATTAAAATACAAGGATACATGGGTCAAAAACAACAACAACAACAAAAATATTTGATTAATTTATTACCTTTTTTTGGTAGGGCCAGTAAAAACGTAATCATTGAATCAAATAGAAAATCGAGAATCAAATCGAGAATCAAATTGAGATCTTGAGAATCTGAATCTGTATCGATACAAAGCCCTGGTACTTATTCATTTTGTTGCGAGCATGACAAATTGTGTCATGTCTTGTAATAGTGTCTGGTGCTATATCTTCTTGCATCAAGTCTGGTTAAGACACAGAGTTAGGGTCAGGAACAAGCTGTAAAATTGTTCATAAAAACTAAATTAGCACTTTTTAGTGCAAGAGACCTTGACTAAATTGGACAATTAGTAATTCAGTACAAAATGAAAGCAAATAATTCAGCAGCCCCTAAACATTTGCAAGCGCAAAGACTTGACATCCGGCTGCACATTACTGCTGCATTATGTCAAAACCACTACACAGATGACCATTGGAAACGAGAGCACGTCTCATTAGTGCTGTGGTGTGTAGAACCGGGTTTCTAGAGAGAAGATATTTCTGTCAGGGTTGTATAATTATATTTGCAGTACTGCAATGCGCTGATATACTCAATGAGAGCAATTAGCAGAAACTATAGAGTCGGTTACTCGTCACGCACATAACTAAAGGCCTGACCGAAGACAGATGAGAGAATGTGGAATGAATGGATCGTTTTCTGTGTGTGTGTGTGTGTTTGTGAACTTGTCATTATGTTGCAGCACTGCACTGACGTTCCTCTCTCTTCTTTTTCCTTTTTTTCTTGTTCAAAACTTACTGCAATTAATTCAGCTCAAACTGCTTAACATGATTTTGCTCTATTACTATTTTTTTTGTAGATAATTCAGCCTTAGGTGTGGAATTTATTTTAGTTTGAATAAACTTCTCTCTTTTAAAGCTGCAGTGCTTTTTTTTTTTCACTGCTATTTTAAAATTATTGTACGATGTAAATAAATCACAACTGAGTACTGTACATGATAAAGATTCATTTGAAGAACATGGCCCAGCTTCTAAAATTACCATGGGAAACATAGCATTCTCTAAGACACACATTTTACTATCGATACATAGCTATTACATGGTTATTACACAGTTACTATTATGTCTTTTTTTTTGAGGAAAGAGGTGATAAATCGTGAATAATTCCAAGTTACCACGGTTTATATTATAGTTATAATAACTGATTTGAATAATAATTGGTTACCATGGATGGTTGGGCAGATTCATAGAAGAGACAGACAGACTCTGTTATCATGAATATTCATATTTTAACACTCATATGCTAATGAAACTCTTTTAATCACAAGAACGCATGTACAGTAGGAGTCAGTAGTAGGATTTGGATGAGATCCCAGTGATAACACTGGAACGACTGACATGTTCAAATCCCTGAATTGGCTAACCTTTCTGTGCACCTTTATTATACATTTTTTTGCACAGCTAATATTGTGCCAATAGAGACCTTCCCCAGTTTGGCCCCTAATGAATATTGGGTGAGGGTGACTGCTAGGCCACGGCTCCAACAAATTAAAATGCATTTAATTTACAAATCAATATTTCCCATTACTGTGAAACTAAGAAACAAAGAAATAAAAGAATAGCTGTGGTTTAGTGCTTTGAGGAAAAGTACTAACCAAAGCTGACAGCTCTAGAAAATGCATAGACTGATACTGTGTGTGTGTGGTGGACTTTAGTTGAACACATGTATGTGTAATATCAACATCTGCACCACAGAGCCTTCAGTCTTTCAGAATTTAATGCTGGATGTGAATGATTTATGGAGCCCTGAAGTTCCACTGGAGCTGTAACTTATTCATCAGTGATCCCCCCAAAATACACACTTCTTTTTGTATCTTCAAAAGCAAATGAAAAGAGGTGGCAGATAGGGAGTTTTGGAGAGAACACTGCTTGTTGATACAGCATCCTACACACATATACACACTGCAAATACTTAAAGATAAAGCACCAAACATGACAGAATACACCAATATTAAGATGCAACACAACAAACACAACCATACTGTATGATTCATTTTCACAGATTTCTGCCCTAGTGATCCAGCAAGCCCTGGTTTCTAAGGTGTTCTCAGTGTTTTTTTTTATTCAGAATTCAGTAACTGTGGAATATCCATTTCAGATGAGCTATGCATCAGTAAGCAAAAAGACACTGACTTCAGGCGACACAAACAAGCAAACCATATTTAAGCTCAATTTCCATCATTACGAGAATGAGAATATATTATACTCCTTATTCAAGGACTTATTAGCTTTGCCACCGGGAGTCAAAACCTCAAATCCATTTCAGCGCAGGATTGGAGGCAGCTATACGGCATCTTTAAAGGTGGCTTTCTCGCCTCTCTGCTAACCAGGCAAAAGCTTAATATATTACACAGCATGAGCTTTCAATTTTACCGGCAGAAATATCAACCTCAAATATAGCACAGCTGCAGAGAGCATGTGTTTGAACAGCCAGAATTTGCAGAGAAACCTCCAACAAACATTAGCCTGTTTTTTTTCATCTTCTAATGCAATTCTCTTGGAGAGAATCTAGGTCTAGGATTCCAAGATATCTGTCAGCACCAAAAGGTTTCACAGATAATATATTATTTCCTTTCCTGATGACTATTTGCAGTCTGATGGACATCAAAACACAGAGGTGTTCCTGAAATTTGTGCACAGCTAAGGTCATCTCCTTCTGTTCACCTTTTTTCAATAGGTCACCCCTTCAGACTCGGCAGGATTATGAAAATATCAGATAATAATAGTACAGGATCTAGATAAGGCTCTATTGAATTTTTTTTTTTTTTTTTTTTTTTGAGAGAGAGAGAGTGAGAATTCATGATATGGTATTGTCTATTATAAGACCTTCTTAAACATTCCATCTAACGACATGCATCGTTATTCAACTATGATTGCAAGTTTTGTTGTTATACCAACATAGTTCAATGATTCTGTGTTTCCAGAACCTATAGATTTAACGACTATTTGCTAACACCATCGCAAACTTTTCAGAACATAATCAATCAGAAACCATAGAAACAAACAGGGAGAGAACGGAGGAGAACTTAACTAATTAACAGACTAGAAGATTAACAAAGAAACTCAAACATGAACAGAACAGAGAAACAGATCAAAAAACAAACTCAAAACGTAACAGTGGTCATTAACAAAAGTCCTATATTGTTGAATCAGTGTGGTTCAAATGATAGAGGTTCGACCATGGTACTACGGTTTCGAGAGACAGTTGTGACTAGCTGGTTAATTTCTCTGACGATGCATACGATCGTTCTACAGTGCTTAAGCAGTTACTGTAAGTTGTTGTACGGGAAACACATCCCAATAGTCATTTTAAAATAATTGCTGTTCACCAATAGTGTTCATTTGGCTTCTTAACAGAGATGTCCACCATTGTGTCAGGTCCACTATTTTCTTCTAGATCTGCTGTACAGGTGAAACAAACATTGTTGCATTATTTTCCTGTTATCACTGTAAAGCTGCTTTGAAACAATCTGTATTGTAAAAAGTGCTAAATAACAACTCACTGCTATGAAACCACTGCAGTTTCTCTTTCTATGGTGTTGAGTGCACTGACATACAGTATATCCACAGAAGTTGTCACATATGATTTTACAATATATTTTATAACATTTTATTGATTGTTGTAGAGAGTCTTAGAGGCCTTCTGAATAGGAAATGCGCTTAATTCTACTCAATGTGTACTCATAGTGTACTAAAAATCTTAGTAGTATATCTTTAAAAAAAACCTGTACTTACAGATAATGTAATAATAATGAAATAAAATGTCAATTAAGTGTACTCAAAGAGAGTACACGTTCATGACTGTTTCTTAAACAGTGCACTTTGTAATAATATCAAATTAAAAGTTTCCCTTTAAATCAAGTTACATTGAAATCATTATGTTTTAATAATCTTTTAGTTATGCCTTCAAGTACAATTATTTTGTTTGTTGACAAATACTAAAGCACATGTAAAGTACTTAATTATAATTTGAACTGAACTGTTGTTTGATATTACATTTAAAGTTAATATATTTTAAATTACTAAATTGCGACTTGATCATTACAAATGTGTAATTACAAATATATTTAAATACATGACATACAAGTTTCAATATAAATGATATTAAAGTATATATTAGTTTACCAAAATTTGTCACTACACTTTAACCATATTTCAAAGACAATAGAAGTAATTATGAAATAAAAGATGTACTTAAGTCCTACTTATGGACTTTTGGTTCAAAAATAGTACTCTTAAGAACTGAATGCCTTAATGTAAATTAAGTTAAACTATAATACATTTTCATTTAATTGCAATTAACATACAGTTAAATATTAGAAAACATTACATTCAGTTCACACTTAATAATATATTAAGTATATTATTTAAATTATATCTGTAGTAAGTATGCATGTCTATGCATACAAAATTGAACAACTTTTCCACAAGGGTTCATTGAAATTGCATTAAAAATCATGTCCAAAGGGATAGTTCACTCAAACAAAAAATCTGATATAATTTACTCACCCTCATGTTATCTATTCCATTAATGATTCTTTTAGAACTTTTGGGGAAATTTCCAACCCAAACTTGTAACTTTGATCTACACTACGGCCCTATCTTGCACCCAGCGCAATTGACTTTGTACAACTACACATGTATCATTCTTATTTTGCACCCGACGCACAGCGGACTTTTCCCTCGACAGATGCACGTCGGTAAATTAGGGGATGAACTTGCGCTCCTAGGGGTAGTTCTGCGAAAAAGATGAGACGTGTTCCGGCGCAAACATTCCCTGGTGCTATTTTGCAGTTCCAGAAAACAATTCCGCCACAGACCAGGAAAAAAAAAAAACGTGTTTTTAGTGGCGCGTTCAGATGCTATTTTAAGGGCGCATGCTTGGCCATAATGTAGCGTGTGCACAACACACATACACTTTGCTTCTCTCATCTACACACAGACGCAGCAGTTGCCATTTTTGCAAACCATACATAATTACAAGGACAAATATTCCACATGAGGGAAATCATTGTGGTGTCCATGAAGATGTGAAAAAATAGGCATAAATCTAGCTTACACATTTACCAAAATTATTATACGCCTGTTTAACCTAAACTTATTTGGGTGGGTTTCTCCCATCCCCATACAATGTCACTTCTCTGTGTTTTACGGCCCTGATGAGAACATTGGTCTCCTCGGCTGTGACCCGCTCCTGGTGTGCGCCTGGCAAATCCGCCGTTATAATAGCAATCCGCCATGGAACAAGTGCACCTGCTCTTAAAGGGAATGTGAGATGACGCTCTGATTGGTTTATTTCACGTTACGCCCAAACCACACCTATGAGTAATGTAGCTACTTCAGACCAACCAATTTCAGATTTCCGCCCACAAAGTTACTTGCGTTTCGCGTTTGATACTTGCGTTTCAGATCGTTAAAATAGGGCCCAAAATGTCTGATACCCCTTTTCCACCAAGGCAGAGCTGGTGCTGGTTCGGAGCCAGAGCCTAGTTTCAAATCGGTTCTTTGTTTTTCCACCGCCAAAGCACCAGCTCCGAACCAGTAAAACTGGTTCTTAAGTAGCACCAAATCATTGCAGGGTCTAGAACGGAGCCAAGGAAGAACCGCTTGCGTCAGAGGCTGGGGGCGGGGTTACCGTGGCCAACAAGACTGAAGAGAAACTTGTGACCGCCATTTTTAAATAGCAGCTAGTCGAGCTAATAGCAGCTCGATTATAATATCCGTCTATGTAAGTTACGGCGAGCTGCACGAACGCGTTGGATTCGCCGTGTTTGGATGCCGATTTATTTTCGCAAACCCATGAGCATCCATAGTAACGCAACGTCTATTATTGTTGATGCCTTGTTCGAGATGCATCGGAGCAGCGTGGACCGATCAGAGCTGCGGGAGTGTTTGGAGATCATACGACTCCTTGTGCTTTTTGATCGCTTTCGCAGTGCTTTGATTTCATGTGCTGATCGTTCTGCGAGAAGCCGATGCATGACTCGAACAAGTCTGGTGTGTTTGTGTTTGGCGCTGCCGCACGCGCGTTGCTGAGCAACATGATACGTATGCAGTGACGTAAGATATAGCTCTGTTGTGGCTCTCTGGCCGGTGGAAACGCAAACCGGTTCTTAGTAAGCTCGTCAGTCGAACCAACTCCGAACTGGCAATAGCTCTAGCTCTGAACCAGCACCCGGTTCTTGTTGGTGGAAAAGGGGTATAAGTCACCGTTTCCATTCCCCGCTTTCAGACTTCTGTGACATGTCCTCCCTTGTAACATCCTTGCTGATGCTATAACTCAAAGCTTTAACCTTCAAAGAGCTCACGTGACCTTTCTGTAGCAGTGCAGGCCTTGACCTTTCTGTACTCTGAGTGTGGGTTAACAACAGCATAAAGAGAGGCAAACCAGCTCTGACAGAAAGGCCAAAAGCCACAAAGATGCTCTCTAAAACCTTATTAGCCTTGGCTTCATAAATACTTTATGGATAATAAGTACAGTGACTCATCTGAGCTGGCTTTAATTGAATACAGTGTTGTTTGTACAGCCATATGAACTCAACTCATATAACTCATATCACATCAGTTCAGACAAACACTGTGTGAAAATAGTTTGAGCAGGTTTGTGGTTTTATGTAATAACAAAAGCACAGTACAGTACAGTCCTATAATTAATGATGCACTTAATGATGCAATTATTGTTCACACTTACATATAATCAGATAGATTAAAGGTTATGCATATTTGGCATGCTGTCCGAGGGGAAGGCTCTGAGCTCGGGATTGGCCTGAACACAACCAACATTTATTATAGATCTAATATAGATCTATTATCTATGGTAATAGATAGATAGAATTTGATTACTCCTTTGTTTTCTCTCTGCAACCCACCATGACAGTATTCATTTGAGTAGATCTTTTTTGGTAACACTTTACAATAAGGTTCATTAGTTAACTAAGAATGAACTAAGAATGAACAATACTTCGACAGCATTTCTTAATCTATATAATATTAATTTCAACATTTACTAATACATTATTAAAATCAAAGGTTGTATTTGTTAGCATTAATTACTGCACTGTGAACTAACATGAACAAACAGATTGATATTACTGATGAGCCAAAACATTATAACCAGTCACAGGTCAAGCGAATATCGTTGATCATCTCCTAACAAGGCCACACACTGTATTATGGTCTGGGTAGATTATATGGTAAGCAAACAATCAGTTCTCGCAATCAATATGTTGGATGTAGGATAAAAAGGCAGTTATAAAGATCTGAACGACTGTGAGACAAATTGTTATGGCAAGGCGACTGGGTCAGAATGGCTTGTGGTTTGCAGCAGTGATGAGAATTTACCAACAGTGACCCGAGAGAAAAACCGGCAATAGGGTGTTGGGCAACTAAGGAGGGCACGAGGGCAACTAAGGCTACCCCGTCTGGTCTGAGTCAACAGAAGGTCTACTGTGGCACAAGCAACACAACATTTTAATGATGGTTATGGGAGGATGGTGCATCACACTCTGCTGTGTATGCACAGACTAATTTAGAGTGCCTATGTTGACCCCTTTCCACCGTCGAAAGCACCTACAAGCGTTGGAACTGGAAATTGGAGCAGTGGAAGAAGGTCGCCGGGTTCGCTGAGTCCCGTTATCTTTTACATCACGTGAACGGCCGTGTACGTGTGCACCGTTTTACCTGAGGAAGTGATGCACCAGGAGGCACTATGGGATGACGACTAGATGGTGTGATGCTCTGGCCAATGTTCTACTGGGACGTAAATTTGACACGTGTATTCTACCTAAACATTGTTGCAGAACAGGTACACCCCTTCATTGACAGTGGTGTTGCCTGGTGGAAGTGGGCTCTTTCAGCAGATAATGATCACTGACATACTGCACACATTGATCAGGAATGGTTTGAGGAACATGATGAAAAGTTCAAGGTGTTGCTCTGGCCTTCAAATTCCCCTGATCTCAATCCAGTTGATCATCTGTGGGATGTGCTGGACCAACAAGTTTGATCCACCTCGCAACCTACAGGAATTTAAGGATCTGCTGCTAATATCTTGGTGCCAGAGACCTCAGGACACCTTGTAGAGTCCATGCCTCAGCGGGTCAGCGCTGTTTTGGCAGCACACGGAGAACCAACAGCATATTAGGCAGGTGGTCTTAATGTTTTTGGCTCATTGGTACAGAGCTATTTCAGAGAGCTGTGCAGTATTGTAAATATATTATATATATATATATATATATATATTAATATTGAGACATATCCATTTGACTAACCAGCCTCCTACACACATAATACACTTAGACTGCCAAATATAGCCAAAGCCAAACAATATGCTAAACAGGAATTTATCAACATTAAAAATATTAAATTAAAGTTGGCTATATTTGAGTTTCTGAGAATTCATGACATGCTGTATATTGTCTTCACTCGAGCTTTCACCCGTTGAATTGAAATCTAACAAGGCCACTATAGTAAGGTATACATTTCATATGCCGTGAAGCTCCATTAGAATGCTCAATAAGAATCTTATTACGTTTGAATCTTAAACAATTTCTACATTACAAAATAATTTCATTATTAAGTAGTAAATACAATTATTTGTTGAAAATTTTTGGAGTAGGTTTTACAAGAAAATACAGTTTCAGTTATTCTACCTTAAACATTTTATGTTAAGGTAAATGTGTTACTTGCTGTCTCTTTGTAATTGCGAGTGAAAACTGTTTCTACACCATTTTTCTACACCTGTTTCTACAACATTATTTGTCTTTTATTTATTTTATAAATGTATATGAATTTTTAGACAAAAATAAAGGCAATTAAATTGGAGCCAGTGACAATGTGTGAGTGCTGAATGTAATTGAGTAATGAATGGGCAATGGGAAAAATTAGCACAACATTGCAATCCAAGCGGGAATACTATAGGACTGAGATAAATAGAGCTAAAGTCAAAACTGTTATTTACAGACTGATTACAGTTGCTGAATAGACGGAGGACAAAACCTTGTATATAAGAAATCGTTTAAAATAGAAACAAGATATTGACTAGATTAAATTCTGATGCAGTAGAGTCAGACTCGTGAGAATATCGGTAATTACACACATGCCCTCCAGACCCTGACACTTAAGTAGTTTACAAAGAGAAGAAAATCCATTCAAAGCAGATGAAATGAAAACAAGCAGGCACAAAATATGGTGATGAAAGATGATAATAGAATTCCTTACTCTTACGGAGATTATAAACATCCTTTTTTACATTTTAAAAACTTAATATTACATTTAAAATAAATGTACCTTTATGATATGGGTTGGCATTAAATACAACCTTTGAACATACATCTGTTTACAAAGTACAATATTTGATGCAGGTTTCATTTTTTATATGGGTAAGTCTCACAAAAAAAAGTTCAAAAATGAAAGGAAGAAATAACTGCATTTTTCACCCTGTGATACTATTTTTTGTGAATATGAAGCACATATCTCTGCGATATTCTGATTACTGAAATATCTCTGCCATATCATCTTAATGAAAAAAAATTCATTATATTTATAACTAGATTGGGCTCTTCCTGCATTATACTATAAGTGTACTTTCGTATGGAAATGTGCTTAATTGTCATGAAAATGTTAAAACAATAATATATATAAAGTGCTTTATTTTGTTCATGTAAAATAGAAATTCTTCTTCTTCTTTTTTTTTTTTTTACTTTGGAGTGAAGCAATGTTTCTTCATGTCATTGCGCCATATAAATGAAGATGACTTGACTTGACTTGTTATGGGGACAAATTGTCCCCACAAAGATAGCAATATCTGAAATCCTTGTACCACTGGGGACATTTTTGGTCCCCATGAGGAAAACATACTAAGTTATGTTTTTTGAAAATGTAAAAATGCTGACATTTTCTGCGATGGATAGGTTTAAGGGTAGGGTTAAGGTTAGGTGATAGATTATACAGTTTGTACAGTATAAAAATCATTATGCCTATGGAAAGTCCCCATAAAACATGAAAAAATGAAAACCTCACATGTGTGTGTGTGTGTGTAATAAATATTTTGACATTTTTATGTCTCTAAAGTTCTGTATAAGGGTTTGCATTTTACAAGCTCTCCATATGTTAGTATTGTGCATATCATTGTCTATTAAAATATAAAAATGCACATGCACACCTTACATAAGATTACCAACAGAAACTAATGAGATCACATAGTTATTATAGAGAAAGGAAGAGAGAGAGAGATGTTTTTGCAGCTACAAGGGGGAACGGCCCCTGATTAATTGTCAAAGTTTTCTTAAAACTTTTCATGTCTCATTATTTAATTTGTCATCATAACCTGCTACAATCAATTTTAGCCAGATAATAAAACATCTTATCAATCCAGCACAGGAAATGCCCCGAGGTACAACAACATCTCCGTTTAATCAGCCAGCACCTGCGTTAAGAAACACAAGTCATGTTGTATCCTGTTTATTTTTTGACAGTTTGAGAGAGAGATAAATAATTATTCCCTTCTTGCTTTCTTTTACAAGCACAAACCCACACATATATTGGATTACGCTACTGTCAGATACTGCTAAATCACACTATTTTTTCACTATTTTAGTTGGCTTCAGGTAAAATCCCAGTGTCTGCAATAGTTTCATGGCTGTGTGAGCTCAACAAACCACTTTTCTAAAAGGCTGTTTCAAGAGCAAAGAGAGTCTGACAGCACGCTTCATTTACTTCTCAATACTTACAGGAAGCAATACAGTTTTAAAGAGCTCTAAATTGAAACGATGACAGATGATCCACTCTTGTGGAATCTTCCGCATCGCTTTAATTGCTTTGCTTTTTTGGGGGATGGATGTGAAACTTTAAAAATATATATTTAATATCCACTGCACCAGCAACTGTATGCCATTTTTCTAATTAAATAAGTGGGGATTAATGTATAAACAGATAAAAAGTTGCATGCTCAGATATGTTGCAAGCTGGAGGTGTGCTATAAAATGATAATATGCATCTTTGAATAATAATGTGGTGCATGTGCTTTCATGCAAGACAGTAATTAAACAGTTGCATGCTAAACATTTGACATGCTCATTTAAAACTAAAGAGCAAATATTCCTTAGGCAAATTCATTTATATGAATGATTTTATAATAGAAACAGTGGACAAAAATAGATGTAGATATAATACTAATGACACATTTATGACCAAATATCACATTTGTCTCCCTCTCCACAAGTTTGAATTTGCATTTCCTTCAACCTGAGGCTTATTCATTTCACTTTTGCTGTGAAAGAGTTTTTGCATTTGCCAAAAATAGAACATTTCGTTTTTTTTTTCTTTTCTTTTCCTGTTATTAAAAAAACAAGCAAGCCCAGCCCAGGTGACATAAAGTAACTTTCCGCAACACAGATTACATATAGTATAAATATAAATATAAATATATATATATATATATATTATTTTTAAAGAAGCGTCTTATGCTCACCAAAGCAGCATTTATTAGATCAAAAATACAATGAAAACAATAATATTATGAAATATTACAATTTAAAATAACAATATTCTAATTGAATATTTGAAAATATAATTTATTCCTTTTAGAAATTGTGCTGCTTAATACTGATACACTTGTTTCATTCTTTTATAAATATAAAGTCCAAAAAGAACAGCATTTATTTTGAAACAGACATCTAATGTATAACATGTAATGTATAAATACTGTGACTTTTGATCAAATTAATGCATCCCTGCTGAATAAAAGTATTAATTTTGGGTTTGCTGCTTACTGCTCCAAGTCAAAAGAGCACAAAGCTCTATGATATTTTAGTCTCTAGATAAATTTCAGTTCATTTCGATTTAAGTGTATGGGATTTCCCCCCCTCCCCGAAAATAACACAACTGTTCTCAACAAGCCATGACATGAACGAGTTACATGGCGTAACGCAGTACTTTTCATCTGTGTGCTATGCACCATGGCATAAGAGTTTCAAGGACACAATTTATAGGCAGTGATTCACAAAGATCATGAAGTCCTATAAAAAGTGCTCAGATGAAGATTCATCCAGTGAGCAGTTGGCTATTAGGAGCTGTCCACAGAGTAAGTGCTGAAACAGTCCCTGAAACGAACACAGTGTGCTTTTCTTGCAAGAAGCACAAACACAATATATCCGCAATGCTGCAATCTAAAGGGAAGCCCACAAATGATCTCAAAATGTAATTGTGTTGTTCCACGCATAATCGGGCTACTTTAAAGGTCCCATATTGTACACCTTTCTGAAGTTTTATTTTAGGTCGTGATGTCCTTAAGAATATATATTTGCGGTATAAGTACCAAAAACCATCCCAATATATTTTTTACAGCTCCTTTCTCAGGAGCTCTGCTAAGAGCAGGCCAATTTTGCCCTTTCTAATTAATATTCTTGAGCCTCTCTTCTGATTGGCCTGTTGTTTTCTGAGTGACGCACGGCCAGGCCAACCACAGGTAAGTAGGGTCATGCATGCTGTAGCCTGCTGTGGCTTGGTGATGTTCACAAGTAAGGTAAATAAAACACTGGACATTGCTGAGGGAAATGTTATCCGGCCTTACATGTTGGAGCCGGACTCGTACATATATAATAACGTACTTTCGGCGTTATTGTAAGAGTATTATAATTACCATTACATCAATGCTGCGCGCTAATTTAAACTGTCTGTAAACAAACTCAGACTTTTTTTGTCAAATTCGTTTTAAAACTCCAAAATATGTATGTTGATAGCTAGTTATACACTGATTTTGAAACACATAACTGCTTTATAATGTAACGTTATCAGACAGACACTGAATGCAGTAAGCTATGTAACTATTGCTTTCCTACTGATATCGTACCTATAAGTTGACGTGCTACAATTTCTTTTTTAATGTTACTTTTTTCTGTAAAAGGTGTACTTGTGGTAAATGTGCAAAGATGCCTACAGAACACGAGAACATATGCTGCAATTGACGCCCATGGTAAACTTGTGAACTTGTAAAACTATGAACTGTAGGGACTGCAGCATCTTTGAGGAGTAGCTTCTTTGAAAAACCGCCATTGAACTGTGCCTGATTGACGAAGCAGTCACTTGTGAAATATGCAGAAACATGAGCCACTGTTCTCTTATATTAATGTTGTTCGGAAGCCTGTGCAATGATGTAGTTTCCTGACGGTGGGCAGTGCTCGGGGTGGTGAATGAAGGCAGTGACGGAGACATCACATTTATACGGAAGTCACAGCGGCTCGTGAAAAGGCTCAGCTACTTTATGCAGGCTGTGTGGATTGACTGTTTTTAAACTTATATGGTAGTTTCATAGCCCCTAGACCTCTGTTATCACGAAAAGTTTCAGTTTTGACAATATGGGACCTTTAAAATGCATATTTTAGTATTTACAGCTTGTCATAAACACATGATGGTTATAAAATGTACTATATCCTTTCTGTACTAGACTTGTAGCAATTATGTTAACATTAGACTGCAGAAAACCGTGTGCTGCTGTGAATTATTAATAATGCAAATGTTTGGCAGTGCAAGAACAATAAAGCACAACAGCATCAAAAGCTTACTGTCAACACCCAAGCTATTTACATTAAGATAAATCTATGCAGGATTATTTGGCTTAGAAAAGTTTTCATCGGAAACAATATTAGCATATTCTCTAGCTCATGGGCCTCTGCAGCTGCTGGAACAAAATTACACCACTTTACAGAAAGTGAAATATGTGCAATAAAGTATACAGTAGACATTTATATCATTTATTCACCATCGTGTCGTTTCAAATATGAATGACTTCGTTTCATCAATGGAACACAAAAGGCAATGAGAGAAAGGGATTTTTGCTAACAAGAACTATAAAAGTGGTCATGTGCGATATTTCAAGTCTTCTTAAGCCAAAGAATGTTTTTTAACAGCACTAAACTGAATCAAAAAATTGTATGTATGCGAATGGGAATGAGATTTGAGAGATACAACAGAGAGAAAGATTTTCAGTGAATAACGACTTTTGTGTTTTGCAGAAAAAAATCAAGCAAGTTTGAAATAAGACTTGATATGAGGGTATATACCGTGTGATGGTAGATATGTGTCAACTGGTAGATATACCGTTAATTTTGCAGTATATCTGCAGAACATGTTCAAAAATCAGACACAATATCAGCATCAGCTTTATGATTGCGGACACTGTAAACTGTGTCAGATAGGTGTTTAAGTGTATAATGCAAGGACTTCTGTTGAATTCATGGTCACATGTGTTTGAACGTGGCTCATCCAAGCATACTTAGAATGAATTACAGCCTTAAATAATTTTTTGTTATTATATAGCGAAGCAGCTGTTTTGCACTGATGCCAGATTCATTTGTTTAATCTTATATTTTGTCCATCAAGTTCCATAAAAAAACAATAATCTGTAACCTACAACTAAGTGTTTTAACTGGTATGCAATTAAATGGAAATATAATTATATTGTACACCCTAGTTTGCACCAACATATTTTTTTGGGGTGAATTATTTCATTCACAATAGATGGGTTCATATGCACGTCATCAGGCTGAGCTCATTGATGTAACACATTTCTCTTGCTCTATTTGAGTCAATTCTAGCATAAAATGAGCATAAAGTGATTATAACTGACACAGGTAAACAGAACAAGCTGAAACCGCTGAAACACCAAGATATAATGTAGTTCTAGAGAACAGACGTTTATCACTGTTCCTCATAAAGACAAAATCTGGGGCTTGTTAGTGGGTATTACAACCATTATCATTACATAGTAATTACATTTGAAAAAAACTTTATAAGCACATTTGTGCCTTTGTGTCAAACAGAGAACTGTATAATCAAGATTTTCAGTTATCCCTGCGTCTGAAAGATCTGACAGCATTTTGATCCGACAGCGGTTTTTGATACCGAGCTCAAAGATAAAGTGTTTTCCGCATTAAATCTTTGATTCTCTTAATACCAGAGCATCCATCATTCCAAACAAGGCTGACTTCATTCGAATTACATTTCTGCCTTATCTGTTTCAGCTATTAGGAATAATGGGAAAACATCCCTGAACCAAAAAAAGGATCCTAAGAAATTGCGTGGTCGCAAGCTAGCAACTAAATCAATCAGTGAAAGTCATAAACTGAATTTAAAATTACATTGATTAAAGGGCAGGAAAGATAACAAATGCATGTTTAACAGTGCATTTCTGTCTTTATTCCTCATAAATTGATCATTTTGATTATAAATTGATTTAGATTAATAATTACAATGCATGATTGGATTAACCATTTGATGCATCTTAATGTTTCCTTTTATTTCCAAAACAAGAACAATCAATCCCAATCTTTTTTTTTCTCTCCAAAAATATGACTGTCTAATTCAATAGTTAACAGAGCAGAGGTTAAACGCTAATCCAAATATCATTAGAATATCACTTCTTCACCAAATATCACTATATTCATTAGAAGAGATCATGCACTGAGAAAGCTCATTTATAGCACATAGACTCGAAAACTTCACCGCAGGTCATAAGTCTGATTTAGTCATTTACAGACTTGTGATTTGTCTCACAATGATGTCAAGCATGCAGAGAAATGCCTGAAGCAACAGTTCCACCAGGGATTCAAAGGCAAACTCAGAAATGCATTAATTAAAAAGTACAGAGGAGAATATGATCCAGCATACACTGAAAGAGCAATTAGAAGATGAGATAAAACGAGACATTGTTCAAAGGTACGTACTGTGGTTCTGAGGCAGCGCTCCAATGTTCGCCATGCTCTTCTGTGAGTTCAGTGCACATGTGTGAGTGTGTGTGAATGAATGAGAGAGAGAGAGAGAAAGAAAGAGAGACCTTCTCCTTTCTCCGTGCTGTAATGTTCACACCAATAGTGACGGTGTGGCAACAAGGGGACGGGGGTTATGATGTTACAAGATCGAGCGAGCGAGAGAAAGAGAGAGAGAGAGAGAGAGAGAGAGAGCGCGAGAGAGAGAGCAGGAGAGATAAGCAGAGAAAGGAAGAGAGAGAGAGAGAGAGAGAGAGAGAGAGAGAGAGAGAGAGAGAGAGAGAGAGAGAGAGAGAGAGAGAGAGAGAGAGAGAGAGAGAGAGAGATGGGGGTAGTATGGCATAAAACAATAAAGAAAGAGCTGATATGCAGGAAAAAAAATCAATGCCACGGTGCTGAGATCAAGAGAAGAGGTTGACATCCAGAGAGTGTGAAGGAAAGCGAGATATATGAAACTGCAGGAAAAATTTTCTAATCTGAACTAATATATATATATATATATATAATCACAGAGGAAATTAAATGCAATTATTTTTTCTCAGCTGTGTATGTTTACTTAAAGGAGTCATAATGTAGAAATTTCACTTTTCCACGAGAATCAATGTATGTTATGATTGCATAATGATTGTACACTGGCCGGGAAGCCGATATTTAAAAGTGAAGCGTTTGTTTACCTCGGGGTTTGTAAAATAGGCCACGTGCACGCGCACGAAAAAACGAGATTTAGATTTCTTCCCCTTCTTGACGTCAAGACGGGGGAGGATATACCAAATATGGACACCGCAAACCTATGCCGCGGGAAGCCCGCCCCTCTCCCCCTCTCCCCCTCAGATTCAGTTTAGTTGACTCGAGAAAGATGGAGAAATCGAGTGCACACCTGAGATGCTCTGTGGGTGACTGCCACAAACAACATGCAAATGTGTTTTATCTACCAAAAACGGACGAAACTATCAGGGAACAGTGGATGAAATTCATTTTTAATGACGCTGTCCCAACAACTCTTTCAAGTGGCGTATCGTTAGGTGTGTGTGCTAAACATTTTACACCGGAATCTTTTACAAATTTGGGGCAGTATCAGGCGAACTTGGCCTCGAAGCTCCGTTTGGGAAAAGGTGCCATCCCAACCATCAGGGACTTGCCAGAAATTGAAAAGGTAAGACTGTGTTTTTATTGCTCTACTGTGGTTAACAAATAGCAGCTAACTGCTAATGCGGCTATTGTATGTAACGTTACCTTCGAGGTAAACACGGGGAATGGACTCTACGAATGCTAGCCACATCTTTCGACTTTGTTTTACACTAGCAGCTACAGTAGTGACGGTACAGGAGTCCATGCTCAGTGGCTAAAACTGTTTAAATGCAAGTATGAAAACAATATACCACTAAACATTATTAGCCAAACTCATGCAAAACATGCAGTTTGAAAATAGCTTTCAGTTAGTGGGGCTTCTGTAAGAATGTATATGGCAATGGTGTATTTTTTCTTTTTTCTTTGGTTGTGATTACAATTTCACTAACAATAAGTACCGTCACATTTATTGAGCTATTGCAGTATTTTGTCTATGTTTTTGTACCGCTTGGAAGTAGTAAAATACATTCCTGCAACCAATCAACGCGCCCCTCATTTGCATTATTATAATGACCGTCCACGACAGCCAAAACATCGCATCAGATCTCGCGAGACAATAATGCCTTTAGAAATAAGGGTCTGAGGGGCTCTGTGTTGATTTTTTTTCCACTTTTCTTTTTTAGAAGTGCCTAAAATACTATAATAGAGCATTTGGGTATCCAAGGTAACACAACATTATGACTCCTTTAAGACACAGTGTTTATGTGAATACTCTCCAAAAAGGCATTTTGACATTTTATGTGTGTTTCGCGTTTTGGCACGTATCTGAAGCCCATCTGCTTTTGGCTCCGACACGGAATCACACACACAAATCCGCCTGGGGAACAATGACTCTTTTGGGGCTTTATCTGCTTTTAATAACACTGTTTAATAACAAACATATCTCGCAGTTTAGCAACAGTAGACTGCGCTTTACAACACTCTCTTATTTTGCTGATTTGGTTGTTAAATGTAGGCTTTTAGGGAGGAATGAAAGCTGTGACGCTGGATAGAATGCGGCAGCAGTTATGCAGCATAACTCCTTATTTTTCAACACCTGTCATTTAGGCCCTGTTTACACCTGGTTCTAAGATGCATTTTTGTCGATCGTATAACAAGTGGACGAGGAAGACGCTCCTGTTTAAGCCTAGTGCTTTAATCCGCCTCTTTTGTCCACTTTCAACATTTCTGCCCTGATTTCTTCGAGGGGAGGGTCTATGGGCTTTTTCAGATCTTTTGATCCATTGGACGAAATGAGCTCATGCAATTTATATATGAATGCGACCAGAGACAATGGAAAAACCTATGGAGAGCAGCAGCTTTCGTTTCTGCTTTGATAGCTAAAAGACCACACCGAATGCTGTGAGTGTGTGTTAGAAATCAGGAATGGTGAGAGAACATTGTGTTTTTCATCTTCAAACCAAACTTGGGTCTTTAGTCGACAAAGTTTAAATCCCGGCTGGTTAGCACACTTCCCATAATGTTTACCCATTAGGTCATTAGCAGTGGCTGTTTGAGCACATCTACGAAACCAGTGGTCAAATACGTTTTCGACTACCTCTGGAAGTGGTTGAAAGTGGACATTGTCAAAACGTTTTAGACCTCGTTCGCACCTGTATTTAACATCATCCACTTATGATTCGAATGGTCCAGGTGTAAACAAGGCCATGCCAAAATCCTGTTAATTATCAGTGGATAAAATAAAATCTCTCCCTACATTCATTTGTCATTGAATATCCTTAAAACACCAATATAGTAATCAAAGAAGACTCTCCTATCAATAAACATTTTTGGCTGATTAGTGTTTGTGAATAAAACAGGGCTATATGGATCTTTAAAATGTAAAAATGTTCTTGAAGTTTCTTCACATCAATTTTATTGATTTCTGCGGTCAACAAAGCAACAGAGCATTGAAGGTTTTCTAATGAATTAGAATATAAAATTCTCTTTAAAACCTTCTTTCTGGCATTACATTGTAAAAAAACTTTCTTGTTTTGCTTATGTAGTAAATTGCTGGTGCTTATATTGCTTCATCCACAGGACCAATCTGCTTCCCCTTTAAAACCACGATCCAACCACTGCAATAGTGTCCATTAAGTATTTTGAGCCATGCGGTCCCTATCTTGGCTCTGTTGATATTTTTTTTGACACATCCTTATCAGGATAAAAAAGTGGAAATGCAACAGTGACAGCTAAATAAACATTCAGAGCATTTCATCCCAGAACTCCCGAAAGATTTCCTGCCAGAGCAAGTGGCTCAGGAAAGAGTAAAACTGCAGAAGTCTCATTTCCATAGCGACAGCAGAATAAAGAGACCTTGGGGCAATACCGCGCAAGCTAATGTAGTGGTGACCCTCGAAAGCGAGACACGGATTTGAAATATATTCAGTAGCTCTGTTCCAAAACCTAGTGAGCTTATTTGCTTTTTAATGCCTAAGGCAGCATTCTAACTGAACCCTCATAATTGACTCATCATGTCATCGGATCTGATAATAAGAGCCCAGCACAAATTTCATGTTGCATGCATGAATTAAATTATGAAGACTATAAGGGTTTGGAGATGCCTGTGTTCCATGGGTTGAGCAAGTTGTTCTTTTCAATATTTTTTCAAAAAGAACCCGGTGGGGACAAAAATGCAATAAGGCGAAAAATTATGCCCATGTTCACTACTAAAGACATTTTTCATCTGACCATTTAGTTTTATTGTTTTAATTGAAATATATATATATATTTAGAAAATGTTGCAATTAAAAAAGTTATTTTATTAATTATACGTGGCATATTTGTTATATGTTAACTATGAAGGGAACAGAATTACATTTAAATGAAATAAATTATCTTAACACTGAGTACTATCCCATTCATTGGTTTATTTCCTGTTTTCCTGTTTTTTTGGGGGGGTGGGGGGGTGGTTGTTTGTTTTTTCTTATAATCCAATCATACAGTGTGCAAAACAATCGTCCTGGCAAGGAAATGAACACAGCAAAAACATTACAGTACTATTAATACTGACCTCCTCTGATTTCTTTTTTCTTTTTATACAACTAATAAATATAACAGAGACGCAAGATAGCAGCAGCTGTATTTCTATTAAGCAAGTGAGAGCGAGTCCGCGGTATAATACGACAGACATGAAACATTTAGATACCCAGATAGGCAGTATGTTATTCAGCGTTGCTATTGACGCCAGTCCTTATCAGGGAGTAACACACCTCAGAATGTCCAACTGACCAATCGGAATCAAGTATTTCAGAGAGCAATACAATAAGGGGAAATAAATAAGGGGGAAAAAGCATTAAAAAAACAAAACAAAATATTGAGTTAAATAACACACTCTTAATTAAATAGATGTTTTTTTATATATATCAGTATTTAAGTTATTTATAATCTCTCACTTTATCCCCCTTTGTCTTCACTGAGGTCAAACAATGTTTTCTGGGTTTGACAACTTGGCCAAAATAGGAATTTTGAAACCCAGCATATAGGGCCGTTCACACAGAACGTGTTTTCTGCGCTACTTCTACGCTAAACTATTTTTCCATGTAAACATGCGTACAAGGTCAGAATGCGCTGACGTAAGAAGGGATTTGGGCCAATCAGAAGCAGTTAAAAGAGCAATGGCTCTGGGCCATTCATAAAATTATGACACAGCTGAAGTGTTTACTCAGCACTGTTTACAAATGTCTTCAAATTGGAGTGATGCCGGAACGAAAGCGCTTCTCCTCGTCCGGGCGGATGAAGAGAGATTTGTCAGCAACAGTTAGTGATAGCCTACTGTTCTTCAGGAACCAAGCATAAACTCATCACAGAGTTTACCGGTATTTTGGAACTGATGTGTGAATGGTCTGTTACCGGTATAAAAAAACCCAGAACGCTGTTGCTTGTGTGAACAGCACATTTTTAATTTACGGGTAAAGTCGTTCTGGAAATTTTACGGTAATTTACCAGGATTGCTGTGTGAAATTGACTTATCTTCTATTATATCACAGGGCTGTTGAGTGTAATTATTTTCCAGTAAACACACAGCTATGAAGTAGTTCTAGGTCTGTCGACCACATTACAGTTCCATAGCACTTTGCCAAATTATTTCAATTGTTTCCTTAAAGCAGTGCTTTATTTGTAAATGAATAATTGCCTGATCAAAAACAGGGTTAAAATTAAAATTAGCAATTAAAAGGCACTGTAACTCACTCTGTGACCCACTAACCCTAACTACAGCCTGATGTATTATTCTTTCATATATATAGCTACGCTGAGAGTGAGACCATATCATTCAGTGGATCAGTGATATTCTCCCTCACTGACGATGTTTTAGGATATCATAACAGTGAACTAGCAGGGGAGTCTTGAGAGATACCAGGTTATCCCGGTATATTTTTCTGTTGATATGAAAGATCGGGGATATTTAGCAATATAAGGGGGTGTATGATGTATATTACAATGTTACGATGTCTTTCTCCACTGACCTTCTGATTTGTTCAAATCGTTTCCGATGATTGTTCCGAGGCAGCTGTCTGACTCTGAGATGGCGAATGGGAACATGGTTTGTGTAACATTAGCAACACATTATTAATTGTTTGATAACATAGTCAAGCAAAAGGCTAATCATATTAATTACCGTTATGTGTCTGATTTTGCGAAGAGCGATACCATTAATTTGTGCTACCTAAACGCTAACGCTACCTCAGTAAGTTGGCCGAGCGGATATTAGCATATTCATAGATGCGTGTATACTAAATGAAGCAATGGTGTAAAGCTACATTCAAGCTATTTTAAGGCATGAAGATATATTTTTTTTCACAGGAATTTTTTTTTAAATATATAATTTTGGTGATCAAAGATGAGTTTTAAGGGATACAAGTATTGACTACAGGGGAACTTTATCATTCGTCTAACTAAGAACTAACTTGGAACATATTTTTGTTAGCTGGGTTTAAGGACAAATGTCATAAGACAATTGAACAATGTCTTGATGTCTAGTAACCGTATAAGCAAAATAATTGACTCAGTCTACTAAATTATTAAAAAATAATGCACACCTGATGTGTAACTCTGCTTTGCATCGTGGCTGCATTACCACCTCTGGTGTGCATTGTTTAATTCAACAGCCCGTCATCAATTATTCCTTACTTAATACATTTCAGTAGAATTAAATATACATAGGCCTATATTTACAATCTGCATGTTTGAATCATGAATAAATTTGTCATCGTGCATTCTGGGATTGACTTATCTGTGAAAAGCACATGCAATGCTGTCTTAGAATGTGACCAAAACTCTTTCAGGAGCATGTCTATGATTCCTATCAGCATGAAGACTGACATCTGGATAGGCAGCGTAGCAGGTTTTGGAACAGAGCTGCTGTGTCTTCATAAGACTGGGATGAGGAAAACAATCCATCCAGGAAAATATCACAATGACACGGTGGACGGTTTGAAAACCTGGAGCAGGAAGATTGTACAATAGAGAAAGGAAATTCTAAAAGGAAAGGAAAGCTAAATTCTATTCTCTTCTGTTCTATTGGTTTTTGTAGTCCCCGGATAGCTATATTCTGCAAGAAAGCGACCACTGGGCTGAAGGGATGTGTCTATCCCTCAGGACTGATTTAGAATTGCAGAAATTGAGGGTTGCCGCCACTGAACTTCCCTGCGCCTTGAGTTTTTCCAGTGACATCTCTAGGGATCAGCATGAAGACTGCTCTCAATACATGTCATTACTTTCTGGCCCCATTATGCTTCTGCAAGCACCCTGCAGTCACTATCTATACATTTTATCTCTACACTCTTTTGAATTTAGTGGAAAGCAAAGGTCCGATCCTGTAGAATGCAGGTAATTGCATGGTGAAAACACACAGAACAGGACACGCATGCAGAAGCAAGAATCCCCCTGAATTGTGAATGAAGGAGCCATGGGCTGTTTTCCCAAGTTCCTCATTGCCACCATTCATTCAGTATTCATGTATTCGCACAGATTCGCCTTGATCTCGATCGTGTCGGCAGACAGCATGAATCAAGTATTCATCTTTCATTTTAAATGAGCTGTTATGAATTTGGATGGATGAGATTTTGGGTCAAAGCTGCTGTGTTGTTGTTGATATAATAGGTGAGATGAGATATTGCAATAGAAATAGAAAATAATAAAAAGAGAGCAATACAATGAGAAATGAGACAGCCAAATGATGAAAGTGTTGCACTCATGCTATCAGATCATAGAATTAATATACGGGAGTGTGACTGCGGAACACCGAAAAATGCAATTGTTCAAATGCATGAAATTGATTTGTGCATGTATCATAAAACTAGATTTTTACATTTTCTTAAGGAAATGGTGTGGTGCTTATCCGTACAAAAGTTTTTGTAAAAATCAGTCTCCGGATACATTTTCAATTAACTGATTCCAATGAGTCTTGGATGCATCTGATCATGATCCATTCATTAAAAACACATTAAAAGGACCTGGGAAAGCAGCAGAGTTATGCTGTTTACCTTTTGCATCATCCTTTGCATTGGGAGCGTTGCTATAGATGTGTCTCTATAGATTTTGAGTGGTTACTTACTGGGCCAAGAAAGCAAATCTAAACCCCATGTCTCTATGATATTCAGGTCTTGTAAAAAAAAACATAGCAAAAGAGTGTAAAAATGACATGGTAAAAACCTTTACATTTTTTAATGCTAAGTTCTAAAGGGGAATTGCATGTTATTTTACAGTGTGTTAAATGTACAGTTTTTGGAAGTGAAAAAGAAACACTGCAAATTGACAGTATTGTGCCATTAATGCCAGAATTCCCTGCGTGGCACTTCACATTCATGGTTTTTCAGTTAAATAATTGTTTCTTCTTATAGTAAATAGTATTTACCTCAGCTTGAGGAAAAGCTACTAGTGATGAACTTTGATCATGTGACACTTTCTTTACCTCCAAAATTGCAAGAAATAAACTCACAATTGTGAGGAAAAAAAGTCAGACCTGTCAGACCTTCCTCAGAATTGCCAGATAAAACAGATTGTGGTATTTTACCTCGGAATTGAAGGAAAAAAATCAGAAACATAAGATAAATGTTTACATTTTTTACGCAGCAGAAACAAGCTTCCTTTAATAGGCCTATATAGGTTTTTACCATAAATTTAAGTTCAGTTCATGAAACTAAAATGTTTCTACCACAGCTGTGTTTTTTTAACCAATCATTTAAGTTTTTTTTTTTTTTACAGCTTGGGAGACATTTAGAATGATGAATATGCTTCTCTCTTCCATAGGATGGATATGGATATGGAATATGGCTCTAAAAATGACAAAATTTTCAAAGACGTGTGTATGTGAGGAACAGCCTGAAATTGAACTCATTATTCACTGAAAATCTTGTCTTGAAAATCTTGCTTGACAGCCATAGCTACAATTCACTTTCACTGCATGGGAAAAAGCAGCCTGGACTTTCTGCTATAAATTAATTTGTATTAGACAGGGGAAAGAAAGTCAGGTCTTGAAAGACATGGGGGTGAGTAAATGAAGACATAATTCAAATTTTTGGTTAAGCTGTATATTTAAGGTTTTATTTTCAACCTATGCATTGCAATTTGAATCGTGCTCAAGCATATAGCATGTAGCTGCCATGGATGTTCACTCCCCTGTAGCTAATTGCATCTGCACACAATACATTCCCCTCTTATTCCGTTCCCTCATACCTTACAAAACCACAAAAGGCAGCAGCCACCATTGTGGCGGCACAATGCGAGTATGCTTGGCTGGAAAAAAAGCCAGCCGTCAATTGATCTCAGTGGATCAATTGGTGCACCCCAATGTGTGAGATATTCAGCTGGGTTGGACCAGCCCTGTTTGCAGCTCAAGTATCATGTTTGCCCAAGCTCATTAAGTGTTCAAGGCAATTACAATGGATAGGACTTTTGGCAAACCTCAGCAGATTAATAATAATTTGTGAAGTGCCTAGTGAGGTGTGGAACATATTGCTGGTGAGAAAATGATTTTGCAGGCGGCCAGGCTTGGATGCTTTTAAATGCCACGCTATGTGTGATGAGGTCCAGAGCTCATATTCAAAAGCTCTCCAACATACCACATAAGAATGTGTGTATGTGTATATGGGTCATGTGTGGCATGAATTACCTGATCCGTGGCTAAATTGCATTTCCTGGTTGGTCTATCTTTCATCATGCGATCTAATGTGACTGCTGTTCTGGCAGGATAAATATTGCGAGCAAATTTCAGTGATGATAAGGTTTTTAACAATTCATAATGTCAACAACTTTAGAGAAACAGTATCTGCTGCATCACTCTCACCTTCTGACTGGAACAAGAGGTAATTAATATTATATCATCTGCAAGTACAGGTTTTTTTTTTAAATACATATTTAAGATATGAAGTACACTACCAGTGCACATTCACATACAATTAAACTCATTGGTTTAAGATTTGAAGTACACTACCAGTGCACATTCACATACAATTAAACTCATTGTTTTTTGTTTGATGTATTTCATGTATTTCCATTTATAAAACTAAATTTGACTTAAAGCTGCTAGTGAGGGAAAAAACTACAATCCCATGAATCATTGTGAAGAAGACCAATACCTTTATAAGCTATCGTTCAAAATCAATTTTCCTTCAAGTTTTTACTTCCGGAACCCGACTGTTGCGCTCTATACTGTCAAGTAAACAAAATGTCATAATTTAATATTTCAGTGAAACGTCAGACTTCTCTCTGGTTGTAACGTGTAGTTTGACACACACAACTCAGAATGAATTCAGATTTTTTTTTTTAACCAGAAGAATACATAGGAGAAAATTAACAAGGCAACTACACTTTAACATTAACAACGGTAAACACTGAACTGAGAAAGCCAAAGGCTTAAATACACAGAGTGAGGTCATTAACAGGAACAGAAACAGGTGCATGATAAATCAGAAACCGTGGAAACTGAAAATGATCAGGAACACAGGCAAAATAGGAAATGGGAAAACAAAACCAAAACACAATGAAACTAAACAGACATTTTTCAGTAACACTTTACAATAAGGTCTCGTTTGTTAACATTACTTAAAGGATAATTCCGGTATTTAACACTTTGAGTCTATTTTGTAGTTTGTTTTGGATGAACAAGAAATTTTGACAATGGTTCCTGTCTCGACTTTTTGACTATTTTAGAATTGCCCATGACCGCTTTAGAATGGTAGTCTATGGCCATGCACAAACATGTCCTTAAAACAACCCTTAACGTTCGTTTTCAAAACTGTGCAACTCACAGAGTGGTTAGTGGTGTTCGTTGATGATTAAAAACAAATATATCGGCGCAATGTATGATTTCAATCCGTTTATTTTTCTATAGTGGAACTATTTTTTTCAGATACCTCACAACCGCGTATTGTGAGCTCACAATACAATACAATGTATTTATTCCGCTCGATATTTGAGTCTGAAGCGTCTTTTCCGTTCCCGGAAGCGCAGTAATATCAACGAGCAATGAGTCCTCCAACAGAAATCAATGGGATTTTATAAAATGCCAAATAAAACACGACAGAAACTGTATTTCGCTACTCTACTTGTTTTGGAACATCAACGCACACCACTAACCACTCGGTGAGTTGCACAGTTTTGAAAACGAACGTTAAGGGTTGTTTTAAGGACATGTTTGTGCATGGCCATAGACTCCCATTCTAAAGCGGTCATGGGCAATTCTAAAATGAACCATTATCAACATTTCTTTGTCCACCACTCTTGTTCATCCAAAACAAACTACAAAATAGACTCAAAGTGTTAAATACCGGAATTATCCTTAATGCATCATATCCTATCATGAACAACTGAACAATATATTCTTACAGCATTTATTAACCTTTGTTAATGTTAGTTAATAAAAATGTTCATGTTCATGTTAGTTCACTGTGTATTAACTAACAGATACAACTTTTGACCTGAACATTCAAAAAAACTTTTTTTTCTTTTTTTTTTGAGAATTACATTAACTAAGATTAATAAAGGCTATCGTGGTATTGTTCATTGTTAGTTTATGTTAACTAATGAAACCTTGTAAAGTGATACCAAAACCATTTTTTCTTAATAAATAATCTTTTTACTCAGATGTGCATTACAATACTGTCTGTGTAAAATATCTAGAAACATTTATCGCAACTTTAATGGTTCCTTTATTTTTTCTTGTTTTTTTGAGGAGAGGTGTGTTGTTGTTTTTGTATGCAAGCAGACTTACAATTGTGTCTGGTGGATGATCAAACGGGGTAACCTGAAGACTAGCTAGTTTGTACTATGACTTTACAGTACATTTTCCTTTAACTGTTTACATTTACTGACTACTGTTTCACTGCAAATTAACACAAGTTAGCTCAAAATATACAATTACAGGATACAACTGTAATGTCAGTGATATATATGAGATATAGCATGCTGGTGATGGGGGTGTTATAGGTCTGGCCTGCAAAGGCAAGGGTTGAAAATTAAATCCTGAATCTACTGCATGCTAAGATTGTTCCAGCGGTACCTTTCCAGCAATTAGCATAATGCTATTAGGCATAGATCAAAAAGTTCTTCAAAATGACAGTCACTAATGGTGTCTAATACATGACTCTAAGCACAGTGATGCCCATTTACATTTATATTACATGCTATCACATCATCAAGGCTAATGAATGCCTAATGAGTATGCTTTGCGGATGAATGGTGCATTACTTAAATTAACCGTTTGGTTACTGTACTAAGTCGTTGAATAGCAGAATTAAATGTGACATGGGCTATGATCTAAAATCTAGTGAGATGACTGCATAGACTGCATTTTAAGGCATCATAGGAAAAGCGATGCAAGGCTCTTAAAAAAAAAAGAAAAAAAAAGAAGCAGTACCATCATTCTGCATTCTAAGGCACCTTAAGTTAAAAAAAATCCTCACAAGATGTCAGACGAAATGAGAGAAACATTTTGAAATCACTCAATACCAAAAAGATATTTAAAAAAAACTGTTAAATGAATTAAAAATCAACTATTTTATAAAACATAAATGATTGTGCAATGTAATGCTTTTGCTTTAGTGTTGTGTTGTTAGCTTAGCAACATGCTAACAGTAAAACTATTGAAATGGACTGTGAGTTGAGTCTTCAGGGATGGTTCATGAGGAGTACAGTACAACATGGCTAGGATAACTGGCACAATAACTGATGTGATAATAGCTGGATGACTTTTTTGTTTAGTGACAGGACATGGATAGATGTGTGAGATGTGTCAAATGTGTCCACTTTTACAGTGTTTTTTTGTTGAATAAATAGAATTAAAAATAAAAATATTTTATTATAAACAGAACTTTGCAGAAGAGATTGTTTTGAACAAGTATTAAATTAGATACAGTATTAAGCAAAACATATTACTTCAGCTAAATTATTTGTGAGTACTTGGGCCTTTTGCTCCATGCTGGTGAGCCTTTGATGTAGGATAAAAGGCTATTTCAACACTTCATCCATTTATATGAGTTTTTTAAATAAAACAAGTAATTTTATGATTTCTTTTCCCACCAAATGTGCTGTTCCATCAATGCACAATAAAATATATATACACAGTATTTTTTTCTGCAATGATACACTATGGAATTAGGGGATTTGTGGAGCTTTGTGAATTATATGTCTTTAAATTCTATGGAAATCAGCATCATTGTGTGGGGTTCTGCAGGAGAGATTCTGTGTGGGCCTGGTTGTGAGGTTCATTTTCAGGATGCTGCCTTAAAAGGCATTTGCACAGCAATTTAATGTGCAGTATCTGAGAAACACTGTATTTGAAATCAACCCAAACAAACACACCCCTCCCTTCATTGCTCCGCCCCTAAAAAGCACAAACATGCAATGCAAGAGTGAATATCTTTTTATCTTAGCAGAAGCGAAGCAAAATAATGCTTCGTGAAAAATAAATCTAAGATGACGAACAAATGAACACACAAGAGTATACAAGCAAGAGTTCATTGTTAGTCGCCAGCAGTACACCAGCTCCAGACAAACGATTACACTCAAAACTGTCCTTTTACTATAGTTAACATTACAACAACAGCATATCTTGGTTCTGTAAAAAAAAAAAGAAAAAGAAAGAAGCAAAATCAATGTTACTCGCGTATGGAGTAGAAACAACGCAACCTCTGCGTCCGTTTTCAGGCCTTCCTGCTTCGGTCTCTCTAACGCTGGAAAGCTTTTCTAATATTAATACGGTTCTAAAGCTCTTGCCTGATCATAACCCATGTTTTTCCAGTGATATTCCACTGACCTTTTCTCTTTCGTAATGTCCCTCAGCCATCTCTCTTTCTAAAGTCTTTAATCAAATCTCCCTCTTGCTCACTCTCTCTCCTCTCCCATTATGATTGGGAACACCCCCCTACTGCTGATTGACTACAAGTATTGTGTGCTGCTCGGTCCGATTTACTTTCAACAGCGTTTCTCAGAAATCGCTTACTGCACCTTTAAATATAGGCAATTAAAACTGGCAAAATAAATTAGGTTACAGTATTCCTGTACTGTCACAAATAGGTTTTTCTACCACTGTATCCAACTGTATCAGTCAGATTCCTGTTCATTGGCGGACTGTCGCTTACATTCTCTCAAATCAACTCTTGGGGCCTTATTTTATCGATCTGAAACGCAAGTATCAAACGTGAAACGCAAGTAACTTTGTGGGCTGATCTAAAATGGGTTGGTCTGAAGTAGCTACATTACTCATAGGTGTGGTTTGGGCGTAACGTGCAATAAACCAATCAGAGCGTCATCTCACATTCCCTTTAAGAGCAGGCGCGCTTGTTCCATGGCGGATTGCTATTATAACGGCGGATTTGCCAGGCGCACGCAAGGAGCGGTTCACAGCCGAGGAGACCGACGTTCTCGTCAGGGCCGTAAAAGACAGAGAAGTGACATTGGGGATGGGAAAAACCCAACCATATTAGCTTCGGTTAAACAAGCGTATAATAATTTTGGTAAATGTGTAAGCTAGATTTATGCCTATTTTTTCACATCTTCATGGACATCACAATGATTTGCCTCATGTGGAATATTTTTCCTTGCAATTATGTATGGTTTGCAAAAATGGCAACTGCTGCGTCTGTGTGTAGATGAGAGAAGCAAAATGTATGCGGTGTTGTGCACAGCACACGCTACATTATGGCCAAGCATGCGCCCTTAAAATAGCATCTGAATGCGCCACTGAAAACACGGCACTGACTTTAGACTAGGTTTTTCCTGGACTGTGGCGGAATTGTTTTCTGGAACTGCAAAATAGCACCAGGGAACGTTTGCGCCGGAACACGCCTCATCTTTTCGCTGAACCGCCCCCAGGAGCACAAGTTCATTCCCTAATTTACCGACGTGCATCTGTCGAGGGAAAAGTCCGCTGTGCGTCAGGTGCAAAATAGGAATGATACATGCGTCGTTGTACAAAGTCAATTGCGCTGGGTGCAAGATAGGGCCCATAGTCACTAATATACATGTGAAAGCCCTTTAAAAAACCTAAATAGGCAATAGACAGCAATGCAGCTCACTCTAAATTGGAAAAGGGCCATCTCTCACTTCGTGTTTTGTGTCTTTATTTTTCCTCTACTTTTCTCAGCGTTTTATGTGCCTGCTTATGAAAGGTGTTGTCATGAAAGATGTCACTCGCTTCTAAATGCATCAAAAGGCTTACCTGCTTCTACAGCAATCCAACCACACACAAAAAAAGAGAGAGCGCGATTTCATCCCCCAGCAGGAGGTTTGGATTCAACTGCACGTTATCCCCCATCCTCTGGGTTTCATGCTCTTCAAAACAATTGGGGATAAAAGAGCAAAAATTGAGCTAAATCACTTTCCCCAGGGAAGAGAGAGATAAGTCATATTCTCAGTGGTGTTATCCATCATCTGCAGCTCATCATGTCTCCTGTGCTGAATCACAGCTGAGATGACTCTGGGCACATGAAACTAAGAGCTTTTTTCCAACTACAAACACACATTAACATCTAATTTATAAAGCAACAGGATTTACAAGCAATGAATGGAAAGAAACTTTACTTCGGTGTAAAAAAAAAAAAAAAACATTGTATTTTGAATGTGAATACCTTTTACATGATGACTACAATCCCAGCTTCAAGCGGCAAGCTCGTGCATCGTCCCCAGACCGCCTGAAGGGGGCGTTTAAAAGGACAGTGATTACATCACTGAAGGACGAGCAGCTGCTTTACTGTTGGTGCTAGTAAGCGTTCTTACTCAACTGGTGTATCAATAGTATCAGGAGGAATCGCATGAGCTTTACTACTTTACTCCTGTTGGTAACAGACTTTTTGGGCCCTATCATACACTCCGGCGCAATGCAGCGTCAGGCACGACGCAAGTGTTTTTTGCTAGTTTCAGCCTGAAGCAGTTATCATTTTCACGTCCTGCGCCACGTTGTTTAAATAGCAAATGCATTTGTAACCATTTGTGCGCCCATGGGCGTGCTGGTCTGAAAACGAGGTGTGTTCTGGCGCATTGTTGGCACGTTGCTATTTTGAGGCAACTAAAAAAAAACGCAGTATCTTTTTAGTTATTTGAAGAGCGCGTTAGTAATATGCGCCTATAGGCGGGTCCACAACGCGCATACACTTTGTCCCGTAGATTGTCTGCTTGCACGCTTTAACCTCGCACACGAGCAGATCCGTTTGCTCTCTGGAGAAGCGTTCAGTCTTTCTGCTTGCAAATTCCGCCATGTAAATAGCGAATCCGCTATGGCGCAATCGCAACTGGCTTTAAAAGGAAATGGGAGATGAGACTCTGATTGGATTATTGCACATATACGCCCAAACGAAATCCCATTACTCATTAAGAGAATAGGAACAACCCTTTTAGACCATGCGCCTGGCGCGCTGACCATATTACCCATCAAACTAGCAAAAGTGGATTCGGAGGCGCCTTGCACCGTGCGCTTTAGACCATGCGCTTAGATCGATAAAATAGGGCCCATCATGTTGCTGCATATTCACTTTAAGTTGAATTCCTATTGTCTCTGTCACTTCTATGGCATTACAATTGCCAGTTCTCATATAAAATTAATGATTTTAGGTCATTGTTAGTGTGCTCCTTGATGCAATTTGCACACACGAATAGAAAAAGCTTTTAAAAAAGGCAAGCTTCAGTCTAATTGATACTTATCTGGAGGTGTTCTGAGTTTTTCGTAATTTCAGAAATTTTCCTGAGAGGTTTCCAGCATTTCACAAGATTTAAAATGAGAAGAATTTGAACACAATAACCAACAGAAGCTTAAAGTGTAAACACAGAAGTGTTTACATTGGCTCAAGAATTTACTGTCAATCATCAATGCCATTGAAAGTGATGAAATTAAGACATAAATGTGCACTTTGGTTTTACATTATTACATTATTATGGTATTACATTATTATTTGTAATACATTATTATTAGTAGTAGTGGTCGTAGTAATAAAAAATAATGCTTCCATGATGTCCTACACCTAATGCTTAGAAAATTCTGGTATTGTGTATGTGTATGTTTATGCATGTATGCGTGCGTGTATGTATATGGAAGTATGGATAGATGTATGTATGTATGTATGTATGTATGTATGGAAGTATGGATGTATGTATGCATGGTTGGATGGATGCATGTATGGATGGATGGATTAAATCGTTGATTGATTGATTGATTGATTGATTGATTGATTGATTGATTCATGGATTGATTTAATCAACATTCTGCCACAAATGCTGTTGTTAGAGTCCCTTACACTGAACCCAAAACATTGTTTTAATGAATTTATCTTGAATTGATACGAAAGATAAACGACAATCATACATTGTGCAATTGACACTAAAAGATAAACGACAATCATATATTGTGCAATTGACACTGAAATAGTTAGACATTCAGACAGATGCTCCCAGGCACAGCAGAACAAGTTCTCACATCAATAATGTAATGTCGAGATCTATGAAAAATGCTACAATGGGACAATTGAATGCGCAATTCATTTGTCAATGTTTTTTATGAAATGGTTTTTATAGACTCAGAGGCTTTTGTTCCAATTCTTCCGAAAAGAAAAGCTTTCTGCAAAGCAGTGTGTCACAGTGGTCAGAAACTGAGTAGAAAAATCAAAGTAGGAACATTAGAGAACCCTCCCTGAAGTGCTTGCTTAAAACCTCATGACAGAAGTAAGCTATTAAGCCAACATATCGTATCTTATAGCAGTACATTTCTGCCTTAATGTGCCTTTTAGTGCAGCACATAAACACATAAAGCACGGCTATTTATGGGAGGAAAATGGCTGTGGATTTACAATGATGGCCTTTCGCATCATCCTGATTAGCCCTGATGGCTTCCTTAAGAGAGCCATTGAAGCCTGTTGATTCTCTTGCTCAGCACAACTATAAGTGCATGAGTGGTGATAACTTACACAGCATGTGCGCTCACTGATAAGCAACTGAACAATTATTCCATTCCTGAAGCTCTTCAGAGTAGCACCAACACAACTAAACACATGTATAGACACAACCACGTCAGCACACACAGGGATCTTTAATGTGGGAACTCATTGTAAATCACATTTAGCTTTCTACATTTTTGTATTACATGGAACCTAACAGCTTTTTCAGATGTTTTGAAACATCTCCCTCCCTCCCTCATTCCCTCACATCCAACTCTGATTACAAAGAAATTTCATTGGCTGACAGAACATGGGTACTTTATTCTGTATCTGACTAGAAACCTTACAATATTGATTAAGAGAGTTCAAAAACTTTAAAAGGGGTGGTGTAATGCCCTTTTCACAAGATGTAAAATAAATATCTGATGTCCCCAGAGTGTGTATGTGAAGTTTTAGCTCAAAATACCCCACAGATATTTTTATATTGCATGTTAAAATCGTCACTTTTTGAGGGTGAGCAAAAATACACCGTTTTTGTGTCTGTCCCTTTAAATGCAAATGAGCTGCTGCTCCTAGTGCAGAGGGCGGAGCTTGTGTCCTTTTTCTGTCTTGATAATCTATAAATTGTGTTCTGGGGGCGGGGTTTATGTACATTTTAGGGTTAGTGATGTCACTAACCCGGGAGGAATGTTGTGTAGTCCCTATCAGTCATTTGTTGTAGTGCTTAAAAAACGATTTCTTTAAAAGCAAATATCTCCCTTTGCTTTGCACTTTGAGCATTGTAACTTTGTAGATGTTGTTTATGCTCAGACAGCAACATTACACACTAACTAAAGTTAGAAAAGTGAAATCATAATCAACCGCCCCTTTAAAATCCCCTAACACTGCCAAAGATTTAGCGACATGCAAACAAGCCAAATTCTTCAATATTATAGCCTACTGTCTTCTTTTAGTAAGAGGAATGCAGTTCATAATCTTCTAGCAGAGTCCAGCAAATCTGCAGACGTGATACAAACAAACCCAATTTAATGACGAGCATGGTGGGTTTAGAGAAAAAAGCCAGTGAAGGGGATCCAAACAACAGATAAATGAGAAGATCTTTGCCACAGATGAGAAAACCTATAAACTGTGAAATTGGTGTTTTTTTTTTGAAAAATTCAATTGATGTGCACGTTATCCTGAAATAACTTCTATAACCAAGTTGAACAGAGTAAGATGAGCTGCATCTTTATGAGATACATAGTTTACGCAAGTACATAAAATATATATATACAGCAAAATTGCACATCTGAAGTGTCTCAGCTGAAGGAAATAATCAATTATTACATTTTCTTATCGGGCCGATAACATAAAAAAAATAACATATTGACCGATACCAATATGGTGGCTGTCTGGACGATATATCATGCATCCCTATAAAATAAATTAAAATACATAACAGCTATTTTAAATTGTAATAATATTTCACTATAGTACTATTTTGATCAAATAAATGCAGCACTGGAACATAAGAGACAAACTCTTTTCAAAAAAGATAAAACAGTCTTACCAACCTCAACTTTTGAACGGATGTGTAAAGGTCAAGGACAAGGACAAGGTCTCTTTGTACATTAGTATTAATAAGTGTTGTTCTGGAAAGCAGTGCTTTATTTTAATAATACTGCGGGGAGGGGAGGTGTTTTTGGCTTTGTTGACTAGATTGAGGGCACGTGAGTCTGGGAAAATCAGTGGCCTACTTTAGCTTTGTGATTATTCAGGCTGTGCGCTACATAAATAACCATCAAAGCCTTTTTCAGATTTTTTTGATTATGGAGGCAAGCAAAATTGTTTCCTGAGTAATCAAGCCCATCAATATGAAGATGGTCCTTTGTAAAAAAAAAAGAAAAAAGAAAAGAAAAAAGAAGTAAACAGGCAAAATCACAGACAGGGAAAGAAATAACAAGGTGTACCTGATTATACTGATCCACGAGGGACATGTGTAAACCATTTCACATGCTTTTTTTTCTTGAAGAAGGATGACAAACGAGGGATAGCATCAAATTATTTAACAAGGACAACCAGAAACACATCCAAACTTGGCCCCCCACCCCAAACAAATTTCAAAAGCAGTTCATTATATTCAGCTGTGAATAGTAGAGTGGCTCGGATACTGATATGCTCTGAAGTATTTTGGTATGTGTTAAGTTAAAGAATTAAGTCAAGTCAGGTCATCTTCATTTATATAGCGCTTTTAACAATGTAGGTTGTTTCAAAGCAGCTTTACAGAGATAAACGTATAATTTAAGGTAACAGAGATTGTTTTGGCTTTATAGCGGTTCTTTAATAAAGTTATTTTCCAGCTAAAGTTAGTTTTGATTGATTCGCTTCCGTCGCAACGATCCATTGTTATTAAATTAGGGGCCGCTAAGACGACACCATTCTCTCTACACAGACTTTAAACGACTTTAAAATTATTAAGCAAAAAATGATTGCTTAATAACGACTTTCAGAGTGGATTGGTAATGGAACACCCAGGGATATGCTATTCAATATCTACACAGCGCCGCTGAAATAAAACCGATTTACACGGGAAGTCATGTATGTGAGTGTGGCTTAAAGGCACAGAACAGCAATAAGTCCCAATCAGTATGTGAGAGATTCAGTAACAAGTGATTCATTATGTTGCTGATCTCTATAGACCAAGGTACTATGAGTTTTAGAGATTTTGATAGGAATTTAAACATTGTAACAAGCATAATTAAATATGACTAGAAATTCAATATACAGAGTAATTGTCATGGGAAGATTCTGCAGCGAAACACTGCAGTTTTTCTGTAGTTTATTGCGCAAATGTCTCACGATGTTAAAAAAGGAAAAAAAGTGCAAAACCGCACGTATTATGCGACACTAAACATGACTTTGTTACATTGCACGTTGAATTCAGCAAGCCACGTTAAGTTCATGTAATATCAGAAAAATAAAAAACTGTTATATTATATATTTTACATTCAAATAAAGGGTCAAGAAAACACAGCCAGTTCATTCATTATGCTGGAATGGAAGATCAAGATGAAAGATGGGAAACAGTATCTCAAGCAGTGCTCTGTTCGTATGCTGCACAGTGTGGCAAAAGCAGTAGTTTATATATGCATACACAGATTTCACATAATATGCACAGTGTATTACACTGCGTAGTGGATACTCCAGAAATAGTAAGAGTAGTATGATAGTGGGCCATTCTGAACATAACATTAAGACCACAAAAGGACTAATTCTGCCCTCTATTGGATAATAAGAGAAGGCATCTGAATGCATCAGCTCAAAATCAAAATCTTTAGATTTGAATGATAACACCTCATGAAGAGGAACCAAAAACACTGTTTTTCCAACTTGTAAAATCTGCAAAAAGAGCCTTTACATTCAATATTGTGTAAATATGTTGTGTGTAATGATGTGTGACGTACAGTGTGCATCAAAGTACTGTATACGACCTAGCTGGAAATAAAATGTGTCCAAACAGAAAGTATCACAAAGCCCAGTGAGCAATCAATGTGTGAGTGTGTGACGGCCGTTGGGAGTCTGTAACAGCTGTCAGGAGATGATGATGATGATAAATGGGGCCGATGGTTTTGTGTGCTTTTGTAGTTGTCGTTTCGATGGGCCTCTGACAGTGGCCTGTCGGGACAAGTTGCCGGTGGAATAGGAAAGTGGAAAGTTTGACAGGTTTGGAAGTGAACTAAAGAGTCCGCCCATGCAGAAAACTTAAAAGGTGCTTTTGTACAAAGATAAGGAGCTTCGATAATAGGAAACTTTTATAACTGACATTATCCTTCACATAGAACATGTCCTGGCAAGTTAAATGATAACAGATGATCTTATGTTGTTAAACACTTGGACTAGATGAATCCCAGATTAACTGTTTCCCTGCCATTGACGGAATTTTCCAACAATTCATGTTTTCTCTGTTATGCGGTAGGGGGCCCTATTACACATCTTCTGAAAGAGTACAGAATCTCTGGGTCTGAAAACAAGCTAAGGGTACGTTTACACGACAACGATATGCTTAAAACGAGTTTTCCGCAGAGGACAGAGGACACCTTTGTCCAAACGATCCCCATTCAGAAGGATCCATGAAAACGACTAAAAATGCTGTATTCTGTTGCCAGGCCACTAGATGACGATGAAACACTGTAGACTGAACACGTAATACGCATGTGCATGACGTTTTCGGAGATTTGCATTTTTGTTGTTTACATGGAGAAAGTTTTCAGGAACATGCACTTTGAAACCCGGTTTCAAAAGTTTGCGTTTTCAGCCACCCAAAACGCTGTTGTTGTGTAAACGAACGGCCAAAACGCATAAAAAGTTTTACGTTTTTAGTTGAAAATCCTGAAATCCTGAAAATCATGTAAACAGCCCCTAAGAAGAAGCAGAAACCAGCGATAGTGGTTGGTTAATTCAAATTAAGACGTTCAATTAAATTGGCAACAACAGACAGGATGTTGAATTTGAATTTGAATTGGGATGACAAGCAGAATTTACTGAATTGCAATCTACAGGAATTCAAAATGTATTTCATTATTCAAACAATTTTTCAAAGAAACCTTAAATAATTATATCATTATTAATGCAATTAATAATGCAAGTCTGCTTCATGCTGTTTGCCTCTGGACTGCAGAGTAAATGAATGTAATAAAGTGTTGTTCCACAATGATAAGAAAATATTAAATTCAATAAAATACAACGATATAACACATTAGTTTATCCTTTAGTTCAAATACATAATCTTCTTTGCTTAAATTTTGGAATTCAATTGAGATTCCATTCTCAACTGAGTTCTGAATGTGGCACAACACCATTGAACCCAACTTTGAATTCCTTCAAGGAAATGAGCTATGTAGAGTAAGATCTGTGTGAGGGGAATTCCCTAATACTCACACAGCCGTGAGGAGATCCATTATAATCAGACTAGTCGGAACAAATGAGGATAAATTAATTTAAAAGAAATAGTAAAGCAGCATGCTATCAAAATCAAATCAAGACAGCTTTAAACTGACCTTTAATTAAAACATGTTGCTATGTAAATGTTATGGAATCCAGTTGATGTTGCAAATAGTTTGTATGTGTTAATCTCCTTCAACAAGTAATTACCAGTAATTGCCCTTATTGAGACAGCACAGACATGCAAGCTTAAATAAATCCATGAGAAATGTTCACATAATTAGATTCCCAGCATTTACACGTACATGTCTGTGATTGCGGAAATTAGCATCACAAGAGATTTGTCATGGCAATGTAGCACTTAAAGGTACAATATGTAAGAATTTTGCATTAAAATATCCCATAATCTCAAGGCCAGTGTTATATATTTTGTTAAGTTGATTACTTACAATATCCCAAATGTTTCCAACTATTTTTAAATCGTGAGAAAATTGCGATTTTAACCAAGGAAACGGGGCGTCAGAGCAGGGGGGAGCTGGGAGTCGCCAGTCAATTGCGTCATATCCGCGTTACCCTCGGTTTCCGCTCGTACTGCGTGGAGTCCTGGACAAATGCGGAAGTTGTAGTTGTAGCGTCTATCAAGCAACAAACGTTAGCTTGTTTCGTGCAGTCGTTATGGAACACAATTATTCTTTACCGATTACAGCTGGTTCTGTCGACAAATCATGCTTAATTTTATATTTTCCAAATGTAGCATTCGGTAATAGTTATGTTTATGTAAGGAAAGTATTATTGCTTTAGATTTGTGTTTAGTTTATTGACATTGTTTATCACGTCTGGTGTTTATGGCCATGTAAATAAATATCGCATGTGTTATACATAAAGATTAATCAGTATTTTGGCAAAGGATGTGGGTATGTTCGAATGTACTTTTACAACAATTGTTTAGAACACGTAATACTGCGCCGCGTTATCACAACAATGAATTCGACATACAGTAACATCTATGATAACCAATTTAGTATTAAACCTTCACATTAAGCATTCACCGTGGCAACCGCGACACACAAAACAGTTAAAAAATGAGAGCTCGGATCCACCGGTTTTCTTTCTCTGCGTCCAATTTTCTCTCCAGTCTCTCTCGTTCCAGCGCACGGCTTATAAGCTATGCTTATAAGCGGTCTCTCCACGCCGATCACTGCAATAAGACACAGGTGCTCGTCTCTTCTCTCTCCCGTTACAGACCGCGCTGAACCACGCCACAAAAAGCATGTCATTATAAAAATAAAACTTAACCTCATCCATCAACATGATTTTTCGATTCCCGTTTGACTGATTTACATCCACGGTGGAGTTTAAAACGACAGTTCCCATCATTCCACGCTCCTTCACATCGTCATCAAGCTACGCTGTTGTTGTTGTTTGGAATGTAGCGCCCTCTAGCGGCAAAAAATTCTTGCATATTGTACCTTTAACAAAGCATAAAACACTTTAACAGAATTAACTCACATACTGACCTCGGAAATTTGATACTGGATAAAGTGAAACTAATGTGGAATGTTCTTCAGACAATAGTTCACACTCATCCCTTGATTTGTGAAAGTAAACAAATATGACATTTAAACTTACAATGGAAGTCTTGGGCAAGATATTCTACTGGTTAAATAACAAAAAGTAATTTTTTTAGATTAATATAATAATTTGCAACATAAACGGTGTATATTATATGTATAAATCATCTTTTTAAGATCAAAATGTGAGATATAAAAATAATGTTCTAATGTTTCAGTGTTAGAGAAAGATCTTCACTTGTTAATGCCATTGGGGCTTTACACAAACCACAAAACCGAAGTCCTTCATTCGTGAGGAAGAAGCAAGCTGAATGTCTGCAGCACCAGCCGTTTAATTTGATCTAGACTTTGTGCCATGCGATTAGACAGTGATTCAAGAGATAACCTCACATAACATGAAAGAGTCAGACACAGCCAATAAACTGATCACTGCACTGTAAAACAGCCATCATAAACATACATTTCAGGAGCTTTGTGAACAATAAGTGATTCATTAAGGGGGATCACACATGGTGAGTCAGGAGATGTTGTACATCTTTTACCAGCAGCAAAAATGACATGTTTTCTTTGAGTCTGGATTAAAAGAAGTCTGGATAGAGCTCTGCGATTCATTTGTTCAGTCTTGAACCATTATTGACTTTAGCTACAAATATTATGGAACAAATCTCTCTAACAAATTAAACTCATATTTTAAATAGCAAAATCTCCAAACATTCCAAAATATGCTTGGAGTTTGAAAGTATTCCTTCATGCAAATATTGATCCTTACAAGAGCACAGCAAACAGCCATTCAGCGATATTAACGGAATTGTTCACCAAAAAAATAAAAGGTCTGTCGTAACTGACTTAAATGATTCAATTCGATGTAAATGATGCAGATACGTCATCTTTGAATCTGAACATGGGGGGTTAGACGCAAGCTTCAGGGACTTTTTCGTTATGACAGACATGGTCACTATTAAAAGTTGTTTTATGAAAAATTCTACTCATGTTCCTCCAACAAAATGGCTTAGAATGACCAGGTATTGACTTTTATGTTTTTGGGTGAACTTTTCCTTGAGTCTTTTTTATAACTTTATAAAAAGAACTCACCCACACTGATGTAGTTGCCAGCCAGAAAGAAGTTCCAGTGTAAGAGTGTGCTGCTGAGGGAAGAATCCGTGTCATTGGTGAAACCTAAAGATCTCATGGACAAACTGGGAGAATCCGTACTGATGCTCTGACTGCCAGAGAACAGGGAGGTGTTCAGAGATACTGTATCCATATTGCTTAGTTTCTTTAATTCAAAGGGAATCCAAAACCATTAAACAACCCCAGGAACAGTCATGTATGATTTAGGTTAGACAAATTCCTGAAAAAAGCTGTCTGTTATTTTCCCAATGGTGCTCTTCTCCTCCTGGTTTCCAGTGTACAGCAGAAAGTTTAGCAGATGTTCAGGCAGAGTCAGCTGGTGGGACGTCTGGGTTTGAGAGTGATTAGGGTTGGAGATGTGGTACAACCATCTGAAGGAGCTCCACAGCCAGTAATTGACCTTCAGACAGGACGAGGACAGTGGACTGATGGCCTGGAACAAAACCACACCTGCAGCGGGATGCACACCTGTTAACAAAGGGCAAATACAAGGCTTTACAAACTACTCAAACATTGTATAAACATGTACTTCTTATACAATGAAAAATTAAGGATTTCCTTTGAAAAAAAAAACATTCTCAAATAATTTCAAAAGAAACAAGTAACACATCGAATTAAACATGACATTTTGAAGTAAAACACCTGAAATAACATTTTCTTGTAAACGTAGTCTAATCATTTCTATTTTATTTTGAAAAATCGTTTTTTACAGTGCACTTGCAATATCTAATAATATCATAAACAAGGAATGTGATTTTGAATAACATTAACAAATACAACACTATCACCATAAAAATACCCAACAATTAAAAAAAACAATTTCAATATGTGGTTTTGTGCTTAATTAAACAAACATGACATGCATTAATGATTTCAACCAATACATTTTTCGATTAATTACTCTGTTTTGACCAATCGTCTTTGAGCTCATTGATAGGGGATTTCGCACCAGGTGGTTCTAGGAACTTAGGCCCTGTCCCAAATGGCACCCTAAGCACTCGTGGTCTTCCTACGAGTCCGCACTTTCGTGACGTAATGCCACTTTGACTGTCGGAAAGAAGTCTGCAGCGGAGCCCGCATCGGCAAAAGTGCACATCGAGGGCGCATTTCGACCACAAAGGGGGCGCTCGCGAGCACCCTTCTGCAGCCTGACAAATGGGACACCATACGGTCTCACGGACTTAACGGACACACGCACGCGGCAGCCATTGTAAGTTCACAAGACCGAAAGTGCATATAAAGTGTGCCATTTGAGACAGGGCCTTAGTTCTAGGAACTAGCCACCAGGATGGTTCCCCGAGAACTAATAGTTCCCTTAGGAACGTTTTCCTGGTTGCATTCGCACCGCCAGTAGGAACTCTTAAGTGATGTAAGTCGCGCTTGTTGTTGTGACTTTTATTTTGACGCCATAGAGGTTGACGTTTTGTAGAGGTTGAGAAGCCCATCTATCACTGTTTTCCATGTTCGTAGAGTTAGTTTGTGGAGTAGATATATAGGCTATAATCTGTGTGTTTACACTGCTTTTTTTTTTTCAAAAATGGCGGGTACCGGTGTTCCGCGTGTGCTCGGCCAATCAGCGTATACTAACGTCACTGATAGTTCTTATTGTGCTGATTTAGACCCTACTCTGAAGTAGGAGCTAAATTAGTTCCTCCAAAAGGAGTTCCTAGAACTAAAATCGTTCCTAGTTACTGTGGGGTAAACACGCCAAAATCTGGGTACTTCCTCTAATAGTTCTAAGAACTATGAAAAGGTTCCTCTGCGAAAAGCCCCTAATGTGTGAGACTGAAACAGTCATCGAGTAGGGATTTTGACAAAATTAAGGAAAACCTTGAGGACAATGGCATCAGTTGTGACTGCTTTTAAACATGCACTTAAGCTTAGACCCTCAACAGCAATGTACTAGAATTCGTTCTCAACCTTAAATATAAAGATTTTGAATGTCTGTGATGGACTGGCCATCCGTTCAGGATGCATCTCTGCGACACCTGTAGAGGATAAAGCAGTTTGGAAAATGGGTGGATTCATGAGTGAAAGTGACATGAAGTGAAGGCCAAGTATGGTAACCCATACTTGAAATTTGTCCTCTGCATTTAACCTATTCAAGTTAGCGCACATTAGGAGCAGTGAGTAGTGAACACACAACACACAGACCGCAAACCGTGGACACACACACACCCGGAGCAGTCGGCAGCCATTTTTGTTACAGTAGGTGCCTTGCTTGTCATTTCCTCCTGCTATTAAGACTCGAACCCGTAACCTTCGGGTTATCAGTCTGACTCTCTAACCAGGCCACGACTGCCCCGATGTTATTCTTAATAATGTGAGTTTTAAAATACCTTATAAAAAGCAGTGTGCGTACTGGTACCATGATACAATGGTTATATTAGATGGTCCTTTAATAGTACTGACTTATACCAAAGACTTTTAGATATACAAAGGCGTGCACTCATATTACTATGAATGGAGAAAGTACAATGCACAATATGGCAGAATAAGTCCCGCCTTCTGCATAAAATAAAGTAATTGCGCCACTGCAGCTGCCCTTAGAAGCTCCCTTGTTACAGAAACAGTCAGTGTTCTGAGTAGCACATGTGCACTTATGACTGCATTTGCGCATTGGCAGGTCCAGCCTGAAAAATTCTGTGTTTTTTTCTGTCACGATTTGAGCATTTAGAAACAAATTTTATGAGACAGTTGTTGACAGATTTTATTGACAGATTTCAATCTGTAACGTGAGAAATGCTGGTACGCAAGAAAAAGTAAGGGTATACGCTGAAATATAGAAGTGCCGGAACTGTGGTGCGTACCAGCCTTCAAGCACTTCGAGCACTGACCATATCCTAAAGAACATGTTATTAACATTGTTGACCCCCACCACCCCGACAAAACGATGTTAAAAAACACAGTATTATCTTGGTACCTCATCCAAGTACTACAATGATACCATGCCACAGAAACACATACATATGAACATAGGAATTAATGGAAACTTTCATATTACTGTAGGGATGAAAAACAAATGATGTAATCACTCAAGTCTTATCTTTCATTTTTGCATGGCTGCCAGTGAAGTCTATACTTCAAGAGAGAAACAACAATTGAACACTCCCTTTGTAATCATTGCTGATCTCTTACAGGACCTCTTTCTGAATTCCACTCTCCACTCTGTCAGGAGTGGGACTTATTAATAATAATAATAAGTTACATTTATACAGCGCTTTTCTCGGCGCTGATATCGCTCTACAAGGAAGGGGGGTGGGGGGGGGGGGGGGGGGGACCTCCTCAACCACCACCAATGTGCAGCATCAACCTGGAGCTGTGCTAGAGACATGTCAACTGCCTGCTAACTTGAACAATGGGTTGAATGTTCACTTCGAGTGCTTGTTGTGTTTGACATGATGACATGTTGATACCTGAGGATGCAGGACTGGACGTGTCAGCAAAGTAACACCTGGCCTCAGGTAACAGATAAGACGATGAGAGGGGTTAAAAAACCAATACCCCTCCCCCTCTAAAACACCCCAGTCTCAGCTAAAACAAATCTGTCTGGCTTAAATTCCTCAATAGACAAAACAATGGATGTCTATTTGAAAACGCTTCACTTGATGTCTGTATATAATATGCAATATAAAGATATTCGTAAAGTTTTTTTTTTTTGCGTGACATGACAAATTATTGCTTGCGATAATCAACAGCATTTGAAGCATTATAAGATTTACTGCATGCATTTTTTTTGGTAATAAACTGTAAAGCATGATGTCTTTCAATGAAAAACTACCAGCTATAAAACTCTATAATACCTATATTCATGACTACACCTTGAGAGTACAATGCATTATTACTGTGACACATAAACAATTAATTTTAATTGTAACACTATATTATAATGCACTATACTCTTTCACAAGAACATACAACATATTACACTATTATAGGGCATTATGAATGCATTGTCATGCATTACAAATATCTTTAAAATGCACTATATAAATAGACATAAATATTGTCTAATAACTTTAGGTGGACAATATATTTATTCTAGAGCTGCTGTAAAGCCAAAACAATCTCTGTTACTTTAATTTCCTATTATCCCTGTAAAGCTGCTTTGAAACAATATTGTTAAAGTGCTATATAAATGAAGGTGACTTGACTAATGTGATATAGTATGGGTGAATCTCATTCACCTGTTCCAAATTATATGTTGTAAATAATTATTGGGTACGTTGCTTCAAAACAAGTAAGTCAAGACAAGTTGTACTTGTGGTAATTTTTGTGTAAATTTTATTAATTTCCTCAGTAAACCTGGATTGTGGACTTTTTCTTACAATATTTTTGAACTGACTTAATTTGTGATTTGGTGTGCAGATTCTACTTTATTCCAGCCATACGTAAGAAATTATATTTTGCATAAAGAAAGAAAAAATACAAATGGGACATTATTTATATGGCAATTAAATGCATTCTCACCCTCACATTATGTGTAATGTAACATAATAATAATTATTTATTTTGATTAAAATAATATAATAATGCTTTTTATTTTTGTTGTTCTAACTGTACGTTATTATTTATTGTGATCGCATTTGTTGTACTATGTGTAAATTATGCTGAATCAAATGTTAAAAGATTATATTACAGTAAAGTAGAGCATTGCATTAATAAGAATCTAATGAGAATCACCTCCAGGACAAATTACAGTAATGATAATTTTGGGGGAAATGTGTGTAATTATCACAAAATTAATGTCACAATAAATGCTTCAAATGAAGTACTTGTTGAAATGTAACCTGTTCGTGAGGTTCGCTCCTCTATTCAATATTAATGTGACATCAAAGGTATCTGAAGATTAATGACTGAAATAGGTCAGAGATTGGAATGAATCAGAAGCACTGTTTACAGACTCTCTCATTCACTCCAGGTTCAAAGCAGAGGCAGAGACAATTGTGAACCCATAGTTTTATAGGAAGTGTAAAGGAAGATGTATTGCCTCACAAAACATCTATTCGGACGCTGGCACCTCTTTAAATCTGCTATGAAAGACAAACAAAAGCCATTGTGTGTTCAGCCTGAGCCCAACACTGACAGGAAACACTGTGAGTATGCAAATGTTTGTCCTTAATTTCCTTCCCTTCAACATAATATAAGAAAAACAAAAAGAGTGTCATTATCAATCAAACGTGCAGATCATTTGCTTTCAGATAAGTGAAGCCATTTTTGTGAAGCAATAACAAAGACACATGGTTGATCCTAGCATCCCCCGAGAACAAGCCTGCACTCAACACAATGCACTCAATCCTCAACGTAACATGAGATCTGGCCAATCTGGCTGAACCAAACACACACCATCACAGCACAAACAACATTCCAGTATCTGAAAGCCAAACGTCTGTATAACTCTACTGGTTTCTAGTTGTTTTTCTTTCTTTTCCTGTTATCCATACGGAAAAATAGATCAGAGATGGTGCACGGCAAATAGCAGATGTGTGTTGACAAGCTAATGGCGTACCAGCTGGCAGGCCGGCGACTGTGGCGTCGATCGCTCAGTTTCTCCCCGCTACACAGAGAGAATGACACAATAGACCTTTTATTTCAGTTTCAACCAGTTCGCACTGCAACTCACAAGACGTCCTACATCGCAGTGTTTGGGTTGAGATTTCCAAAGGAAACAGGGAGCATAACTGTGTCACCCACACTGACAAACAAAATCTACTTTAAATGGAACTAAAGTGACTCAGATGAATTATAATCATTGCACATAAACATCTGAAATGACATAGATAGAAGGGTGTTCCCTGCCTAAGTACACCGGTTAGGTTTTAATTTATGGCTGCCTGATTCATGTTTAGCCTGAAGCACAGACCATGTGTAACAGACACAGATTAAATCAGGTTTCTCCAATGAGTATGCAGGAAAAACTGTTTATATAGAGGAATCACAGGAAACTTGTGATAATATTTCCAACAAATTCTCTATAGTGTAAGAAAAAGTGCATTCTTATTACAGTACAGTGAATTTCTTTATATATATTTTTTTAATTTGTAATGAATATATAATAAAAATGATGGTAACACTATTTTACAGTGTCATTGTTACATTACATGTACATAGTAATAACAGTAAATTTTGCATAATTACATGGAACTAACCCTCAGCCAAATCCTAATCCTACCCTAACTCTATATTAAGTAGCCTACATGTAGTTGCTTAATATTACTCAGTGCTTAAATATATAATTACACTGACACCTTAAAATAACCAAAATTATTACAGTAATGAGAGTCTAATGAGAATAATCATTGATAATATTATAAATTAGAAAAAAACTAAAAAACACTTAACATAAATTTTTTTTTATGTGAATGAGAATTTGTCAGGAGAAATGTGCTGAAATGTCATGAAAATGATGATACAATGCAAAAAAAAAAAAAAGTAACAAACTATTTCTTTATAGAAAATATAATTTCACTTTACTTCTGATTTTGGGGAAAAATGTAACCTGGACATGTTTTTGTGAGATTAACTCGCACAATGTCACATCACAATCACAGAAAACACACCAACAGACCCCTCAAAAGTTTATTGTGTCTTACTTTCTTTTCATTCTTTCTACCTGAGCACCCAGATGAGAAGTGTTGAGTTTCAGAATACAAAACTCCCAGAGAAAAAAAAAAAAGCCCAAGTGAAACTAAGCAACAAACTTTCCAATCTTTCATCCACAGTTCTACATCTATGCAGGCATGCGCCAGAAAATCTTTTCTGAGTAAACTCGCCCGAGTAAAATTTCCTACTAAATGTTGAAAAGAATAAGTAAACCGTGAAAGTATTGCAAGTCTCACGTTACCTTTGTGAAAGTGGGTCTTGTAGGAGCAGAAGCAGGTAGTTCACAGATGATGTGATAGTGAGTAAAACACTTCTCCAGGCACTTGTTTAACAGCTCTGATCTTCTTTTGTACAAAGAATAAGCTTTTTTTATTGCAGGCAAAAAGCTTCAGGCACACAGCCCCATACTGCAGGTAAAGGAAGTTGTCATTTGAAAGCTCTTTGTACACAGTGGGTGTTCCCTTATGGAGCAACAGTTTTCCCTGCGTCGAAATTGGACAAGTAAAGGCAGAGGAGTCTTTGCACAGGTGGGCGGGATATGGGGTGGAGTGCAGACGACTACAGTGTATGGGAAATACACATATTGTCTGCAAGTTTTAAAGGAAGTTTATTCTCATATCAGCATTTTATTTTGATGTTTAAATCATCTTGAATTGAGTTTGAATCATGGTAACACTCTATTTTGATGGTGTCCTTTACACATTGTGTTGACTATAAGTAACGTTGCACCAACATGTTAACTAACTCTCATTAGAGTATTAGTAGACTGTCTGCTTAATATCTGTTAACACTGTATTTTGATGCTCCCCAACATCCTATCCACTGACTATAAGTAACTTTGGAAGTGCATGTCAACTTATTCTACTAACTGTCACCTTAACAGTCTACTAATACTCTACTAATGCTCTAATGACTGGTAGTTGACATGTAGGTGCAACATTACTTATAGTCAACAGAATGTCTAAAAGTGCGGAAATTGTAACTGTTTTGCATTATATTTCAGTCCTTTACGTTTAGGGTTTTGAACCCTCTCTTTATATTGTATGGCATTAGCAAACAGCAGAAAGGTGTTGCAACTTTTAAAATCCCATCATTTTGTGTGTAGAGACGTGTTTCAGATTGGCCAGGTAAATGGGTTAAAGGTAAATCAGTTACTTTCTAAACACATTAAATGATGTTATGCAACCATGGTAATATGAATGTGATGACTAATCTTGCTCTATGGGATTCTTTAATAGAAGCAACCAAGTGTGCAGTGCTTAACAAAGCAATTGCTTAATATTGTCTTGAAATGTTCACAGTAACACATCCAGCAGGTGCTGTCTGCTGTGCATTCATAAATCTGCACAAAAAGGGTTCAAAGTCCTTTGATGTGACTTCCCATAACACCATTTCATATTTTATTGGCCCATTATGTAATGAAAATGTTTCCAAATGAGCAAAGTGTGATATTTTACTGGACCTTGTAAGAACTCGAGTAGTGGTGCAACGCAGCATGTCTACTTCTTATGCCACCTATAGGCTATTGTCATAGGTTGTACCTGAATCATGTAATTTATCCATAAAAATTATATTATACAAAAAAAAAAGTGATATATGCGAAATATGCGAACTGAATGTAATATTTTTGATCACATAATGGCTTGTTAATTGCAATTAAATGAAAATGCATCATAGTTTAAATTTACATTAAATGCAATAAGCTGAACTTTAGAGTGCATTTTGAACACTTAAGCGGGACATAAATACATTTTTATATTTAATTTCATAATTACATCTATCACCTTTGAAATATGGTTAAAGTGTACTGCCAAGAATATATGGTAAACTTAAATATACTTTAATGTCATTTCTATTGAAACTTGTATCATGTATTTCAATATATTTGTAATTACACATTTGTAATGATGAAGTTCCAATTTAAAACATTTAAAATATATTAACGTTAAATATAATATTAAATAACACACTACAGTTAAAATTATAATCAAGTATGTGCAATATGTGCTTTAGTAGTCGACACATCAAAATAAAGCACGCAAGAGTTTATCGAAACAATGTACTTTAAAGTAAAACATTTGACATTATTACAAAGTTCACTTTTTAAAAGTGCACTTAAGTGTGTTAACAAAAATCATGGAAGGTCTCTCTTAGGGGAGTACACTTAAGTCTTTTATTTAAGGTGTTTTATTTAATTAAATATGATATTATCTGCAAGTACAGGATTTTTATTTTATTGTAAATACTTTTAAGATTTGAAGTAGGCCTACTAAAAGTTCACATTCAATACAATTAAGTATATCAGTTCCCTGCAGTACCTTCATACATCCAGATCCAAGGCCTGGCTAAAAACTAAAGCGAGTTCTCTGCTACTACAACACTTGTGCATTCCTAACAGAAGCCTAGTATCTCTATGCACATGAAATTACCAAGCAGACTCTTAATTCCAAGATTCATAGCATCCTACCTCAGACGGCTCTATTGCTGCTCCATCCACGATCAGGTCTCCTCAGCTGTCCTCTGCACAACCTCACCTCTGCCTGCAAGAAGTCACACGGGAGTCTCAATGAGAAAGAAAGACATCCCTTGCTCAAGTGTAAACAGTAGAGTGCTCCCTTGACTGCACTGTGAGTAAACAGCCTTCTGCAAGACTGCAATCTGACCTTAATGGGTTTCGTGATCAGCTTTAGGAAAGAGCTGAATAAAGGTGTTTAGCGTGTGGGTTAAGAATTTCAATGGTTTGGACTGATCAAAACGCATTAGAGTAACAAAGAAACAGGTTTTACAACCTTGTAAAAAGAGCTGACTTGTGAACAGCTAAATAGAGAGAGCAAAATGACAGTGCACGGATACAGAAGAATTATGCAAATAATATAGAGATCATAAATGGATTTCATTTTGTAAATGATCATTGATGATGACATAGCCTGTGTTAGGAATAGTACCATAAAACTCTTACTCTCAGTGTATGCATGTGCAGTAGCCTATGTAGGCTACATTTGCTCAATACATAGAATACACACACACTAAATGTGCCAGAATTTCTAGTTTACAACATAGCACAGGCTAGTTTTAATGGCAATGCAAACTGCTCAACTTGATGTTTCAGGTCAAGTGTGAATAAGCTGTGATTTTCAATGTCTATTTCGTGATTTTTTTTTTTTTTTTTTACTAAATATCAATATTAATGAGATAGGCTAATGCATGAGATTTGTTTATGCTATGATAGCTGGACCATCAATGAATTAGTAGTAGGCCTATAACATATAATAAGCCATGTTTTAAAATATGTAAGCATGTTTACGCCACGCATCAATTTGAAAGATAATTGCGAATTTATCGCTATATTCTGACTTTTTTTTTCTCACAATTGCGAGTTTATAGGCCTATCTCACAACTATAACTCGCGAGTTTAAGACTAGTTCTCGTAATTCGCAGGGGCAAAAAGTCAGAATTGTGAGATGTAAAATAATTGAGAAAAAAGTCAGTAAAAAGTTGCAATTACCCTTTGTATTTTTTGTATTCTGTGGCGGAAACTTCGTAAACTATCACTAGCGTTATTAAATATGCAATAGGCCTAAACATTTTACTGTATAGCGTATTGAGTAACGTTAGGCCTATAGTAATGCCATAGTAATGCCTAAAGCATTATTATTCTAATAGGTCTATTCCTGTTCAGTCGTGTCAACTGTTTTGAAGGTATGGGTCAGATTTCTAAAGTTCTTCTTTTTTTTTTACCTCAAGTGAGCTCAGATTTTCTGTAAAAGTCTGTTCCTTGAAGGAGATTTTGATGATATTTATAGTGATTTTTTATTTTATTTTATGGAGGGTTAAAGTAGGAATATTGTTACTATGATGATACATTAAAAACCCAATCATATATATAAGAGCTGAATCATATTTTGCAGGAATTACACAAACTCTATTTAAAAAAAAAAAAGAAATACAAAAAACATAATGTATAATGACTCACGAATGTCTTCAACTTCTACAGTTTCAGATGTGTATTCTCCAATGTGATGTTCACTGCATGCCACAGCAGAATGTCCTCCTTGTTCGAATGCTTAATGAATAATAAAGCAACTACGTTAATGAACGTAGTAAATCATTTCCAGAAAAGATTGGTTCAATTTATTTATTCGTTTGCGCCGTCACTTATCTGGTGATGAACCATTTAGACTTGAACCATAATCTCACTTTCTAAATAATGACCTCAGCTCAGTAAGGCGATTTTGCTGTTGTAGACTGCAAACCGCAAAACTGATCGCAAATCAGCGAAGCGTCTGTTACCAACCGACCAATGGAGTGCTCGCGTGAGCATCACATGACTAAACACGGAAGCGTTAGAAGCATGCACAGTAAGTGACCTAGACCAGTAAATAGCGCCATAAACGCTGTATATCCTTGTGTTTTTTTTTTTGTTTTTTTTTTTGTAAAATGAGATATATGTAAACTGCTAGTATATACACGTTCTCAAAGGATTTCGTTAACGTCTTCCGAACTGAGCAATGCCTCTAGTTCCTGCGAACCAGCCGCAGCTGATCCGCTCGTGTCAGAAGGATGAGTTCTACCAGAACAACCTGACAAACAACGCCAATGAGCTCGTCCACACCTTTGCAGGTAAAGCAATCCCAAGCACACTGAATGCATGGTTTAGGGATATTAAAAGGGCGTATTCTACACTTTTACATTTTATTTAGCTTTTCCCACCTATTTATTTTCAATAAGAATACTTATATAAATCAATATGTCTTGCACAGTTATAATTTAGTTTTTAGGCATTTTAAATAACATTATTGTGGGCGGTCATATGCTAATATGATGTAGGTGTGGCATAACAATCAATAGCCAACTTTTTCAGTATTTCAATATGCTATTCAAAATGGAATAATAGCTTAATGTGCAGTATATATAGTTCCTACTGTATATTTAATAATATGTGAAATACACAATATGTGAAGTACACAAAATGCACATATAAACACTTTAAATAGCAGTGTTGTACATTGTTCATATTGTTGGAGCTAGACCTCATTACAACACTAATGCTAATCTTAAAGAAACGGCATCCAATTTTATGTGAAAATGTCTGAACTGTTTTTACTTTGATCAAATGATAAGAGGAAAGAGAGGCCTGTTGTTAGGCCTAGGATACACTTAACAATTTTCAAATCTTAACCGATTTTAAAACATGCTGACGTGTGTCAAAAAACTCTCGCTACAGCGGGGCGGTCGCGTCGGATTCTGCAGTCAGGCGCAGTTGCTCTCCACCGACTGCGTTGATCAAAAGCATGATGGGAACACAAAATATTGTTACACACCCCTAGTATAAATAATGTGTGAATATTCCCAAACTCTCTGACAGTGCGATCTCTATATGGGTTATGTGATTGTTGTCATAATTATAAAAAAAAAATATATATATATAAAACCATGTCTGTAATTAAAGTAAACATTATTGATATTAACATTTATTTTGAATGGAAATAATTAACAAGTACTTTGGGTGTCTTGTTTATTATATTTACTGTCATATAAAAGCAACAGAACTTAAATTACATCCAGTTTATCAGCAACACAGTGCATGAGTGTGAATCTCGCGATATCCGCCTTTGATCTCGTTGGGATCGTGTGGGCTCTGACACGATCGGGGGCAGTAAAATAATCGCAATGAAACTACACAATTGCGGATTTTCTTGGACAAAAAGTTGGTTGCCAGAAGCCTCGAATCGGGCCACACCCCCCAGATCGTTGGAGGTTGCAAATCGGGCCAAAAATCGGGCTTAAAATCTTCAAGTGTGTGGCCAGCCTTACATTTAGTATTCATCTGACATAAACATAAATATTAGGTGGAATACTTAAATAAAAATAAATAAAAAATAAACGTTTACTTGGCAACTAACTAAAATAAATAAGTTTAAATTAGACAAATTTATGTAAAACTGAAACTGTAATGAAATTAATTAAAGCGTTCCCGCGGATCCTTAAAAAGTCCTTAAAATTTAAGGTCATAAAAAGTCTTAAGTCTTATTTTTACTTATGAGAGTTCTTAAATTTTAGATGACTTTGACTAAAAGACATATCTAAATACTTTACCAAATTAAAACTACCTAATTAGCATTAGCCTATATGATTTTTATTATTCTTTCTTTGTGGATTTGCTTGTTCACGTAACAATTTGTAACCCCTATAAATAGAAATATTTACAAAAAAACGTATAAAAATGAAACCAAGATATAAAAATTAAAGCTAATTCAAAATATTAATAAATACTATAACAGTTACTTACATATAAGTAATAGTAAAATAACACTGGTGCACACAGTTTACATTTTACATACTGCAAGAGTGGTATCCATTATTTTTTTATTCTGTTTTCCATGATGCGTCCCTTTTAATACAGCTGCTCGTTCAAAGATTTTTTTTTTTCCCTTGAGGTTCCAGACGTTGGCTACAGTGCAGAAAGGAAATTGAATTACTATCTGATCTGACCTACTATGTTCTAACAACTTTATCTGGTAAGTTATTCGCTTGTATTGCAACACTGCTGATGTATTTGTTATATGAGTTGTATTTCAGAGCCATGTTTTTGTTGTCCATTTCATTTAGGATATCAGACCCTGGGTGAGGAGTATGTCAGCATCATCCAGGTGGACCCCAGCAAGAGAAGAATCCCCTCGCGAATGCGCCGAACGGCACTTATCTTCTTCCACACATTTGTGCCTTATCTTATGGACAAGGTCTTGATCTGTGTTGAGAATGAGTTGGAAGCAGAAGCACCTCAGAACTCGCAGCACCAGACGAGCAGAACCTGGAACCCGTTATCACACGTGCGGTTCTGGATTCAGAGAGCTGTGGGGATCCTGACTGAGTCTCAGAGGAAGTCTTTGATTCCGCTTGTGTTTGCCCTGCAGCAGGGAATCACTCTTCTGTACAGGCTACATGTGGCTGTCTTTTACATCAGTGGAGCCTTTTACCACATTGGTAAAAGAGCTGCAGGTGTTAGTTATGTAAGTTTTTGTTCTTTTATTATTATAAAACCTGTACTGTGGGAATAAGTTAGGATTAGTTCACCCAAAACTGAAAATTCTGTCATTAATTACTCACCCTCATGTCGTTCCAAACCCGTAAGACTTTCGTTCATCTTCGGAACACAAATTAAGATCTTTTGATGAAATTGAGAGATTTCTGTCACTCTATTGGCAGTCCATGCAACTATCACTTTGGCGCTTCAAAAAAATCATAAAGAGATTGTAAAACTAATCCATATGAATTGAGCGGTTTTGTCTTTTTTTTTTTTTTTTTGAAGAGACACGATCGCTTTATATGATGAACAGATTTCATTTATTCATATAAACATTCATCAACGCACACAACAGTTATAATAAACGGTAATTTCCGTTTATTATAAGGATTATTTTCGTGTTACGCAGCACGTTTGAGCTTCCACAAGAACCAATGAGGTTCTCGTGCGTCAAGCAGGTTCGGTTTAGTTTATGTTTATGTTCTCTGATCAATGTTTAAATGTGATGCCCAAATTAAATCTGTTCATCATATAAAGCGATAAAGTCTCTTCAGAAAATTTGGACTAAACCGCTCGATACATATGGATTAGTTTTACAATCTCTTTATGAACTTTTTGAAGCATCAAAGTGTCATTTGTATGGAGGGACAGAAAGTTCTCAGATTTCATCAAAAAGATCTTAATTTGTGTTCTGAAGATGAACGAAAGTCTTAAGGGTTTGGAACGACATGAGGGTGAGTAATTAATGACAGAATTTTCATGTTTGGGTGAACTAACCCTATAATGAAGCACAGTAATAACTGCAGATGATTTGTGTTATATCCCTTACGATAAAAGTACTGTAAGAGATCATAATACCATGGTACTTCTATGCATGATATGGTACTAATTAATAACCAAAATCATATGTCATGGTATTTATATGGTACTCAAGGTGCTTCACAGAATACTGTGGAGTGTGGAATACTCCAAAACATGCAAATACATTGCTACTTTTTCTGTAAGTTATTGCTTTAAAAAACACCCACTTCTCACCATATCAGTGTAGCTTTAGGTTTAGAGCCTTTTCTTCACCATTCTATCAGTTCCTGATCACCAAAATCAAGTCTTGTTCAAAAATCCTGTTTTACTCTGAAATGCACTACCGTTCAAAAGTATGTAAGATTTGTTTTATGTTTTTGAAAGAAGTCTCTTCCAAGGCTCCACCAAGGCTTTTGGTGCCAAGGCTACCATTTAATATTGTAAAATATTACAATTTAAAATATGTTTTATGTTTTAATATATTTTAAAATATAATTTATTCCTTTGATGCAAAGCTGAATGCAAAGCATCATTATTCCAGTCTTCAGTAACATGATCCTTCAGAAATCATTCTAATATGCTGATTTGGTGGATCTTATTTCTGATTATTATCGATGTTGAAAACAGTTGTGCTGCTAATTTAGTTTTTTGTGGAAACTATGGTAACTTTTATTCAACATTCCTTAATGAAGTTTAAAAGAACAGCATTTATTAGCTATAGATTTTTTTTTGTAACAATGTAAATGCCTTCACAGTCACTTTTTTATCAATTTAATGTATGCTTTCTGAATAAACGTGTTCATTTGTTTAAAAAAAGAATCTTACTGACTTTTGAATGGTAGTGTACATCATATTCCTGTTGTGTAAAAGTTTATTCTGTGTAACTGTGAATGTGTTGTTTTAGCTAAGAGTGGGGAATGTGTCTGGCGATGACCCAAGGATCAGTAACGGTTACCGTCTGCTGGGTGCGCTGTCCCTACTACAGCTGGGCGTCACTCTCACACTGCAGTTTAACAACCTCAAGCAAAGACAGAGAGCACGGCAGGAATGGAAACAGCACAGAAACCTTCTCCCCAGGTAACGCTGTAGTGCCTTAAGGCTTGTTCCTTCCTCTCCTAACATCCATTGTTCTTTTGTGAGACATGTGTCATTATATACAGTACCTTTCAAAAATGTGGAAACATTAAAAATGTTTAGTCTCCTATGTTCACCAAGGCAGCATATATATAGGTGTGTGTGTGTATGTATATATGTATCTATGTATATACAGTGTATACATTCGCAACATTCACTCAAATGACCACTCGTTACAACCGAGGTCTGCAGAAGAGAATCTCTGAACGCACAACACATTGAACCTTGAAGCAGCTGGGCTAAAGCAGCAGAAGACCACACTGTGTGCCACTCCTGTCAGCTAAGAACAGAAAACTGAGGTTACAATTTGCAAATGCTCTCCAAAACTGGACAATAGAAGATTGGAAAAATGTTGTCTGGTCTGATGAGTCTTGATTTCTGCGGCGACATTCAGATGATAGGGTTGGAATTTTGCGTAAACAACATTAAAGCATGAAGCAATCCTGCCTTGTATCAATGGTTCAGGCTGGTTATGGTGGTGTAATGGTGTGGGGTATATTTTCTTGGTACACTCTGGGCCCCTTAGTACCAATTGAGCATTGTTTAAATGTTACAGCCTACCTGAGTGTTGTTGTTGCACAGTCACCAGATTTCAGTCCAATAGAGCAGCTTTGAGATGTGCTGGAAAAGGACCACAATCTTGGAGGAATGTTAAATTAAGGCAGTTCAGTTCTGAAGTCATAAGGGGGTCCAACCCAGTATTAGCAAGGTGTACCTAATAAGAGAGAGAGAGAGAGAGAGAGAGAGAGAGAGAAAGAGAGAGATTTTTTTCTCACAGTTATGACTTTTTTTCTTGTAATTGCAAATATGTATCTCGCAATTAACACTTTTTAACTCTCAATTGTCCATTTTTATCTCAAAATTCTGAGAAAATAATCTGAATTGCAAATTCAATAAACTCACAATTCTAACTTTATTTTATTATGAGTTTATATCCCTGAATTCTGACCTTTTTTCACGTTATAAAGTCTGAATTGCTAGACATAATTTTGGACATAATTTTACATAATTTTCTAGATTTTTAAATTGCGAGTTAATATTTCACAATTCAGACTTTATCAGAATTGAGAGTTTATATCTCACGATTCTGATTTTATAATCAGATATAAACTCTCAATTCTGATAAAGTCTGAATTGTGAAATATTAACTCGCAATTTAAAAATCTAGAAAATTATGTTTCAAAACTTTTAATTTATGGTTACATACATTTTTACATCACATTTAAATAACATTTCACTTTTGTGAGTAATTAAACCAAAAAGGTTTAAATATTTTCATTTTAACTATTTTTCTTCTTCATCTCAGACATCCTTGTTTGTCATATTTTTTTAGCATTAGTTCCCTCAGACGTGACGACGTAATTGGCATCACTTCAGGGAGCCCTATCAACTTCAAGTGTCTACAGAACGAGCCAATGACCGTTGGTGTGCGTGAATCGCGTCACGCGCCCCGCAGCACGGGCATAAACAGGAGGCGGGCACACACACACATTGTCTTTCACTTCGGAGCCGAGAGGTTGTTACTTCAGTGCTGCAAGAAGAGACTCTGCGAGTTGGAAATCCGAACTCTGTCCAGCGTTGGTGTGACGGCGCGATCAGCGGTGGCCGTGAGCTTACAGCTCTCAACTGCTGTTTTTACAGCTTACACTGTGTGTGTGTCGGTATCGGTGGGAGTTCCTGAGTGTTTAACTCATTATAGCCGTGGCTACCCCTGGGTGCCTCAGCATATCAGTACAAAGTCTTACCCTTCGGGCTGGCCCTGTCGCCCCGTGTCTTCACGAAAGTCGCAGAGGCGGCCATTCAGGCTCCCATGGTGTTCGTATCCTCAGCTACCTCGACCACTGGCTTATCCTGGCCCAGTCGAGAGAGCAGTTGTGCGAACACAGGGACATTGTGCTCAGTCACCTCAGCCACCTAGGGCTTCAGGTCAACTGGGAAAAGAGCAAACTCAGCCCCGGGCAGAGGATCTCTTATCTCAGTATGGTCCTTTCGGCACTTCAGAGACCACCCTTTGAGCCTTTGCAATCAGCTGAGTTAAAAATTCTGTCCTGTAAGAAAGTACTCCTGGTTGCATTGGCCTCCATCAAGAGGGTAGGGGACCTGCATGCATTTTTAGTTGACGAATCGTGCCTAGAATTCGGCCCGGCTAACTCTTACGTGAACCTGAGACCCCGGTCCGGATACGTGCCCAAGGTTCCTACTACTCCCTTCCTGGACCAGGTAGTGAACCTGCAAGCGCTGCCTTCGGAGGAGGCAGACCCAGCCCTGGTTTTCTCTGTCCTGTTCGAGCTCTGCGTCTGTACGTGGACAGAACGCAAAGCCTCAGGACCTCAGATCAGCTCTGCCTCAGGACCTCAGATCAGCTCGTCTGTTATGGAGGCCAGCAGAAGGGGAAAGGCTGTCTCCAAGCAGAGGATGACCCACTGGATAGTGGATGCATGCCATCGCCTTGGCTTACGAAGCCCAAGGCGTGCCCTGCCCGCTCGGGTTCAGAGCCCACTCCACTAGGAGTGTCGCTTTTTCCTGGGCGCTGGCACACGGCGCCTTGCTGACAGACATCTGTAGAGCTGCGGGCTGGGCGACACCTAACACTTTCGCTAGGTTTTATAGCCTACGTTTTGAGCCGGTTTGTTCCTGTGTGCTCGCTTCAACCAGCCGTTAACACCGAAGTTCCCGCTCTAGTGTCGGCTTGCTGCGCCACTTCCCTCCACATGGAGCGGATAGGAGCGCTTTTTTGCTCCAGTCGTGGTCCTCCGCACCCCTTCGACAGTCGGATGTTGCGGAGCATCTGACGCCAGGCCTAGTGCTCGTATGCTTGTGCTAGGCTGGGTTCCATGTGTGGTGATCCCTGCGGCGATCCCATATGCGTATTCTTCCACGATCAGCTCCCTGCGGTGAGCCTGTGTCTTTCCCTTGGCAGAGTGCGCTCTGCCGTCACTGTCTGGTGTTGCCTCCCCCTTCTTAGGCTGGAGCCACCCCAGTGACATTCCATATGTTGCACTGCCCCTAATCGGCCAGTCCATATGTGTATTCTCCACATGTTACCTCCCTTCGGGCAGGATGGGGTTTTCCGCAGCGTCCCTCTCCCCTGGAAAGGCACGCTTTCCCAGTGTTATCCAACAGTTCCACTATGTGTGGTAAAACGGAACAGCAGTTTGAACTCCTCTACGCAGGCCTTCCGCCCCTGCCAGTTGTGGGTCTGTGAGTCTTGCGTAGAGCGCTGGATGTGGCAGCATCCGTGGCATTTTCCATGGGATCCCAATTACATCGACACGTCGACATTACTTCGAACGTGAGCGACTGATAGGGAACGTCTCGATTACTAATGTAACCCTCGTTCCCTGAAGGAGGGAACGGGAGACGTAACGTTACGTCCTGTCGCCACCGTTGCTGACCATCGCTAGACGGCCGTCATGATCTCGGCTCCTCAGCGAAAAACAATGTGTGCGTGCGCCCGCTTCCTGTTTATACCCGCGCTGCGGGGCGCGTTACGCGAATCACGCACGGCAACGGCCATTGGCTCGTTCTGTAGACACTCGAAGTTGATAGGGCTCCCTGAAGTGATCCCAGTTATGTCCTCACATCGACGTTACGTCTCCCGTTCCCTCCTTCAGGGAACGAGGGTTACATTGGTAACTGAGACGTTTTATGGTAATAAATGTGACATTATGGAGTCTTGAGGGGAGCTTTCATAATACTTACATAATAGATTTATGTTGCATTATTTGCATTCTTCTTTACACATCTGTTTTTCCTCTCAGTCGTCAGGTCAGTGAGTCAACGTCTCGTTCTTCACGCTGTATCTTGTGTTTGGAGGAGCGCAGAAACACCACTAGTACTCCCTGTGGTCATCTCTTCTGCTGGGAGTGCATTACTGAGTGGTGCAATACCAAGGCAAGACTTTTATATTACATAATGCTGTGGTGTGTTTGCACGTAAAGTTCCACATTAATGATGTACGAGAAGTAATTTTCTTTGTTGCTTTTATTGTAGACTGAATGCCCACTTTGTCGAGAGAAATTCCAGCCTCACAGATTGGTTTATCTGAGAAGCTACAAGTAGACGTTTGGCTGATCAAGATTATGGGAATTTAACACCCCTTGTGTTTTACTTTCCATCACTGTTTGTAAAACTTACTGTAATTAGTGTTTAAAGATCATATGACATGGAAATTATATTTTGTATTTTGTATGAAATGGACAATGAATACAAATTTCTTCCTGAAATTTGTCAATTTAATTTGATTATGTAGACTATTTAACGGTAATTGTAGCATTTCTCAAATAAAATAAGATATTTTTACTAAATTTGATGTGTGTATTGCTTCTGACAAACTATCTTAATAAAATTTTACATAGCACAACAAATGTGTAGAAAAAAAGTGTAGCCAAACAGTGATTAACCACCATACAAACATGACAAGCCATAGTCAAGACAATCTACTAAAACCAATTGCATTTTTATTTTAATTTAAACAATTTTAAATAAATGTTTTAAAATGTGTAATAAAAAAACTAAAACAGGGCAAGGCGTTGTGCACTTTACTGTACACACAGACATGAATGAAGCTTCAAATCATTCAGCTTACATACCAAAATATCATAGGCTACACTGCAAGCTTTAGTGCTCATTTCCGATTTATTCCTTAGATCCGATTTTTTTTGTACAGCTGTTCACATTGTTGTTTTAAAATGGCTAATATTAGATTCCAGTGTGAACAGATCTTCTGGACTGACCTGCATGCGCAAAAGAACAATAAAAATTAAAGTAAGCGATTACGTGTTTATTTATAGCGTGATCTACCATGGAATCCAAAATAAAAAAAACTAAGACAAGGATACGAAATAAGTAAGCAGAGTTTTTAAACACATGATATATCTATGTATATAGAGCTGTCATGTCACTGTAATACTTAAAAGTTACACATCACTGTCCACTTGACTACCTTTTGAAACTTTGTTGATAACCTTGATAATGTTATTACCCAAGTTATACCAAAATTACTTTTGGTAATGTAAAATCTTTAAAGTGACTCCCATGAGCGCAGAATTGTGACAAACGTTTATCTACAGGGACGTAAAAGTTGCATGAATTTCTATACGACTGCCAGACTGACTTCTGACCTGTATCAGATTTAGGACCACATATGGAACTGGCCCAAATCGGAATTGAAAAGATCAGATTTCATGTGGTTTGTGCTGTTCACACTGTTATGACAAAAACAGATCCGAGTCACATATGAGCAAAAAAGTCGAATTTGGGCCACAATTACCTGCAGTCTGAACAAAGCCATAGAGACTTGCGAATAGGCTCTTTTGATTCGGGCCAGTCAGCAACCACCCAGATTAGCCAATGCAATGAACTAACCACTCAGAACAGCTTAGGACCTGCACATCAATTCCCATAGCATCTAAGCATTGTGGTGCAGTGTTTTGCATGGGCAAACACCAGCAATGTTCTGTAAAATATATCAAAAATGTAAAATATAGTTTTTAAAGGTCGTCTCTCAGCTTATACTGAGAACTAGACTGAGTTAATTTACCGGCTCCTCCCAGCAGGTTGGTTGTACAGTAATCTGTTTCTAATCTTCTTAGCTCACACAACGTGCGCTCTGCAGTTTGAAGGTTTTGCCCACAATTTATACAGATCATTAACTATAGATGACACAACATGGAGGCATTAGCAAATATAACATGCTGCCCCTAAGGGTGAGTGATTTTTTGTAAATACTTTACAGCTGTAGCCTAATGATTATCATAATTGCCACTGCGTTACCCAAAAGTAAGAATATAAATGTTTAATCAGTTTAAATTATTGGATCTTTAATTTAATTGTTTGGAAGTTCAGCAATTTTTAATGCAGCACTCATGGTTATCCATGAATATTTCATTGAGCTGATGGAATGAGACCTTGTTTTAAAATGATACCTGAACTAATCTGTATTGAAACAGCAAAATGTGAATAACAAGCATCATGCCGTTGCCTGAGGAAAATGCAGATGAGCCTCCATATGCTCCGAAAGACGGTACAACAACTTTTTACAAGAACACCCCACTGAGTAGATGTCCCATACAAACGTTTGGTTCTGAGCCTTTCATTCAGCAAACATTCTTCAAGAGGGAAGCAGACTACACTTTTGATCTTCCTCACCTCAAGAACTTTTATTCAGTTTCAGAGAGAGCAAGTGGCTCAAAATATGCCAGGAGAGATACAACAAGTGATGCTACAGCCGCCATATGTTGTAACACAGCAGCCAAGCATAAGCGTGAGCAATGGAAGACTCAAGAGAGGGATTTTACTGAGGATTCCTCATTATCCACAATTTCAAAGAAAGACAGCCAGCCGACCTGCTTTAATTCTGCAGACGTTGCTTATAAACCCCAAAAGGAAGCGTTCGCTTTTCAAAAGCAAGATGAAAGGCTTTCATCCTCTACCTTTCATGAGCTTCTTGAGTCCTCGTGGATGTCTGCAAACTTGCATTGCTCAATGCTCCACTTCGACACAACTGAACAAGCAGTCTCTTTTGTGGAACATCAAACGCCCAACTTATCTGGATCCACCTCAGCAGTTTCCTTTCTCGCAATACCTGTTGTCACTGAAAGTGAAAGGCACAGTTGCTACGTTCCTAGAGGTATAAAAAGACGACCAAGAAATGAGCAGTTTAAGTGCTGTAATACAAGATTCAGCTCTAGTCAAGTCCCTAGAGTATCTATACATAGCAAACAACCAAACAAATCTGGACAAAATAAAGATTTTGTCAGAGACACGAGGCCTAATGGCAACAAATTGGCTTTTGAAAGCCCTACAGAGATTAACCCTCATAAAAGGCTTGAAATCCAGGAGAATTTGAGTCAAATGCACCCACTGGTGATTGATAGAGAGGATATAAAGAACCATACGCAAACTATGCAAAGAGTTTTTCTTAGAGGAGCATGCGAATATCCTCCAGCACTGGCAGGAAGGAATGAACTAGTGTCTATTCATGGGCAATACCTTACATCTCATCAACACTCACCTTTTGCGAAGTCTAAAGCCTTGGCTGCAACAGAAGCTCAGATTTCTGCTCAGGTATGTTGGCATACAAAATCCCATGATGAAAATATCCTAAATGAAGCCTACTGGAATTTATAGCATATGGAACCAGTTCAAATGGAGAATTCCTTAAGAATTTTAAGATTTAAAAACTCATTCCCCCTCTGATTTCCTTTTGTTTTCCAGTAAGACATTCCAGTATTCCAGAGTTCTAATATGGATGACAAATTATCCATTTCGACTGCAAAAATCTAATTAGAATCAAATATGTACAGTATATCTTTTGATTCTTATGGCCCAGCCACATTGTCATAAATGGAGATCATTAATAAAAAAATAAAAATTAAGAATGACTTTAAGACATTGCTATAATATATTATATATATTTTTTAATTTATGTTTAGTTATAAATTACTGGATGTAGCTATATATTAAGTGTACATGGGTGTGACGCATCCTTAGAACCCAGTGGGCACTGGACGTCAATGTAATGCCAGAAAGACGTTGGACAGAAGTACGATTTTGGCTGAAAATGAAAAGCAGTTAAAGTCAAAGCCCAACGTTGGCTTGACGTAAACCCTTAGAGAAAACGCTTCCCTGTCAGGAGATCAAAATTCAATGTCAGTACAATATGTGTGTTAGGCTTAAAGTGGCGCTGCACAGACAGGTCGTGTATGACATCAAAATACTGCGAGTCGAAAGCATACGGTACTTTGATGGGTCTGTGCAGCGCCACTTAAAGTCTAACACACCTGACATTGAATTTTGATAACCTGACATCAGAACTTATATAATTCAACCAAATAGAAATGTCTTATGCCTGCTGGATAGATTCTTTATTTGATTCCATTAGGACTGGTTTCCAAGAAAACCTATTCACATTCCTTTAAGATTTTTTGGACTAGGGTGTTTTGAAGGGTTAATATAATTTGATGTAATTTTAGAAAACCGAACACATCTTTAACATATTTCTTTTCGTTTGAAAAGCTTGATGTGACGCCAGAGGCTTATGATGACTTCGATGAAAAGAAAATGGAAGAAAGGTGAAGAAAACAAACTGTATCTGTGTCAAATGCCTGTGCTTGTGAAAGCGTAATAACCCTTCTGATAGAGCTGATAAAACAATACATCTCTTACTTGTTGTGACTTGTACCTGTAATTTTGAGCTCAGCTGAATGGATAGAATTAAATGCTTTTTCGAGCCCATGTACTGTGTTTAGATTGGGATCAAGAGACTCATCTGGAGGTTGGGCTGTGAAATATGTATGGTGACTGTATTGTCATCACTGTTAATTTTTTTACCAATTTTCACTGTGTGTTATGCAGGAGTGAGGATCTGTATAGGTTCCGTCTGCGGTTGCGCTGTCTGAGAATGTGGTCCAAAAGACTCAGGTTACTCTCTCAAGCCTGCTGTCATGACAGAAGACGGGTTTTAAACAAAGCTCTGTATGTTCTGAGATGGGCCGCAAAGATGCATTGTGCTCATACAGATGCAGTGGAGAGGAGAAGAAGTAATTTCATACTCTATCAGAGTTTTTACCAGGTGGGAAATTTGTACAACAGCCTTATACTCTATAATACACTATTCCCTTGTGATAATGTGTTTTATAAACAATGGCAGAGTTTCCTGAGAATATCCCTCAGAAATGTACAGCATAGTTGACTATGATGAACTACAGTTTTTGGATGGTCAAAAGGCATAATTTCTCATGGGGCCCTAACATACACTCTGGCGCAATGCAGCGCCAGGCGCGACGCAAGTGTTTTTTGCTAGTTTCAGCCCGACGCAGTTATCATTTTCACGTCCTGCGCCACGTTGTTTAAATGGCAAATCCATTTGTTCGCCCATGGGCGTGCTGGTCTGAAAACAAGGTGTGTTCGGGCTTATTGTTGGCGCGTTGCTATTTTGAGGTAACTGAATTAGACTGCGCCATTGACCAACTGAAACCTGGTCTAAAGTACATGGCGCAATTTTTATTTTTTTTGCTATTTAAAGGGTGCATTAGTAATAACATATAGGTGGGTCCACAACGCATGTACACTCTGCTTATCACACACACGGGGACGTGCAGCAGCACACAAACATGCCAGAAGGATTACAGTGTAAAAGATTAATATTGTGTACATAAAGATATGGTGGAATCCGGCTTGTCCCGTAGATGGTCTGCTTGCGCACTTACCTCGCGCACGAGCAGATCCGTTTCCTCGCTAGAGAAGCGTTATTTTTTTCCGCTAGCAAATTCCACCATGTAAATAGAAATCCGCCATGGCGCGAACGCAACTGACTTTTAAAGGGAATAGGAGATGAGACTCTGATTGGTTTATTGCACGTTACACTTAAAACACACCAATTACTCATTAAGAGAATAGGGACAGCCCTTTTAGGTTGTCCCTTTTAGGCACGCCGACCATTTTTCCCATCGTTAAACTAGCTAAATTGGATTTGGACACGCCCTAAGTGCGCTTGTGCCGTGAGACCATGTGCTTAGATCGTTAAAATAGGGCCCATGGTGTTAAACAGTATTTTAAACAAACCATTTCAACTTCATATCTTAAAGTTAATAGCACATTCTGTTACAGTGGAAGAATCACTATGAGAGCAACACAGATGCTTTGAGAAAACGACTCATTCAGCCCAGCAGAACTTTTCTGATGACCACATATTCCACCTGGAGGAACCTACGTTTGCTCAGAACAGCTGTGATTCATTATCAGTAAGAATCATCCCATAATCTGGGTCAGATCTACAGTTACCTCACTATGAATAAGAGTTAATAGGGATGCCTGAGTCACCATCTTGGACAGGAATCAGGGTTTCCCTTTGCTAGCTATCATGAGTTTCATCTTAGTTGTGCATAACATAGGTCCTGGTTGGTTTGTTACCTCTTTTTAGAAACAACACTCTCATTTTCTTAAGCACATGTAAATATCTAGTTGTGTATTTAAGTGTGTCTGTATGTGCTTTACACCCTGCAGTCTATCTGTACTGTATAAGCACTGGCTGCTGTGGAGGCAGGTGTGTTTAAAACGGTTCTCTAGGAGACAGCAGGAGTGGTGGGCATGTGTGTGTTGGGACAGACGACTCCGGAGCAAAGTCTGGACCATGTGGATATTAACCTGGCAGAGAAAACAGCTGGCCACAGATCAGTACAGGTACAGACATTGTCTCAATGCTATATCCATGTCTGAGTCATGCACATGCTAGTGCAGTATATCTTTTTTTCAGTCTCCCGAATGTTGATTTGTATTCTCAGAATTTGCTGTATCTTATATAAATATCTCATAATGTTTCCCCTAGATATCAATGAGATCTCTGTCTTTCTTTAGGATGCATTTGTTATCATCAGCATGGAAGAAATGGAAGATCCGTTACCGTCAGAAGAAGCTGGAGAAGTTGATGCAGTCCACTCAGATAAGCAACCTTCTTCACTCTTTCCATCGTTGGCAGAAGAGAGCAGAATCCTGTCAAAGAGAGAGAGAAAAACAGTTAGTTTTGAGCCGGTAAGGGTCAATCTGCCTCTCACACCATCACCCTCATGTCATTCACTGCATGACTGATTTTTTTGCCATGGAACATGAAAAACAAATGTGCTTTTAGGGGTACAAAAGTTTGTCACTGGGACAGTACACTTAGGGTGTGTTCACACTTGTAGTTTGGTTCGCTTGGTTCATTTGGTCCGGACCAAAAAAAAAAAAAAAAGTTTATTCCTGGTCCGCTTAACGTTCAAATTAGCATTTTTAACACCAAACCTTAATGCATAGGGATACATTCACAACCTGATTGGTCTGCTTTTATGGCGTATATTTCGAGATGGCACTTACCGAACATCCCAAACAATGCAGTGTGCCGAGATAAATGCGTTCACTGTATGTGCGTAGCCTACATATGAGGGTATTTTGACCAGCTGATAACTTGTGAAGAGCTTATAAAATGTGTAAAGAAGTCAAAACAGTGGCAGGAATCCCTCAGTCACACGTGGTTCTGACGCCTGTACCGCCTGTACCGAACTGTAATGGGCAACATCACGACTGTGACGAGAAAAAACAGGTATGCTTGAGGATTCTGTCCTTTTTAGGGTCACATCTTGTGACATCATGTCCAGTTTTTGGTTAATTTGCATGTCTTTGTTACTGTTGCGTTTAAATTTAATTCGAACTGCACCAGAGTTTGTTTGGAAGTGGACCGAGACACATCTTTTTGACGGTGTGAGTCCGTTTGTTTGGTGTGCACCAGGGTTCAGATGGCAGCGTTCACACTCATTCAAATGAACCGCACTAACAGAGCAATCGCACCAAGGTTCGTTTTAATCGAACCAAGCATGACAAATGTGAACACACCCTTAAAGAGACAACCTTAGCTTACCTCAAGTCAAGTCAAATTTATTTGTTTAGGGCTTTTCACAATACACACAGTTTCAAAGCAGCTTTACAGAAAGTCATGTCTATAATGCCTTAGTGCTTTGACATCAAGTTTTAGGGCTGGACGTTCTGGATTTAGATCTACCTATATTGTATTTATAGTGTTGTGAGCACATATTTGTATTGTATCCATAAGGTACTACGACAAACCTTTTACAGGTAAATAAGGTAGAGTACAAAGATTTCCTTTTAAGGGTATTGCCCCAGTGACAAACTATTGAACCTCTAAATGTAAAAATGTTCCTCTAAATGTTACTTCTTTATTCTGAGTGTGAATGTCTTTATGATGACTTGCAATGCTTTTGGGAAACGCACGTTTGAATGATACGAGAGAGAGTGTGTCAGTGTTGAGATACGAGAGAAATGAAAGACGCGCCAGCCCCAAATACCTGGATGAGTGGTTATTGTAGAGTGTAGCAAGTGACATTTTTGGGTAATAACTGACCTTGGAATGTTGCGACTGATCAATCAGAATTAAGTATTTCAGAGAGCCATGTAAAATAAAGTCCAAGAAACCATCTAAAATAACCTAGTAACTGCATGGAAAGGCCATAGCAACCACATAGAACACCATAGTTGTAGAGATGTTTTTTTTGTTTTTTTTTGTATGGTCAAGTGGTTCAAAAATCTAGTTTTTAGGTGAAGGTGTCAATGCAAATTGGAGTTTACTAGAAGAATACAGTATAAATGTGCTACCACATTATTTGTTTCTTGCACAGACGCACCCTGAACTCCTGGCATTGCTACGTTCAGAAGATAAAATTAACACGTTTGAGCACCAGAGTCCCATGGGTGCTTTCCAGACGGATGTTAGCAGGTAGGTGGAGCAAAAAAAAAAAACCTCCTCCAGACAGGACTGACAGCATTCAGTAACAGCCCCTGACACTTACAGCACTTTGCCTATGGTCTTTTCATAACTTAGATTCTGCTGAGGTTAGAGACTGGGGCTGCGTTTAACTCCACTTTTAGACATACACTCGCAAACTTCCCTAAGCACTTCCCCTTGGGGGAATCCCTTCCGCTCAACTTCATCAAGTGGGCTAGGGAAGTTTATTTGGACAGACCCTCGACCCCTCGATTTTGGCTGAGGAAGCGCGTCTACTCAATATGTAGTACTCTTCAGGCAGATCCATAGACCACAATGCAACAGGATTTTGACCTCTCAGCAGATTGCGCTTAATTTACCCCCCACCCCACACAACTCTAGTGTATGATAGTTATATTGACATTTAACCGCATTGTGTAGCATGTGTAATATAAATATATTCATATTTTATATTTTTTGTATTTCATTTTTTATCAACCCAAGCATACATACAAATTTATAAGGGAAAACACCTATAAATAATAAATCAGCTCCATATCGGGTTCCAAGTGATGAAGGCCTTACACATTGCAAGGGTTCCGCTAGTAGTGGGCACATTGAAGCGTAAGCAATGACATACATCGGCTGTTGTTGAAATCTGTGCAGTAAACTTCAGGAAGTGGAGAGATGTCACAAGAAGGATGCAGGAAACAAGGATATGTCTGGAGAGAGTGTGCCATCTGCAGGATAAAAGTAGAATACAGACTAGATTTACAATATGGCGTCAAAGCGCTTGGCAAAGGAAAGAGTTAAGAAGAGTACGGGAGAATTTACAAAGAGCTCAACTCTCAGGGTAAGTGAAGCTTGGTTTCCTGTGCTTCATTTGCATTGTGGCTGTTACACTCAAATGAGATGTTGAAAAGCTTGCACTTTATACAAATAATCAAGAAAGTTACAAACACTTTTTTGAAATGTTGTCAATTGTTCATAAATGTGTTAGTGAAAGAGTTTATCTTTCAGAAAATGTTATTTACCAACATCAGGAGGTCAAACTTAATATTATCTGAGCTATTTTGTTTTATATACATTTTAAATGACCATGTTTATATGACCCATAGAATTTAAAAGACCTTGAAAGAGGACAAACTGCTCTTGCTAAGGGCGGTTTATTTCCCTGGACACTTGAATCTGGGGGCAGATGTCGAGGCAGGGGCTGAGGGCCAGGGGACTCCACCCGGATGTGGTTGAGTTGATTTGGCAGAGGCACCGTCCTCTGGTTCGCCCTGCTGATGTGAAAGACCCAGCCCGAATTTAGTTCTCGGACCTAGGACCCTGTTAACGATCTAAGCGCATGGTCTAAAGCGCACGTCGCAAGTGCACTTAGGGCGTGTCCGAATCCACTTTTGCTAGTTTAATGACGGGAAAAAAGGGTTGTCCGTATTCTCTTAATGAATAATGGGTGTGTTTGGGCGTAACGTGCAATAAACCAATCAGAGTCTCATCTCCTATTCCCTTTAAAAGCCAGTTGCCTATAGGCGCATATTACTAATGCGCCCTTTAAATAACAACAAAAACAATTGCGCCATGGACTTTAGACCATGTTTCATTTGGTCAATGGTGCAGTCTATTTTAGTTGCCTCAAAATAGCAACGCGCCAACAATGCGTCTGAACACACCTCGTTTTCAGACCAGCATGGGCGCATTTTTTCCATGGGCGCAAATAGGCGCAAATGTATTTGCTATTTAAACAATGTGGCGCAGGACGTGAAAATGATAACTGCGTCGGGCTGAAACTAGCAAAAAAACACTTGAGTCGCGCCTGGCGCTGCATTGCACCAGGTGTATGATAGGGCCTCTAGTGTTTATCCTGGAAAGCTCTCCGTGGGAGATTCTGACCAGGAGGGACTTTTTGTCTCAGGTGCAGGGATCTTTCACCCCCGACCCGAGATTTGGAACCGGTGGGTCTGGCCCCTGAGGGGGATCAGCTCCTGGAATCTGATCTCTCAAATGAGGTTGTTGAGGCCATTTTTAATGCTAGAGCTCCCTCTACAAGGAAATTCTATTGGTAATTGCCTGGTTGGTTCACTGCTTGTGTTCCTACAGGAGCATCTTTCAGCAGGGTTGGCCCTTGCTACACTTAAATTTTACATGGCTGCTATTTTGGCTTGTCACATTCACATTGATGGAGATTCCCCTGGTATCTCATTTCTTGCATGGTAACAGACAGCTGAGGCCTACCTGGGAACTTGCTATAGTCTTAGAGGGCCACCAAAAAAAACTAAAATGTACTTACCCCAAACTTTTGAACACTAGTTTATTTATAGGCTGTTGCTAAACTGTTCATTGATGTTGTGGCACTGATTCTTTCTCTGTGTGCTTATGGCAGGTGTTTATCAGCGTGGAGATCACTGGTTCAGCGCAGTGCATTGCTTCTGCATTACTGTTATCGCAGAAAGGCTCTGACACTCAAGACATGCTTACAGCACTGGAGCAGATCTCTACAGCTACACTGTCTTCAAAAGGATTTCCTCATCCACCAGTTTCATACAAGACAGAAAAACACAGGTTAGGTCATTTTACAAGTATGATTATGTGTTTAATTATTATGTCAGCTATCTGTGATATACACTATCTTTCAAAAGTTTAAGGTTAGTTCGATTTGAAAGAAATCCTCTTATGCTCACCAAGGCTGCATTTATTTGATACAAATACAGTAAACAGTAATATTGTGATATATTACAACTTAAAATAATAATAATTTGAATATATTTTAAAAACTGAATATTCACCAGCCATTACTCCAGTCTTCAGTGTTACATGATAATGATTCCTCAGAGATCATCCTAATATGCTGATTTGGTGCTCAAGAAACAGTTTTTATTATTACAAATGTTGAAAATCTGTTTGGATTTTAGGTTGTACGATGGAAGTGTTCAAATGGAAATCACGATTTTCAGCGCAAGAACTATCATCCATGCTACTACTCCACAACACTTTTCATAAGTGGACAGAGATATTAGTGAAACAGCAGTTGGCACAGTATGCTAAAGTCCTCTTTTTCTCTTTCTCTGTAACTATATTTCTCTCTCTACCTTTCCCTGCTTAATTCTTACATTTCTCTTTGAGATCTCACAGATCAGCTAAAGATAGAGCAGTTCAGCGGGCTGTTCTTCTGGAGTGGTACAGACACACTCAGGCTGTTTTCTCTGATGCAGTTCTGCTCGTCACAGCCAAACTGGCTCATCTTCATCCATCCTCATCTTCATCAGCCTGCTCTGTATCCACTGCTGTACCTCAGGTACAAGACTCAGTGCTAGCAAGCTGCCCATTGCATGGATTTTGTTTGTTTTGTTTAAATTAGCATTTTTCCAGCTAGCAGACCCAGACCAAAGCAGAACTCTTAAAACCTAGACCAAGACTTTTTAAATCAGACTGGAGGTCTCAAAAGCACCACAGTACTGCTAATGTTGTAGTATCATTGACAAAAAAGGTGATTGATTTGTTGTCAAAAGTTTTGCTCTTTAGCTGAGTAATTTCTAAGGAACAAGTAATCATTTGGAAAAGTATAGGTTTTGTATTCTCAATAAGCATATTGTGATTTATTTATTTATTTATTTATTTATTTATTTTTCATGATTTTTCTTTTATCATCATGAATGTTTAATCATTCAATCAGGGTTCTCTGGTAGAATGTAAAAACTGCAGAGCAGAAGATGATAGTTTGGAGCGAAGCGTGTTGACACATAGAGAGCAACACTGCCCTCTACAGGCCACAGAATCACAGCACAGCCACATGTCATGGACCGGATCAGAGGAGCACAGATCTCTGCTGTCATTTATCAGGTTAGCTACAAAATGTTATTTTAATTTTACAATAATTTTAATACAAAGTTTAAATTAAAGACTTTGGATCTATTGGTTCTTTGGTTTCATTCTACTTTGGTTCTTTTTTTCCCCGCAGTAAAATCTCTGAGGAATATGAAGACCCAGGAGATGAGAGAATGGCTTATAGTAGTTACTGGGGCTCCTATGATCACTGCAGACTTTGCAGATCAAAGGTGGTATTGTTCAATCAATCAATCAATTGCAATTTATATTGTTCATACATAAATCTTTTGTTTATAATGTTTCCTTGATATTTAGCATGCACTTTTTGTATTAAATCTAGTAATATTTATTTATTTATCATTAAAGCTATCTAAACCGCTAAATTTACTTGAGAAACAAAATTGCAGTTTAATATTAGGAGTTTAGATTTTTATGGCTTTTTATTCTTTGTTATAACTTAAAGGGATAGTTCGGCCAAAAATGATATTTAACCCATGATTTACTCACCCTCAAGCCGTTCGAGATGTATATGTCAATCTTTTTTCAGACGAACACATTTTCAGTTATTTTAGAATAACCGGTAGTGGTCGACGCACGTTCACGGAGATGGATGCTGGCATATGACGTAGGATGTAGCGTAGGAAGCGTCGTGACGTAGAACGAACGTGACAGAGAGCAGAGAGCAGAGCAAAACAAAACTCTACGTTAGTTCTACGTCACAACGCTTCCTACGCTACGTCCTACGTCATATGCCAGCATCCATCCCCGTGAACGCGCATCGACCGCTACCGGAAGCCAGTTATTTTCGTTTATAAAGTTTTAAATATGTATATTTTTACGACAAAACCGCACGGATTACCCTCAGAAGGCGTTTATTCGTTTATCCCCCTGGAGCCGGATGGATTACTTTTGTGAAGGATGCATGCACATTTTGGGACTTGAAGGAGGTGGACCCCATTGCTTCACATTATAACCACTGAAAGATCTAAGACATTTTCTAAAATAACTGAAAATGTGTTCGTCTGAAAAAAGATTGACATATACATCTCGAACGGCTTGAGGGTGAGTAAATCATGGGTTAAATATAATTTTTGGCCGAACTATCCCTTTAAGTATTGATTCTTTCCACCGAAATGTTAATCATTTTACAGGATCCCATAATATGCATCATGTTTTTGGATCATTCTGGTGGTAAATTTACATTTAAAACTTCATAGTATAATGGTTCTGATCAGCTTTGCTTCTGCTGTTGTATTATTAATTGTACAGGACCAAACTGAGTCAATTCAGCAGTCTGTTCTATTCATTTAAATCTGCTACTTTTTCATTCTTCCTTAGGTTGTGCTACTAAGAGCCCTCGGCAGGATGATGCATCCTGATCTGAGTCTGCCTTTTTCCCAGTGGAGGAGTCTAGTGCACACTAACAGAGAGATGAGACTACAGGGGGATCTCTGTAGAAAAAGAAGGAGATGTAAAGACCTGACTGTGGCATTCAGGGTGTGGAGAGCTCATACACAAATACACTGCAGGGCTGTCCGGCACTGGGTAAATTAATTATTAATCAACAAAATAATTTATATTGGTCCACTGGCAGAAATGCTGTTCCATAGTAACTATGCCAACTTTGAAAAAATGGCTTCACACTGGTAAAAATTGGTGTTTTATGTTTTCACACATTGTTCCCTTTCGAAGTGGAACTTCAACACTGCGTCATGGAGCTATGGGGAATGCCCTCTACCCCACTGGTGTCTGAACGCATGTACACAGCAACACGCCAATTTAATTGGATGACGACAGTCTATGACGTCTTGAGCGGAGCACCCATGAGTATAAGAGGGCGCCTGCAAAATACATCATCAGCTTTTTTGTCTTCAGGAGCTGTTTGTTTATGAGCACATGGACAATAATGGCAAGTGGGAGCAAGACTTTTCGACAGTGTGTTCCTCCGTGTATACGCTTTCTTACACCCGAGGACACTCAAGGGAGCTGGATGTGCTCTGTGACAGGTTCACAGTAAGAAGGCTCCATTCACGTTTGTCAATCTTTTCGAGGGGAGAGGGACAATCGCATGCGCCTCATGGGTCAGGGCCTGCAGCTGCTGAGGCAGTGCGGCATCTACACTCATGGGGTTCGCAGGTTGAACTGGCTGTGGAGTTTTGGGAAGCAGTAACTATTAGTATTTTCCAGACCCCTCAAGCTTGTTCAAGCGATCTGCTCAATCCAGAGGCTCTGTGGATTCCTCTGATCCAGCAGAAAGCATGTTGCTGGCAACCTCCAGTTCTGAGGAACTGAATGTGTTTGGGGAAGAACATGTTGATGTTTCAGTTGAATCTGCTCCTCCCACCAGCCCTTAAATTTGGCCTGGTCACGTGAGAAATGGGAAGTCGCTGGTGGTTGTTTGGACAAGCACTTTCTAGTGGGCCCTTAGCAAGGGTGCGCAAGCTTCCAATGGTTCCAAAAGGTTTGAACCGAGGTAATCAGTGCATTGGATAGCTCAATGCATGTCCCCGTCCTTGCATATCTCTTTCACGTTAGAAGGTACTTTGTCTGGTATTAGGAGCAGCCCTGAAGGTTGTAGCCTGTGATGCTGGTTTGGGAAGTCAGCATTTTGCATGCTACCTTTGAGGAACTGCTCTAATGTTCCTTAGGATAGAGTAAACAGGATGGGTTTACTACAATATAATTTCCCCCTCCTCTTCATTACCTCCCTCAACTTGTGGGGACTGTGTTGGTGTTGATCTCTTTGGAATATGTTATCAAGACGCATTGACGAGCTAAGTCAGGGTATGAGCCGTCCTCCGCCCTTTGCTCCCTGGTGGCACCCTCGGGTTGGAGCCTTGGTGATGATACGTTTTTGGGCCCACTATATTATGCTCTGCTTTCAGTTTCATTTTCTCCCTCTACAGCTAATAAAAGGGAATAGGCTCCCCCTTGAGGGAAGAGCAAGTTGAATGGAACTATGGCATTCACATTTCCCTGTATGTTTTTTTTAAAATCTGCCTCCCTAACTATTACTACGTTCTGAAGTAGGGATTTTGCTTTCCTTTGGATAAGTGCTCTAATAAAACGAATTGATAGCTATAATGGGGTGTGTGCTACTCTCCCCAATGACATTGGGGTTTTTAAGTAGGGACTGAGCTCCCCTGCGGCAGGGTGGTAGGAATTATTGGGCCCATTGCATTATGCCCTGCTTTATTTCCCTCCCTTTTTGGTAAAGTACAGAAGTAGGCTTCCCTCTCAGAGGAGCAGCAGCTCTAAGCAGCCTTTCTTACTCTTTGTGACAGTTGCTTTTAGGTACCATTAAGGTAGAGCAGGGTGAAAAGAACCATGCTTCAGTTACCACCCTCCCCAACTATTGTTGGGTTCTGAAGCAGGGATATCACTCCTCTTTGAATGGGTGTTCGACCATGGCGACAGTAGAGTAGAGGTGTTTTGCTTGTGGGCATCCCTCCCTGTTATCTGCCATGAAATACATGTTGTGTACCTTTATTAAAGGCAGGGTTCAGCTGTTCTTCTTAGAGTCTGGGTGATAGGATTAGTGGGCACACTGCATTATGCCCTGCTCTCATTCTCCCTCCTTTCCTAAGCAGGAGCAAGGATTAGGGTGCCCCTGAAAGGGCAACAATTGTAAAGGTTATAGCCTGGAAGGTTCATTACGAAGGTTTTAGCACTTGGCAGGCTCCTTTTCTTAATCTGCTCTAAAGATTCACCTTAGGGTAGAGTAGGGTGGACGAAGCTACTATGGACAGTTCTCGAGATTCCCTCTGTTTCGTTGATCCCCCTCTCCAATTAATGTTGGACCCATGAGGTAGGGATATCACTCCCCTTTGGGAGGATGCTCTACTATGGTCAATGCTAATGATGGGAGGAAGTTTGCCTGAGGGTGTCCCTCCTTGTTATCTGGAGTTCATAGAAGTGTTTCCTGGAGAAAATCTTTGCTCTCCCCTGTGACTGTAGAGCTTAAGCTCCCCTGCAGTTTCCCTATAGGTTGAGTTGAGATGGCGAGAGCCTTTGCACTATGTCCCTCTTGTTTTAATTCTTTCTGATGAAGAGAGGGTTATATTCCCGACCTTGGAAGTAGTGATAGATCGAAGATTGTAGGTTGAGGACTCTGTTTGGTAAGCTACTCCCTAGCCGCTTTAAGCATTGACATAACTAGAAATTATTAGAGCTTTTGTTTGCTCTTGGTGCACTTAAGGTTTTTTTTTTGACCTGCCCTGCAAGGAAGGGAGGGAGGTTGTAAAGGCCAGGACTGCCCTTGCAATAGAGCACAGAAGCTGATATACCTTCTCATGCTATAAGAGAAATTGAGCTGAGGGAGTGGCTCCATTAAGCAGGCTATGAGTCACATTTGTGCCCTGGGAGTTAAAGCCCTTGACTCCAACTATCTGTGGAGTGATCTGTGGAGTCAATCTATTCTATGCCCACTATGGATTGCCTCGGGTTGCCTGCACGTCTCAATTAGACAAAATAATAGATGATGTATTGCACCATCTTATACTCATGGGCACTCTGCTCATGATTTCATAGACTGCCGTCAGCCAATAAAATGACTTGTTTGGTACATGTTCAGACACCAGTGACGCTGAGGGCGTTTCCCATAGCGTCAACTCCAGAACTCCACGTCTCGTTACCCTTCTTAGGGACCATGGTTACATATGTATCCTGAGCCAAAGCCATAGTTAATATATCTAAAATAGTTCACCCAAAAATGAGTGTTCCGTAAATATTTAGTATACTCCATGTTGTTCCAATTATGTATAACTGTCTTTCTTCTGTGGAAACCAAAGTGGATATTATGCAATATATAGTCTTGGTTCTTTTTCATGCAGTGACCGGAAAAAGGTGTCAAGATCCAAAATTTATATGTATATAATATAAAGTGGTCCATACATATATTTGACGTCTTCAGAAGCCATACAATAGCTTTGTGCAACTCGTCTTAACATGCTATATTTAATTGTGAAAATAAAAAATTATATGTGAAGCAGTGGAGGAAAAGATTTTAACAACAACCATTTGACTTGTTCCTTGTAATGCTCTACTTATTGTAATGCTCTACTGGGTGGTTGCCCTGCACACTTAATAAACAAACTACAGCTAGTTCAAAACGCAGCAGCTCGAGTTCTTACCAGAACCAGGAAGTATGACCATATTAGCCCGGTTCTGTCAACACTGCATTGGCTCCCTATTAAACATCGTATACATTTTTAAATATTGTTGATTACTTACAAAGCACTACATGGTTTAGCTCCGCAGTACTTGAGCGAGCTCTTAACGCATAGTCCTTCACGTCTATTGCGATCTCAAAATTCCGGCCAGTTCATAATACTTAGAATATCAAAATCGACTGCTGGCGGTAGATCCTTCTCCTATTTAGCACCAAAACTTTGGAACAGTCTTCCTACCATTGTCTGGGAAGCAGACACACTCTGTCAGTTCAAAGCTACACTAAAAACACATCTCTTTGACCTAGCATACACATAACACATTATAGACTTCTATAATTCAATGTTAGGCTGCATAGATCAGGTGAGCCGGAACCGGGAACACTTCCCATAAATCCTGATGTACTCGTTGCATCATAAGAAGAATGGCATCTACGCTAATTTTTGTGGTTTTGTTTATCCCGAGGTTTTCCCGCAGCCTGCCGGATCCAGGCTGTATCCAGAATTTTTTTTGTATTTTTTTTTTTTTTTTCAGATCTGATGAAGGACCTGCGCCTGGACCCGATGTCATAGCGGGTGCTAAAGTGCCAACTAGTTTCTCCTTATGGAGGATCCCTTTAGCAGTCTACAGATAAAGCGTTGTCGGGAAAATTCGGTTCGCGTATCTACCCCGAAGTGATAAAATTCTGTATCAAAAATGTTAAGGCCAGACAAGTAGTTTTTTAAGGCTTGGTATGTAGGGAATTACAAACCTGTGCACATATTCAAACGCACATACCAATAGACTGAACTTGTAATACGCATGTGCACGCCATCAGCGTTTCTCACAGGTTTCGCGTTTAAAGTCTGTGTAGAGTTTCCAGTTAAAACGGTGTCGTGTTAGTGGCCCCTAAGTTAATAACTAATGATCGTTGCGACGGAAGTGAATCAATCAAATTAACTTTAGCTGGAAAATAACTTTATTCAAGAACTGCAATAAAGCCAAAACAATCTCTGTTATTTTAAACTTGTATCTCTGTAAAGCCGCTTTGGAACAATCTATATTGTTAAAAGCGCTATATAAATGAAGATGACTTGACTTGACTTGACTTGACTTGACTTGACTTGACTTGACTTGACTTGACTTGTTCATGACACAAAGCTATATTGTATGACATCAGAAGAATAAATTTTTTACTTATGAGTCATATAGCCTACTTTTATGATATGTGTATGATGTTTTTATTATAGTTTGAACTTAACAGCCCCAGTTTCCACCCTCTTTAAATGTATCATACAAAAACACCTTTTGCACGGAAGAGAAAAGTAATTTGGGTTTGGTACAAAATGAACAAAATAAAAATTTTGGAAGAACTAAGTATTAAACTATGTTGATGATCAATGAGAAAAGTAGTTTTGTTGATTTGTGTACACTTTTCTTTTTTTTTTTTTAACAGGAGAGGAGGGTGATTTTTCACACTGTCATTCAATGGAAACGAATGGTTTGGCAGAGATGCAGGAAACGCATGTTGGAACAGCACGCAACGCTTACCCATGACACCAATATACTCAGACACTGCTTCTGTACATGGACCAGAATGGTAAAAAGAAAGTAAAAAAATGTATGTTTATGTTATGAATCTGGCCTAGTTACTCTAAATATCAACATAGTCAGAAAAACTCCATCAGAATTGAGAGGATTGTTATTTTATTTCCTTTTATATTTAAAGCAGTGGTTCTCAACCTTTTTTACCCCAGGCCCTGAGAAAGAAAAAATATATACTTTTTATTTTTATTTTTTTATAATCATTCTTAATATAAAACACTATAAACAATTCTCCAATAATGGGATTTTTTTCCCCATTTTAGCTTCTCTTTAAAACCTTCTATGTTATCAATAAGATCATAATATGTGCATTCAAAAGCTATTCTAGTAGCAAAAATAAATGTAAGTCAAGTCATCTTCATTTATATAGCGCTTTTAACAATGTAGATTGTTTCAAAGCAGCTTTACAGAGATAAGTGTATAATTTAAGGTACAGTAACAGAGATTGTTTTGGCTTTATAGCGGTTCTTTAATAAAGTTATTTTGCAGCTAAAGTTAGTTTTGATTGATTCGCTTCCGTCGCAACGATCATTTGTTATTAAATTAGGGGCCGCTAAGACGACACCATTCTCTCTACACAGACTTTAAACGCGAACCTGTGATAAACGCTGATGGCGTTCACATACGCATTAAGAATTGGTTCTATAGTTATGTGCGTTTGAATATATGTGCGCAGGTTTGTAATTCCCTACAAACAAAGCCTAAACAAAGTACTGGTCTTTCCATTTTGATAAATTTTGATACAGAATTTAATTTAATTTTGTCACTTTGGGGTAGGTACGCGAAACGAATTTTCCCGAGAATGCTTTATCTGTAGAGTGGTAAAGGGATCCTCCATAGGGAGAGACTAGTTGGCATCGGGTCCAGGCGCAGGTCCTTCGACAGGCGCAGATTTTTCATTGTTTTACCATTGTTTTACCATGTAAAAATGGACCATTATTACTCATAATGGACCCTTTCACGTAATATCGGAAAATGTCCTACTTCCCACTTCTGAAATTGTGATTACGAGCTTTGTTGTCAGAAAGAACAGGAATCATGGAGGACACCAGGTTTATTCTTGCCTATTTATTGAGAATCTTATTTAAGCCAAAATGATATTTTGCGTACCGTTAATTGACAACCATATAAACATTGACCGCGCTATCCAGATAGTCAGCTTGCTAACAATTCTGGAATTTCAGTCAAATACAGGCTATTTTCATGGTGTATAAAACATACAATATGCTTCAAATGTTTATTCATGTAAATATGCACTACTTTAATGACAAGACAAGGACGATGTAGCTGTTGTGGAAAAAACTAATAAAGAATACCAGTCACAGCAGCAATCGTTCTCCCCTCCACCATGTTTTATGGCATGCCCAACTCAGGAACTTTCATATCAAAATTATCCCAGAGTTCCCCAGTGGTAAATACAAATTGAGAGGTTCATGTCCAATTTTTAACTAGGAAACTCGTATTTATGATAATTCTCATAGCATGTGATGGCAGCATTAATACATGTTCTTATTCAAGTCCGTTGAGGAAAATCAGTTCACTTGATGGTCACCATGGTAATGGGCCCAGGTTTATTTTCTGTATAGGTACACAGCTCATCTACTTGAATGGGGAATGATTGATTCAAATTAATGATAGTTTACATTTTAAGAAATATTTCTCAAATTAGAAACAAAATTTGGCTAAAAAATATCAGATACATTTTGTTTCTTTAGCTTAAATCATTCTAACAACCTGTCTTTTGTCAATATTAGTGAGGTAAAATGAGTTGTGAATGTTTAATGTTGATAAATCATATTTAAATCTTGTATGCGTGTTATAGGCCGCGGGGCCGCACTCCAAGCAGCAGACGTGTGCTGTTGAACAGATGGAGAGCAAAGCAGAGAGACACAGACTGAACTTGAGCTTCTCCACATGGGTGACATGTGTAAGCCAGCAGCAGACTGCCAAAGCCGTTTATATTCGCACATTACAGAACAGGTACACGTCATATCTGTGACAGCCTGAATGTATTTTTGGCTGTTTTATGGTGGTTATCAGATGTTACTATCATGTTTTAAAGCAACTGTGTTTAATTTATGCACCACTACCATTGCACAAATTAGTGATCAGACTGATTAATCAACCAATATTTTACTTTTACAATATTAACAACCATGGCTGTATAAAAAAAAAGTATAAAAATATGAAAATAATTTAATAGGGAAATTTCAGTAAATATTGTATAAAACACGCAGGGTTATTGTTTACTACAACTAAAGCAGTAAAAAAAAAAAAGGCAACATTTCACATTTTCGTTTAGTTGAATTACTACAATAAGTCAAAGTAAATAATTAAAAACTTAATAAACATTATACAGACATATTTTTAAAAAACTAATAAAAATGACAACAACATTATTTTTACAACTTTATCTGAAATAAAAATGAAAACAAAATGTAGAAATAAAAGATAATTCAAAATATTAACAACAACTACATTAGTATGTTAATGATATACTAAACAAGTGTTTATATTATTATTAATATTTATTAATATATTATTAATAAATACATTGGTCATTGAAATGGTCAACCACTTGTTTTAACCTTAAATTATATATTTTGCTTAGTTTTATCTAACTGAAACTCAATGTGAAGTGCATGTTAATGATAGTGTGTGTTGGTGTGTGTCTGTTTCTGTATGTTTAAGAGTGTTTTGGGCATGGCTGAGGTGTGTGCAGGTCTGCAAGCAGAGGCAGGCATCAGCTCTGTTCTTTTCACACTACAGACTCTTGCGTGTCTGTTTCTGTCAGTGGAGAATCATCTGTGCTCAGCAGCAGCTCGCCAACAGAATACTACAACACAGACTCCACCTAAGAGTCAAAGTCATCTTACAGCAGTGGAGAAAACATCAAAACTGTGAGTCAAAATCATCATTGAGTTAAGCCATATTTGTATCATTGAATTTTTTTCTTGCTTTTCCGTTATACTGTAGTTTAAACATTTCCCTTAATAGGCCTGAATATATTTAATATGTATATATAATGCAAAAAAGTATATATATTGCCTTATAATGAACATTGCAATGCACTATTGCAGTATATTGAGTGTATGCATTATAACATAACAAATAACTATTAATAAACCAATAAAAGCACATGCATGTTCTTGTGATTTAGATAGGGCCCATCGACAGGCTCTTCTGTGTGAGTATGATGAGAGGAGGAAGACTGTCATGAAGAGAAGAACATTTCTCATGTGGAGCCAGGCAGAGAAATATTTCAGAAGATCTCAGCTTTATCACCAAAGAGTCTTAAAACACAGGTGTGTGTGTGGAAATGAGAAAAAGCACAGTGTATCAAGTATCATAAGGATTTTTCATTTGGCCATAATCATCAAAATTATAACAAATAAAGGCTTGAAATATCTCACTTTGCATGTAATGAGTCTATATAATATATTAGTTTCACCTGTTAAGTTGAATTCTTGAAATAAATCAACTTTTTGATGATATTCTAATTTTATGACCAGCACCTGTGTGTGTGTATATATATATACGGCTATGAGTGTGATATACATATACATATTTTTGAACTTTCTATTCATCAAAGAATCTTGAAAAAAGTATCCTAGTTTTCAAAAATAAATACAGACCCTTTCCAAAAAAGTAGAATATCATGGAAAAGTTTATTTATTTCCATAATTCCATTCAAAACGTTAAACTTCCATAGATTATAGATTCAGGGCCCACAACTTAAACGATTTCAAGTATTTAGTTGTTTATTTGTACATAATTTGGGCTTCCAGCTCATAAAACCCACGAAAACAGGATTTCAAAAAATTTGAATGTTACATGAAATCACACAGTAATTACACAGTGGTGACATGGTCATTGAACCAGGTTTTGGTTCTTTTGGCAGTGTGGGCAGGTGCAAATCCTGCTGGAAAATGAAGGAAGCATGAAGTGCTCTGAAAATGTCCTGCTAGACGGCTGCGTTGACTCTGGATTTAATAAAGCACAGTGGACCAAAGTCCTCTTTTCTGATGAGAGCAAATTTTGCATCTCATTTGGAAACCAAGGTCCCAGAGTCACACAATCCAAGATGCTTGAAGTCCAGTGTGAAGTTTCCACAGTCTGTGTTGGTTTGGGGAGCCATGTCATCGGCTGGTGTTGGTCCACTGTGCTGTCCACTCAACGCAGCCGTCTACCAGGACATTTTCAGAGCACTTCATGCTTCCTTCAGCAGACAAGCTTTATGGAGATGCTGACTTCATTTTCCAGCAGGATTTGCACCTGCCCACACTGCCAAAATAACCAAAACCTGGTTCAATGACCATGGTATCACTGTGTAATTACTGTGTGATTTCATGTAACATTCAAATTTTTTGAAATCCTGTTTTCATGGGTTTTATGAGCTGGAAGCCCAAATTATGTACAAATAAACAACTAAATACTTGAAATCGTTTAAGTTGTGGGCCCTGAATCTATAATCTGTGGAAATAAATAAACTTTTCCATGATATTCTAATTTTTTGGAAAGGGTCTGTAAATGAATAAATAAAAAAGTAAGCAGCACAATATTTCTTGAGCAGCAAATTAGCATATAAGAATGATTTATGAAGGATCATGTGACAGACTGGAGTAATGATGTTAAAAATTCAGCTTTGCATCACAAGAATAAATTACATTTTAAAACACATTAAAATAGAAAACAGTTATTTAAAATGTTAATTGTATTTCACAATATTACTGTTATTACTGTATTTTTTCGGATCAAATACTGTGCAGAATTGTTAGGCATACGATATATATAAACCAATAATGAGTGATTATTATCCAAATGTAGAAAAAGAATGTGTCACAACAGGTCAGAGGAGATGAAGAGCAGGGGATCTATTTGTAGTAATATTACTTTATTTTAAACAGAAACAAAGGAGATAATTCAAACTCAAGGAATTTGACAGCTTTGTAAAACAAAGACGACACAAAACAAAGAGAGAACCAAACTGAGGGTTTAAGGGGGCGTTTACGCAACACCACTTTCTAAAAACTGAAAACTGTTTATGCGTTTTGCCAGTTCATTTGCACAACAACGGCATTTTGGTATATTGTATGTATACTATATTGTATATTAAGTCTTTAGTCTATAGGCGCGTAGTGTTTCTTTACAAAGTGACATCGCCAACTACTGGCCTGGCATGAATAATACAGCGTTTTTAATCGTTTTCGCGGATCCATGGGAACAGTGATCGCTTTGACAACAGTGTCGTCTGTATACGAAAAACACTAAGGAAAAACTTTTCAGTTTTTAGTACATCGTTGATGTGTAAACGTACCCTAAATACACAAGACAAAGAGACCTGAACAAGAAACAGGTGGTGAACATAATCAGTAACTACGGGAACAAATGAGAACATACTTAGAAACCATGACAACCAAGAAACCAAGAACTAAACAGGAAATGGGAAACCAGGAAAAACAGAACAAAATAATCTTCAAGCTCAGAATCTCTGAACACAAACAACCAAAACCATGACAGTATGTTTATTATTTTCTATAATAATAATAATAATAATAATTGCCAAATGTTTTGGGCTGAATGTCAGTAAGGAAGTAAATAAGCACACAAGAAGTAAATAAATAAACAATTTGATGGGGATTTTTGAGGGAAGTTGTTTTCCCCCAATAGCTGAATTGAATTATTGAAGTTGATTATACCAATATAAGCACAAACATTATTAAATGCTGCTAAAAACCTAAAATAAAAATACATTCTATGGTGAAGTTATTCAAGATTCTGTTCTATTCTACCTCCAGATATTTCTCTCAGTGGCTTCATGAGTTCAGGCATCAGTCAGAGCTGCTGTGCATAAGCAGAGAACTGGAGGAGGTCAGGACGCAGAGAATACAGCAGGGAGCTTTCTGTCTGTGGCAGCTCAAAGAGCGACTTGTTGAGAGGAAGAGGGCTCAACTGGTGATGCATCGGTGGAAACAGCACATCTCACGAGCCAGAAAGCGGAGAAACATCACGCAGACGATGAAGAACATGTTCCTGTGTTGGAAAGCAGCTTTCAGGCAGAGTGTCAGAAGCAGAGAACACTGTACACAGAGACAGCAGAGGAGGTGAGATTGGGACACCACAGGTGAACACAGTAAAAAATGTAATCTAATAGATACAGCGGGGGAAATAAGTATTGAACACGTCATCATTTTTCTCAGTAAATATATTTCCAAAGGTGCTATTGACATGAAATTTTCACCAGATGTTGGGAACAACCCAAGTAAGCCATACATACAAAGAAACAAACAAAAATAAGTTCAGGAATTAAGTTATGTGTAATAATGTGAAATGACACAGGGAAAAAGCATTGAAGACATGAAGAAAGGGAGGCGCAAAAAGGCATGGAAAGCCAAGACAACTGCTGAAAACAATCCAGCCCCCTGTCAGTGGAAATTAATAACAGCTGGTTCAGTCCCAAATGATGGCCTACAAAAAGGTCTCATTGCCAAGGTGTCACACAAGACACATCTCATGATGGGTAAAAGCAAAGAGCTGTCTCAAGACCTTCGCAACCTGTTGTTATTAGGAATGTTATTCAAGTCAGGTGAATGTTATATGAACAAACCCCTCAGTAAAAAACGTCAGAATATAGATAAGAATGAAACTGAAAAGTTTAGTGTATGTAACTGCTACATAAGTGGAGATTTCTGGCTCTGAAAGAAGGCTTATGGAAGCAAAATATCCCAAAATCTCAAAATAACCAGTGCATGAAAAAACAAAACAGATTTAGTCTATATAATGAATATTCTGTCATCATTTACTCTCATGTTATTCAATCCCATATGACTTTCTTTCTTCCATGAAACACAAAATTAAATATTTAGCAGAATGTCAAAGCTGCTGGTTTACACATGAGAAAACACACACACACACACACACACACAAACCTGCTAGCTAACAATGCATGCGATACCAACCTTTACCTCAACAAACCGGCAAAAGCCCCCCAAAATAATAATAAAAACACTGAAAAGCATTTCTGTGCTGTCATTTGTATTGCATTTGTATGCGCATACCAGGCTTTTGGCTTTATCAGGACTTGTTCCCCATGTAGGGTTCTGCTGGCATGGTCCACACACACAGTATCAGAGCAAAGACTGAGGTACAGAGAGGCCTGGTTCCAGTACAGCAGTGAGATGAGACTGTTGGCTGCTGTATTCATGCAGTGGAGAAGAGCTCTGATCCAGGGTCAGCAGAAGAAGTGTACAATGGAGAGCCAGCTCATCATCTATCAGAGAAGAGCTTTTCATCGCTGGAGAACCGCTGCCACAGAATGTAGAGCGATTCAAACATTTAACAACAGATTACTTCACAAGGTTTGATTCAGTTCTTTAATTCATTTTTTTATATTTTATCAGTCATTTGGCTGATTGATCTCATGTAATTTAAAAATTAGGTCTAGGAGATTGCAGTGTATTGACCTATTATTATTATTTTCATCACTTTTTTTTTTTTTTTTTTTTTTAATATATATATATATATTTAAATTTTTTAGCTAGTTGCCAAGGCTTTCTTAATTTATTTTATTTTAAGTGCTAAAATAACTAAAACAAAAAAAATAAAGAAAAATCAAAATGAAAAAAATATAAAAAATTTAAAATAATAACAAAAAATATAATAGTATATCAATTATAATAAAATAACACTGCATTCAAATGCAAAAAGAGGGTCTCTAATTAAAAATAATTTATTATAAATTATATTACAATTATTTATTACAAATATTAAAAAATTAAGTTACAATTAATTAATTTATTATTATTATTAAAAATTATTATTTTTTTTATTTTTTTTAAGAATCCAGAAAATTCAAGTCTAGTCACCTTTATTTATATAGTGCTTTATACAATACAGATTGATTCAAAGCAATTTTACAGAGATAAACAGGGAAATAATGAGCAGTGATGCTAACTAAGTTCAATTCTGCTGTGAAGCAGCTCTAAATAGACAATAGTGTCATTATTCAGTTGAAATCAGTTCAGTGTTGATTCAGTTTGGTTCAATATCCGTGTAAAGTTCATCAATTATGGAATGAGTTCAATTCAGCTATAAAGAAGCTCTGGAGAAAACAGTGATGTCATCATCCAGCTCAATGCAGCTCTCGTCCAATAGTGTCAGTGCAGTCAAATCAATGATATTGCTGAATATTTAGTGCTTTAATTTATTTTCATTTTGTGTATTTACTTTTCTTTACAGTGGTTCAAGCATTGGACACATAGCAGGGATTTGTTGAAAGTAGCAGATATGTTTTGTGTGAAGAAGGAAAGAAGTGAAGCCCGGTTAGCTCTAAGGACGTGGTCACTGTGGGCCAAAGGTAAACTGCTAGGCCTATTTCTACACCTTTGCCTTGTAGATACTATTAAATAATATAGAAATTATGGAAAGAAGTGATACAGGTGATTGAATAAGCTGTTTGGGTCAGTCACCTCATGCAAATATAATGTGAACTACAATATATAATATAATAATATTGAGCCACCCTTAAATATGTCTGAATGTCACGATATCAAACCATGTGACATCAAACAATAGATTAATTTAAAAATATTGTGACACTTTGTGGTTGTCAAATGGTAGCAGAAGGTGTTTAATGTGATGATCTTCACCTATAGTTGTACGTTTGTGTGAAACTGACTTCATATAGGCACTAAAAATCACCAAAACAACTGTAAAGTCATTGTAAAAATTACACAGAAATTAGTTAGTGCTGAGAAAAGTTCCTGTAGCTCTTGTTTGATATTTTGTATTCAATGCAATAACATTTACACATTTTAAGTGTCCAAATGCTTTCCCCCCACCAGATCATAAAGCTCAGAGGCAGATGGGGGAGGCTGTGAGTCTCTGGCTAGAGGGAAGAGGAGTATCTAGAAGTTTCCATCATTGGGTCAGAGTGTACCAACAGTACCAGAAAGCTTCCCAGCACAGACAGACACAGCTTTCACACAGGTACAGTAAAAACTATATTGGTTTTAAGTACAAGATAAATAAAACAGACTCATAACTAGCGCACACAACAATAACAAGTTCACATAGGCTACACAAAATCCTAAAACCTCAAGAAGAAGATTGCCACAGTAATATGATACATTTAGAGCTAGATTGTGAAACATTGTGTGAAGACAAAGAAAGCGTTTTCGGTTAGAATTTTTTGACAAATGAGCTGTGACTGTTTTTGAATATTACTGTGGCAATATTGACTAATAATTAGTGATATTTTCATGAGCCATATCAGAGCTGTGGAGAGAAGAGTTCATGGACTGACCCATCTGTACTGGACCTGTTGGAAAAACCAAACTGAAGCATCATTGCTGTATACACAACAAGTAAGTGATCAACATGAATGAACATTAATTATGATTGCTTGACAAAATCTGTCTGTTATTGAACTGCCAAGAAACCAGGACCAGACCTTCCTATAGGCGACACAGGTGGCTGTCTAGGGCCCCAACTTTTAATCACCAAACAACAAATAACTGACAAAAAAACTATAATTTATTCATGTTGCGAATGGCATACAACATATAATGCGATAAAATGTGATTGCGAGATTCCTAAAAAGTCTGATGTATCATATTTGAATTTTTACATTTTACATAATTTTAACATGATTTAAAAAATAAAAAAAATAATGATGCATGTATAATCAAGGAAATGTAAGTTGCTTCAGATCAGTAGGTGTTCATCTTGAAATATTGCTAAAAATATAAAAATCAGTAAAAAATGAACACACAAAAATGTACCTCAACCTGAAGAGGGACGTTTTTAGAATGACTAAAAAGCCTTGCTGCAGTGAGGCTTTGAGAGCGACTAGTGAGTAGATGAGTTTCCCTGTTTGGTGTGATGATATTTAACGTCCCTGACAACTTCTGTAGTCCCATTTAGCCACTTGTTAGCAACCACCTTTTTCAAGCGAAGTAAAAACGTTTTTAAAGCTTTTTGCTGATGTGTTATATCATAGGATAAATGTGAAAATATCTTGAGCTTCTGTTAGTATTTTAGACATTTAGCCGAAAACCCATAAAAAAGGCTAAAATGCCAGAAACCGGAGATGCTAAAATGCTAACTCATTAGCAGGGATTTGGCCTAAACATACGCCATCCCTGCAGCATTTTACATTTTAACTTAATGTTGAAAAAAGTGGGCATGCTACTTGTCAACAGACTATGTACAGTGTGCTTAGTTTGAGTGATTTCTTTTTCAGGGCAATTGTCACGTTTGTAGTGACTAGTTCTAATATTGTCAGTATTGGTGGGGCCCATTTTCTTGCCCAGGGCCCCTGCAAGCAACCAGCAAGAACACAAGCCACTAACAACCAGAGTCTCTTTGTTTTTACTGTATTTTGAGAACATTACCATGACAAAGATTTTTTTTACTTTATCCTTGTCTTTATGGTGCAGTATGAGCGCTCTGTGCTGCAAAAAGCATGGCTTACCTGGAGAAAGAGACGCATCAGGAACAGAGTGTCTGCTGATCACTCAGCCAACTTTAACAACATGCTATTGGCCCAGGTAAAGCTGATACAGTCCACAACTCTTTGAAATCTCACCATATTTGCACAAGATAAACAGGGTCACTATACACTTAGTATCTCTAATAGGTCAGTGTAATCTGGTCTGTGCTTAATCAACCCAGTGTGCCTATGAATAAACTCATAAACATTGACTTTCACCCTTATCGTTCACACTGTCTTATCAGTGTGTAGCGATGTGGAGCAAAATTTGAGCTTTTACTGTAGATGGAGAAATGGGTCATAGAGACTCAATGCAGAGCTAACCATCTAAGGCTCCCTTGAGAAAAAGAAGTGTGTTTAACTGTATTTAATATCCACGAGTAGTGTACTTTAAATCTTAAATATATATATTTTTTAAGAACTGTACTTACATATAATATAATTTTACTGAAATAAAAGACTACTGAAGTGTACTTAAAGAGAGTGCCCTTTCATGATTGTTTTGTAACACACATAAGTACGCTTTTAAAAAGTGCACTTTGTAATAATGTCAAATTATAGGTCCTTAAAGTACATTTTAAATCAATGTATTTTTATAATCTTTTTATCATGCTTCAAAGAAGTACACTTATTTTGATGTTTTGACTAACATACTAAAGCACATGTAAGTACTTCATTTTAACCATAGTGTGCTGTTCAAAATTACATTTAAAGTTAATTTATTTTAAATATACTAAATTGCAACTTTAGCATTGCAAATGTGTAATTACAAACACATTTAAATACTTGATATACAAGTTTCAATAGAAATGACATTTAGGTATACTTAAGTTACAATAAATGCTTGTCAATACAGTTGGTAGTACAGTTTAACCAAATTTAAAAGACAATATAAGTAATAAGATGTACGTAAGTCCTACTTTAGTCAAACTTGAGAGTGCTTTAGCCTACTTATTGCATTTAATATAAATTAAAATGGCAAATAACGTGCAATTAAGTGTCCGAAAACATAACATTTAGATCATCCTTAAGTAAATCCTTTTAAAGTATATTATTTCCAAAAAGCATGCTAAATATACATAGTAAAAGTATGATATTTTAACTAAAGCAACATTTAGGCCATTAAAATATAATGTGATGTATGGATGCATGGAAATTGGGTGATGAAAAACAAACAAGTAAGACTTACATAATAATGTGATTAAATTCAGTATTCTGTTAAGTATATCAGTGAAGGGAACACATGGCACACAAATGACACCATTCCCTAAAATTAACCCATACAAACAACTCAGATTGATAATAATGTTTTTTTTTCCTACTCTGTTTTATTGGAAGGTGTTGCAAGTGTGGTGGCAGCGAGCCCATGCGATCCATCTGGCTGATCGCCTTTGAGCCCTAACCAGTTCTGTTTGTTTACAAGCAGAGTATTAAAAGATGGAAACCAGCCAGTGCAGATCATAGCAGACTGCAGTAACTCCAGACATCCCAACACCTCCAAAATAATTCAGTAACAGTTTAATGTGATCATGAACAAGTGGATCTCTGAGCTGGTGTGAGTGAGTGGAGGCGGGGCTCATTTGCATATTTATAGAACTGTGTATACTAAAATGATGCAAGGGTGTAGTAACATTCAAGCTATTTTAAGGCATGAATATATATTTATTTTTTTTCAAGGAAAAAACTTTTAAATATGTAATTTTGGTGACCAAAGATATGTTTTAAGGGATAAAATGATTGACTATAGGGGGACTTTAAGTATATACACTACTTCCGGATAACTGAAGTGCATTAAAGGTGTTGTATGTAAGTTTTTGACTGTACTAAAGCAAAAAAATATATACCTTAATATGTTTGCAGATATATAGGAAACATGCTGGGTTCACATACTCTTTTCTCTGAAAAAACACTTCTACAGCCAGTTATTTTACTTTGAAATGTGCGTTCCCTGTCGGAATGTCTGTGTTTGTTTTGGTCTGTGTGATATCGCACGTTGCCAATTTACCCAATAGTATGTCACCACCGCAGGTTGCCAGTTGGCCGAAAAACACAGCATATTGCAGCCAGCTGGGTCAGAGATCGCAGATTCTACCCGACCTAAAAAGCCTCCGCACCCATCTAAATTTTTCTATGAACGGGAGCATATTAAAACGTGATATCAACTCATCATAAATCAATAAATCAACTCATCAACTTACAGTGTGCAAGTCTCCTCGCCTTTCATTGTCAATTTAGCTGGTTCCTTTTGCGTGTCCTCAATCTGGCAACCCGCGTGAGCGTCGAGTCTGAGCAGGAGGGGAGGAAATAACTCTCCAATATTTTGAATTTGGACTGCAGTACCCATTTCAACCGCTGTCAGTCTCACATACTGCACCTTTAAGTACAAAAATTAGTTGTTCCAATTTAGCAGACTTTAAGTATACCAAAAGTACAATTGCAAGTTATATATATATATATATATATATATATATATATATATTAAGTACATAAATATGTAAATGTATTTGTAGGATACTTAGCATAAAATAAATGTATTTCAAATACATGATTTTAGTATATTTATTTTTTACTAGGGTATACTTTGATCTAAAGCCAAACAGGGTTTTTCCCCCCAGACCTATTGTATTATCCACCAAGTCCACATTCATCTCTGTAGTAAAAAAAAGTTCAAATTGGTTTCTAGTGACTGCAAGAACCCCTATAGCATATTAGTATCACTCTTTCAGCTACTGTTAAGACATTTAAAATGTTCTAAAAAAAACTCTGTAATTCATTCAGTGTTGTTAAAGAGCAGTAGGTGGTGATTCATTTTAACTAATTGTGACAGTTCACTAAATGTTCTCATTTAAACAGTTTCAAGTACTTTGACATCCTGGCTGGTCAGTGCGCTTCACTCTGATATTAGTGCGCAGGTGTTTATAGATATTTCCAGAAGAAACAGAGTTTCCAGAACTTTCACGAGAAGTGCCAGTGGTTCAGAGGGTTCACTTATGTAACGGCCCTATAATGACTATATAGAATGAGTGTCAGGTTACTGACTCCTCCTCCTCTCCTCATGTGGAAGGAGCACTCATTGGAAGAACCTAGAGTCTTTCATTTTCTCAGTGTTTTTTTAGAAAAGGGCACTTAGCTTGCCAAGGTATAACAATTTGTATATACTTCATGTATTTAAATCAAGTATTGATGTAGAATACTTTCATACCTTCTTTGTCCAATACAACTTTTTAAACTTAAAAGGAGTAATCAGTTTCAATGATTACTGGATAATCATAAAAAAAAGAAAAAAAAAGAAGAATTTTATAGAGATATTTCAAACCTTTTAAAAGGATAGTTCGCAAAAATAAATAAAAAAGTGTCATGATTTACTCACCCAAGTTGTTCTAAACCAGTATGAGTTTCTTTGCGTTCTGTTGAACACAAAAGAAGATATTTTGAAGAATGGGGTTAACCAAAGTTTCTGGTCCCCATCGACTTCCATAGCATTTGGATTTTCATACTATGGAAATCAATGGGATCCATCAGTTGTTTGGATAACCACATTCTTCAAAATATCTTATTTTGTGTTCAATGAAACAAAGCAACTCGTACAAGTTTGGAACAAATTGAGGGTGAGTAAATGATGACAAAATTCTTATTTTTACTAGCCATTGAAATACAAATATAACTAAAGAAAATATATATATTTGGGTAACACTTTATTTTAGTGTTTTTGTTATACATGTTACATTATTAACCCTTTATTTTAAGGTGTCCTTGTTACATTGCATTAAAAGTATTAAAGTATTAACAGTAAATTGTGCATACTGTACTTAAAAGCAACTAACTCTAAATCAAATCCTAACCCTAAAGTACGTTCATTAATATTACTCAGTACTTAATTGCATAATTACAATGTAACAAGGACACCTTAAAATAAAGGGTTACACTTTATTTTAAGGTGTCCTTGTTACGTGTAATTATATATTTAAGTATTGAGTGATATTAATTTACTACATGTTAGGGTTACTATAGGGTTAGGGTAGGATTATGATTTGGTTGAGGGTTAGTTGCATGTAGTTATGCATAATTTACTGTTATAAGTAATTTAAGTATGTTATAATATAAGTAATTAAGTATGTAACTAGGACACTGTCAAATAAAGTGTTACCAAATAAAGTGTAACTGATATTTGCTTTAGAATTTTCCATGATTTTATTTACTTTATTATTTTCCATGATATTTACAGGCCTGCAAATCACTTTAAAAATAACCTGATGTTTCCAGGTTTTCTATGAAAGTGGAAAACCTGTTGCAAAACATAACACTGTAATTAGTCATTACTCATGCTTGATTGTTCATTTTAAAATATTAGGAAGTTTTGAGAAGGCATCTTTTATTGGAAATATTTATTGCAGAAAACAAGTGTAACAGCTTGAAAAACTCTTTATCAATGTCAAGAGTGTTTAAAACTTAAAAATGTCTGAATATGGATACTAGCTTAAAAACACCACAAGGTTTAATGGATTTTCACACGTATACAGAGAAAACGAGACATTCAAAATGCAAACTGCACCAATGAGAAATGCTGAAAATAAAATGAACATAAAAAATGAACATGTCTAACAACTATGTTTAAGCAATGACATTTGCACATGCCTACTCAAGACTCAAAACCGAGGTCAAGTTCATACTGTTCAACTGTTGGCTTCCTTCCAACAACTGTCATGTTTCATCATCTGACTATGAGATAAGACAATGCACGTGGATTCGAATGTGCGCATGCCTTCATGTTTAACATAACATCTGCTGATGGCAGCGCACCCAATCCTTCATCCTCTTCCAAATCTTCACCATTATCAATCGTCCAAACAGTGGCATGGACTTTGAGATATAGGTGAACTCCAAAAATAAACCATGTGAATCACAGGCAAACAAATGTCAAACTTGGACAAGTTTGCACAGGTGGAGGAGCGCAAGTTTATTGAGTTTTCTTTTGGCAGTACAGAAATGATCATACTTCTCAAATGGTAAAAAAAGAAGGCCAAATAGGGGGAAAAAGATTCAAAAGTGATTCACAAATCAATACTGTCACGAACCACTTACTCCACTAGTATCAATTCACACATGACGGTAGAAGACTAAAAGAGGGAATCTCACAAAACCTGTCTGGATTAAGAATAGATTGTTGTTTTTCTTCATTATATTCATTACAACTATACGGAAACCTGCATATGACAAGTAGACAAAAATATAGGCCTATATATTTTGGCCTTGAATTAAGAACTCATCCTCTCATTTTAGGAAATCGTGGCCCCACATTTTAAGTAAATTTTGCATACGATATAATAATCCGTTCCCTCGTTTTACTAAAATGTGCGCCTGGTATAATAATTTGTTCCCTCGATTTAGTAAATTGTGGCCATGTTGTACAAATTTAGTAAAATCAAAATCATGTTTGGAACGAATTAGTAAAACATGCTGACACATTAGTGAATGAATTGTACATTCGTGGCCACGGAATATATCTATTTTTTGTCCACATGTCATATGTAAGGCTCTGTACATTTAAACGTTCACTCCCAATTCTCATTGTTGTAATATGGCAAAAATTTTATACAATTTCAATAGTAAATTATTTATATATCATGGTTGTAATTGTTTTTGTACTACAGTAACGAACATCAAAAGAATAACATCCAAATCCAATATGGTAAATTATTTAGAGTGAAAATCTGCTTAATTGTCATTAAACAAATCTTTAGTGATAGTTCACCCAAAAATGATTGATCAGCATTTATGTCACGTCATTCCAAACGCATGACTTTCATTCATCAACAAATTTTGATATTTTTTTAATATACTCTTATTGTTTTTGTCCATCCATTGGAAGTTCACGCAACCAAAATATTCAAACTTCAAAAAGTACTGTACATAAAGACAATTAAAGTTTTAATCTGAGTCTTATGAAGAGCTTTATATGATGAACAGATTTAACTTAGGCATTTATTTAGGCAAAAACATTGATCAACTTATATACATATAGCACATCAAATTTGGTCAGTGGCCATACTTCATGCACGAGAACAAACCTCATTGTTTTGCTGAGGATCATATGTGCTTGCTTGACATGTACGAACAAACTTCACTGGTTCTCGTGCATCAAACATACACATTTGAGCTTCTGTTGACCATATTTGATGTGTGCTCAGTGTATGCATGTTGATCAAATGCTTATATGTGGATAAAAAGCCTAAATTAGATCTGTTTAAAATATAAAGTGATTGTATCTCATCCTTATGAATTACTTTGCATCTTAACGTACATTTCAAAGCTTGAAAATTATGGCTGCTTGGACTTTTAATGGATGGACAAAAAAGATGAGGGAAATGAAGATGAGCTAAAATATTATGGTTGGGTTTTTTGGGGATTAGTTTTTTCTCTTGAATTCAGAGAGAAAAATAGCCTGTTTGACATAGGATCCACCTATAAAGTCTAAGTGAAATACCGTAGCCAAATACTGTATTTGTATCCACACGTTTGACCTGACTTGCAAGAGTTCATTTCATATATTGAACATATCAAGTATCCAAAACAATTTATAAATAGTTAAAAATATAAGAAAATGGCACTCAAAACAGCCAACTAGTCCCTTTTAAGATTAAGGCAAATCATCTTGTGTAGTGCTACATTTGCACAAAAAAAAAAATCCTATGTATTGACTGTGATGACAAATTAAACTCTGAAACTGGCTAAAAATACTGTGTCATTACAGTAAAGTACTGTAGTGTGTGCGTTGTGAGGTCTTTGGATCAGATAGCAGCGCATGCAGACTTTTTGAGTTCTGTGGTGCTACAATTCACTTCCCTCGTCCTGAGTTACTTGAGGGGAGTCCAGAAGCACAAACATGTCTTCAATCACTTGCCACAGGCAGCTGTCTAGCGGGAAGTCGTTGTCCACGAGGTTGACGAGGTAATAGTTGTCGTGGATGTACTTAATGATCATGCGTGAGGGCGATTCGTCCTCGTACAACTTCGCCCATTGTTCGATCCACAGTGCGAAAGCCTCGTCCTGCGGGAACAGAAAGAATTGAGCTCAGTTCTAGTCTATTTTATCTTTTACTACAGCACATAATCACTCTTATCATTGAGACAATAACAGTGAGTGTGCCTGTAAGCGTGCCAAGGTTGTCTAAACTGGGACAGTGTGAGAATGTAAGGTCAATGAGGGTTTCGGAAGCATCACGCATGGATAAGCAAGCCGATTAAACACCTCATTTAGAACATCGGTTTGAAAACAAAGTGAAATTTGCATTGTTAGGTGGTTGCTAGGGTGTTCAAGATGATTATTAGGTCGACGAATCATCACCTTCCAAAACATAAAGCTGACTGGATCCACCACAGTGGGCTGAACGATCTCTCTGCCTGGGAATATCCCCCAAGTCACAGCGTTGGGCTGCATGTCAGGGGCATTTGTGATATTCCTACCCTAAAAAGAGGAAAAAACATTTCAAATTGGCAATATTAAAAGCTGGAGATTATATAATGTAATCTGGTTCTTGTAAGGGTACAGGTGTTTTACCTGAACGTTGACAATATGGTAGTTCACACGAGGTTCATATTTCTTCAGCACTTGCAGAAGTGCAGTAACATTTTCACTTGATGTGAAAAACTCCAAATATGCCTGTTGATTTCAAGAGGTAAAAATAAACACGCTGAAAGAACTATTTCCAAAAGTCAGCCAATTCCAAAAGCACCTAAAATAATATGAAAAAACCCAAACTAAACCCACAAATCACCAAGTGCACAGTTCCCACAGTATTACAAGCATAACTAGACCTGGTAAACTATGAATTTGTACTTGGAATATATTTAATTGATTTTACTTTGATATTTACTGTTATCATTTTAGTTTTATTTACAGTTTTAGTCATTTTGTTGTGTTTTTATCTTTTTTTTTTTAATATGCATAACTTTTATCAAGGTTTAATTAATTATTATATTTTTAGGGCTGTCAATGTTAACGCGTAAATGCATGCGATTAATAACATTCAAATAATTTAGAGCAAATAACGCAAATAGATTAATGAAGCACGGTGAATTACGTCATTAACGTAATTTATGTCACGCAGTTAGATGATCTTGGAATTCTGGAGTTTATTAAACTGAGCATCTACAATGGCGCAAGCACCTGTAACCCTGGTGGGGGGAAATTTCTATACCAACCTCTTAACCCGGCTTCGCTTCTCTGTTTGAAATCAGATAATTTTAAGCTGTTAATCTCCGGGAAAGTTTTCAGTCCAATAACCCAGTTAAGCGGATGCATACAAACAATCAGTCCAAAACAGCGCTAATATAAAGAAAACCAGACTTAAGGCTGATTTGTACTTCTGCGTCGGACCTACGCCGGAGCCTCTACGCTATAGACTACGCGTTGGTTTTCATTTCTACGTGTAGTCCCGTGGCTCCGCCTCCGGACTCTGATCATCTCGGACCCATCAACCTGGTGGCTCCGCGCTGGCTCCTCCCACCTTCGGCTCCACCAGACCCCTCGGCCTCTCGACTCAACCGGGTTCCCTCGTCCCAGTGGCTCCCCCTTGGTCAGTCGTCACACCACCTCCGCCATGGACTTGAGGATCTCCGTTCCTCCATCCCTTCGGCTGCAGCGGCTGTTCCTTCCCTTCAGACTTGCTTCAGTCCACGGTCACATGGCATCGTCTCAGTCCTCGGGTACTCTGGCTTCTCCTCTGACAGACATCGCCACAACTTTGCCTAGGCCTCCAATGCCAGTGATGTCACTCTGTTATATTGGCTCTCTATCTATGCCCTGGGATCCATTGGCTCCGCCACCGTTGGTCGTTCCCCAGATGTCAAAAGTCATATGACCTCGTCTGCACCGTGGGCTATCATCACTACCAGGCTCTGGGTCCGTGCCATCGGCCGTCCACCACCGACGCTGCCAGGGGATTGTCGTCCCATCTGGCGACGCCTCCTGTCCCCACACCTTCGTCCACCTCCAAAACCCCCTCCATCCCTCCCTCACCTCATCTGCTTTCACGGAGCTTTCACACGCCTTGTCGGAGGGGGGTGCACTGTCACTGTTATGTTAAGTTAATTTCAGTTTTCATGGACTTTTTCATTTGTCAGATGTGTTCCATTGTTTAGATTCCCGCCACTCTTTAGTTTCTATGGTTGCTGTTATTAGTTTGGTTCAGCTGTGTTCACCTCGTTACCTTTAGTATATAAGTTCCTATGTGTTCCCTTTGAGTTGGTCCGGTCACGTTTCGGTTAAGTGTGTGTGTCTCCTGCTACCTGTTTGGATTTGTATATTAAACCTTGTATTGGAACTTTATTCATCTTCGTCTTTATCAGTCTGCCGACGCACACGCGTTACACACAAGTCACACAGACTACATTTATGGTAATATTTTCAAGCTCAACAAATCTATTACCTTTTCCACTTTCATTTTATAGAAAAGAGCAGTTAGCTCATTCTTGAAAATATCTTATTTTACATTCCACACTGTTGAATTGTGTTTTGCTGACCTTTTGAAAGACGTATCCCCCTGGAGGGCCCCAGCCTACAATGGGGTCGGATGAGGCTTTACCGTTAATGTTGGGTTGAGAGTTAATGGTGAGAACACCCCTGCGGTTCACCTTCTCCAACTCATCCTTCAACAGGTTGGTCTCTGGAGCCAGAGGGTCGTCGTTCCACGGCAGACACATGATCTAAAAAAAACATTAAGATATTAATATTACATGCTATATTGTAGTAGTATTTATTTATATATATATATATATATATAAATTATATTATAACTTGCAGCATATTTAGGACACATACATAACTCAATTGATGACATGTGTCATCAAAATCTTACATCACAGAAACTGTAAATCAGTCGGTTCAGCCATTTTTTGTGTTGGTATTTCAACCAAAAAAATGATTTTTACATTAAAGGCAGGGTAGGTAGAAATGGTCTAAAATTTTTATTTTTCAAATTTGTTTAAACTTTATGTACATATCAATACATAATTAAAATGTAAGTACTCTGAAAAAGAAAGTATCAAAATCGAGTGTCTGTAGACCTCTCACGACTGTTTTAAAGACATCTCATTATTTCCATTCACTCCACCCCCTCATTTCTGTGCTTCTTCCAAAGCCACGCCCCCAAAACACATGAACGCGCGACTCCGACCGCTGAGCTAGAGGACGCATTATTTACCTGAGACAAGCGGAGGGGAAGGGGCATTTTTTTGCCTGGTTTGCCTTCACTAACTGCATATGCCGGTACTGTAAATTTAGATTGCTCTTTCTCTGCCATTGTTTTGGTATTCCTAGGTTCAGTGCCTTCTTCTTCTTCTTCGATAGATTTTATTGGCAGCTTGCAAACATAGTGCATTACCGCCATCTACTGGACGGAGGTGTGATCAGGTTCCGTGCCTCTCGCACTCCTCAAATCAAACGGTCGCGCGCAAGTGGGCAGGTGCTGTGTGGCAAAAGGGTGGTTGCCATGGTTGCGAGAGAGTGACAGTCGCCTAAGCCAATCCTTTGATTCGTCCCGAATCGAAATAATGAGCTGTGTTTAATACAGATTAAACGGTCTAGAGTCACTTGATTTTTATACTCTTTTTTTCAGAGTTCTTACATTTTAATTATGTATTGATATATATAGAAAGTTTTAACAAATTTGGATCTTTAATTTTTAATAAATCCTACCTACCCTGCCTTTAAGAAACTATATGGAAATGCCTCTTTTTTGACCACAAACCAAAGTCTGGTTAGTGCAAAAACAGCTGCTCCACATTGTGCAAAACAAAACACTCAAAAATCTAACATTATAAAACAGATGTTCTGTCTGTAGCTTTGTTTGCTGATAAGTACTTGTTGAATTCTGGTCAAACTCTCCAAACTTGAAGTGCCAGAGGAGATCAAGCAGGTGATTGAGCCCATTAAAGAAAACGACGCCGCCATTCGGAACTATGGCATCCAGCAGGCGGTGGAGATGTGTAAGGTTCTGCTGGCCAGTGGAGAGGTCCCAGGCCTGCACTTTTACACACTCAACAGAGAGGTGGCCACCATGGAAGTGCTCAGACAGCTGGGCTTATGGGTAGAGGATCCACGGTGAGTGACTTTGAAATGTTCTTTAATTCTGAGAAACTGCTCCTGTTTTTTTTTCCTGTTTTTTTCATTCACTTCAACCAATTGTGTTTTGGTGATAGTACAGCAAATGCTGAAGGCAATGACAACCACAAACAATTCAATTTCCTTTGTGTCGTTCCAATCAATAACAAATTCTTGCTCATCTTGACTTGTTCAGAACACTGTGGCCCTCATTTATCATTATATGTTGGCGTAAGATTATGCTTACATTCCTCTCACTGCCTGATTTATGAAGCTGTGCGTACCTTTGAAATCCAGGTGTACGCAATACCTGCCCTTGATAAATGCCGTGGCTGAAAACGAGCGTCATTAGAATAACACGCCCCTATATATTCAAGTCTCCGCTTCCCCCACGCCCTCATTTTACGCCATGGACACACGGAAGACGGCAAAGAAGAGAAACTTGGATGAGCAAATGACCTATCACAATGCATTATTTTACAGCACGTGTTTTGAAACAATTAGCATTTAATTTCGTATCACGTCACATGTATTGGGGTGTACAATAGTGATGATGATGTGATGTGGAGTACCATTCATTCACATTAATAATTGCATGACAATTTGTAATATTCTTCTTCTTATTATTATGATTTTTATTATTAATGACGCTTATTGTTATTTAGAAGAAGAATGTTGTTATTATTATTCTTTGCATTATTATTATTATTATTATTATTTAAAAGAAGAAGAATGTCATTTTTATTATTTTGTCAGTCTGAATTATTTTTTGGTCATTGAAAGCCTTTCATTACTGAACCCAGTCCGTGCGCACCTGCCGGGCCTAACCCTGAAACGTCAGGTAAAGCGCACAGGCTCGCAACTGAAGGAATACATATGCCTACAAATCAAATGTTTTGGTAAAGTCACACAAATGAAACATTGAAGTCCATGTTGCACAAAAATAAACACTGAAGTTTATAATTACTATGTTGTTGTTTTTTTACAGTGGGTCATAATATATCATATCTTTTAGTTTGTCAGTGCGTTTTGTGCTGTTAGGAATTGTTTTTCTGCGCATTTCCGCACTAACTCAAAACGTGCGTACACCACCTCCTGAGCTGGCGTAGGATTTGAGCGTGCCGTACGCCAACGTCCATATTGATAAATCTCAAAGTCACCGTGGTTTTGGGTGTACGCCAGGTGTACGCTGGAAATTTGGTGTACGCACTTTTGATAAATGAGAGCCACTGTGCTCTGCATTTGTGTACTACTCTGTGTTCCTTCACATAAACCAGTCATACCCACACATACATCTACCACAGTATAGCAGAACTCTACTGGTACTTTTACCATCATACTGCCCAGCCGTACATGGTTGTTTCCTAATCCTGGCTGTACCACTCTACCTTGTGTCCATTGCAATTGGTTTGCCCCGTGATGTAGTTGGTGAAGACTTCATAAACACTCTCCTCGCTCATTAGTTCCTCACCCCACATCTGCAGAAGGGCCTCTTTAGGAGACTTACTCTTCAGGTAGAACAGATAGTAGTCCGTCAGCTCGCCAAAGGCTGGTGAGGAGGAGTTACCCCTGATGGAGAAACGTTAATTAACATTTTTGGTCTTTACATCTTGAACGATCCACATAAAGCCCAGAAATGAGGGAGGAAACATTTTATGTACCATCTTCCATTGGGGAAATCATCCCAGTCCTGTGTTCTATAGATGTAGCTTTTGGGTCGGGAAGCCCAGAATATTGGCCTGACGTCTTCTTCCTTACGCTTTGGATGGGCGCTGATGGCCCAGGGCAGAGGTCGCCTAAAGTTCACATAATATCAATGTAAATAGGTGAACCTCATAAAAACGGTCAGAATTATGTCTTTATTTTACCCTCAAATTAAAGAAAAGAATAAGAAATTATATACAGTATATAAGTCTCTTTACATTGAGTCTCATCTAAAGTGAAGGTATTTTTTCCATGTTTTGTCCTAACCAGTGCCGGCATGTCAATGTGTACATTTTTCTTCCTTGAATCATGATTTTTTTTTTTTTTTTTTTAAACAGCGATCACGATCCTCCCACGATTCTGTACTGACAACTAAACAAAATAACATGTAATTTACTCAAAAAAATATGAATTGCTGCAGTTTATTTAAAATGTTTAATGAATCTGTATGAATTATAGAAAAAAAAATTTGTTTTGAATGAATGATTCAATGACTCATAAGTACATCACTTGAATCAGCATTTTTGGAACTAATCTCTTGAATGAATGATTCAAAGACAAATCACAATGTAATCAACATAATCGTTATTTGAAGCATCATGTTTTCAAAAGGTGATTTACTCTATTTTGATTGCTTCAGTGGACATCAGTGTTTATATCCGAACTATAAACTTTTATCCCATTTCGTCTGTGATAATATGAATATTTGTAGCATAGAAATAACAATACTGTGTGGTTGAAAAGGACTGTTTGTGAAGCTGTTTCATACATGACAACTGCTTTCTCTGGGTCTGCGGCAGCGGCGATGCAGATTTGATTGTACCTGTGTGATTTTATCAAAGGTTTAATACACACAGGCAAATTGTTGACATTGAGGAATGAGATTGCATGGGTGTTTGAATCGAGATTGCGTTCTTTTAGTAATTAATCGTTCAGCTCTATGCCAAATACAGTTTAACTTCCAGGAAAAAATGACTATGCATAATGCAGGACTTTTTATTATAAGCAAACCGTCATACACTGGGGCTCTTATCTTGAAACGCCTATTCTTTACTACTTTTAGCTGCTAAAAAAAAGATTTAGATAGAATATGCAATCTACGTAAAGTAAACGCTTTGCATAAATGTGCAGTATTTATTGATTGAGAACTGCTGTAAAACCAAAAGCCTGTAGAATGTGAAACAGTGCTGCATTTTACTATGAACATGCAGCACTCATATTTATTTTATTAAATAATGCCTTTTGAAGTTTAATAATCCCATCAGGCCTTATCGCAATTCCTGTATTCCCGTCCCCATATAAGACCTAAAATTATACTTTTGTTATACCATTTAAGATATTTAAGACTGTTTATGGCCTTGAATATGATTAAACTGGACCCTGATTACACCTGCTGCTGTTATATAAAATCAATACAGCACTCAAGTCCATCACAATCCATAATCACCTGAGAGCCGTTATCGCCTTCAGCATTTGCTGTACTATCACCAAAACACAATTGGTTGAAGTGAATGAAAAAAAAAACAGGAGCAGTTTCTCAGAATTAAAGAACATTTCAAAGTCACTCACCGTGGATCCTCTACCCATAAGCCCAGCTGTCTGAGCACTTCCATGGTGGCCACCTCTCTGTTGAGTGTGTAAAAGTGCAGGCCTGGGACCTCTCCACTGGCCAGCAGAACCTTACACATCTCCACCGCCTGCTGGATGCCATAGTTCCGAATGGCGGCGTCGTTTTCTTTAATGGGCTCAATCACCTGCTTGATCTCCTCTGGCACTTCAAGTTTGGAGAGTTTGACCAGCTGACGGAGTGAGTGATAACCCTGTGCAAACAACGGACATTCCGATTTTAAAGAATGCACAAAAAAGCACAATAAAAGTCCATACAAAGTCTTCTGAAGACTTATAATCATTTTGACACTGAAATCTAAGATGTTATACCCTCCACAACATTTTATTGAAATCTGGTGATGTGATGAGCCTGAATAAACATTCAGACAACAAACATATGCATAAATAAAAAAATTGGCTTAAATTTCAGGATATTGTATGACTCTAGAAGATTTGAAATAGAGCATGCATGTCATATGGGTAATTTTATGGTGTTTTTTGCTTACTTTATGCTTTTGTTGCATGGAAAAGAACAGTGTGAACATTCTTCAAAACATCTACCCCCCCATGACAGGCGGTTAGAGATTAATGTTAACAGTGCGTCGCATTCAATGCAAATTGACATATTTTCGTAATCGATTACATCGACGCATCCCTAGTTCACACCATGTCATAATTACTAGAAGACAACTCCTGACATTGTACTTTGAGCTGTTCATATCCTCTGACTCTAAATTAAACATTTCTAGGGCAACATTATTAATGCCAATAATGAATCTGCGTAATTTGAGTAATCCATAGACAAGTAAATGTCGTTAAGCAAATGCCTAATTAATAAACTTATTAAAAATAGTTTATTAAGCAGGACATTAGATAGTTTTTCAACTCTTTTCTACTTGCATTAAGCTGGATTGTATGTCTATTGTAACAAAAGTTAACAATTAACAAAAGTCTCTTATAGGAATCATTAAACAGAAAAAGTACAAAATAACTGCTTAACTCTATTTTTTTACAGTCTATGGGTTAACTACATTTTACTGCTGAAGCTGCTACGACAGAGTACAAGTCAGAGCTCTCCAATAATTCAGAGTTTACGATTTGTGATTACAAGTAACGCGACCATTTTTTCCATTCAGTAATTCTGACATGGCATGAACAAAACTCAACATAAGAATGAATAAATGACAGAAATTAGAGTAAAATGAGCTAGGTGAAGTACTTTACAACATACAGAAAACATTACACAGTGGTGCTGCTGGCCTGATAACTTTTTTTTTTATTGTACAAAAATGTGGTACAATAAATACATGAATCACATCATTGCATAAATTCAATTGGTCTTTTGCAATGATATGACATCATATGGCAGTTTATGCAGCAGTGTTTGGCTGATAAGATAATTGGATGACTTCCACATCATCAAGGTGCAGTGATTGGTCTGTTATGTGTTCATGTACCTGTATAGGGAAGATTCCTGGGAGAATGGGGCAGGTGATGCCAATGGCCCGACAGTCTTTGGTAAATTTAAGGAAAGTTTCAGCCCTGAAAAAAAGCTGGGTGACGATGAAGTGTGCACCAGCATCAACCTTCTCCTTCAAGTGCCTGAGGTCATCTTCATAGCTCTCAGCCTCTGGGTGACCCGTGGGGTAACCTATAATTACATTTGAGAGGGGTTTGAGCTGGTGAATGTTAGAGTTCCATGCAAAAATCACAATGTACAAATGTACACAACTAGAACCAGAAATCTAGAAACTTGCTGCCAAAATACCATGTGTTGTTGTGTTGTTGTAAAGTATTCTGAGTGGTTGCTAGGTGGTGACTGGGTCAGGACCCAACTTCAATGTAAGCATGTGGCACTTTATCGTCCACCAGGAGAAAATCTATGAACAATGGTAATTTGCCAAAGCAAACACCATTAATTGCTTGTCTGTCTAAAGCTCACCTGCAACACAGATATCAAAATAGTCATCGAATTCACAGCGAATGTGCTTGACCAGATCTGTGGCATAGTTGAAACCTCCATCTTCCTCCACCCAATCTTCCCCAATAGGATCTGCAAAAGAAGACAATTCGGGTCAAATCGGGTTCACTCTACCGAACATCCAAAACAATGCTGTGTGCTCGCTAAAATACTATTTTGACCAGCTGAGAACTCATGAAAAGCTTATAAAATGTGTAAAGGAGTCAAAACAGCGACAGGAATCCCTCCGTCACACACAAACGAAGATCTTCTGCGAGGAGACGTGGTTCTGACGCCTGTATCGAACTGTGATGAGCAACATTGCAACAGCAGTCTTGGTCCGCTGGTTTGGTGCACACCAGTATTCGGATGGCAGCGTTCACACTTATTCAAGTGAACTGCGCAAACAGAGCAATCGCACCAGGGTTTGTTTTGATCGGAAGAACCATGGCGAGTGTGAACACACCCAAACATTCTACAGCAGTACTACATGTATCCTTCATCGGGAAGGCAAACCCAGGATCACAGACAACCACAGTGGAAAAAAAAATGGCACATAAAAATGTGTTGTTTGAACCTAGTCAGTGTTCATACCTCCTCTGAGGGCCATGATATTCTTTAGTCCTAGCCGCTTGGCTTTATTTAAATGGGCTGATATTTTCTCTTTCGTCTGATTACAGCATGTCAAATGCAGGACACTCTCCAGGCCGCAATAATTGACTGCTGTGCTTGCTATCATCATGGAAGACGTTTCTTTATCTGAGCCCGGATCTCCAGAGGGATGCCAAGTGATGTCAATGAAGAGAGGACCTCCAGAACCCATTCGGTCAAATCTAACACACAAAGAACAGAAATATAAGAAATATAATGATAATTTGGAAGGAAAATATGATTGATTTTCAAATGTGTCACAATGGTATATATATGTCCATATGTAATGATATATATGTGGACATGTTTTTTTGGGAGATTCGCCCAATTACAAAAACATAGAAAGTAGATCAGCATTTTTTTGCTTTCCTACCTAGAGATAAGATTGACTGCTCCAGATGTTGTGCGTGGTGGGAAGAACTCTAGTGAGAACCAGTGGTCCCCAGACTCGATCCGCCGTTTCATCTTGTCCCGCAGCCGGTCAGTGCGGTCGGCGTCCAGTACAGGGGTTGAGCACCTGGAGCTCTCTTTGGAGCTCTCTCCACTGTTACTGGCCCCGCTAGAGTCGCTCTTAGAGGACTGCCAACCTATGTCAGCTCTTTGGTTCACCATGTTTCCTGTACCAAGTGTTCATATGTTCATACATCACCCCAAAAAAACTGAAAACATGATCACTTTGAGCTAGGTTGACTTTTTTAATGTTTCTAAACCTGTCTGTTTGGGATACTAGTGGCCATTTTTTTTTTAAATCTCAAACAAACTACATTGATGACACTGACTATGTTCAGAATGGAATACTAGCTGCACAAAATTACTGTATTCTACCGATTAAAAAAATAATAAGTGAAACGGTATTCACTATCTTATAAAAAAGAAATCTTTAAACTGTATTATACATCATCCAGCAAAAAAAAAAAGGGTATTTTGTATTTTTTAATTACATTTTGTAAAACTGTCTTAATATTCGGCAGTCCGATCATATGCTCATTGTATTGTGGGATATAGGCCTACAGTATCCAGAACACTGTTCTTATACTGTGCACATGACTCTTGAATCTTTAAATTGTGTAAAATTATTTAACGTTAACATTATTCCAGTAACATACGTAAGTTAGTTGAAGAGATAAGAAAGCACAATATCATTATAATGTAAACTTTTGATTTAAAGTTTACTACTCAAACATTTATTATTGACAGTTAAAATACTTAGTTCAATATGAAGGTGTTATCCGTTACGTTCAATGTCTTTCTCAAATATGTATGGCATATATACGAGTCATACAAAATGACAGCAGGCAGATTTGTAGTAATTTTTCACGATCTCTCCTTTATCATAAACATGAATGGTTAGCAGTAACGTTACGTGAAGTTTGATAAAAAATTATGATGATCCTTAGCTACTTAAATGAATTAAGTTTTGCCCATTACAACGGGTCTCATTTGACATAATAATAAAGACATGCTAATGTAAAAAGTTGCGTTTCAAGGCATGATTTTAAAGCAGGCAATCAATGCAACAAACAGCGTTTTATATGACATAACTTATTTCAGAAATTATTTTTGCATCTTTTGGTATTATCCATTGTGCGAGAGAGGGTGGTCTGGACATGCGGGTCCACGCGACTGCAGCCTATAAATACCTACTACCTAACCGAAAGCGAAACAGTCATGCCGGCTCTGTAATCGTGTAAAGAAGTCTTTGCTTCATTACCTTCAACCTTTTCCCGATCCCCTAGGAGTTATGAGAGGATAGTACAGTTCCAGTGCTCTGGCTCAATAGCGTGTGCGAACACAGCATGGACGACAAGAGGATGGTGTTATGGTACACCACGCCCATTTCATACGAGTCACGCCCACCTCCATCCATAGGATCGTCCTAATTGGCTGCAGGGTCTTTCATAGGCAGATACGCACACGCCCACACAGAAAAAAAGAAAAGAAAAGAAGAGAAAAGTCAAAAGTCAACCTATTTATTCAAACTGTTCTTCATTCTTTTACGTTTTTGTTTTATTTTCCCTGTAATATTGTAATGCACATGAACCTAACCGGCTCCCGTGTCGGACCTAGTGCGTTTTGTACACGTAAAGCTGCGTAGCTGGTGCGCGCTTGAATAAAAAAACGATTGAATCCAGCTTGTCTGCGTTACAGCTACGCAGCTGGTGCGCGCTTGAATGCCTCAGCACTCGTGTGATGGTCATGTGATCAGGTGCGCTCTAGTAGCGGTGTGTTGCTGAAGATGGCGTGCTGTGGAGGCTGTTTGTGTTGTCACTGCTGCTGCAATGAAGGCGACATAAGAACACCAGAGGAGCTGGTATGAGTTAATTTATGTGCATTATCTGTTTCATAAAGCAAAGCGCCTTGTTGAATGTTATGCGCGTCCTTTCTAATACGCAAAATGATGCTTCATCTGTTATTCTCCACCCACATTCACTGTAAACAGCACCATGTAAATCAAGTGTACACTAACAACGAGTTTAGCAATCAAAATGAGTGTACTGAGAGCAGTAAATGAATTCATATGCATCATCACTGAACGTGAAAGTATAACTGTTTCTGAATTTAGTGTGCTCCCTATCTAGACTACATTGTTGGGCATATTTGGCCAGTGCAGCAGTTTTGGATAAAATGTCATTAAGGAATCATGTCATTTGGACGTCATGTAATTTGGGAATTATGGAATTATATCACCAAAATATTATCTAGATAGGCAGCTCATCAGGTTATGGACACAACTTGTAATTCTTGATTTTATGATGATAAACTACCTGATTTAATAATTCTGTTAATGAGTTTCTTGTTGTTGTGAAGACTATTGTTGGAGAGATTGTAGACAAATCTTCTGCTTCAGTCATTATTCTAGGTATAATAAAATGAAATGTCAGAAATGTACTGAGAAAGAGTCCCTCCATTGTTTCGAGTCGTCACGTGCCATCTGTTCATTATGAAGACTGAGATCATCCCAGTCTGGGAAACCTTAGAACCACCAAAAGGAAACCATCAGATTGGGGGATTTACTTTCTAAAGCATCTGATCTCATTTTCTGAATGTGTTAATCTGATTGTATAATTTTATGCTGGCTTTTGCTTATTAGACAATACTGGGTGAAACCAGAGAAGATGATGATGATGAAATATTGCCAAGAAAAGACTATGAGGTCAGTGATTAATGGACATAAAGTAATTCCAGGACTTGAAACATACTTGATATTTTGTCTTTACCTGTGATGTTTGAACAATATGAATACTGCAATGTTATGTCTTCATTAATATTTGACATTTCAGAGTTTGGATTATGACCGATGTATTAATGAGCCATTCTTGGAGGTTTTAGAGGGGTTGGATAATAAGGTAAAATGTGTTATGTCATCATTTATCATATTCGATGATGTCAAGTCCTTGTTTACCAAGCTAATTATATCATTTCTCTTACAGAAAGCCAGAAAGTATGAAGCGATAAAGTGGATTTTGGTCTTTGCAATTGGAGTATCAACAGGCCTGGTATGTTTCGGGGTGGTTTATGTATCTAAAATAATTTTGATCAATGGTGCAAGCTGTTTTATACTGTCTTGATATTTCTACTGTAGAGTTTGAAACTTATAGAGGATAGTAGATCCTGTGGGAGTAGAATATGCAATATAAAATGATAACTACAATATAAAATGAGAACTAATGTCTTTGTTGTGGTCAGTAATTGGTTTATGATATTAGTATTGGTTATCTTGTATTTAGTAAATACAAATACAAATATATTTAAACTGATGAATGTGCCCAGGGGCCGGTTGCATAAACTGCTAAGACTAGTCTTACAAGACCATTAAGATTCTTCTGTTACACTTTATTTTAAGGTGACGTCCTAGTTACACGTGTACTTACTATAGTAATAACAGTAAGTTATGCATAATTACAATTAAACTAACCCTTAACCAAACCCCTACCGTAGCTCTGTAGTAAGTACACATACTTATTTGAGTAAGTACAATGTAACTACGTCACCTTAAAATAAAGTGTAGCTGATTATTTTTAACTGAAATATTTGACATTTAATCTCAGTACAGTTTCTATGGTTATCATTTTTTTGTTGTTGATTTTTCTCTGTTTTCAGACTGGCCTGTTTGTGGATTTCTTTGTGCGGCTTTTCACTCAGCTAAAGTTCCACTTGGTTGGACAATGTATCTTTTCTGCTCAATGCTGCTTTGTGTTTTGGCTTGTAATTTTGCACTATTTGCTGATTGGAGTCCTTGACGTGTTGTTTAGCTGTGGAGGATTGCAGTGAGAATGGCTGTTTAGCTCTCTCATTACTGGAGCTGCTGGCTCTCAATATGATGTTCATTTTCATCTCCAGTGTTCTGGTGCTCATTGAGGTAAGAACATCTGAATATACATTAAAGTTAGGGTAGGGAATTTCAGAGAGGCTAGTAATAGCAACCTAGCTTTGAAAGCATGAGGTCCTACTAAGCTCTTCACAGTGCTTTCCAAAGCCACGTCTCCTTCAAAGCACATGAACACGCACAGCAGAGTCTACAAAGCATCCCAGGATGAAAGACTGTGTTAAATTACCCCTTAACTTGATAGTGTTGACATAGAAACGCATAAATCTGAGTAGGGTGCGTGAAGTAATGGAAATACATGTGTTGACAGGCAGGTAGGACATCTTATGGACAAACATTTTTTGATCCTGAGACTTCCAAAGAAGATATATATGTTTTAATATTTAGACCACTTTTATTTTTGATTGCTATCAGGATGTGAAGACACACACACACACACACACACACATATATATATATATATATTATTTAGAAATAAATTACATACAAATATATATAATTTATAAAAATGATAAAATTGCATGCTATTCATAAAAAAATGCTCATTTAATAATTGTATAGTGTTTGTGTGTGGGGGAGTATATAATGAATCAATTTTTTCCTGTATATAGCCTGTTGCAGCTGGGTCTGGTATCCCAGAAATTAAAAGTTACCTTAACGGAGTAAAGATTCCAGGGATTGTGCGGCTGCGGACCTTCATTTGTAAAGTCACTGGGGTCCTGTTTGCTGTTGCTGGAGGTAATTATGAGAAAATTGCCTATATCAGCAGTACAAAGATTATAATAAAGCCTGGCTCTGTGCTCTGTTTGACTTAATGGTGATTGCCAATTAAAACTCTTTTTGGTTAAGACTTTCAAGAAACATATGTGTAAACTGGCCTGATACTGGTAATATGTCGATAAATGACATGATGTTTTCCAGAGCCTTGCAGACCGATGACAGTGACTCAAGACTGACTCAGTATTGTTTTTTGTTTCAGGGTTGTTTGTGGGTAAAGAGGGACCGATGATCCACAGTGGAGCGATAGTAGGGGCAGGACTTCCTCAGGTACTCCTCCATATGCTGATATTTCCAACGTGAGCTGAGTAATACACATACTGATTTCACTAATCTTTAACCTCTCTGCCATAGAAAGATGTTGAGGTTGACACTACTGTAAGGCTGGAAGCTTACACTGCTATTTTGAACCAATAATCGGAACAAAAAGAAGTTGAAGGGTATAGATATGAACTGATATGAATACATAGGATTTAACTTAGAGAACGAAAGTTACAATTACTTCAGCTTTCAACAACTTGACTTTTTTTTTTTTTCATAGAGTCCTACAGCCTTTAAAGCAGGCAAAGTAATTTATTAAGTTACATAATGCACTGCTGTGCAGAAGCCTTTCTCAAAGTATGATACATAGTCTGTAGTGGAAAGCACATGTGTGTTGTGCTGCAAATGGTACAGATGTGGCATTGAGGTGCAATCGATTCTTGTCTCCTCAGAGGCCATCCAGTGCCTGGAGAGTCTCAACAGTCCTCGATCCGAATAGTGATGAATCCCTTGCATTAGATAAGCATTAGCATACTGTGATGATGAAGGCCATTGTGCCACATATAATTCACATGTATACCGTTAAAGGGATTTCTGAAGTACTAGGGCAGTAAAGAGTTCTACCCACATTCGCTCAGCCCTACAGTACTTTAGATGGTTAATGATTTTGTGATCTGAATGTTACCTGGTAAGTAATTTATACATCATCTTTCCTTCCACAGTCATAGTTAAATCTTTTGAACGCATGTTTGTATGTCTGGTTAGTTTCAGAGCATCACCTTCCAGAAGATTCGCTTTCACTTCCCATATTTCCGCAGTGACAGGTGAGTAATGCATCACACCAAACACTAAATCATTTATTACACAGTGGAAAATGTATGTAAAACAGCATTTACCTCCACTGGCTGCAACCCTTTACCACTGTAATGTGGTATATTTCTTTGTGAAAATGTACAATATGGAACATTTTATCCATTGATAATTGACTGAAATGGAAAATGTCTCAATGTTTAAAGCTAGATTACAGAAATAGATTTTTGGTTAACATGATCCAATAGCATGTGTAGCTTTTAAAAAGATTTAAAAAGAAAAACACTTTTTTTGGTTACTATTTACAATAAGGTTTCATTTGTTAACATTAGTTAACATGAAGTAAGAATGAAAATGACTTCTACAGCATTTATTAATCTTAGTTAATGTTAATGTCATAATTTCATAATAATTTTTTTTTTTTTTAAATCAAAAGTTGTTTTTCTTAACATTTGTTAATGCACTGTGACCTTACATTAACAAACAATGAACAGCTGGATTTGTATGAACTAATATTAACAATGTTAGCGCAAGGTTAGTTAATACATTAACATATGTTAATAAGGCCTTCTTGTTAAGTGTTAGCCTTTTATCTTTAGAATATTACTGTTGTATGATATTATTTTATTATAATTCTTAAATAATATTTTTATAAATAATATTATACAAAATAATTTTTGCATCTTTAGAATAATGCGCACAGCCTAAATGTGCTCAATGAGACTGACTGTGTATTAATAACTGGGATATCAAAATTGCCCTAATTTTTATGTTATGCTGTGTTAAGGGACAAAAGGGATTTTGTGTCAGCGGGTGCAGCAGCCGGAGTTGCGGCTGCCTTCGGGGCACCCATAGGGGGCACACTTTTTAGTCTGGAGGAAGGGTCATCCTTCTGGAACCAGGCTCTCACATGGAAAGTGGTATGTTGATGTTTGTCGGGTTTTGGTCATGTATTTTTGGGATGTGCTCAGAAAGTGCTACTTGACCTTAATCCATTATAATTCCCTGTCTCTGTCTCTCTCAACTGTCTTTTAGTTGTTCTGCTCCATGTCTGCGACTTTTACACTCAACTTCTTTCGTTCTGGGATCAACTTTAATAAATGGGGATCATTCCAGCTCCCTGGCCTGCTCAACTTTGGAGAGTTCAAGGTGAAGAACTACAGAATGAAAACATTAAGTCCCCTTTATTATATGCATTTTTACATTCATGTTGATGTAAGTTAGGTGATAATATGGTAGTAACATTTAAAAGCACCAAATCCTCTCATGTCCTCTTTTACTTTTAAATATTTATGTGGCCTATTACTTTCTTAACCCCTAAGAATAAACGGTGAATTGCACTTGAGTCATCAGAGACTCAATTACTGTTGTGCAGAAAAAAAATATATGTGCACTATTACATTCCTCCGGTTCACTAGCAACCCTATACACTTTTTACAAAAAAATTAATTTGAAAACAGATATTGTTATATTTATTTTTGTATATACTTATTCTTGTTGTATTGTTTATTTGTGAATAGATTGATGAACACTAAGGTTGATGTTTAAATTTAAAAAGACCAGAGTTATGCATTTAAGAGTTATTGCGCATTCTTACTGTGAAAAATTAATTAGTGCACAGTATTGACATTTTTTTTTAAATAATATTTTATAAAATTGTAATGTCCTTTTCACCTGAAGTCATCTGATGTTTATTTAAAAAAAGTTAGAAGCCAGAATGCTATTTGATTTAGCCTAATGTTATAGGTAATGCAGCTTTTTTGAAATTAAAAGATAAATAATAGTTAATGCAGTAATTTAATATTAAGTCATATATGCTAAGATGCTCTTGAGGGTAAATTTGACCTTAAGCTTGCTGATTATTTGCGAATGCAGTTTCCTGTTGACTTAAAATGATCAATGAATTAATGAAAAGCAAACTGTGGTGTTGCCTTATTTGTTTTTCTTTGCTATCTTTAGTGCACAGATGGAGATAAGTCATGTCATTTGTGGACGGCAGTAGATTTGGCGTTTTTTGTATTAATGGGGGTGGCAGGAGGTCTGCTCGGTGCGCTGTTCAACTGCATCAACAAACGGTTGGCAAAATACCGCATGAGAAACGTTCATCCTAAAGCAAGATTCATCAGGTGCCCGAGAGATATCATACTTATATGGATTTAGTATTGAATGAAACCCAGATATGAAGAGAGTAGCTTTCTAACAATATTTTATATTTCTTTTATTGGCAGGGTGTTGGAGAGTCTGTTGGTATGTATGGTGACCACACTAGTGATCTTCATGGCTTCAGTGACTCTGGGGGAGTGCCGAGATTTAGTCTCCACCATAAATAACAACACATCAACACAGGTCAGACTGAGACCCGCTTCCTTTCTCTCTTATAACTTCATTCTTTTTCTCTCTTATAACTCTACTCTATTTTTCTTCGCTTCTTTGGTCCCACTTTATATTAAATGCCTTTAACTACTTTGTAATAACATTTAAATTAATAATTTGACACAATGTTCTTACTGTGTACATACTAGAGCTGCACGATTAATCCTTAAAAGATTGCAATCTTGATTCAAATACCCACACAATCTTTCTCCTAGTCAAGTCACCTTTATTTATATAGCGTTTTATACAATACAGATTGTTTCAAAGCAGCTTTACAGTGATCACAGGAAAATAATGCATTTTGGCTGTTGTTCAGCTGAAGTCATTTCAGTGTTGATTCAGTTCTGTTGTAAAGATCATCAATTATTCAATTAGTTCATTTCATCTATAAAGCAGTTTTGCAACAAACAAAAAAATGTCATCCAGCTCAGTTCATTTATCATACAACAGCGTCAGTACAGTCAGATCAATAATATTGTTGAATATTAAGTGTGCCTAACTAAGCAAGCCAGAGGCGACAGTGGCAAGGAACTCAAACTCCATCAGGTGACAGAATTGAGAAAAAAAAACCTTGGAAGAAACCAGGCTCAGTCAGGGGCCAGTTCTCCTCTGGCCAATGAATGAACACGGTGTGATTATGATTCAGGCAGCATCATAAGTCAGAATTCAGATTGGGATCGGTAGCAGGATAGCAGTATTCAAATATCCTTTAAAAAAAGTAACTTAACTTGGCGCTTCAAATAACAATTGTATCGATTACATTGTTATGCCACCAGGTGTGACTGTTAAAAAAATGATTTGTCATTAAATCATTCATTCAAGAGATTTGTTCAAAAACGCTGATTCATCCAGTAATGAAGCAAGTACTACTGTTCGGACGCTCTTGCTTACTGCTCCGCGCTTTGCTCTATCGCTTTTATATTTTATCTCCTATATTTTTATATTTTATTTCCTTTTATCACCTAATTTTAACTTCAGCAAATCAGCACAGTGCTCAAACGACAAAGTTTGGATTACTACAAAAACGCAGAATTCTTTTACCCGACCAGCTTACATTCCGGGGAAAGGAAAACACAACTGCCTACATTCATAAGGATAAGAGGGAAAATACCTCTTCTGGTTCAAGAATCTACTTGCTGCACTAACTGCCACTTTTACAAAGGATTGCAGTTCTTGAAACAAAGTTACTTTACGGGACCACCAAACCAGAGGGAGCACACAACAGAGCTTCGTCATGGACACCCTCAGCATACAGCCGGTGAGTCCCATGAAACTAGTGCTCCTCGACAGATAGAGAAACAAGCCGATCGACTTACAAATCGATGGCACAAACAGGGAGCGAGACCCAAAGGCGCTCGAGACATCAGATTGTCACGAGCATCACATATTGCCGCAGTAGCATCCTCTACCCCGGATACAGCTCTGACAAGGATTGCAAACACTGGTCTCCTACCACCGCCTATACATCTTGAGAACAGATTTGAAGTACTAATAAATGTAAATGAGGAATCCCCAAATGTGATCGAACACAGACTGAATGGGCCAGTAGCTAACACTGATGCTAACGGGCGCTCAAGGTCGAGCAGACAGCGGCACTCAGCTCAGAGCGCAGCCGGGCCCAGGACTCTGATAGTGGGGGACTCCATAATCAGAAACATTAGCAACAGGGATACAACTACGTGCTGCCTTCCACAAGCAACAACTTCTGATATAAACAGGGAACTTCAGAACATTCTGATGAAACATAAGACTGCAAATCGACTCATCATTCATGTGGGGAAGAATGATATTCATAAAGAGCAGTCAGAACTCCTTAAGAAGGATTTCAATGAACTTTTTGAGACACTTAAAAGACTGAAAGTTCAACATTCATCAGTGGACCACTCCCAGCAAGAGGAACAAACAGGTTTTCACGGTTGCTTGGGCTTAATACATGGCTGCAAAAAACCTGCAATATAAAAGGAGTGAACTTCATTGACAACTTCAATCTTTTCTGGAGTCAGAGACAACTGTTTCATCAGGATGGCCACCACCCAAACAAACTTGATTCAAGAGTGTTAAAGGACAATATCTACTTCTCCCTCAATCATCCTTCTGCAGTGTGTGCCAATCTGAATGGCACACACACACCTGGACACAGTATGAATGACCACAGGACTTCACTTCAGCAGCAAAATGGACATGCGGTTGACATATCACACAAGGACAATGATAACACCACTCCGCCACAACAACCTCTGCTCACGGACACAATCTCTGCAATCTCACAAATTCGAATAAATTAAACAGTTTTAAATAGACTGCAGCAATTTATATTTTGTCAGAACCTCTAGTAAATTGCATTATTTTATTTAGTTGTTCGATTGTGATCTCTTTTTGAAACAAAAAAAGGTGATTCTCAATTTATCCAGAACTCTAGTACATGGATGTTTTTACATTGTACTAATATGTAAAAATGCCTTTGTTGTAATTACATCTGTAATTAATTTCTGTGGTTACATCTATAATTACACTGTTGACCCTTCCCTTACCCGTTAAGCCACCCTTAAACCTACTCATACCACCAAACCTGTCCTTAACCTTACCCGTATCCCAACTCAGTAGCAGCACAAGTGTTTTGCAATACAAAATGAACAGTAAGTAATGATGAAAGTAATGATTACTTGCTGGGCTGAAATAACAGCAGCAAGATATTGAACTGTTGGTATACAACCTGGGGTGAGTTTCCCGCACAACAACGTAACTCACTGCTTAACCACCAAAGTTTGACGAATGGTTGTAGAAACGAACTAGCTAGTCACGACTATTTCCCTAAAGTGGTCACACCTCTGTCGTTTGAACGACACGTAACATGCATTTAATTAAGTTAACATGCAGTATTTGGCATACACTTTACTCTTATACATGCAGTTCATTCAGTCAGCAGCTTTCTCCACGTAACAATATTTTTCTGACATGCTGCTTTAACAAACTGAGGACTACTCGTTTTGCTTTATTTAATGTTTGATTCATCGCGGGTTCCTCTACATCATACTCCAAAGTTCCCTTGTGCATTTATCCACATGCACACTCCTCAGAAACGGGGCTGATTGTTGACATGCTAAAATTTATGATTAAAATGTATATTTAAATGGGATGAAAGATATACAGTAGAATGTATTGAATGTTAGCTTGATGCTGTGCCCAATAGCATGATCTGTTTAAGTCCACATGTCATTTTAACAGGAAACTATGCTTCTAACCACAGCTCGATAGCTATAGTTCCAACCACGCACGTTTGTGATGCTGTTTGCGAATGTTTGTTGGAACTATGCTTTCGGGAAACACCAAGTTGTTTAGCTTTGTTGGTAATGACTTGCAACCATAGTTGGCTAACGATGCTTTTGGGAAACACACCCCAGGTCCACACTTCAGTTTATTTTTATGAGAGTATAACTTCTAATTTCTAGAAAGCTGTCCTTTTTTTTCGTGTGCAGTATGAGTCAGAGTGTTGGTGCAGTAATGGTTTGTGTTTTGTAGGGTTCTGTAAGTGAGGAGGTGAACTCAACCATACGACGATTCTTCTGCTACAACAACACATATAATGACATGGCGACTCTGTTCTTCAACCCTCAAGAGGTGGCTATCCATCAGCTCTTCCACCAGAATGGTAAGAAACTTACCGGTACATGCAGCAATGTACTGTTTAGGTTAGGATTTTTTATTTTTATCACAGCATGGTTTGCTATTTTGAATATACCACCCCCTTTTCCAGCAACCTATGTTCTCCATAGACATTTCAGAAAATTCTACCAAAAGGATTTTAATCCTTAAAGACCTTTACCAAAAATATGACATGTATGTAATTTACTCCACCTCAACCTATTTTAGGACTGCACATTTGCATAGATAATCTTTGTAGTGTTTCGGCATCCGGGTTGCCAGCTCTGCTCTAGTTACCACAGCTGCAGCTACAAATGTTCGTGCTGGATCCTGCAGCCTATCTGGCAACCTCGAGTCAGGGGGGAGGGGGAGGGGATACACTGCTATACAGTAATTTGAAAGTGATTGCAGTACCAGTTTTGGCCACAATCTTACATATGGCTCCTTTAATATTAATAATCCACTACAGATCAAAAGATCAGATCAGATCAAATGCAATAATTATGATTTTTTAAAATGTTTTTTTAAGTCTTTTTCTGCTCACCAAGGCTTCAATTATTTGTTAAAAAAATACAGCAAAAACAGTAATATTGTGAAATATTATAAAAAAATATATATATATAAACATTTTCAAATGTAATTTATTCTTTTGATGCCAAGCCAATACTCCAGTCTTCAATTTAATAAAGACCAATTTATTGATCAATTTAATGCCTCCTTGCTCAATAAAAATCATATATTTATATATTTATCTTTGTAATTCAAGTTGTAATTTGAATGTGTTTCCACCTCCACGATGAGACTAGTGGAAGACTAATCCACATATTAGAATGATTTCTGAAGGGTCATGTGACACTGAAGACTGGAGTAAGGATGCTGAAAATTCAGCTTTGCCTCACGGGAATAAATTACATTTTAAAATATATTCAAAATATTTTTTTATATTACTGTTTTTGCTGTATTTTGGATCAAATAAATGCAGCCTTGGTTAGCAGAAGAGACTTACCGATCTAAAACCGTTGAACAGTATTGAATATTTAAAATAAATGAGACCAAAATAATGAACTGGAGTACACTTCTACAACTACTAAAACCTAAAACATTTAGCGAGGGTGAAATCACACTGATGTAAAGTAACAAAAAAAATAATTAGAGCCTCATTGTGAAATGGAATGTGGCACAATAAAAGTTTTATCTTGATTTATCTTGTTTTCATAATTGTTATAATCCAAATTTTCATTAAACATCCAGCCCTCACCTCTATGATATTGTGGTCCGTAGAAATCAAGTTGAAGTTTCCTGAGATGTTAATATGACCATACAACTCTATTTTCTAACCCTTTCTGTCTTTCTTTCTCCCTCCTTGTTCTGGCTTTGTTCACAGCTACCTTCAGTCCGGTCACCCTCTCGCTGTTCTTTGTGCTGTATTTTTTTCTGAGCTGTTGGACATATGGTGTTTCCGTCCCCAGTGGTCTGTTTGTCCCGTCTCTTCTCTGTGGAGCTTCACTTGGACGCCTGCTGGCCAATGTCCTCAAAATGTAAGATTTATTTCTGTTTATAGTGTTTTAAGAACAACCAAGGTAGCCTTTTGGAACAGGACACATGTATTTAATGCATCTTATTCATCATAATCTTTTGCCATAAATGTAAAATGTTGTTTTACTGTGTAATTGCAGTAACTTCCATATGCAAATCTATTCGGGGACCTTTGCCTTGATTGGAGCAGCTGCCTTCCTAGGAGGCGTGGTTAGAATGACCATCAGCCTGACAGTAATCTTAATTGAATCGACCAATGAGATCACCTACGGACTTCCCATTATGATTACACTGATGGTAGGAAAACAAAAATCTGAATTTGGTGTTTTTTTGTCTTATAGGAAATCATCATCCAGGAAATTTGTGTGATAATAAATACTATTATTTGGACAGTTTGTGTGACATTTTAACTATCAGACTACACCCTTAATAAATGTCTTCCCAGTATAGCATAATTAAAATGTATTATGGTAAAAAAAAAGAATCTACATATAATGTCTCATTCTTCTCTTCAATGACTTCTAACTACCATTGTTTTTGTCAGGTGGCCAAATGGACAGGAGATTTCTTTAATAAGGGAATATATGATATTCACATTCACCTGAAAGGAGTCCCGCTGCTGGAGTGGGAAACAGAAGTCGAGATGGACAAGTGAGACCTTTGTATTACACGTGTAACAGTGGCTTTTTATTATTGTGGATCACAGAGGCTCCCAGAATTTGAACTTTTAATACACGCTTAAAAATCTCTGCATTTCATAACATTATTTGTCAAATAATCCAAGTTCTAGGAAAAATATGATATTTTGTAATGCAATGATGTTCGTACATGATGTGTCTAAATGCTTTTGGGGCCACTTCATTTATTCATTGCACTCATTCAATGCTTAAAATCCTTATCTCATCTCTTAAATTTCATTAATTCAGTCATTGCTTAAAATCTTAAGTTCATCTCTTTAAAAAAAAAAATGCATTCATTCATTCACTGCTTAAAATCCTTATCTCGTTCATTCATTCATTCATTAAAATCTTTAGTTCATCTCTTTCATTCATTCATTCTTTGCTTAAAATCCTTGGTTCGTTCGTTCATTCAAAATTCATTCAATTACTAAGTATATTTCTCAAAATTCGTTTAAATCCTTAGTTCGTCTCTAAAAAATCATTTGTTAATGAATGAATGAATGCATGCATGCATGAATTAATATTTCTCTTCATAATTTGTCTTGTACAATTTTGTCTTGTTTGTTTTTAATGTATCCCCATCTCCATTAGATTGACAGCCAGTGACATCATGGAGCCCAACCTGACATACGTGTATCCTCACACCCGTATTCAGTCTCTGGTCAGTATCCTGAGGACCACAGTCTATCACGCCTTCCCCGTTGTCACCGAGAACCGAGATAACGAGAAGGAGTTTATGAAGGGAAATATCCTCATAAGCAACAATATCAAATTCAAGGTACATCACACCATTTGTACTAGTGTTTATCTACAGTGTTTTGACCACAAGATGGTGCAAATGGTCTACTGTTTTTACGTCTCGCTCAGTAGAGTTGAAGTGACTTTTTGCCTGCCGGATGATAAAATAGACTATATTGAAGGAAGGACCTGAACCATAATTAGGGATCGGATTATCATAGTGACTAGGTGGTGTTTTTTTTGTTTTTTTTACTTTAACTAATACAGTTTTTCTCAGATGCTTTGGCACATTTCTTAAATCATCCTTAGCATTTGCAAACCAGTAAGTGCATTTCTCAAAACGATTCATTCAAACCGCACAACACAATGAATTACCTGCAAAAAGCCTGTAACTTGCTTAAAATCCTTGGTTCATCTCTCAAAAGTATTTCTTTTTTTTTGTAAAATATACAAATATACAGTGCTTTGCAATAAGTGCAAATAGTTGTTAGATGCTGCTACTAACTTATAAATAGTGGCAGATACTATTTGCACCTCAGTATTGTTGTACATTAACAGGATGCAGTAATAACATAGTGTAAATGACTATATTTATTAAAATTATTAAATTGATGCCGCAAACAAGAATGCTTAGCCATGTTGTCGATATAACAGTGTACTCAGTCAGTATTTCCTGATGTAAACTATGGCTACGGTTTTGATGACAATGATTGAATATGCACAAGGTTGCATTATTTATAGCATAGCATATATCAATTTCAGTGGTACAAAATGTACACATTAATGTTTGTGGAATATTGATTGCAATCAACAAATTACAGGACAATGTCAATGTGGTACAAAAAAAAAAAAAAAAGACAACCATTTTACAGTACATCTTCATATTAATTCATCATTACTTATAAAGTGCATCTTATTTTACCATAAATGCTTGTCAGTACACTTTAACCATATATGTCATTTCTATCGAAACATATGTCATTAGACATAACTATTTCACAGAACAAAGGGGAAACATTTAAAAGTCAACATTCACCTGACAGCAATTTGTCAGTTCAGGACACACAAAAAACTAATTAATAGAAGTGTGTGGAAAGATTAACAGATTATGACTGGTTACATTTAGCATTTAATGGCTATTTTAAAGACTATATAACAGAGAACCAGTACAATATATTTTGATCAACATGAAATGAGCAATTGATGTAGGAAACGGCAGACAATTGCAAAAAAAAAAAAAAAAAATCTGTTGTGATCTGAGAAATGTACCAAAGCTACTGAGAAAACTCTGCTTTGACTCGGAGCATGACTTCATAATGAAACTAATCAATGTTATTGTGTACCATTCATTACTGTTGTTATTACTAGGAACTGGATAGTATTCTGATTGTTCCAATCCAATCTGACTTCTGACCTGTAATGCTGCCTGAATCATAATCATACACTGTTCGTTCGTTGGCGAGAGGAGAACTGGCCCCCCGACTGAGCCTGGGTTCTCCCAAGGTTTTTTTCTCCATTCTGTCACCTGATGGAGTTTTGGTTCCTTGCCACTGTCGCCTTTTTCGCCTTTTTTCACCTTTGTTGCCATTGGCTTGGTTGCTTAGTTGGGTACATTTAATTTAATATTCAACAATATTATTGATCTGCCTGCATTGACTCCATTATATGAGAACTGAACTGAGCTGGACAATGACATCATGACCTTCTCCAGAGCAGATATATATATATGAACTAAATTAATTACTTTTTTACAACAAAAATGAAACATCACTGAACTTACTGAAGCTGGACTGTGATATTATTTTCTTCTGGAAACAAACTTTGTTGCATTATTTTCCAGTTATTTTTGTAAAGCTGCTTTGAAACAATCTGTATTGTAAAAAGCACTATATAAATAAATGTGACTTGACTACTATATGTAATTCTAAAATAATCTTTCATTAATATATTATAACTTTATCCACTTCTAAAATATGTATCCACTCAAAATCCAACTTAAATCTGATGGGTAGATCAAGTACATAACATAATTTTAAAGTTGTTTTAAAATAAAATAGTTAAAGTTAAATTTAAAAAATGTATTAGCAATAAGCATGTGTAGAAATTAACATTAACCAAAATTAATAAATGCTGTATTGTTAGTTTATGATTACTAATTATTTTTGTTTCAATGTCCAAAAAAACGAAACCCTGTTTCACTCTTGTTGTTTCTGCTCCTTCAGAAAACCAGTGTGTTGACGCGTGCGGGGGAGCAGAGACGGAGGTGTCAGTCGATGAAATCATACCCGTCGAGTGAGCTACGCAATGTGTGTGATGAGCAGGTTGTTGTGGAGCCGGCGGAGGAAGGGCAGGACATGCTTCAGCAGATGCTGGAGAGGAGGTCAGTTGGATGAACTTTGACCTTTTACCTCCAGAACTACTGTATTATCACCCTGTTCTAGTTGAAAAGAATATATATTATGAGAACATTGAGCATTGAGACAAAATGAATTCATATAACAGTACTTTGCATGCAGTGTATATTGTCACAGAAATATTTAAACACTGCGTATTCTCCACTTTTGAGCATTTATAGCTCCCAGAAGTCCGCTTATAATTTTTTTCTTTCACCAAAAACAGCCATTTGGTGACATGACCACTTCCATCCTCTCTTTTACACTTAGACTTTAACGGTTTTTTTGCTCATGTACTTTTAAGTCCTCTATATGTAATCCAGGGCAGACCAGTTAGCTGAATATTGAAAATATAAGAGATCATATGTTAATACGCTGATATTTTTCAATGAATGTTTTTGCTGTTTTTAATAAATGATGTCGGTATACTGGGGAGGAGCTGTGACAGTATTGTGCCTTTTATTTAAAAAGAGCAAAGGAAATCTATTTTCCCACGTGAGCCGTTTACATGAGACTGCTGTGTGTTGATGTTGGCAGGCATGTGCCGTACCCAAACCTTTACCCGGACCAGTCTCCCAGTGAGGAGTGGACCATGGAGGAGAGGTTCCGCCCGCTCACCTTTCATGGGCTCATCCTGCGTTCACAGCTCGTCAACTTGCTGATCCGCGGCGTCTGCTATGCTGAAAACCAGTCGGTCAGTGTCATTCAAACGCCTGCTCCTGTTTCCCTTCTGCTTGATTCTTCTCTCTTCTTCCCTTTTGTTTGTTCTCTTCCTGTCTCATCACATTTTCTCCTGCCTTCATTTCCCACCTCGATTTTCTGCATATTACTCTCATCATTCTTTGAGGAGGTCAAATCATCCCTGTGGTCTCCTTATGTTTATGCCTTATAATTACTTGAAAGTGCACATTAAAATTCTAATTTATTAATAATTGTTCCTGTTTTTTTAATAATATTTTATTAAAACTTTATAGCTTTCTCCATCATTTGGCTAATCAAGGCAGCATGATCAGGGAACAATATTATTATTAACCACTCTCATTAAAGGGATCCTATTATGCTTTTTTTTATATTTTCAACTTTTTTTTTTAGTGTGTAATGTTGCTGTTTTAGCATTAAAGAGGTCTGCAAAGTTACAAATCCAATCCAATCCAAAGGGAGTTATTCTCTATATCAGTAAGCACAGTTTCTGAACTCCCTGAAATGGCTCCATTGTAGTCTTGAGGTTTCTTCTGGGAACAAAAACATCACAATATTCCTCATTTAAAGGGGTCCTATATGCTTTCATTCTTGATTGTTCAAAAAGCACATTATTTTACATTTTTACAGCTCCTCTCTCCCTAGTCTGGCTCGAACGTTCCGTATAGTTCCAGTTTCGATGAAGCCCCTTCTTCCGAAATACGAAATGTGCTGTTATTGGTTAGCTGGTTAGTGTTGTGATTGGCACTGCTCGGCACGTTGGGAAATGTCCCGGCCCTTACAATAACCGCGAGTTTCATCTGCTCAGGTGTAAATATTAAGGATGCAGTCAATTTCAAACCAATTCAAGCCTGATTCAGACTTAAGAACGTTAACAAACAAGAGGATCGTCAAGAACGGATTTCATGCACAGACTTCGCAAGCAGGATTTCACAGGATGTTTCAGAGTAGTGTGTTTTTTTTGGTAATTTTCTTATACATTTTAGAAACGTTATACTCATTATACGTTTGACATTTAATCATGATATTTGTTGGAAAACTATGTTTACTACGATTACAAACAGTAATCGATCACAAAACCATGGTTAAAGGGATACTTCACCTCTGGAAAGATGAAGGTGTATTTAAAATGGGTCATTTATGTAGAAGAAATCATTTTTGAATTTGGAGCTTTCTAGACTGAGAAAAGCCAGAAAATTTATTTTTGGCTTATGTGGATGAAAGACAACAACTCCCAGAATGCACTTGCTTCGCTGCCCTTTTTACAGTCTATGGTTTAGACCATAGATATTGATGTCTATGGTTTAGATGAGCGTTATGGAGGGGAAATCTGCGTGCATATGGTGACGCAAAAGTGTGTGAAATTCAATGTAGTATGCACTCCAGGCGGCTAGGTGGCAATGTGAAGCACTGATCGGTGCCTTCACTGCCTAGCAGACTTTTGCGTTTTTACCGTTTAGACGGAAACGCGACGGTGGAGCGTTTTTAAGATTTCCACTCTGGAGGGTGGTTTCACTTTTTTGCGTTTTTAAGCCCCAAAAACGCTGTCGCCGTCTAAACGAAAGGCACATCTGATAAAATATTTTTACGTTTTCACCCGCGAGCGTTCTCGTGTAAACAGGGCCTAATAAAGTACTTCAGTTCTTCTTAAGTGTCAAAAAACGAATTGCATTTAATATAAATTTAAACTATAATACATTTTCATTTAATTCCAATTAAAATGCAGATAAGAAAACATTATATTCAGTTCACACTTAAGTATATATTTGAAGTATATTCCATAATAAGTAAAAAATAATAATTATAGGTTGCTAAAAACCTATAATTATTTAGCAGTTTACAAGTTCCTTTAGAAGAATTATCAGCAAACAAAGTTAGGAACTTTGATACTTTAATTTGTCCTTGTTTAACTTGTTCATAGCTCTACACGAATCAACCAGATGCATGTCAACCAACCTATCTCTCTCTCTTCCTCCACTCTGTAGAGCGCCTCTCAGCCACGGCTCTCTCATTCAGAGATGACTGAGGACTACCCACGATTCCCTGACATCCACGATCTCGACCTGGCCCTTCTCAATCCACGCATGATTGTGGCAAGTCCTCTGACCTATAAAACTCATCAGGGAATGCCGTGACTCACAGCAGTTCATAAACTGCTGGATATCAGTTATACATGATGTGTGTTGATGTGCATAATGACTATTAATTGGTGTTAATTGGAAACGTTGAAGAGCTCTTGCTGTAAAGTGAGCCATGCAGTGATGACAGTTTGTTCAGTGGTCTCTCTTAGACATAATTAGCCTAATTTTGTTTTTCTTTTTTCTTTTTTTACAGGATGTGACTCCTTACATGAACCCCTGTCCGAATACAGTCTCTCCAAATACACGCGTCTCCCAAGTATTCAATCTGTTCAGGACCATGGGGCTTCGACACTTACCTGTAGTCAATGCCGTGGGAGAGGTACGTCTTAGACTGAGAGGGACGTTTACACTACACAGAAAACTCTTTATGCGTTTTGACCGTTCATTTACACAACAATGGAGTTTTGGGGGCCTGATTATGCAAACTTTTAAAGACTTTCAAAGTGCAAATTTGTGGAAACGGTGACGTCATGCACATGCGTATTATGTGTTCCGTCTATAGCGTAGTGCTTCTTTACTAAGTGACATCGGCCACTACTGGCCTGGAATGCATAATGCAGCGTTTTTAGTCATTTTCGCGGGATCGTTTTCAGAAAGGCAAAAGAAAAACTTTTCCGTTTTTAGTTGTTGTGTAAACACCCTTAATAAGCACAAACCATCTAAACATGTAGATGGAAACAAAGTGGCAAAGAAATATAGAAGAAACCTTCTGTGTCTTCATTCATTTGAATGCGATTTCTTGTTTTCCTTTTTCTTTAGTGTGTTATGTAGCTGTTTGTGCATGTATAAGATCTGCAGAGTTACAAAGCTCAAAGTCTCAAACCTAAAGAGATATTCTTTGTAAAAGTTAAGGCCTTCCTAAAACGCTTCGTTCAAACACGCCCAACAAATCTACGTCAGTGTGTGGGGGCAGAGTTTCGTAACAACGCCCAATTGTATACGCAAAGAAAGAATGCAGAACTTTTAGTCTCGCTGTGTAATTGTTACCGCCATGTCGTGGAGACGCTATGTTTCTCGTTGCGAAAGCCAAACTACTTTGTCTGGCCTTCCAAAAGAGGACACAATTAGAAAACAGTGGTTAAGCTTTATTTACAACAGTGTTCCTGAACAGTACAACCAAAATATTTGACTGTGTGCTGCGCATTTTTCGGAGGACTGTTTCCAGAACCTGCGAGAGTACAAGGCCGGCTGTGCTCAAAGGCTGATTCTAGAAAGTGGGGCAATTCCATCTTTGCATTCTGGCGCTTCTGACTCACAGACACAGTAGCAAATTCTTAAAATATGAAAACATACTTACAGGCTGACTATTCAAATGCGAGTTTTGAGTAGTAGAGGGTACCGCTTGTTTGACGTTTCTACGATCACAAATGCAGACATGGTTTTTATGTTTACATAGTGTTCCCCCCCCCCCCCCCAAAAAAAAAAATTAACACGGCGCAATGCTTAAAAAGACTAAGAATAAGAACTTAAAAGAATAAGTCATTATAATCAATAATTATCTCCCCAATGAAATAGAACCTTACCAATCTGGGCTGCGTTTCCCAAAAGCATCGTAAGCCTAAGTTGATCGTAAAAACGATCGCACGACTGATCTTAATATTATGGTCTGTTTCCCAAAAGCATCGTAGCTTAAGTAGCACTTGAAAATCTTCGTAGAACTACGAGTGCTCTGGAGTAATCGTACATCCCCAAGTGCATCGTAAGAAGACAGATTTATGAGGACACCTGTAGGACAACCGGCAGATTACACCTTTAACTTTATTCAAATGCAATGTGATTATAATATAAGGTTTTTATTGTACTTTATTGTACACTTTATTACTCTTTTTTTTGTTGTTAGTTAAATTAATGTATAAATTAAATAATTAAAAAGGTCAGAAAACAAAACAAAAAAAATAGAAATAATTTAATCTAATAATTTTAATCAAAATTAAAATAAATGAACAAAATAAATAAATTAAAGAAATCCTTTAAATCTGTTAAAAATTACATCTTTGTTTCGCTCTATCTCCTCTAAAAGGACATTAATTGCATCTTTTTGAAAGGGAAGGTTTTTTTTTTTTTTTGCCATTTTGTCAGTGCCTCCGCCTGTAGGTGCTTTATATAGACTTGTCTTGATTGCTAATCCACAACATATGACAATTATTAGGTTAAACGTTCAGAATACGATTCCATATAAGGTTATATTTCAGCGCTTCGCGAATGGACAGCGACTCTTAAGTAGCACGTAGAGCGCGTTCATGTTAAGTTCATTTTTGGGAAACGCTCGTGGAATTGCTGCGAGCGTTCGTAACCTTGCACGTAGAAAGCGCTCTTAAGAGCTAAGATACATCGTTATCGGGAAACCCGGCCCTGATAAGTTCTGGTCCAGTCGCGCTGGCAAAGTTGATCGATCAGCTTGGTCATCTGCATCAGATTCGGGCTCGAATTGAAAAGGTAGTGCCGACATTATCACCTGTCATTATTGCTTTGGGAGCTGATGTTCCAAATCCGGTAAGGGGCGTAAGATTTCCGTCGCACGCTTCAGGTTTTCAGGCCAATCACAATGCACTGAATTGCTGGCCAATCAGAGCACACTGCGCTTTTCAGAACAATGAGCTTTGTGAAAATCAACGCGTTTTCCAATTCAGTGAAAGTATAGTGTCCAGGGGCTGTAAAGCTCCAAATGAACAAAAAAAGCTAAACATAAAACAAACCATATTATTGAGGGTGAGTATATGACAACAGAATTACATTTTTTGGATAAACCTTTTCTCTTTTTTTTTTTTTTTTTTTTTTTTTTTTCTCAGAATATATTTTCTTGGAAGAAGCTTAGTAAACTACAAGAATGGTTTCATACATTTGTGTTTTGCTGTTTGTGTCTCTTGCAGATTGTGGGAATAATCACCAGACATAATCTTACCCATGAGTTTTTAGTTGCTAAACTTCGACAGCATTACATCACAATCTAAGACTCCTCTGGCGCCATCTGCGATCAATCAGCCATACTCGAGTAGCGGCTCGCTTGAGATGATATGAGACGAGCCGAACGCTCCAGGGACCTGAGACCAGATCGCCTCCGGACCTGAACCCCTGCTTCAGGTCGACCCTTAAGCCATTCCTAGTCACTGCGTGGACCGCTAGAGTTCGGTATCTGACCCGTCCAGGCACAAACACACACACAATTAATGCAGGTGAGATACCATTAATCAACACATTTCAGGAAAGCATCCTGATTTCCTCATACTGACGATGTTCTCTGCCCGTGCTTTACCAACCTCACTGTAGCACTTTTAATTTTGTCTCTTTAAGTTCTGAATGTGTTAAATTGTGCTGACCATTTCTGTGTATTTATGAATGTTTGCTTTTGCACAAAGAGTGAGATAAACCACTGACCACAGTCCCTGGTCAAGATCTTTTTACTTAAAGGGTAAATATTATGAAACCAAGAACATGTCTGTGTCATTATTTACCCCAGAATCAAAAGAAAGATTTGTGTGTGTATAAAGAAAATGCTGCTGCTTTTTTTTTTTTTTTTTTTTTTTTGACCATTAGGATTTTTTAGCATTATGGCATTGTGATAATGAAGCACATTTCCCCCAAATGAAAAATTCTTTTCGTTACTGTTCTGTCAAAGGAATATTTAAATTCTATTGCCATCATTTATTCTGATTTCGATAAAATTACTGTATTACAATAATACAGATATTTGTTTTAAAATTCACTGTATTTGTTAATTAATGTAAAGAGAGTCATCAAAATATAAATAATTGGAATTGCTTAAAATCCATTTATGGCGCATAACAGTAATTATAAATTGTAAAATGAACGTTAAAATTCAACAAATTAAATAAATTGTTAAATAAGGCTTAATTTACTCTATAAACAATTTTTTTTTTTTTTTTTTTTTTTTTTTTGATTTGGGGTGGAATTTGACCAATTTTCATGAGACCTTTCTGTCATTTTCGGCATTTATAACAAGTGGGAAATTGTAATTGTGGCATTAACAATATTTTTACTGTTATCTTCAAATAATCATTATGCCCATTCCATTGAAATTTCCTGACATTCTTGATTGTTGTTTTGTCAGGGAAGAAAGTTCTCAGGGTGTGTTTGTATTAATGAACCAATCAAACCACCATCAAGTCACTAAATTACAGGGATTTATGTAATATTCTTGTTTTTGTAATCTGACATCCACTGTAATGTACGGTCATGATATCAGTATCATAATGCGACTGTGGTTTGATTTCAAGGGACTTATAAGAGCAGACTAAATAGTATTAGAAGAAATGATAGCACATTTATATACTACACATTCCTTCTCTTTTTTTATTTTTATTTGATTTATTTAAGATGAATTCCACTGAAGAGATTTTGTCACATTATATCACACTGCAAATATTGTTTTAAATTATGCTTTAAAATGTCATTTATCTATTGCAGTTTTTTATTGTGATGTGAAACCATCAGTTTTATTTGATGTGTCTTTTCAAATGTATGTTTTATAACCATACAGATTATTTGTTGACTAAATATGTGCTGCAGGTATAGATAGTTGACTGAACACCATCCGTCTGTTATAAGAGCTTCATAAAGTGACATGCAAATGTTATGAAAATCATCTGTAATCTCAATACTCCATTCTAGTGTCATGTATTCTATCATTATGGGTTTTCAGGTGATGGATACAATGCAGTATAGTCAAAATAAAATTCCCTTGTAAACTTGCTTGGTAGAATGAGTTCAGGTTTTGGTCTGTATTTCTACAGCATTCCTAATAGGATTTATAAAACTGTACTTATAACATGGTTAAGGAAACTAATTTTATTCATTTAATATTCATGAAATGGATTGCTTCTGCTATGCTAGAATCAGCTTTCATAACCAGATGCTGGTCATTGTCATAAAAAAAAATCTAATATTACAGTATTTGAATCAGATTACATAATGATGGACCTTACACAGCTATAACACAACCTTATATGCTTTTTGTATGTGTGTGCAGTTAAAGGAAGTACTTATACAAAGAGTTTTCAAAAAACAAAAAAATGCCCTGATAAGTCACCATTTTAATGACAGGTTTCTTCAGGCGTCTTGGAGATGTTGCCACACTTCTTCTGGATTTAGTCTTGTCTCATTTTTTTCTGTTTCTTCATGTAATCATAGACGGACTCGGTGATGGTGAGATCAGATCTCAGTGTGGATCATACAGGCTGTTGTCAGACTCCTTGTGCATACAAAAATCTCACAAGATTATTACAATTAATGGCAATAGAAATGTTTGGAAATGTAAACTGATACTGCCTACTGACACACTACAGCAAAAGATAAAAATAACTGGCTTAAAACCTTTTCTTGTGTGTGTGAAAAAAACTTTTGCACAGTACTTTTAAATGGTAGTGTATTTGTATATGTTGTTCTAGAAGTAAGCCATAAATATATATATGGCTTACTTCTAGAACGGCATATACAAATACACTACCATTTAAGTTGTTGGTCGGTAAGACTCTAAGAAGGTCTTTAATTCTCACCAAGGCTGCATTTATTTAATCAAAATACAGTACACTGTCACGTTCTGGAGGATGTTGGCATTAAGGAAATTACCTTTAGTTTAATGAATAATACTATAAAAGTGAAATTGAGGAGTGACAAAGGCAAAACTTGACAATAAAAGTGACTTAGTAAAAAAGTATGCATATTTTCTTTGACATATTTCCATTAGAGGGAGATGGACATGGCAACATCTGCTCAAAGCAATGTAGTGAAATTATTTAAAATGGACTTAATTGTGATATAGCAATAAATCACATGATTTCCATCTATATACATTGTGAGTTTTTTGTAGTATCAGTATTAAGACGTGTATGATGAGTATGAAAAGGCACTTTATAGCAGGAATGAGCAGTTTGATGTGAATAAAGAGTCCCTGCACCTGCTTTTCAGTCAGTCATATTCACAGTCGAGCTCAGTGGCGGATTCATTTAGTTCTTCACGGCCGAGTGTGTGGAGTTAAACACACTCTGACACATGCATCAAACCTCCTAATGTAGGCTGATGTGTCGGACATGGACTATTTCAGCACAGATCCGATTTCCACCAAGGAAACAAGGCTCATAAAACGTTGAGCTAATTGTGGCTTTCCTCAATGACAAATTAGGCCGTTGTCATTTTGCTTCCATTCCAGTTCACATCTGTGCTTTTGTACGAAGAATGAATTTATAGTGAATAAGGGAGGCAACATGTTCGTGGACCTGTGTTTTCAATTATTGTACAGGTTTCCAATCTTTCACAACAATGTTGTTTTTTTTTTTTATATGTCACTGACACAGACTTCTCTTGACAAGATTCAGACTCTATCTGTGGTGTTATTCTTGTTCATTGTTCAGATTTCAATAAATTATAATCTTACAAGAGAATTTAAGATATAAATCTTAGAATATAAAAGCTTTTTTGTCTAGATTTAAAGGAACACTCCACCGTTTTTTTAAATAGGGCTTATTCACCTTCTTTCCTACATTTAGATAGGTGAGCAAATGCATTTTTGTCTCAGTGCATGCATTGTTTTAGTTTGACAGGGTCGGCTCTAGCTTAGCTTAGCATAATGAATGGAATCCTTTGTTGCCAGCTAGCATGTCCCGAGTAAAAGTGATATAAAAAATATTAAAAACCCACCTAATTACTTCTTGTGGCCTGCATATTCACAACAAGTACAAATAGTGATGCAGATTAACACTAGGCGATTTCCTAGGCAGATACTGACTTGGGACTATATTAGGGGGAAGCACAGGCGAAGCACTGCTACTTGGGCGCAGAGATATCACGCTCGAGTAGCAGTGCTTCGCCTGTGCTTCCCCCTAATATAGTCCTTAATATATAAGTCAATATCTGCCTAGGAAATCGCCTAGTGTTAATCTGCATCACTATTTGTACTTGTTGTGTATACGCAGGCCACAAGAAGTAATTAGGTGGGTTTTTATATTTTTTATATCACTTTTACTCAGGACATGCTAGCTGGCAACAAAGGATTCCATTCATTATGCTAAGCTAAGCTAGAGCCGACCCTGTCAAACTAAAACAATGCATGCACTGAGACAAAAATGCATTTGCCCACCTATCTAAATGTAGGAAAGAAAGTGAATAAGCCCTATTTCAAAAAACGGTGGAGTGTTCCTTTAAAATTCTCAGCCATTATCTCAAGATACTTCCTGGGATGCTTTGCAAACAGTATTGAAGAAGTTCCTATGTACACTGCTAAAAAAAGGTAAATATTAATGGGAATATACTTCAGAGATGTTTTACTCATAAAAAATTCTAGGAGTGCCAATAATTGTGGCCAACGTGTTTTGGAGAAAAACATTTATTTCATAATGTGATCCCGTTACAAAGAATGGTGTGAAAAGGGAAAAACATGCGGCAGTCCTGTGGGCGAAAATGCCTTGTTGATGCTAGAGGTCAGAGGAGAATGGGCCGACTGATTCAAGCTGATAGAAGAGCAACTTTGACTGAAATAACCACTCGTTACAACCGAGGTATGCAGCAAAGCATTTGTGAAGCCACAACACGCACAACCTTGAGGCGGATGGGCTACAACAGCAGAAGACCCCACCGTGTACCACTCATCTGCACTACAAATAGGAAAAAGAGGCTACAATTTGCACGAGCTCACCAAAATTGGACAGTTGAAGACTGGAAAAATGTTGCCTGGTCTGATGAGTCTCGATTTCTGTTGAGACATTCAGATGGTAGAGTCAGAATTTGGCGTAAACAGAATGAGAACATGGATCCATCATGCCTTGTTACCACTGTGCAGGCTGGTGGTGGTGGTGTAATGGTGTGGGGGATGTTTTCTTGGCACACTTTAGGCCCCTTAGTGCCAATTGGGCATCGTTTAAATGCCACGGCCTACCTGAGCATTGTTTCTGACCATGTCCATCCCTTTATGACCACCATGTACCCACCTTTTGATGGCTACTTCCAGCAGGATAATGCACCATGTCACAAAGCTCGAATCATTTCAAATTGGATTCTTGAACATGACAATGAGTTCACTGTACTAAAATGGCCCCCACAGTCACCAGATCTCAACCCAATAGAGCATCTTTGGGATGTGGTGGAACGGGAGCTTCGTGCCCTGGATGTGCATCCCACAAATCTCCATCAACTGCAAGATGCTATCCTATCAATATGGGCCAACATTTCTAAAGAATGCTTTCAGCACCTTGTTGAATCAATGCCACGTAGAATTAAGGCAGTTCTGAAGGCGAAAGGGGGTCAAACACAGTATTAGTATGGTGTTCCTAATAATCCTTTAGGTATATATATATATATATATATATATATATATATATATATATATATATATATATATATATATATATATAGGTGTCATATTAACTGACTTTATTTTATTATTGTACCAGACACAGACTTTCAATCTTAAACTATGAAAAAAAAAAAAAAAAAAAAAAAAAAAATGAATAAGCCTATTATAGGTTTAAAACTATATGATGATCTAAAAAACTGCCTTGCATTTGTGTCATCATTTCCATCAACAATTTTACCACAACCTTTTTCAAAAGTTAGTGTACTTTTTTACCAAGGTGCCAATATTGTCAGTGAACATGCTTGAAACTAAATATAAAGTGCGATTTGTGAGGAAGACAAAGAGAAATCCAATAAAGCTGCAGTTTTGTCAAATTATGTAAAACGAGTGAAAATGAAGTGTGAATATTCTAGCAATATGCAGAAAAGGTCAATTAAAGTAGCTAATACATAATTTGCTACCTACTAAAATCTTGATTAAACTTAACCTTATTATTATTATATGCAAGATATAAAATTCTAGCCATGACATTTTATCCCCCCCCCCCCAAAAAAAATCATATTGTCATTTCCATCACTGTCATTAACATAATTGTCATATATAGTAAATAATATTCATGACTTTCAGACAGAATTCTCTCATCCGTGATTATTATGTATCAGTATCCACTGACATTGTTAGTGGACAAATGCAATAAACTAGTGAAGTGTGAAAAGTGTGTTTTCATTTTATAAAAGTCTACATAACCAAAAGTGTCCATAAGCTGAAGAAACTACAGCATATGGTGGAACTGAATCACTTTTTGACAGTCATCTCAATTGACTTGAATTGATACACATACTCACATACTGTCATTCCCTTCATTACTTTTCAGGCCAGTGGGTAAAAAAATCCTATCCTGACAGAGGTCTACCCATTAAAAATACAAGAAAGTATAAAAATGATTGGTCACCAGTGGGTGAAAAATCCTGTCCTGACAGCTCTACCCAATAAGTGTATATGAAAGTATAAAAATGATTGTCCGCCGACTGGAGGACATTTTGCCTATGGTCATACATCACATCTGCCACTTTATCTCTCAGCGTAGTGGATTAACCCGCTGGCTAACACCAATCCTCACCTTCGGGAATGGCATGAGATTTCCAAGAGGAGCGCTCGTCTAATTGGAGGATATGAAGGTCTCGACTCGCTCATTCTCTTGTCAGTGCTTTCTGACTGTATTCACACTAGACCAGAGAAATCAGGCTCCGACAGTCTGTTAGTAGGCCTATGTGACGCACTCACTGAGGAGATCTGAAGTTTCTAATGAGAGCCGTCCACTGCTGAAATGGAGGCATTATTCATGCAATCAGGAGAGACCCCGTCGAGCTTGTGTAATAGGATTAAAGCTGACATGGCTGTAGTTTTTAAGGCTTAGGGCAGGTGTTGATAAGCTCAGGAGTAATAACCACCTGCAGCTGTTCCACTCATTATAGTGTGTCTTGTAATGAGTCTGATAATGGCCATTAGAAGAGATGGTGTGGGTGTTAAATGAGTCACAACATAGATTCCTTTGAATGAGGGAAAGGGGTTGATGGTGAGTTTCTATGTTAACCATTGAGTTTTTGTACTTCACTGTTAAAGAAATACTAGAATTGAAATGGTTTTAAACTCAGATTTTTATTAGCATTCAATACTACACCTCAAAAGCCTTGCAACGTGGGATCTAAACATCCCGTTCTTGAAACAAAAACGACATGTGTTTTACATTTTATTTCGAAGTACAGTTTCAGCTGTAGAAATGTGTGACACACAAAAAGAATAACAGAAGTGCTACTTAGATAAAGCCAGCAGGGATATTAAAACACCAGCAGGAGTATTCAAATCTCATAAACTTCATAAATGAATGCAGAATGAGTAAAGCATTAATAATGCACATAAATATACCATATACTGTATGTATTTCAACACTCCGATTAGCACTCAACTACTTGTACGTAATAAATATATCAACCATCAGATAATACAAAGCAGATGTCATAACGGGGATTGCAAAACATGGAAGGGTTTCATTTCCATATTTTACATTAGTTTTCATGTTTAAATATCTCACACAGTTTCAGTTTTACATACATTTTGCTTTCATTTTTCTACTCCTACAAATTCAATTTCCGTGTCAACCATAATTACTACTCGTGCAGTTTTTATGAGCTCAGAAACATTGAGGCAATGCAGAAAAGGTCAGATACATTTTGCTAATATGAAGTCATTTTCCGTTTTAATTTTTCACAGGTGTTTTACATGGTTAAAGGAAATGTCAGGAAAATTAACAGAAAATGCCCTAGCAAAAAATGTCTACAGATATTTTCCTTCCAGTGCACATGAAATAATTTTTAATAATAAAAATAACTTTTTTCTTGTATTATTTGTCAGACCACAGAACCATTAAAAATACTTGAATACGTATATTATGAATACGTAAATATTGAATACGGTAATTGAAACCGGGGGGAAATGGTGATAGTTAGATTTAAATATACTTTCCCCCTTTTAAATGTAACTTTTAATCTCAAATCCTTATTTTAAATGAAGAAAAAAAAAGATAATGGACAACTATCCACATGTAAAATAATTTATATACCATAAAAATATATTGTAATTTTAATGTCACTGTATTCAGTGGTTGTAGCTAACCTTTTTTAGAGTTGCACCCGAGGGTGCTGGAGGACCCTATGCGATCCAGCCTTCCCCCAAAACAGCCAGACAGGCTTTTGCTCCGGGTGGACATGAGAAGATCTATAAGGCGATTTCTCTGCGTCTCGAATCCATCTGGGAGGTTGGTGTCCTCCGCTGGTGCTGCTTCGTCCTCTCTGTCTCTGTCCCAGGACGTGGAAGCGGGGCTCTGCTCCAGCATGGTGTTGCTGTCTTCATAATCTAAGGCTCTGTCTTCTGTGGCCAGGGCCTCCTCAAACTGCTGCAATAAGCTCTGGTAGAGCAGCATAGAGTTAACAGAATTGAATACAATAGACTTTCCACTGAAATATTTTCTTTTCTTGAAATCTTTATAACTGTATAATAATTTAGTGCCCTAATATACATACTTATAAATACCTATATAATATACCATACCTATATAATATACACTCATAAAAAATAAAGATTCCAAGTTTTCTTTTTTGCAGTGATCCCATATAACCATTATGGGTTCCTCAAAAACACTTTATTTTGATGGTCCACTTTAGACATTCTACTAACATGTCAACTAACTCTCATTAGAGTATTAGTAGACTGTCTGCTTAATATCTGCTAACTCTTTATTTTGATGCTCCCCAACAGACATTCTACTGACTATAAGTAACTCTGAAACTACGTCAACTTATTCTACTCACTCGAATTCTAACCACTAACCCTAACTGGTTACCCTAACGAGTAACTTTGCAAGAACATGTCAACTTATTCTAACCCTGACCCTACCAGTCTACTAACAGTCTACTAATACTCTAATGAGAGTTCATAAATAATCGTCTTTTTGGTTTCACTTTATTTTGATGGTCCCTTTAACACATTCTGTTGTCTATAAGTAATTTTGCACCTACATGTCTACTAACTCTCCTTAGAGTATTAGTAGAGTATTAGTAGACTGGTAGGGTCAGGGTTAGAATGAGTTGGCATGTACTTGCAAAGTTACTTATAGTCAAGTCAAGTCATCCTCATTTATATAGCGCCTTTAACAATGTAGATTGTTTCATAGTAGAATGTCTGTTGGAGGACCATCACAATAAAGAGTTAGCAGATATTAAGCAGACAGTCTACTAATACTCTAATGAGAGTTAGTTAACATGTAGTTGCAAAGTTACTTATAGTCAAACAGAATATTCAAAAGGGACCATCAAAATAAAGTGTGGCCATTTTTTTTCTTAGAACATTTTAATAATCTAAAGAGCCTTTTCCCCCCACTTTTAAAGAACCTTTTGTGCAATGGAAAGGTTCTGTGGATGTTATATGTTCTTCACGGAACCAAAGATACCAATAAACAACCTTTATTTTTAAGAATGTAGTTTCTTGCCTGTTTAGCTCACAATAAATCTAATTTAATTCAAGGCCTTGATGAATAAACAGATCCAAGCGATCTGCTTTCACAGCAAGTTCTCTTGGTTTTTAAGAAAAGGGATTCAAAGCAGAATTACCTTCAGCTTGGCCATGTTGCTGGCAGAACTGTGTCTGCTCAATGTATGCGCTTGTACATCCATCTGGTGCCAAAGCAGGACCAATAGTCCCGTAAGAATGAGTTCTCTGATCATCTCTGGGTTCCTCTGGATGCTGTGTCTTGCCCTCTGAACTGGCCGTCTGCCTGCTTCACTCTTATATAGGGACAGTTGACTGTCAGGAGCTCATCCTTTGTAAACTGTGTGAAGTGCATTCCAACACTTCATCTCTGATAACGTTCCTGGACTAGATTTCCTTTTAAGTGGCTGTTTGGTGCAGTGTGAGGTGCCTTGCTGGAGAACTCCTGATCTGTGTTGGGTCTGGTAACTCGGACACAAACAGTGACCTCAGGCATCATCGGGAATGCATCCGCTACACGAGTGTTTCACATGGTTCCGGCATCACCTCAGAACTGATACAAAAGTATACCATAGGGGGTTAAAGCAGATGATGGTCTATATATAGCCCAATGATGTTGACTGAGAAGAGGACTTTATGGAAAAACAGTAAATAAAAATACACCTCTACTTTTACCCCTGTTGTGAAAGCTAAACTAAACTAGATTAATTTCTCTAAACTGGTTAATAGACACATTTTAAGGCAATGTAAAAACTAGAGTGATATTTTCAGTGCCAAACAGGAAATTTGCAAAGCTGCAGTGTAAGACTGGTTTATTTATTTGCTGTCTAATAACTAAACCTAAAATAATTTGTTGCAGAATTAATATAATGGTTATGAGATTATATTGGAGTGGCTGATTAGGGAGACGGAGGCTACTTGTCAAATATTTTACTTAAGGGAAAATTTGGATGAGGTCAATGTACTTTGAGGGCTTGACAACAAAAATGGTTTACTGTGACAGGCAATACCCTGAAATATGTAATATAATATAATATAATATAATATAATATAATATAATATAATATAATATAATATAATATAATATAATATAATATAATATAATATATAGAACACATTAATGATATCTAATAGTATTTCAAATGTCTGTATTTCAAATGTATTAAACAATAAAACAATTTTGAAACAAAATAATTCAGGAAAAAAAGAAAACATGCGATGAACAAGAAAATATCAACCCGTTTTGGCCAACAGAAATTTTAATTAATGATTTGTACATGTGACAACTTGTCCCGACTTGGCAATTTTGGTTTGGAGGACAACCTTATGTTAAATAATTCTGTTTTTCCATATTTAGTTACATATTTAAACAAAAAAATGTCATGTGAAAAAAAATTCTTAATTCCTTAAAATAGCTTGAATATAACTCCACACCTTGCTTCATTTCGCCTTTGTCACCTTTGGATTTTGGCTTGCTTAGTTGGGGACATTTAATATTCCACAATATTATTGATCTGCCTGCACAGACTCCATTATATGAGAACTGAACCGAGATGGACGATGACATCGCGGTTTTCTCCAGAGCGGCTATATATATATAAATGAACTAAATTAGTAACTTTTTTACAATAAAAATGAACCATCACTGAACTTACTTAAGCTGGACTGTGATGCTATTTTCTTCTGGAAACAAACTTTGTTGCATTATTTTCCTGTTATCACTGTAAAGTTGATTTGAAACAATCTGTATTGAAAAAAGCGCTATATAAATAAAGGTGACTTGACCTGACTTGACTTGACTATATGTGGAGTCATGTATATGCAAATTAGCCCTGCCTCCACTCAATCACTCAAGCTCAGAATACCTAATCCACTCGGTCAACTTTACTGTAGTAAACGCTGCTCAATGGCAAGTGGAAGAGTGAATTATTCAGGTTCATCTACGAGTCGATGTATCAGAATGATAATCCGTTTTATGTATGGCTCTCTACAACATCGAACACATTTTGGTGGTAATTCATATGATTATCCATTTGCATAACTATGTTATTAAGCAACTAATAATGTGTTGCTAATATTACACATTATCCATGTTCCCATTCGCCATCTCAGTCTGCCTTCTAAAACGAAGTATGTATCCTTAATAATATCGAGTATTTGTCTTAAAGCATATTAAAAACACCACATATAAACAACATTGAAATCTTGATTTTCACCACAGGGAGTCTTTAACAACTTCAACTGCAAGACTCTTTGTTCTCAATTTCACCGCCAAACCTTGTGACAACATAGGTCTAAATTATAGTAGTCAGGATTATGACCTTGAGTAATGTGAGGTGATGTCGCTCTCCATGGTGCTGAAACCGGTTGCGTTGATAATGATGGCCTGAGGGTGGACTCCATGGACAGTTTGATCACTGTATTGTTGTTGTTGTTGTCAGGCAAATAGAGCAAGAACATTATCACTCCCCTTAAACTATAGTACTTGTAAAGAACTATATCTCAAGTGACCTTGAGCTTGGGAAAAGTGCTTTATAAATAAAAATTATTATTATACTTAGCCTATTAAAGAAAGCAGACCAGAGTTCAATATAACCTCATCACATTATGATTTAAATCTTGATTATGTGATTGATTAAATCCAAGAGTTATTGTGAAAACTCTTTCTACAATTATATGCATGGGTTCTTAAAGAAAAAAATAAAATTGAATAAGAATGAAAGATGTCCAAAACCAAGGCATGTGTAAACATTTATTGTATATTAAAGAGGGCATGTACAACTGATTTGACTGACAATTAAATTAAAGATGCATATAAATATATAACTCCACTTTTTAAATAATTTAATAAATAAATATGCATAGTTAAGAACATTTTTGGAGTCTGTTACAGATAATAACACTATAAAAATATTTTGTCAGGTAACCTAAAACGTGCTTCAAATGTTAACATCTAAATTTAAGTTTTTTTGTTCAAGTCAACATTATTAGGTTACACCAAAAAAAAAAATCATTGTAAGGTCAGATCAAGTAAGTAACAACTGCACAGTTTCAATGTTTACAGTGTAGAAGCTGCTAATCATTAAGACTTCACTTCTTCTTAGGACCTGAAAATAGAAAAAAATAGAGAAAAGTGTAAGTTAGACAACCATCATACCATTATATTGAGTCTGTATTTTAAGGGGTCGAGAAAATGCACGTATTTGTCCAAAAACTGTTCATTCATTTTTATTCAACGTATTCTATGTTCCTATTAACTGTAGCTGTGCGATATAGAAATGAAGTCGTTACCTGACCGCCGGGCAGTGTTACATCCCAGGGACGACATGGAACCGATTCTGTCTAATCTGCTCCCGAAACACCCAGAGGATCTCTTGGAGTCCTGTCGGACTGTCCTCAAGTCCCGAGCAGACAGATAGTCTCTCATGTCAGTCTTGGGATAAGGTTTAACGATGGTTTCTTCTCGTGCTGCTTCTTCTTCCACTTTTGCCAGTATTTGGTCTTGAGAAGACACAGGAATGGACTCTTCCAGTCTCTGTAAAAGAAGCTGAAAGCGTGGCTCATTAGTCACTGTTAGTGTGAGCATTATTAAGCAAGTTTTCTCCCTCTCTCTCTCTTATTCCTGATTTTGTTCTTACCTTTAATACATCCATGTCCTCTGTGGTTAAGGCTGAGTTTTGTAGCGGGAATGCACCCGTGAGCTGAACGCTGAAGAGTAAGATAAGGCAGACTAGAGGAATGTCAAGCGATTTCATGTTTCCTGACTTTTTTTTGCTGTTCGTCTTCTTCTTCTTGCTGTGTGGTTGTCTGTATACTCTCAGTTGAGCCTCAAGCTCTTTTATACCTAAACGTTTGACATGCCAGTAATGTGAAGAATGGCTGCTGCATTCCAACACCTCAGTCTGATAAAGGCTGCTGTCGGAAATGACTCCTTTAAAGCTAATAGATGAGTCCAGTGACGGAAACTCAAATGATTACATTGTACTCTCTTCCCTGAAATCATTCACATCAAGTGTCTTGCATTGCACATTACAATAGGCTAGGTTTTATCCAACTTAATGGGCTATTAGTCTGTCAGTAACAAACACTGTAACTTCTATAATATGTTAAAGTGAGCAGTTTAGGCTGAAAATAAATTAATTGAAGTTGCAACGAATAAATTGTGAACATTAACCAACAACTCTCTAACAAATCAATGTGTATGATCTCAATCAAAGTTTCATGATATGCAGTGGACCACTGATGGCCAATTTATAGGCCTACTTCTGCATCGAACTCACGGCGTAGCTACGTCGTAGGCTGTGCATATGTAGCACGCGTAGCATACGGCGTACCCTGACATGCACCTCTCCAAAAATGTAACAACGCGTCAATTCTACGCGGACCACAAGCGCTGTGATTGGTCTGTTAGAACCCCTTCCTCGGGTTTTACATGCTCCCTCTGCACATCAATGCGGACAACAATATAGAAGTATAAACGAAAACCAACGCGTAGGCTACAGCGTAGAAGCTCCGGCATAGGTCCGACGCAGAAGAATAAATCAGCCTCGAGGGTGTGAGGATGGAGCTCGTGCTTTTTTAATCGAACGTTTTTGTTTATGAATCAAAAACGTACGATTTCATATGAAATTGCCAGATAAAAAATTGTTTTCTCGTGAGAACTTTTAATTAACTTTTTAAATAGATAGGCTACTTGTCTTAATATATTAAGATACTTGTCTTAAAGATCTAATTAAGACATTTGTAGGGGATATCAGAGTAGGGGAGGAAAGCATTTAAATAATGTTTATAAAAAACAGCTATTACGGGTGTAATGTGTGTTATCTAAGGGATAATGTACATTCAGGCGGTTGTTATCTCAGAATAAATGGAGGGGTCTTGCATCAGCCTGAAGGGGGTTTATTCCGGCTGGATGTGCATTATCCCGCTTATTACACGGCTACTTGCCACATAAGTACATTTTTGACACGAAATATTGATCTGAGTTGAAATATTTTATTAGGTCTTTAAACTCAAAGCTTTATACGGAGAGAGCAGTTGCTAGCACGGCAAGTTCAAACTAGATGGACAGGGATACGGGGATACGGTATAGTAATACCACTTATTACACAGAATTTTGCCACATAAATAATTATGGAGATAAGAGATACTGATCTGAGATTAAACCATTTTAAAATCGTACCTGTAATCCCGTGTACAAAAAATAGTCACAAAATGGCAGCAGCTGCATTTGGATGAAACAATAGAGAGGAGTCAACGATGCTAGATGGCATAATTAATTAACTTATAGCCTACAAAATATTGATTCGACTGAGTTTTAATATTTTATTAGCTCACCAAAAGCAAAACTTCCACGAAGAAAAAACTTTTCTAGTAAGCTGCTGACTTCAGTAACCCGGATGACCCTGTGTTATGTGGTTGTTATCGAGGAATAACATTTCACTGGATGGCGCGATTGACCAATCAGAATCAAGCATTCCACAGAATCATTTATTCCACTTGTAATCAAACAAGTTATAAAAGCCATCATTAAGTCAGTAATAAAATATGTTTGTCATATTTGGACGAACATATAGTAATGATTTAGTCAGGAATTTAATAGGTTATGTACTGTATAGGACAATGAAACTGAAACACCTTTTAGACCACAATAATTTATAAGTATGGTGAGTGCAGCCTTTTGTGGCCAAAACAGCATCAATTCATCTTGGGGACGACTGATACAAGTCCTTCACAGTGACCAGAGGGATTCTGAGCCATTCCTCTTCCAGAACAGTGGCCGGGTCACTATGTGATGCTGGTGGAGGAAAATGTTTTCCTCCAAAATACCCCAAAGTGGCTCAAAAATGTTTAGAGCCATGGGAGATCACTTCATCAACTTCACTTTCATGTTCATCAAAGCTTTTTGATGTGTCCATCAAGCACAGAATACTATGATATTGCAGCCCAATATCACTATCAATGCTTCACTCTGGACTCATCAGAGAACAATTCCGTTTTCATATTGTCCACAGCCCAAAATTTGCACTGCTGGCACCATTGAAACTAACATTTGGCTGAGTGACCAAAGGTTTGTCTATACAAACATATACTTGTGTTTTTTGGACGCAATCCGGGTTAGAACATCTCTTTCAGACAGCTTCCTTTTGCGTCAACAGATGTGCACGGTTGTGTGTCATCCTACATGGAGGTATTCACTCAATACACCACAAAGACTTGCTGCCCTGGTCAAAGATGAGCCAGCGAGACACGCACCAAACATTTGTCCTCTTTTGAACTGAAATGTCTTGCATTATGTTGTGTGGATTGCAATATTTTATGTACAGCTGTGCTTTTGCTCTGCTAAATTAGCCTTCACATTAAATTAACCTAGATAGTCTTCCTAGCCTTGTTAGATAATCAGACACACTCTGTCAGAGACATCTCTTTAACCTGGCATACACATAGAACATTATCAATTTCTATTATTCAAATCAGTTAAATGATTGTTAGGCTGCATAAACTAGGTCAGCTGGAACCGGGAACACTTCCCATAACACTTAATGTACTTGTTACGTCGTAAGAAGAATGGCTTCTACACTAATATTAGTCTGTCTGTCTCATCCTTATCTTGAGGTCACCATAGTCGGCAGGATCTGGTCCGTATCCAGATCAGATGGTGGACTCGACCACAGCACAGCCCTGAATGTCAGCAGAGACTGTGACCACTAGACAATCCCCTGTGAAGGCCTTGTTGGCACAGATCCACAGCAGAGACCAAAAGAACCAGACAGGTCCTTCACACAGACCCTATGGTCAGCTTCAGCTCAGCGTGATGAATCATAATGACACCATGTTCGTTCGTGAGCCAGAGGAGAACTGAACTCTGTCACCTGATGGAGTTTGGGTTCCTCGCCACTGTCGCCTCTGGCTTGCTCAGTTTGGGAAACTTAATATCCAACAATATTATTGATCTGACATAGTTGTATGAGAAGTGAATTGAGCTGGACGATTACTGCTTTATTAAATCAGTTAATTTAATAAATTGCTGATCTTTACAACGGATCTGAATCAACACTGAACTGACTTCAGCTGAACAACTTTTATATATTTTATATACAACTTCAGCTGTATAATTTTTCCTTTTTATCACTGTAAAGCTGCTTTGAAACAATCTGTATTGTATAAATAAAGGTGACTTGACATGACTTGAAGATTGGTCATCAGGCCGCACATATAAAGGTGTGAAACCTCCAACACTATATTAGCCAGTTTCAGTTTCATTGTCCAACCCCTGTATATCTCATATCAGTGCTGTTTGAAAGGTCTCAGCCTTCGCTCCCAAATGGTTCATTTCATTTGAGGTTTATAAAGGAAAACAGATCAACAGAAACATGGTTAGGTTTATTACTTAATGAATGAATGAATGAATGAAGCTTGCATTGGTTGTGGGAATTACCAATAACCAATTATTAGCAATTACCAGTTACAGAGTATTTAAAGGTTGTTTCTCTCAAGGAAACATTTCAGTTTGTGCTCAAATAGTCTGTTTTCAGTTTTCAGCTTGTTATGTGGTCTGTGGATCAGGACTTATGGGCACAATCAAGTTTTCAATTGAGGACTTTCACAACAGTCACGTAAAACAGCCCATATATGCTTTAACACTTAAAATATAATCATAAAATAAAACAATAATAATAATAATAATAATTATGATAAGGTCATTTAATTGCAAAAGAAGATTACATTTTATAAATGCTTCGTATTTTAGTCAGTAGCAAATTATGTATTAGCTACTCTAATCTACCTTTTCTGTATATAGCTAGAATGTATATGTATAATGTATATTTATGTATATGCTTGCGGTCACGCATGCAATAGATAAGATCTCACTATATATTTGTATTTAATTATGTCAATAAATTAACCAATTGATCACAATGAAGTGGACTATAGTTCCAGCATACACTGTAAAAAGGTTTATCATGTAACCCAAATGTTTTTGTCATGCAAATAGAAATAAAAAATATATTTTATTTGTCAAAAATCGACTGATTACATTAGATAAAGTAGAAACTGAACCTTTTAGTCACATTTGCACTTTTGAATCACTGGTTTGTTATGAAAATCAATAGTAAAAAATTAAACTCTTAAAACACATTTCTGGGAGAGAAAAAAAGCTCTTTAAGTTTAGTTTTTGACGTTTTTTCGTTTTCTTTTAACGAAGTATCTAAGACATGAACATACGCAGTAGCCTAATTTGCATTCTAAGTTCATTGTTTCAGACCACACTGACACACATGTTATGCAAAATATTTATTTTGCAGCAATATACATTATCTATTGGACTGTATTTAGAGAGGACACAAATAATAAATAAATAAACAGATGCAACAGTACAAATCAGCAGTCATGAATCTTCAAATACAAACTATTTACAAGTCTAAATCTTTAATAAATAATGAACAACACATACAGCATCACTTGAACACAAATCTACGGTAAACTTGCAGTCAACACATAGAGGATATGCCTGCCCAGGTGTGTCAAGTATTTCAAGTCCCAACCTGCAAGAAGTGACATGACATGAAGTAGTAAGACATGACTTAGTTTATTTCTAATACGCGTTTGAACAATTTCCAATGTTTAAATCTCGTCAAGATGAGCAAACATCCCCTAAAATACCTTTGCTTAACACCCGAGCCCGCTAAAAGACCCGATTCTTTCGAGTCTGACTCCAAAGCAGCTCCTCAGTCCGCCTTTCTTGAATCGAGTCCACGAGCGCTTGGAAGTGGACAGTAAGTCACCCAGGAGACGCTCGAAAGCTCTGTCTTTTCCCGCCAGCGCGGAGTTGCGCGCATCTGATTCCCACAGTTGCTCCGCGCGCTCGTCCAGGTCGCTCTTCTCCTCTCTAGCATCTTTCTGCTCCATCGTCGACTCATCAGACTCCACAAACGGCGTGTTGACTTCTTCATCTAACAGCTGCTTAAGACTCTGCTGTAAAAATGTATATGATTAGTCAGGGTCTAATAATAAACGTTTAAGAGTAGTGAGCTAAGACTGAAAAACTCACCTGTAAACTGGAAACTGGTTTGGCACCGACCAAGTTTAAAAGTAGAAGTGAAGACACGCAGAAAATAGAGATGTTGGCGATCATTGTTGTATTGTGGAGAGCAGCTCAGTATCTATGCGCGGCTCTGTTAAGTCTTCGCTCGTACCCAAGCACCGTGTCCAGGTGCGCTCTTTTATTTCGCTGGTTTCGTCACGGTCACCCAGGAAAATCCAGCAGACCCTACGGGGAGGGCTCTTCATTTTCATCAAGATCCCACCTTGTTCATCACCGATCATTAAAATGGTGACGTGTGCCGGAGCCTCCTTCAAATTGCACTGTATGTCAAGCGCAGAACATCATCTCATGTCCTCTTGTCATGGAGGTACACTCTACTTTATCCTAATAGCCTATGCGCTTAAAAATAAAGGTTCCAAAAGGTTTTTCTTTTCTTTTCTTTTTCACAGTGATGCCATAGAAGATGACACATTTTTGGTTCCCCAAAGAACCTTCCAGTGAACAGCACTTAAAAGAACCAGTTATTTTTAGATTATTTTTCCTATTTGTGCTTTGAAAAGGTTAAATGTTCTTCATGGAACCATTGATGCCAGTAAAGAACTTTTATTTTACCACACAAAAAAGGTTCAGTGGGGTTTTATATAGAAGGGGTATCAATTTTAAAGAACAATTTTTATGCCAAAACAGTTCAATCACTCTTAAAATAAGGCTTCCGAAAAGGGTTTTTCACAGCGATGACATGGAAGAACCATTTTCGGGTCCCCAAAGAACCTTTCTGTGAAGAGTACTTTTTTCTACTATACAGAACCTTTTGAGCTTTTTCATGGAGCCATTGATGCCCATAAGGAACCTTTATTTTCAATAGTGTACCTATCTCAGTGTTTTTATCCAATGTTTTTATCCTTTTTATCCAATACTTGGTGCATTTAGTTAAAGACTGTACACAAATTACCAGTGCAAGAAATAAGTAAGGGCATATTCTAGAAGCAAGAATAGAAATGGTAATGTAATTTTTAAATCAACTTATGATCTTTGATTTTTAACGGGAATGAAAGCGAGGCTGTGAGGGATGGACACACAATTCCTCAGTGAGTTGTATTATTAGTCAATGTGTTTTTGGATTGCTCTGCTGACGAAACACTGCAAAAATATCACTCAAATTTTTAAAGCCTTTTTTTTTTTTTACGCAATTGAATTAATAGTAAAATTTCACCAAATTGAATTGAATAATCCTTACGTATTTTAATTGAATAACTGAACAATCCTTTATACAGCTTTTTACAGCAGATACCATTGAAAACAAGGTAAGTCTATCCTTCACAGCCTTGCTTTCATACCTGTCATGGTGCCGCTCTGAATAAGGTCTATATAACTGTAGAAATATGTTTTCGAAAAGCTTCAAACAATAGAAAGGAACACACAATAGAAGTCTTCAGCTGAATTTTCCCATGTGCGTGGATTTGTGACCACCTTTATTTGGTTTGAAATAAACATAACTCCAACCACTAAAATAATTAATACACAATAGAAAGCAATTTCTCAACACTAGCTGAAATATATAATTTTTCAATCAATGTTACTTTCTCCTATTCCTTGTAGAGACAACTTTAAGTAAGCCATTTGGAGGTTTATTTTCCTCAAAACTTTGCAGTGCTATCAAAACATTGCTCCGTGTATTTGGGTCTGGCATAGCAACATTGTCTCTCTCAGCCAATGGCGAGAGCTTGGGGTGAGACTATGGGTCACATAATGGCAGACAGGAGAAGTGTTTAGGAAACCTATTTGAGAACAATTATTGTTCTTACAGTTGCTTTTGGTGACGCCAGTGGCTCCGAAATTACACACTTCAGCTTTAACCCATCTTTGTCTCTAATTACCATCATATTGTCTATTGGCTGCGTATATTATATTCTCTCATATTTCATTTGGGAAGCTCTTAACTTCAAGCACAGTTCACTGAGCACTGCTCTTTCCCTGATGAGAAGCCGATGGGGCTAATTAAGATTTTAATGACAGGCTGCACTGCAGTCTGTTTCAAATGTCATTTATTTGCTAAAGAGATCATATTCATGATGTATAATAAATGTGCTACAAATAAAACTACTGGTACACTGCAAATCATGATTAGATAGTTCAGTATTTAGATATTTGCTTTTATTGTCCTTTTTAAAACTTATAATTTCAAAATTAGCCATTTCAACACAACAATTAGTGTTTAAATTTTTTATAGCCACATGTCATTAGACTTGCAGAGGGAAAGATATCTTCCAGATGGCCTCCGACCTGTTTTCCTAATAGCTGCTCTAGATGCCGATGGCCGCTAAAATGCTAATCAGTCCCTGTTTGCCTTCATACTGTGCTCCAGTGGAAAGCTTACAAGAGATCATCAGTCAAGCCCTCGCCACCTGTCCTCCTCATGCTGGGTGGAAACTAGCCTCAGGGCTTTATTGGTTTGAGCCAGGCCTCTCTTGAGGTTCAACCCAAACCTGAATAGCCAGCGGTCATGTTAAAAGGATGAGATACATTTATCTTAAAGTTTCTTGCCCTACCTTGATCTTGGCATGAGACTCAGACCTTTTTACAGGATTTAGCTGCTCACAGGCTTCATGTTTGAGATCACTGGTCACAAAAGTGGCCTAATTTAATAGAATATTCTAAGTTAAACTTAATCAACAGTATTTTTCTTAGCACATAAAATAATTGCGACTCGTCCCTTGTCTAGGTTAGTCATTTTTTTCAACACCAAGACCATGTTAATGCTAATATTGTTTAGTAGCAGTACTAAAGCAGTGAGCATTTTAATGTTTATAGATTGGCCTCATTAAAAAAACAAATGTTTTTACAAAAAACAAAACAGCTGTGCTTGCCAGAACTAGATGTACCGCATGGCGGTACAAAATATGACTGCCGCTCAGGCCTGCACTGGCTTTCCACAAAAATAAATGACTTGGAGCAATTTGGCTGTATTGCGTGTTTATGTATATAAGTTGTATATTTTAAAAGACTGTCTGGAGTATTCCTGTGGATCATGGATAATTTAGAGTTTTGTAATTATTTGCTATTACTATTTAAGTTTTATATCAAAAGTCATTAGTTTAGACACTTAACATCCGTAATGTGAAAATGTCACATTCATAACAGTGGTTTTCCCTACATAATGTATTATAAAAATGAGTTTCAAAAACACACTTATTGTGTTCAAGCAAGTCTTTTTCATGCTACATTGGTAACAACAAACAGCTTTTTAAACAAAAAAACAAACAAAATTAAACTCATTCCCACTGTACCTAGTAGAACACTTAAGTAAATGTCCCATTGAAATTAATGGGATTTTATGGATTTAGGTGAAGAAAGTGTACACATAATACATTTTGGTCTGTACCATGAAGAGAAAACTGATTCAACTATATAAACTATATATTTTCTGAAAGCGTAGACTCTCAGGATGTGATCTAACATGGCATGAAACATGTCCCACCCACCTCATTAGTATACTGCCCAAGCATAACACATTGGGTATTGGTAAATCGGGTATATGGCTGATACCTAAAAAAAGTAGTAGTATGTGCATGTCTGTCTGTGTGTGTGTGTATGTGTGTGTGTTTGTGTCTGTGTGTGTGTGTGTCTGTGCGTGTATGTATGCGTGCGTACATGTGTGTGCGCGTGTGTGTTTGTGTGTGTGTGTCTGTGCGTGTGGATGTCAGTGTGTGTGCATGCTTGCGTTTGTTTGTATTCCTGCATGTGTGTGTGTGACAGTATCATCCTAAACCAGCAACCCTTCGCTCAACAGCACCATCTACAGGCCGATGAGTGTACAGTCACTAAATGTGCACATAAATGAATTTATTTTATACCCCCCCATGGATGAAATTCTACGAAACTTAGCATACCCCCAGAGGATGTCAAGTTAATCATACACATGAAATATGGTGCAGTTCTAAACATCTCAACTGAAGATAGGGGCGATTAAAGCAGAATAATATTGCATTTTCATTTTTTATGGGAAGGGGCGCAAATCACTAATGAGTGATTATGGGCTAGGTTGATGTGGCCCCTTAAGACCAACATACCATAAAAATGTCTTCATCCTCGGTGCCACGGTTCAGGTAGTTATTTAGGAAAAACTGCATTTTTTGGGTTTGGGGGGGCCCAGCGCGGGGGGGGGAGTGGGCCCCGGGGACCAAACGAAATTTTTCCGTAAAAGTCTAGTGGGGCTACATGCCCACCAAATGTCATGTTCCCCGGTGTTTCGGTGTCCCTGGTATCGTTGACGAAAAATTCAGTAGATGACAAAAAAAAAAACAAAAAAAAAAAACTTTGACAATCCCTATATGACCGCTTTCGCTAGCGCGGTCCTAATAATTCTGTAAAAATACAGTAAAAATGTAAACATATTTACAAAACAAGTCCAGTCAAGTGACATTTATTTATATAGCGCTTTTTACAAAACAGATTGTTTCAAAGCAGCTTTACAGAGATAACCGGAAAATAATGCAAAAAAGTTTGTTTCCAGAAGAAAATTGCGTCACAGTCCAGCTTCAGTAAGTTCAGTGATGTTTCATATTTGTTGTAAAAAAGTTATTAATTTAGTTCATTTATATATAGCTGCTCTGGAGAAAACCATGATGTCATCGTCCAGCTCAGTTCAGTTCTCATATAATGGTGTCAATGCAGGCAGATCAATAATTAAATATTGTTGAATATTAAATTAAATGTACCCAACTAAGCAAGCAACAAAGGTGAAAAAAGGCGACAAAGGCGAAAAAGGCGACAGTGGCAAGGAACCAAAAATCCATCAGGTGACAGAATGGAGAAAAAAACCTTGGGAGAACCCAGGCTCAGTCGGGGGGCCAGTTCTCCTCTCGCCAATGAACGAACAGTGTATGATTATGATTCAGTCAGCATTATAGGTCAGAAGTCAGAATGGATTGGAACAATCAGAATATTATCCAGTTCGGAGTCATCACGCCGGTATGGAGACGGATTGGTTGAGGATCAGTGCCAATGGCTGTCGTGTCTATGAGGCCTTCACAGAGGAGAGTCAAGTTGACACAATCTCTGCTGACACTTCAGGGATGTGTTGTGGTCGTGTCTAGGCGCAGGTCCTCCATCTGATCTGGATACGGCTGATTACAGTAAACCTCGGAAAAAACAGAAAGACTAACATTGGCGTAGATACCATTCTTCTCATGATGTAACAAGCACATTACAAAACATACAGTAAATTTACAAACTAATTCACAAACAAGAAACCAGTAAATCCTACAATGCACACTAAGATCCATTAACATATACTGCCAACCACCATGATAATGCAGGTGGTAAAAGAGGAAGCCACATGAAGAATCGTCTCGAACCGAGACGTAGCCGACGTTCGACTGAATGGGATCACGCTAGGGAGCCTATCATCTTTGAGTACTATTGAACGAGACAATGCAATTGGCGTGCGTGATTCGCATCACACACTCCGCCCCCAGTAGGCGTTTGACTGAATGGGATCTACTATGGAAAGCGCCACTAGAGCTGCCACCTTCCAGTGCCTGGACGAAAGCCTCCTGACCCCCCGCAATTTTGAGGTGGAGAAGGGTAAGGCTTAGGCCAGGGAAGTAAATTTCTGTTCCACAGGACCACTGGGAAAACGTACCCTATCAAGGAAGGAAGGGACGCTGCGGAAACCACATCCTGCCCGAAGGGAGGTAACATGTGGAGAATACACATATGGACTGAGTGGATGACCGGCAGTATAACATATGGAATGTCACTGGGATGACTCCAGCCTATAACAGGGGGGAGGATCAACCGAACAGTGACGGCAGAGAAGACAGGGGCTCGCCGCAGGGAGCTGTACCATGGAAGAATACACATATGGGATTGCCGTAGGGATCACAACATATGGACCCAGCCTAACACAGGTTCCACCAGTGCATTCGAGTGATAAGCCTGGCTTTGGACGTTCCGCCACGTCCGTTGCCGAATGGTATGGAGGAACTCAACAGGGCTCGGCTAAGAAGGGGAACTCACTGGAGCAAGAATTGCGCACGTATCCAGTCCATAGGAGGGGAATGGCACAGCAAGCTGACACTTCGGACCGTGCTTACAGTGAAACTGGCTTCATGTGAAGGGAGCCCGCGGGAAGCAACGGTTCGACACATAGGCTAGTTCTCTAGCGAACGTGTATAGGTGTCGCCCTTCCCCCAACTCTATTTAACATTTGTTCAGTCAGGCACTAGGAGGGAGCAATACCCTCGCTTAGGAGGAGCTGGTTTCCGTAATAGACAGAACTGGTCTAAGGTCTAGGCTTCGCATTCTGATCACGTATAACCGCACTCACTGGAGCGGACAGACAGAGAAAAGCCAGGGCTGGGTCTGCCTCCTCAGGGGCAGCGCTTGCAGGCTCACCACCTGGTCCCGTTAAGGGAGAGGTAGGAACCTTGGGCACACATCCAGACCGAGGTCTCAGGAGTCATGAGAGTTAGCCGGCCCGAATTCCAGGCACGATTCGTTGACTGAAAATGCGGGCAAGTCCCTACCCTCTAGATAGAGACCAGAACCTCCGCGCCCCGTTCTTTTTAAAACCAGACCTGGAACTCTCCAAGGTCTAGACACGGGTGCCATCATGCCCCATCCCTGAGAATGTACTCAGAGGAATGAGTCAGGAAGGCTGTCGAGAGGAGAGGTCGGTTGGGCCAATAAGGGGCAACTATCAGGACCTGCTCCATCTCTTCCTGTTTTTAACACCGTAGTGCAAGAAGGCTCACTGGGGAACACATTTCCAGGGCCAGCTGTGGCCAGAGTTTTTTTCTGTGTGACGAGGGAACATCCACTCAGACAGGAGAAGAAACAACTGGTCGCAATGTTGTCTTTTCAGACCAGAACATGCTCACTGAGCAGCGGTGTCTCGAAGCGAGGAAACTGTAAGCAACTCGAAGCAATAGATGCCAATGCAGTCGGAGGGCGCCCAGACCTCTGTTACTGCATGTCCTTTATACGTGGCCCCTCAGCCGGTATTAGTGGACACTCGTTCTAGGAGCCATTGGCCCGGAGAAACGAAAGGTCTGTTTACGGGCTGAGGGTTTGGCGACAGGTCAGGGTATTTATCCAACACCTCCGCCGCGGGGGCGGAGTGTGTGATGCGAATCACGCACGCCAATTGCATTGGCTTGTTCAATAGTTGTCGAAGATGACAGGCTCCCTAGCATGATCCCATTCAGTCGAACGTCGATTACGTCGAACGTGAATGACTGAAAGGGAACAAAAGTTCATCACAAGCTTTTCCCCAAGAGAGTAAGATTAATTCACACAAATACAAAACACCATAATGATAATACACATGACAAGTCAAGTCACATTTATTTATATAGCGCTTTTTACAATGCAGATTGTGTCAAAGCAGCTTTACAGAGATAACAGGAAAATAATGCAACAAAGCTGCAACAAATGACACTTAAATAATGCAATTAACATTCATAGAACAGTTTGTGCTAAGAACACGACTGATACCTTAAATTGTTACTTCTTTAGAATAGGCTGGGTGATATGGCCAAAAATATTAGCACAATATTTTTTTCCATATCATACGGTATTGATATTTTGTCACGATATTCCACCCTTAATAGAGAATGAAATGTTTTCCACGTTAGACTTTGAGAATGAATTTAAACATAACTTGTTTGTTCACAATTAAACTCCACAGAGTAAGCTATCTTTTAATTTAGGGCCCTATCAGTCAGCCACTGTCGACTTCACATCAGAACGACTAACAAAGTGGGATCTCACCTTCGAGTGAACTTTGGAGCAGAGCGTTTCATTGATTCTGCTCTGCAATCATCTGTATGTGTGTTCTACAAACCCTGAAGTAGCTCTTCAGAGAGTGTTGGTGTGACGGCGCGTCAGCGGTGGTTGCCATTTAAAGAACATTTCCTCTGCATTCACTGGAGTCTAAAAGAGTATTTTCTCTACATCCATTGCAGTTGAAAACTAAAAGAGCTTTGTGCACACTCCAGGCTTTTAATAGTCCCCTTTATTATTTTCAAGTCAAGTCAAGTCACCTTCATTTATATAGCGCTTTTAACAACATAGATTGTTTCAAAGCAGCTTTACAGTGGTAATAGGAAATTAAAGTAACAGAGATTGTTTTGGCTTTACAGCAGCTCTAGAATAAAGTTATTGTCCAGCTAAAGTTAGTTTTGATTGATTCACTTCTGTCGCAATGATCATTAGTTTTAACTTAGGGGCCGCTAACACGACACTATTCTAACAGAAAACCCTTAAGTTCTCTCTGCGCAAACTTTAAAAACGTGAACCTGTGAGGACGCTGATGGCGTGCACATGCGTATTACGAATTCAGTCTATAGGTATGCGCGTTTGAATATATATGTGCGCAGGCGTGTAGTCCTTCTTTACAAACCAACCCTCAACAAACTACTTGTCTGGCCTTAAAATTGATATTACATAATTTTTATCGCTTCCACGTGAACTGAAATTATCCCGACAACGTTTTATCTGTACAGAGGTAAAGGGAAGGGAAGGAGGCCTTCACAGGGGAAAGACTAGTTGACACTTCAGGACTGCGCTGTTGTCGTGTCCAGGCGAAGGTCCTTCATCAGATCTGGATACAGCCTGGATGGACAGAGGCCAAGGAGCAAATTTAGCCAGGATGCTTTTTCGAAGGACATCCTGGGATTTTTAATGACCACAGAGAGTCAGGACCTCGGTTTAACGTCTCATCCGAAGGACGTAAATGGTAAAAGGCACTTAACTAACGCTAAAAGATGTTTCGTGCCTCAACAAGTTTCAGTCTTCTTTCTGATGTGAATGGTGTGTGGAAAACACTTGAGTTTTGCCACAGACTTCTCTCAGCGTCTAGAACGCAAACGAATTCTATTTCATACTTGAAAAACCACGGAAAACTACTTTTAAACAGGAAATGCCGAAATATTTACGTACATATTTACAGCGGATATATCTATTCGCACAGGATTAGTATTACCTGAGGTAATTTTTCCGGACCTTTTTACTGAAGGTAAAAGTCGCTGTAATCTTTACTGACATTATCCGTAATTATTACTGAGATGGCACATTCGGACTGGACTAAAATCAGAGAGAAGCTCTGGTAATTATTACCTTACCCCACCTCTCCATGTTAATCTGGTCCCGTCCAAATAAGGCTTTTCATACCATACCATAGTAACTGGATCAACTTTTCTCTATTTACGGATATGACGGTATGTACACAATTTCCTGCAACAACCATCCCGATAGGTCTAAATAAACACTTATAATAGGCTTACCATAGTGAATCAGGTAGAGGATGTTTGACACTTTGAATGAAATGTATGAAATTTTGTTAATTTTGAAAAAAAAAAAAAAAAGTTACATATAGTGTCCCTTTAAGATTTTAACCTTGGGGTAATACAATAGAAAACCCCTCATAGTTTCACTGTACTTTGGCCCAGTAAGCAACCACCTAGCAACCAAAGCAACATGCAACATTTTTTTGCTAAATAAATTATTAATATTGTTTATTTTACTTTATTTTATTTTATTTTATTAACATTTGTGGTACTGTATTTATGTTTAAAGTACATTTTATTTTTATAATTCATAATTAATATTCTTAAGTCCAAACAAAGAATCAACAATCCCATACCAATCTATCCAAGCAATATGACCATGCAAAGGGGTAAGAGAGTTAAGAACTCTGACACTCTTAGTTAGTCACACATATCCATGTCCGCTAAAGGAATCTCAGAGCTGATAAAACACAGGATGGTCTGTCGGACATTCAGCCTGTCAGCAACATCCTCAAACTCTCTGGAATGACACTCTTGAGTTTTATCATGAGACCTAGTGGCAACAAAGCAAGTATATTACCGTAAATGAACACTCAACAATGATTCCATTTCAATAAATAACTGATAACGGCAGAACTTGTTTCAAAAACAAAAACAAAAACAGTAAATGCCACTTGCATTGCTATTTTATTATCTTATGCAATGACATTCACACATTCTTTTGTTGCATTCTTATTTTTCCAAATAATTTTGGGGCCATTATATAATGGTCAGTAACAAGAAATATGCATTAAAAATATGCACATAAACTCTGGTTGACTTTGAACCATCCAGAGGAATGTATTTCAGTGAAAGCTCTGAGCCATATATATTTATCTATAGAAGGAAATTGGGTTTTCAGATCATTGAATTGATTGATAGATCATTGGCTTTCAAATTCATAAACACCTCACACCTCTCTTCAAATGTTTGCATCTTTCTCAACATCCTTCCCACATCCCTTAAATTACATCATAGTTCACCCCTGTTTCAGCTTTTATCCAGCCCACTGCATTCCAAACTATTGACAGCGCTCCACACTACATGAGTATTGTCACCTCTGCACCATCAACTATGGTGCTATTTTGGTAAAGATAAGGCCAAGCTAAGGCCTAGTTTGATATATTTAGCCTTGCCCTCTGCTATATTTAACTTGCATGCAAATAGGATTATTTAGGTTTTGCTTGACAATGCTATAAAGTCAAAACAGAAAGAAATATCTTGTTACACCTCCAATTGTGCCTTTAGACAGGTATTCAGTGTTCTTGTTAGTTAAAAAGGCGCTGCTACGCAGTTCCAAGGGTGATCTCTTTGGTTTCTAGGGCATTTCTAGGTGGTTGCTAGGGTATTCTGGGGTTTGCTAGGTTTTTGCTTACTGGACTACGTCATAAGAGCTCACCACTTGTTTCTGTGATATTCTAGATATCACCCAGGTCCTTCCTTCAATGTAAGTAATAACCTCTCTGAAGTAGAATCCACAAGTGGTGCAAGAACAGTTTAAGTGCTTAAGTTTAAGTAGCAATAGTAATACTGATATCTGCCCTCTCAAACACAACAAATGAATCTAGGCCTGGGTAAGGTACATCCTATATCTCTCTGTCACCTTGCCTTAGCTTAATGAATTCCATTGTGAATCAACTGTTTCCATTTTCACACCACAGTAATGTGGGAAATATTCTGCCCTGAAGCTGGAACAAGCATGTTACTTATTGGCCTTTAATGGGTAAAAGGGTTGTTGCTCTTAAAGGACCCTGTCTTTGGTGCTGAGGTGTTTTGGGAAATGTAACCATAGATTAAAGACATAATAAAATCACCCAAGACCCTTTTACATAATGATATAACATTTTATTTAGTTTGAAACTGTTTATTAGAATAAAATTGGACTTTAAATCCATTTCACCTTTAAGATAACATCTCAAAGGATTTTCCTTTCCCACTAGGTTTAAACGAACAGCTACATGTAGGTGTAAAACCATAACAATTAGCAGATTTCTTGTTAGACTTTCAGCCAGCCAAATGAGGTACCCAACTGAACACAGATACCTCAATATGGTACACAATAACATTAACAATCAATGGATAGTTTTTGAGTATGAATGGGTCATTTTGAATAGTAAACTAGATTGTCACAGACCGTGCTGTTCCTAACCCAAACCTAACAACAAAAGCATCGATAGAACACTGTAAATACAACTAGAAAACTATATAAACTATGAATGCAACCTGTCAGGGTTATGTTAAATTTCATTGTGTTTTGGTTTCATCTTCATTATTTTCCCTGTAAGTTGCTATGGTTTCTGATTTGAGTTACGCACCTGTTCCATGTTATGTTGATTAGTCCCTGTGTATTTAATGACTTAGTTCCCTCTGTTCATTGTTCAGTGTTGTCTATGTTTTATGTGGTTGTTTTTTTATGAGTATTATTCCTGTGATCTCCTGCATGTTCCTCTTGGATTTGTGATTAAAGACTTTTTTTAAATTTCCATCATTGTGCAATTACTACAGCCACGTCGTGATAGAACAAACCAAACACCAAAAAGAAAGGATTATAAGTTTAATATTATGGACTTTTCAGCTGTCAGCCTGCTTTGCTTAGAGTAAGCGAATCATGCCCTGGAGGACCACACAGGGAATTTTTTTGACCTGGCGAGCCTTACTCATTTCCCGGATGTGCGTGTTTTTCCAGACTAGCCTGGATGAGCAAACTAAGGCACAACTACCCGACAGCGGTCCTCGAGGGGCATTCACTCGCTGTGAAGTAAGTGCTGGTCCAGTGTGGATCCCCTTTTACCATCTACATCGAGGCACTACCACTCCAGACCAAGAGAACAGCAAGACTTTAACAACGTCCACCACGGAACAAGAGCCTAAGCCCACTGCAGACAAGGAGACCAAGCCCATCACGAAAATAGTGCCAGAGACAACCGAGGCCATCTTTGTCCTGGAGCCCAAGCCACACAGAGAGTCGGACCAGGAGTGTGAACCGAACCGACACCAACATCCGTCGACGTAACCATATTAGTTGAGTATGAGGGCATGGAGTGGAGCCCTACCCATACTCTGGCTGTTGAGGGTTAGCTGTGCCAGGTTTCTACATTATTAATTGATGGATTGGAAAATATGATTCCCCAAAGTCTACTGCTGCCATTGGTCCCACCAAGCTCCAAGTTTTTTTCGTTTCTGCTGGTCCCGCACATCTCCAAGTCTGCTTAGCCATCCAGTTCCTCGGCCCCACCTCTGCTGATTCCCTTCAGTCCTTCAGCTCCTCCTTTGTTGGCTCCACTCTGCTGCCTGGCTCTGCTTGGGCCGCTGAACCCGTCACTTCACCTTGGTCCGTCGACCAGTTAGCACCATCCGGCTCCTCCTTCCCTCCGGTTCCACCTTGGTTCTCACTCCCACCAGCTCTGCTTCAGTCCTCTGGCACTCTGGCTCCACCGCGGCTGCTCGTCACGGCGGCTCCGCCTTGACCTCCAGGTCTTACGGTGTTGCCTGGTCCCTTCATCATCTCAGCTCCGCCTGAGTGTCCAGCTCTCCTACCTCCATCACTGTCGGTTGATTTTCTGGCTCCACCCATGCACCTCCCTCCATCATCTCCACAATGGGGTTTCCCCTCTTCCAGCTAGTCCCAGATTCCTTCAGTGTCCAGCTCTGCATCCACCTCCAGAGCCCCTAACCTCCCTCCTCAGTTGGACTTTGTTTTTATATGTTAAACTATTGTGCTCTGTGCTGGGTCACCACTTGATGTCCAAAGTAAAATCTGGGTCATAAAGCAAAACCAAAATCTCAGCTGTAAATCAATTGACTTATAGGGACTTTAAATATGGTTTATGAACCATTTATAAAATAATTTGCTATTAATACATGATATTATATATTCTTGTCTACAGTAAAGTATAGATAGATAGATAGATACATAGATAGATAGATAGATAGATAGATAGATAGAAAATGTGTTATTTTTTTCCCACTGTCTTGTACATGCCATTCAAATAAATGAAGTAAAGACATAAGACAGCTTCAGTTCCTTTTTTTATATAAAATGATGTCACATTAGCCCTTCCAGACATAGATTATATCCCATCATGCATTCATTAGCCGTCCTTTCAGCTTCATTAAACTGTCTTTGCTAACTTACTGACAGATATCAATGACTATCTGTAGGGCTTGGGTTCCCTGTGGAGGCTACTATTGGTGAAACAATAAGAGAAAAAGGAAAAATGAAGCCGTTCTAGCCAGGGTAAAAGATGCATTGCCTTACAAGTTTTTATTTTTTGACAATTTAATTTTAGGGACAATAGGGTCAATTCAGTTAGTCTGGGACATTTCTTTATTCTCTGTGCTGTTTCAGCCATTACGCCTTTGCCATGTAACCAGCAGCTACATATAACCTTGTGTAATTAGTCTAATAATTAATCCTTTTTTGTAATGAACAGATTTTAAGGATTTTATAAAGCAACATGCTGGTGAAACCTTAATCAAGCACAGCTCCATTGTTATTCTGTGAATGTATGAGGTATGACCACCTTTGAAATCTGTCCAAATACCCAAAAGCACTAGCTGTGCCATTCAAACCTGCAAAGCCACTGAATCACATTAACATGAGCAAGAGTTGTAAGAAGTGATCTGCATATTTGGTTGTTGTGTTGTCAACTCATGCTGGAGCTGCTGGCTCTATCTGCCCCACGGCACTGCCTTTTTTGGGGTGGAATGTGGCAGTCCCCTTGGTGGCCACAACCCCCCACCTGTGAAAGTTATAGATATAAGAGCAAAAGGGTGCATTATGGGCCATGGGTTTTCTCTATCAGATTTGGGGAAAATATGAAAGCTGATCAGAGGTTGTTTCCCAGATAGATCTTCATTTTTGTGTCTGGTTTATCTAAATACTTGAAAATGTTCCTCCTGTGATCTTTTGAATTACAGTCAAAATGTATTCAGACACCTTCAACATTTCTTATTCGCTATAGTTTAGAAAATGATAATAAAATATGACAAGAACTCAGAGTTATCAAATCAGTTGATACTTCACTGGTTTTGGCCATCCGTCTGTTAGACTGTCTCACAAATTAATTATGTTAAATAGCTGTCAGCTGTTAAATTTAAGTACACAATTAGATAATACCAATTTAGGTCAAACAACTACCAAGCAATGCTTAATTTTGTTCAGTCTGTGGTGCAAAAAAGGTCACATTAGCAATTAAAGAAATAACACTTAAGCAAAACATGGTCAGGTTTAAGTGTCTGAATAATTTTTTGTCCCAAATTTGTATCAATTTTACTGGTAGTCCACTGTATGAAGAATTTTTGGGTATGATATGTCACAGTTTAATTTATTTTGCTATCCTTACTTACAAAAGTGAACTATAGTGTCCTGCTCCCACTAGTAAAAAATAAATAAATAATTATATCTGATGTCTGAATAATTTTTGGTTTGACTGTATATTATATTAAATAATTATTTAATAATACTTTGAAATTTGGTTAAAGTGTACTGCAAAAATACTGAAAAGCATTTATGGTAAACTAAAATATAATTTAATGTAATTTCTATTGAAACTTGTGTTACGTATTTAAATATTGTAAGTACACAAAGTACACAAGTACAATTTAGTACATTTAAAATATATTAACTTTAAATGTAATATCAAATAACACACAACATTTTGAATTATAATCAATTACATGTGCTTTATTATGTTAGTCAACACATCAAAATAAGTGTCCTTCTTTAAAGCAGGATGAAAGATTATTAAAACAATGATTTAAAATGTACTTTAAAGTAAAACGTTTCATTTGACATTATTACAAGTTGCACATTTAAGAAGTGTATTAAGTGTCTTAAGAAACATATGTATGTGTTCTCTCTTAAAGTACACTTAAATGGCCTTTTATTTTTACGATATTATAATATCCAAGTAGTTTTCTTAAATATACATTTAAGATTTGAAGTACACATTCAAAACAATTAAGCACACTTCTGTTTCACAAGAGTTGTGAATTCTTTGTTTCATAAATATTTCAAAATTGATTTTATTAAATTTTTTAGGAAGATAAACATGCATTATTTGTTTATTACTTTGTTTTTCTTGGTATCTGGTTCCTAAAGACATGTGAAAGTGATGCTCTGTATATTCCTAATACTGCTTTGCTTATGTTCTTAAAAAGTAGAGCAGTGATTATCATTTTTCTGTAGGCAGAACAAATAAACGGTTGTGAGGTTATGGCTTACTGACCAACCTAATATTAATGCCTTAAGTATAATTTGAAATAATTTCCCCAGTGGATTGAAGGTACACTTGGACAGATGAACTGATATTTACTAAACGTTCTTTTGCTTCCAAAGCAATATTTGGACAGAGGTACTAAACAGCACCATCACTGAACGGTTACCATGGTGACGCTGCTTCATATTCCTAGAAAAAGGTTGCCTGGTTTATTGCGCTTGTCTGAGTATGGCTTAACTTTTTGTCCTCAGGTTGGTAACCAAACAGCACTGCAATGCTTGACTGGAGATTAGCATATAAATGGTTTGTTCAGAGGAGAAAAAATGGTTACACATATTGATGGTCGCCTTTAGACATTCTGTTGACTATGAGTAACATTGTACTTACATACGTTGTACATCATGACAGTGTTAGTAGACTTTTAGGGGCAGGGTTAGGATTAGTAGAATAAGTTGACATGTAGTTGCAAAGTTACTTATAGTGAGTAGAATGTCTGTTGGGGAGCATCACAATAAAGTTTTAGTAGATATTAGTCTTCTAATACTCTAATGAGAGTTAGTTGACATGTTGCAAAGTTATTTATAGTGAGTAGAATGTCTGCTGGGAAACTATCAAAATAAAGTGTTAAGTGTTAAACAAACCGCAACTTGATCCTACAGAATTAGTCAATTACAGGCCAATCTCGAATCTGCCTTTTCTGTCAAAGATATTAGAAAAAACAGTATCCTCACAACTGTGTTCCTTTCTTGAAAGAAATGATATCTGCGAGGTTTTTCAGTCCGGATTTAGACCGTACCATAGTACCGAGACAGCTCTCGTTGGTCACAAATGATTTGCTCTTATCATCCGATCGTGGTTGTATCTCTTTATTAGTGTTACTTGATCTTAGTGCTGCATTTAACACTATCGACCACAACATTCTTTTAAATAGACTTGAACATTATGTTGGCATTAGTGGAACTGCACTAGCATGGTTTAAATCATACTTATCTGACCGTTATCAGTTTGTAGCAGTAAATGAAGAGATGTCTTATCGATCACAAGTTCAGTATTGTGTACCACAGGGCTCAGTACTAGGACCGTTGCTGTTCACTCTGTACATGCTACCCTTAGGAGATATCATTAGGAAACATGGAATTAGCTTCCACTGTTATGCTGACGATACTCAGCTGTATATTTCTTCAAAACCTAACGAAACTTACCAATTCACAAAATTAACGGAATGCATAGCTGATATAAAAAATTGGATGACTAGTAATTTCCTACTTCTAAATTCTGAAAAAACAGAGATTCTAATTATTGGACAAAAAACTTCCTCACATAATAACCTAGAATACTGTCTAACACTTGATGGCTGCTCTGTTAAGTCTTCGTCGTCGGTTAGGAACCTGGGTGTGCTCTTTGATACCAATCTTTCATTTGAAAGTCACGTGTCTAGTATCTGTAAAACTGCATTTTTCCATCTTAAAAATATATCTAAATGACGCCATATGCTGTCATTGACAAATGCGGAACAATTAGTTCATGCTTTCATGACATCAAGGCTAGATTATTGTAATGCTCTACTGGGTGGTTGCCCTGCACGCTTAATAAACAAACTACAGCTGGTCCAAAAGTTCTTACCAGAACTAGGAAGTATGACCATATTAGCCCGGTTCTGTCAAAAATGCTCTGGCTCCCTATTAAACATCGCATACATTTTTAAATATTGCTGATTACTTACAAAGCACTAAATGGTTTAGCTCCGCAGTACTTGAGCGAGCTCTTAACACATTATAGTCCTTCACGTCTATTGCGATCTCAAAATTCCGGCCAGTTGATAATACCTAGAATATCAAAACCGACCGCTGGCGGTAGATCCTTCTCCTATTTAGCACCAAAACTTTGGAACAGTATTCCTACCATTGTCCGGGAAGCAGACACACTCTGTCAGTTCAAAGCTAGATTAAAGACACATCTCTTTGACCTAGCATTCACATAACACATTATAGACTTCTATAATTCAATGTTAGGCTGCATAGATTAGGTCAGCCAGAACCGGGAACACTTCCCATAAATCCTGATGTACTCGTTACATCATAAGAAGAATGGCATCTACGCTAATTTTAGTGTCTTTGTTTATCCCGAGGTTTTACCGCAGCCTGCCGGATACAAGCCGTATCCAGATCTGACGAAGGACCTTCGCCTGGACCCGATGACAACGCAGTGCTGAAGTGCCAACTAGTCTCTCCCTATGGAGGATCCCTTTACCACTCTACAGATAAAGCGTTGTCGGGAAAATTCGTTTCGCGTACCTACCCCAAAGTGACAAAATTAAATTCTGTATCAAAATTTATAAGGAAAGACCAGTACTTTGTTTAGGCTTGGTTTGTAGGGAATTACAAACCTGCGCACATATATTCAAACGCACATAACTATAGAACCAATTCTTAATGCGCATGTGAACGCCATCAGCGTTTATCACAGGTTCGCGTTTAAAGTCTGTGTAGAGAAAATGGTGTCGTCTTAACGGCCGCCAATTTAATAACAAATGATCGTTGCGACGGAAGCGAATCAATCAAAACTAACTTTAGCTGGAAAATAACTTTATTAAAGAACCGCTATAAAGCCAAAACAATCTCTGTTACCTTAAATTATACGCTTATCTCTGTAAAGCTGCTTTGAAACAATCTACATTGTTAAAAGCGCTATATAAATGATGACTTGACTTGTTAGAAGATCTTAATCATACAGTCTACTAATACTCTAATGAGAGTTAGTTAACATGTAGGTGCAACGTTACTTATAGTCAATATAATGTATAAAGTTGACCATCAAAATAAAGTGGTCCCAAAAAAATCTATTAAAACTAGATTTAATTGATTAGATTCTTAATTAGATGCTTGCCTTAACAAACACCACTTACAAGTTCTAAAAAATTGTCCAAGTGGGATTCACATTAAATTGCCAATCATAGGAAAAATACAATGATAGTTGTTTTTTATTACACAGTAACATTTGGATCATCAAAGTTGTCCTAAGACAAGAACGGGTATTGCTGTATAACTTTGATGAAAGGTTTTGATCCACTTCAAATGTTGACTACTGTATATGCAAAGCTGTAAGTTCCATGGTGCATTGTTCAGTTATTCCCCAGCGTTACGCACTTCTTCATAACTTCACTTCAAAACAGACACTTGATTGTGAACGAGATGCAGTTACTCGGTGGGAGCTGTGGATTATGACTGTCAGCGTGGGGAGAAAAGAGGCTCTCTTTCTGATCTCAGAGGTGGCAGGTCTGGCCATGAAGCGTTCCTGGTGGCGTCTACACCCGTGACGACCACATTATCTGCAGGAATGTGAGCAGAGTCATTTCCAATAATGATTCCGCCAGCTTCCACACCTCCAGACAAGTGAGTGTGGGTGACATGGGGCTGGAGAGGGAGGGAGTTTGAAATGCTTGTCAACTTGACTTCCAAGCCCCTCATTCACTGTAATGTGATGCAGAGGTTAATTGTGGAGCTGTGTAATAAGTGTTAATGTTGTTGTCTCTGACGTCAGTAAAGAGGTGCAGGGGACATTTGATGAATCCCTTTCTGTACTGGAGAATTAGTCACTTATTTTTATTGTTTAAGAACACTGTAACATGTTTAGCCATTAAAGATATTGGAAATGTATATAATAGCTTCCTTACAATCTCTGCAGTCAAAATGTAGGTTATGATCACACAGTTGTCTAAGTGCATGAGATAACCAGACTATGACATGCATTTGGCAAAATGCGCAGTGTGTGAGATAACCCCCCCTTTTTTTTTAAGAAAGTAGAAGAAGTGCCATTAATTCCATTAAATGTGCACTTGTAGGGTACTTCAAATCGTATTGTATATTTTCTGTACCTGCAGATAATATAATAATAATGAAAGAGAGTAGTATACTTTTATGGCATCTTTCATGTTTCTTAACACATTTTTAAAAAGTGCACTTTGTGATAATGTCACATAAAATGTTTTACTTTAAAGAAATTATGCTTTAATCATCTTTTTTTTTTTTTTACTTTAAAATGGTACACTTAATTTGATGTGTACTAAATTAAAGCACATATAAAGAACTTGATTACTGAACTGTTGTGCGTTATTAGATGTTACAGTACATTTAAAGTTCATATATTTGAAATGTACTAAACTGCAACTTCATTACACGTGCAATTAATTTAATACATGACATAAGTTTCAAAAGACATGCCATTAAAGTAGACCTACATTACTTTACAATAAATGCTTGTCAGTAGACACAGTACACTTGGCACTATGTAACTTTTGTCCCTCTAGCGATTAAAAAACAAAAACAAAACTGCATGCATTTTGCGGAAGAACATTGTTTCGGTTGTGCTTCGGCTCTGCGTGACTGTGCGGAAGAATATGACCCTTCACAATAGCTACGTGCGGCAATTTATCTTCAAAATAAAATACCTTACTCACCTGTGGAGTAGGCTAATAGACATTTCAAATACCTCTGTTCTGCGTTTTTTTAAACGGATGATTCAATATGACGAGACATGCACGGGTGAGTGGCGTATGTAGGCCTACGCAATTTTTTGCAAAAACTGTTGTTCTTTAACTCATTACTGAACCATGAATATAACAAAAACCATCCCGATAGGTCTAAAATATAGGGCCCGTCCAAATTCTCACACTTGTTGTCTTGGCCACTTGAGAGTGTGTGCACGCAACGCTTGCTGCCTTCTAAAGCCTATTGGAAATACTAGTTTCCTTGTTAAAATAATGGATATGAACGCCCTCTCAAATCAAAATTTTAACGCGATAAGCTCATAATCACGACTTCAGAAGTGGGAAGTAGTCCTAAAATTTCCGACAGCACGTGAATGCACTCAAGGCAGCATTAAAGGGATACTCCACTTTTTTCGGAAATAAGCTCATTTTACATCTCCCCCAGAGTTAAACAGTTGAGTTTTACCGTTTTAGAATCCATTCAGCCGAACTCCGGTTCTGACGGTACCACTTTTAGCATAGCTTAGCACAGATCATTGATTCTGATTAGTCCAGTAGCATTTCTTTCAAAATGACCAAAAAGTTTCAATATTTTTCCTATTTAAAACTTGACTCTTCTGTAGTTAAACCGTGTACTAAGATCGACGGAAAATGAAAAGTTGCGATTTTCTAGGCTGATATGGCTAGGAACTACTCTCATTCCGGCGTAATAATCAAGGAACTGTGCGGCTGTACCATGAGTGCAGCAGGCGTAATGATATGACGCAGCGCCTGAAAATAGTCCCCAGCTCGGTAACTTCTTCCAACGTGACCGGGACTAAGTTTGTCTAACCTATTAGACCTATTTTCAGGCGCTGCGTCATATCACTACGCCTGCTGCACTCATGGTACAGCCGCACAGTTCCTTGATTATTACGCCGGAATGAGAGTAGTTCCTAGTCATATAGGCTTAGAAAATCGCAACTTTTCATTTTCCGTCGATCTTAGTACACGGTTTAACTACAGAAGAGTCAAGTTTTAAATAGGAAAAATATTGAAACTCTTTGGTCATTTTGAAAGAAATGCTACTGGACTAATCAGAATCAATGATCTGTGCTAAGCTATGCTAAAAGTGGTACCGTCAGACCCGGAGTTCGGCTGAATGGATTCTAAAACGGTAAAACTCAACTGTTTAACTCTGGGGGAGATGTAAAATGAGCATATTTCCGAAAAAAGTGGAGTATCCCTTTAACCCACACTATCTCGTAAATCACTTCTTTATTTATTTACATCTCTAAAAAAAAAAAAAAAAAAAAAAAAAACATCTACAAAGTTAAGACATTTTACACAAAACTGATTTGTGTGTGTATAATATGTAAATATGTATTAGCCATTATTTTAATCTAAGTAGATTGGGGTCATTACAGTCTTACCATTTTTTGAAATGTTTATCATGAAAAAATAAAAATATAATTTAACACAGCAGTATGTTCTGCATATTATTCAGTATAATTTAAAAATAATCAGTAATCAGTATCCATTCTGAACAACCAACAATAACATATGCAGCAATTCAGTAACATGCAGTAAAAATAAAAGTCAGCTGTTTTCTTCCCTTGTTATCATATTTGTTAAATTTTTATGTGTTCTAGTGCTAGATAAAGTTCCAGACAGATTTCTCTTTCCAAAATGCTTTTTTCTCTCAATTTCAAGGTTATGCCCTCAATTTTGATTTAGTGAAAACTAATTTTCTGTATAGTGCTTGAAATACTTGACAAACACCGGTGCAGCTAGACTCCACTTGTGTGTGAAGTGCATTAAAGAAGCACGGTTCAACTGGCTGCTTCATCTTACCGAGGGTTGTACTGAAGTTTCCATGTGGGACTATTCAGTTAATCACCCAAGTTTTGCAAGGCTATCGTATTATGACAATTGTGAATAAGACATGTTTAACCAGTTTACCCAAAACATAACAAATGTTTACTGCTGTCAAGATGCAGCAAAAATGCAAGCTCCAAATTGATATTATGTAACACTATCCCAGAGCCCAGAAATAGAGCCCAAATGACTGCTTGAGAAACGCACCTGTTGGCACATTTGCATTATTTTCCCATGTCTGGTGCGGACTGGATTGATCTGGTTGAGGATGACAGCATCAGTCACAACCTGAGCTCAGCTGAGTTCTTTTTTTTCTTTTTTTTTACTTCTAGTAGTCGATTTATTCTTACAGAATCATATTTCAGTGTAATTGTCATGCATGTCAACTGTTGTCTGACATGATTGAGTCTGTATGCACAGGAATTATACACATAACTGGCAAACGATATAGATAATATAGGTATAGGTTCAATATAGGTTCAATTAATTAGTCAGATGATTAATTTCGGAAAGGTAGATTAAAGCATGTGTTTAAAATGGCTGTTTTAAATTGCACAATAACTTGTAGTTTACAGTAAGCTGCATTGTAGTTTTTATATTTTCAATGTCCAGGTCCGGTTTATTTAATTTTTTTACATTTTTGATTGATCCTTTGTTGTTAGACTTTTAGACCAGTTTAAGAAACATCATTTAAAATTATTTGCGTTTACTGAATACATTTTTAAACTGAAGGTAAAACTTAATGCGTGAAGTGATGTCCGGCCTATATAGCAAATTTGACATCTTCACTCCTTTATCCATATATAAAATTGTTAAAGATTTTATAAGCAAATTTTGTAGTTGTGCTTGGAGTCAATTGTTTTATTTGTGATAACGCAATGAAACATGCCAAATTGTGTGGACCTAAGTTTTGGCCCAGTTGGGATTATGTTGTAGTCAATATATGCTTTTTTTTTTGCCTTTTGTTTTTCTATGTATTTTTTTATTTAGTAAAAGTTTAGTGTTTTGTTCTTCCTTCATATTTATAATATATTTATAAAAGAGAAATATTTTCTCATATTTTGATGGTTTAATCAAACTTGGTTTAAACAAATCCTCTCACTACTGTATACCATCATACAGATTTGTACTTATACACCAAATACTACTTGCAATGTGTTTGTGTGTGTGAAATATGGTATAATGTCTCCCTCCTGTGGTCAGATTCTAAAACATGAATCTGAGGCTTTGATGTTGGGAAAATGGAACTCATGGTATTTGACCATTTAAAAAAAAAAACTATAAAATGTCTACAAGTGAGTGAATATAAATCTTTGCCAAATAATTTCTGAGCTTAAGGTTGTAATCTAAAACCGATAATAAAAGGTTTTCTTTTGTTTCATTATATTAACCCGAAAGTCATACAGATTTTTTGTTCCTTTGCTGTCTTGGCACTGCTTTTACTTCCTATAGAAGAAGGGTTTGGCCCTTGTGTGTGTGTGTGTGTGTGTGTGTGTGTGTGTGTGTGTGTGTGTGTGTGTGTGTGTGTGTGTATCATTGTACCCTGAGTAGCTTGTGCCTCAGCCAAAGTAATTACCCCAACCTTCATTTAACTGGAACACAATGGCTCTGGGCGCAAGCCTTTGTCATTTTAAAGCCTCTAAATAAGAGCTTCTCCATCCCTAATCATTCATCATGTGCGCTGGATTTCTCTCTCATTATCTGCCACTTCTGCTAATTGAGATGATTTGCTCCGTGTTCTTTGAGGATCTGGCTGAGGACTTGCTGCCATGAGAAACTGCAGGCTGAAATGAAGGGGAAATCACCCTCACAGCATCTGGTTATTGCATTCCAGGTGCAGACCCTATAAGCTGACAGACTCAAGCCATAATTAGCCAATTTCTCTCTGTTGTAAAACACTAAATTGAGTCGTAAATAGTGGTAGACCAATATTGGGGGTTGAATGGCCGATATCTACTGTGATAATCTAATTCAAATGAAATTTAAACTTTGATTTAAATTGCTGAAATGAAATGAACCTACTTCATCCTGTATTTACTCAAAATTCATAATTGTAAAATATAAATTTTTGGAAAATGTTTCTTCATAATATAACATACTTGTACACCAGTATGGACAGGTCCTTATTTCTCTATATCTCCCCAATCCACAAATAGTAGAATTTGTTTGAATCCACAAATGTTTATTTGGTCTATTTAACAGTTGAATACAATGCAACTCATTTTTAATTTATTGTCATCAAAAAGACCTAAATGTGATCAAGAAAAACACACAGGTAAAAATATTATGGAATAAAACCTAGGACAAGATACAGAAAAAAAACAAGTTAACAAAGAAATAAAAAAAATCTAATACTCTAGAAATATGACCAGTGGCAAAACATGAAATATAACAGAAACATTGGACTGAGACAGGTAGGCCTCTGAACATACTTGGTAAATATCCTCACTATCCTCATAAAGGGCTAAAGTAAAAAAAAAAAAAAAAAAAAAATTCTAACTATTTGCTACCTCTCCCCTAAACATGTCTGTATAGTTTTTTTTTCTTTCTGTTTATCCTTTTATCCTGTTATTTTAATTTAATTTTATGTATTATTTTTCTTATACTGTATGTGAGATTTAGTAATAAGAAAAAAAGTAAATAAAGTTGCTAACTCTGTACTGTATACAACTACAAATAAATACCTATATTAAAATGCATTTATATAAATATATTTAAAAATATATAGTACCAATATTTCAATAATTTCCTTATTATTATTTTTTTATGATGTATTAAAACATTAATGTGTATATAAAGTGTATATGAAATATATAGTAAAGGCCCACATAGCACATTCACCTTCACACAAAACACACTAAAATCATCGTGTGCACATTATTTAGTAAATCTGGACAGTGCGGATCAGCTGTGAGACACTGCACCAGGAAGCAGAGAGCTTTTATCGTTGTGTTGCTCGGGTGGACGTTCCTCCGTCTCCTGCAGTGCTCCCACCATCGAGCCTAACGTGCCAAAGCTGCTGGCGCAGTTCTCCACCTGTGCACAAACACACAGTGTGACCTCTGACCCCCTCAGTTTGGGCAGGACTTCAGGCTGAGAGACTGGTGTGATACTGTCAGCTATACTTTGGACAGTGATGCTGGACTGAAAAATGTGGTGCAGATGTTGTAGCAATGTATTCTCAGTCTAACAGCAGTGCATTTTCTTGCACTGTGTAACAGCTTCTCCAATAATCTACAGTGATATGTAAGTGTATGATAGAAGTTTGCATTGTCCTGGCTAGGCATGAGGTAACAATATCCAGTGAAAAGCTATTTGTCCAGGCTGAATGTGAAACTGCCGTGGAACATTATCAGAACAAATAACATTGATGTATTTTATAGTTAATACATTTATGTAAAGAGGAATTTTGGATCAGTGAGTGCCCGCACCAGAAATGAAATCAAAGTGATCAACAAAATGTTTTATCAATCTTTGCACAGTAGTGGCGGGTATGGACAAAAACATACATTTACATATCACACCTAGTTAGGACATAGTTTTCAGGAGGAATTTACTAAGAATTGTAAACTAAGCTCATAGTGTTGACTTCAGTCATCATCTACGAGCACCTAATCCAGTACAGGAATTAAAAGTGCCGTTAGCGATTACTGACAAACGCTGCTGAAAGTGGATCGGACCGAGCACCACAACACAATCAGCAGAAGGAGGTGTATACACACATGATGGGGGAGGAGAGAGAGTGAGCAAGAGCGAGATTTGAAGGAAGATTGGAGAAAGAGAGATGGCTGAGAGACATTACAATCTTGAAAAGAACAGGGGAATATTGCTGGAAAAAGAAGGGTTATGATCAGGCAAGAGCTTTAGAAGCCGTGTTAATATTAGAAAAGCTTTCCAGCGTTAGAGAGACAGAAGCAGGAAGGCCTGAAAAGAGACGCAGCCATCCATTGGCAGCCATGCAACCAGATGTGGCAAAAAGTTAGTTTTGGCCTTGGTTTGTCTGTGTCTGGGTTGATTTCAAATATCATCAGTGTTTCTCAGAAATCGCTTATTGTTCCTTTAAGCAAATCAAGTCACAATACTTCCTTTTCTGAGTGCTAGGTAGGTCACAGATCACAGTATGATCTAATGTAATTTACCGGGGCTCTACAGAAACATTCCACCACTATGGTCAAAGTAATTATAAGGTTTTTCTCAATTTTTTGATCATCATTTGACAAACATCTCTTTGAAACTATATTTTGGTGAGCATTATATCAATCCCTGAAAAAGTTGGACTGCTGATGGATTGTATTTTTATTTATTTTTAGGCGCTGGATTAGCAAATGGTAAAGTGGCGCAAATGTTTAGTAAATTTAAACTTGACTATTTTGTTAATCTTTTGAAAATGATCTCCAAAATGTGTGAATATGCTTAATATATACATTTTATTTTTTAAAAGTCTGTAATATTTGTAAAAAAAACAAAACAATTTTTAAAGAGGTCTCGTGCTCACCAAGGATTTATTCATCAAGGATATATATATATAAAAAAATACAGTAAAAACAGTAATATTGTGAAATATTATTACAATTTAAAATAACGTTTTTCTATGTTATTATATTTTAAAATGTAATTAATTCCTGCAATAGCAAAGCTGTATTTTTAGCATCATTACTCCAGTTTTCAGTCACATGACCCTTTAGAAATCATTCTAAGAAGCTGATTTAGTGCTCAAATATCATTTCTTTTTTATTATCACAATCGAAAATTGTGGTTCTGCTGTAATCTTTTTTTTTTAAGGATTCTATAGAAATTATATTCTGTCAGTTTAATACATCCTTGCTGAATAAAAGTATTAATTTCTTTGGAAAAAGCTTCACTGATCCTGAACTTTGAATGGTAGTGTGTGTTTCATGAACAAGTATTGTACAAGAACACTTACATTCTCTATGGACACGTTGCTCCCCACAGGGGCCTTTTTCTTTCTTGAGATATTGGGGTTCCAGTGGCACACCAAACTGTCATTCTGAACACTGTAGTTCTTGTGACCAATCAACCAATAGGTGTTCATTTTTCCTTTTCCCTGAAAACCCAAGTCAAACACATTTATGTCAAATTGTTAATGTCAACATCTTTGCATTTCGATTAAATATTGTGAAGACAAACATTTAATTCATATGTCATAACCTCAAATCATGTTGTAAAGAAATATAGATAATCCACGTTGTGGATTTAGTAAATCTGATTTTTAAGCATTGTACTCTCACCTTTACTTCAATCTCACCCCGTAACTGCAGTTCATATGCATTGTCCTTCATGAGTGCCAGGTATGTAGCAGAGCTTGCATGAATCTTTTGTGCTGAAGACCAGATAAAAGAAACGTTAATGTTCACCTGTTATGCAATACAGCCAAAGAACCGAAGCTGTATTGGTGTTGAGGTGAAACTCAGACACATTATGTTGTTAGCTAAGCCACATGCTAATGTCATGGTTGAAATGGAGGCTGTTATGAGCTCAATGGAGGAATATGATGAGGTCTCTATGGTGATGTAGTGAGCGAAAATATTATTCAGTACCAGTGGTGGTAAAATAAAAAATGGTCAGCAAAAGATGAAAAGACTTTCACGTTAACTAGATAGATGAACGTACGCAGACTTGTAGATTCCATCCGAGAGGCCGTGTTGACTGTGTCTCCAAACAAGCAGTACCGGGGCATCTTGTAACCAACAATGCCAGCTACACAGGGGCCTTTTAAGAGGTATGAGAGACATGAAAGACAACACTACCACAGCAATTTTGGAGTCTCTAACTCAATCCCTCTAGTGTAACCAACGGTCCAAAAATGTACTTGTATTCATGCTAGTAACTTTTGAATTACTAAAGCCCATATTACTAAAGGGCTCGAAACAAAATTCCTTGGCTTAAGATGATTCGATTCGTCATTTTCCGTCATAAAAATATTTCCACCATATGGAATTTTTCGAAAAAACATACTTTGTGGATCTTGTCCTAGATGGTTCATCAGATTTTCACCAAAATTGCCTCACATCATCTTCAGACCATGCTGGCAAAAGGTTATTAAAATAATTTTGATAAACCACACTGTTCTCAGTAAACGCACAAATTAATTTGACAAAGAGCGTGTAAAAATGTTGTTGTACATGGCTGTATTTGACAAACGCATTAGCGTATTGTCTTGAGACTCAGTATGTCACCTGCACCATGCGCTGAAGGAACTCAAAATGTTTTGAGACAGCGCAACCTCATGGTAAAATTATAATGAAATTTCCAAAAATTCTAATAGCTTTTGATTCATTTTGTCCATGTTGTTGCAACTAGCGTTGACAGATTTCTTGACTCATACCGAGAACAATTATACTAATTATGCCATAGAATGTTGAATTTCTTTAAAAACCTCCTTTTTTCCAACTCCTAGACAGTGATCTCAAACTCAATTCCTGGAGGGCCACAGCTCTGCACAGTTTTGCTCCAACCCTAATCAAACACACCTGATAACAGCTAATCAAGGTCTTCAGGATTACTAGAAACTTCCTTGCAGGTGTGAGTTGGAGCTGGTTGGAGCTAAACTGTGCAGAGCTGTGGCCCTCCAGGAATTGAGTTTGAGATCACTGTCCTAGACCATTCGTCCGATATTCACCAAAATCGGCTCAGAATATCGCAATACCATTCATACAAAAAGTTATTAAAAGATTTGATTCTGCAGCTGTAACTGACATCCAACACACTTTTAGATGTCATATTCATATCGTACATCACATATTGCCACCTCACACTGACCACACAATATCAGTGTGGTTTAACTACTTAACTCTTTTGGCCAATAGGTGGTGCTGACAATTGGCCAAAAGTGAGAAGCAGGTAAATCATATTACTAGAGGTTGTAGTGATGATATTTCAGCCGTTTTACCTAAAATAATCTAAAAATGTCTTTAATTACTCATTGTTGAAGTCTGATAACTCCCCATTATGCCTCATTTGCGCTTGGTCCCTTAATTGCTGCTTGCAGCTATATTTATTAATAAATCTGTAATCATCAGTTTTTGTGCAAAGAGAGAATACACACACCTGTGTGTATGCCGGCTCTTAGTTGAAGGCGTTTGTTTGGCATGTGGGGTATCGGCACCTGTCTGACCGCAGCCACCAGATCCAGAGACATTTTAGCGATCTCATCAGCATGTTTATCTTCGTTTTTCTCCGGCAGTCCACTGACCACCATGTATGCATCTCCTATAGTCTCCACCTGTTTAATTCAAACACACAAGCTTGTCAACTAATGATTGTGATGGACATTAAAGATGTATTTGATGAAATCCAGCAGCATTAAGAATACTTCTTTAACTTGAGATAAAAATGACATATATATATATATATATATATATATTGCATATGTACAGTATATATATTTTTGGAATTGTGACAATTCTCGTTACCTTAGAGCATCTTTTTGGTTTTTATTATTATTCTCATTAAATTCACATTACTATAATACACAATTTTCTTTTGAATTGCACTTTTTTTAATTACCACAAATTAAATACATTATACTAAATACTACACTACTGTTCAAAAGTTTGGGGTCGGTATGATTATTTTAATCTTTCTGAGTATCTTATGTTCACTAAGGCTAGCATTTATTTGATGAAAAATACAGTAAAATCACAATTACATGGTGAGATACTTCTACAATTTAAAATAACAGTTACTGTTTTAATATGTTTTAAAATGTCATTTATTCTTGTGATGGCAAAGCTGAATTTTCACCAGTCATTACTCCAGTCTTCAGTGTCACATGATCCTTCAGAAATATTTATTTTATTATCAATGTTGAAAACAATTGTGATGCTTAATATTTCTGTGTTCTTTACAATTTCAGTAATGCGTCATTGTCCCAATTTATTTATTTATTTATTTATCATTATGATCATATCAATTTAGAGTCACAATGTAAAAACAAATCCTAAAATAGGAATCTTTTAATTTTTTTAAATACAATTATTTGGGTAAAAAAAATTACTCTGACATGTTCTCCTAAGCAATGTAAGCATAAATTTAGCATAATATGTATGATAATTCATAGAGATTATATGTGATTATGTGTTTCAGAATATGTTGATACCTTGTAGACATCATAGGAGTCAATGCGTGTGTCGAAGCACATGTAGAGGTTATTTAGCATCTCAACAACTTGTAGTGGAGTGCAGGAGGCTGATATAGTAGTAAAACCCACAATGTCAGAGAAGAAAATAGTCACCTGCAAGACAATAAATGTATGAGTTGCTTCTTAGAATAAATAATCAATCGAGTATATCAATGTCTACATGTCATAGCTAATCGAGAAAAGCGCGATTAACTAGATTACATTTTCTGAAAAAGAGTGGTGCTTGCCCATTTAAATCAATGCTATGGTGTTAGTAGTTTCAATGTAGTTTCTATTGCATTGCTAAGGGGTCTAAAGAGAACAACCACAAGTTTATATGGATATGATGTTCATGATTATATTGAGATGATATTCATCTGCAGGTTAAAATCCACACAACAAGCTGCACAATTTGCAGCATTTGGAGCATGAAATGTGCATGAAAAGTTAAGCACCAAAGTTGAATACTTAGCATTATTGGTTTGTTCAGATCACTAACCTTAATTATGAGAAATAATAATAGCAATAATTAAATGTAATAAACAAGTAATATTAACCACTGCGGGAATAAACCACTAATAAATGTAATCTGCTCATATGAGTAATGTTTATTTACCTTACACATACCTGACACATAATGTGTTGTTATTTTGAAATGTAATATTAAATTATTATCCTCCTACATGTGACACTATATGTCCAGTTCCTCGAAAAATCTAATTTGCTTTAAGTGCTCTAAATCTAAGGGGACGAGCTTCAGGTGCGCACATTTGCCCATATACAGACGTGTAATTTACCCCACTCCCTCATGAGCTGTTTTATCTCCTGATGAATATGGAATACCATAATTACAGGCAATTACTACAACAAAAAGAACAAACAGAATGGAACCATGTGCGCTTTCCACACACTGCCATCTTGCCAACATCTCTAATGAATATGCTTGCCTTTTTTAGACTTGAGTTTGATTTGTTAAAGGGAATTTTGGAAGAAGGGAAGATTTCTTCTGTTTTAGCAGATCATATGGGAATATACAGAAAAAAACGTATAACCATTTACCTTCTCATAACTCTCAGCCTTCACGTGTTTGTTTTGGCGTAGCTGCTTGGCCACAGTTTTGGGCAACATCTGATGAAGAAGATCTTCTGCGAGACGTCTTTCTCTCTTCAGGGCTTCTGTCTTCTCCCTGAGGGTCTGAGCGTAGTCCTGGATCCATTCTGTCATTTGCTTGAAGGAGAGCAGCACTATGGGGTAAATGAGACAGGCAATGGCAAGCAGGCAGATCTTCAGACTGATATTGGAAGAGATGTCTCTGGATTTCAGTTTCAGAGCCCATCCAGCTCTAGAAAGAAAACATCTCAGAGTGTCCTCCAAGGCTAACGTCAACTCTGTGGATCCTTCGGAAGTTGTGGCAGTAGAGTAGATAAAATATTTTATATTAGTCAAGTTTAGCTCAATATCAGTGTTTTCCATCCAGCAGTGATGAAGGTTTTCAGACATGTCTTTTATGACTGACATGATTGTTGTCGCATGCCATATTTCATCCTGAATATCTTCCTTCTTTTCACCTGTTATCAACCGATAATTCAACTCATGGACTGTTAAGAGCAGTTTCAGAGCAAGGACATCTGTCCACTCTGGGTTGTGCTTGAGGAGACCAATGTCAACATCTTTAATGCCCCACATGTTTAATATATTCTCAATTGCAATAGTAAAAACTGTGGTACCATTAGCATCCATTAAGTCACCTCTCCCTGTAGCATTGAGAAACTCTGAGAGGTTGGATTGAAGATGCTCACAAAACTCAGGTAACTCATCACCACATGGCTGGCCCAAACTGTCCATATCAGTACTAGTACAACAACGGTTAACTGTGAGCATTATCAAGGACCAGGAGTTCAGGATCTGATCTTTCTTGATATTATGAACTGTTTTCTCTCTTGTAGAACTGAGGTTTCTTAATGTTTGGAGTTCCATAATGAGTCTGAGAGTGACGTTTGTTCTACAGGATGTTAGCTTTTTAACTGAAGCTTCAGTGGCTTGCCATTGAGCCAAAGATGAGTTGAAGTCCATGGTCACAGCAGAAAGCAGAGACAGGAAAGATATTATACAAGCAATCAGTATTCTGCGAACAGTAAGGCTGCGACTGCCACAACTGAGTAAAGACAACCTGTGAACAGAGCGTAAACAAAATACATACATGGTGAGTATTTAAAACTAAGTATTTCACTTTGTGCTTGTAAAAACCTTAGTGGAACATGCTGTCAAGTCACCTTTATCAGATTTGAGGAATATTTTTTGTGGTTAATGTCAAATTTAGGCTTAGGCTCCCTTTCAGTCTGCCATATTAGGCGTCATGTCGGAACGCACAGATGAATTGGGATCTCGCCTGGGAGCCCAATCATCTTCGACTGTAACTAAACGAGCCAATGCACATTGGCAGGCAAGATTTGCATCGCAAACCACACCCCGCAAAGCAGGTATATAAGGAAGCCTGCAAATCTAGCCCATACATTTTTTCGCTTCAGAGCCAACCGTTTCTCCTCAGCTCTAATCATCGTTTAAAGTGTCTACGAGTCTGGGAAGCTCTTCGTTGGTGTGACGGTGGTCGCTACAGGGCAAATTTCCTGCTGTTTATTCGGCTTTCTCAAAGAGCATTTCTCAATCACAGCTGCAGGCTGCACTTTAAATTCCTACTAAGTCTGTGTAGTGGCCGGTTCCCCTGTGCGCTTCAGCTCTTTAAACAGATTTCAACAATTTCCCTAAAAGAGCAGCACGGTTGTGACATTGTCTCCTTTTAAAGATGTCTATCATTCCGTCCATGTGTTTCCCGATGAGGTCGTTACCTGGCTCCGTCTCACAGTCACAATCACTGCCCCGTGTTTGGGCTTAAAGTATGCTGAGGTAGTGTTTGTGGATGAGTAATGAACCCACTGCGGGAAGATGACCATCGTGATGCTGCGGTCGAGACTCGATTACCTGCAAATGAGTCTCCTCTGTTATGCCCCGATCTAGTTCCTCTTCTGGTGTTCAGAACAGGGCTACTTTGGTGAATAGCCAGGGTGACCTGAGGATCACAGTGATGCCCCAGCTGCCGAGTCAATCCCCACTGCCCCCTCACTCCTCTAGCGCATCGCAAACTGTGGAGCTTCTGGGGGAGATCGCTGCATCAGAGGGTGGGCTAGTGTCCTCTGGGATGAAGACTCAGCTGCGCTGCCCCCTTCGGACGACTCCACCGTGTCCTCGAGGTCGGATGATTGGTTTCTCTGGGCGACGCACGCTGACCATCAGCGGCCAAGCCCAGTGCCATTCTTCCCGGAAGTGCATGAAGAGATTTCCGGATTGTGGCAGGCCCCATTGTCCCATCGTAACCGATCTGGAGTAACGTCGCTCAGATTGCTCCATAAGAGCGGACAACACTGCGAACGTTGCGTACATCATCAAAATGGTCTATGCTCCCGTTGCATGTCGCAACTCGCCCGCCATCTCCTCCTCTGGAGCCAGAAGCATCTGAGGTTGCTTCGTGCCATGTATATTCCAGGCCAGCTCAATCGTGCAACCGATGAGCTCTCATGACACCCAGTGTTCCCGAGAGAGTGGCGGCTCCATCCCGGTCTGTCCAGCTGATCTGGAGACACTTAGGAGCCACTGCCAGTTGTTTTACTCCCTGACCGAGGAGACCCTTGGCTCGGACACACTGGCAACACAGCTGGAGCCGGGGCCTACGCAAGTATGAGTTTCCCCCAGTTAACCTTCTCGCACAGACACTGTGCAAAGTCAGGGAGGACGAGGAGCAGGTCCTGGCCCAGGAATTGGCCCAACTGGACCTGGTTCCCAGAACTCATGCTCCTCGCGACGGCCCTCACTGGCGCATTCGTCTAAGGAAGGACCTACTTTCTCAGAGACAGGGCACCTTAGGGCACAACAAGCTCCGTTTGATCTTTTAAGACAGTGCTCCTGACTGCGCTAGCTTCAGTCAAGAGGTACGGGGACCTGCAGGCATTTTCGGTCGACGAATCGTGCCTGGATATGTGCCCAAGGTCCCCCCCCCCACCTTTCAGGGACCAGTTGGTGAACCTGGAAGTGCTGCCCTTCAGAACCTCAGACCAGCTTTTTGTCTGTTTCGGACGCCAGTGGAAGAGAAAGGCTGTCTCCAAGCAGAGATTGGCTCACTGTATGCCATCATCTTGGCTTATCAGTCCCAAGGCCCACGTCCAATGCCAGGCCTGTCACTCGTAAGTGACCCCTGTGTTAGGCTAGGTGCCCATATGTTGTGATTCCCCTATGGGGGATCTCATTTATGTAATCCCCCACGGTATGGCTTCCCTATCGGCAAGCCCGTGTCTTTCCCTTGGCAGTGTCTGCTCTGTCGTCTCTGTCCGGTATTGTCTCACCCCTAACTGGGCTGGAGCTACCCCAGAGACTTCCATATGTTGCACTGCCCCCTTGGCCAGTCCATATGCGTAACCTCAACATGACACCTCCCTAGGGGCAGGATGTGGCTTCCGCAGTGTTCCCTTCCCCTTGCTAAGGGCACGCTTCCCCAGTGTTATCCAATAGTCTCACTGAGCAGGATAGAAGGAACAGCAGTGATTGACGGTCTCTGTGTAAGGCCCTGTACTTTTGTCCACCCCGATAGGTGCGGGGGGAGATGGTGGCTTACGCAGGGTGCTGGAAGGGGCAGCAATAGTGGTGCTTTATTAGAGATCCCAATTCGTCGGTACATTCCGACATGACTTCAAACGTGACCGACTGAAAGGGAACATCTAGGTTACTATTGTAACCCCCTGAAGGAAGGAACAGAGACGTCACGTCCCATCGCCACAATTGCTGTACCACCGCTGAGGGGCCGGGTCATCGGCTCAGCTCCTCAGCGAAAACGTGAATGGGCTAGATTTGTGGGCTTCCTTATATACCTGCTTCGCGGGGCATGGTTTGTGATGCAAATCTCGCCTGCCAATGTCCATTGGCTGGTTTATTTACACTCGAAGATGATTGGGCTCTCAGGCGACGTACCGACGTGATTTCTCCGTTCTCTCCTTCAGGCAACGGGGGTTACAATATTAACCTAGACGTTTTCCTCTGATTTTAGGGATAATTTATGGGTAGGGATAGGATTAGGACTATGTTTTTGGACATGAATGTTGTTCCTGGATCAATTGATCCAAAAACATTTAAAGGAAAGAACTCAATGTGTACAGGTGGAAGGTATTCAGTCAGATCCTATGAATGTTGTTAAGGGAGTCCCTCAAGGATCGGTGTAGGGGCTGCTATTATTCAGTACATATATAAATTGCCTTGACTTTAATATTGATAATGCAAGGTTTAATATTTAAGCAGATGATACTATTATTTTTTGTCCAGTTCCCACTAAGCAGCAATCTGCTTTTGATATCATCCAAAATAGGTTTTGTGCTTTGAAGCTGGTCTTAAATGTTGAAAAAAAAGCATGTTATTCTCAAACTAAAATTTCTTCAGAAAATTCCATCACTCTTTGGACTTCTCAGGGGAGTCAGATAGCATCAGTGTCAGAGCACACTATCGATAACACATTACGTTTTGGTTCACATATTAATTATTTGAGGCAAAAACTCAAATTTTCTTGTACTTTTCCTGTATAAATAAGTCTTGCTTTTCATTTGATGTGAGGAAGAAATTGTGTTCACTACTTTTTTACTGTTTTTTGGTCATGGGGGTATCCCATGCTCCCTCTTACCTTCTCACCTCTCTGGATGCTCTGAACCATGGTGCTCTGGGATTTATAATTGATTGTAAATTTTCAGCACACCATTGTGAACTATACAAAGAGTAACTTGGCCTTTGTTGAATATTCAAAGGAAAATGCACTGGTATTTATTGATATATAAAGCCATATTGGGTTATTTGCCCTCTTGATTTTGTTGTTTTATTCAACGGAAATTGCCTGGAAATTACTCATTACGCTCTCAGTCAAGTTACAATCCTTGTCAGAACTGAGCTTGATAAAACTTACTTCAAATTTGCCACCACCTCGGATTGGAATCTTCTTCAGACTGAGATTAAGCTAAAAAAAACTTGGTTTATGTTTTATTTTGGATTTAGTATTGTATGTTGCAACCTTTTGTATAATTGTGCATGCAAACTCGGCTGCCTATCTTGGCCTGGAAACTCATGTAAAATACATTTTTAATTTTACATTTCTCCTGGTTAAATAAAGGTAAATAATAATAATAACTTGGCAAAATCACAGCAACCCAGGCTATTTATTCAGTGTACATTGTTATATATATATATATACTGTATATATATATATATATATATATGTGTATATATGTATATGTATGTATATACAATATATATTGTTTTAAAGTGCTTCACGATTATAAATAGGAAAATAAAAGCATCAATGATGCAAACTTCAAACTGATCAAATATTAAACCAATTCAAATGCTGCTGTAAAGGAGCTTTCAAAAGACAATACTGTGATTTTTCATCTCAAATCAGTTTGAGTTCAGTTCAGTTCAATAAGTTCATCAATATTGAAATTACAATTTAATGCCAGTTAAACTCCAATTCTATGTCCATTGTTATACAGTCTTTACTCTGCAAGGACACCTGCAGAGGACTTAACATCATCAAAACACCAACTCATTAAATATCACAAATAAAGGCTCAGAAGGTGATATTAGTTCTAAGAAAAGCTCTAGCAGTATTTTATTTTATCATCTCTAAAAATACATTCATACATTGTAAATGTAACTTAAATGTCCAATATCAACCACTTGAAATTAAATTAAGCCAGATAATACATATTATGCATCGTGTTTGTTAATGTGTTATAAGGTAATTCCATGAATAATTTGGTTGCTTTAAACTCAAAGGGTAGGCTATTTGTTTTATGTAGTACAAATAAAACAACATGCTACAAACCATATGTGACCCCAAAACCAGTCTTATGGGTAATTTTCTTTTTGAAAATTGAGATGTATACAACATCTGAAACCTGAATAAATAAGCTTCCCATTGATGTATTGTTTGTTAGGATAGGACATACAACTATTTGAAAATCTGGAATCTGATGGTGCAAAAAAATCGAAATATTGAGAAAATCGCCTTTAAAGTTGTCCATTTCTGTTGGCGACTGTGCTGCATCCACTCACAAAAATATTTTTATTATATATTTAAGGTAGGAAATTTACAAAATATCTTCATGGATCATGATCTTTACTTAATATCCTAATGATTTTTGGTATAAAAGAAAAAGCGATAATTTTGCCCCATACAATGTTTTGTTGGCTATTGCCACAAATATACCCGTGCTATATGACTGGTTTTGTGGTCCAGGGTCACATATTAATATGAACTATCATAGTTAAATTGACAACACATATATCCATAAATTATTTAACTAAATTACTACTTAATTTTTTTTTACAAAGCCTATTCTTTGTAAATAAATATTGAAATTGTGCATTACCTGCAAAAGTCACATTCTGCTTCTGGCTCCTCTTTCTTTTGGGGTGAGATCTTCTTTCGAGCTTTATGTCTCTGGCTGTTGATTTTAGTTATAGTGCCTTTCAGAGAGGCCGATGACAGAGTCCCAGACGCAAAACAATCCTTTTTCATGTATTCCAGAGATGACATGAGATTACACTTGTATTCTAAACCACTGGAACTGAAGTTTCTTGGGTGAAAATCCAAATCAAACGCTATAACATCGTATTTGACTGTCTTCTATTCCTGAGAATAATCTCATCGTGCCCGTGTCTCTGCTCTTCTTTGATGTGCAATATGTGACGTAGTTTTAATGACAGGGTTAAAGAGAAATGGTGAAGGTACAGACCGAGACAGAATATTCGAGTCATTGCATGTATTTTGTTTGTGTAGCCTATCGTGTACTTTTATTCTTCTTTCGAGCCCATTGTTGTTTTTCTTGCGCTCTTCACGATTTTATTCATCCCTATTCGTTTAAACAAATCATTCATAAACATCATTAATTGGAAAAATAAAAAGGAAAAAAATAACTTTAGGCCTACGAATGTTTTGCAACGGAAATATTACCGACTGTACTGTAGGCTACTACGTTTCATACTCTTTTTCTGGACTAAAATAAACATTTATACAGTATCCTTTTTTGTGTTAATAATAATAAAACGGTGACACTTTAACACTAAAGACATTAGCAAACACTACTAAACTAAGGCTTAGAGACTATATATATATATTTATTAGCCATTAATAGCCATTTGCAATTTAACTACAATAGGACCTAATGGTCTGTTAAGCGTTGCTTGTTAATGTAAAGAGTTACCAAATAATAATTTGATTAAAAAAATAAAAAAAGAAAAAAGAAAAAAGCATTGTCTTCAGGTTACACGTGCAATATAGGCCTATTATAAATTAACAATTTGGAAAATATGTATTCTCCTTTTCATTTGAATAGATAACTATAAAGGCAAATGTACGACAGAGAAAAAGGTTAAAAATAAAAACCAACTTGTAAAAAACCTTATTAGAAATAACCAAAAGAAAATATTTTAAGACTCCATAAGCACAACTGAAGTGCACGGAAAGTGCTCTAGTTAATGGTTTACAAAAATAAATGGCTCCTTTTTTGTATGAATAGTATCAGCGTACACATTATAAATGAATGCACCGAATGCACATGGCTTTCACACGCAAATATTTTCCCCACTGACTGCAGACTGACAAAACAGTTTGTTAAACAGTTTGTTTGAAGGTTGTTTATTAATGTGCCATTTCTCGTGCAAGAATTTTTAGCAGAATCTTCCGATAAAAGATTACAAGCATAGCTTTAAAGGGTCTCAAAGATTAATAGATAGATGCAAATGAAAATCGAACAAACCAAACGAGGTGGTGTAAAATTAAGTAAAGCGCCATCTTGTGGTTGACAATTGTAAACTTTCCTTCTGTTTGCTATACAGACACTGACAATGATCCCATCACACAGTAGGCTCCATGGATTTTAATCATGATGTGAATGGATTGTATACATATACATTTGAAGCAGAGGGAAAGGTAATGACATTTTCCTCTATTTTTGTTACAAACTTTTCAGCCCCGCTAAACAAGGTTTAGATTTCTAAAAATAATCTTTACAAATTATTGATTTAATCGAATTAAAAACACCAGAATCATAATCATAATGAGCTTTATTCGCCAAGTGTGCGCAAACACACAAGGGATTTGTTGTGGATTTTCAGGAGCTCTGGGTACATACTTGCATGCATGCATACATATATGACACGAATAGAAAGAACATTTAAAGAAGCAAGACTAAGAAAGAAAATAATAGTAATAATAATAATAATAATAATAATAAAGTGGTATACATCTGGAACAGAAGACTTATGCACAGATTTGTGCATTATGTTGTATATACAGCGGTATAAATAACAATATGTATATGTATTTACATCTAATTATTGCCTCACTCTCAAGTATGAATTAGGTATGAATGATAGAAACAGGTAGTAATTGCTGTAACAAGTGGATTGTTAGTTTTCCTGTCATGTTCCCACGGGGACAGATTTGAGCGACGCACAGACAGATTTGAGTGACATACAGACAGAGAGCTAGGCTATGGCACTTGTAATGCTGTTATGCACATGTGATAAATAAAGTAAGCAATGATACTGCTTTAATCGTCCATTCTGTATAGTTTGATTAAACAGAACAGTATGAAACATGGTGGCAGTGGTCGTGAATTCAGCCGAAGTTAGTACCGAGCCGTGAAGAGTGAAAAGTGCTGCTAGCTTGTTGTAGTTAGCCTAGCCCGCGAGGTCGAGCAAGGGACTGCCCAGTGTTTACGGAGCCGAAGCCGGAGCAGAAAAAATAGTTTGCTAAAAAGCAGTTTGATAAACATTGCAATCCGCAACTGAATGAGACTGTTGAGCGATATAATTTTTTTGTTAGAGACCAAGGACAAGACGAAAATATTGACAGATATGTCACAGATTTGAGAGTATTGGCCAGCACATGCAATTTTGGTGACATTAAGGACTCACTAATAAGAGATCCCTCATCACAGAGCCCGGTGATGAGGGAAAGACTGCTAAGGGAAGAAAACTTAACGCTGGATAAGTGCATGCAAATATGCAGAGCTACAGAACTGTCAAAAGAGAACAGCAAAACCATACAAGGTAAAACGCTGGAAGAAATACATGCAATGAAGAAGAATCCAAGGAGAGACAAAAAGGAGGAGATTAACTGTAACTTTTGTGGCAACACACATGAGAAAAATAAACACAAATGTCCAACCTATGGAAAGAAGTGTAAGAAATGTGGAAAAGAGAACCACTTTGCTGCAAAATGCAAGTCCAAGTTTGAGAAAAACAAGAAAGGCAGAGTCAAGTGAATCGTGTGAGGACATCATGACAATAACAGACATCAGAGAAAACCAAGAGACAATAAATCAAGTGAAAGAAGCACACAGCAAAAGTCAACATCTCTTTGCAGGTATGTTGTTGGACAAAAAGCTAGTTAACTTTCAGACTGTGGTGCTACTTGTAATGTTATCCCAATGCAACTGTTGAACCCAAGTATAAAATTGGATCACACAGAGAAAGTACTTGTCATGTACAACAAAAGCAGATTACGCCCACTTAGAAAATGTAAAGTCAAACTCTGAAATCCGAGAAATGATAAACTATACAGACTTGAGTTTCAAGTGGTGGACCAGGAGGACAGGATCCCGCTACTGGGAAGAAAGGCTAGTGAAGCCATGAAGTTGATCAAAGTGCAGTATGAGAACATACTGGCGATTGACAGTATAGTGAAAACACAATGTACAGACAAAATGACTGACAACAGTGTGCAGCTGACAAATATGGAGAAAATAAAGACAGAGTTCGGAAATGTTTTCACAGGTGCTGGCTGCCTAAAAGGCGAGTACAACATTGAAATAGACAAAAGTGTACCACCAGTAAAACTGCCTAAACGCAGAGTGCCTGTTGCAATGATGACCCCACTCAAAGAGGAACTAAAGAATCTTGAAAGCCAAGAAATCATAGCACCTGTGGAGCACAGCACTGACTGGATAAGCAGTATGCTGTCAGTGACAAAACCAAATGGAAAGCCAAGGATCTGTATAGACCTCAAACCACTGAATAGAGCACTAAAAAGGAGCCATTTTCCTCTTCTGACCATTGATGATGTCCTGCCAGGACTCTCAAAATCCAAGGTATTCACTGTTTGTGATGTAAAGCATGGATTTTGGCACGTCAAGCTGGATGAAGAGTCCAGTTACCTCACCACGTTTGCAACCCCATTCGGACGGTATCGTTGGCTCAGGATGCCAATGGGTATAAGCCCAGCTCCGGAAGTCTTCCAAAGGAAACTCATGCAAGCACTAGAGGGCTTACCGGGTTTGTATATCATTGCGGATGATATACTGATCACGGGGAGGGTGATACACAAGAGGAAGCAGACAAGGATCATGAGGAAAAACTTGAGATGTTTTCTAATGAGGTGCAGACAAAGAGACATTAAACTCAATGCAGACAAGTTTAAACTGAGGAGAGAGTCTGTACCCTACATCGGACACTTGCTGACAGCAGAAGGCCTCCGCATTGACCCGGAGAAAGAGCGGGCAGTGCGGGAGTTGCCGAGGCCTACAGATGTTAAGGGGGTACAGAGACTTGTAGGTATGCTGAACTACCTTTCAAAGTTTTGTGATCATCTTTCTGATGACTGTGAAGTTTTGAGACAACTTAAACACAAGGACAACATGTGGGAATGGACTGAGGTGCACGAGACAGCTTTTAAAAGATTGAAAGACAAAATAACAAATGCACCACTGCTCAAGTACTATGACCAAAATGAGGAGTTAACCCTGCAATGTGATGCCTCAGAGACAGGACTAGGAGCAGCCCTGACACAGAAAGGTAAACCTGTGGCATTTGTGAGCAGAGCGCTGACACCCACAGAAAGGGGTTATGCACAGATAGAAAAAGAATGTTTGGCGATAGTGTTCGGAATGGAAAAGTTCCATCAATAAACTTATGGTAGAAAAGTGACCATAAGACACTGGAGAATATTGTGAGAAAACCGCTACTTAGTGCACCAAAGAGATTGCAGAGAATGTGACTCAGACTGCAGAAATACGACATTAATGTGATCTATGTGCCTGGGCGAGACATGCTACTAGCTGACACACTAAGCAGAGCTTATTTACCTGACAGCAATCAGGGAGACACAGAGGCATATCTAGAGACTGTTAACATAATTAACTACTTACCTATCTCTGCAGAAAGACTATCAGCCATTCGCGATGCAACAAGGGAGGACACAAAGTTGCAGGAAGTGATTAAGTTGATTCTTACAGGATGGCCTCAGAACAAAAAAAAACATTGAGCAAAACATTCAACACTATTTTGCTTTTCAGGACGAGCTGAGCTTTCAGAATGGCATAGTGTTCAGGGGAGAAAGAACAGTTATTCCTGACACACTAAGAGCTGACCTGACCAGCCGCATACACTCAACACATCTGGGAGTGGAAGGTTGCCTCAGACGAGCACGCGAGTGTGTGTACTGGCAAGGGATGAATGAGCAAATAAAGACGTTTATTTCCAAATGTGACAGCTGCAGGTCAGTTGACCCCAAGCAACAGAAAGATACATTGCATCCCCATGACATTGCCTACAGACCTTGGGGTAGGAACTTACTTGTTTTCTTGGCACAATAAAGACTACCTAGTAACCGTGGACTATTATTCAAATTTTTGACACCAAAAGTACCACAGTGATTCACAAACTGAAAGCACACTTTGCTCGTCAGGGGATTCCAGATGTGCTCATCTCTGATAACGGACCGCAGTACTCGTCACACGACTTTAAAATGTTCAGCCAAAAGTGGGAATTTGTGCACAGAACATCGTCACCCGGGTACCCACAAAGCAATGGAAAGGCTGAGTCAGCTGTCAAAACAGCAAAACGTCTTATGAAGAAAGCTGCAGCTGCTGGACAGGATCCATACTTAGCCCTACTGGACCATCGCAACACACCGAGCCAAGGTCTCACCACCAGTCCAGCACAGAGACTTCTCAGCAGGAGGACCCGGACCCTTCTTCCTACTAAAGAGACAATGTTGGAGCCTAAAGTGTCAAACAACAAACAGGGACTGATTAACAACAGACAAAGACAGGAGAAATACTACAACCGCACAGCAAAACTTGGACTGTTTCACATCAGGGGACAGTGTTCGAGTCCAACCATTTGAGCCTTGTAAAACCTGGAAAACAGCTAGAGTGATTAGACCAGTGAGTCCCAGATCTTATGAGGTTGAGTTGGAGTCGGGTGGTGTTCTGAGGAGAAACCGTCGCCACCTCAGGCACAACTACTGCCCACCCTCAACATCTGCACAAACAGGGGTTTTGACAAACACACAAACTGCAGCTGCTGAACGTGGTCAGGGTTGTGATCAAAGCACTGTTACTACGAGGTCTGGTCGTCAGGTTAAAATGCCTACCTATTTGAGGGATTAGACTAAGTGAGATTATTATATGACATGTTTGGTCATTTTCTAGGTATGGTTGTGAGTTGTGGTTGCACTGTAAAAGAGAGGGGAAAAGGGTAAATGAGTTATTGATTGCACAGTTAATTTGCAAAGAATATATTGTCAAGAATAAGTTTACAAAATTTGCACTTGAAGTTAATGTCCTAAGAGGACATATTATAAGTTTGCTTTTGAGTTCAGGCAAGATAATTACATGCATTTTTCTGAAGCATTAAAGGGTTAGTTCACCCAAAAATGAAAGTTCTGTCAGTAATTACTCACCCTCATGTTGTTCCAACCGCGTAAGACCTTCGTTCATCTTCGGAACACAAATTAAGATATTTTTGATGAAATCTGAGCCATGTCTCACTCCTCCATAGGCTTCTATGTGACCGAAACTTGCTGGCCCAGAAAAGTTATTAAAGAGATCGATAATATAGTCCAAGTGACTCCAGTGGCTCAATCTTAAGTATATCAAGCGACGAGAATACTTTTTGTGCGCAAAAACAAACAAAAATAACGACTTTATTCCACTATTCATTTCCTTCTCTCTGGGCCTCGTAGTGTTTTTGCGCTGCGCGTCTGTGTTGCACGTCATCACGCATCACACACATGACCGGCGTCGGCCAATAGTGAGCCTACGTGGTGACGTGTATAACACAGACGCGCTGCGCAAAAACACTACGCGAACCAACTAGAGGTCCAGAGAGAAGGAAATGAATAGTGGAATAAAGTCGTTATTTTTGTTTGTTTTTGCGCACAAAAAGTATTCTCGTCGCTTGATATACTTAAGATTGAGCCACTGGAGTCACTTGGACTATATTAACGATCTCTTTAATAACTTTTCTGGGCCAGCAAGTTTCGGTCACATAGAAGCCTATGGAGGAGTGAAACATGGCTCAGATTTCATCAAAAATAGCTTAATTTGTGTTCCGAAGATGAACGAAGGTCTTACGCGGTTGGAACAACATGAGGGTGAGTAATTACTGACAGAATTTTAATTTTTGGGTGAACTAACCCTTTAATGTTTACATCTGAAGGCACTGAGAAGAAAATGTTAATTTTGTTTACAAAGAAAATGTATAACTTGTGGAAAAAAAAAAAATGAAAAAAAAAAAGGATGTAACAAGTGGATTGTTAGTTTTCCTGTCATGTTCCCAAGGGGACAGATCTGAGGGACGCACAGACGGATTTGAGTGACGTACAAACAGAGAGCTAGGCTATGGCACTTGTAAGGCTGTTATGCACATGTGATAAATAAAGTAAGCAATGATACTGCTTTAATCGTCCATTCTGTATAGTTTGATAAAACAGAACAGTATGAAACAATTGCTGTGTTAATTGTTTAAGCTGGAGATAGCATGGAGGAAAAGCTGTTTTTATGCTTAGATGTTCTAGTGCACAGAGATCTGTCTGAGGGAAGAAGTGCAAACAGGTTGTGGCCAGGGTGAGAGGGTGTCTGTGATGATGTTACCTGCCAGTTTCTTCACTCTGGAGATGTACAAGTCCTGAAGGTTGGGCAGGTGCACATCAATTATCCTTTCAGCCGTCCTAACAGTCTGTTGCAGTCTTCTTTTGTCTGATTTGCTGGCTGACCCAAACCAGACAGTATAGTAGTGCACAGAACTGACTCAATAACAGCTGAGGAAAAATGTGTCATCTGCGCCTGTGGCAGGTTGAACTTTTTAGTTGACAAAGAAAGTATAACCTCTGTTGGGCCTAACCGTGTTTCAACTGTCGGGCCAAAAGCGAGCGTGCTAGTGCATGCAAGGGCCAGTTGCGTTTCCACTGTCATTCCGGGGCTTGATCGGGCCTCATCCGGCAACTGATCGGGCCTGATCGGCAACTCCTCGGAGCCAACGACCAGAAGAGCTTGGCTTAGACTGGTTGATCCCAGAAGAGCCCGCCCGCAGCCGACTCAACAAGTGGTTTCTGCAGCCAGAGCGCCGCCAGCAGCCTCCTTGCCAGCAACCAGCTTAAACTTAAATATAAGAGCGAATTTCAAAGAGCTTTTCCTGCGTCGTTGTTGCAAATACTGCGCCGCGAGTGCGGCTAGTGCAGGACTTCCCTGCCCACTCTAGATGAGCACACTGAGTGTGTCTCGTGCTTAGGCAGCGCCCACACCGAGGCAGCTCTTCTGGATTCCAGCTGCCCACACTGTGAGAAGCTGAGCCTCTCAACGCTGTGCGCTCGGATCACGCTCTTCAGCGACCCGCCCGCCCGCTCCCTCATCTCCTTCCCCTCTCGTGCCTAGGCGAAATAAGAAGTGGAGCCGGCAGGCTGAGCAGCGCTCAGTGCCTCACTCTCCCCTCAGCGCGGCGAGTCCCCTGTCCTCTTCACCCACGAAGATCAACGCCCCTCATCTGGCGTGAGTGGTATGGTCTCGTTTGGCGGGTCTGATGATGAGTTTGACTCAGTGTCTTCGGCCGCCTTCGAGTGGTTTGAGTAGGTAAACTCTGGCGATGACTCAGCCCCTCCGCCGCCTAAAGAGACTGATGAAGCGTGGCCTAGGATTGATACAGAGCTTTTGCGGGTCCTCTCAAAAGCCATAGAAGAGCTCGGCTTGGACTGGTCGGCCCCAGAAGAGCCCGCCCGCAGCCAACTCAACAAGTGGTTCCTGCAGCCAGGGCACTGCCATCAGCCCCCCTTGCCAACAACAAGCTCCTTTCTTCCGTTAAGTACATCAGGAGCTCCCGTATTCGGCACGCGTCCAGTCTTCTTCGGCTGCTCTCTCTAAAGTCGACGGCGCAGATGAAGGATACAAAAAGGATACACAAAGCTCCCCCAGTGGAAGAAGCTGTCACTACACACCTCTGCCCACCTACGGTGATCGGTTGGGAGGCCAAGGCCAGTCATCCGTCCAAGGCTTGCAGGACCACATCAGCGCTTGCCTCCAGGGCGTTCGCTGCTTGCGGCCAAGCCGCCCCTGAGCTACATACCATGGCGGTACTTCAAGTATATCAGGCCAAACTTCTCCATGACATGGACGAGTCTGGACCCGACCAGAGCTGCACAGCGCATCTGACCTGCCCTGCGCGCTACTAAACCCACCGCCCAGGCCATTGGTCGAGCTATGGCCAGTCTAGTGGCGAACCAGCTTCTCTTATGGGCACGAACGAACCTCCACTCAGTGAGGGTGATTCACGGTCACTAACGGTCGACGCAATATGGCACACCTTCGGTCAGACAGATGTGGATCTCTTCACGACGAAAGAGAATTCCCACTGCCAGACATTCTTCTCGAAAGATATGGACGCACTGGCCCAGAGATGGCCTCGCCTGTGCCTCTACGCGTTCCCTCGATGTAGCCCTGTTCCCGAAGCTCATCGGTCGGGTCAGGGAGGAGAAATATTCAGTTCTTCTGGTGGCAACACACTGGCAGAACCAGCCTTGGTTCCCAGAACAAAGCGCTCTGGCCAATTTCGGCAATCAGAGCAGCTGTTTGTTTTCTCCGGAGGCTGCAGCAAAGGACTCACGTTCTGCTGCATTGATTTGATCAAAAATGTAGTAAAATCACCAAGCACCATCAACATGTTAATCTCATATGTAAATATTGTAATTGAGCAATAATTGAAATGCTCACTGTTCTTCTGGGGTCATAAATCCCTTCAGAGAATACATAGTTCTGTTCTGTAAACCTGTTCTTGCACTAGACACCTACATCAATTAGCACTCTTCTAGACTACCAAATGAGCATAAAATCTGAAAATATTACAAATATTTTTCCCACATTAAATCAGAGGTAGGGTGAACATACTGTGATGTTTTGCTGGAGTCTCTATTTCATGTGTGCATGGAGCACACATTAAATCTTTATTCTCTTAGCCTTTGAGTTTCTGGTGACATCACATCCTTTAAATGTGAATTTATTGAAATTCTTCAAAGAATTCTTCAAAGTCACCATTGTTTCAGCTCTGCACACTGTGGACATATTAAGGAAAAAAAAAACAGCATTCATATAAAAAGCACACAGGTTTTTATTGCATATCAATTTCATGTATAAATTCTTCATAGCATTGGAAAGATTACATTTGGTATACATATCTATTCTACAGAATTAACATCAGAATCATGTCTTTTCCATGAAATTGCTCTAAAGTACATCTTCAGTAATCACAAGCATCAAAAAAGAACTTCAGAATTTCAGAATTTTCAGTATTATTCTACAATCCTTAAATTTTGTCATTATTTCTCTCCCACAAGCATATTGTTCAGTTCAATAACCATCTGCCCATAGTATTTAAGGCAGTAAACAGGACTTAAAGTCAAACCTACTAACCTAACCACATGTACAATAAGTGCATCTACAAATTCATTGTTTTTTTTTATTTATTATTTTTTCTTTTTAATTTAAGATACACATTTCACAAATGGACACCATTATGACCTCTAAAACACAAGTCATGCACAATAGTTTTAATAAACATAACAGAAGCAATATACAACTCATATCCAAATGAAACAAGCACCATCTATTTTCAAACCCATGTTTAAAATGAACTTTTGGACATATCAATGTTATTTTTTTGAAATACTATACACTTTTTTTTTTTTTTTTTGAGAAACCACATTATTTATGGTTTTTGAAATGATACGTTTGTTTGCAATGTAACAGTGGGCCAAGGGCATCTGCATTGCTCATTTTTTGACCATTATTCATGATGATTTTAACAGTGTGGGTCAATTTCTTCACCTACAGCGCTTGCTAAGTACAGTAGTATGTGACATGACTTCATACTCATAATTCCATTACATCCCTAGAAATCCTATGCATCCCACAGGATTTGTACTCAAGGATTTGAGTAAATTATATAGTGAGGAGATACGGTATGAAACAGGGTAATAGTGCCACCTTTTAGTATATTCAAATACAAGACTGCTGCAAGTTTTTAAACAGCACGTTATCAAGCAGATTCCCCGTGAAAGGCCAGTCGAATCAATCTTGTTTGGTTTGTGTTCGCAGTGAAAACTGAACATTCGTAAATGTTCAAAACTGAGACGTTTTTCTGGCAACGCTTATTCTATGCTGTTTTATTCAAAAGCATCTGATAAAATTGCCTGTTTGACCCATGAGTTAAAGTGCTTGTTAAAACCAGCCTTGCTTGGAAAAATGTCGTTAAAATCAGTACTAAGTTAAGAGCTCAGATGTAAAGGAAAGTATGTGTTAGGCAGACAGGGGTGTGTTGATTTAAGTGCTGATTCCAGAGAACATAGAGTCTTTTTAACATCCAAAAAGAAGTGAGGAGAGGAAGTAAAGGTATGAAATCCTGACCAAAAAGACATTCAATCAAGAGAAGTTAACTTTATGAAGTTTGACTCAACCTACATATTAAATCTACTCTACACATTCATGATATGCATTCAGCTGTTTACGATTCATTCGCTGGCTTCACAGTTCAGAGAAGTTGGATAAGGACTCATATGTGTATTCATGGATTTGAGCATCTCTCAGAAACCTCTACGCTCTTGTGAACATTAAATGTTGCCGCTCACCATTTAATCACAATCCCATTATAGCCTCTCACTTGCGGTGTCTTTTTTTGGTATGCAAAAAATATTAAGCATTTGAATTATGTAGAATTTGATATGATATTCAGGACTATCTGACAAAATAATGGGACATGGGAAACATGCAATTTGAACCCAGAGATACACTGTTGACCCATTTTTTTTATGAATATGTTTAACTATGAGTGATAAAATGTGTAAAAATGTCAAAATATAATGCCCCTCTATTTGAGTTACCTGATATTTTAATTACATTTTTTTTTTTTTTTTTTTTTAAATCACGCAGTGCCTACATTTCTAAATGGTTGAACAGATGCATCATAAACAAGACTTCATGATTATGTGCTCATAAAGGAAACACAGTCTTTTGTAATTCAAATTTTGGCAACTTTCTTTTCTACAAAGAGCTTGAACATTTCTGAATTTCCATGATATTTCAGTAATTTCATTCCTTCAAAAGAGTGGGTAAAACATTTTTTTTCTTCATTTTTTCATTAATAAAAAAAAAACAATCTAAATAAAAATAAATAAAAGACAAACACTCATCAATGTAAGTAGCAACAAGAGGAAGAAGAAAAAAAAAACTACTAACAGTGGAGGCGACCACTTGGGAAAGAAATGATTGTCAAAGAAAAGGGGGTTATTTGGCACACAACACTCTCTGCTACCAACTGTTAACTTAGTTTGTACATCATACAACAATATTGTACAAATTTGGTCCTTCACTAAAGAATTATATTAACATTTGAGCACAGATGTGCTCAAAAAGAAACAATACTGTTTACCGAGGAACAAATCACATAGAAAAAAAATCATAATATTACTGAATTCAAGAATTAGGAGAAAAGATTTTCCAATTGCCCCACTGGAGAATAATTTAACTCTTAAAAACAAACGTTCAGTTGAGACTAAAGGCCTGTATACAGCTCAAATACTTACCATAACAACAATAATTACAATGACGATGATGCTATACAAATGAACAACCATGCTGCGTGATATATCATATGAAGATTTGACCGCTTTTATCTGACTGTCGAGCAGCCGAACAAAAATCACAAAGGTGACCTCCAGCATAGACTTCTAGAGCCAGCGGCTTGCAGACTGCGGTCGGCCTTGGGGGAAAGTTAGCATGCTAGTTGCGGGCTAGACTTAAGTGCTTCTATTGCCATTGGAAATCAATGTTGATGTCTACACTAACGATCTACTGTAAGACTTCGGCTGTGAGTTAATATAAAGGAAACCTTGGTACAGTGCTGTAGAAAATCAACTTGAGAATGGAATGCTGTATAGAAACGGTTAAAATCTCCAGTTGAAGAAACACATCAACTACCCTGTCCGGTCAACCCTGTCCGGCCTGGGCTTCTCCGAGAACATGGTAAAAAACCCTTGAGAGCAGTCTCTGTGAAATGCATGTAATTGAAGGTGAGGTGGAGAGGTGATTTTAGAGTCTTTCGAATGCATCGCCCCCTCTTGATTCAGCTGCTGAGGAGAGAACTCACTATAGTTGCTAGTTGCAGACAGGAAAGATGCTGTATGGCTGGGATTTGATGATTTCATTCTTGCTTTTATGCTGTGTAATAAAACTCTCCCATCTATGATTGGTTCCTGTGTCTGTTTCACTCAACAGTACGTTCTCCTCCTTATGCGCATAGTGGTGGTTCATCTACTGTGGCATTGCTGGTCTTCATGTTGGTCTCTTCTCCCATCTCCTCCTTTCTCCCTCCATCTCTTCTGATCTCTGTTTTGTCTTGTTCTTGTTCTCAGATGTTGTTGAGGGGGTGAAAGGAGCTGGTTTCCGACGGCCCTCCTCCCATGTTGAGCCAGGCATCCAAGGAGTTCTGGGAGGATGAATGCAGATTGGCGTTCTCAGACAGAGAGAGCATCATTGCATAAGCCTGGATGAAGAAAACAAGGAAAGTTTCATCTCACAACCAAAACGCACATCATCTTTTATCTATTGTCATTCCAAATCCACGTGCTGTTATTTTCAGCAGCTTATTGAAAACTCAAAAACGGATCTTTCTGTGTTCCACAGAAAATAATGAAAGAAATAACAGCATGTGGGTTTAAAAACATATCACTTTTTGGGAATCATTATAATGCAATCTAAACTTTAATTCTATAAATTCTTTACATGATACAATATCAATTGGACATGAATCCTACAAACATAAGGGATTCCAAATCAGACATTTTCACACACATAAGACACGTAACAACTCCACATGAAATGTTGAGACCAGAAGACAATTTAAAGTTAGATATACAAGGCAATGATACAGAAAGCTAATAGTGTTAGTTATGTTAATATCATTCAGTTAATATTTGTATCAACATTGAACATTGAAAATATTCTTTATAAAACAAAATAAAAATGACAATGATTAGGTAGCGCAAAAGTTGCATGTAATCATATTATAACATCTTTTTCTGCATGGGCTATTGCATGAAAAAAATCATGAAAAAAATAAGAAAAATATTATATTATTATTGTTAATTAAAATTTGATCTCAAATATCAGATATTTAATATCAACTTGACTGCTCAAAACATACAATTTAATTTACGTCATTTATTTTCGTTTTCCATTGGCTTTTCTGACAGAGTCTACCAAATGGTTGGGGAACCCTAAAGGCCAAACTAAAAAGAACTGTGTCCATATTGATAAGATGCTCTTTAACTGTCTGTCCTTCTCTCGACGTAACGAGTCGTAACGTAACGTAAGACATGGGCTCATGGCATAGTAGAAGCTCTCTGGAGCAGGTACAGTCACATACCTGTGTTTTAGCCTGCCTGAAAAGAGTTTCTTTCAGCGCCTCCGACTCTACCGAGGGGCTAAAAATGTCTTTAATGTCATAGGGCTCCTCGCCAGCCTTATGGAATTCCAGGCCTTTGGGGAAACCAGCCAGAGGTTCCAGATCTAATAGGCCTGCATCCTCCTCAATACACCTGTACCAGGAAGGGGAAGGGGGGGGAGGGGACCCTCAGTTAGCCCGCAAATTCAAATCTAAATATTGGAACTGGATGCATTTGAGGAGCATGCAGTGGATGAGATGGTGACGGGACATAAATATAGGTGGTCATCACACTAGCGGATGAAAGCACAAAACAAATGGACACAGCTTTTGGTGTTAAGAACTCTGTCCATCTCTCTGTCCATGCAGAATTAAACGAGATGCTGGGAAACACTTGCTCTTGAATAAAATGTGCAACGAAATATTGATCATTGAAACATTTAGATGCCAGTGGCATTCCAACAGCAATGCTATTCAAGATGAGAGAGGCGAAAAAGTCAACCGAAATGCAACAGAACTGGACGCTCATTGCATGTGTGCAAAATTGCAGGAAACTGTTAAACTGATCATTTTTTATTTGTTTAGGCAAACCAAAGTTTCAATGATTAAACACGCATGTACTGACAGATGATTAGTTGCGTTAGTTATTGTATGAGGACTGACAGACAATGAGTAGTAAACACTATGGGAGACAATGAACGTCTTACACAGACACTCTGTTCCTCAATCTGGGGTGTGTTTCCCGTACAACGACGTAACTCAATGCTTCACTACCGTAGTACGATGCATCGTGAAGAAATCAACTAGCTAGTCACGACTGTTTCCCCAAACCGTATTGTCGCAAATTTGTCAATCAACCATGTTGGTTAATACTTAACTTCTTTTAATGAATCTGTTTGAGATCGAACTAATGCTAGATGTTTTGCTAAAATTACAGGCATGGCATTTGTGGAAAATTCTCATTTATGTCAGTTATTTTGCTTTATTTCCATATTCAATCATAGGCTCGGTCTTACTTTTCAAAAACGACGCTTTAAATCTCTTGAAAATCTAAAAGAAGTAAATGACATTTGTATATTATTTGAAATGAAGGATATAGATTGTACTGAAAGTCAGCTTGCTTATTTGGCTCAAGATAAGGATTTATTGAGTCCACATGCCATGCAAACAAGAAACTCTGCTTCTAACCACAGGTCGAGAGCTGTCGTTCCAACCGCTCAATTTTTCAATGCTGTTTGCGAATGTTAGAACGATGGTTTCGGGAAACACTTGCTCATTGAACTATGCTGATAATGATGGACCTTGCGACCATAGTTGGCTTTCGGGAAACGCACCCCTGGTGAGCTGCTTTGCTCTACATAAGCAACTCTCTTGTGGCTTCAAAGGCAGCATAATAAGTGAACTGATTTGAAACCATCTTCTGTCTTTTTTCCCCCATTGCGTCTATGCAGCTCACTTGGTTTTGGAACAGAGCTATAGCATTGTAGGCACATTGTTCTTTTGTTACAGTCAATTTTCTGTAACAAAACTTCTGATCTTCTTAAATGAACACTCAACCAAAATCGAATCCTTTTCGCATTAAATGTGCAGTAAATTTAGTGGCATTTACAACTGCAGGTAAACAACATGATTGTGGTTGTGTGGGATACATTTCAATAACTTTTTGAATTTAGATTTTTTTTTTTTTTTACATTTTAAGAAATCTCTTAAAAGTACAAAGGTTGCATTTATTTGTTCAAAGAGACAGTAAAACCAGTAATATTATGAGATATTGTTACAATTTAAAATTACAGTTTCAGAATCACTGTAATATGCTGATTTGATGCTCAGTTATTGTTGGTGCTTAATTATTATAATAATGGGTCTTATCCATGTTAAAAATATTTTAATATATTTATGGAATAGGTGATCATTTGTTTTTTCAGGTTTTCTGTAGAAAATGCTGAATGAACAGCATTTATTTGAAAGATAAATCTTTTGTAACAGTATAACTAATTTCACTGTCTCTTTTGATCAATTTAATGCGTCCTTGCTAAATAAAATGACTAATTTCTTGTAATAAATAATATAGATTACACTATTCATACTTCATTCTACTTCCTTAAATTTAACCTGAGATCGAAATCGACCCGCTTAATGTTTCTGGTGTTATTAGGAATATTTCATCAGTGCATTTACTCCAAACAAACAAACATAGTAATTACTTGCACCAAATTTCTTTTTTCGCCAATGTCACAAAAGCATCATATTGCAGTAAAACGGATCAAAAAGGCCGAAATTAATCATGTATGATCTACATTTTCACATCTTTAAAAAATGAGTGTTCATTTAAGTGAGAGTGGCTCTTTTTAATCTTTTCTTAAATAAGCAGACAGATGTGTTTTGCTGACCTGCGCGTGTGTTCGTAAGACATAGGGAGAGGGGTGGGTTCCTCATCCTCGTCGTAAGTGCCCTGCACCATAGTGGCGGGAGAGGCCGTCTCGTCCTGAGACTTCTCTGTCAACGAGCCTTCCTCATCTTCATCATCTCCCTCCATCTCCTCTTCCTCCTCCTCCAGTTTGGAGGCAGTGTGAGTGTGACTCTGAGGATGCTCTTCCTCTGTCAGCTCTGACCTGTAAAAACAAACAGTCCTCATTTAGTTTTACACATGACCATTTTCATCATTTTTTTTGATGCGTTGTATTCAACAGGCTGATTTTACTGCTGTACCTTTAACATGTCTTCATGCAAACAACTTCTGGTTCTACTGGCTAAGCTCTTTGCAAACAAAATCAGTAAAATAACTATTTGAATACTTTGATTTTGAATACAAAATTTCTGTTGATATGTAAACAGGGAAGGTCATATGCCATTGCACAGCAAAAAAACTAAACAAAAAAACAAGCAGTGTTTTTGTCATGATTTCAGTATTATTTTTTTTCAGATAATCAGAAGGTTTTTTTTTTCTTTTCTTTTTTCTCATGTAAATGTATCTTGTTTTAAGGGTACTGAACGGATATTGTACTGGAAAACAGAACCAAAACCATGAATCAATGTAAAAAAAAAATGTTTTTGCAATGCGATTTCTGAATCTGAATGACACCTTTTTTTCAGTTTAAATTCCATAAATTGTGTGGGAGGATGGGAGATGTTTATAAATATGACTACATACTACAGCAAACTTTTTTATTTAAAAAAGAATAATCGTTTTCACCCTGAAATGTCCCCTTTGATATATTCAGTTCTTACAATGGCCATATTTTTTTTGAGTGAAACGGTATCCATAGCAGAAGACGGCTTCTGTTTTATGTCTTTTTTGTCTGTATTTCAGTGCTTATTTTTCATGTTGAAAGCTATCATCTTGCCTTTTCCTATCCAAGTTTCAACCAACTTGGGAATAAACTTGAAAAACCTTTCAATTCCGGCAGGAGCTACACACACACACACACACTCACACGCGCACACCCCTTTACATATTACACCCCTTGACATTAACATATCGAAGTACATACTGAAGTGACACCAGATTTCTAATGGCCACTGGTGATGAGTTTTCATGTCTTCGGGACATGGCTATGACATCTAATGACACCTCCCCAAAATATTAAATAAAAAAATTAACTATTTTCACCCTCAGGGTCCATTGAGGTAATTCTCTCATCATAATCTGACTGCCAAATATCAGTGTTATGCTGGTCTCTGGGTTGCCATCCATCATTTTGGATTGGGCTGTAATTCCCCTGCCTGGCCCGAGCTCGAAAACACAGATCCACGGATGACAAACACACAGGTTTCGCAATTAATGACAGACGTTTCTTGCGAGCGTGGCAATGATGAATTGGCTAATTTCGGAGAGGCGAGACAGAGCGAGCTAGACAGGTCAGCAGCACTCATCATGGTTTGTCTCATTGCCACCAAGTTCCAGAGAAACCGGTTGTTCTGCGAAGCAGCTATCAGCACCGCGCCGTTCCACTACCACTCTTTTCCCAAACATTTCAGTTTATGATGTCATTGCGCATACCCCTCCAAAGCCGGTTTTACTTCAGCGCTCTGAAACGAACTTCTATTAAGGCAGACGAATGTCGAGTGCGCCGGGAGGGGTGGTGGAAGGTGGGGGTGGTTAAGCTATGTGAGGTGTAGACTTACCAAAACAGAAAAAAAGGAACAAGAAGAACTGCTTGTTTCCCATTTTCCATCATGCTTAAATATCCCATAATCAAATTTGCCCTGGTCTGAGAGAAAGTCCATGCCACGTGGGAGACAGCAGCGGTCCTGCCACAGACCTGTGCTTTGTCTCTCAGTCTAAACATGTCAGAGCGCTGTTTGCGTTAGCTTGAGGGGGGTGGGGGGTCCGTCAATGCAGCACACAGATAAATGTCTCAGTCTGAGGGTCCCCTGATAGGGCTAAACCTGCAGACCCCTACAGACTGACAGTCAGACTCAGACAGACCAGCCACACACACTTTCAAACAGCATTAACCCAGCTGCAGGTAAACCCCCCATCATGCCTCTCTGTATATTGTGAAGAGAACAGATCATGTCTTTTTCCACTGACATTCATGGAGGAACTATGGAAGCTTGCTTCCGCCACTGAATTTGTATCTCACAATTCAGCCTTTTTTTTTTTTTTTTGACTTTTTATCACGCAATTTGAGAAAAAAGTCAGAACTGCGAGTTAATATAACGTAATTCTGACTTTTTAAAATCAGAATTGCGTGATGAAAAGTCGAGTTATAAAGTCAGAATTGTGAGATATATACGGTTTTCTGAGACTTTTCTTCTCAGAATTTTGAGTTTATATCTCGCAATTCTGACTTTTTTCCCTCAGAATTGGACTTAATAACTCTCAAATTTAAAGAAGTCAGAAGTGCGATTTTAAGAAAAAAAAGTCAGACTTGCATTTATATCCCCGCAATTCTGACTTTATAACTCGCAATTGCGAGATATAAACTTGTTGTTCCTTTTTTTGGTTTTGGTAAGTCTACACCTCACATAGCTTAATCACCCACCTCACTCGACATTCGTCTGCCTTAATAGAAGTTCGTTTCAGAGCGCTGAAGTAAAAACAACTTTGGAGGGGTATGCGCAATGACATAAATAACTGTAATAAACTGAAACGTGCGGAAAAAGAGTGGTATTCAGAATTGCAGTATTCCAAGATGTTAACTCACAATTGTGGGGGAAAAAAGTCTGAATTGTGAGATAAAAAGTCGCAATTATCTTCTTAAAATTTTTTTTTTTTAATGTACGTGGGGGAAAAAGTACCAAATTTTAGTACCAAAAATTACCAAAATTCCTCATTCATTGCTCATTAGACTTAATGGAGCTCTTCAGTATCGACTTTGTCTCTCCTAACATACAAAAAAAAGATAAATTGTTGACAGTAAAAGTATAAGGGGCCATTCAGACAGAAATCCACTGAATTTTCCATTCCACTGTGATGCTGTTTCATTGTTTTTCTGTGTGCTCTCATGTCTTAATGTCACATAAAACGTTTTAATAACGTAGTGTCCAAGTTACCAGAGATCTAAAAACTCGTGAGTTTTGTAACGCAAAAATGTGTTCTGTGTGAATGGCTCCTTTAAGCTAATTTAATTTTAGATTTAATTTGGATAGCATTATTCAGATGATGTCATATCTCATTTACTTGCTTAGTAATAGCAGAAATTAAAGTGTTTGCGGTATTTGACTGTACTATTAGTCTGGATAGTATAGCTTATGTATATAATGGATTTCTCAGTTATGTCTCATTTAAGTCTCAACTGTCTTGGATGATACTCCGACAATTCCTTAGGAGAAATAAAAACAAAACTGTACAAAAACTGTTGTATTTATTTAAACATAATTTGGATATCATAGCTCAGATGAGTGTTCTCATTTGAGTATCAAACATGTCTTGAATGTTTTTTCTGAAAATTCCTTATGAGAAATACAAATATGATTAAATGGCAATTGTTGTTGACAAAAGAGACAATTATTGTATTTGTTTATCAAATTATTTTGAATAGCCTAACTCAGACGGGTGTTCTCGGGTATGTCTTATTTGACTATCATCTACAGTATATCTTTATTGTTTCTCCAAAAATTATAAATAGGGCCAAATGAGAAAATTGTAGTATTTATTTAAAAAACAGGATTGGACAGGATAGCTCAGACAGCTCATTCAGCTTGTATGGAGCGATAAAGTGAATGTGTATAATTAAGCTCAGATAATTGAGTTCTCAGTTATGTCTCATTGAGAGAATGTTGAGTTAGCTTCTGAAACTCTAGAAGAGGCAAATGTGAGACAAACAAATTCGATTTTGTATTATTTCCTACAGAGTAGCAAAGACAGAGGAAGAAATTAAAAGCAGAAAAAGACGTTCCACCATGAATGCAGACTGGCAGCACAAGAGTGACAGAAAACGAGGGAGAAACAGGCAAACGTCATGAAATAAGATGCATGAGCGCATAGGGGAATATTGCTGCTGCCTGTCCATTTGAAGCGGGTGTTTCTGTGAGGCCGATTTGCAGGGAGACAAAACAGAGCACTTATTTGAATTACAGATATTAAAATGCCAGGCCTGCTTGTACGAGTCGGGACAGGACTATTGATCCCAGATGGCAGTGTGAGGTTTCAGTCCACGGCAGAGCTTTAAAGTGATGAGGCAGAACCATGGAGTGTGGAGAAACCGGTAAAATCGAGGAGGACTATTACACGTCTAAGAAAGAATTCATGTATTTGGCCATATATCTGTTCGTACACATTTGTCTACATTAATCAAACTCCACGGCACCCAAACCAAAATCTGAGGCGATGTGAACCTGGCCACACACCGGCAGGCGTACTGACGGTTCATGAATTTGGCAGTAATGAGCTTTTGTTTGGTGTTTTCATAAGGCGATGGAATGTGCTCCCTGATGTGTATCTGGCTGTGCTTAATGCAGAACAGAACTCAACAAGGTGAAATGACTCATTGAGATGTCCCGTCCCTCTGCCCACTGAAGACAAAGTCTGTAATGCACACGCGCGCGCGCGCACACACACACACGGCTGGTGGGAGTGAAGCAGTACCACATTCCTCCACTAGAGGGCAGACTGTACCTTCATGACAAGCGTGTCTGAATCTGATTCTATACAGTAGGTTTGTTGCCGTAGTTTCAAAACATATTCTGTCCATGTGTGTGTTACCGTACCTTTTCTCTGAGGAGCTACAGGCCTGGTTCAGCTCACTATTGGAGATGAAGTTCCTAATCTCTGAGAAATACGAGTCCTCCTTCTCATCCAAAAGTGCATGATTGTCAGACTCAGAGTTCGGTGAGGAAATATTTGTTCCTAAATTCGAGAGGATCCCAGACTGCTGACTCACTACAATAAATAAGCAGATAAATTGATTACTAAATAACTCAATAAATAACTAAAAAAAGAGTGACAGAATATCTAAACATATGCAGCCTTATACTTTTTACATTTGCTAACTTATAGTTTATGTTTATTATTTACGTATTTACATTATTTATGACAGGTATTTTAACACCACTCACCTCCTAATAAATAAGATAAAATCATTAAAAAAAGCAGTAACATGATTTCAGGTAATCTTTCAAATTGGATGATTTACCTCAACTGAAAAAGGCATAGATTTCAAATTAAAATAAAAATAACCAAAAAGAAATATTTGGAAAATATAGAAAGAAATAGATTTTACCTGGAATATTCTCGTGTTCATGTTTCTTTAAGTGGCGGTCCAGATTGGTCTGTTGACCGAAGCAGCGATTGCAAAGGTGGCACTTGAAAGGCTTTTCCTTGTTGTGAATGTTACGAACATGTCGCTGGAGGTTGGAGGAGATGCTGAATGACCGGTCACAGTATTTACATCTATGAAGGAAAGAAGGAGGGAAAAAAAAAAGTAATATGATCAATTTCAAAGATTTCATATGAGGTTTGTGCTGGGCTGAAATTAGAATTATACGATATGAAATCAGAACATTAGAATTATAAAAAATAAAATAAAAAAATGCACATGATTAAAACATATTTGTAGTTTCAGTCAAGTGAAATGTAGGACATTTTGTTGGAAAAATTGCTTAATATTGTAGCTACCATTAAATATTGTATGTTCAATGTTTGGTGACAGTGACCCCACCAAGAGGCTGACAAAGGAAATGCAGATTGCAGGTGTTGACCAGTGCTTTCTTCTCTCAGAAACCTCTTATTTCATTTGTGTATGAAAGCAAACACTCCCTTATGTTCTTGTATGGCTCATTGTTTTTCCTTCAAGTAAGCCAATAAATTAGCTAGTCCACAGTACATTTCCCTTTTTTGAGATTCCATATTTTGACATTTTTGCAGTATGTGATATGAGATATTCTCTGTGCGCTAGAGTGTCTCAACAGTCACGGTTCGACTTGTTTGCAATGTCAGATCAGCCAGAATAGGCAGGAGAACATCAGTTTAATGTGCTGATAAACAAACATCGCAGCGAGGCAGTGTCAGGAGTTCGCCGGACAGTGCTTTCTTTGTTGGGTGGCCGGTGTAGCTTAGACTCCCGCGGTCGCTGCAAAGTTGACTTTCAGGGCTAATTGCTTTGGGAAAATCGCTCGTCATCAAGTGCTCAGAATCAAGATGCAGGCCCCTTTTCATGTTCCAGTTTATTTTGTGAGCAAATGTGTGTGTGCTTCTGTAGAAACGATTTTCCAGACTTGGCACATCATGGTTCATAGAGAATGGTAAAATGCCAAGGCAACGTTCTTTTTTTTTTTTTAAAGCCAGTCTTTTCTGCCCCCCATTTTGTTTATTTTCATTACTTGGTCCAGAGGGACTTTAAATTACTTCATCATCTCAGTTCTTTTTTTCTCTGTTACAAGGACTGTACATGAAGCGTTACAATCCGAATGGGGTCTTTCAATGGTCAGACCTAGTGGGCCAATTTCGCTGCGTAGAGTAGCTGATAGCATCTACAGCAGGCAAATAACCTACTACAATGAAGCCGGCCCACTCTGATATTGGCCTGACTCGGCCTTTTTTGCTGAAAGTAAGATGGGGAGATGCTGATGATGTCTGCTATTTGTTAGGGTAAATTGTTTCTAAATGAGCTAATCAGGGGATTGTTGTGAAGGAGCCAAGCATGTAGTGGCCGTGTCCCACGGGAGGCTCTCTATCTCGTTGAGTGTGTTCACAGGGCTCTATGGTAGATTTGTAGAACTCAAAGAGGGGTCTGATTCCGCCTGACCTTTTTTGTACGCTAAGAAAAACTCGTGTGAAACTGATATACGCTACAGAACTTCCAAATGCTTTTAAGTAGAATGCCAAAATAAATACGCAAACAAAAAGAAAAGAAAATAACTATTTTGGAAGGAAACAATGCAGACACCTACATTTTTACACTTTCTGAGGAAAAGGAGATTATAGTGCATGCTTGTGCAAAAGTTGGTGCCCTAATGCTACAGTGTTCTGGGTGGTTTCCCGGTGGTGCTATGCGCTTATTGAGGAGTTGTATGGTTGTTAGGGTGTTCTGGGTAGGTAGTTGCAATAGAGTTCTGTGTAGTTGCTAGCTTTCGTCTTTATTAATGTCTATGGAATTTTTCACTTGTTTCACCATCCGCTAAGCAAAAAGTCTGTTTGCTTAGAAAAGTAATAACATACGTCAAAAAGTCACACTATGAGGTAACATTTATGTCAGTGCGGGACGGGACGGGATGGATGTCAAAGCTTATTATATGGTCAGGGGTTTGTTCAAATCCCTAACGCTGAGCATTAGTAAAAATCATGTTTAAGCACCACTATTAAGATAATTTTTCTCATAATGCTTTTACTTTCATTTAATTTGTTGGACTGTTAGGTTACCTTTGGCAGTAAAAGTCTTTTTTCTTTCACATCTTAGTCATGCCTTGGTCAAAATATCACTTAAAACTTTGAAAGACCCCCATCTCCAAAGTGCCCTCATAGAGGACTTTCCACAGCTGGTTAGAAGCCAAATCAATGATAATTAAGCAGTTCTATAAACAGAGCGTGGATGTCTCCAGGGTGCTATTACCAGCCAACATTGTCCAGAGCTTGCTCTACCTCCAAAACATCTGCACAGACAGAATCAATCTTCTTTCTTTTTTGATCGTGCTGCCTCTTATGTCTTTCATTGTTTCTATGTGATATTTCTCAGAATGAGCAACATTTGTATTGCAACATAATACGCTAGAACAAATCTCATGTGCTGATCACATAAAAAAACAAACAGACAGGTTTTAATTTTGTTACGTTTCCAATACAAGGGCAGTTCCAAGAGGTAGGCAGCTTAATAATCAGCAACTGATTTGCTATGTATTTTGTTGTTAGCTTAGCAACATGATATAACATCAAACTATTGGAATAAATTGTGAGGTAAGTCTCCTTCACACAGGGGGTAAAAAGCTTTAGAATTCCAATACTGCGTGTGTGTGTGTGTGTATGTATAAGAGTGGCTTACCTGTAGGGTTGTTCTCCTGTGTGTGTTCGTAAGTGCCTTGTAAGATTAGCTGACCTGGGAAAGATTTTCCCACAGTACCTGCAAAGGATGGAAACTATACTTTGATACAGTCATCTAGCATTGTTACAACTCTCAAATTCAAAGAGCTCTAACTCATTGTCTGGGGACATTCAATGTAAATTTTGATGACTAATAAAACAAAAGCAGAACATAGGTAACTTTATCTCTACATAGTCTATTTCTATTATGTGTGTATTAGTGTGTACTTCTAACTATAATGGTATGGTAGAAATGCTCAAAATAAAAACTGTAGAGTTAAAGGAATCTTTTAGGGATGTTTACTCTTGTTTCATGAGCGGCGCTCACCTGCAGGTGTATCGCTCCTTGCCTTTGCGTAAGATAGCATCGGAGAGAGAGGGAGGCGGGGAGCGGAAGTTAAAAAGATGGTGTGAGGGGTGCTGGAGGGAATTGGGAGCATCCAGTTTCAGAGCGCCAAAGCTTTCCAACTTCTCAGTCATGTTTTCCATCGCAGACACCTGAGGAGAGAACATGAGGCGAGTTCAGAGAGGAATAGTCTATGTTTGATGCACAGCTCAGGGGCTCATTTAATCAGAAACTTCTCTCGGATTGATTTTGTGTGAGATTAGGGTCCATGTGGGACTAAGAAACTTTTTTTTTTTGCATTTGTTTAGGGCAGATACACGAAGAACAAAATAATAGTGGTGGTGAGGAACTCTGACAGAGAGCCTGAGAGTTTGCATCATAACCAGACAGGATGGAAAGCTGGAGGAAGTTATATATCAGAAGGTCGAGTCTTGATTGTGCTGTTCAAGAGTGACCTCCCTAACCTATGGCACGTTGGCAGCCACTCGAGCAGCCCCTTGGGAGCCCCCGGCTCCTACTTTGTTCCCAACAAATCTCTGAGAGAAGCGTCTGAATGAGCCATTCACCTCCGTGAGCGGTAACCATACAATGCAGTTTAAGATACCCCTCGCTGATAGTACTTCCCCTGTTGCAGAACAAAGGCTTCGCTATGTGGCTCTATGGCCAAAAACAGCTTACATCCTTCCTACTTTTGGAATATGGATAAACACAGAGACAGACAGCGTGTTTTAATTTATTTATACAGTACATGTCTTGGTATCACCTTCATTCTGTCAGTGTTTTAGCTTAGAATATCAAAAGGCAATGGTGCTCTTGTTAATGCTTAAACCTTTTTTAAAATCATGATCACATATTTCTCTAAGACAAATATGCAGCTAACATATTATACATTTTAAAAACTGCAGTAATATACAACCAGACAGACAGACAGACAGATAGATAGATAGATAGATAGATAGATAGATAGATAGATAGATAGATAGATAGACAGACAGACAGACAGACAGACAGACAGACAGACAGACAGACAGACAGACAGACAGACAGATAGATAGACCACCTGTAGAAGTCAATAGATTTGAATAAATAGGGGGCTGCTGGAAAGAGCGAGAGAAGGTTTGGATTTGGGGGGAGGTAGGTCAGCATTGATGGAGGCCAGATTTACAGGTCAGATAAGACAGTTCCCAACAAGAGAGGCCATTCTATTACACACAAACACAGGAAGTCCCTGATCGACATGCAGACATTATCTAGGCAGCCAGAGCAAGAAAGAAATGCTAGGAAGTTATTAGCGGTGGGGACTCAACAGAGAACTTCCCAGAGACAATGGTCTACTCCAAAAGTATGTGGCATAATTTGTTTCAATTCAAAAGGCCATTATTAATAATATTTTCATTATTGTTGTCACCGTTCAAAGGTGGGAAAGGTTTAAAATACTAACACAAACAATGGGGGTTGTTTTTCTAAGCAAAAGATAAAGAATTTTGAATGCACAGCTTGCCAGAACAGGCAATACCTCTTATGAGATTATCTTCATGATGAAAATAATCTAATGAAAATAAATACCATCAGAAGTCAGGACTTTTTAAAACATCAAGGCTCCCCTTGAACCAAACAGGCCTGAGGTGGAGGACACTGGGAATGTGTTTTTGGCGTCTTGGCATACTCCACTGTACTTGAATGCAATGAAGAGCAGGATCTTTACCAAGGTACAAAAGGAAGTAAAGCAAATATATGTAAAAAATTAAAATAAACTAAAAATACCTGAGGATGGAAAAGTAGTGGTGCCGGCCTCAGGTACTTCTCCTTTAGAGCTCCTACTGGGTCTAATAGCTTCCTCTTCTCCACCCTGCTGGACAACAACACCAAGGGTTACGTACGAACGAAGGTTGATTATAAACCTACTGGGTACCAATACTTTTTCAATAACTTGTCACATTTTAATATATCTCTACCTACAGCTTTGGACTGTCATTGTGTTGGGTAATACAATAAGGCATACTCGGCTTGAAATACCTGTAGATGGGGTCCATGAAGAACGGCGAGGGCTTGGCGTAGTGGAGCGACGGCTGCTGGGGAGGAGGTGGCTGGGGAAGGGATGCTTGTGGTTGGTGCATCTGGGGCTGGTGCAAGTTCTGGGACTGATTTAGTGCTGGGTGTTCATCTTTAGCTGCTTTGCAGTTTGCGCCATAGACGTGATTCTTGCGCTGTTCATGTGTGCCACCGTTCTGGTTGGCTCGGCTTCGACTGCCTATGCTAAGGTCCAGAGGCTGTTCCTCACCAGGGGCCCGGAGGGCGTTGGGTGGCAAGGCTGGCTTGCTGGGGGGTGGAGGGAGAGGTTTGACCTCCTTGGGTTTGGTGGTTAGGTCAAAGGGTGAATCCGCACCAGTGGCTGTAGGCAATTTCTGTATGTGCTCACGAGGGGATTTAGGCTCAGGTTTGAAGAACATACCAGGATTGAGTGCTCTGTCTGTGAATGGGTACAAGGAATGTGGGAAGTTGGGCAGAAACTGGAAAGGAAACATGGAATGGTAGTTTATGGAGCCCATTTTCTTCTCCTGCAAGCCCATGAATCCAGGCCCAAAATACTTTTCTGCAATGGAGGCAATGGCTTTAATGGAGTCAGTGGTGGCCCCGGAGGGTGGAAGTGCTTGCTCTTCTGGTGGTGGGAAAAAGGAATGCTGGGAGGAGAGGAATGGGCGCTCGCAAGGGAGGTTCCCTGAACTGGAGACAGAAACTGAACTGCTGCTCACTTCATCCTGCTTGCTCTCCTGCACCGGTTTCCTCCTGCTCTTCTCCCGTTCGCTCTCTGCCTCACTTTCTAGGTCGGAGCCCGACACAGTGCCAGTGGTGGTGTCTAGATCTGTGCCACTAGATGTGTTAACATCTTCCAAATCACTACCATCAGACATGTCGTTCATCTTCACTTTATTCTTGTTGTCCGAGAAGTCCAGTTTGGACTCTCGGTTCTCCTCTGACTGGCTGCTGAGACCACTTCCTACATTTCCATTGCTGTTGTGCATGGATGAGACCACGGAAAGAGTAGGAGCATCAAGAGGAGGCAGCTTCCCATCTTGACTGTTGCTAAGTGGACTCTTGAGCAGTGAACTAGGAGGTAACAATGGCGGTCTAGGATATAGTGATGGGGGAAAGATCCCTGGGAAGCCATGGGACATGGCTGGGAATGCAGGAGGTGCTGGGGAAAAGGACAAACCTGCATGATGTGGCCTGGATGAGAAATAATCACCGAAGCTAAGTCCACCATGGTTCAAGCCAGGATGAGACTTGGACTTGCCTAAAATGGGACTGGATGTCATTGGTATGCCCGGTGTGAATATGCCTCCGGGATTATAATGGTTCTTGCCCTCGCAAAAGCGCCGGTGCTTGTTGAGGGAGGAGGTAGTGCTGAACATTTGCCCACAGTCTTTACACTTGATCTGGGTGCGGCAGTCTGCATGCATCCGCTTGTGACGACACAGGTTAGAGAACTGGGTATACGATTTGTGACACACCTCACCTGGGAGAACACACATGACTGGTTAATTCTATTAACATACTGTTTTCGTTTGGCGTTCATTCAATAGAAGTGATAATCCGGCAGCTGATTAGATCAACCAATAAACTCTGCATGCTGTTTATCATGTTCAACAATCACATCAGAAGTAGCTAACCCTGCTCCTGGATGGCTACCTTCCTGCAGAGTTTAGCTCCAACCCTAATCAGACACACACCTGAAACAGCTAATCAAGCTGTTCAGGATTACTTGAAAATTACAGGCAGGTATGTTGGAGCAGGGGTGAAACTGAAGTGTCCAGGAAGGCATACCTCCAGGAGCAGGGTTGGCTACCCCAGTCTACATTGAACTCTACTCTGTTTCGAAGGTGAAATAAAAAAAAGGCTGCACATGGTAATGTTATATGTTAAAAATATGATCAATTAGCAAATTAATATCTTGTTGATGATATTCTTTATTAATAGATTAACTATTTCAACTAATTTTGTATACATACAAATACATGTACACTGGTATAGCATACATGCATTTGGACACTGGACGGTCACACACAAAACATTGTGAAGCCAAGCAAAAAGAAGATGATGTTTTCTCAGTTTTGGTAAGAGGGCAACTAAGACAAGGCATATCCATTAACCTCTAAACATTAAATCTGCCTTGGCCATATACACGACTTAATGGGCCCTCAAAAGAAAATGCACAGTTACAAAAAAAAAAAGAACAAAAAAAAAAGGAAGAAGGGTAAAATGGAGTAATTAAGAGAGCAAAAAAGAAAGCACGAAAGAAAAGCCCAACAAATGTATAGAACAAAACAAAGAATGGCTCTAGAATTTCATTTAGTTTCTCTGACCTATAAAACAACAGCTGTCACAATCTTGGGGTGGAGCTAGCCGGGAGGTCTTTGGACACTGGTAATTGTATCTGAGGCTTAGACAAGACTGCTCAGACTTACAGATGAAAGGCTTGACACTGCTGTGTATGTGCTTGTGCTGCTTGAGGCCCGAGGAGGTGGCAAAGGTCTTGCCACACTCAGGGCAGGTGTGGGCTCGGGCACCGACGTGCTGAGAGCGGATGTGGCGCTGGAGGTTGCTGGGGTCTGTGAACACCTGAAGAACCCACAGAAATATGCCAACTTAGTGCCAAGTCTAAATATACAAATCTAACATTGTGTAAAGGCAATGTAAGATGAAAATGAATGAAAATTAATTGTACTATTAGCATAACAATGTTTTTAAATTTGAAGTACATGGGAAGTGAAAAGTAATACTTTTGGAAAGTTGACGTCCTGTGGTGTGACATCCATCTAAAAGAATTTTAAACAAAATTTGGCTATTGCATTTTATAATTATTCTGCAGCTTTCATGACCTCATATTAATCAAGAGATTACATGGAATGTTTGTACTCGTAAAAAATTAATTTGTCACATGCATTGCAGGACCTTTTTAAAACAAACTACTGAATGTAAAACAAATATAAATTTTCTTCAAATACATTTTAAAACATAAAATCTTAATATTGCAGTCCATGAGCACGTTATGTTTCAGCTTCCCACATATAAACTGATTAACATATTCAAAAACAAAAGTGGTTGCAGAAACCTACCTTATCACAGTTTTCACACTCAAAGCGCTTGCCACTGTCATGTGACATCTGATGGCGAATGAGGTTGGATTTCCAGTTGAAAGCTTTGGGGCACTGGTCACACTTATACTCTCTCTCTTCTGTGTGCACGATCATATGCTGCCCCAGACTAACAATAAATAAGAACACCATAAATATTTTCTATGTGACCACCATGTAGGCCAGTGGTTCTAAACTGGTCTGTTCTGATAAGATTGCATATCACAGGGAAGAAGAATGCTAAATGCAAGTAATACAACTAATCATATAGCCATGTATAATTACAATAGCAAAATCTTGGAAAGGTTATTTATTTTTATTTTTTACTTCAAATGCTGCACAGTAAAACTCATAATTGTATTTGTTTTGTTTTTTTGTTTTTTAAATCATCTATCTCTTGGTAGCCAAATTAGGCAAAATGCCAAATGTGGTTTGTGGCGACCTTTTCCTTTGGGTTCTGTGTCATGTTAATCATTTTTTATAATGTTTTCCTATGTGGCTCATTGTAATTTTAGTCAATTTCAATGTTTGATTTTAAGAACATTTTTGTTTGCTTTTGTAAGATAAACATATTATTCATGCAAAAGTTTATGAACGCATGTTTATCACACACATTTAACATGCACATGTGCAATAAACAATTTTGGTTCTGTGTTGGGTCACTGGTACAATGTAAAATCTGGGTCTTAAAGCAAAACCAGTTGAGAGTCATTGATGTACGCAAATCAGGCACATAAACATTAGAAAGTATTTTTACCCCCCCCCCCCCCCCCCCCCCTTTTTAAATTCTTCCAGCTTGGGGTTACCTAAAGCTTGGTGGGTAATTACAACTTGAGCAGTATGGTGGAGCGTGCTGACCTGTACTCGCTAGGGAAGATCTTTTCACAGTCTTTGCACTCGTGTACTGGCTCATCGCTGTCTTCGCGCTCCTGTTTGAAGTCTTCGCTTAGTGAGTCAAAGATAGAGTTGCCGCTGCTGCAGGAATATTTCTGATGCCGCCGTAACTCCAGCTTTGATGTAAAGAGCTCATCACAGTGTTCACAGCGGTACATCTGCTCATCTGTTGGGAAACCATCATACAATTGCTCATGAATTACATTAATTATTAAAAGGAATTATTCAATTATAAAAGGTACAGTCTTCAGAATAACACCTCAAAACGTATCCGGACGCTTAAGCCACAGTTAAAATGGTCTGAAATTCATCATATTAGATGACATATATCAAACAAAGTCGCATTTACTTTTCTGGCAAGAGATTTTAAATGATAAAACGATAGATATACGGTTTAAAATGAAAACAAAAATATTTAAGCACTTTCTGGTTGTCAAATGTTAGTAGAACATGTCCATAGTTTAGGCTTCCAAATATTTTTGTTTTAATATCAAATGCATAACATCCAAAAATGCTTGTAGTTTTAGTAATGTAAGGCTGGTAGTGTTTAAAGAAAAACAAATACAAATATTTAAGATCAATACTATATTACAATCCTTGAAAAATTACATAAAACAGTAAAGAGATTACAAGATTAAAGATAAAAATGTCATGGTTTTTGACTTGCTTTCGACTAAAAATCTGTCTTTGGAGTAATTGTTCAGATGACCCGGGGTTAAATGGCTAAAAACGTGGCTGTTTTATCCTCTGTGATATCCTGACACAAGAGCCAAGTTCACAGATAACCCTGGAGTCGTGCAGAGGCAAGGAAATTCAAAGGTACTAAGGTTTGATTCATTAGCTATCATCATCCTCAAATTAAACTCAGTGATATCTCTGATATACTCCATGCATGGCCCAGATCAAGCCAAGTTGGATGACTTTCATTATTCTTTAAATCAATATTGTGAAAGCAAAGCCCATGAAACGCTTGCATCGATGCTGTCTTAACTAGGACCATGGCACATTTTCTGCTTTATTTTTCTTTTCTAATGACATGTATTGACAGAACGCACTCCATTGCAATGCTCATAGACTTCCTGCAAAATAAACGAGTATTTTGAATGAACTCCCCTCGTAACCTCAAAGAGGCCTTTACAGGGAAACTAAAGTGAAAAGCTTGTGCAGATTTCATTTCTGTACTGATTTTTTTTTCTTCTTTTTTTTATCGAGAGAAGCCATAAAAAGAATTTGAGACATTATCTCTCCGTCCCATCGGTAGCACTAACGACAAAGGCAGGAATGTTGGGGAAAAGACAGGGAATGGGAAACTAATAGCTCTTGGAGAGAAGTAGGGGGAACACAATTATGTGCAGTTTAGCGGCTAATCTGTGAGCATGGGTGAGGTCCCCCGAGACTCCTCCAGCTCCACTCCAAATTCCACCACCGATAAGCCATGAGAAGGAGGTAGATGTCGAGAGCTCTCATTCTTGTCTGTCTATCGGTTTGTCTCTCTCAGCCTCTCGTCTGACTCCTCTTCGATGACCATGTTCATTCTACTCTACATTTCCTTTCTTTTGTTCTCCGGATTGATCTGTCTGAGTGGAGCCTGGCTTGCATCTTTTGGCGTCCCTGTCTCTCTAGCTCTCCCAGAGAGCTTTCTCTTCTGGCCTTTTTGGCAGGGAGATCTGAGGACACATCTCTATCAGATAAAACATTGTGCATGTGTTGGAGAGTGACTGCTGCGCTGTGACACACTTCAGTGCTTTTGCAATTTTCTAGTCTGTATCAACTACTCCGAAATTACCAGATCACTTGGAAACAAAAAAGATACAGAAGACTACGAGCTTGTTTCAAAATTGCCAACATTCTGTGTTTTAATATGGAAAGTACAAGTGACAACCCCTGCTTTTTAAGAAAAACATTTAAGTGAAAAATTAAGGATTTATTTAGAAAAAAAGTAGACAAAAAGCAAAACACAATAAACACTGCACATTGTACATTGTACAGTGCAGCCCCCCCCCCCCCCCCCCCATATGTATGTGTGTGTGTGTGTGTTTATATATATTATACACGTATATATATACATATACACAGACGCGCACGCGCACACAGACACATGAATACAAAACTTTTATAGATGCGATTTCTCGATTTGACAGTGTGTAAAAAAAATTTTTTTATAAATGTGATGAGCCACCAAAAATAACTACACTTCTAGAGCTGCAATTTCATTGTAAATGTCGTCGAATAGTTCAGGTGCCTCTGGGTTGAAATGAATGAATTTTCTTCATTGCCGAACTTTGTACAACATCAAGACATACACAGGCCACATAAAGCATGTTACTAACTGTTAGAAGAGGTGAACGAGTGTGGTCTGTGTGAGTTTGTTTAAAAGAGTGCCTAATGACTTGCATTAATCTCACCTTCCAGGTTCGGTGCCATTGAGCCCTCGGGGAAAACTCCGTCCTTCATGTAAACCAGTAACTCCTCCCCTATTTCAATATCTCTAATAGCTGTATAACAGATCTGCAAAGACAGAATAAAGACGCATAAGATTTTTAAAACAACAACAACAAAAGACATTCAATTAGGCTATTATTAGTATTATTATTATAATTATACTTAATTGTTATTGTTATCATCATCCGTGTTTTTTTTTTTTTAGATAAATATGGCTTTATTTTAAACATAGCAAGTGTAAAAGCAATAATATTAATTGGTTATGTTTTATAATGTTTTTAAAGATAAAAAACACACACGACAAACAATCACAAAGGGGAAGATAAACAGATAATGCAGTAATTATTAAATGCAAAGCGCATTTGAAATCGGCCGTGCTTCATTCGATAATTTACTTAACGAAGGCCAACGAGAAATAAATGAAAACACACACACAAAATAAACGAGCGCATTAATTAATTCCCCTAATAAAATTGGTGAAATTAAAGAATACAATAAGAAAATAATAAAAAAAAAAAATTTGATTTATTTTTAATTTTTAAATGCAGTAAAAACAATGTAGGCTAATCGTAATCCGATGTGTTTGATGTGTTTTCGTTTTTAATTTGAAAAATCAAAAGAAACACGCACGCAGAAAATTTGTTTTTAAAACACACACACACAAAAAAAACATGATAGCCTATTATTGTGTTACTTACCTATATAGATTTCCGTACAGCCTATACTGAAATTATTTATCCAGGGTAAAGGAGTTATATGTGTATTTGTTTTAAATCTAAAATCTAAATCCTAAATACAGTTTTTTTTGTTTGTTTTTTAATAGGCTATAGTCTATGTAGTATTATCGCGGTTGTCATTATTTCTAAGTCAAATGTTTTGCTGCAAAGTTTCCTAAATTAACCACAATTAAAATCATTCAAGAGCGCTGTGATGACAAACCACATCTGTTGTGTGTTTTAACCAAAAACACACTCAAAAACCATGCGTTTATTTTGTAAAATAAATAATTTATAGAGTGCAACTCACCTAAATCGATTTAAATAATAATCATAATAAAATAAAAGAACTAGTCCGCTTTATGAAGCGGCATCACAGCCTCTTCACACACTGAAAAGGACAGTACCAGTTGTTCCCTCATGAGGGCGCTCAGGGCTAGGCGACAGCAGCTGGTCGAGGCCCCTCACCGAAATCAACACATACAGCTAAAAAACTGCACAAACTTCATCTCAGAGCTCCACTGTTGTGACAACTCTAATGTGTGTTACAAAAGTAGGCCAAGGCATCGGTTCGCCGCTCAAGAGGGGTGGCCAATGTATAACACAGCTATTATTATAATTAATATTAAAGTTACAGTTAAACGAAGGGAAGAGCATATCTGACCTTTTTCTTTCCCGAGAGTTGATAAAGTTGGGCTAGTTGTTGAGCGGTGGATCTTAAAGCCTCCAGTTGTAATAGCAGCTCTGGTCCCGTAGAGTTCAGCACGCAACCCATAGTATCATGACACTGCGCGCGACAGCAGCGCGAGACAGAGTCCGAACACGCGCGTCTTTGATGAGGTGAGTCGCGCTCATTAGTGATTCTCTCTATCGGCCACTCCTCCTCTCTTATCTCCAACCAAAAGGATTGAACCCCTCCCCATGTCCTCTCCTCCTCTGACCACCATATGAATCTATTATTGATGGAAAATGTATCTTTCCCAGTTAATGAAAATGTAAAATAAATACATCGACTGTTGGGTTGAGCGCGAGCAGTGCCCCGCGCGAGGATTTCCGTGGGACTTTAAATATATACACCTGTTTTACCTCGCTGTCTTCTGCCACAAACATTTAGCAGACATTTTAAACGATTTGTCTTTGCGTTTTTAAAGACTAAATTCATTATTTGCGCCGACAGAGTTACAGAAACACGCATTATGTCGCCTGAGACACTTATAACCGTCTATATTCAACAACAAAAAAAATTAATCTTGAATATCCTATTCATGAATAGGCTAACCATTACGTGTATATTAGGCTGTGTAGCCTATTATAATTGATAATACATTGCAATATATAGCGTTTTTGCGGGTTGCTGTTCTCCAATTATTCTATTTTTTTATAGCCTACATCATAATAATAGCCTATAGCCTATATGCAATAATTTAATCCAAAAACGACAATAAAGCATACATTGTAGCCTATATTATTTCATGTATTATAATATTATTATAGGTCTAATTATAATTAATACAACTTTAGTTTTTTATTATTAAGATCTAGCCTACATGATTCCGGTTTGATCAACGAATTAACTAAATATAATCATCGCATATTTTCAGAGGAGAGTTTGTTGCTTATAATGCTTTATAGATGGTTGTTGCACATTGACGAAATTAAACGACTGATTATTTCAACTGAAAATTATAATTCGTGCATCGGATTTGATCTATTTATATCGTTGTAACGGTTTGTTATTGTCCGTTTTTAGGCCATTTCAAATATATATTGTTGGAGTTAATGAATCAACAAATAACTAAAAGAATAAAACATCTACAAGCATTGGAATTACATGTATAAAATAATGACATCACACATGACATAAAAAGTATCACAATGCAGGTGCCAATCTTTCAATGTTATAAGGCTAAGCAAACAGACTGAAACTTGCATTGGTCTAAAAGATAAAAGTTGGATGTCAAATTGTGCTGTAGTCCTATGGCTAGTTGTCATTTGCTGTGGGTGGAATGCCTTCCTTTCACCCCTAAAGCAATCTATTATGATGGGGCTAAGCTGTCTCTACAGTAAATCTTTTCAGGATCTGACAGCACTGAGAGGGCCATCTTGACCCCCTCACAATGCTTTCAAGTGCTGGGGGCCGATGCATCATCCATCACTTAGGTGACAATAATCCCCTGTCTGTCACACACACACACACATTCATAAGTGCAAGCAGGACACACACTGATGTGAATATATAAGGAAATACAAATGTAAAAATATATTTTGTTTGGGTGTGCATGTTCGCCTGCCATTCAAAATGCAGTTCTGATTCTGACATGATTCACTAAGACAAGATCAGAACAAAGTTCATCCTATCTTAAGCAACTCTTTGATCAAATGCCAAAACCTTATAAAAACTAAACTGCATGACTAGACGTCAGGGATTTTTTTTTACAAGTTCCTCTCTAGCAAACATGTATATAAATTATATTGCATTTATCAGTCAGTAGCTAATAAGTAATTGAATGCAGACAATTTCAGCTTGTTTAAAACATACATGCACAGTAAGTTTCTGTTATTTCTTTATATATATATATATATAAATAATGATTTTTACCATGAAAATTAGTCAAAAACAATTAGTCAAAAAACAAATGTCATAAATAAGACTGATTTTTCAATTCTGGCCAAAATAAATAATTTAGCCATCTTATATTTGTGGAATGTTTGTGTGTGTGTGTGTGTGTGTGTCTCCAGGTAAACCTTACGTTGTGGGGACCAAGTGTCCCCACAAAGATAGTAATACCAGAAATCTTTGACATTGTAGGGTCATTTTTTGGTGCAAACAGCTTATAAATCATATATGATGTTTTTTTTGAATTGTGAGGATTGTGTTTAGGGGAAGGGTTAGTGTAGGGGAGAGAATATACAGTTTGTACAGTATAAAAATCATTAGGTCTATGGAAAGTCCCCATAAAACATGGAAACCCAACATGTGTGTGTGTGTGTGTGTGTGTGTGTGTGTGTGTGCGCGCGTCCTCAGCCCTTCAGAAACAGAAGGCTATGTCATGGCAGATCTGGCTGTGCACTTCAGTGTTTCTGACAAACAGTTTAAGTGCATCTTGAGAGATGAGGGAGGGGGGGTCAGAGGTCAACAGTCTTGCTGAATGGACCACGCCATTGTGCAAAAGCCAGAATACGTCCACCAGCTTTATGCCTATTGTCTCAGAGCGCATAGTTTGATCCGAAAACCGGATTACACTTTCTCAGCGCAAGTAGATAACATCAGATTATGTGTTCCAAAGCATTCTTAAAAAATATACTTTTACACAAGGACACCTTTATACACAAACCTACACATTTTTTTTAATTGGCACTTTTTTTTATTGGTTCTCACCTTCAGAGTTCATTTTGCACCCTTTATAATAACACAACAAAATAGTCTTTTCTTAAAGCAAAGTGTTGTAACTAACACCCTCGACTCTGCTACAGCACAAAACTGCTATTTAGAACCATTCACACCTCAAATGACAGCCATAACATTAAAAAAGAGGGGGAAAAAACACATTAAAAAGTAAGGCCTAAAATTGTGAAGTGCACCACTACACAGTTGAGTCGTGTTTTCAGGGGCCCGAACACAAAAGACAAATGCGTAAACAAGTAAATAAATGATCCAGGTTGATTTTAAAAGGTTACAGGCACATCAGAATTTGCTGGGCGTGTGCATATTTCCATACGGCTCATGCATTGTGCATGTTCAAATAGAACAGCAAAGTACAAAGTTCAATGAATTATGCATTTTTGCATTGTGTCGCCGCTCTGAATAAATAATAGGCTGTTGTCCGTAAGACTGGGAAAAACGTGTACAAAAGATAAGAAAAAAAAACAAAGTAGGAGAAAGTAAATAGAAAGCATGTATTTAGTGAGGCGATTTTAGCTGGAGATATTATTCTCCTGTGGGCCCAGCGGTGGCCGTTCATTGAAGTCAAACGACTTTAATGATTGGGTTTTTTAGTTGAAGTCAATTGGTGGTTGTCAGTCTCAGAGGTTGTCCCTCCTCTCCTCCTGTCCTCCCCTGTTTGTTAGCCTTGTGTTTTATGTGTCAGCATCTATAACTACGATGGCCACACTAGTTGCCCCTGTTAGTCAAGAGACAAAAGCTTAGACTTTGACTTGTTCCACGAGTCAATCAGCTTGTTTGAAGGGAGAAAAACAGCCTAAAAGTGGCAGAATAATAACAAGGAAACAGATCCACTTATGCATATGATCTAAAACACCCCCCAAAATGGCACACTTAAAGGAACAATTTAGGCAAAAATGAAAATTCTGTCATCATTTACGTGATGTTCCAACTCCTATGACTTTCTTTCACGGAATGCAAAAGGAGTGAGGCAGAATGTCCTGGCTCTAAAATCTCACCCATGTTCTCATCGTGAAGCATCAAGAAACATTGTGTTAGGTTTGGCATAAAAACATCATTAGATTTCATGCTTCGTTGAATCTCGAGCTGCCATATTTGAATATCCGAGAACACAAATGAGATTTGAGTTACTCCAGCTAACCAAAATATGTTCTAAGAGCGTTTTGCTAATGTTCCCATTAAACTGTATTTCTGAACGTTCAAAATATCCAGTTATTTTATACGTTTTAAGCACGTTTTTAAACGCCTGATAACTTTGAATGAGCGTTCTGTTAACGTTATTTGAAGAATGTTTTAGATCTCCTAACACAAAGCTACTGTATCAAATGACTTCAGAAGATTTGGAAGTGGTTGAGACATTGTTACATGCTCTCACTCCCAACTTGTCACCTATTGACACTTAGTCAGGACCCCTCAGCTTCACTTTTTAACGATGTTAAAACCATTTTTCGACGTGCAGGGTACTCCATTACTTTCAATGAGAAACCGTTGGCACCATACACAGACAAGGCATGGGGCATGGGAATGTCATGATGAAATTATGTATTGGGTTGTAATTTTGCCATTATGACATGTTGGGCTGTGATTCTCAATTTAATCAGCAAGTATGATTTTATTTACATTTATTTTATTTACTTTAGACCCATTTGAACACATAACCCAACCCCACTCCTAAACCTACCCATTTGTGTATTATATAACATAAAACACAGTATATGACAGGCAGATACAACTACAGGCACACTTAATTCAAAAAGTACAAATATACAATTACAATTCCGAGGCCAAACGATTGATTTGTGTGAAGATCAGACCCAAAAGAGATCACTGTCTCCATCCGCCGTAGATCCAATGCACACATTCAAAAAGTGCCGCCCAAAGAAGCGTTACGTGAAATGTAATTGGCTCTTGTATGTCTCATGACTGATTGTGTCATGCTAAAGAGTTGTGCTGCGTCCGAAATCGAATACTGTCTGAGTAGGTACTACATTTGAATTTGAACTTACTTTGCGACCATTAAAAAAGTATGTTCTATATAGTATGAATATGTGTAGTATGAATGAATAAAGTGTCCATCGTATGCACTCTTCAGAATCTGGCCAGAAGTAGCAGGTCATCTGGGAACTTTTCGCCTATGTATTTAGACATACTACTCTTTTGGCGTGCTGGTTTTCACATACTATATAGTAGGGAAGTATTTGATTTTGGACGCAGCGTGTATCTTTTGAATGAGATATGACCGTGTGCGTTCACGGAGAAGGATTATTTTTAGCGATTAAAAAGGTCCACTCTGTTCTTCACATAAAAATATCGAATGGCTTCAGAAGACTTGGAATGCAACAGTTATTTTTGTAATATTTTCATACAGTTTTAGGTCAGTTTTTGCAATAAATAGCTGTGACTGTACTTTTTTTCACCTGTTACGTGTTTTATATTGTTAAGAGGTTATATAGAGTGGGGTTATTTGCTCCAGAATATAAAAGTGTAAATATTTATAAAATCATTTCTACTTTTACAAATGCAAAGATTGAAATGTGTCTTGATTTGACGCACAAGGCAAACAACTGAACGCAATGGAGTACCCTGGGACACGAAAAACAATGCTAAAAGGGTGCGTTAAAAAGTGACGGAGAGAGGTCCCGACCAAGCGTCAATATGCGACGAGCTGGGAGTGAGAACGTGCTGTTTATGGTGTAATTACGTGTAATTTATGAAGCTTCACAGTCTCCATCCACATTATTGTTCGTTGTATGGAAAAGAGCAGCTAGGACATTCTGCCTAAATTCATAAAGGTTTGTAATGACAAGAGGGTGAGAAAACATTGACCGCATTATCATTTTTGGTTGAACTGTCCCTTTAAACAAGTAAGTGAGCAATATAAGCTAGATAAGGCAACCACCAAGGACCCCTCACTTAATCAGTTAGATATCATGTAAGCAAAGGAAACAATCCACACTCAACAACAACTACACAAGAGCTTCATGATCAGATTAAGACCTCCGCAGTAGTTGCATCAGCACAATTCCTGATAGGATTTGACTGAACAAAGCCCTCCGTACAGTAAACACACAGCAATCTTTCCGGCGAGACAACGAGCCTGTTATGAGATCTCCGGCTTTATGAGAGATCAGATATCTTATCTCAAACAGACAACTGCTCGTCTTTTCAAAGGAAGCAAATAATTAAAGACAGTGGATTACAAGATTCAGGAGTGTCCAAACTCGCTTTGTACGTGATTCTTGTAAATGACTTCTGAGTCACTTCCTCTGAAAAAGAGTGGGAACAGCCTTCATCAAACAATAGGCTGTTTTTATCTATTGTCTAAGTGGTGACATCTTGACAGCAGCGGGTCCTGTCCACATCTTCCTGACAGTAGCGTGCTCGCTGTCTCTTCAAGCTTCTCACAGGATGCTCATCATAAAGGCTCATGATGGGGATTGTCTGATATACTCTCAAAAAAGGCTCAAACTGATACTAGACTGTAGGAACCCCATCCTATTATATGATACCTAACTACCCAAACAAGCATGTGATCAAACAGTGCTCCCGCAATACATATTAACAACCTGCGTACATTTATGACTGCAGTAAACGCTCTGCTGCGATTTTAGAATTGATGCAATCACTGTAGGAGCATCGTTGTGTTGAGATGGTATTATTAGACATTTACATCATAAACTGATTTATAAATGCATCGTTTCGGCCTTGGATGCTGATTGGTCAATTCAACGTTCTAGACATACTAAAATACACAACTGTTCAAAACTTTAGGTTTAATAGGATTTTTTGGTTTCACTTTATTTCAATGGTCCCTTTAACACATTCTGTTGACTATAAGTAACATTGCACCTACATGTCTACTAACTCTCATTAGAGTATTAGTAGACTGTCTGCTTAATATCTGCTAACTCTTTATTGTTATGCTCCCCAACAGACATTCCACTGACTATAAGTAACTCTGAAACTAAAACTCTCAACTTATTCTACTAACCCTACCAGTCTACTCTCTAATGAGAGTTAGTAGACATGTAGGTGCAATGTTACTTATAGTCAACAGAATGTGTTAAAGGGACCATTGAAATAAAGTGAAACCAAAAAATCGTATTAAACCTAAAGTTTTGAACAGTTATGCATTTTAGTATGTCTAGAACGTTGAAAAAGTTACTTATAGTCAAACAAAATATTCAAAATAAAGTGTTACCGATTTTTTTTTTTTTTTTTTTTTGGTTTCTTATGCCCAAAATGCTGCATTTATTTGATTCAAAATACAGTAAAAACAGTAATATTGTGAAGTATTATTACAATTATAAATAACTGTTTTCTATTTTAAAATGTAATTTATTCCTGTGATGCAAAGCTGAATTTTCACCGTTTTCTCCTTCAGAAATCATTCTAATATGCTGATTTGGTCCTCAAGAAACCTTTATTATTATCAATGTTGAAAACAGTTGTGCTGCTTATTTTTTTGTAGAACTCGTGATACTTGTTTCTTTGATGAATAGAAAACATTTATTTGAAAAAAATGTTTTTTGTAAATTTTTAAATGTAAATAAAAAAAAAAAATGTCAGGACTATATCTTCTGGGTGGCTTTTAACAATTTTGTTTAATAAAATATTTGTAATGACAATAGCATTTTTAGTATGAAGTAACAATTTTCTGAAAACAAGGAGCTTGGTTGAGCTGTATTTTAAATACATATGGTCACGGCATGACCTCTCAGATCATATTACTTAAAATAATCTAAATTGTCACAAATTATCAAAAAAATAACATAATTGTCAAAATTATTTCAAAACAGTGTGTATAATAACTAGTGAATTAACAAATAGGTACAATTAATGAAGGAAATGCACTTTTGGCCCAGAAACAGTCTATACAACAGCTTGAGGGGGTCCAATCAGACGGTGGAGATGACAGAAAAGAGACGTGACAGAAACGAGTGTTTACTCTCAGCTCACCTGGTCTTCGCTGATGTGGCACATGGCCAGGTTGTGCTCTTCATGGGACGGGGCTGTGCGCACATATTTGAGCCAACTCCCACTGGCCTCCAGAGCCCCATCCAGACAGAACTTCACATTGCCCATGTTATCCATTACCTGGAGAAAGACAAACACAATGCATTTTTAAAGGGTGCTGTCATTAAAACATATCTGCAGACAGTGACTACAAAGATAAGTGACGTAATATGTAACAGACGTCATATAAAGGAGCAGCTAGTAAAACATGAGGTTACAATTTCGATTGTCCACTTTAGACACTCTACTAATTATAACTAACTTTGCAACTACATGTCAACTAGACTGTGGTAGACTGTTAGGGTTCGAGTTAGTAGAATACGTTGATATGTATAGTTGCAAAGTTACTTATATTTAGTAGAATGTCTGCATTTCTAAAGTCCACTTTAGACATTCTACTAACTATAAGTAACTGCAACTACATGTCAACTACCAGTCAATAGAGTATCAGTAATCTGTCTGCTTAATATGCATCAATTCTAACACTTTATTTTGATGCTCCCACTACATACATTCTACTGACTATAAGTAACTCTGCAAATACATGACAACTTATTATACTAACCCTAACTATAAGTTTGAGTGTTTGTTGACATGCACAGTAGTTGCAAAGTAGAATGTCTAAAGTGGACTATATGTGCAACCAAAAGCTATTTACTTTATCTGTAGTTTACAAGAATCAAACTTATTTTTCCCTTTCTGCTCACATTGTTATACATGGAAAGGGGGGATTTAAACATTGAAGACATCTTCAATGCTGTGTGAAGCCTCAGAGGCTCATGTTGATTAACTTTGGTTAACCTGACACTACTAGGGAAGTAGAGTTTGAGGTGTCTGGTTACTTGTCAAGGGAAACGGAGAGAGAGATGGAGGGATTGAGAGAGGCAAAGTGAGACAGGATGTCAGGAAATGACCGGAAGGAGAGTGGACGCTGTTCTCTCGTGAGATTTACGGCGCTCTTTTGTTGATATATTACCCAGCAAAAGTGAGAAATGCCACTGAAAACTGTGGAGTCTCTCTTTGAAAACAGAAACTCTGTGTAAATGTTTGCTTCAGCTCTATGAAGTTGAAACCAAATATCAAGTGTGCCGTGAGCGATTAAGACAGAAACGGAATATCCGCACAAGTGGCGTGAATCCGTGCTAATAAATCTGTCTCTGGGCCCATGTTAGCCCTGAACTCCAGAGTGATTATATTCCAGCACATTAACACTCACAGTGGGCTGTAGTTGGAACATCCATAAGGATTTTAATCAAGACAAATGAGTTTCATAGTCAGGTCAAATAATTTTGCAATCAAATATTTACTTCTTTGCAAATATTTATATTTTACTAAATTGCATTGCTTCTTACAGTAAAATATTTTTGAGAAAAGTTCATCCTAAAAGTGCTTATACTCATTTTCCAGGTTTTCCATGCTTGTTAAACCTTTGATTGTATGTCTGAACATTTGTGTGTGTACCTCTCAAACAGATACACACACACACTGATAACACTTTTCTGGGAGCTCATATGCATAATGCCTTATAATTAAGAAGCCATTTATTATGCTTTAAACCCCTTTTCATAAATAAGGCAATAAAATGTCAATACTGTCAACATTAACATTTTAGGTACATTTTTTATAAATATATATATATATATGTAAAGGTAGATAAATAAATATATAAGGGAAATATATTAGAATTTTGTGACTGGTCACCATTTGTAATCAACTTTTGCCTTTACTAATTCCTTTAAAAAGTCCTACATCAGGGCAAATGATTTTTAAATGTATTTCATGAAAGATATAAAATGGTCATAAAAATGACTATGTAAATGTTCTAAAAAATATAGCTCATGTTTATGAATGGTTACACCTTGAACAAGTATAATGCATTGTTGTTGATCATGTGTTAAACAATATAATCTTCAAATGGATATGAATGGGGAAGTATTACAATGTCTTATAATGGTGATTTCTTCATGTACTTCACAAATGAATGACTTTCTTTCAAATGTCAGAAGTTGTGTTGGGTGTGAGAGAGCAAGACGCACGTGTGAAGTATGTTGAAGCTGGATAGGGACATGTTCACATCTACTGCGGTCAAATACAGAAAACTGAACAACACTTTAAGAACAATTCACCAATGTACACATTTCAAACATCCACAAATGAGCAAGAATTTAAATCAAGATAAATGAGTTGCAAAATGGTACAGTGTTCCCAGAAAAAAATGGAAAAATTTACATAAATGTTTGAAACGCAAAGGTTTCAATACATTTCTTGTTTCTTTGCAGATTACATTCTATCTAAATGTAAAAAAAAAACAAAAAAAAAACACATTGATGTGTTTCTGTATGTTGTTTGGGAGAGCTGAAACAATGTACCCAAGAAAACTCCCGATGATGTTATGCAAATATATCTGAAATCTAATGAAACTTTAAAAGGAACAATACTGCACACTGAACACAATCATTCATTCACAAATACACACATTCAAGTGAAGGTGAACTCATCTGTCTCAAGCTAACTACAAGTATCACTCATGAGAAGCATGTTACTTTGAGGAGGGATTGAGGCTGTAAAAGGGTTTACAAACTCTGTTTCTCCAGGTGCAACAGTGATTTACACACATCGTAATAAGAGAAACATAAACTACAGTATATATTTATTAGTGGCCTTTGCTAAGGCAAGCACTACTATTATTATGGCATTTGAACAAACCTCTAACCCTAAGTATTCAACTTCGTCATGTCGCATGTTCATGTACAAACAAATGATAACTTAAATTGGCTGTGGCTTTCTGAGGAGAGGTGTGCTTTTAGTTTTCAGACTAAATATGATCAAATGATTTTGCACATGGTGGAAGACAGAACAGTATAAATAGGCAAATCAGACTTGCTTGAAAGGATATCTATACCCTAGAAATCACACCCTAGCAACCGCATAGCAACATTCAGGCAACCGCACAGACCCAGCCTAACTGATGTCATGGTCACACCTTGCTGGAAAACTGCTTTATAGATGAAATGAAGTGATCTAATATTTGATGACCTTTATAACGTACAGAATCAACACTGAACTGACTTCAGCTGAACAATAGAGCTGCTTTACAGCCGGAATGAACTCTGTTCGCATCATTAAATCTGCTTTGAAACAATCTGTATTGTTTAAAGCGCTATATAAATAAAGGTGACTTGATTTGACTGTCCACTGTCAATAGTGTAGCGATGTATGAAGCACCGCTCACACAGAAGTCACTATCAAACCAAGCAGCTTTCTGTTGGTCAAAACAGCAAATTCGTGTGACCAGCAAATTTCGCCCTCACGTGAAACTCCGCATTGTGCAGATTCCTATTGAAATGACTGGATTCTGCCTGTGAAATGTAGCAATGGTAAATGTAAGTACCCACACCTTCATGAACTAACTCTGCACACTGCAAGCGACTAAACTTATCTCTCCCATTCTAATCAGTTAAGCTCTTTACAATACAAGCATACAGACGTGACATGATACATTCAAATCCAGGGGCGACTTGAAATCAGGTAAGGTTTTTTCCTCTTATCTCACTCTCCCTTCTAAGTTTCAGGCCCATTTTCTCTCTCTTTCTCTGCTTTCCCAAAAGTTTGAAGGGTCAAATACCAGAGGGACGGCTCTCGAGTCTGCTTTGGGGTTAAGGAGCCCCTCTGTGCCGTTTTAAGAGCCCAATTACTCCCATCAGGTGTGAGGAACTGCCTTTGCAGACGAGCTGGTACAAAAACACATACACACACACATGTGCCACTGGGAGTGTTTGTGCCACAAGGTGAAGAATAAGTGTGCTAAACAGCTTCAGCCAAGCCGTATTTCTAAAACGTCGACACCTTCACAGGCTGAACGGGCACGAGCGAGTAATATAACGTGATTTTAGTTAGTCTTGTTGCTGAAGTAGAACAGAAAGAATGAAAGGAAAGAAAGCATGGTAAGACCGGGAGAGTGAGATGACCTCTGACCTCGATATGGAGCTAATCAAAGACAGAAAGAAGGGAGAAAAAAACAATGAAATAGACAGAAACTTATCTGACCTGGTTTCAGGTACACATGGTTGTTTATAGTTTGCATACATATTTTACAGTGGCTTTGAAAGTGGATCATCTAGCTATGAACTATTTCACTGCTGCCAATTTTTTCAGTCATTTCTTATGTTTTGGTTTGTGTCCATCATGTTCCAATATGCCTTTATTTACTCACCCTCATGTTCCAAAACAACAGATATCTTTGAAGAATATTGGGAACAAAACGACAGAAAATGTTCCACTGAAGAACAAAAGTCACACCGCTTCGGAGCAACATGAGGGTGAGTAAATCGTGACAGTATTTTGGTGTCACCTGTCAAGCTCTCAAATCCAAAAGTGGGAGCGAATTCCTTTTCAGAGCAATTTAAGCGCAAAGCATATTATTCTCCCAGCAATCCATCTCAGTCAGGGACAAAATGTGCTAAAATAGCACTGCGTTATCTACTTCACCTCTGTTCTGTTCAAATATGTCTCCTTTCTATGCAAATGTGGCCTATTGCATATCGTGTCTATATTCGATGTGCGCTGTTTGCCTGAAATTCATTTTAAAAGAAATGTTTGTGTACATTTTCTAATGATCATGACAGCAGTAATTCCTCAAATGATGGGGAAGAGTGCTATTACCACTGATGATTTGAATGTGTGATCCAGTCAAACACACTTTTGGCATTTTAAAGAGCTGATTCATGTGTGTATTGCAGTGAAGTGATGCTGCACGATCCCTGTGAAACACACCAGATCACACTGGTTTGCTGTTTGTGTGTTTGCAGCATCACCTGATTTGCATAATTCCTTTAGTGAATCAAAAACAATGCTCTCAGTGGGCTAAATTCATTCTTGGTGAATTCCTCCCTCGCTTTAATGGATGTGTGTGTGATATTTCCTCCCTCCGTACAGAAGCCCGACAGGATATATGATAAGACGGACCCTGAATTGAACACTTTTGTTTCTCACAAAGGGAGAAGAGGGAAATTCCCCTACAAACCCTTTTAAACCGGCAGCTGCACACACACATGCTGTCCACCTTTACGGCGTACAGCTCCTCAACCTGCATGACTGATGTAGTGTGCAAAGTGAACATCTCATAAAACGTCACCTGCAGTCAGGCCTACATGTACCTGTAACACATCAATATTTTACAACGCCAGCAAACGCCATTTCTGCAGCCATATATAACGGGGGCCCGCAAACACAAAGTATTCACACATTATTCATAGTAATAAAGGTCTGAAAACATGTCGTGCTTCTTGTTGTGGCGCTAAAGGAGAGCTGAAAATCCGTGGAAGTGGGTCAAAGCATTTCTTTAAGTGCGAGGGTTCTGGTGAAGTGTTTCATTGATTAGGTGTTGTGTGCGCTGCCGAGAAGAAAAAACACATTGTGTTGAAAGTTCTTATCTCTCACCTGTGTGTGTATTTATGTGGTGGTGGGGGGGTGGGGGGTGGGGGGTCTATTTAACATAAACCACAGTCAGAAGTTTTACTTTTTCACATTAAATATTGATATTGAAACGATGGCATTAAGACACCTCATTTCAATATTCAAAGGTTTGGGGTCAGATTTATTTTATTTATTTATTAATTATAATATAGTAAAACAAAAATATATATATATATATAATAAAAAAAAAAATTTAATAAAAAAAATATATATATATTTAATTAATAATTTTTTTATTATATATATCTATTTATTTTATTATACTTTATTTTAAATTGTAATAGTATTTCAAAATGACACTGTTTTAATGTGTTTTGAGATCAAATAAATGCATCTTTAGTGAGGATAAGAGACTTCTTTCAAAATTAAAAGATGTGCACAACGTAAACATTTCATTTACTCAAAATTCACCATTTCTGAAATATTATTCTCAGATCTAATATTCCATTAGCCTAACTGTGGATGGGATTGCAAATATGTTGGCGCATTGATATACAATTGATCTAATCTATGTTTATATTCTATTCTATTTAAATATGGAATTTTATTAGGCTTTCATTCGAAATTCTTTTTTAATGTATTGATAATTAGACATAAGATTTCGTAAGTGCAAAGCCGTCACAAACGTCTCAGGAGGTGTCTGTCCTCATTCAGGCTTGAGCACTTCAGAAACGGGGGACGCTGAGAGAATTCTCTGTGCTTGTCACCCTCATTGTGTAAAACAGGAAGGCTTAGCTGACACCTCTGTAGAGAGCGGCCCAACACAATGGCTAATGCAGTGACACAAGAACAAGCATACACACTCTCTGTGCTCATATCCTGGGGAAGTGTGTGTGTGTGTGTCTGTGGTCCTGATAAACCCTACAATATGGGGACCAAATGTCCCCAACAAAGATAGTAATACCATTCATTTTTTACCTTGTGGTGACATTTATTTGGTCCCCATGAGGAGAACAGCTTATAAATCATACAGAATGATGTTTTTGGAAAATGTAAAAAAAATTCGGCAAGTTTTCTGTGATAGGTTTAGGATTTGTGGAAATACAGTTTGTACAGTATAAAAAATCATTATGCCTATGGAAAGCGACATTAATCACTGTTGTGGTGGTGTTTTGTGGGTATGTGTGCCACAGTAATGGACTTACTGGACTTAATGGTTTACTTGATTACCATATAATTTTCCAGGAAAATTATGTTAAAATGTGAGTATATGATACATCAGGATTTTGGGGAATGCTAATTTGTAGTTTCTTTGTTCAATCATCTCAATCATTTGTGCATTGCATTACATATTTTGTCCCCCACAATCAAAGTATTTAAATTTCATCCTACCAAGATGTATCATTGGGAGAGATATATAGCAACAACTGATAATTATATAGAATTTATGTAAGTAGTGCTATACTGTTATTAAAGAGAATTTCATCTTACTTTTGTGTCAATATAAATATCAGCAACTGCACTAAATAGCAAAAAAAAGTGCTCAGTTTGTTTCCCCCCTCCTCTATTATGAGCCTCATCATGCTATATGAGCAATAAAAGCATTATGTACCAAATACGATACTCAACAAAAAACACATGCAAAATATTTTGTGTAAAGGTTAATTAACCGTTCCATTTAAAAAAATAAAAAAAATAAAAAAAATAAAAAATCGGAGTAATATTTCATATGTCAGGCTTTACATGGTAAAGAAAATACGAGTGTGGTTCCCAGGCAGTGATCAGGTTACTAATATGTTGAGCGTTGTTTATTGTGATGCTATGTGGTTGTTAGGGTGTTTTAAATGGTTGCTAGGTGGTTTCTTACTGAGCCAAGACAAAACAGCCCACCAAAAGTCTCTGCAATAGAGATCCTCTATGATATGATGCAAGTCTTGGGGTTATTTGTGCTGTTTTATCTTCTGCCAGGTGAACCTTTGAGATGGTGAAACAGAAGCAGAGAAGGCAGTAGAGATGGCAGCTAGAGGGCAGTCATGTACGGGGCCCGTGGAGACAGAAGAAAGGTCAAACACATCCTCTTCCTTCACACTCACTCTCCGTCCTCTCACACTCCATCAGTTGACCTCCGACTTAAACATGTGTCCCCGTGCTGTAATTAACAGCTCTGGTTAGAGTTCATTAAAGTCAGATCCAGGATCAGTTTCCCATAATCAGATTCTTATCGCACACATTAGGTCTGGAATCCAAAACTGGCCACGGATCAGAGGAGAAGCACACCTCGTACAACAGGCACTTTTTATGCTGAGTCGGGGGGGGGGGAAACAACACGGTGTGTAAGGTAATGCAGAGTCACATGATGCAATATGAAACCGGGATTGTACATGGTCTTTCAGTGACTATTTTTCTTTTTTTTTTTATTCTTTTTGCTTATGGAGTTTTTATAGGTCGAAAGGCATGAAGCACATTTATAACATTTTAGAACGCATTTAACTCATGTAATATCATGCATCACAGAGTGAATATTTTACCATTGCAAATTTTATCCATCAGAATTTTAGTGGAGGTTTAGATGATTCTTTATTCTTAGGATTTCAAAAAATACCATAAGTATTAAACTTGGGAATTGATCATTTGTTTTATATACATGAATGTTTAGATACAATTCAATTTATTATATGCTATTATAGTATTTATTAATATTTTGAATTCACTTTTATTGGTATATTTTTATATTTCATTTTAAATTTAGTTTTAGTAATTTAGTTATGTGCTTTTGTCATTTAATTTTTTTAATTTTTTTATTTATATACAGCTTTAATTAGTATTTATATAAGTTGTAGTTTTAGTAATTTTATTAATATAGTAAATTAAACAGTAATTTTACTTCAACTTAAACTAATTTATTTCAGTTAGTTGCCAAACTGTATATATTTATTGTATATATTGTTAATAGTTTTTTGTCCAGCTTTTATTTAATTACCGAAAATGATTACAATTGTGATTCCAGAAGGAAGATGGGAAAACAAATGAAAAATCCCATATATGGAGAGACAAGAACAATATAGACCAGAATATCAATAGTAGTGGGTTCTTTTGACTCGAGCTAGTAAGAAACTCCCTAGCAACCACCCAGAACACCCTACCATTTACTCTACCAATGCCCTGGTAACGCCCAAGCATAAAACAATTACATTTACATTTTGACTACAACCCTTTAAAATACATTTGCTGATGAATCACGAGCAACAAGATCAAGAACGTGTTAAAAAAACTCAATTTTATTCTATATTGTCTTTAAAGTTGTGCCTCAGGCTGGATAATTTGCACTTTTCTACCATTTCAGAGGGCCAGTGGGTTATATTTATACATATGGCAGTTTCTTGACATTGGCGCGGCCCCCTCCAGCCCTCGCCCAGACAGACAGACACATATACACACACACTCATGTCCATTCATTATACCTTATCTAGCCAGGGCTAACCTGCAACCCTGACACAGGATATCCTGCTGCCTTCATTACAGTGCCAGAAGTCATTACTCCACGTCACACACACACACACTCACGCAGCCATACACCTCCTAACTCTTTCAAGCTGCCTCCAGACGCACGCCACACACACCAATGGCAACGTTAGCATCAAAGCCAACAGCGTAGTCTGGGCTGCCAATGAGGTGAGACAGAACAACAGCCATCAACAGATTGACAGACAGACAGAGAAGAAACATTATTAAAGAGGAAGTCTCACTCAATTTGTGGTCATAGTAAGATAATAGCGCAGTGATAACGCTTATAGGATGAAGATGTGCGTTTGTGTGTTTCCCGATGGACAAATCCCTCTTAAAGGGATAGTTAAAGGGATAGATCATTTTGTCATCACTTACTCATCCTCAAGTTGTTCCAAACCAGTATGAGTTTCTTTCTTCTGCTGAACACAAAAAACGATATTTTGGGGTAATATGGGTAACCAAAGAGTTGATGGGCCCAATTGATTTCTATAGTATGGAGAAAATCGGGTGGCCCATCAACTAATCGTCTTTTGTGCTCAGTAGAAGATAGAAATTCATACTGGTTTGGAACAACTTAAGGGTGAGCAAATGATGACAGAAGTTTCTTTTTTTTTTATGAAACCAAAGACCTTTAAGTGCACTGCTGTCTCCTGTCCCCACTGTTCTGATGGACAAGAACCTGGAGAGAGGGTCCGACCCAAACCGTACATTTCAGAGGGATAGAGAGAAAAGCCCATTAATCCTATTTTATTAACTTCACTGGACTTGGTTGGATGTGCATCTATATGTGTTTGTGTTGCCAGATCTCTCCCGTCATTCTTACCCTCTCTCTCCAAAATCAATCCCAGACATGTATTAATAAAAGTCAGTCTGCAACCACAAAGCGCCTGTACGGTTCAGGCAGACACCAGCAGCTCTGCTCATCAGCGTGTACTTTGTGACTATCACAACGACCGATGAGCAATGACTTTACTTCACTGGCCCAAAACAGTCCAAAACACGCCTGCAAGTCCAGCAAAAGAACGTTTTCTGCCAATGCAATGCAGATCCAAACCCTTACAGCCGTACGGCTTCTATCGTGTATATGCAATGTCACGGAAAGCCTAAAACAGCTTCCTTCTGTCAAACAAGTTCGTGAAATTCCTCCAAATGTGCCCAGATTTGTTTAATGAGACTTTCTTGAACCAAACAGTTTTCATTTTGGAGAATAATTACAGTGGAAAAGGAAATTACAGAATGTTCCATACAGAATTTTTCATCCATGTTATTTGAAAATTAATTTCACAATAACATTTAGTATAGTGGCCCCAGGGGGACAGGACACAACACAATTAGCAATGCAAGGAAAAGTTTCAAATTCTCACCAGAATCAGTCCACAAATAAATGGAAAATGAGCCACATCGCAGCCAATACAATACAAAATATTAGCCATAACACAGCACAAAGGAAACTTAATACAACAAAAATAAACCACAATACAAAAATGTTCCATAACAAAGAGTTTCCATTATTCCGTTAACAGAATAGAAATATATTTTAAAAACCGCAACAAAAATAATAATAATTTGTTATTAATAATAATAATTTCTGGGTACTCAAAGTGCTTTACATGGAAGGGGGGAATCTCCTCAACCACCACCAATGTGCAGCATCCACCTGGATGATAGTGCGCCAGAACACCCAACACAGACCAGCTTACTGGTGGAGAGGAGACAGCGATCAGTATATATATATACAGTATGGGGATGATTAGGAGGCCGTGATGGATAGAGGCCAATGGGCAAATTTACACCCCTACTCTTTTGAAAGACATTTCTGGGATTTTTAATGACCACAGAGAGTCAGGACCTCGGTTTAACGTCTCATCCGAAGGACGGTGCTCTTTGACATTATAGTGTCCCCGTCACTTTACTGGGGCGTTAGGACCCACACAGACCACAGGGTGAGCGCCTCCTGCTGGCCTTACTAACACCTCTTCCAGCAGCAACCTGGTTTTCTCAGGAGGTCTCCCATCCAGGCACTGACCAGCTCAGCCCTGCTTAGCTTCAGTGGGCAACCAGTCTTGGACTATAAGGTGATATGGCTGCTGGAATTTAAATTATGCTTGAATTTTTTATTACAAATATTTAGTTTTGATTCATTTGTTGTCTTCAATTTCTATTGTGTTAATATAGTTTCATCTTTGTCATTTCAATTTTGCTTTTATACAAGACAGATGTATTTATTTAGTTAGTTAGTTTCTTGTGCTCATCATGCTGCATTTATTGAATCAATAATGTAAAAAAATATATATATATATTGTTATATTTATCACAATTTAAAGTAATAGTTTTCTATTTTCATTTGCTTTAAAATGCAATTTATTCCAGAAAAGGCAAAGCAGAACTTTAAGCATCAATACTCCAGTCTTCAGTGTCACATGATCCTTCAGAAATCATTCTCATATACTGATTTGCTGCTCAAGAAACATTTCTTATTATTGTCAATGTAGAAACAGTTGTGCTGCTTCATTTTTTGGTATATGTATTGAGTTTGCTTATAGTTCAAGAATCATTTACATTTAAAATATAAGCAAAAAGGGAATGAATTCTGTTCTTTGTTGTACTGGTTACACCTAACAACAGCATCTGGAATACCTCCTCCTACACACACACACACACACACTAAATGTTTGTGGTTTAATCAGGTGTTTGTAGGTGGTGTGTAGGAAAGCCTGGGTGACGGGGCTACAAAAACCACCACCGGAGGGACATATCAAGAATCCGTCTTCTTCACACACACCCGACACCCTCTAATACCCCAGTGACTGGCTCACTGTTTGGGTACGTAGGGCAAAACTTTCAGAATTTACTACCTGTTTCCCTCTGTGCTGTCATTACGGACAGAACACACAACACAGATGTACCATTACGTACAATAATAAGAGCTATTACACACACACACACCTTTGTAAATCTGTGAGGAGTCGTAAAATTTATTAGGAAAACCCCCCTATTCCGCCGCATATGTGCATATGTGGGAATGTCGAGCTGCGGTTTGTGTTTCGCCGTCATAATTTCTGTGACTCCTCATCTTGCGAGGGCAGGCTCTGGTTAATTAAAAAGCGGGTGAGCCTGGCTGGCTGGCCGGACGCTCTCGTAAAAACACATCTGGGCTGCGATATGATTGGCGAAAGAGTGGGGTGGTGCTTCACTGCCACTGTTGAGAGTACGAGCACTCCGATGGTCCCACTGTCACTCTGAGACTGAGACAGAACCGTGATCGATTACAGACGTACAGTACATGCACAGAGACACATGCAAGACGGCCTGTGTCTCATTACCATAACACAGCTGCCACTCACACAAAAATGTAATTGTTACACAGGGCTGCAAACTATCATATGTAGGGTAAATAAAATGAATCACTGATAAAATAAGATTTTGTCACGCTGAAAGATAGGACGTTTACACCTGGTATTAAGAAGTGTTTTGGTCGATCGGATCACAAGCGGACGACACTAAACACAGGTGTAAACGGGGTCTAAAACGTTTTGAGCTTGTCCACTTTTGACTACTTCCAGAGGTAGTCGAAAACGCATTCCACCGGATTGCTGTCATAGTGTAGACTCTCATGTGATTCGATCAGCCACAAAAGACCACCTTCTCTCCGCCTACTGATCTAATGCGTAAGCATTATGGGGAAGTGTGCTAGTCAGACAGGATTTAAACTTAGTCGGCTGGAGACCCAAATTTGGTTTGAAGACGAAAAACTTACCAAGCACAATGTTCTCTCCCCATTTCTGATTTCTAACACATACTCATAGGGCCCTATCATACACTCCAGGCACGACACAAGTGTTTTTTACTAGTTTCAGCCCGACGCAGTTATCATTTTCACATCCTGCGCCACGTTGTTTAAATAGCAAATGCATTTGCGCCCATTTGTTCGCCCATGGGCGTGCTGGTCTGAAAACGAGGTGTGTTCAGGAGCATTGTTGGTGCGTTGTCTGACAATGCTCTACAACAAGTTCCATGAGAAAATGAGGCATGTGGATTATAAATAGATTTAAATTGTTTCAATAGTCAAATGTACTATATCCTATCTTAACATTAGCTTAGCAACTTGCTAATGTCAAATCCATTGCTTAACATGAGACACACGAATGTACTTGCTGCTCATGTAAACAGTTTAAAAATAAGTCACTTATGAGGTTCCATCTCCCTCAAGATGCTGCCTTACAAGATAACTCCTCCAAGGAACAGGACCTTAGAGAAGGTGCGGAGCAGAACAGCGACAGCCGTAGGACTCATTTTCCTGTCTTGACCCGTCCTCTTGATAGCACGACGGCTGGTACGTATTAAGGTTTGACAGCACCAGGCCCCCATTAGACAGCCAGACAGATTCCGCTTACAGAAAAACGGCCCATTATCAAAGACACTCAGATGGAAATACAACACTGATGGGAGGAGGAGCAGAGAGGCACAGGATGGGCCCCTGAATACTCATTTGGTCACAGTGGTCAAAAAGCCCAACCGCACAAACATTCTCAAATACACTCAACTGCATGATTTACAGTATCGTTCATGTCCGTTTCAATGAGAAATGAGTTATGCGCTGAAGTTTAATACTTTTTAATAGTTATAATAACATGCTATCTCTGGATCATCCACTAGCTTTCGATAAAGGGGCTAGTAGGCAGTTTTATGCAAAGAAAGGAAAGAAAAAAAACCTGGTGGTTTTGCGAAAAAAAGATACATTTCAGACTGCACCTCCATAATGAAACCCCCTGTATGTAATTTATGGGTCCTCGTTAAGGCCGGCTCAGGAATGGCACTATTGCATTCTGCTTTCCTTCTTAACTGGCCGGCTTTGGAAGTCCGCGTTTTACAGCCAAGCTTTATGATATGTATTTAGGGCAATTAGGGTGGAGATATATTGACTCATTACGACAGAGCAGGTGCAGGGGGAGAGAGTGGCATGTATATAAATGCCCCAGGTGGGGATTTGAGCCCTGCTTCGACTGCACAGAGACGCCACAGAGCGTATCCTCTTGCTTTAAGAAGTCCAGGGGACCATCGCAGGATTTCATCTACGCCACAACAGGGCCACATCACCCTTGTTTTCATTTAATGCCCGGTCTGGGCGCTGGATGTGTAGTGCATTTGGTCATAAAAACCAGATCAATGCTTGTAAATTTCCTGTTAAATCTTGGTAGACAAAAAGAAATATGTGCGATGTAGTGCACAAAAACAAATATGTAAAAGCAAGTTATAGACTTGAAAAGTTCAATTGCAATACAAGAATTCTTACAATATATATTTTTTAAAGATTACAAGAATGCAATCATTTTTTAAGAAAAGAGCTTAAACACAAAAGCGCCACACTATAATGTAAATGTATTCATAAAAAAAAAAAAAAAAAAAAAAAAAAAATCAAACCCAATAATTAATTGGTTAATTTCCATTTTTTATCCATTTTTTTTTTGTGTGTAAAAAAGTCTTAATATTTGGTATTCTGATTAAATTATTAATTCAAGAAAGAAAAAATTAAGCTGATATTATTTCCATTAGATTTTGAATTAGGTTTTAAAATTTTAGTTAAAGTTTTAGTCATTTTGTTGTGTTGTAATTTTTTTATGTCTATATCGTTTTTTAAGGTTTAAAATGAGAAATAAACCTGAAATAAAAAAAGATATATTTTTAAATATTTAATTTAATTTAATTTCAGTTATTTTTATTTCATTTTATTTAAGTAATGCATTTTTTATGGTATATAAAAATTAAAAAAGATTCTATAAAAAAAAAAAAAATTCTCACTCTAAATTGACCTTTTTCTTTCATTTGCATGTCTCATCATAAGATGAGGACCATTATAAAATGAGAACATATCGACTCTGATGGCTAAAGCACTAAACTAAATGACTCTTAACTGTGAGCGCACACTGACTTTGAATAATGAGGCTAATCACGGCCGTGCCCCCCACATGGCAAGAAGGAAAATGTGCCACACATGGGGTAAAATGACACAGCTTCTCTAATTGTGGCCAAGGACTTCAGCAGAGATCTGCGGCCGTTGACTTTGACCAGAAAACGACATCAGTCGGCGCTCATTGTGGTCTATTCAACATTTTCATGACTGGATCTTGAAAAGAAATTCATATGTCAATTACAATAGCAATAGCCAGAGCTTCACAGAGAGAATCCAACAGAATGTGAATATTTTACAAATTACCAGACCTATGTTCACTTCAAACATCAAGAGCAATTGAACACGCAGAACTTACAGCAATCAGGAAGTCAATTGTGTTATTCAACCCAAACTGATCAGAGCTTTCAAGTGTCTTGGATTTACTTCGACTTTTGTTTGCCTTGTTTCAGACACCTTAAACATCATAGTCTTTCGTTTTGTTCAGAAAGATTCTCAAAAAGATCTAGTCTAGTCGCACAGAAATTACATGTCTATGATCAACATGCTTTTAACTGGCTAAACTAAAACCCAATGACTAAAATATTTCGACTAAAATATTTCAAATGACTAATAAATATTATATTAAGATGCAAGTATAAAACAACTGTTTTACGATAGAAACGTACAGCGACCGACAGTAATAGACTTGCATCTAGTGATGCAAACTACTGCTATTTTGAATTGAAAATATGCAATCATGATTCATGTAATTCAATAATGAATGTGACGAGACAAGAAACATTTGTGTTTTCAACATATTAGACAAGAATTAGAGTGAATGTGTGCACATTATTATTATTAATAAATAATTTATTATTAAAAGAGTTTTAAAAGAGTGCTTAAAGAGCAACAAAAAGAGCCAGAACGTTTAAATGTATTGTCCTTTACCAAACTTTTTGGTAATGGTATTTTTGTTACCTCCAGGTAGGAGACTATATAGCAAGATCCTGCATTTATCATCAAGGTCTCTTAAATTTGTAGATGTTTCAGGTGCGGGACGGGTCTCTTCCTAACTTCTGAGAAAAAAAAGCCTAGGAAAAGCTCCCTGCCAACTGATCAGAGCTTCCCAGATCTTCTGCATGTGCTGATCAGTCCAGTAGAAGTCATTAAAGTTCAAGATGTCTGCAGTATGTGCTGTTAGTGTTATCTATTCTTATGTTCAAATTTCTTGGCTACTTGTTGTATAAAAAAAATTAAAACAACTCTGACATTGTTTTTTGAAGAACTGTTCCAGTTGCATCCTATTACTGAAATCCCTGTTACTGTCAGAAGGACTCAGCTAATGAAAAAAATGTGCATTGTTGCCAACCTTTCACAGTTTCCAAGCCTCACAAACAACAGTGCTGGTCCTGCACTAGTCTAGTATTAAAGCAATGCAAGATGTTAAGAGATGCACATGCAATAACATAAGGACATCATAGGGAAGAATTAATCATACAATTAAGAATGAATAGTTCTCTGGCATTACCTTGGAAATAAAACAAAGCCAATTCCCCAAAAAACACATAGCTTAGTCTTTCCTCAAACATCAGTGAGGTAATGTTCTTGATCAGATGTCTAACAGTGTTTGGAGACTTATTTTAGGATATGGTGGACAGGTCTCTTGGGGTGCTATCAAAAGTGTAAAATACACCAATGTTAAAAAAGAAAATCCCCTTGTTGCTTTCTTTCTGGGAAGTTCTACAACACTGATTTAACACTAATACTTATTTAAATATATATAAAACACACAAAAAAAGACAGACAGACATAATTTATGAAAAGAAGCCCAATAGCATCAACAGAAACAGTAGTCTCGTAAAAATACAGAAAAAACAATTACATTGTACACCTTTAACAGGCACATGCACATGCCAACAAACTGTATTTTCCCCTTTCCCCTCTCTCTCTCTCTCTCTCTCTCTCTCTCTCTCCTTTTTCAGTAAAAAAAAAAACAAATATATATATATAATATGGGTGGAAGGGGCTGGGGTACAACTTAAACATTATGTTATTGCTACAAAAAAAAAAAAAAAAAAAAACATATTATACAGGTAAGTCTTGGGATATAGCTAAGGTACAATGTATATTTTGCATGCTTTGAAATATGACTGAAGGTTTAGATTGCTTCAACCAGCTCCAGACACTTTTATCCAAATTCACTTTAAATAATTCAATGTATTTTGTCTACATACACTAATCTTAGCACCTTGTTTTATTCTGTGCTTTGTTTTATATAGTGTCTTAATCCATTAAAATGTGCTCCATCAAATATAAAGTAGCATTTGATTCAAATCAGGTGACAGTGCAGTAGTATTGCACCATACATCTTTTTACCTGACAAATAAATCTTTAAACCAAAATGATGACGAACAAGAAATTGCGGACTGTGGTTTGAATATTTGACATACCTATGAGAGAGAGAGAGAGAGAGAGAGAGAGAGAGAGAGAGAGAGAGAGAGAGAGAGAGAGAGAGAGAGAGAGAGAGAGAGAGAGGTCCCAATTATTCCTTAACTGAAAACAGACAGAAAATCTCCAATTCCAAACAAAAACTTACAGGCGTACTCTGCGGCATACCTGCTCAAGATCAGTCTGAATCTATACAATCAATGGCCCAAATATTTCAAAGCCAGTGCAATTTCTCAAACTCCATTTGTAAATTTGCAGTGATATAGAGTAAACAGTTGAGTCAACACTGGCAATCGCATCGGCCTGGGATGAAGAAGTGTTCAGTTACACCTCACTTGGAGTTTCAATGAGATGGAGGATTTTCAAAAGCACCTCATTGATGCTAATTCATTCAAGACATTTACTTTTGTCAATAATATGATTAGCCTGCATGCTAACATGCATTAGCCATTTGTTATGTGCACCACTAGCTGAGCAACAAAACTTAAACTGAACTATAAACTTCTTAGTATTTGGCACGTCCTACTTTTGCACGTTCTCCAGCTTGATTTGAAAATGTTCCCAGGTGCAACTTGAAAATCTGACTTATTGTACAAAGGAATTCACATGATCAATGTCACACATTTGCTGAAAAATGCAGAATCTTTTTATTTTATTCTAGTTTAAATTATTCATATTTATAAAACTTTCTCCTTGTTGCCAAGCCAAAACGAAAAAAAAGTATGTATCTGGAGGACACTATTCAAAACAACTGGGGTAATTTTGACATTTAGTTGAACATTTTAACTCTATGAACCCGACTCTATCATGTAAATGTAAGAATACCTTTTATATTGTCAGTAATATTTCAAGATGATCACTTACTAGACTGAAGCAACTAAGTTATACTTGATTATCCATACATAATTTAAGTACTAAAATTTAAGTATCAAATATGATACATCAGGTTTTTTAAGGGAACGTTTATTTGTAAATCTCTGTTATTATTGTTCTCTATTATTATTCCCCCCACCACGACACACTTTGATACAGTATATACGCAACTGATATTTAAATGAATTTTATCTTAATAGTCTGCAACACTGCTATAAAAATCTCATTGATTTACAGAATCAACTTCATCAAATTGGATATTTTTGAATAAAATTGAGTTTTCCCCCTCAAGTGCAAGTTCTATTGTCTGCATATCACATTATATGGGCCATTAAAAAACCTGATGTATCAAAAATCATACCCAAAAAAAGCTTACTTTATTAAAATTGTATTATTTGTTATTATTCCGACTCTTATTTTGGATGTCACGCTTTAAAGGGTTAATGTGCTGACCAAACCATAGACAAACATTTCTGACTGCAGCTCAGTGACCTCCAACAATACGAGACCAAATCGGAGGAACTCAAACAAACCGGCGTGAATACAACCCTCAGCTGCACCGCAGGCTGTGAAAGTGGCTGCAATATAAACAAAAAGTACAGAATCACTGGACCTCTGTGCTTTCTCACCGTGCCATCGGGCCACCCGCCCTCTCCCGACATACAGGCCCTGCGGTGCAGCGCATAATTGTAAAGTGCTGCTTTATGAAGACTGGAGGAGACTTTAAACCATTGTTTAAAGTCGGACGTTTAATATTTCGTGGCTCGCTGGCGTGTTGTCAAGCCTCAGACAATACAGCTATTGAGCTTGAGCCGTTTCTCTGGCTTGATTCATTCTAAGCGCTGGATTTAGCGCCATTTCTGTTCTCGATTTCAGCACCAGAAGCTCCAAAATCTAGTTCTGACACAACTCCTTAACCATGAAGTTTGGTGTCGATCGTGATGAATTACACTTTTTTAAAAAGCATTAACAAAAATAGGAAAGTTTTATAATGTGGCTAATTTGTTTTATGAGAACAAACAAATGGCTATGTGGTATCTTTAGTGACGTGACGTGAAGGCCAAGTATGGTAACCCATACTCAGAATTTGTCCTCTGCATTTAACCAATCCAGTTTACTACACACACATTAGGAGCAGTGGTGAACACACACACTGCAAACCACACTGAATACCACCTACATTTTTCTTGCCGGTATTTAGAATACACTCTAAAAAAAAATCTTGGGTTATTTTTTCTACCCAAAACCTGGGTTGAGCCTTTTGGGTCATTTTTTGGGTCATTTTTTTCAGTATTTGGGTAGTTTTTGTGTTCTCCTGGGTCAGACGTAACAACCCAGTGTTTGGGTAGTTTTCTTGTGTTACCCAGATCTTGGGCCCAGGGATTGAGTTATTTATTTTTGCGACCTCTTCAGGAGAGAGCAGTGCAGCTCCATCAAAATGGTATGTCTTCGGCAAAATACAGGCTTGTGTACATTTTATTTTATCTATAAATTCGTTATTATGCTGTATATTGTTTAATTTTATGCAAAGCAACATACAGGGGCGCAATGTGAGTCACCTAAACAAGCGCTGCGTCAATCTTTTCGTGTGAAACGCCTGATGACTTGCATAAAATGTAATGATCCACTACTTTAAAAAAAATAGAAAAAACAGCTAGTATTATAGTAAAAATGAATCAACTAGGCTGGGTTAAAATCAACCCTTTATGCTGGGTAAAATAAACAATCCAATTTGCAGGGTAAAATTAACCCAACATGTGTTCTGTCCTATATTTACCCAGCTCTTGGGTTGTTTTTAACCCAGTGTTTTTTAGAGTGTAGAACCGGTTACAAGTCTGACTCTCGAACCATTAGGCCATGACTGCCCCCTTATTACATTATTGTGAATGCTTCATAACGCATTACAAATACAAAGGTTTTGTTACAAAAAATAGCAGAAATGAAAGAGCTTTTCTGTTCTGCACCAGAAGCTCCAAAATCTAGGAATCTACTGGCTCTGACAGTTGCCGTACAATATATCACCGTAGGTTAATGCCGAGGGAAAGCTCCTCTGCCCTGATCTTGAGAAATGTTTACGGCTACCGTTGGCCTTAACCTCCAGGCCCTCTGGCCTCAACCTTCACCCTCACAAAAGACCCCCCCCCCCCCCCCCCCAGCCCTATGATGGATTCTCAAAGAGACTTGGCCGCTAAGAGGGCCGATATATCTGACAGCCCTTTTAATTAAGCCACACGTCTAATAAAGGAGGTGAGCCATTTGCTCATTGTTTAACACAGTATGGAGAACACACCAGTCAAGCCCCAGGACACGCATTAATTCACCTCTTGGATTGGGAACGAGGAGGGCTGGACGGGTGGGGGCGGCTTAATGTATGGACGCCACAGTCACGGGCCTGACAGTAATGGCCGATGCTTGTGCATTAGGATGATTGCGAGGGCCAGGCACTTTCAGACAAAACCAATCCACCACGCGGAGATGCAACAGTCACATGATCGGGCTCTCAGAACCATTAGAGACAGCGGGAGAGCTGGCTGGGTAATCAATGGGTGTGGGTGTGTAGGATGGAGGATGGGGGCTGGAGTTTGTGAAAAATTCAAGCAATATTAATCTCTTTCTGTCTTGAGTCATATTCCTCCTGCCACATATTACAGTAAAGTGACACTTGATTTTCTCACAGGAACATTCAGAACGCCTGTTATTACATGGTAGCCTTGTTATGCCATTTATAGAAAAAACGTTTCTATGAAGCCTAGAAACATTGCATTATAAGGATATTCTAAATTAATTTCCTTAAACATGTAGTTTGGTGTTGATCATGATGAATTCAACGCTATCTCATGACCAATTCATGAGTGAGTACGAGGTGGCTAATTCATACGAATTCGTACGAATTGAGCAACTCGTAAAATATGTACAATTTAGCAAAAATGGAAACGAATTCGTATGAGTGAGGTCGTATGAATTTGTACGAATTAGCCACCTCGTAAAATACGAATTGCCGTGAGATCGGGTTGGATGAATTACACTCTTTAAAAGCATTATCAAGTAAGTCTCTTCTTTATTACATTTTTATGAATCCTTCATAATGCATTAATAATACATTTATAGGTTTTGTGACACAACATTTCTGAAATCAAATGTACAAAGTTGTTTGTGTGAAATGTTTTAAAGGATATCTACTCAAATTTCATTTTGTTAATTGAAAATAGAAATCTATTGACAATGCTGTTGGTAACGTCAGTCAAAATGGTAAAAACGTATTACTTTAAGGTGATTGTACCTTGGCAAAGCCCATTGCAAAAATGGCAAAACTTGTTATTTTTACAATGTACTGCCTGATTGTTATCGATAGGATTAATGGAAAGTCTGTAATGCTGTAATATTCTAGTAGGCCTACTAATGTCTGTGTATGTGTATTTGTGAGAGAAAAGGAAAGAAATGTTCAATTTTTTTTTTACATTTGGAGGGATGAGACAGTTAAGTCATGCTCTAGTAGCTCTCTGAATAAGATAACATTTGGCTAAAAACAAATAAGTTAGTCATTAATTTCCCACATACACAAACTCATAGTTATGAATGAGTATCAAAATAACACTGTGAAACTGTGACTGATTTCTGTGGATTTTTCCGCCCAGAAGTTTTTCACTAAACGTCATCATATCAATTTGACATTGCGTTGAACATTTCGATGTATCTAAGCACACAGGATCAGTTTTAATTAATAATACGTCGTGGAATATTGTCTATTAATCATTAGCTATGCAGACTGGATCAGTGGCAAACAAAGTCAAAGTTGACATTGTTTGAATTTCGGAGGTCACCTTACAAGCTATGCACCATGGGTAACACAGCTTGACCGTCCCTTCCATAGCGTTCAGTGAACTGGGGAATGCTGACGAAAATCATGTGCCTTTAGCTTAAGAAACAAAATCTACGACACAATTTTTTGACATTCTTTTGGCGATTTGCATTTGCATTTGCTTTAAATTACTTTAAAAAGACCACAGGTAGAATGAATTACTGAGTCGCCGAGATCCCCCATCCTGCCCGACCTTGAGAGAGTAACTAAACACCAGGGTGCTCTGGCACCTGCAGTTAACACTTAGTACGTCACTTTGCCGTAAAGTATCTGCTAAATGATGAAGTAACAATGTTTTATATTATCATGCTATTTCACCATGAACCATAAAATAATCTTTGCTTCTCCTCAGAGCGGTTTTCCGCTAAAGAGCTACTGATGAAAAAGCACTGTGTGTCGTTTTATTCCGTAATTAACTCAGCGGGGAGACACGAGTTAGCCTCTGGTCATTGAGTCATTAAAACCACCCGTCTCTGATGACTCAACTAACGAACGAGCTGAGCATTTAGCCGGTTAGATAACAACGGTGTAAACTAGCAAACGGTATACTGTGTGTGTGATGCGAAATAAATTTAACAGCTCTGGCATCCTTCTGTGTTTCTATCTACTATCTAATCCAAATTTAACAGGGAAAAAGAGTCATTTATTAGAGCTCCAGCTAGCCTTTCTATGTAAACGTACCTGGCACTAGACTGCATGCTAATGGTGCGCGCTTGTTTGTTTTTGTGTTGTTTTGTTCCCTGGCAGAGCTGAGAACTAGTGTGCGTGTGTATCCTTTGCTGACTGGACAGTACCGTTGTTTTGTGCTATGAAAATAGTCTGAACCTCCAGAGGGAAATGTAACGAAACACCCGTAAGAGCTAATGTATTCACACATGATGAGCTACAGTGCAACCGATGCTAGAACACACGCAAACACAGAGGCAAAAATAGCCTAATTGATTGATTGATTGGAGAAATGAGTGCTGACTTACGGAATAAAAGAAAAAGAGGAGGGAGAGTGAACAGGTTCGAGACCCCCAGCAGGGCCTGTCTAAGATCAGAGTTCACAGGTTATCACTCACGCTCTCAGTTTGACCTCATTACCTAATGTGGCGGCATCGGCTACTATCTCACTCTTACAGCTGTTGGCACTCCAGCTGAGCATGTGTGTGTGTGTGAATGTTAGCGTACTTCACTGAATTCATGACAATAGTGATTTTTCAATAGGAATATAAACACTCTTAAGAGGGCTGGGCGTTATGACAGTATATCGTGTTTATAATTGAGATTTTGCTTTACTGCGATTGATATCCGTACATCAGTGGGCAGGATTGCTTTACATTATTTACAAGTGAGCGCTTGAAAAACATGGAGTATTGCAAAATTGGAAAATTGTCCCGAACAAGTAAAGACCAGGTAAAACTTTAGGGAGTGTATGGTTTTTAATGGTTTACTGTTGCCAATCACTGCATTAATATACAAATTAACTGATATACAATTGACACCTAGTCACAGGTGTGCCAGCATCTGCTATAGAAGCTATATCTGCTATAGATATTTTAGAAGATATGTGCTAAATTAACCCTTGTATTAGGTTCAAAATCTGGGTACAGTTGTTCTAATTGCAATACAATTCACCATAAATCACACTATGAAAAAAAAAATACTTCTCACACATCACAAAAATAAATGAATAATTAAGTAAATCTTAAACGTAAGAACAGGACCATTTTTTCATAAGCTGAATATTATTAAAGTGTTGTAACTATTTTAACATAAAAAAAGTGTGGAAAAGCATGAAATGTGTGATGGGTCAAACTGACCTGTGAACATCCATCATGACAGACATTTGGTACGCACGTTTCACAACATAAGAATGTCGACACTATGACATTAAATGAAAAGTCACAAGAATTTATGAAAAACATCACAGGTATCATAAATGACATGGGTCAAATTAACCCACAATCTACCTTTTTTTCTATGTGTTTGTGTGTTTTTTCTTCTACTTTGCAGTTTTTGTGTGTTGATTTTGTTGTGCCCATCTATGTTTGTTCACTGGTGCATATTTATGTGATAGTATAATTATATTCTCAAGCAAGGGCATGATTATTGCCCTATGGGTTCATTTTTGTGAACCCACTGCCAATGTCGGGCTGATGCGTATGCGGGAAGTAAACAATTCAAGCCACACACACACACACACACACACACACCAAACTATTTACTCCCACAGTGAGAACAATTCACCCGAGCAGCTAATTTGGACTAAACATACTTCTATGCAAATGAGAGACACAAAGCAAGCTGATTAATGAATCACCTAAAAATCAAACACACATTCACAAGCACACAGGTGACACGGGTACAACGACACTATGCTAACGGCTCACACGGGGCTCATAACTAAACAAAACTAATTAAAAAAGCATAACAAGAGGATGAGTTATTACTGACAGCTGGCTATGTGCGTGTTTGTGTATGTGTGTAGGGGGAAACTTGACCCCTGCCTATCATCTGTTGTGCGAGCTTGGTCCACACAGACACATTAGCCATTAGCCATTAGTGACACAAGGCCATTACAAAAGACATTGTGGTCCAATAAGCATCTAAATGCCAGCTCCCATTAAATTATGATACCGTAAACAAGAAACTTTTATGAACAATAACACTGAGACTCCATTGAAGAAAAAAAGCACTAAAGAAATCAACCAGGGGTGGTAAACAATAAAGCAAGCGTTTGTTCGAGTAGGACAGTGGTGGTACATTGATCCTCACAGCAGAGCAAGAGGAAAAGAGATCACCCCGCTAGGCTAAAACGCGTAGCTGTCTAGTGGCAGCACGCCAGAACCGTAGCCTAACAGCGACTTCTCTAATAGTGTCTGTTTCAGTGTCCCGCTATCATCTGACTATTCATCTCAGGAGCCGCATATCCCCGCTGTTCTTTACAAAATGCACACGCGACCTTAGCGCGCTTGCACAAACAGATGCATGCAGACAGCAAACACATCGCCGGCATCTGCTAACATTTACTTAATAATTTAACACCATGCTGCCGCCAATAACATTTTCATAAGAGAGAGGAGAGCCTGGTGGAGGACAGAGGCAGAGAAATAAAACAATTGTAGGATCGATGGTGCAAAAAATTGGTTTATTGAGTGATCTATCTCACATTTCCCCGCAGACACGGACAAGAGAATGGAGCGCACACCGCCAAGAGAGACGGGGGGGGGGAAATAAATGAGATTATTGATGTTACACGTCAAAAATAATTGCTCAGATTTCTGCTCAGAGGAAAGAATAAGATGCTGATGGATTTGTTGATCCATGAAAAGGTTTCATTTCGCAGGTGGGCCGAGGAGTCGGAACCTTTCAGTTTTTTTTCTTTTTCGTTTGACCCCAGGAGTGTTTTGCAGGTAGGCTACAAGTGGTTCCTCAGTAGCTCAGATGGCTAAAATCTTTACTTCATCAGATGGAATTCACTGTAAAGGATTGGAACGCATAGAGCCTAGGGACATAGTAATGACTTGATTAAATAGCAGCTGTATTGTGATGTTCTGTGTTTTATTTATTAAGTCAGTGTTCATAGTGTAACAGCGAGACATTGGTGTCAGTACACATCATGCATTCTATTTATGCACATGAATGAACCTGATCCCCACGTTTAATCCAGCTGATTACAGTAGATCTAATTTAACAGAGTTACACAAGACAATATCATCCATTTAAAATAGCTGACATAATATCATCTGTTTCAAAGTAAACAAACTGATGAACTGATAATCAATATGTTAATTCTAATAAATAAAGTCAGTCAATCATATTAATAAGGGCATATCCAAGGCTGAAATAATAAAAGAAAAACACAATCATTGAAAGATTGAAAGGCCAAAACATTGTTTTGTGTACTGTACAGAAATGTGACAGAACACAATTCATAGAGCAATGCAAGTATGTGAACGCTACAGTGAGTGGTAGTGCAAACTGTCTACTTCTGTTGTCATTTTTTTCACATTCATGTCAACTACTGTCATGGCTGAGCAACAAACTTGATCAAGAAACTTAAAGGGTTAGTTCAGCCAAAAATGAAAATTATTCCATAATTTACTCACCCCTAAGCTATCATAGGTGTATGAGCTTCTTCTTTCATCCAAACACAATCGGAGTTATATAAAAAAATATCCTGGCTCTTCCAAGCTTTATAATGGGAGTGAGTAGCGCAATAGATTTTGAAGCCCAAAAAAGTTAATCCATCCATCAAAAAAGTAATCCATACTGCTCCAATGGATGCATTTTTGTACGAAAAATATCCATATTTATAACTTTATAAACTATAATGACTGGCTTACGGTAACGGCCGAAGAGTGACCTCTGACCCGACGTATGACGTAGGATGTAGGAGAAGCATAAACTTAGGTGAGATTAGACGCCTCTCGCGGTTCAAACAAATAGGGTTGGGCAACAAACTCAAGCTAAGCAAGGATTCCGCATTCGTCAATAAGTCATGCGTTGGGCCACTCGTTGCAGTTTCCAGAAGCCAGTGAATATCGTTTTGTAAAGTTATATATATGGATATTTTTCATACAAAAACGCATCACTTCACTTCAGTAGGACTTTATTAACCCCCTGGAGCTGTATGGATTACTTTAATGATGGATGGATCATTTTAAAGTTGATAATTAAAGATAATTTCTTTTTAAGGCTTCAAAATTTAAGGTGCCATTTGATCCCATTATAAAGCTTGGAGGAGCCAGGATTTTTTTTTTTTTATATATATAATTCCGATTGTGTTTGGATGAAAGAAGAAACTCATATACGCCTATGATGGTTTAGGGGTGAGTAAATTATGGAATAATTTTTGGGTGAACTAACCCTTCAAAGTTAATTAAAATGTCATTAGCAGGATTGAGTTAGAGTCATGGTTCACATTTACAAAACTAACCTTAACACTTGCTTCACACTGGATTAAAAGAAGGAAAGGGGAAGAAAAAAATGTGCGGTTTTCAAAGGACATTTTGATGTTGAGTGTCTTTAAACTGTCGGCTCAGACTCTCTGATCGTGGTGGGCTGCAGTAGTGTAGGGTAGTTGGACTACGCCCCACTTCTAAGCATAGAGTATATCTGTGGGTCCCTGCCAGCACTGATGTACAATAGGCAGTGTCGGGCGATTGAAATTCACTCCGGCTTGTCCCCGCTCTGTCCTGAAAGCGATCTGGGCTGAGGGGGAAGATAGGCGCTGACCCACTGGCCTCAGCGCCTCCTCTGAGCTGGCCATTTGAGCGCCCGTCTGAATGAAAGCGGGCCTACGTCACACACGGCACACACACACGTGCAGCGGCCTCATCAGATAGTGTTTCTACAAGCTAAATGGCTCCAATGCTTGGCCACTGTGTGTGGCATCAATGGACACTTTTCATTTTGCCGCCTTCAAATGGAACGTCGGCAAGTGTCTCTTTTCCACATAGTTTTTTTTTTTTTTAACCCTGGCATTGATACAGCTGCTGATGAGATAAGAGCTCTTAGCCATTGAACTGGGAGTAAGTCATTGTGCAGACTGTATAACAATAATATTAATTGGGCTTTTCTTTAAACATGAATCAGCTAGAATCAGACCAAACATATGTCTTAAGAATTACTGCAAGAATTACCCCTCCCTGACTAACATTAATCAAGACAACGACGGATCTATTAGACTCCAACAATGGAAAGCCAGACATAAACACAATCACAAGAAGCTACTTGAAGAAAACTGGTAAAGTGGTAACTGGAATTTGTAAGAAACACCTTAGAAAAGACATTCTTGCGATAGAAGACAAAACAAAGACAGCAGTGATAATTAACAAAATTCTCAGCATGTAACATGTTTGCATGACTCCCCATTTAGCTCTACAGCACAAATAGTCTTTGCAGCCGCCTTTGGAGCGGTGAGTAAGTGTGTGTGGCGAGGAGATAACTTTACGAGCCTCATCTCGATGGCCAAATGTTTCCAGGCCTCGTGTTCTGCTCCCGGGGGCACTTCCTAGCCCTCTCGGCTTACCCGTGAAGGGGGCATGGCGTAATCAGATCACAGTGGTCGACCATTGTCTCCCGTTGTGAATCTCATCTTTTCAAGCTGACCGTTTTACTATGGAATCTGTAAAATAATTCGGCCAGACCCACCTCTCGGCTCTGGGGTCAGTAAATAGCTGTCATCAAAGTGTCTCTGTGCGGTAATGTTGCACAGATGGGGATGAACTTCAGTATTTTAAGAGGAGAGTGGATGTTTGCTCTTTCAATCTCTAATCTTACATAACTTAGGCCATAATCGATTGTTATAATGTAGAAAAATGAAGGAAAATTGAACAGCTATTAAGAAGAGACAGTGAGAGTTATTGAGTATGTAAGTAAAAATCTATTTGGTTATATATTTTAGTTAAGTTTAGAGTTGGTGGCGCTTCTCATCTATTCTTTGATGGAGTAGGGTTTTTTTTTTTTTTTTTTTGTGGGGGTGCCTGTCTTCAAGAGACTGTACAGCCATATCTGAACATAACAGCCACAAACAGGCCCAATGCATTGATCTGTTTCACCTTGAGAGTCAAGATCAATGCTATTGATGGCCACCTGGAGTTTTTCTCCTGTTCATTTGTCATAATCACTCAATATGTCAGCGTAGTAGAACACTATGTTCACACGGAACTCGTTCACAGATGGTGAAGCTCCACATCAAAACCAGAGCCTCTCTAACCTCTCTCACTCTGAGTCGCCTTTCCCCTCTCTAATTCTCTCTCAGTCTCTCTTGCACGGCCGTTATTGACATTTTACCTCTAACCTTCTCTTTTACACTAACTTTAATGCGGAGTCTGTTATCAGATGTGCTGGAGGTGTGGAGTTTCAGCTGCCCTCCTCCTCCTTTTCTCTACGTTATTCATCCCTTCTTCCTGTGCTCTGAAAGTCAAGCTTCCCTTTACAAAACCCCATGGCCTTATCTTCCTGACCCTCCTCCCTCTCTCTCTCAAGTCCTTCTCTCCAATCCCCCCTGGCAGTCAGCAGACCGGTGCCCCCTCTCCCGGGACGAGCCATGGGCACAGGGGCACAGCACTCCGCTGCTTCTGAGGAGTGGGATCACTGATCAAACTGCGGGGCCAGTCCCCCAAGGGACGCAGTATTTACTGCAGCACTGTTCCGACATGGCTGATAACACGGAGGGTGAAGCGCCGCCACATGCGCAGTTGCGTACTGTATAGATCTGCCACTCTTCCAGTCTCTTCCTACAATTTATGAAGACAAAGAACTTTCTTTAAACAGTTAGAATTGGTCAAATGCCGATTCTCATCAGAACTGTGAGAATTCAATTTAAGAAGAAGCATACCAACACTGGTAACAACTGCGGGAAAAGCATAAATCTCTATGGTGAACATGAGTGATCCCACAAGTTCACATCAATAGTGCAATATAGCACCTCAAGTTCATTACGAAGTGAGACAAGTTAACTAGCTCCTAGAGGAAATGTAGAGAGTTAGGGAGAAGAAGAAATTGGTAAATACTCAAACTGGCATTATCCATGAGTACCATAGCCTAGAGTGTTAGAAAACAACATATAACCAATTCTAGCTTTACCAATAATTATGTGTGCTACAGAATTCAGTCCATAATTTCACAGGACACTAAACAGTATTTTTGCATAATGTTGTACAGAATGCACATACCAGAACATTACAATGTTAGTTAAAAAAAGTATTTTTTTGGAGATTTGATGGGTATGAGGTTCTGGAATGGGACACAGGACAGAGCCACAAGCTGGGTGGGTGGTCAGATATCAGTCGTCCTGGCTGGCTCAGAATTCAATCTCGTTCTGTCTGCAGGACTCTTACATCGTCACCCCAGTGATAGGGATCACGGGCAGGGAAAGTAGTGGGGAAACACAGAGCTTTTAAAGAGGCCCCAAGCTCCTCTCTCTGGCCCCTCAGCCAAAGTCAAGAGGGGCCTCCCTGACTTTATAACGCAAGTTAAATTTCACTTCAATTAATTGTAGTGAAGACTCAAATCATAAATCATGATAGATGGACTTTTTTTTGCCTATGCCTTAGCCTTGAACACAGAACACCTTCATTAAACGAATTAGTCAATACATAGGCTGGACTAGAGTTTGTGCATGAAAGAGAATTGGTGTGTGAGAAAGATTGAATGACCAGAGAGATAACTATACTAAGGTAGGGAGGAGGGGTAACATTTAATAAAGAAATAGAAGGGCTGTCTTCTCAACTTTTTGAGGAGAGGATGTAGGCTGGGATGCATCCACCGGAGTGGGATTGCCTTTCCTTTTCCTTTTTTTTTTCCTGCTTGGCCTTTTGTCCGGGGGGTCTGCAGGTGCTCAAGAGGGCACAATATCCCCATATTCATATCCTGAATCTATTCTGATGCCAAAGCCCTGTCCCAGTGGACAACACCTGCTCCTTCGGCCGTCTCAGCCTCACACAATGCCTGTTGTTCTGGCCGGTACATTCTCATCCATCCCCACATAGCCAATCAGTGTCTGAGACGGAGAAACAGTCCTTTCAAATACACCCCCATCCAACTGGAAAGAGCATCCTGTATCTTGGTTCCCATCAATGCAAACTTCCAGTGATATTAAATTCGATGCTAGATGGCAATTCAGCTTCAAAATATTGCAATGAACACTCTAGAGTTCTTTATAGGATTCTATGGGTTTTACTATTGCTTGAATTCAATTTCATTTAACCCTTGATCTGAAAATGTCCTGCAAGTGTGATACTAAACTAGGCACACAAAAAAATAAAAAATACTTTCACTGACATCATTGAACTTATCCGGAGCTCTCCTATTGTAATCACAGGTTAAAACAAGCGGGAAAGAGTGTCCGCCACCCATCTACTTGGCCGACAGTAATTGTGGCCATTTCATATGCTAACACGGAGCACTCTATCTTTGTGCTTCTCCACGGTGACGAGAGGTGTCAGATCAGGCGTGAGGTGGCTGGAGACGCCATTACCTATAAATAAGGTACAATTTGGTTGTCACAAGGTTGCCTATAATCTTGCCCCAGATCTGCAGCTCGGGCTGCCTGGCTAAGCTGCAGGGGCCACAGGCCAGGCCTCCGGTGAGAGAGAGGTTAGAATAGCTGGGGTGGGGGTTTGAGAGCTAATTGAAAGCTGATTCCTGTCAGGAGCTCCTTTCTATGGGAGACAGAGGGGACATTGTGTCCCTCTGAGCTTGAGTGTGGCCTCAACTGCTGCCAGAAACCCACCTTTTTATCCATGAGACAAAACAGAGACCCCCTCTTTCCCTTTTCTCTCTCTCTGTTGGACCTCTCTGCTGGCCGATGAAAGGGGATATATTAGGAGGGTAATTCTGAGAGGGAGATAACTGCAGGACAGGATGAAAAATGCTGTCTATCTGCAGGATGAAGGACTCAGACCATGTCAAAACTACAACTTTAGGGCTCAACAGGCCTTGGCGAGCTTGCCGAGGATAGCCAGCATCTAATTGAGATCTTTGGCCTCTCCTCTTACCCTGCAGGCTACAGTACAACACAGGGTCTTGTTTAAATATAATGTTGGAAACATGTAGGCCTGTTTGGAATGTTTAACATTAACTTAAAGGGACATTTATTGCTCGGAGTTTGCTCTTTCGTGGTAACTTGATTGAGTTTTCAGTTAAGTCTCATTAGGAAGCAGCAGAAGACTCAAGCAAAAGGTCTCAATTTGCTCTTATTTTGATCTCCTGGATAGCTACAATAAACATAAATCCATCTACATACAATGCACATACTTTTGTGTGATTTTGGGAATAGGGCCTGAATCGTAACAGTCTCATGGAGGTGTACTCCTGCAGATGGCTTATCTGCAGTGTTTGGGGAGACAGGTTAATTTCTTGCAGCTGCAGTAAAGGGAGGGAGAAACGACAGATTTACTCTCTTCTTAAACACCAAGGACAGCTTCCGTCTCCATGAGCCGTCGGGGGTGGGGGGGGGTTGTTGGAAGGTTTCCTGTTGCTGGACACTTATTGTATTCTCTTTTTATGACACTTACACACTTATTACATCTGTTTTAGCCTTCTTACTAAAGCTACAAAATAAAAATAAAATTATAATTATTTACAAACATCTTTTGGGATTTTTATTTATTTATAAATTATTTTACAAAAAAAATATTTGACCCATTTTTTTTTTTTTTTTTTTTTTACAAATTTGATTAAAGAAATTTGACTTATTTCAAGAGATTAGTCTCTTACAAGTGCAACGAAATAAGTATGCACGCACACACACACACACACACACACACACACACACACACACACACACACATTAGTCACTCTCAGTGGGAAGGGAGACACTCACAGAGATGTCTAGGTTAATCTGTAGAATAACATTTGAACAATGGGTCATTTTAGCTAAGTGCACTAGAGCACTGAACAGTTTTTTTCCCCTTGACTGTGACATTGATGCACTAACACAGATGGGGAGAGCATACACTTGTATGCTGTTAGTGTTAAAAAGTGTCTATGCATTGAAAAGAAAATTGTATTTAAGACCTAAATGTGCATATGTACACCCGTATGTGTGTGTGTGTGTGTGTGTGTGTGTGTAACACAGGGGTCAGACCACAGTGGACAGCCAGACTGTAGTGCTGGCGTCACTGCCACTGAAGCCAATCACTGGCAAATCCCCAGCCAATTTACAACAGTGGAGGACACGGGGCCTTACCCCATAAAAATATTCACTCATAGCTGCTTAAATCTGATACTGCAGTGACCACGTAGAGGCTGCTTGTAAAGCTCTGCTGTACCAAGAAGAAAAAAAATAGCACCATAACTTCATTAGCTGATGCAGCGTTTTTTACATGAGCATGATTTATGAATGGTGGCATGTCGGTTTTGTAGTGTGTGACAGCACATATTGAGAATATGGGAGGAGTGTAGGACTCTAGTCTATGATAATGAAACATTTAAGATTTGTGGGAAATATCGGTAACGCTTTAGATTACAGCCCGGAAAATACTGCATAATTAAGATGAATTTACAGTGTAACTTTTGGTAATCATAGTGTACCTATAAAACAATATGACCAATATGTAAAGTTTGGGGAATAAAGGGGTAACAACCAGGAGAATTAAACAATTATTTATACTGTAAGTATTATATAACTAAGGGGTACTTATTCTACTATTATGATACAAAAATCGTACATTTGGAAGCAATTTAGTGAGAACATACACTGCGTACCATTTTGTAATAATGGTGTACCAATACACACTCTATAGGCTTTTTATATAGTATATAATAGTAAAGCTAAAACTATTGCAATTTTTTTAAATACTGGGAAATATACTATTGGTCCATTTAGTAACAGGGTAAGTGGTGCTTGTTACCCTCTTGTTTCATGTAGTTACAGGGTAAGTGTGACATTGCGGGCCGTAAATTAAAATGGTGTTTGTTACCCTCTTTGTTCCATGTAGTTACAAGGTAATTACAATAAAAATACATACACACAATCTAATATCACTGACTCAGAAACCTTCATTTGAAAAACAACTTATTACAGTTGGTCTGAAGAGATAGTCTACAGTTTAAAATGTTTAAAATATTGTACTTTTTCGTACAAACACTTATCGTTTCCCTTCAGATGACATTGATCCATGGATCAATGGATAATGGATAATGTATGGATTACTACAGTTAATGCAGTATGTGCTGTTTGATGCTCCAACTTTTAGAAACACATGAGCTTGCATTATATTCTCAGAGATGTATTTTTTATTTTTCTAAAAACCTTCATTTGTGTTAATCTGACGGAGGAAAGTCGTATACATCTCTGATGGCATGAGGATAAAAGATGAGTAAATGGTGATGACGTATTTCTGGGTGTACTGCATTTTCTTTTAATACATAATAAAACATTCATCAGTGGAAGGAAAGAAAAAGAAGAAGAGGAACAAGAGGAAGAAGCCAAGCAAGAGAAAAAATGGGGTACAAAAACGTGTTACTTTCTGTCAAGGCTTAAGCATTTGAAATGAATTGTTGATTAAAAATAGCAGTTTTAAACGAAAAAGAAGTGTTCTGAATTAAGTTGTTTTTCAAATAAAGGTTTCCGAGTCAGTGATATAAGATTGTGTATATGTGTTTTCATTGTACTTACCCTGTAACTACATGAAACAAGAGGGTAACAAGTACCACTACATGAAACAAGAGTATCTTTCCCAAATATTTAAGCAAAAGTTGCAATAGTTTTAGTTTTCAGTGCACTTTTGTTAAGAAGATTACTGTATAAATGCATAGATATATGTACCCTGTAATTTTTAAAAAGCCTATAGAGTATGTATTGGTACACCATTATTACAAAAAGGTAAATGTATGTGTATGTTCTCACTAAATTGCTCCCAAATGTAAGATTGTTATATCATAATAGTAGAATAAGTACCCCTTAGTAATATAATACTTGCAGTATAAATAATTGTTTAATTATCCTGGTTGTTACCCCTTTATTCCCCAAACTTTACATATTGTTCCCTTATACTTAGCCTACATGTAAGTACTTTATAGGTACACTATAATTACCGAAAGTTACACTGTAAAATGGCTTTAATTACGCAGTACTTTCCGGGCTGTAATCTAAAGCGTTACCGAAATATAATTTAGCAACAGACATAAAAATCAAACTTTAAATGTGTCACATCATTGATATCATATGTGCGCAAGTGCTCCCAAGTTTCATCTTAAATGATGATGTTATTGTCCAACAGAGAACCATGAGTGTAGATGTATTTGATTGCGTGAGAAAGAGGGGAGAGCAGCCTCTACTCCCTCCGCATCGGACCTCTGTGGCATATATTTGGACAACCGAATAAAATCAGGTAGAAAAACAAACCCTGTTGGCCCTGATAATGTGTTGGCTTAGAGTTGAGTAAAGCACCACAGTGAGGTCACCACACATGTGTTCCTGTCTTCACTTACATTCCTGAAACACTTTCAAACCCATACCATACTTAGTAAATATGAATTATTACTTATCAATACTTCACGTTATTTTATTTTATGTTTGGCACAGGTTATAAACTTCAACAGTACACTTCTTCACTTAACACGCAAACCTACACAGTTGATTGCAGTTTCAAGATTCTGCAATCATCTATTGATATTCACTGAATTCACTGAAGTAAAACCTGTACAGCAGAGGTAACACCATAACGCACACACACACACACCACCACAATACAGTAGTCTCCAAAACAAAGGGAAAGAGGTAAGTGGAAAGATAATGAGGGGAAAAAAAAATACTGCAGTATAATTTTACATAATCAGCCGCTGCATGAAGCAGCAATTACACGGTGTCCATAGCTGTTGACTGTGGGGAGTGAAGGTTCAATTCGATAATTATAATTCTAAATGTCTGAAAGTTTAGTGGCCTCCATGTTCTCTCAACTAGCTGGTGGATTTAATAAGCTCTTCTTGGTCAAAATAATTGATAATGCATCAAGTATCACAGAACTGTGTGATGACAATTACAATGTAAATGTAAATTAAACAAAAAATGAAAACAACATTTTGCTGCTATTATTATCATCATCATTATTTTACATCCTTTTTGAAGTTTGAATGCTGCAGTACCTATGTAATTACAATTGCATGTAAAAAGCAACTATTATTTTTTATTATTATTATCTTTTTTTTTTTTTTGTCATCCACAGAAGAAATAAAATCATATTGGTTTGGAACATGATGATAACATTTATTTGATTTGATTTTTTGTGCTAAACTGTTTCTTTAAGATGCGGAAGGAGATACACACACACACATAGAGACAGAGAAAGTGAGAAATCCCCTTCTCAGAGACAGAGCGAGGTCTTTATCTGTGTGGTCCAGCTCGCCTTTCTGCAAGTCCTCTGCCGCTCAATACCACCTCTTGTTCTCTGTCCGGTGGATAAAAGCGTGCATGAAGTCCGATATGCTCCCATGAGATGTCATTTAAAGCCATTGTCGGACACACAGTGTCATTTCAGCGTGTAACCTCCATCTTTCTATGATTCCCTCCATCTCGGTTGCATCTCGTTGCTTGTATCCTAGACTTACAACACGTCTACCCTTCAAGTGCCCAACGACCAAGAGCTTTGCAACAGCAGACCTGTGATACAATCATTACATTCAGGAGCGGGTTTACACTAGTTTGAGTTCTACAACTTGAGAATCTAGGATCAGTTTGATCTAGGGTTCTCCGTCATCAATACTGGTCATAGTCACGATGAGCTAAAGGGTTCAAACTGACCCACAAACAGCTTAGTCTCCTGCAAGACATCCTAAGTAGAAGCTCTGAACCTTTGCGACTGTGTATTATTCCTGTTGAGATAAAACGCTGTCTGTGAAAACAGGATATGTCCAAGCCCCTATCAGTTTTCATCTTGTCTGCATTAATGATGTCAAGACGTGTTTTGAAAGCAACTAAGCCTCCCGCAATTCCATTCAAAGAAAATACACAGAACCGAAAAGTGTCGATTTTAAAACATGCCAAGAGCAAAGGTTCATTTATTTTCACGTGGGGCTCCTCCACCTTCACAAGTGTGTGTGTGTGTTTGTCTTGTCGCACAATTGTGTGTGTGTGAGCGCATAATCCCCGTCATGTCCATTGCAGGTTATCTTTCAGGATTTGAGAGGGCTTCACAACACACAGGATTTCTGGACTCAAAGAATGTGTCTGGAGCGCGTTGAAGACAAATAACTCGCGTGGTAAGGAGAGGCAGCAGGTGTTTTGATAGATTTAGAACATGCTGAGTGAACAGAGAGAAGGGAAAAGAATCTAACGCTCTTTTGCCTCCGTCTTGAGGGGAGACATTCTGTCTGTCCGTCTTGATTGTGCAAAATCTTAAAAGTATATATAAAAAAAAAACTGTACTTTATATAGACTTTATAATATTAATAAAATAAAAGGCCACTTAGGTGTATTTAAAGAGAATACATTTTCATAACATTGTCATGTCTATGTTTCCTAAGACACGTAGGTATACTTTTTTTAAGTGCACTTTGTATTGTCAAAGTAAAAGTTTTCATTTAAAGTGCACTTTCACCATTATGTTTTAATCATCTTTGTTGCCTAACATTGATTGATTATAATGTAACTGTATGTGTTATTCAATATTACATGTACTCAGTTGCAACCACATCATTACAAATGCATAATTACAAATACATTTAAATACATGACATTAGCAGATGCATTTATCCAAAGTGACTTACAGTACTCTTATTACAGCGACAGTTCTGAAACTTAACCCACATCAAATTTCAGCTACTGCTGACACTATTTTCCAAAGCTTCAAACATTTTCTTAACATTATGCTGTTTTCCAGACCTAGCCATATGGAAACCTTGCCTGTGGAAATCCCACAGCCCCAACATGCCACAGCACCTGTTTTAGACAGGAAATGTAAGACCTCCCAAAAATAAATGTCAACTTTTGCTAACAGTGTCAGAATGACTCAAACAGAACTAGTCTAAAGGTAAATTTTAAGACATGCGAGAGAGTGAGAGCTTGCACTTTCCAGAGGTAGTCTGGGCAGGGCAAGCGACACAGCCACACCACTGGAATGTGTTGGCCAACCACTCGACTTCCTCTCTGCGTTTAAAGTAAATCAGACACTGGCACCTGCCGCTGCAGCCTGGACTTTTCCCCCCACATATTTCATAAAGAAATGACTAATTAGAATGATTTGCTAAAGCAATCATGAATCATGTATTTGAACTGCATATAAAGTTTAATGATACCATTTAACATAAACTTAATGTGACACATATTTGTCAGTCATACATAAATGAAACATAAGAAACAGGTAAGCTTTCTGTAATAGCGCTAAACTGAATGTGTAACAATTACGGTTTTTATATGTAATTTTCTCAATCTTATACATGTGAACTAATTGAATATTGCTTGTTCCACAGCTAGCCATAAATTCAACCACGTTTAACTGAATAAATTTAATTGTTTTCACAATAAACAGATTTATGCTGATTCTAAGCAATTTAATTAAATGCATTTTCGATCATTTTTATAAAATCAAACAACTGCAAATAATAAACTATGGTTATGATTTTTTTTAGTGCAGAAATGTTACCTGTGTATTACTAGTTAATGTTAAAACTGTATAGTCCAAATGGATGGATTTTTTTATGCAATTTAAATACATCAATCTTAAACTAATTTTTTTTTTTTTTCAGTGTAGTTAAGTGTATGGATTTCCATTAATTTCCAAACTGTTTTCTGGATAATATTCGCAAATCAAAAATTGGCCACTGGAAGTCAAACTACTCATTTCCATGTCAAAAATATGAAAATATAAAGTGTTGACAATAAAATAAAATAAACAAAACATGACGTGTAGCTTGAAGTCAAAAATGGAATCGATCAGGATGTTTCAGTGAAGTTTAGTCAAATTACAAGCTTCATGTAATCTATATAGATGATTGTTTAAAATCTGCTATACTTCCCAGATTCTTTCAAAATGTCTCATTTGTTTTGGGATTTGGGATCCAACGGAGGCTCAAACGAACAGACAGCCTCCCGCTGTGATCGGCCTTTGCCCCACGCACGACAAAACAGTTTCTATAGGCGAGATCCTGAGCCTCTGTGTTAGAAAACACTCGCGTGCCTCGTGTTCGAGCAGGGAAACCATGTAAAAGGGTAAGGTTTGGTAAACACGCCAGAAAAAATAAAGAAACTGTTTTCGTTGGCTGCCTGGTCAGGACGACACAGCAGTATTTCGATGACACAGATGTGTTTTTTTCTTCCCTTTTTTTAAAAGAATAACGAAGGAGTGAACATAAGTGAGAGACTGATAGAGTCGGAGGGAACGGGCCCCGCTGTAGCGGCGGCGGCCCCTGTCAGCACTCGGGGCCGCGTCCAGACTGAACGCATTACAAGTGTTCCTGCTGTAAGATTATATTTGGATTCTCTAGGCTCTCTTCCAATTATTACTGGCACTTAATACTTTTCACACCATTCACAGATCCCCTTACCCCACCTCCCTCCGGTTTGCACCAGTTTTGGCTTAGAGCAGCACTTTCAGCAGCAGAAGAGAGAGAAAGAGAGAGACAGAGAGAAGGATATAAAAAAAAAAAATTCAGCCCTCTCAAGCTGCAAGGAAGACAAAAAAAAGAAGCTTGATGCATTCACCGTGATCCAGGATAGTAAAACCAATGCATTAGTGTTGAAAAAAAAAGCAGTATAGTTGAGCACAAATGAAGACTTAAAGACTCTAGATAAAGTGTGTAATTTCTGTGCCACAAGCAAAACTGAATTGAACTGCAAAATAAATGCGAAAGACTTTACATGTACTTTCTTTCAAATTGTTTTAATTCTTATTTTAGAAACATATCAGTGAATTCTGATTCACTTGAGGTTCAGTAAAACAATGGTACTAAAGCTGTCACTGGTATGGTACCCTTTAAAAAGTTTCTAAAATATACACTTTTGGCACCAAAACATGCACTCTTTAGCTACGCAATTTTGAAATGGTCCTGTCCCAGTGCCAGCTTTTGTTCCTTTTTTTCTGAGAGTGTAAGAACTGTTTTGACTGCTTCAATAAGTGAGTCATGACACCAATTCAAACCAATTAATCATTATTTGAGAGTCTTTTTAACCGAATGGAACTGCAAAATAAATTGCAAACGACTTTCATGTTGATTCTAACAATTCCTGTCCCTTTACGATTCTTTTACGAGTATTTTTTTGTATTTTTGAGTCCTACTCAACTCGCTCTAAACAAGGGTTCGAACCAGCGTCTCTGGCGTGGGAGGCGAGCGTGCTAACAAGGACGCTAGCGCCTCTTGAGGCCAGGGGAGTGAAGTTTACAGGCACAGCTAATTTTGGCCTACATCCATTACACTCACCCCCTAAACCTCACTCCCATCTAAGCACCAAATGTAACAGGTCCTACTCGACCCGCTCAGAGCAGGACTTGAACCGGCGTCTCTGGCGTGGGAGCCAGGCGCTAACAAGGACACTGAAGATCGCAACCTTTAGCGTCAGTCGCTAGCGCCTCTTGAGGCCAGAGGAGTGAGGTTTACACGCTGAGCTTTTGCTGGCCTATGTCCTTTACATCAAGAACCTCAGTGAGTTAGTGAGTCATTAGACCAATTCAAACCAATTAATCATTATTAGAGACTGATTTGAGAGTCTTTTTAACCGAATGGAACTGCAAAATAAATTGCAAACGACTTTCATGTTGATTCTAACAATTCCTGTCCCTTTACGATTCTTTTACGAGTATTTTTTATTATTTTTTTCACCTTCATTTAGTTAATTTGATGTTCAGTGAACAATTCAATGAGTCCTACTCAACTCGCTCTAAACCAGGGTTCGAACCAGCGTCTCTGGCGTGGGAGGCGAGCGCGCTAACAAGGACGCTAGCGCCTCTTGAGACCAGGGGAGTGAAGTTTACGGGCACAGCTAATTTTGGCCTACATCCATTACACTCACCCCCTAAACCTCACTCCCATCTAAGCACCAAATGTAACAGGTCCTACTCGACCCGCTCAGAGCAGGACTTGAACCGGCGTCTCTGGCGTGGGAGCCAGACGCTAACAAGGACACTGAAGATCGCAACCTTTAGCGTCAGTCGCTAGCGCCTCTTGAGGCCAGAGGAGTGAGGTTTACACGCTGAGCTTTTGCTGGCCTATGTCCTTTACATCAAGAACCTCAGTGAGTTAGTGAGTCATTAGACCAATTCAAACCAATTAATCATTATTAGAGACTGATTTGAGAGTCTTTTTAACCGAATGGAACTGCAAAATAAATTGCAAACGACTTTCATGTTGATTCTAACAATTCCTGTCCCTTTACGATTCTTTTACGAGTATTTGTTATTATTTTTTTCACCTTCATTTAGTTAATTTGATGTTCAGTGAACAATTCAATGAGTCCTACTCAACTCGCTCTAAACCAGGGTTCGAACCAGCGTCTCTGGCGTGGGAGGCGAGCGCGCTAACAAGGACGCTAGCGCCTCTTGAGACCAGGGGAGTGAAGTTTACGGGCACAGCTAATTTTGGCCTACATCCATTACACTCACCCCCTAAACCTCACTCCCATCTAAGCACCAAATGTAACCGGTCCTACTCGACCCGCTCAGAGCGGGACTCGAACCGGCGTCTCTGGCGTGGGAGCCAGACGCTAACAAGGACACTGAAGACCGCAACCTTTAGCGTCAGTCGCTAGCGCCTCTTGAGGCCAGAGGAGTGAGGTTTACACGCTGAGCTTTTGCTGGCCTATGTCCTTTACATCAAGAACCTCAGTGAGTTAGTGAGTCATTAGACCAATTCAAGCCAATAACTTATATAGATAGAGACTAATCGAGTCGTTTTAACTCAATTTATAAAAAATAAATAAAAATATAAAAACAGACCAAAAGAGTCATTCATAAGAGTCATCCGTTCGCTGACATTTTAGTATGGACACCTTGAAGAACCGAATGACATGAAAATGATTTGGTTTCGTTGTAACTGGTACTCGGTTCCCAACCCAAGTCCTGTTTCAATTCAAATATGATATAATCGGGTTTTCATAAACTATATGTATAAGACAAAAAGGAGGTTATAAAAGAGGGAAATGGAGAAAAAAGGAGAGAATTACAGGTAGCGACAGAGCGGGGATTGTTTGACGGCTCTTCTGGTTTTCATTAGTGAGTTGAGGTGATAGACTTAGATTGAGCAGAATACAGGCCTCTTTCTAACTCTTGCCCACAACCCCTCCTCGTCTTCCTGTAGATAGCTACATCTTTCTCCTTATCCCAATATTTCTTTTGCTCTCTTTCCATCTATTTGAATCAGATGGCTACAGTAACTGAGAAGAGAAAGTGTCTCATTTCCCTCCACCAATCATAATCGTTATTTTCAGGTTGGGCAGGAGTAGTACAACAGAGATCGGGAGGGAGGATATTTCCCTCCAGGGTTTGGTGGTCAACACTGACAAGCTATCATTCGTAAAGACGGTATTGATTTATCACACAACACAGCCTCCCTGAAGACATATCCTCTCTCTCTCTCTCTCTCTCTCTCTCTCTCTCTCACACACACACACACACACACACACACACGCAACTTTTAGACCCTCATACATCATTGAAAAATTTGAGCACACACACCACTTTCTTTGCATATTGCTCCTGATTTTGAATTTGAAAAGGAAATATACAGATATTTTAATATGTTAATTTTACATCCATCCCAGGCTGCTGCCCGCAGGCAGTTGGAGAGCTGGAAGTCTATACCCGACTTCCTCTGGAGAGTCAGGGGTGAGTGAGCTCGAGCTTTTGGAGTGTGTTAACGCATAAATTCAGCTCTCATCTGCACAACATCCTGCAAAGTGAAATACTAAACAGAAAATGGTGCCACAAAGCTGCAGGAACATAAACTTATCCGTAGTCAAATAAATCATAAACATGGTAGACAAGGGACACTCAACAAGAAAGAAAAGTTGCCAAGAGAAATATCCGCTAACAGTAAATTAACTTTTTTCGTGGAAGGGAGAAAGTGTGCTATCGTTCAAAAGTTTGGTACGATTTTTGTTTTATCTTTTAAATAAATCAATCTGTTTACATACTTAATTGGGATTGGCCTTCTTTCATTATTTACTTTATACTTTATATTTAAAAAAAGGTTTTTAGAATGATAATAAAAGGCCTTTTACTAGGTAAAAAAAAGTATAAAATATCAATCATATGACAGAAGACACATAGAAGATTGTGTACAACAGGCTTTCAATCATGATCATTTAGAAGCCTTAGAAATGTGCATATCACATATGACACAGCAGGATTACATTTTTCTGCATGCTAAATATATTTTTCTTTTAATGCAGTTATTTGCATATTGAATTGCAAACTTGTTGTTTAGATACATTTATTTTCATAATGAATTCTGACTGGTCTTCTCTTGCATCCATTTACCCACCTATAGAACTTCTACACTGCAATAATGGGCATGCATGGTGTATTCTTTTAATACTTTGGAAGCACTGCTATTTCCTTTAGGAAATACAAATCTAGTTTAATCCAGATATTTCTTCGCAGCATAGTCTTTTATGCCATAAATATTCTCCTTGAGCAGTGATATATCAGAAAGCAGACTCCTCAAGACAAACAAATCTCTCCACGACCCGCTCACACCTGCCTGAAAACTCATTCGGAAGAAACAACAACATCATTTTCCCGCTCTGCTCCGGGGCTCGCTCCCTCGTGACCGCCGGTTCACGCCCTTGTGTACCTTGCAGCTTCCTCAGCTGTGAGAAAATAATGGAATTATATTTACTAGAAACGCATCAAAGTTCACTGGGCTGATGAGCTAGCTTACTGCCTCCAGCAATACAGTCTTTCCCATTACCGCCATGTCCTGTTTCATAGATGGATGGATCTCGACAGAGGCATCCATGCGACATTCAACCACATATTATTACTGGAATCAATGTCCATGTCCGCAAAGATTTATGATTGCGAGGTCTACGGCTTTATGATGTAAATGGAACGTGGTTTGATCCTGTATGAAGCTTTTGCATTTCAAGCTCGAAAAAAAGGTCTGAACATTCCATTAGGGAATTATTTGCAAACTATTTTTAGATTGCTTTTTTAAAATTTAGCTGCATTTAATGACAACATATCCTTTCAGCAACACCGCAGATAGATGAGACCCCATGGAACTGAAAGATGTGCTTTTCCACCGACGTTGGACATTTTGGAGATGAATCCCGGTGATGACAAGTGTCACTGATGTGGGAGGGGGTGCTATGACAGCTGTTTTCAGCACCCTCACAAACAGTTTTAGACTCGCGCGGTGAAGGAGAGCACCATTGCAAGTCCTTTTCTCTGTACCAGTGGAAATGCCATTGCAGTGTCTAGAATCATGAGTTTGGCAGTCTTAAAAACAAAGGTTCAACTCGGAAGAGTTTTGGCTTAAAGTTGGAAATGCTTGTGCCAAGTGATCATGCAGTTTTCATTTGTTTAAAAAAAAAAAAAAACCTTTTTTAAACAAAAGTAAAAAAAAATATTAATAAACACATCCTAATTGTAAGTAAATATATAAATGTATTTCAATTATTATTATTATTATACAAAGTTTTTGGGGATAATATCATTTAACAGCTATGAACCATGTTAAAATTTTTTAGTAATATATATACATTTAGTATTTAGTACAAACATTTGTATTATTATTATTTCCAAATTATAGTCAGTGGTATAACTAGCTTGCTGTGTGTGTCAAGGTCAATAATTTAAATATATATAAATAAAATATATAAAAATATGTATACTTTGTTGCTGTATACACACACAAAAACTATATATCAAGATTATTTTAGTTCAGAAATTAAAAACATGTTCATCATAGAAGAGGTATGTACATCACTGTATGCATTAAATGTTTCTGTTTAGGTTCAAACATCAAGTGATTGACCATACAACCTGAAAATCATTTGCTGAAAAACATTTCATTCTCTAGTTGTTCCATGTACTTGTGCTTTAAAACCCATAAAACAATATGCTGATCTGAAGAACTTGTAATTCACTAAGAACTTTTTAATCACCAAAGCACCATATAGCAACTGAAGAACTCTATACAGGTTATTTGCTGATCAAAAGTACTATCAAATAACCTTATTATTAAGAATATACTGAGCACAAGGTAATGTTAGAAAAAAAATGTCCATCAAGTCACAGATACATTACTCTGGGCGTATGAAGTGTGTGTACTTCAGTTTCACTTGAAATCTATTACCGTGTGATGACATTTTAACTGTACCCTGCAAATCAAATGGCTAAAAAAAACATGTTCAATTCTGTCTTAATGACAATGTAAAAATGCCAAAAGGTTTATGTCAGTGTTAGGCTTAAGGGCAGGAGAAAGTATGTTTATCTCAGTATAAAAACAATAGGAGTGTGTGTGTGTGTGTGAAGAAGATATAGAAGGTGAAAGCACAAAATACAAGAGGGGTTTTCAGAGCTTTTTGAGAGCGTCCCGAGAGTTAAAGAATGCCCCTGCTCACTCGATCGGTTGTGTTTTATTGCGCATGGGTCAGTAGTGATGATTAAAGAGATATTCATGGACATTCAGCTCAGAGTCTGTGTGTGTCTGTGTGCGTGTGTGTGTGTGTGCGCATGTGTGTGTGTGAGATGGTGACTCTTCACAGCTGGTGGAGCCAGGGAAGCGCTGGGAGCACTCAGAGCTGGGAGCGTCGCCCACCCCTCATAAACTCACAAAGACACTTAATAAGCCCCCTGACGAGTGATGCTTATGGATTTCTGCGCCGCTAATTTCCGTAACTATCACTGTTTGAAAGATAGCCCTGAGGATTTGGGGAGCAGAAGGGCCCTTGTCTTGGCTAAACACAAGAGCTGTATTATGCTAAAAAAAAAAAAAAAATCTTGTTGCGTCCCTTTCCTCTTGCTAAGCTCTGTATCTTGCTTCGATGCAGCAATGCCATCCGAAACCATTATATCATACATTTCAGCTATCTAATGTTCATAAAATATCTTATGAAACATCTAATTAGCATAACAATGTATAAACATACCACCGAATGATCTGAACTGTGTGTATTGTGTGAAGGAAAACAACTTGGCAGAGAACATAATGTTCAGCAATTGTCTAGTCCACTACAGGAAAAAAGAAAAGTTGTAGTTGGCTGTGAAATATGTGATAAAGGTGTTTTGTTACGCTATTGAGTTGGTTTCTCCAGGCCACTGCCCAAAAATCCCTTAATTATATAGTAAAGACACATGCAGGCAACTTGATCTTCAACAGCTGAGCGAGGCTGAGGAGATTAGGACACTGCGATAAAACTCGCTTGCCATCGCAACACGCACATGTTTCTGACAATACTCGCTGTTTCCTCCACTGGAAATAGTTCTGCCTCCATTTGGAGCATCACTGGCCAATTTAATGGGAACCATGAAGCCATAGCTTGAACTGATTACCATTGCTCTGTACGAACGCTCTGTAAATTCAGTCAAAGCAAAGGAACAGTAGGATGAATGTACAATTGCGTCTAACAGATTTTCACGGCTCTAAACCCAGACGCTGGTGAATGGAAAGAGTCTGAACCCGCAGACATGTTCATTTCTTCTTCATTCGTTTATTCTTGATGGACTGGTACAGCGGTCACAGATTTAGCCTGGCCTTGGATTTAGGTATGATTTACGGCCTTTTTCCACTGTCAGAACCGTGCACGTGTCAAATGGTACCGAATTGGAAGTTAGGTCTACTTTGGACTACTGTGACCAAGATCATGTCTTTATGGATTACGCTACTCAGTGCACATGCTTTTAACATGACGGAGAATATGTCCATCAAATATGACAGCAGCATTGAGGAGGAACTAAGTAGCATTGTACTGATTCATTTATTTTCATTTAGTGAGATCGAATTTTAATGAATTCACCATGGCCATGCTTTACCTAAATCCATCCATCCATCCATCCATCCATCCATCCATCCATCCATCCATCCATCCATCCATCCATCCATCCATCCATCCATCCATCCATCCATCCATCCATCCATCCATCCATCCATCCATCCATCCATCCATCCATCCATCCATCCATCCATCCATCCATCCATCCATCCATCCATCCAAATTTTTGAGAGGTATAGTATACATAGGATGACATGAGTGTCTGAGTGGTTCATAAGTGGTTCATAACATGTCTTGGTTTGATGGTGTAGCTTTTTTAATGATGATGTTTGGTAATTCTAGTGATGTGGATCATTTGTTTCATTCAAGTGTCACATGAGCTTCTCAGTAAATGGTTTATTTCTGATCGAACACTACAGGACATATAAATATTGCAAGACCAGAAAAAACTGCTTGAACATGATCCCTCAACCTTGAACCACTGCCTGTTTCAGTTCTTCAAAAGTTTTTCTAGTCTCAGGAGTCCAGTCAACAGGGTGATGAGGTCTCAGACTTATCTCTGCATAACTTTCAACCCAACCACAACTGTAGATACAGAAGTCCAAAAAAGGTCACAGCTCTGGACCATTTTTAAGATGTCTTTTTTTAAGATCATTTTTAAGATCTCTTATGTTCACAAGACTGCAAGTAAAAACGGTAAGATTGTGAAATATCAATACAATTTAAAATAACCCTTTTTTCTATTTGACAGTAATAAGAAATGTTTTGAGCACCAAAGCAGAATTTTAGAATGATTTCTGAAGGATCATGTGACACTGAAAACTGGAGTAATGATGCTGAAAATTAATCTTTGCATCACAGGAATAAATTAGATTTTACAAATTTTAAATTGTAATAATATTTTACAATATTACCTTTTTTACTGTTTTGGTCAAATAAATGCATCCTTGGTGAGCATGTTGATTTTAAAAACTCAAACTGTTATATTCTTAGAATAATCATCTTAAATAAGACACGTTTCAGTACGTACATAGATTGTAATCTAATAAACTGATTGAAGATTGTAAGAAAACTCTTCCCTGTCAAACCAGCATTACTTCAGAGAATGTACTTGACCTTAATATACTGTATGATGATAGTTGTGTATCTTGCAATACAAATGAACACTCTCATTATAATGTAATGTAACAAGAGTAAGATGACAAATAAAGTGTTACCAAAATATCTTACTGACACCACAGCTGTTAAAAAATGACTTCAAAGTGGGCCTAAAACTGATCTAAATCATGTGTCTCCTTCAAACGAGACAATACCATGATGTTTGCTGTTTTTGCTACCTTTTCATGCAGAAATTGAGCCAGATTGTTTACCTGGAATTGTCTGGAATGTACAAACAACACTAATTTCTAATGAGTTTAGATGTTCCTCCTTGGGAGGCTAACATGCAATCAATCTCCTCTGATCAATGTTCCTTGGCTTTCTTGATGAATGTGTTTGTCATCTTTAGTGTTGTGTATCTGGTCTCTCTGTCTCTCTCTCTCCTCCAGTGCCAGGGATGCCAGAGTACCTGGGCCGACGCTGCGGCAGCTGCCAACTTTCTGTCAGTCAGGAATGTAATTAGTAAGAATTAAGCTGCTCCGAGCTAAAGAAAGGGGTCAGCCAGAGCTGGGAAGGTCGAGGCGGGTCATTACCGAGCATTTTCTTCTCAGCCGGGGTGAAAAGGTGTCATGTTTACGTAGCACTGAGGTGGGCTTAGCCTGTGACTTCCATTCTCTCCTCTTTTTCCCTTCAGTCACTCCAGTCTTAAGAGCTCTCGCTTTTTAGACCCATCTGACATATTGTTTTATGATATTCTTTTTAACAAAAATGGCTGTTTGCAAGTAGTAATTTTCCTAATAGATTCAATAATTAATTTTCTGTCTTTTGGCTTTGAATCTATTATGTATTTTATGCATAATATCAAGACATATTAAGATATTAAGACATATTAAATCATATTTGACCCAATTTCTTCTTCTTTTTTACCCTTTCCCATTTGTTTACAAATGTGATACCTTTAAAAAAAAAAAAAAAAACATGGTGCATGTATAACATATGACTGTCCACAAATCTATATCTATTAGTATTTAGTAATTAGTCTACAAATGCACAATTCAGAGGATCTAACAGCTGGATTGTTAAAGTTTGCAAGGTTCGTGGAATTAAATATTGGTAACACTTTATTTTACAGTGTCCTTGTTACACGTTACGTTATTGTAGTAATAACACATTACACATAATTATATGCGACTAACTCTAAACCAAACCACATTCCTAACCCTAACCCTATAGTAAGTACACATAGTTAATTATCATTACTCAATACTTAAAACATAGACACCTTAAAATAAAGTGTAACCTAAATATTTATTAGTTATTCAAAGTTGAATGCCATACCAATGGTAAAAATAGGAAAGGGTGAAAAATAAAATAAAAACCTGCAGAGCTCTTTATAAAGTTGGCTATATATAGTATATCCAACTTCATTCACACGCATACATACAGTATACTTACATAAAATTATTATGTACTATATAGCAAATATCACCTGCTTGATTGTTTATATAAACGCAAAATGTTAAACAATATTTCCAGATCTTTATATAAGTATGCTTTATCTGCATACATACAGTATACTCACATAGGGTGGTATATATAGCAGATACTATATAGCTATAACACTATATATCATTTTGCGACAACTGCTTGATTGCTTGTATTGTCGAAAATGTAAACTATATTATCGACCAGCAACTATAAGGCATGAAGGTTCTGAAACTATAGATGCCACAGACTGATAGGTCCTTTACATGCGATCACATAATTTCCTGCACAGCATAAGCTAACTGGCCTCTGCTGATTCTGCAGCCGCTGAGCTTGCTTGTTTAACAGTTAAATAGTCTGGTTCAGTGTTTGTGGTAAGATGGTCCTGCAGCACACAACCTGATTTCCTCTGAACCCCTCCACCTCCCCCACCGCCACCTGTCTAGATCTGCTACAGGATTTATCACGCAGCAGCATAGCAAATCTAGTCCGTCATGACCAAACACATTAACACAATCCATTAACATGCTAAAAGTATTCCCGAGAGTTGCATTGATTTAAATTAAAATAGAAGCTGCTTTGAGACAATGTGTATTGTGAAAAGAGCTTTACAAATACATCCGATTTAACTTGTCTACATGAGAAATTATTATAGTGGGAGCTCTTCTATTATTTATAATAAAACAGCAAAACTAATACTTAGTGAAAGCTAATACTTTTTTTTATATACCGTTAACTTTCTTTAACATTTATTAGATAGATCTGTTAATCAAAGACAGCAAAGTAATGTAGACTGAGAATGGGAGCTCCTGTGCAATTAGGCACTGACGTTCTCACCTCTGTCAAAATAAAAGTCCCGGCACAGTCAATATAAAAGTCCTGCTTCTGACACTTTTCAGCTACTTATCAGCTCTTCAGGATCATTTGAAAAACACAGGCAGGTGTGCTGAAGCGGGTTGGAAATAGACTTTGCAGGACAGTGGGAGTAGGGTTGAAGACCCTCTGGTTTAACATGCAAAGAGATTAGCCAACCACACTTAAACTCATTTACATATAGAAGTCTTAAAGTGACAGTTGCACAAAAAGCCAATTTAATTTCAAGTGCCACAGAGAGGGGAAAAAAATGACCAGGGAAACTATAACTATTCAACACCAAGGTCATAGGTTTGATTGCTCTCATTAAGCCAGCTCAACCAATAATAACAGTTTTGTTTAAGGCAGTATGTCCTGGTTCAAAAGCCAGTGCTGATTATGAAGTCACAGGAAGTGAGCTAATATACTGATGTAGCCAATAAACTATGCAAAAGCACAGTTACTCTTATTTACGCAGGGTCACAAAGGGGAAGTTAAGGTGATTCTTTGACCTCTAGGTACGGTCTATAACTACTACTGTGGCATCTGAGAAAGTGGAATTGTGTAACATCAGAGCCTGTGGTAATTACCTCTGTCCAGCACAGACACACAGACATGAAGTCTGCTATGAGCGACACGACTTTATCAGAGGCCAGAGGACAGACTCCACACGTTTAACTTCCCCGTCTCAGTTTCCTCGCTGCAGCTGGGCTTTTATTGCATCTACGCGGAGGGGATTTCCCTCACTGTCAGAGTCTGTGCTCGTCTTCAATGGGCAAGATGACCGAGAACTACCTAACCATATTCTCACTGGCATCAGAATGCCTTAATGACCTAACAAGAGATTTACAGCGGTGTGTGAATCGAAGGCCAGTTCTTTCCCTCCTTTGTGTCATCCTTCTTTTTCACAAATTATGAGATTGATAGTCTCTGTTTCTCCCTGTCCTCTTGCATTTCACTTAAGTGCCGCTTTTATGGTCTCACTGAGGGCTCAGACACAAAGCGTGTTCTTAAATGCGTGTGGTTTCTATAAGGGGAGCAGTTATATAAAAGGCAGAAAGAAGGATAGAGGAGAGTTGTGGGGGCTGCGCACAAACACATGATGAAGGAGGTGCTGTAAAGATGAGACAAGAAAGACAGTGGGGGGAAAAAGAATGGAAAGAAGTAATGGAGCAACTTTAAGACCAGACAAAGTTATTGTGAAACTCCACTAGACAACACGTACAAATGATGGGTTTAGCCTAATCTGTTGCATATGGAGAATGATGTAGAGATGTCCCTGTCACGTAATTGCATTCAAGTAGCACTCTATTGCAGATTTAGGAATGTCATCTGTAATCGACATGCTGTGCTGACGACACCTCAGTTTCACCAATAAATTCCTATCAGCTCTTCTCAAACTGTGAAACCGTTTTCCAGAAACCAGAAACCAGACTTCATTACAAAAGCAAAAAAAATAATTAAATAGCCTATATATTTATTTAAAAATGTGTGACCTTAGACCGCAAAACCAGTCACATAGGTAATTTTTTTGAAAATCTATTTGAAAATCTGAGATAATCGCCTTTAAAGTTGTCCATTTATGTTTGCGACTGTGCAGCATTCACTCACAAAAATAAACGTTTTATATATTTACGGTAGAAAATGTACAAAATATCTTCATGGAACATGATCTTTACTTAATATCCTAATAATTTTTGGCATAAAACTAAAATTTATCATTTTGACCCATACAATGTATTGTTGGCTATTGCCACAAATATACCAGTGCGACTTATGACTGGTTTTGTGATCCAGGGTCACATATATCATTTTTTGTGAAAACACAAACTTTTATTTTGGATGCGATTAATTGTTGCCCAGCACTATTAAAAATAAAAAAACATTAAAAGTTTAATTATTTTATTAGAGCCATGGTAGTTGATAGTAGTAATTAGTTTGAGTACTTAAACAGAAAATACAAACAGAAAATATAAAAAAATTGAACAGAAACTATGATAGTATATCAATGATACTAACATTTCACTGATTGCAATGTTGACTTGCACCTTGCTGTACATTAAGTGCTTAAAATGGGGTTTTTATTTTTGTTGAAGCACTTGTATGAATTGTTCAGTAAAAAAATGTGGGCACTGCAGCTAAAAATTGGTCCAAATCGTCCATTTTTGAGGTGGTACTATTAGGTGCAGGAGCTTCTAGCGATAGTTCCTTGTTCCTGTGTTTTATTCTTCTCAGTATTATGAGTTATAATAAAAACAGCAAGTAGTGATTTGTAAATCTTACTTGCCTCTGGCTATCGGGCTCAAGTACGCCTGTGCTCTAGCACACATCTGCTGAAGAGTGACCCGGCCCACCCCCCTTCACCCTCCCACACCCTGCCAGTGTTTCATTAAAGGATGGGTGTAGAGATGGCTCTGCTCTTTAATGAGCACTGGAGGATTGGATCCAGACCCGCCAAGCTGCCAGAAACAGGATGGGTGTCAGCCGCGTTCTACTGTTCATAAAACAAGAGCTGCACACACAGACATGTAGACGCTCACATGTGCGCACACGCTCAACCACACACATGTGGGACTTGATTTCCTTCGGCGGGGTAATGGCCGACCCATCTCTTCAATGAAGATATATCCTTCATCAGAATGATGCTGGACCTTTAAGACATGGCCGGTATATGGGCCCACTGGCTCTAACATCTGGCTCTCATCACCGGCAGACGTCAGTTTTTTGGGTGAGGGGATTTGGGAGGGGAAGTAGGAGGGGGGGCATTGGTATTGACTTGATTCAATTACTCGCACCACTGTGAAGGAACACTACCTCAAGGGAAGAGAGAAGAGGAAACGCATCACTGCCCTTACACTGCGCTACGAGGAAGCCAAATTATTAGCATAAAGTCTGCTGACTTTATCACTTTGGCCAGAAAAAATCCAATAATTGGCCCCCTTATTTCACACCTCCACCAAAAAGATGACATTTACATTTTAATAGTGTCGGACTGATAAAGGTAAAGGGTCAAACAAATATGTGTGGTGATAGGATTTCATTTTTTTATGTCCCAGCCTGAGGTAAACTCACCTTTAACGGCTTGATGACTTTTTTCTATTTCTTTTTTTGGAAAGGATGGTGAAGCGCTTGGCAGATGTTCATAAACATTTTTTTAAATAACAGCATGTTCAATGCACACCTAATCCCAGCTAGTGCATGCAAAAATGGATGCAATCCATATAAAATGGAACAAGGCACTTCTCTTCAGAGCTGACTTTAATGCAGGGCGACATTTATCACCCAGAGGAAAAAACAGGTAAATGTGAGAGTTTCAAGAGGAAAGGGTGGGCTGCCTTATTAATAATGGAAACTTTAAGAAGGAGCCTTTATATAAACAAAACAAATGTTGCTTTGGATGTAACCATATCCGAAAGCACTTTTAAGAGAAAATACTAATTAAATGGACAAACGTTATACTTTATACCACACTATTTATGTACAGACATGATATGTGCATCATAAAATTGCCCATACACTTTCTTTTCTGAAACTTTTCTGCCAGTACAGACACATTTAATATCTGGAATATAGATCGGCACCAGATCCGGGTCATGGCACCAGATTTCTGTATGTGAAAGTAAGAGAATGTGACAGTCCTGTCAGTGAGCTTATTTCACTGTGTCTGATTTCCGTCTATCACTCTATCAGAGTCCCGGCAGCTGCAGGGGCTGCTGGGATACGCAAATATATCTAACACAGATGTATCAGTTCATTTAAAGCTGCCGTCTGCTACTGTTCTCTCAGAAGCACATGTACTGTAAATCTCGGTAATATCTGTCAGGCTCATCGCAACATTCTCACATATCTAATTTTACTGGCGTCTGAATGAGTTACACGTGTTCGAGCGGCCGCACTAACATCATGCTAGTATAAATAATGCATTCCTGTGTCAGATGCAAACATGCAGCCCTATGCAACAATTCCCCAGTCACTGAACGTGTGTGTGTGTGTGTGCTCTCTCCTTCCAGACCACAAACCAAATGACTCTGCCTGCAGTTTGAATTGGAATCAATTCACTAGTTTGCAGACAGACGTTATTGTGGTTAAGGGGTTAACAAAACCTTCAATGACCCCCTGCTCAAAACGTACTCCCTCTTTCTGCCTCGTACGCATCCTCCTTCCCCAAACTAAGAAGAACCATCTTGAGTTAACCACAAATTTGGACTGCGGCTCACAGCACTAGGATGTCACGACAACGTTGCCGAACATGAACAAGTATCACTTGATTCGAGATATTAGACACAACAAACTTAGGTAGAGTATGTGGAGAATGCGGGAAGTCTCAAGCAACTTTTGTAGCTACACGTGTAGACAAGGAAAAAGACTGTGAAATAAAGAGGATTTGGCAGGGACAGCATGTGCCGTAGAGAAACGGTGAAATATCAGCGGGTTTGCTATTGAGGCGAGAGCTGATAAAAGAGAGGTTCTTTTATGCGAGGGGGCAGAAATTCACATGGCTTTCTCACGCCTCTCAATCTCCCTCGCACCGAAACAGACCTGCATCTCGCAATATAATACTACTCCTGGAAAGACAGAGACGGGAAAAAAATCCAGCAACGATTTAAACTCTCAATTTCCTCTTTCGTTTAAGAGCATTTGTAACCTTCACTTATAGAGGCTGAGTGTAAAGGTATCAGTGCAACCAGTCATTCCTTTTTAGATATGAACCTTTGCAGCAATTGTCACAAGGAATAAAAGCTAAAATACAAAGATTGAACCACTGCCCAGCCAAAAAAAAAAAAAAGAAAAGATTTGGATTTAAATAGACAAATGCTCAAGAGTCTATGATTGGATCATTATTGCAGTGATTATTAGCTTTCTCAACAGTTCTTTTAACCACAACCATGTAGGTTTAAGGTAAATTGATACATTTTTGGTCCAGATCTTGTATTGTCAATGCAAGAGTCCAGCTCTCTGTAAAGTCTCCTCCAGCACATCCCAAAGACTTTCAATGAGTTTAAGATCTGGACTCAGAGGAGCCGATTCATGTGTGAAAATGATTCTTCATGATCCTCCCAACCATTCTTTCACAATCTGAGCCTGATGAATCTTGACATTATCATCCTGGAATATGGCCATGATGTGTCTTCCTACATGAATGTTTAAGAAATGAAAAGCTACACAACTCCAATCCAATTAGGATTAGAAGAACTGTTGCCAAACATAAAACATGCTCACTTCAATAATGATCTAATAATAGACTCTTAAGCATTTGCCTATTTAAGTCCTTCTTTTTTTAGATTATAGATTAAGGACTATATGTGGATTATTGATTGAATTATGTACAGTTATTCATATTTCATTTTCTGTCACATACCATGATATGTTTTATATTACTGTTAATAATAAATGTATATAAGTTAAAAGGGATTTGTGGAGAAAGTACAGTTCAGAGACATGCTCAATTCTCTACTGCTCTTAATTGAGGAATACTAGTATGAAGTGAAGAGAAGACGACGAGCATCTCTTGAAGCGAGCACAGGCTGTCTGAGTTGTCAGATGGCTTCATTGAGATCAGAAAGTGTTGAATGGTAGCTAAGGGGGGCTAATTTGTAAGAGCCACATTCACTGTATCGTTTTCAGGGCGCAGCGGGTGAAAGCCAAACATTCAGCAGTTGTCTAAACAGATTCTGAGCGTAACGCTGCTTAGACATGCAAACTTTTATCCAAAACATCCTCTTTTACTTCTTCATCTTTGTTCCAGATAGGGTTTGCTGGTCTATTGAAGTTGTTTGATTTGGGATCGAAATTTGTTAGGGGTACTGTCCATTAAACATTACAGATATTCAACAAGAAAATATGATACACAGCAGTCTATTGCAGATCAGCACAATACTGAATTTGGTCGTGACAATTCATGCAACACCAAAGAAAAAGAGGAATGGAGATGTGCTTTGTTTACTTAATGCACTGCAGAACTGCATATTTGGTTTTTATGGCACATTACTTTAGTATAGTGCTTGTTTTCTACATGTTGGAGCAGTCCCCATGACGAGTCCAGCACACACACACTGAGCTTTGGCAATAGAGGGCGCCTGTGCACAGCAGGATTTCCTGCAGCAGGACGGCTTGCTTTTATAACACACACACACACACACACACACACACACACAAATACAGGACAAAATTTCAAAGCATCAAATCCCCAGACTCAATGAAATTCACAAATAAACCCAATTGAACATTCAGAACATTCAGCTGGAGGGCCAAAAACCATTCCTAGTCAAACCGTAAGAGAGTGCGAAAGGTATCACATCTGATACAAACAAGAAAGTGACGTCATAACCAGACTTTTTCACCTCGGTGGATGCAAGTAAACAGCAGTGATGGAGGCCGGAGTGAACAAGGGGGCTTAGGGTTTCGTCCACCCTCCGCTGTGACGTTTGTTTATACTGTTGTTGCTGCCTAATGCAAAGTAAACTGTCGAGGGGGTTTGGGACGAGAACTCGCCTTCCCCGTCTTGCCTTGCCACGCCTTATCATAATACACAAACTAATTGTAGCCTCCTGCGATTGTTTGAAACACGGCCGCTTCGCTTTCCTTTTTTTTTCTCTCGACGGCCGAGGAAACAGGGTTTTTTTTTTAAACAATATGCGGCTCTGGAGGAGAGGAGACAGGAGGGAGGTCCCAGCGCCTTTCACCACGTCTCCGTAGCAACACAAACAGACCTTTCCTCCCGGTGAGACCACAGGAAGTCCAGAGAGAATGACCCTGAGTGCTGTGAACGCACAGATACTTCAGCATGTCAACCTGCTGGGTCCTGACCCCAGATCAGCTACAGAAACTCTGCACACCATGGATCTGTTTATAAGGATTCCGAATATATACTAGACATTGCTTTTTTTAAATGCACTGTTATTCAAATTCCGCCTGTTTGATGTTGGACATTGACAAAATAGCTCTGCATGTAAGTTCTTGAACATTTTTAGACCAATACTGACAAATATGGGAAACTTACCAATGTACTTGCCAAAAATATTTTTTTCAGGACATAAAATTTACCATGGTTCAATATATAGGTCAAATCACACCCTATTAATTATATATTAGAAAAACAAAAACAAAAGAGAACAAAACAATAATCCAAAAACAAACACTGTGATTAAAAAAAAATAATAATAATTTAATTTGTTACCCAGTTTCTCCAACCATCACGAATAGCATGCTGAATAAACCTTTTTATGAAACCTTTTTATGAAACAATATTGGAAACTTACTGATGTACATGTAAAAAAAAAAAATAATAATAATAATTTTAAGGCATAACATGTACTTAAAACTTTAATAAAAAGTTTATTTTGTATAGGTCAATTTCCACCCTATGTTTAAGTTAATGCATTACTAAAAACAAAACAAACAACGCATTCGAAATAATGTTGTTTCCCAGTTTCTCCAACCACTGTGGTTGAAATAATGTGGATAAACATCTATGGAATCAAGCAATATTATGTGCAATACTGTTTTAATGGCATGTTCTTCCCTCTGACACCCCCTGTTGAGCACTTCAGAGCTCTCACATGAGGGATGGGACTCAATAGGCAGGTCATCCAGGATAACCCCTATATCCTGATTGCTCATATAACGTGCCCTTCGCTACTAAACGAGGAAATGTCAGCCAAGTATGTCCTCAGAGTCAGAAGTATGCTGCCCGGTAAACAGCGTGGACTGAGATGGGCATGATGAGATTAGCTGGCATTCATTTTCACGCAACTGCTTATTTCAAAGTCCAGTGTTTTTTTAAGAATGCCTCGTTTTTGAAAGAAGCTCATCAAAGCTGCATTCCTTTGATCAACTATACAGTAAAAACTAAAAAAACATGGTAAAATATTATTACAATTTAAAATAACTGTTAACTATTTCAATTATTCCTGCAGCAAAGCTGAATTTTCAGCATCAATACTCCAGTCACATGATCTTTTAGAAATCATGGTTTGTTCCTCAAGAAACATTTCTGATAATTATTAATGTTAAAAACAGTTGTGCTATTTAATATTTGTGTGGAACTATGTCTGTTTCCACAACAAATATGAAATAGTTTTTTTCAGGATTTTTTTTGTAACAATTCAAACATCTTTACTGACAATTTTGATCAATTTAATGTGTCCTTGCTGAATAAAAGTAATGAAAAAAATGACTGACCCCTTTTCAGTGGTATAGTGTATATCAATGCACAACACCCGTAGAAACTAACCTTAACCTAAATATGATTTTGTTTTATGTAGTAATTGCTTTTTAAAGTTATAAATGCAATAGATCAATTGTTTGAATAACAATTGACTATATGCACAACATAGCTCATTCTTATTGCTTAATTATTTGATCAAAACGTTAATTACTTCTTAATTTAAAGGAACTTTCTAATACGTACCTTTCTTTATTACTTAACACGCTGACATTTCCTAACTGCTCAGATTTGCGATGCATTGCTGCGGATCAGAGCGGGCTTGAGCTGGTGGCTGGTGTGTTTTAAGATCTCATTAGTCTCCAGCTGAAGAGGAACGGCTACATTCGACTGGGTTTGCTGACCAGGTCAATGGAGGCACTTCTGTCTTGACTACAGGCCTCTAAGTGTGCAAGCTCTGGCAGATTCATGTGTTCTCCGAGCGCCCGGGACGACACAGCTTCTAAATAACCACGATATGCCAGAGAGTGAGCCAAAGGGAGAGCTGAATGTCCATGAATATCTCTTTAATCATCACTACTGACCCATGCGCAATAAAACACAACCGATCGAGTGAGCAGGGGCATTCTTTAACTCTCGGGACGCTCTCAAAAAGCTCTCTTGTATTTTGTGCTTTCACCTTCTATATCTTCTTCACACACACACATACACACACAATTTTCAAACAATGCTTTGAGAGGCACTTTCCTCACTGACTGCTGCCCTTCCCTACAGCTCTGTTTGTATTGAACATTGTATTGTGTCTTTTTGCGTACGCGCGCATGTGTGTGTGTAAGTAATAGATGTCTGATAAATGTTTTATTATCATGACCTCTTTGTGTGCGGATATCATATTAGAACCATCATTCATCTTCTGTCCCATTCAGTCAATATTGCTTTAAGGGATGAATCATTTGCTGGAATGAGGCATGGAGGTTCACTATCACTGAAGGACTTCATGTAGAAGAATAGCTGCACCTGCATTTGCATTTGAACGATCAGACACATGAACATTTAAGAAATCTTTCACCTCATGTCGTTTCGAACCCACACGCCTAAAAATCAAGGCATCTACGGTTCAATGATGAACATCCATGGAAATTTTTATTTGCACAAAAGGCTATTTATTGTGGAAAAGGGTTCTTTAGATTATTAAAATGTTCAAGAAAAAGTGTTCACTGAAAGATGGGGAACCCAGAATTGTCCTTCAATGGCATCACTGTGAAAACCCCCTTTGATTATAAGAGTGCATGTGACTTTCTTTTTGGCGTGGAACATTAGTATGTAAAAATACAATGATTTTCTTTCTGCTACATGATACATTGTATGTGTTTGCCCAAACAAACACACACACACCCAGTTGTATAAGAGGTGAGTATACTCCTACGCTTCGCCCATGGCCCTCAGAGCGGCGCACGGCAGTTTATGGGGTACGAGAGTCCGCCCCAGGGCAGATCTGATGTCCAAGAGCGGGACACTTTGATGAATAGCCAGTTTATTGTGCTGTCAAGCTCTGCATGTCTGTTGGGAAATTGCGGCAGCCGGGACAGCCCAGCTGATTGCCAAACCTGCGCCCTTGCTGATGATCAATCAACCTGATTGGCTATGGCAAATATGCTTACCAATAGGGAAGAGAAAAATAGATTACAGCACTGCATGGGGGCCTGGAAAAGGGGGGTCAGGGTCAAACAAATGAAACATGAATGAATGAGAGAGGTCAGAGTACACTGACAGAGGAAAGAATGGCTAAAATCTCACTAAAAAGACAAACATACGGACGTATACGTAGCAGCAGGCCAAGTTCTCAGGTTTTCTGAGCAAGAGTAAACAATCGATGTGCGAAACATTTCTGAGCAAGTTCATTGTAGTCAAGAACAGGGATTGGGTTAATGTGCGTGTGTATGTGTTTGGCAGTTGTTTAACAATCTTTTTGATCAACGTGTTTGACACAGAGGTCATCTTTAATACACTTTGATCCGGTGTCCAGCCGAGCGAGCTCTACCAAGCGCATCTTGCTTTAGCATGGATGACATGATGTGCGCACTATCAAATTGGCCTTTAATAGCCATTTTCTCTTCATTTTCTTCAGCCCAGGGGGGAATAGGCAGCAAGAAGGGGAGAATGGGTCATTTTTTATCACTAACTATACTGTCTACCAAAGAGCTTACGATCATTTTCAAGAGATCATGACACACTGAAAAGGGGAAAGTTGACACTCTTCATTGAATATTTATTATGATCTACATTGATCCTTCAGAAATCATTCTAACATGCTGATTTGGTTCTCAAGAAACATTGTGATGCTTAATATTTTTTAAATAGAAATGTGTAGTTATTATAATATTACTAAAATCAATTGAACACATCCTTGCAAAAAAAAAAAAAAATCATTTCATAAAAGAAAAAAATCTCACCAACCCCAAACGTTTGAAAGGCCGTGTATCTTCATTATATGGGTGATATTTTGTTGATCTCACCATTTTGGTTTAAGAGGGTTTTGAACTAGGCGTTTGAAGCTAATATACGAAAGCACTATAATTGGACTGTAACTGGACATAACTGGTCTCATGAATACAAATAAGATTGACCTTGAATTAAATTGAATTAATTTTATTAGATACATAATCCTACTTAGGAAATAGGCTACAGATAAAGAGAAAATGAACATTAAACCAACTTCTGGAAGCGAGCCGTCCTCCCCTTCAACCCCCACTCTTTCTCTCTCTCTCTCTCTCTCTCTCTGAAGTTGAGAGCAAAGATATATAATTTCTCCAAACACAAGAGATGGAATCAAAGTCCATTTCTCCATTCTCTCCCCCGTCTCCGCCGTCAATCATCTCGCAGTGAGCGACGCGTGGAAGTGGCGGGCTGAGGAAGCCATGCGGCGCATCCCTGGAGTTTTATATATTCCGGGAAAAGATGCAGGCGCTGCACGGCCCTCATTAACAACGATCCACCCCGACCTCTCAGGCAGGTGCTACTGTAATTAACTATTGTTTGACTATCAAAAAGTCGGCCGCTGATTAAATGCACTATAAATGCAGAGGAGCACTTTCTCGGCCGGCGTAATTTCAGAGGCAGCGTGCGCATGCTGGGACCCTTTCAGCTCGGCCACTGCCTCCAGCGCGAGCTAAGAGCCTGTTGCCAGCGGTAATCAAAACTCACATGTACAGAAAAGCTTCCCGCGCTTCGGCTCAAGCAGCGCGCCTTCCATTACAAACGTGTTACTTTATGAAATCCGCCGAAAAACGCGCCTTCTCCAGGCAATTGAATGGCATCTCTTTAGTGATTAGTGCCGCAATAATGGGCACCCCTGCTATTAGGCCTCTAAGTCCATTTTATTGCTAATTCATTTATGTGCTGGTTCAGAAAATACTTGACGCAAATCACCCGCTAAGAAGTCATGTTTGTCAAGCCGATATTACCATTATGGGCAAGATCTTAAATCAAATCACGCGTAATGACAAAAGGGAATGGGTGGTAAAGCAGCTTACTGATAACTCCGAGAAAGCATTATTGTGATCAAAGATGAAAATTTACCAACTAATCATCTTTTCTTGTAAATTAAGGCACTTTTATTAAGGTGTGAGTGTGCGTCAAATCATGGAAAATCCTTTCATACATGGAGAACACGCATTTAGTGAGACAAAAAACACTGCCATTGACATTTATTTAAGGTTTTAAAAAACAAAGACCTTTGCTAAAAATGCATGTATGCCTGCAAACGACAAAATGTCTCCTTTACACACTCGTACAAAATTGTACTATATAGAAAAGGCCTTTACAGGTGAAATTGCAGGAGCGTTTTTCGATCTAAATAAATGGCGATGCTTTGTCTGTATTGTGAATTATTGCACCGGGGTCTTTGTGATTTCCTGACTAATGTTCTGGATCGCATCATGTAATAGCACATTTTATATGATAATGCCTGCATTAAGGGGGTATTTGCATTTTCTCAATCTGCTTGTGTTCTGTGTCCAGTACAGACATGCATTATTTTATTTATATATTTTTTTACAGAGAGAGAGAGAGAGAGAGAGAGAGAGAGGTTCAGATAATCTATAAACTTCCAGAGAATATGAATATATGTATATGTGTATATATATATATATGAATACATACATACATATATTATATGTATGTATGTATGTATTCATATATATATATGAAGAGTTCAGATGCAAAAGCATCTAAGTGCCATCTGCAATTTTCTTCTAGAATGATCATTTTTATCAAGCTTGTATATTTAAGTTCAGTAATTTCACTTAAATGACAATTAATAGGTAATCTTCATTGCCATTTAAGTGAAATTACTGAACATGAAAAAATGATCATTCTAGAAGAAAATTGCAGATGGCACTTAGAGGCTTTTGCGTCTGAACTCTTCATATATATATATATATATATATATATATATATATATATATATATATATATTTATATATATATATATAAATGCATGTACTTATTTACCAGAACACAATGCCATGGTGCACGACTAAACCGCAGTCACAGACAGAGTCTGAAAACCCTTCATGGTCTTTATTCTCTTTTCATCATAGCTGTATAAAATGTGAATGGGCTATTTCACAGACTGAAGGGATTATTGGGGATGAATTGAAAGGAGCAAGAGCGGCATATTGTGCGGGACAGCACCGAGGGGTCCCGAGCATCCCTGCCCCCTGCTTAGGATAATCATTGTTTCTCAATCAGATAATTCCAGTGTGGAAGCCTCCTCTCGACGAGCAGTCGGTAATTAACACGACACTCTCTCTCTCCTCACTTTAATGGCTTAATTAGGGGTGACAGCCTAACAACCTTGTTTACTCAATTGCTTTTCCTCTTTAATTATCCTAATGACTTGCGGATATTCAGACCGTCCTGTTCCTCCGCATTGGTTTATTTAATGAAGCCTGCTGTTTGTGACACTAAACGATCTGTGTTTGTGCTGATGAAGGCCTTTCGCACCCTGAGAGTCACGAGGTTATGTCGCCACACGCCATAATGTGTAACTGACTCTGGTCATTATGCCCTAATTAACAAATAGGGTGCAACTGTTCATTTGCATAAACGAATGTTTCCATCCTAGAGGCAAAATAAACTGGGCTTTTATTTCATTAAATAAAGAACTCTTCTTTATCTGGGTCATTCTACAAAACGGGTCCCATATGAGTCAAGAATGATTGCACTTGAATAGCTGATGCCAACTTTTATATGTATTAATACACATTTCTAAACCTCATCAGAAAAAGAAAAAAAATCCGTATTTTTTTTCTATTACTTTCCTCATAAGGAATTTTTGGACCTAATCCCAAAAGTTAGCATTTTATCTCTATTCTCTGTTTTTTTTAAAGAGATTCGATGAGATTGTGTTTTATTGAAAATATTTTTTGAATACTTATTGAATAATATGAAAAAGGGTAGCACTTTACAATAAGGTTCATTAGTTAACATGAACTAATAATGAACAATACTTCTTCAACATTTAGTAATACTTTATTAAAATCAAAGGTTGTATTTGTAAACATTAGTTAAAGTACTGTGACTTTAGGTTACACTTTATTTTAAGGTGTCAGTATTACAGTGTAATTATACATTTAAGTACTGAGTAATAATAATTAACTACATGTACTTACTATAGGGTTAGGGTTAGGATGAGTGTTTGGTTTTAGGGTTAACTGCATGTAATTATGCATAATTTATAGTTATTACTACAGTAATTACATGTAACATGACTGTAAAATAAAAGTGTTACCCAAATGGATTGCTCATTGTTAGTACATGTTAGTTAATACATAAACTACTGTTAACAAATTAACCTTATTGTAAAGTGTTACCAAAAAAAGTAATATTGACACCATCAACATTTAAAAGAACCGTTTAAGGAAAAGTTAATGTCTCATTTTTAATAACTTTACAGTATGTTTTGCTATGTTTATCAATAGGAAACAATCTTTAAAAGTCACAGTAGCACAGTGAAAAGTTATCATTTAATAGTGGATATTATATTATATTTTTTCTCTTTCTAAGAAGCACCTTGTCAATCCTGTTCCCGTCCACCATGAAGGCTTAATTATGTGCTAATATTAAACTTTATTTAGTTTGAGATGCACTTAAATACAATCTTTATCTAATAGAATGTTTACTTACAAAAAAGTACGCTGTCAAACTGGAAAAGTCACCAACAATGACCAACCCAAAGCTGCTGTTGAATAAAACAAACAGCTTTCTTATGCAAACAACCCGTTAGCATCAGTTCATCTGAGTCAGACCGGGCGATAGAGGGTGATGTAGACTCTGATTATCTTTTCCTTCTCAATTCCCTCATGTTCAGACCTTCCTTGCGGGATTCTACTAAGATTGTCCCGAGATGCCCGCCGCTTTCTACATGTATAATTAATGATAAATCTCCAAAGCCTAAGCGCTTGATTGATGGATGGAAAATGGATGTTCCAAGCACCTATTGTTTCAGGGGCTCAGGATTAGGTGGAGTTATTTAACAGTTCATTTGAGCGGGTGAGGTCTGTGTGTGCGTGTGTGTGTGTGTGTGTGTACCGGCTCTGTGGTGCCAGGCGGGACCAGAGAGCGCGCAGTGGGGTAATGCTCCATAATAAAGATTAAACCCTCAAAGCCCAAAAGCTGAGGAGGGGGTTGAATCCCTGTTTTATTAACATCTGAAAAAAGGGTGCAAATTGTGAAGGCTTAGCGGAACTCGAACTTTAAACCTCCCCATGTTCTTATTGACTAATTCCGTCCACACGTCCTTTGTTTTTATGTTGCTTTATTACCCTGAACAAGGGCTGCTTTTGTTCGGTTACTGGATTTTTTTTTCTAATTTATGGGACAAAAATTAGCTGAAAATGTGAAAAGCATCATTCCATTGAGTGAAACTTTGCTATCGATGTGATCAAATTCATAAAAGGAACTGTGTCTGGCATTTGGCTATAAACTTAATGAATTAATGATTAATCCTGTAAAGACTAACATATGAGTCTGAATATATATATGAAGAGTTCAGATGCAAAAGCCTCTAAGTGCCATCTGAAAGTTTCTTCTAGAATGGTAATTTTTATCAAGCTCGTATATTTAAGTTCAGTAATTTCACTTTAATGACAATTAATAGGCAATCTGCATTGCCATTTAAGTGAAATTACTGAACTTAAATATACAAGCTTGATAAAAATGGTCATTCTAGAAGAAAATTGCAGATGGCACTTAGAGGCTTTTGCATCTGAACTCTTCATATATATGTAAATATGTAATATATCATATATCTAATGTAAATATATGTATATATATATATATATATATATATAAAGTTTGCACACAGTATGTGCTTTTGTTGAGTATCATATCAAAGGCTTTTCTAGCTCATAAACAGTAGTATGATACAGAAGAATATGGAGCTCACAAAATAACTTTTTTTTAAAGATCCAAAACTGAGAAATTAATAATCCATGGTGCAGTTGCTGTTATTTATATGGCCAAAAAGTAAGACGGAAGCTTGTAATGTAAATCAGTGAGATCAGCAGACTTCTTACATAAAATGCATATAAATATAAGTTGTCACTCTATATCTCCCAGTAATGTCTTTATTTAAATGCTTTATAGGTTAAGCTTAAAGCTCTGTAATTTTTGTTGTGTGTATGGGGGTGGCTAATTTATGATTTATAATTGAACATTGACTAACACTTTTTTAAAACTGTTAAGAGACACTGAAACACAGGCTTTAATTGTGTGTGTGCGTATGTGTGCGTGTGTGTGTGTGTGTGTGTGTACCTTGGCTCATTGATAACAGAGAACCTGTGAAAAATCAAGGGCTCAGGCTGCGAGTGACCCTGAATTGTTCCCACTACTACACAATCTCTCCCATGTGTGCCACAGATGGAGTCACATTAGCTTCCACCCGCACATCCACACACATCTGGATTCCTCTAGAACAACACTCAGCTTCAAGAGGGCTTTATCTGCTCATGTGTGCGGTCCTACAAAACAGACACATCACACTGCTAATGCAAAACAGTACAAATACATACAGCTCCTTCTGACAACAATTACACATTTCTGTCAATAATTTACCTGTCATCAACCATTTAAATCTGTAAAAGCAGATCTGAATAATATGACATATAGAAAGAAAAGTAGAATTAATTGTTAAAAATTATAAACAAGATAATGACGGTTGTGGTAGGTCAATACAGCGTTCCAGTTACAATATAAAATGCTAAAATGTAAAAATTATGATGTGCAACACCTGTTCATATTAATGCATATAGAACCCATAGAGACCAACTATTAACTGGAAGGATGATAGAGCCTATAAAGCCTACTGTATCACTTTTGATACGCACATTTCTAAAGCCTCAAAACTTTGCTGAAAAAACTGATGCACACAATCTACAACATGCCTTCTGTCATCTGATTAATAGTTTTTACTTTTTAGCAAGTACAAGCCGTTTAGTATAATTCTAACAATGCCACCCCTCAGGTTGAGTTACATGTTTGTCATTTTGGCTGTTTCATATATATATATATATATATTTTTTTTTTAAGAATCATATTAAAATGTGAGTATCAAAGTAATCAAGTGTGAGCTATTGTACTACATGAGCCATAAAAGCCTTATGTATCAACTATTATACTTAACAAAACATACATACTTACATTATTTCATATGTCAGGCTTTATATGGTTAATACATTTGTTTAATGAAACAATGTTTTAATGCAAATTTGTGTAATTTATATTGTTATTATGTAATAAACGTTTTATAAATGTTGTAAGGTAATATGAATATTATGAATTATGAATGCTGAAGGGGTTGCAACACCTTTCATACTGTCCTAGCGATCTAACAGCTCATCATTACAAAAATAAAAAAATATAATAATCCAATACAAATGGCATAACATTATTTTCTTTAAGGATTCATCTGATACATAATCATTCTAATCAGTTTTCAAGAAAGAAAGGAAGATAAATAGCATCATGACCCTCATTTTCAAATAATAGCAGTGCCCTGTTACATCCTCATAACGATTATTCTTTCTTTGCAAATATAACTGGGAAAATTTCAAAGATTCTTAGGCAAACAAAAGATTTCTCCAAGCGCCTGATCAGCGCTGGAGTCCGGCCTCCGCAGTGCACTCTCAGGTCAGCCATCCTGAACGCTAGCGCCGTAGCGTTTATCACATGATCTCCAAAACAAACCAGGGATTTGGGTTCTTTTCTGCAGCCATGGGCTGAGGTGACAGGCGACACAATAGGATGAGAAACGAGCTGTTTGTGAACTTCAGCTCGATCTGCTTTTGAAAGGGATTTTGCAAGACGGTGGAGTGTTCGGCGTGCTAGCGACAACAGAATTCAAAGAGATAAGAGTGATTCAAAAACACCATTTATCAACTAATACTAACAAAGCTAAGAAATGGGGTCAGTTAAGTAGAGTGACATCAGAAACGAAAGTTGTCACAGGGATTGCAGGTCTGCTGTCTGATGGGTTAAACATTTTCAGCCCGGTCCCAGAATCAAATCACTGAGGGTGCCTCTGAAATAGCAATGTACAATGAGACTGTATTAAGATTATTTACAGGTCATCGCTTTCACCAATAAATGGAATAGAATTAAAACATATTTTGCTCTGAATATTTTTCTATTGATTTATTAGTCAGCCTTTACATTGCTTTAATGCATCTCTATTTTAACGTCATATTTCTGTCCCATGCAGAGTGAATACAGCATTTATATGCATGCAATTGGCCATCGGTCCTCTTAGAAGCAGGTAAAATAATATTTGTATTCAATGGATTAGATAGGCTGTAGCCTCGAAAGCGAGCCAAGACCGCTCATTTTACAATCACTAAAACGCTGTCGCTTTGTCAGTTCATCACAAGCTCACAAAGTTCCGTTACAATCAATGAAGCTGCCAACAATGACTAATACATCTTAGGGGCTGTTTACACGACACCATTTTCAACGAAAAATGTAAGACCTTTTATGCGTTTTGGCCGCTCATTTACACGATAATGACGTTTTGGGTGCATGAGAACGCAAACTTTTGAAAATGGGAGTAAAAGTGCACGTTTTTTAAAAAAGTTTCCGAGTAAACAACAAAAACGCAAATCTCTGAAAATGATGACATCATGCACATGCGTATTACGTGTTCAGTCTATAATGTTTCATCACCATCTAATGGCCTGTTTAGTCGTTTTCATAGATCCGTGTGAATGGGGATTGTTTTGACAAAGGTGTCGTCTGTACACACAAAACTCAAAGGAAAAACTTCTCGGTTTTAAGCAAATTGTTGCCGTATAAACGTACCCTGACTTACATCATGTCTACACTTTGTTTGTTAATAAGAGGTTTTGCAAGCTTGCGTAACTCAGCACTGATTAAAAACGTTTTGGCGTTTTGAGCGGTGGGTGAATTCTGACTAACTTAAACATCTCTGATTGGCCATTGCGTTCAAGAGATCAACAACTATGTCTGTGATTGGCTACATTGCTCACCTCTGCAAAAACACGTTGTAAATAGATACATTTGACGTTCTTCAGAGCGCAAATACAAATATGCACTGGAGCGTTTGGCAAATCTGTTTTGCAAATATATTATAACAGTATCAAATGAAAGTGCTCTTGCTTGCGTTTGAGGGTGCTTTAGCACTCCCTCCCTAGAACCGGGACTGTTTTTAATAATTTTATAATTTTAAATTCAATTTAATAATTGAAAGAACCTTTTTCAACCACGAAGAACTATTTGTGCAATGGAAAAGTTCCATGGGTTTTAAAGGTTCTTAATGGAACCATCAATGGCAAAAAATTATTTTTAGTAACCTTTATTTTTTTAAAGTGTAAAGTTGTCATATTATTTCCCCAGTCAAGTCAAGAAAATTTGATAACGTAACAGTCTTCTGAGCAATGAAAGAGAAATGTAGATACTTCTGAGCATTTGAAGCTTTTTTCCTAACAGGCCTAACATTCCCTTGACTTGTGCTATCTCTGATAAATCCATTTCTTTTGATTGTTTTGGTAGATGAGGCGGTCCAGATTTGGTGTGTCCAGGAATGAGGTGGCTTGCTTTCACACGACCTTCAGATGTTTGGGCTCGGCCTTCATACAAGTGACCTCACTCTGTGTCAGACAGTGACTGGCTGGAAGAGTCTCTCTCTTGGACATTCAGACATTCCTCTGCCTTGCTCCTCTCACCATCTTTTTCTTTTCTTTTCATTCGTACCATTCTCTTACTCAGTCAACTTAAGTATTAGCATTACAATGAGTACAAGTTACCATCAAATCAAAATTGACAATTCAATTCATATATGGAATATTGTAGTATTTATTTTTTTTAAATAAATGATTTATCCATGCACATCATTATTTATTTAATTTATTTTAAATTAATGTGCCCTCGTAAACTCTAATCAAAATAACTTCCCTTCCCTCTTTCAGCAACTCTTCTCTGATGACGCATGTACTGTCTTGAGGGCGGGACAACCTGTCACTCACATGAGATCGACCAATAGCAAACCACAACCATCCAATGATCCAATAAATTCCCGATGGACAAAATCAAGCCCCATCCTACATTTTTCTTGTTCAAGAAGCCGTTTCACTCGGCTATGCATTACAATAGGGAAGAAAAGAATATTGAAACTTCCGTTTCATTAAATGTCTTTAAAGGGTTAGTTCACCTAAAAAATGAAAATTATGTCATTAATGACTCACCCTCATGTCGTTCCAAGCCCGTAAGACCTCCTAAGTTCATCTTCAGAACACAGTTTAAGATATTTTAGATTTAGTCCGAGAGCTTTCTGTCCCTCCATTGAAAATGTATGTACGGTATACTGTCCATGTCCAGAAAGGTAATAAAGACATCATCAAAGTAGTCCATGTGACTACAGTGGCTCAATCTTAAGTTTATCAAGCGACGAGAATACTTTTTGTGCGCAAAAAGTAAACAAAAATAACGACTTTATTCCACTATTCATTTCCTTCTCTCTGGGCCTCGAGTGAGTTCACATAGTGTAATAGCGCAGCGCTTCTGTGTTGTACGTCACATCTAAGCTCACTATTGGGCGACGCTGGTCATGTGTGTGATGCGTGTGACGTACAACACAGAAGCGCTACGCTATTACACTACGTGAACTCACAACTCATTAGCTGCACGTATTTTTAAGTCTCTTATGCTGACCAAGGCTGCATTTATTTGATTAAAATACATTAAAAACAGTCATTTTGTAAAATATTATTAAAATAGAATTTTTTTTTGTGTAAGCGATTATTCCAGTCTTCAGTGTCACATGATCATGGACGTAACATACAAATTCACACTTTTTCGGGCAAGTGTGTTCACGTAGAGGTTTTCATGGGTTAATGTGAATAAATCAATTCAAAGATACAAGATAATCTATGCATGACCTAAGGTTTTATTCTTATCCAAAACGAGTTATGGATAACCCATTAACTATGGAAATGTTCCACTAACATTTGGCAACCACAAAGAGTAACAATATACTTTTCTTTTAAATCAAATTTTTTTTCACTTTAAACCTAAGAAAATACGTTTTATTTAGCTTGAAAAGTGTGTATGTGCTATCTTTCTTTAAAATAAATGCCACTTGGTTTGATATTTCATAATATAATGCAGTGACATTTTAGGAGTTTAGTGTCCAAATAGTTTTGGGACCACTGCACACACATAGTTCCTTGCCAGAAATGAGCCTGGGGACACGGCTGTCCCTGCTCTGAGACAGCGAAAAACAAATGCAAACCCCAGTATGGAAAGAGTACGAGAGGGTCCCAGACCACCATTACCGCAAGGGCACCCCAACCGTCCCGAACCTATAACGTCTTTAGAAAGGGTTTCCATGTCAACCGCAGCCCGGTTGCGAGTTATTATATGAGTGCAGCTCAGACTTCATTCACACAACTGAATTAATGAACACCCACTCCGAGAAATAGAAGAGGACTTTGAGTAAAGACAAAGCAAGCCACTTTATCCTGTCTTTGTTCGCAGACAGTTCCCTTTCAGACATCATAGAGAGAAAATAGAGTGATGCCGTTTTAAATAGTTAATATACTGCTCATTCAGCAGCCTTCTATTTGCTCTCCATCCCTCTTCACTTTCTCCCACTTGAATTCCAGCACAGCCGAGCGGAGCTGTGCCGTCACAGACCAGCTTCTGTCTACAATGGATCATTCCATCCTCAATCACTGATCTTTCTCTTTCACAATCTCTCTCGCTCTCTTTCTGCCCCTCATACCCCTCTCGCTCTCACACACACACACACTTTACTTTTCACACTGTATTCGAGGCTCTAGTTCTGTGAACGCTGGGAAGATCAGGGATAATGACAGCATTCTGCTCTGGAAAGGACAATTCCCACAGATGTGGCAGAAAGAGACATTTGTTTTCTGCTCTTGTCAAAGAGGAGTGATACTATGACAGGAGATGCCATTGGGAATAAGAGGCCAGATAAAAAATGTCTCGTATCCGCCTTCGCAAACAACCTTCACATACTTCAGTGGTTTCATGTACATGTATACATGCGTATGTGCGCTCTGAGAAGCCCAAATGCCGTAAACTGACAATCAAAAGACAATGTTTGTATGACTTTGTAATGTTGTAATCTTTACACATCCTAAAAGAAATCTGTATGAATCGAGGGGTTTAAGTCTTCTGAAGAAACACAATTGCATTATATAAGAAACAGATATAAATTAGGCTTTTATTCAAATATAAACACTGATCAACGCACATTCATAGAGCATATCAAATATTGTAAACGGAAGCTCAAACATGCTTGACGTGAAAGAACCAATGAGGTTTGTTCTCGCGTGTCAAGCAAAACTGCTCAAATTATATGAATACTTTTACAATTTCTTTATAAACTTTTAGTAATACTTTACAATAAGGTTTCATTTGTTAACATTAATTAACAGGGCTTAATATTACAACGCATTCTCATCCTAGGGCGTCATATACTGACACTTTTGACATTTCGTCTACATCCAACGCACATGGCACCCTTTAGCGTCAATATGACACGCACAGAGCTTTGTTCGGTTATGGGTAGGTTTAGGTCTGGGGTAGGGTTAGGGTTAGACCGCTAGGAAGCGCCTTCTGGCCCATATCTATCTGCGTCTCATATTGACGCTAAAGGGTGCCATGTGCGTTGGATGTAGACGAAATGTCAAAAGCGTCAGTATATGACGCCTTGGGATGAGATCGGGCTGAATATTAACACCGTAAATGACATTAATTTCATTGGTGGCGTGTAACGCAGTCACTAGCCACTTTGGAGGGTTGAATTTGATATATACAGTTTTCAACTGTAGTCTTCTAAAAAAGTGCAATGAAGTGTTGTCAAAAATATAGATTTTCCGCAGAATATACAAACGATACCAACTGCTCTTTATCTCTCTCTCATCTCTACGACAGCGAGTTACACACAAACCCGTCTCTCCTCACTCACTCCTTTCATTTGCTCCAGATGAGTATTGTTGGTGTTACAGGGCTTGAATTTCGGCGTGGGATTGCGCATAATTTTACTCATTCCCGCAGATTTTGTGCTGACACCCAAAGTGCACGCACATAAAGCCACCTCTCAGTAATTGAGTTCATTTTCCCTGCTTATTAGTCAAATACACACAAAAAAATTGTGTATTTGAATGCCCCCCAATCACACACACCCTAAATGATTGTTCTCTTCAAAGAACAAAGTATCTTTACATGCAGCATATGCCACTTCAACAAGCACACACACAGAAAAAAAAGATTGTCAGTCAGGGGCCAATAAAATGTAACCGAGCCAAGGGCCGAGAAAGGATATCATCATTAAGTCTTCTCATAGTCATGCTAAAACCCACAAATATTATTTCTACAGCCCCTTGTAATGACAGAAAAGGCTAAACGTCTTCAACTGCCCCGTGTTTTCAGCCCATCTAGCTCTCAAGTGCATGAGAAAGCTTTCTGTTTTAATTGAACAGGCATGTTCCGGCGTGGAATCGCTTTCCTTCAAATGAGCTCCTAAAGTGACAGTTAGAAAGCGTTGTTAAAAGCGTTCCAATCGCTTAGATTTGTGTTTACAAGCAGACAGAAAGACACTTGTAAAACTTTTAATGTGCTTTGAAAGACTCGTTATGAAATGTCATTTTTGAAATCGTCTCGATTGTTATTCAGATCGTATAAACCGGGCTTGCACGATAAGGCATGATTAGCACGTCAAATTTTTCTTCACACTTTTTTTAAACAACATGTGATGAAAAAGGAGGAAAGATTTTCAATTCCTTTCCCACCGGCCTCAGAGTCTGAGTTTCTGTGTGTGTGTGTGTGTGTGTGTGTGAGTGTATTGGGTGGTCAGGACCCCTCTGCATTCTTCAGGCCGATCTACTGCCCCTGGGGCCGCCTGGCCTGGCGTATAATTGCCCTCCGCTACAGATAGTTACCAGCCTTCCCTGTCCCTCTCCTCTTCTCTTCTTCCCCCTGTTTATTCTCTCTGATTTCAGGCTCCTTTGGGTCATCATTCATCAATGGGGCCCCCCAGCCCCTGAGGACCCGACCGGGAGGCCCCTGTTACTACGCCTCCATAACCAGAGGCCATTTCTGATGGAGGCGCATTATACGGGGAACAAGAGAGCATGAAAATGCAGCACGAGGCAGGGGGTGAACGGCGGTGATTATTATATCCAGATAATCATTTCAAACAAATTATCATGATAATCAATCAATCGTCACGTTTGAAGCACCTCGCCTCAGGGTTGCACATAATCAGATGCCCTAAATTTACAGGGTTGCTTGAGATGATATTTTTACAGGAGCGGATTCTCCTGGTTTAGTTAAGCTAACATTGGAGATTCATCATTTCCCCTGCAGACAGACCTCCTCCTGCTGATGTTAACAGGTAAAGCAACTCTCCTTCCACCTTTCCATGAAAAGTGGTGCAATGTACTGTAGCACATGGTTGAACGCTTAAGATTAAGGTTCAATATGTAGTTTACCATAAAAGTATACATACATATACACACCCATATAAAGTCAAACTAAAATTTATTCAGACACCTTCAACATTTCTCACATCATCACAGTGTATTCGCTTTAGTTTAGAAAATGGTAATAAAATATGACAAGAACTCAGAGTTATCAAATCAATTGATATTTCACTGGTTTTGGCCATCCTTCTGTTAGACTGTCTCACAAATGAATTATGTTGAATATCTGTCAGCTGTTAAATTTAAGTACACAATTAGATAATACCAATTTAGGTCAAACAACTACCAAGCAATGCTTAATTTTGATCAGTCTGTGGTGTAAAAAGGTCGCATTAGCAATAAAATAAAATAAAAAACTTAAGCAAAACATGGTCAGGTCAAAGTGTCTGAATAATTTTTGGTCCCAATTTTTTTATAAATTTGACTGGTAGTCCACTGTATGAAGAATTTTTGGGTATGATATGTCATAGTTTACTTTATTTTGCTATCCTCACTTACATAAATTAACTATAATGTCCTGCTCCCACTAGTAAAAAAATATATATCTGGTGTCTGAATAATTTTTGGTTTGACTGTATATACATTGATACATTTACTGCCAAAAACTGTCTTGTTGATTGTACTATCAGACCATAATCATTCCTCGATAAAACCAGTGTAAGTTAAAATAACACTGGGCATTTTTTAAGTCTATGAGAGATCAGTCACAGCAGGGGCCACAAAAGCACAGATACCGTCTCAGAGAGCTTGTCAAAAGAGCCATTAATCTCTTTCCCATTAAAACATCAGCCGCCTGTTTTAGCTACATTTACAAAGCGAAATGTTTTAATATCCAGCCCAACACGCAGGCACAATGCCGGAGGCGATCTGTTTCAAATACAATTACAACACATTGATTTTCTATAATTAATCTATGTCTCAGTGTACTGTCATTGTCAGTTCACTATAAGCTTGTGTGTCACACACTCACACTTACACACACTTTTGGGACAAAGTATGGTGGATTACATTTAAAAGAGCTCAAATCAAGGCTCAGGAACGCGCGTGTGTGTGTGTGTGTGTGTGTGTGTGTGTGGGCGCTGGACAGATAGACTCAGATAGGCATCTCTGTTTCTGAGAGTGTTTGTGTTGTAAAGGAGGGATAACTGGTTAAAAGCAAAGGATAAATAAATAAAAGAAGCTCTTTTTCTTTTTGTATATCTGCTGGGATTTGACTTAAGAAATCTTTCAGCTCTCATAATAACAGTGTTTTTTTTATGTCTGAGCAGAAGCATCTCAGAGAGACACGGATGTGAGAACAATAGATGGATAATGTTATAGATTATCTGGTACAGACGTTTTCATTACATAACCTCAGGATGGGTTCTGCTCAAACACACACACACACACACACACACACACACACACACATTCTCTATATCTGAACTCACACACACAGACACAAATACTTGCTCTTATTTGCTGGCACATTAACATATATTCAGATGTGTGACAGTGCATTTAGTCTATTAGGGTAGATGATGAGTGAGGCAGTTATTCATAACACCTCATGTATAATTCATGATATTAATAAGGATGCTTGGCGCATGTCTGATGAGGTTTTTTTTTGGTGACTCAACTTACTGAATAAAATATGTTCTTAAAAAGATCACATTAGTTGTGAAAGACTTTGATGTGCAACACAATTTTGTTGAGAGGTCCCGTTAGTTTCGTGAATCAATTCATTTGGACAGTGGAATTGCTTTTTTTCACTCTATATTCACACTATATTATTCTTAGAGGTCCCTGTTCAGCATATTTAAGTTAGATAGTGCCAAATGTTACATTGTTTAAAGTTGAGTTGAACTGATTGTTTCACAAACTCTCTGCAAATTGGTCAGTGTGAATAATAATAAATAAAGAAAAAGTTCAAGGGCCCTATTTTAACGATCTGAAACGCAAGTGTCAAAGCGCAAAGCGCAAGTAACTTTGTGGGCGGGTCTCGGCGCTGTTGCTATTTTCCCGGCGGGATAAATGACTCTTGCGCCGGGCGCAAATCTAAAAGGGGTTGGTCTGAAGTAGCTTCATTATTCATAGGTGTGGTTTGGGCGTAACGTGAAATAAACCAATCAGAGCATCATCTCACATTCCCTTTAAGAACAGACGCACTTTTTCCTTGGCGTATTGCTATTATAACGGCGGATTTGCCAGGCGCGCGCCAAGAGCGGTTCACAGCCGAGGAGACCAACGCTCTCGTCACGGCCGTAAAAGAGAGAGAAGTGACATTGGGGATGGGAGAAACACACCCAAATTAGCTTCGGTTAAACAGGCATATAATAATGTGGGTAAATGTGTAAGCTAGATGTATGCTTTTATAATAAATTATTATATTTATAATAAATTGTCAATTGTCTATCTATCTATCTATCTATCTATCTATCTATCTATCTATCTATCTATCTATCTATCTATCTATCTATCTATCGCCCCTTTCACACAGCGCTTTGAACCCGGGAAATTGCCGGCAAATTGCCAGAGCGCCTTCTGTGTGAACGCCAGTGGCGTGGCGTGGGGAAAATTTCTGAGGAAGCCAATTAAGACACAACCTCTAAGCTGTGTGTTTTAAGGGGTGGGGGCAGAAAATCATACGTTACCATTTATATGTTGCTATTTGGATGAACTATTAGAGCGCCCAGCATCATCTTACCGGGACTTACGCTTGTTACAATCCAACACTTTGAGCACGTAGATAACGTTACCTAAAATATGTTGCGCATACAGCTCAACTAACGCGATTGTTATAAAGGTGTTTGAACAACAAAACACATCCTCTTGCACATATTTGACAATCGGAATATCAGATATATCCTGCTATAGCTAATAAATTTGTGAAATTTTGAATAAAAAAAGGAAATAAAAGCTGATCATTCAGCGCTATTGTGCCTGCGGTGTGACAAGCAATGAAAGACGCGTCTCCATGGGAACCATAAAGTGATACTACGATCAATAACGGTCGCCTTGAAAAACTTACGTGTGAAAAGGTTGTTTGTAAGGCTTACATTTAAATGTGTCTTTGTTTTGTTTTGAGTGTATGGTCAATAAATAAAGGAATTAAAAAGATGGGCACAAAACCACAAATCTTCCGCTATTTCATTCATTCATTCATTGACGATGATAACGTGATGTGATTGGCCTGATGCCAACAAGTTCATGGCTTCCCTTGACACTGTCCTGACCAATCACAGGGGAGCAGTGTCATGACAATAGCGTCACCTGATTGGTTAATCATTCTTTTTTTTTTCTATCAAGGGATGCCAACTCAGCCTGGCCTCCTCACAGACACAGGGTGCAGTACCATGTTTTCAACGCTCATTCACCATGTCACTTTTATAGGGGCGCTGTTTTACACATCATAAAACACTCAGTAATGAATGAAGAGAGACGATGAGGAGATGACAGAAGGATTACGTAAACTGTGAAAACAAAAGTGTTTATTAAATGACGATTATATTCTGAAAAAGTGAGGAAGCCTGGCTTCCCTTGGCCTCCGCAAGAAAACGCCACTGGTGAACGCAAACACGACCCGGGATTGATGCCGGGATCGATGCCGTGTTGGGGACCTAGTAACATTGCCGTGTTCAGTCCCGGAACGCGCGCTGTGTGAACAAAAGCCGTAATATTGCCGTGTCGTAGTGATGACGCTAAAGCCGGGATCGTTCGCAAGCTGTCAAACGGTACGTAAAGCGCAAGTTTATGATCGAATCAGAGAAAAAAATGCACAAGCGTGGTGTAGAGAGAGATCGCAGCTCATAAGCAAACTTAAAGGAGTCATAATGTAGAAATTTCACTTTTCCACGAGAATCAATGTATGTTATGATTGCATAATGATTATACACTGGCCGGGAAGCCTATATTTAAAAGTGAAGCGTTTGTTTACCTCGGGGTTTGTAAAATAGGCCACGTGCACGCGCACGAAAAAACGAGATTTTGATTTCTTCCCCTTCTTGACGTCAAGACGGGGGAGGATATACCAAATATGGACAGCGCAAACCTATGCCGCGGGAAGCCCGCCCCTCTCCCCCTCAGATTCAGTTTAGTTGACTCGAGAAAGATGGAGAAATCGAGTGCACACCTGAGATGCTCTGTGGGTGACTGCCACAAACAACATGCAAATGTGTTTTATCTACCAAAAACGGACGAAACTATCAGGGAACAGTGGAGGAAATTCATTTTTAATGACGCTGTCCCAACAACTCTTTCAAGTGGCGTATCGTTAGGTGTGTGTGCTAAACATTTTACACCGGAATCTTTTACAAATTTGGGGCAGTATCAGGCGAACTTGACCTCGAAGCTCCGTTTGGGAAAAGGTGCCATCCCAACCATCAGGGACTTGCCAGAAATTGAAAAGGTAAGACTGTGTTTTTATTGCTCTACTGTGGTTAACAAATAGCAGCTAACTGCTAATGCGGCTATTGTATGTAACGTTACCTTCGAGATAAACACGGGGAATGGACTCTACGAATGCTAGCCACATCTTTCGACTTTGTTTTACACTAGCAGCTACAGTAGTGACGGTACAGGAGTCCATGCTCAGTGGCTAAAACTGTTTAAATGCAAGTATGAAAACAATATACCACTAAACATTATTAGCCAAACTCATGCAAAACATGCAGTTTGAAAATAGCTTTCAGTTAGCTGCGGTGTCAACCCCCCTCCTTCCTGCAACCAATCAACGCGCCCCTCATTTGCATTATTATAATGACCGTCCACGACAGCCAAAACATCGCATCAGATCTCGCGAGACAATAATGCCTTTAGAAATAAGGGTCTGAGGGGCTGTGTTGATTTTTTTTCCACTTTTCTTTTTTAGAAGTGCCTAAAATACTATAATAGAGCATTTGGGTATCCAAGGTAACACAACATTATGACTCCTTTAAGAGATTACAACTTTACAAGTCACATCGATGTCACGTGTCTTTACGGCATTTTTACGGGTTGTGTGTGAACGCACTCTCTGATTCCGGAAAATCACTGGCAGTGTGAATGAGCCAAAATCGAATGAACCCGGGTCAAATCCCGGGTCACTTTATCCGTGTATTTTCCGGAATCTCTGTGTGAAAGGGGCTTATCTATCATCTATCTATCTATCTATCTATCTATCTATCTATCTATCTATCTATCTATCTATCTATCTATCTATCTATCTATCTATCTATCTATCTATCTATCTATCTATCTATCTATCTATCTATCTATCGTTTGTAATAATATGATTTGCAAAAATGAAAACTGCTGCTTCTGTGTAGATTAGAGAATCACAGTGTATGAGCGTTGTGCACTCTATACATTATGGTCAAGCATGCGCCCTTAAAATAGCATAATGAACAACGCGCAACGCGGCACTGACTTTAGACTAGGTTTTTTCTGGCCAGTGGCGCAATTGTTTTATGGAACAGTAACATAGCACCAGGGAACGTTTGCGCCGGAACACGCCTCCTTTTTTGCGCTGAACCGCCCAGGGAGCGCAAGTTCATTCCCTAGTTTAGCGACGTGCTTCTGTGGAGGGAAAAGCGCGCTTTGCGCGGGTGCAAAATAGGCATGAAACATGCGTCGGTGTACAAAGTCAATTGCGCTGGGTGCAAGATAGGGCCCCAAAAGAAAAAGTTAATTAAACATGAATCAAGATGTACCACAAGAAAGACAGAAAGAAAGGAACAAAGAAAGAAAGAAAAAAATAATTTCTAATTTAACTTACACATATATATAGCTAACTAAAGGTGAAAATAAATGTCATGAAACTCTTCGGAGCTACAGACTGGTTATCTAAAAGCCAACCACTATGGCCAATCAATCTGTTTGTTCTACCTAACTTATTTATTTCTGTCCCGAACCGGCTTAACTCAGTACAGCACACCATGGGAGATTTCCTAGCCCTCCACCTTCCCCAGCACCACCTGCCTAAATCTGCTAGGGGTTCTCCCTACCTCTCTTGCAGCAGATCGCATTCTATTCACTGTATTTATGTGCATGTTGTGGCAGTAGCCTTCACTCAAGCAGCAGCATTGAAGATCTAGCCTGGCAAGACTAAGCCTATGTACATTCCATTCATATCAATAAATGCTGTTTAAATCTATATATATAAAGATACTCCCTGTCTCTGCGATTAATACATTTATTTTCACCTTCCGTTAGCATATAGAACCCTATTAGTAGCAAACTGCTGTTTCTCATTTTGCTTTTGTGTTGTTCATGTGTGTGTGTGTGTGTGGTGATATCAGCATATCTGTTAGATCTGTAAAGAGGGATGGACTGACAAAACAAATCCTACCTTTTTAATACAGCTGTCTTGAGACGACGTTTCATGATCATTCAGCATTTGCTGTGAAGACAAAAGATAACAGTTAATGATTAGCTTCTAAACATTAGTTAATGATTACTAATGACTACCATCAAATACATCATCATGTCATTTTTATGGCCTGAAATCAGCACTTCATTGACTATTCAAAAGACTGATGTACCGTATGACTTCAAATATTCTCATTTTACACTAAGGACAAGTGTTTCAGAAGGTTTAAAAACAGAAATGATACTTTGGTTTGCCAAAAAAAAGAAAGAAATGTATTAATATTTGACCTGTAAAAGTGTCCATATGATCATGCTGATGTGGTAATGCTTTTGCAGGTGGAGGTACAGTACTTGTGGTTTTTCATTGGTAATTGTTAGTATGCCATACATACTCTTTATAAAGATTTAGTTCAGTATGAACCAGAATATTCTAAAGACTGTGACTAGCTGAGATTAGATGTGGCTTTGAAACGTGTCAAGAAGTGAGTATTAAATGGCTACTGAGTGATGAGTCTGTCGTTTGAATCTAAAGCCCCCGCTGGGCCGCCACTACAGCAGCACAGGTTAAACCATCCCGAGTGAGATGAAATGAATGCTGAAAAGTTTTAACCTAGACAGTTGGAGGAGATGTGGAATTACAGGGCCTTCAGGAATATTTATATAGAGTGGGTTTTGGAGAATGCACCCAGTGTCCTGCTCATATGAGAAGCAAGCTTGTTCCAGGTTTGGAGATAATGGGACCTCATATGAATCTCAGTGGCCTTCATTCAGAGTAGAACAGGAAGAGGCTGTGCGCTGGGATTATTGGGAGCGTATGCAGGTTTTAAAGTAATCTGCAGTGCCCACAGCCCGCCCGTTTCCTGTCTCATCCTCTGAATGAGGGGTGTGTGAGCGTGTGCAAAGGTTCTGATGGATTCTTGGATTGAATCAGACAGTTGAAGATTTCAGATGGGCTTAACCACAGTGAGGTGAGTCACATATTTTTGATAAAGGTAGACAGAAGGACTGTTGTCTAGCTCAGAGGTGTATCACCTCCTTTTGCTTTTTTTCCCCCTTTATAAGTCTGCCATTTTTAGTTTAATAAATTAATTTTATATAATTAATAATTCCTTATAAATTAGAAATATAATTAAAAAATAATTTTCTTAATGAGGATTGCTTTTTTTTTTTTTGGCCTGACAGGAGTCCAAATTTGTTCCTATATTAGACAATATTCACATTTAAATTTAAAATAAAAATGTTTAGATTTTAGCTGACATGACATATAAGAAAAAATGAATGCGTCAACCCTGTTACCATTAAAATAATGTGCCATTCCATAAATAAATAAATATAATCAGATTTTTCCAATAAGTGAACTCTGCAAGTAAATGTCTATAAATGTATCATCATGTTTATATTTTGTTTTAATTATTTCATTTATATGGTAATTATTTGATTATTGATTGCTTCAAGAGATGATGACCTTAAACACAACACTAGCATGGCCAAATAAACACAGAAAGACCCTATAATCTCGAATACATCTTAGTTTTGCACGTTCCATCTGTAAGTAACCACGTGAATGTGATTGCAAAGGTGAGTGAGTGAGTGAGTCACCGAGGGGGAAAAGCAAACAGAATAAGTGACTCTTTTACAGAATACCCTCTACAGTCTGTACCGCCTTTATCAGGGTTTGATTGACAGCTCTGCACACTGCCCAAAAAACTGTGGTTCTCTAAATTAGGCTGTCAATGTATCCAAGCCGCCCGAGTGGAAGCAATTACATCACAAATACTCAAACAAGTCTACTTAAACTACTTACATCCATAATTCAATCCTGCAGCGATGTCAGAGCAGCACGTACAGTGTCCAAAACAACTTTGCGCTTTTACCGTGTTCACATGACACGTTTTAAACCCTATCTACACATTGCTTATTCATTTATTTGTATTTTTTTCTCATTCATGTCTTTCATTTTTTTTGCACCGCAGCATGTGATCTCACACATAAGCACATACACTGTGTGCAATCACATGCATACATCAGCCCGCGCTACACACACACACTTACTGAAGTATTGTGTGTGTAGTGCAATTACTCTGCAGTTTGCTGCCAGACCAATGCTCTACATTTGCTCCGGGAAGAAGGTGAGATAGTTTTTCCTTTTAGAGTTTAAAGGTGTTAGAAATTGTTGAATTTCAGGGAAATTAATAATGTAACTGAAAAAATAGAGCCGAGAGTTGTGAATTGCTGGTGGGGTGATGAGAACGTGTGAAACAGTGTGACAGATTCATAAACAGGGTTCACAGCACAACAGCTCTGTTTAGATTGTAAAACACTACCAGGTGCTCTCAGGTAAGCGAATAGTTTCATGCCAGACGTAAATACGCACATCAAATTATGCAAAACAGACCCAAAACTGTCAAACGTGCTCCAAACACACAAATTCTTGTTGTATAGACATTTCTGTCTTTCAACTCATTCCACTTTCTTTCTTTTTTTCAGGTGAATGCAATTTTCTCAATGACTGATTGAATGGTAAAGTACATCGCATTGCTACCTGGAACTTGCTGAATCTGGTGAAACATCAGACGTTCTTGTCCACAATCAATCAATGATATTCATAAAAAATTAAATATACCTATACTAGGGTTAGGCTGTGTTAATCTGAAGTCCTTTTTAGTTTTACATAGATTTCTGTAGTATGTCCTTACTGAAAAATCTCTGTAAATGTGTGTATGTGTGTGTGTGTGTGTGTGAGAGATTATCTACATATGCTTCGGCACTCGGCCACAGAAATGACTTACACTCACGTGTATGTGTGAGTGTGTCAAGCGAATAAATAATGTATTAATTAGACGTCTGGAAAAAATGATTTGCCACAAGTGCTGGTGTGATTTATGACACGTCAGAATCATTTTAACTTTCCTCCCTTTTTTTTCTTTGGCGACAGGACAATTTGTGCCACAGATAGAGAGGGAAGAGAGTGAGAACGCTTTTCCCAAACAGACGTAAAACGCACAATTGAACCTCTCACAAGCTTCTCGAAACGTTTGCTTACACAAGTTTGTCAGGGTTTCTTATGTAAATGAAAATCGCTGTGAAGCTCTAGTGATTAGCGTGTCATGCTGACAGTGCTCGAAAGTGTCCGAAAACAGAGGCACTATGGTGGAGAACTGTAAAAATAAATACGAGCAGGCCGTGCTTGATGAAAGCGCAGCCACCTGTGCAGTGATTCAACGCGAGTGTCTGAAGCAAATTAGCACCAGGGAGTAAGTGTGTGTTGTTATTACTGTTATAAGCCCACCTTTGTTAGCAGGCACCATCAGGACTTCTTCTTCTCAACCTCAACCCTATTTATATTGACACACAGACTGAACAAAAGAAAACAAGCTCGCCGCACACATCCTAGCAACATTTTCCAGCACAGCTGCCCTAATAGACACACGACGGACAAAGAAAACAGTGCTTCGCCTCACGGGCTGGATTTTCCTGTGCTTTGCGTGACACCCAACGTCCCGGTTTGAAGAGAAGACGGCCTCGATCACGTCTAACAATGAGTCCTTGTCGCAGGCTAATTGGACTTGGATCTAATTGCAATTAGAGAAGCTCGGTAAACCTCGGTGAGCCAACCAAGCAGTTTGTCTCCCAGCTTGACGTTGGGGGTATGGAGTAAAACAAGCACATTTTAAGGGCTTTGCAGAGGGAAAATTTCAGCGAACGTTGCCAAAAACAATTCCCCTCAAGTCTGGATAATGTGAGGCAATATAGAAGCGCGGCCAATAGATGGTTATGGATGTCAAAAGCCACAAGTTTCCAAAAAAGAACCAGTAGAGACCAACCTCAAGGCCTTTTGAACCGAGTGAGTGACATCCTGTTGGCTCAGACGACCACACCAAGAAAGCCACAAAGTGAAAGTTTTGCTTCGCAGTTATTGAGAATGTTCTCTCGTTTTTGGTGTGTGGAGAGTTTAGATATGTAAATGCGTGATTGTTATTGATCTTGTCAATTAATGCGGAAGCGGTCGGCGCTCAGTTTGTGGCAGATGGATCTGAGATACGACTGCAGAACAAGAGAGAGGTTTTAGAAACTGGGGTTTGCGAATTCTGGAGCTCATTGTTCTAGTGTGAAACAGAGCAAAACCAGGATGTCAAACATAATAAATCAGATTAATTACTGTGATAACACACACATATCAAAACCATTATGCTAAAGGATGTGTAATCTTCTAAAGGCATGCATGTTGCACAACCTGCAGGCTCATTGGAAAAACGTGCCTGTGGTGACATTACTGCAACATGATATTACGTTGTTTCTTGCACACATTGCGACTTTTTCAAAGTGAAATGTGCAGTGAGTAGTGCTAAAAGCTGTTAAAGCTAAAAAATGTTTTATGACATTGGTCATTATACGAATTGCAGTTCAGTAATGAAACGTCCAGTGAGTGGCGCTAAAACTTAAATGCTCTATCGCATTTAAAAAGTAACACACCACCTACAATAAACAGTACCCTAAACATAACTGATAGTGTAAACAAAAGAAAATGTGAGATAAAAACGCACTTGCCATGCCATTTAATCGAGTGGCGTGACTCGTACCAGAGCGCTATTGCAGTGCTGTGTCAGGTGAACTACCGAGCAAGTTTACTACGTCTGAAAAGTCAGCTGGTTAAGTGATGCATGCATAGAAATGAACTATGGTAAAAGTGTTTATGGTAATATAGTATTGTGCAAGGAACCGTGTGTAAATAAGTCTGCAATAAAAGATATTTGTGTTTTACTATTACTGGAAAGTGCAATGAATTGTAAATATAGGTACGTTTTGGACCACAACCCTACATAGGACAAGCGGTTTGGAGAATGGATGGATGGATGGTATGTTTTTTTAAAAATGTAGGTAAAGAGAAAGTTTTTCTAATGTGTTTTTTTCCCCCACAAACACAAAGCTCCAGCATCATCGGTTGCATGTGAATCAAAGCTTTCTGCACGGACTTACAGTATGCTTTTACCGAGCGAAACTTTTTTTCATCGAGGAGTTGTCATGGAAAAACTCCACCGAAATAAAAACAGTTCTGCTGTAAATACCAGGAAGCCAGCAACAATCTGATAAACCATATATCACGAGTTTAATAAGCTCATGGCTTGCCGCTTTTTTTTGTTGTTGGCCAAGGCAAACATTAAGATTTCACTGATAGTGAACGCTCCACCGTGGGTAATTAAAAATAATCGTTCCCAGCTTAGCATTGTTTGATTCTCTATTATACTCTTATCAACATCTCCTGTCCTGTCAGTGCATGTGAGAAAGACACAGTGGGCAGTGAAACGGATGACTAAAGGAATGTCAAATTCCCATTGTGCGAACACAAAGGTGAGAAGGGAGAGAGCCACAGAAAGTGAGTTTGTTTAACACTTATCACATGGCTAGAGCTAACAGAAGCCCTGGCGTTTGTGTCGGGATGAGGTGGGTGCGGAGAGAGATAGAGGGCAGAACACAATGACAGATTTAATAGACAAACACGCAAGACTTTTGTGCGGAAGGTCACGGTAACCTTGCATGACCGATATGTATGTTTTTGGCACTTTGTGACTGCTGTTTGTCCAGGCTGATATCATATGAGATGTGTGTTCCAGTTAACTTTGAAGAAGATGAAGAAATAACTGAAGTACACAAGACAACCAGTGAGAGAGAGTATCTGATGCGAAACAATCCCTATGGACCCTTTATATTGAGTTTGCAACAAAGCTTTTTTTTTTTTTTTTTTTTTTCAATAAAAATAGGACTACTAAGAAAAAAGTGTTTTGGGTCATGTGGCTGATAACTGAGAATCCACATATTGGTAATCTACAATTCATGTGTCAATACTAATATATAGTACTATATATAAAAAAATACTAATACATATTCCACACATATTACGTGTATATATATATGAAGAGTTCAGACGCAAAAGCCTCTAAGTGCCATCTGAAATTTTCTTCTAAAATTATCATTTTTATCAAGCTCGTATAATTAAGTTCAGTAATTTCACTTAAATGGCAATGAAAATGACCTATTAATTGTCATTTAAGTGCATGAAATTACTGAACTTAAATATACGAGCTTGATAAAAATGATCATTCTAGAAGAAAATTGCAGATGGCATTTAGAGGCTTTTGCGTCTGAACTCTTCATATATATATATATATATATATATATATATATATATACACACATGTATATATACATATATACTGTATACTATATATATATATATATATATATATATATATATATATATACACACACACACACACACACACACACACACACACACACACACACACAATACACATTTATATATTAACATATTTATAATTAATATTGTCAGAAAAATATCAATCTCAACAATATCAATGGGCTGAAACCCTAATGTTTGAATTAGCTTTCTTTCTTTCTTTTTTTTCTTTTTTTACTTTATCATTTTGGGTCAATATATCTGATTACCAAGAACATTTTTTTTTTCTTTTCTTTTTTTCTAACACAAACAGCAAATGAGAACTCAATACCAAAATGAATGACAGTTACTGCTTATAATATTCCTCCGTCCACAATCTGATGCTTGCTCAGCCGGCACTCTTGTACAAATCTATAAACAGAAGATATTGACATTTCTGTTTATTACAATCTGTCTGAAATATATTAAATGGGCCATATTCTAATTGATGATGGCATCATTCATTCGCTCCTTCAGTGCAGCTCATATTGACAAAGTGATACAGATAAATAATGGCATAGACAGCGTTTATTGACAAGTCATTTGGGAAGATGATCAGTAATAATAAAGGAAATATCCCACCACTGACTGCTGTTTCCTTTCAATGCCTTCCATTCATCATGCTATCAAATAACAGCAATGTCAAAACATAGAGAGGAACATAATATACTAATAGTGTTGGCATCATGAGTTTTGACATCATTATATGAGAGCAACACAATAACGATAAAATCAGACCTCTGTAGTTTTAATAATATACAAAACAATTTTATTTTTTTTGATTGGTGTTGCTTCAAAAGTGATATATCACTGTGTATAGACAATTTGAGAAAAAAATATTGAGTCTCAAAAGCACTTGACATGCATTTTTAGCATACATATGCAGCAAGAAAATATCTCATTTTATAAATGCTTTTATTTATATTGTTGCCAGCATTATGATTGACTGTTTGAGAAGCGATACTGCTTCATCAATACGTGCAGAATGCAAAATATCGACGATCTATCAATAATATGCCGAGTCAGACTGGGCAATGTGCTTTTGGATGAAAGTGCTTCTATGGTGTCTGTGGACGATCAATATGAGCTCTTAATTCAAAGCAGGACTTCTCGAGTATAAAACTGCACGTAGAAACATACTTGCAAGATGAGATTATTTATCATGTGCAGTCTGAAGGCAAGCCTGAGGGAAATTGTCACACGATGACAGACACAATGAAGGAAAATATATTCCGTTCATCCCTCTAAAAGAAATGCTTTCTAAACATTTGCTGCATATTCATGTTGGAGTGAATGAAAAAAGTGTTCATCTGAGACGTCTGAAGAACGGCGGTGTGGTTGCATTAGCTCAGAGCTCAGGAGAACAAGTTTTCCAGTCTTCTATTTAAGTTTCACTCTTCGAGAGTTTGACATATGGAAGGAGAAAAAGGAGAGAGGTTAGGAGAAGTCACTCTAACATCCGGACTGCGGCTCTCCAAATATGAATGCGGAGAGCAGACTGAGCCCTGCCAAACATTAAAGTGAAAAGTCTCTTGTGAGTTGCATAAGTGCATATATATGTGGGTCGAGGGGCACAAACGCTGGCTTTCTTCGGTTTGGGGTTGACACTGGGTCAGCCCCATCTGACACCCTCCAGCCCAGAGAAATGCAAAATAAGTCACTGATGGGATTTTTTTTCTTTTCCTAGATAAATAGATGGCTGATGTGCGTTTCCTGCCTGCTCACGCTAGCTGATGTCGGAGTGCAAGATAAGAGGTGAGCTCACCTGAGGGAAGCAAACACGCTTGGTTAAAGTCTATATAAAAGAAATGATTCTAAAAAGAAATTATGAAATTATTCTATAGGTCTCCATCTTCTCTTATGATTGTTAAAGTCAATAAATAAAATAAAGATTTTGTTTATTAATGAATGGCCCTGATCGCATGAACACATTTTCTGTGTTAGCTATTCTTTAATAAAATAAGTGTTTTCTTATTCTTATTTTGTGCTGATGTAATCAATATTAACCAATACTGTTATAGTCTAATCAGTGGGTATTATTTATAAACTATTATAGTGTTTATTACATATGTTTAATACATATTATAATAATATGTCAATGGTAACACTTTACAATATTTGTTAACAGTAGGTAACTACTTTAGTTAACATGTTAACTTAATTATATTAATCTTAGTTGATGTTAATTTCAACAGTTGCCAATGTATTATTAAAATCAAAAGTTGTATTTGTTAACTTTAGTTAATGCACTGTGAACTAACATGAACAAACAATTTTGTTGTTTTTTATTAACTAATATTAACATTAAATACTGTAACTAATGTATTGCTCATTCTTAGTTCATGTTAGTTAATACATTAACAAATGAGACCTTATTGTAAAGTGTTACCAAATTTACTTTCATATTTTCTTTTAGTTTTCATTTTAGTTTAGTTTCATTAAGTTTAAGTTCTTCATCTGATATTTATATATTTTATTTCGGCTTTATTTCAATTATCGAAAATGATTTAATAGTTCAAGTTAGCAATAACAACACGTTCTAATCTCACACGTAAATTCAAATCCCGCCCGACACTATTTCCAAATAAATACTGCTTTTTGTTTTAGGAAACATGTCACATTACAGAAGTTAAATGTGTTTCAAGTGTTGTTTAAGTATTCTTTTGCATAGTGTTTTTATTCGGTGATAGCATATATTAAGACAAAAGACAAGAAAAATTATGTTTCAATGAGAAATGTGGGTGTGGGGATCACTAAATCTGTCTCATCATAATCACAGCGAATCATTCCGCCAATCAAAACACAAATTTTACGAGCCAGCCGTTTGTGTCTAAACACACACATGCTAACCACTCCGCTCTGTGGACTCTCCATTACATCCCACATATTTGGACAATCTAATTCATTGCTACCACTGGTGGGTCATATACTATGAAATTCTGTGCAGCAAATGGAAACCAACATTTTCCAAAGAGACAGTGAATCTTTTTATGACTTTGCAACATGTATTTATGGACATGTGATAGAATTATGACAACACGATCATTTTTTGGCTGCACTACATTCCCTTGATGAAAACGATCCAGCTTCAAGATGTGCCGTAAAAGCACTAGGGTGATGAAGTTGAGTTGGGCATGTCTGTAGCATGGCGTGATGTGACCTTTCCTTGACATTAAAGTCAGTTGGTACAGTGAACACACCATGAAGTCTGAAGTCTTCTGTGAAGATTTAATGCTTGGGATTCTCGTTCGTAATTTATGGCTGGTGTTCCAAACGTCCAAATTATATTTACATCTGACAAAACAGAACTTTATGAAGAAGAGCTTCTTTAAACCTACACTCTATTACAAACATGTTTCAAAAGGTATGAAACAACATTACTGCATTATAATGTACCTCATTTTGGAAAAATTGTGGCAGGTGCAGTGAAAAAGGACACCATGATCAAAAAAAAAAAAAAAAAAATTTCAATACAAACATTATATAAACAATGTTACACTATGCCTGTGTGTGGTGTTCATACAATTCATTTCAATTCAATTCAAATCATACAATTTCTCATAAAAATCTCTTCAGCAGCTTAGCAATAAACTAAACTGTCAAACTCAATTTCTCTGAAGGATACATATTTCAGTAATAATCAATAGTGCTATTCAGAGGTGTGCCTGAAAACCATACTAAAGTAAAAGTAGAGACACCTTACAGCAAAAATGACTCCATTACAAGTCACCAATTCCAACACCACTTGAGTAAAGTGAAACGTTTTTTCCTTTCGCGTTTTTTCGTTGTCAAAATTTGAACGTTGTCAAAATTATCCTTGTTTACACAGATCCTTGAAAAACGACTAAAAACACTGTAATATGGCCAGTAATTGAAGATGTCACTACGTAAAGAAACACTACATGCCTTTAAGACACATAATACGCATGCGCATGACGTCACAATTTTCACAAATTAGCATTTTTGTAGTTTACACAGAGACAAAAACGGTATTGTTTTCAAAAACTTTGGCCCCGAAAACGCCATTGTGGTGTAAATTAATGATCAAAACGCATAAGGACTTTTCAGTTTTTAGTTGGAAATAGTGTCGTGCTCCTAAGAGGATCTGATTTTAATAGTATTGAGTGTTTTACTCGTACTGAATGTAGGCTCAAAGATGCACTAGTCCTCAACACCTACAGTAAGAGACATTCCAGTGAAAAACAAGAAACAATTTATTTGTGAGGAGAGCAATCACATTTATTTTCTAAAATCAAAATAGAACTGAACACCTCAATATTGCAATAAATCAAGGCCGACACACGTCTACAAACACTCAGTTAAGCTCAAGTGCTCAAAAAGGGCATAAACTATACCAAAATCCTTCAAAAAGTCCTCTTCAATGACGGATAAATAAAATGATGTGCAGTAAAATGAAAGCCTATTTGGACTGGACGTGCTGGTTTTGGCCTTATCAACCATGTCCTCATCTCATATGAAACACCTGCGATTCAGCAGCTGCTAATGAACTCACATTCGCGTAAAGTAGCCCTGTTGACAGGTTTGGGTGATGAAGGGCAAACACAAAAATGTAGAACCTTCAATGTCCTGTAGGTGGCGATATATTTTTCTTGCAGCACAGAATAGTTTATATACAATTATACAAATACTTTTTGGTGCTATTTAACTTTTTTTTTTTTTTACTTTTTTAATGTTAACATTTTCACTTCATTGCAATATTCTGAAGAATTAAGGCCTGTTCACACACCAAGGACAATAACAATAACGCTAAAGATAAATATATAGTAAAAAAAAAAAAATCCTTCTAAATATAAAAGAATAGCAGAGTCCACACCACAACTACAACGACAATGGCACAGATACACGATATCGTTGGAATCTCTTTCAGAATGTTTTTTTTTTTTTTTTTTTTTTTTTTGTTGATGAACGATAAAATCATTGACAACCAGAATCAATCCTGCTTTAAAAAGCTTTAGCATTTAAGGCGGCAGACGACAAAACTGCAGCGTGCTTATAATAAACAGAACGATATCGTCAGCTGGTGTGAACACTAATATAGTTATACAGTAGTCACAGTTATCTTTATAGTTATCGTTCTTGGTGTAAGTGAATTAGCCAAATTTTTCATTATTTTCACAAAAAAAAAATATGACCCCCAAGATAACGTCAATGCACCACTTTTTTTGAGTGCCATTATGTTACAGATAGATACTTCTAATTTCAGTTAGATGTATTAGTCTCATTTCTTCTTAACTAGAGGACAACTTGACTAAAACATGGCACATCATGGTGCATTTTCAGTACCATGTAATGGCCATTTATTAAACCACTGAGCTCACACAATATCTGAAGTATCTGCTGTGAAAGTCAAACTTTCAAAACTCATACAAAAACAGCACAATGAACAAAACAAGTCTCAACTCTGTAATCAACTATATCAAACCAGGTATCAAGAACTGCTTTTGCCCATCAGCTGGAGCTGAGTGGAAAACAATTACCTCTGACGATAATTGAACCAATGCTTGAATGAGTGAATTCACCAAGAATAACACAACTCTAATAGTTTTAATTGCAGGATAAGAATTTGTATCATTTTAGCTCTCCACGCTCAGGCAACACAAAACACGGCTGTGCGCGTCAAATGAACTGTAGCTAGAGAACCGTTTACCCTCCTGGCTTGAGAGGCGTCCAAATCAGATTAGTCGTCGCATTGACCACTAAAAAATTCAAAGAGTGAAATCTAAGGCTGCAGCCAAGAGATACCGTCTGGAGATACAGGGGAGGGATCACAAACAAGATATTTCCTCTACCAGTGTGGCTGATGAGGGACAAAGTTCATGCAGACCGTTTATTCATCCACTGCCAGCGATCTCAGTAGAGGGAAAGTTTCAGTAATTTTGAAATGTTAAATGTGATGGGAAGCCTTGATGTGACGGGGGAAAAAACCTGGTGTAAAGTAAAAAAAAAAAAAAAGTGTTTATAGATTTAAACAGTAAAACCTTAAGCGTTTAAAGATGAAGTAATGTTTCCAGCGTTAAACTTATTGACGCAGCAACATTGTCTCAACCTGTGGTTTGAGTTTGGGGCGGGACTATCTGTTTGCATCCAATGACAGTCAAGTAGCATGTTCAGGAAGTCTGTTTGGACAAAGTCAAATATTTTGCAACTCCGTTTGGTGACACTAGTGGCGCTGATTTTACACTTTCATTCTAAAGTTTGTTTGAGCGTACTGGTAAATCAACATAGCACGGGCACTGTTTAGACCGTTATAACATTACCTTCCAAGGTAAACATAATATGTCAAAGAAAATGTATCCTTTACATTTTTGTCCACTGACCAGTGAATTGCTGTCTGTATGTAAATGTAACAGTAATAAGGATGGATGTATAAATCTCCCTAGCTTGCCAACTCTTCTTTCCCACAAAAGACTAGTCTATTTATTCTCTCTTTCTAGAGATAGCAACATTTATCACTGTAGCCGCCTGTCCCCGAGTCCACCAGATCAACCCATCACCACCACAATAAACGTCAAGCGCCGATGATTGATGCAGCTAATGAAATTGATTAGTCTGTCGCCGCACATTGCATTCCCATGATTCACAGCGCGCTGTTTACTTTAACCACAAAGATTAGCTGAAAGATGAGACGTCTGAGGCGTATCGTGTGATGTTGGGAACATCCTTGGACACTCTTTATGACTGGCCTTGACTCACTCTCTTTTTTTCCCTGTGGAAAAATCAATATGGAAGAGTGCTAAAGGACAGCGTTTAGGGATCACTTCAAAGGGATTGTCAATTGTTTTTCTCTAGCAAAGATCAATTTATAGTTATGCTCTCTAGTGATAGAGGAATGTTAAACGTTCTTGTAAATTTCAGGCACATCAAACAAACAAATGTGTTATGTTTAATATTATTAGGAAAAGTGTGTGGACAGTTTAGGGATCATTGAATGCTAAATCATGCTCTGTACTTGACCATATGCTAGAGTAGTAATACTAAACATGGACATCTTCTGAAAAAAAAACGTTAAATCAAAGAGTACGACCACTCCCTAATATGGAGAGGACGACTTTCCTAATCTGACGTCCGCTCCAGAGACAGGTGTCTCTGAGCGTGAACTTCGGCTCATCACAAATGACTTTATTAGCCACTAGATAACATAAAACAGCCCTATCAGCCCCCTGAGCAAGGTGATTACTAGTTTATCTGTCAGGGGAAAAACACTCAGATGAATATTAAAAAAATATCTAAGATGACCTGACACCCAGCTAGAGGCAGATCTAATTACCGAACCCCCTCTGAGACCATGATTGTCATTTTTCTGCTATGGTTGATAGTGTTAAGTTGTTTCTATGGACGCCAATGCCATCTTGCCAGTGCTAGTCGACGTCTGAACGGTGAGAATATCACCAGCCCCAGACGCCTCTGCTTGACCTATGGTTTATAATGGTCTCATCATCATTTACGCTGAATGATGACTTTATGAGGGTACAAACCGTCTTTACTTCACTTACATGACTAATGGAAAGTTCCAGTGGAGTAATCAGCAGGGAAATTGTTTGCAAAAGCAACTCCGACCAAGTTTTTTCTCGCGCTGTTTTTATATCTACACCCACATTGAACCAAAACATCAAAAAAGAGAGAGGAATGAAAATGAGCGCAGTGAAAAGGAAAAAGGCAACACGTTTCGCATGGCTTGCTTAGCCATGTTGCTTCATGGGCCCTGAGCTTTTATGGATGTGGCCGGCGGCGGGATGCAGCGAGCTGGCAGTGCTGAGTGAGAACTCATCCATACCTCACATGAGAAAACACAAATCCAGCCTTACGCACCCCACGGCCTGTAGTTAAGTAACGATGACACACTCCTGTGGCGAGCATTAGACTTTACGGTGTGATTTGTGAAATAACAAGAGACTCCGGGCCAAAAGCTTGGAGACCAGGGGAAAAATGCAGCTAAGGTCTTCTGCCAAACGAGCAGTGTTTCTTTTTCAATGTTAATATTGGACGCGCTGAGGTAGGGGCGGGGGCTGAGATGTCAAAGCTTAAGACCCCTCTAATGTGTCTTGGTGGCACATAGCTGTTGTTAAGAGCATTATCGCTGTCGACCATCTGAGATAAGTGGTGTAGTGCTGATGGGAGAGACAGAGGAATCTGCCTCTGCTCAATGCCAGTGGGCAGGGCGGCACACGGGGCTTGGGGGAGGGAGGCAGCGGTGTGGCCACTAATGTTGTTTGGGTTTGCATCCAGACAGGAATTCTGGTTTATCGGGGCCTGGGGACCTACCAGAGTAGCCCATCCCCTCAAAGTGTCCATTATAGGAGCGATAGGGCATGAGCTCAGTGTTTCCCATGGAAGTGGCCTCACAATGTTGAGTGACATTGGGTCTCTCTCTTTCACTCACATAAATATACACGCACACACTCTGTCTCTCTCACTACATTATTCCTCTCTTTACGAGGATCTGCTCATTGGCAGAAAGATGTTCTTTGTGAATCCAAATACAATCTTTTTTTAGTGAATATCCCTACAGTAACTATTTACCATCACACAACAGTATACTACTGTATCTTAACTACAGTTTGCAGCAGTGTGACAGTAGCTTAGCTAATAAGCATAGCATTTTGTGTTGTAGCTTGCTTGGTTTCTCTTTATTTTGGCATTGCACTGGGTAGCTTTGCAAGCATATGTTAGCAGTTTATACTGTATTTAACTACTTCTTTAAAGAGTAGTTAACTGTAGTTTACCTACTGAGTAAGCTGCAGTGTGATTATGATTAGCTTAACAGGCTAAAAACTATATTAATTAGTGATGCTAATAACAGTAGCTTAGCTAAACAGTGTGTGTATTTTAGCAAAATAGTGTAGCGATTGTTTTGTGTGTAGCGCCATAGTATGACAAAATGTTATATCACTGATTTTTATATAACTGTATTGCACAGCGAAAAGAGCTAAAAACTATCTCTACTGTATTTGTGTTTGTCCTAACTTGCCATTACCACCACAAGCGGAGTGCAACACAGGTTTTTGTCAATCGCTTAGTTTCTATTTTTGTGGTGTTACACTGGGTAAATTTGCAAGCAAATGTTAGCAGCTTGTAGTGTAGTTAACTGCTTTTCTGAAGGGCAGCTTGACTGTACTTAACCTACTAAGTTCTGTCTGATTATGAGTAGACTGTAGTTTAACAAGCAATACTTTTTTCAGTGCTTAATGAATCAGCTCCCTGTTCTCAGATCTGGTCTGTTGGTAGACATGTTTGAAAAACTAATTCCTCAAATCTCACAGCTAATGTTGATTCATTATCATATATGTTGTTGACTGTTGCTGATAAATTTAATACTGTTATATGCTAGTCTTTTTTTAAATAGCAACACTTGTCTTCCAGCCAAGGCTAACAAGTCTTAGTGATCTCCTGTGCTCTCCAGCCCCCTGAGGAGCTTTGGGACTCAAGGCAGCTCCAGACAGACAATACGCATGTTGTTACTATATGCTGCTTTTGCACAGAACAGACAGTTGGGGCTGGTGTTGTGCCCGCTGGCCTGACCCTCTTTAGAGTCACTGGGTGGCTTTTGGGGGTATGTTCAATGCTGTGAAACACTGTCAAATGCTGCCTTTCATGGCAATGACATGCTGAAGATTAAGACATCAAGGCTTGTCTGCCAGCAGGAAATTCACAATTCCTCTTGGGTTAATTGGAAATCCAAATGTTTTGAGGTGGAAGACAGTGGGCCAATGCAGCGAGAGCCACGAAAGACTTAATTTGTTACATTAACATTTCTTTCAAAGTGTTCTATCAAAAATGCTAGCGTAGAAACATGGTTAAGAGGATACCTGAAAGCCTTTTAACCGAACTAGTCCTTTTATACTCCATCAGTATTGCTAAAATGCACTCTCGTAACCACACACAAATAATCGCGTCAGGCCCCTGCTGGCTTAGAGCAGCACACTAAAAGCCAATGAATAGCTTAGTTCACTAGTATACAATGTTGAAACACTATGAATTGATTTCTTATCCCTTTCTTCTATGTAATTGGCGTCGCCAAAGATTTTTTTTTATCTCCTTTCGGCCTATTTTTGAAAATGAATAATGCGACAAGCCCCAGATCCAACTTTTCCGCCATGCTGTTTATTTATCTATTCACCCCACCCCCTTCGTCTTACGACACTTCGCATGAAAAGTGGCCACAGAATAGTGGTGACAGCCATGTCTAATATCTCTTTCTGCCAATTTTGGCTTCTTTCCCCTCCTCCGCACTTGATGTCTTTATATTCTCCTGAGAGTGCAGTGGGAATGAAAGGACGAGGCCTAGCTGCTGACCTCCGAGGGAGGAGAGTATTAAAAGACGGGAGCGAGAGAGAGGGCGAAGGATGGCGGGAGAGAGAAAGAGAGGGAGCAGTCTTTCCTGCTGAGAGCCGGCTATCTGGACTGGCAGGCTAAAGCTGGCCTTCAGACGCCTTTTGTCAAAAGGGTTGAGAAGAAGAGAGCCTCCTCTTCACTGGAGCTGAGACAATGCTGGGTTTGTCATCCCTGAGGAGTCTCCCGGTGAGAAAGAGAAGAGCTCGTCGTGGTCAGGGGTAGCCTTTGGGCCTTGCAGATGTTGAAATAGGGATGATTTATTAGGCCCGGTGTCCTCGGTGGCACTTGGCCACCGTCCCAGACAAGAGCGCGAGAAGAAGACAACAGGGGAGATCAGCGGGCCGTTGTGGATCAGAGACATCTTAATACCGTGTATGGGCATGGAGAAATTTGCTCTGCGACCGTCATGGTATTTTTGCCCTCTTTTCACTGAGAAAATAACTCAAGATTAAGCCAAACCCCCAGAGAGGAGGGTACTCACAAAGATCTCTTTCTATCTCTCGTCTTTCTTTCTCTTATTATTAGAAGATCTGAAAACAAAACCAAAAATACTATTTGGTGGTGGCATCGAGTGTCCTTTAAGACATTTGAAACCATTAAAAAAAATTTGCATGCTGCAACTGAAATATGTCAAACTGGCCATATTTACATCAACACAGCACAACAGCAATTGTATCTGAATGGTTGGAGCCAAATAAATGATTTTATAGAGATTCTTCACTGTTTAATACCTGGGGTTAATTCAAACTCTTTCGAGAAATAGTAACAATTTCGGTAACACTTAATATTACAATGTCCTTGTTACACGTTACATGCAGTTACTATTGCAATTAATAATGGTAAATTACACATAATTACAAACAACTAACCCTAAACCAAACCATAACCCTATGCTCATTACTTATTTGTGTATTTACACTGTAACAAAGACACCTTAAAACATTTGGTTACACTTAATTTTAAGGTTGTCATTTAAGTACTGACTAATCTTAAAGTCGACATGAAATCAAAATTGACCCTATTTACTTTGTTAGCGCATATTACTAGTCTTGTGGTGAACAATTAATTCGTGCAAGTTAATACACAGAAAAAAATAGTTTGCCGTGGTAATCTTTAATCAAAATCTGAAAAGTTACTTCCGGTCTGGAATGGCGTTCCTTTTCTGATGACGTCAGTTTGACGGCTTGGGTTGAAAACGCTTAACCACTCCCCTCAAACCGTTAGTCTGCTATGAGCAGAGATGGAGAGGAGCGCTAAAGTAAAACCCTGCCCTCTGTTCAATATTCCGTTTCACTTGGAAATACGTCACAACACTGGAGAAAAGTTCCGGTTCACGGGGACTTTAAGTAACTACATGTACTCCGTATAGTGTTAGGATGAGGGGTTGGTTTGGTTTAGGGTTAGTTGCATGTAATTATGCATAATTTATAGTTATTACTTTACTAACTACATGTAACATATGTAACAATGACACTGTAAAATAAAGTGTTACCAAACATTTCTGCTTTCTTTAGCAAACAGTACTAACAATCATGCTTGAAGTCAGACAGCTTGAAGAAAGTCACACAAACAATATTGGTGATACTGTCTGAGAAAACAACGAAAAATGGCTTAACCACCAGCTACTTCTCCGTTCCTAGACAGCAATGTTTTCTGGAGCTAACTGTTGAACCCAACAGGCTCACTCATTCTCCCAAAGAAACCACTTCTCAAGCACCTCTAGCAGAACTGAATGGCTTTTAATCTCAGCTGTTGTTTGTCCGGTTTACGTCGGGCATTCTTAATAGACCTCAGAGGGTTAGTTAAAGAGCGAAAGTTTAGACAGCTTTCATCAAGTCGGTGGAGAAGATTGATTGGCAATGTAATTTACCCCCACCCCAATGTCCAGCCAGTAAGTGCCTAGAGGAACTGTATGTGTGTAAAAGTGAGAGTGCACAGATGAAAAGACTGATTGCTTCTCGGTGTCAGGGACAGAGGTCCATTGGTGAACAGTTGCACAATGTGGCATGTGACCGGCTAGAGTAACAGGGCTGACGGGACCCGGAGGGGGGGGGGTCATCAGTCATCCGGGCCGAACGCTCTTGTGCCGTCTCTCACGTCTGTCTTCCTATGCTTGCATTTTGACGGAGACATGCACAAAACACCAACATCAACTGACACCTACAGCTGCATACAAGCGTGAACTCACCCAGACTCACCCTTTCAAATTCAGGATCCTGTGTTTCCTGTATCAAACTCCGTTCATAAGCAGGAAACATGAATGAGGAGCTAAAGGGCTTATTTTTGATGGACAGGACACTGTGACAGCACAGAGAAAGCACGGCAAGGTAGATGGAGAGAAAGAGAAACTGTCAGGTTTCCTGGACAAAATAATTTTTTCATTTCGCTCATTCAAACCACCGGCGGTGTCCGCTCGGATCTTTGCGCTCTGTTGTCTGTCAAAACTTTCTGCATCAGCATAAAACCTTTCAAAATGTTTGAGTTTTCTCCCACTAGACATGATTAAATGCTTTTTTTTCCCAGGGTGGTAAAAAAAAGTGCTGTCTTTGTATAAAAAGTGTCAGCTCCATCCGGGAGCTACAGCAAAGGTTAATGACAAACAACGGACAATGAACACAGGACAAAGAGTGGCATACACATCGCCTCTCTCTCTACGTTTTCCTCTCTCTTCCCCCTCTTTTTTTCTCATCCTCTCAATAGCTGTTTTTCATTTCTGTAAATGGGTCATTCTATGAAATGGGTGCCTCCTCCAGTTTGATGAGTTTTCTTAAGTTTTTTTTTTTTTTACATTCTATCAGTCAAACAATAAGTGTAAGACTTCTCAAACTAAATTAATATTTCATATTTTAGGACATAACTATGCTAATTAAGGTAACAGGATTTATATTAATTTGATGTTTACATGTAATGCTGATATGTCTACAAAATATCCACTTTTCAATTGTAAGTTGTTCGCTTTAATAATAACACTATCTTTTTAGAGATGCTTTAAGCAGAATTTGAATTTGTCTCATATTTCATGAAGTTTGCATAATTGATTTTGTTATTTTGCTATTTATTATTGTGAAGCTGCTTTGAGACAATCTGTATAGTATAAAGTGCTCTATAAATAATGGCGACTTGACTGGCCATCCAAAATAAACGTAACAGGGTTGAAATTTCAAGATCAATATAATACTTTTCAATGCTTATTTTATGGACACAAATGGCAACTGTAGACTGACCCAAATGTATTCTTCAAACCGATCGTCTCTTCCCATACACTAGCTGAAAATGAACAGAGAGACTGATAGAGAGAGTGTTGATGGGAGGGAACAAGTGAGAGAAAGATGCAGAAATGCCTCCTCTTCTTTCTTTCGAAGTCTCATCCCTTTCATGTCGGACTCTCTGCCGTTTCTTTGCCCATGTGAATCAGAACAATGAGATGTATGAGCGTCTGAGGGGGCAGCGCGGAGAATACTGGCCTTGTCCTCCAGTTGAAGCTTGACGTTGATTAATGAGAGTGCGGACATGGGCAGAATGTTGAGGAAGGTTCCGGAAGACCTCAGGGGTGTAAAGGGAGGAAGAGGGTATGGGCGGTGACGAAAAACGTGGCCTGCCTCAGGAGGGGAGAGGTAAGAGCCCACGGCCTGGACACAACTCACGAGTCACGACTAACAATTCACAACTCAGGCAAATTCCCTCAAGAAAAACAAGAGTTAAACTTGTACTGTACTTATACAGTATACACATTTACTATTATAAAAAAATAATAAAAAATAAAAAAAAGATTTCCAACAACAACCTTTTTTTATATGTGTTATATTTAAACACCCTAACAATTACTTTAGAACTAATATTACAACTTGTAAAGTCTTGATAAACTTCAATCTTCAGCTTCAATCTTACATTTTCCTCACTTTGATTAAAACTGGGGAAAGCTTATTTCTTCTTTTGCTGCTGTGTAAGATGCCAAAGCCATGATTTTAAAGCCGTACCCTCCTCCTGAAAGCCTGTCCTCCAGCGGGCTCTCTCTCTCCAGTCTGTGCCGCGCGGCTCCATTGTCTCAACTTTCATCTGTAGGTAAGCACCTCACTAAAGCCCCAGCCACTTCAAAACACGTGACAATAGCCAGATTTCCTCCCAATTTGCTTGTGGAAAAAGAGCCCAGAAGCTTTTCAGGAGGACCTGAATAGTCTGGCTAATTCAAGCACAATCCAGGCCTGACCCCTCATTTCCCCTTTACTTCTCAGACCCTATTTAGGTGCCCCTGACTTTCCTAATTCAAGAACAATCCCTGCTGCTTTTCATAAGCCTGTGTTGCACTGAACATATGTGAGTGTGTGTCTGTGACTTGCGAATGGACTATTTAATTCCTTCCTTTCTCAATCCTCAATTTTTTGTCCCTCAAGATGGTGCAGAATAATGCTGCAGGTATGTTGTCATAAAAATATGAACACATTTTCCCAATTTTAGCCCCTCTTCAGGATTAAATTTAAAATATTGTTGATAAAACACTGCTTTTAAAGCCCTCAATGACCAGGTCCGACTATATACAGTAGTGTCCAAAAGTGATGGCTTCTTTGGACTTTATTCAATCTTTTTATTGAATATTTTGAATGCATGTTGTGAAGTTGCGCCTGACGTGTAAAACTAATGTACACATTCCATGTATTTGATGGTGAAATAAAAGGTCCAATATCAGTCCAACATCACAAAGTTGGAGTTATAAATGAACAGTTAGAGAGCTTTTGTCTTATTTGCTGTGTGCGGATTCTTTTTTCTACTTAAAAAAAAAAAAAAAGTATCATTTGTCATGACACAATAAACCATACCAAGTTTTGTGGACTTCATTTTTTGCCGAGTGGTCATACCAAGCTTGCACTCATTATTCCCAGCCTATAATTCAATAAATCACTATGTGGCAGGTATTAGCTATATTATTAGATGTTAATTTGTGGGTTTTAGTGAAAATGGCCTTTAGTGAAAATGGGCAGATGTTAGGAGCTGTTCTCTGCAACCAAAATGGCTATATCAGGTCAATCGGTTTTGGATATTGCTCGTGTAATAGATGTGAATGGTCACAATGACCACAGAATTATTTCAAAGCACAGTAAGACCACTACAATGCGAAAAGTAACGTGCTATGGCTGGCCAAGGAAGACTAGTGGGAATTTTGACAAGAAAGAGGATGCAGCTTCTAAAGACTTGAATGAGACCTCCAACCTCCAATTTCATCTTCAACTGTAAGCCAACGGCTATATGAGGCTGGATTGAGAGGTTGTGTACCATTAAAGAAACCGATTATTAGTTTTATCAACTGTAACAACAACAACAACAACAAAAAACCTTGCATTTGCCAAAGAACATAAGGATTGGAGTATGGAAGATTGGAGTCTGCAGTCCGAAAATTTAAACAATCTAGCATTGGATAGTGTCAGGTAAGTTCATAGGAGATGACTGGAGAGTTTTATACCAAATGCATGCGTATATACAGCATTTGTCTCCTCTCCACCAGTAAGCTGGTGTGTGGTGGGCGTTCTGGCGCAATATGGCTGTCGTCGCATCATCCAAGTGGATGCTGCACATTGGTGGTGGTTGAGGAGATTGCCCCTTCTATGTAAAGCGCTTTGAGTGCAGAGAAAAGCGCTATATAAATGTAATGAATTATTATTATTATTATTATTTGTTGTGTTTAAATCTGATATATAAATTTCACTTACTTTCTTAAATAAGGGAGGAGACCATGCTTCCCGTATCTTTTCTTGTGGACATCAAAGCAAGTGTGTCAATCTCTCACTTGGCAAAACCAGCCAAACTAGACAGATACCATCATGGACAGGTTTTGCTCTTATCTTCAAACTACATGGGTTTTTTATGATAATTATTCATTGTTGAGAGCATACATGTTTAGAGATTGTCAATTTTGTGTTAAGTTTGTATATTGAACTCAGTTCATGCTAATATTAATACATTTCAATGCATACAATTTTGTTACATGTTGTACAATACAAAATTTGGTACGGTGTTCAAAAGTCCAAAGTAAAATCTTGAAAAAAACGTTGAGTGTGTGTGTGCGCATATCTGCTTTCTAACTATTGCCTGTTCGATCTATTTTTCTCAGGGTTTTTTTAAATCTCTTTTTTCTCTTTGACACTTCATTGTGACCCTAATCAACCTCCCCAGTGCCAAAGAGCCGATTTCCTCCTTATGCGTGTTAATATGCTCCTCTGTAGGGCCCCTCCAGCACCTCTCACTTCCCAGGCCGCCGTATTGTTATTAAAGCAATCAAGGCCTTTCTTCGCTAGGTTAAGTGCTAAGAGTTCATAGGGAAACACATTTTAACTGCGTTTCAAACACTTGGTAATCCTCATTTCAGATAAAAAGACAATTTAAAGAAATTTAAACCACAAGTGATGACATGATGTCAGAGCAAAAGGAGCAGCGTGCGGGAGAGAATCATATTTTTGTCGATGTCATTTTCAGGGTTTGGTTTTCACAAGGAAACCACAAAGCCTTTAAATGCAGGTCAGAGGACGTGGTATTGAGTTCCATTAAACAGCCAGAAGCAGACGGAGAGAACCCAGAGAACTCAAAAAAGAGGGGTGAGATATTAAAAACACCAGTGTTGCGGGTAACACATTTCCAAGAAACGACAATAATGTGTTATTTCAAATCCCCCTGAGATTTATGTTTTAAAAACTTCAGAACTGCTGATAAACAAAAATGAGTTTTAACATATTAGACTGCGATCACATTTACCATTGATCTGTGAAATCAAGTAATTCCAATAGGATTGAACGCGATCGAGAGTGAAAAATTTCACCACTCAGAATTCGCTCATGGACACTGGACATGTTTTTGCAATGCGACCGCATTTACATTGCATAAAATGTAATCATGTACCATAAGCAGTTATTTTTAAAAATGAGTACTGGAATATTGTACCTTGTAAAATGAACATCTCCCAACACTGAAAGGCAGTGAAAGTGCATTGAAGAAAGAAAAAGAGAAGAATGCTTATTGTTGTGGTGTTACTTGCAGGCCATGGGAAGATCAGCTTTCTGCGAGAGCATTCAGGAGCTGTGCATGGCCGCCCTGCGCGGGATACAGTGACCGGACGGAAGAGTGAGAGGGGTTTATCTTGAAATGTGATGGCCGTGGCAGAGGAGACTATGAGAGGTGTGCTATGACTGTCCAACGAGCATGCAACTGTAGATTCTTAAGAACTTCACCAGGGCGTCACGGGAAACCTAGAGCGTAACACCAAATCCTTCCTATACAGTGACTTTTTAGAGGGAGTCTTTGTAAAACTATTTAAATGTAGAATTGTCGGGCCACAATCTTGTCAGGTTGATTTAATATCCCATTTGTTTCTCCAAACAAGAAATAAAGTAAATGGAGTACAGAAAAACTAATTTTATAAATCTATGTGTCAACAATGGACACTTTTCACATTTCCAGGATTCCCAGAAGTGGAAGTCGTCACAGTTGGGTAAAAATGAATGGGAGACTACATCAGATATGCATTCTCATTTGCTCCAATAGCAAAAGAAAAAAGAAAAATCCTTATGAGGTATGCCAAAAAAATCCTAAAAAAAGTATGTCAACTTATTCTACTAACCCGTAGTAGACTACAGTCTACTAAAACTCTATGTATGGAAGCTTGTTTCCGCCACAGAATAAAATATTTTAAAAGATTGCGACTTTTTGTCTCAGAATTGCGAGATATAAAGTCAGAATTGCGTGATATAAAGTCGCAGTTGCGTGTTATAAAGTCAGAATTGCGATTCTGACAATTTTTCTAGCAATTGTGAGTTTATATCTCGCAATTCTGACTTTATAACTCGCAATTGCAACTTTATATCACACAATTCTGAGATAAAAGGTCAGAATTGAGAAATGTAAACTCGCAATTACGAGTAAAAATATGAATAACTTTTTATTTTTTTATTCTGTGGTGGAAACAAGCTTCCATACTAATGAGAGTTACATGTAGTTTTAAGTAACTTATAGTTAGTAGAATGTCTAAAGTGAACATCGAAATCATTTTCTAATAAATCAATTTCTTTTATTTTTTTTATTTAATGTCAAGGAAATATAACATTGAAACCAGTAAAATAGCTATATAAAAAGCTACATTTACAGTATGACGTTTATAACTGTGAAAGTGCATCATCACAGTATGATAAAAAGAAATAATAGTACTTATTTGTTAAATATTGTCCAATATTCATTATAATGAAAAGTGTCTGACTGGCTGTTTTTATATATATATATATACAGTATATATATATATCAGTTAAAAATAATCACTGGCTAATGTTTCATTAAGCACGTATTAATTAAAATACAACTTTGTATTGTTACACAAATGTGCATCTGATAGATCTGTAAATAGCGTTAGAACAGGTAGAGTTATCAGTCCGTAGCAGTGAAAGGCTATACTCTACTACCTACACACTGACCTCCCTGTCCTGCTCTTGGCCATGGGCCACATTAAGTGCCTGTCGTAAACAGACTTGATTTCCTGATCTACTATCACATGGAGTCAAAACAATCCGTCTACAACTGCTGTGCTGATTTGTTTATGGACGGAATCAATCGTCTTTGAATAAATCAGAGCTCTCCTGACTAAAACAATTACCAAGGTAATTTTACCACGATAATGACTTTTCTGTGCCATCCTTCCAGACTTTTAAGAAATGATTTACCTTGACAAAGCACTCTAGTTTCAAGTTAAAACATTACTGTCAAACTGATGTTTGAAACCATGATGATGCTTAGTAATTAATTTATAGTTTTTTATTGTATACAATTTTTTTTTTTACTATAATTACTTCCGTGATTATTATTATTATTTAAAAAAAAAAAACATGGTCTATTTTTTTTTTATTCTTTTTTTTTCCTTGAGTTAACCTGACCACCTGTTTCGCCCACAATGTGCACTGAAAAAGAAAAAAGAAAAAAAAAATTCCAAGAATAAAAGAAAGAAAGCATAGGGACACTGTATGAGCCGAAATCCTCTCTCAGGACTGTCATGTGAAGAATTCTCTCTCCCTCCTCTGTCACTCCCTCCTGCTCAGCCTCTCTTCTTCTCTGTTTTTTAATAAAGCTGTTTGCTTGTCAGCTCTTTTCAGGCAAGGACCCCCAGCCATGTGAAAAGTTAATCCCTGTGAGTCTGCGAGCAGGCTCCATCTCCCTGGGAACCCCCTCGCTCAAGCAGACTCAAGGACGACCCTGACAAGCTTGGAGTGGGCGGCCCGGGCCTGACCAGCCACTTGAGGCTGGGCCTCTCTCAACCACTTCTGCTCTATTCCATCCTTTGAGGGAGCTTTTGATGGGACAGCCTGACAGACAGTGGGATTTTGGATTTACATCTTCAAGTGCTAATCAAGTTGAAAGATGACAGTGGAGGAAAATAGATCTTTTAATGCACCCCCTCCATCCCAGCTTCCACACTATTCTTCCCCAAGACACCACTTTGTTCAGGAGACTTCAGGTTTCATGTCAATAATAAATGTGAATAAGCTATGACTGTTCAAATTGGAGACTGGAATGCACAAGCTAGTTCCAAACAAGTTAGCTTGATCCATTCGATTTTATCCTTTGATTTATATTTTATGCTTTTCTAAAAAGTGACCAAATCCAAAACAGATTGCTAAAAACTCAAATTGCATACACCCAAAAGCTGAGACCATCAGGAAAGTAAATAATAATAATAATAATAATTCTTGCAACTTTTAAGAATACAGGTGTGTGGTAAGGTTTGGACCTTCATGGTTTAAAAACATAGTAAATAACATAGTACAAATTCATATGGAAGCTTGTTTCCACCAGGGAATAAAACAATTAAAAAAAAATTTGCAACTTTTTGTCTCACAATTGCAAGTTTACATTTCGCAATTCTGACTTTATAACATGCAATTCTGACTTATTTTCTAAGAATTGTGCGATATAAACTCGCAATTGTGAGTTATAAGTCCAATCCTGAGGGTAGAAAAAGACAACCTTTTAAAAAAGGGTTTTTTTTTATGACACGCAATTCTGACTTTATAACTCACAATTGTGAGTATATACAGTATCTCACTATTCGGAGAAAAAAAACTCAGGAATTGTGAGATAAAAAGTCGCAATAATCTTTTTAATGTTTTATTCTGTGGCAGAAACAAGCGTACATAAATTCATAAGAAATAGCCACCTTGTTAAATAGTCATGTTTTCTCATGATATTGGGATGGATTTTAGCTTGTCTGATCAAGCAAAAGTAACCTCTAAAGGCCGGAGCTTAGCTAAGAATGAATTTGGTCTTGGAAGTGATGAGAAATGTTTGAGTTCAAAATCTGAGACTTTTGATTGCAACCTTTGTTATCCTGGCAAGTCTGAGATCTGGGTTCTGGGATCTTTGCTGTCTAGGAAAAACAACTGCGATATTAATGAGACTCCGATTGTGATTTTTCTTTCCTATGGGGAAGGTCATTTGCTCCGTACCGTATGCGAGTATGAAGAGACTCAAAGCAGCTCATTATGAAGAGGGATGTGTTTTACTGACTAGTGTGGAAGAGCGCAGCCAGGGGCAGCCAGCCATCTAAATCCTCTCTTTCTCCATCCCTCTCTCCCACCCTCCCTGTTCATCCCCCGTCTTACGCTCTCCCAGGCCTGAAAGCAGCAGAAATTAGTTTTGAGGGAAACAAGTGCGATTGGGTCTGTATAGGTCAAGACGGACTTTGTTCCTGTCTGAGGGTTTATCTAAACTACAGCTGCGTTGGACAATGGGCCAGGGGTGGCTGACAGAAACCCAAGCTGTGAGGGCTAAATTACTGCACTGATAAGACTGAATTAGATGCTATGAAGTCCAAGAGCTCAAGAGACACTGAAGAGTAGACGAGAGACTCGGTCGATGACACAGAGAAAGACAGACAAAACAAGATAGAAACTAGATAGAAGCTGCCTTGCCTTGATTCCTAAATGACAAATTAAAGTCAAATGGGACTGATTTGGAAAACATAGACAGCAACTCTTATATGTGCTTCCATGTGAAGCAACTGGAAGACTTGACTCTTTATTGATTCTATAGTTTGACTTTGACATTAGCATGTTGCTAAGCAAACTCTTCAGTGGAAGTCTGCGTGGGACTCCCACTCCTGTAAGATTCTGTCCCACTCTCGCTAAAAAACAAGCTATATGTCTTTCCACTCCGGCCAACAACGTTTACGATTTATCCCGCTCCTGCTTGCAAAATCCGGCAGGTAGAGATCTACATCGATTTGTCCGTCCCATTTCAGTATGATTCCATCTCGCTCTGGTGTCATAGACTATTTGACCAATTATCACACAAACACAACGTTTCAGACGTGACCTTTGTTGCATTTGAATGCAAAAGGAAGGTGCTTTCCCTTTCTCTCACATTAAACCAAAAATCATTGAGAATATCCAACGCATTCTCATCCTAGGGCGTCATATACTGACGCTTTTGACATTCCGTCTACATCGAACGCACATGGCACCCTTTAGCGTCAATATGACACGCACAGAGCTTTGTTCGGTTATGGGTAGGTTTAGGTCTGGGGTAGGGTTAGGGTTAGACCGCTAGGAGGCGCCTTCTGGCCCATATCTATCTGCGTCTCATATTGACGCTAAAGGGTGCCATGTGCGTTGGATGTAGACGAAATGTCAAAAACGTCAGTATATGACGCCTTGGGATGAGAACGGGCTGGAATATCCAACCCTGCACTTGTATGCTGTTTATTTCTGTTGAGCAATCTGTAATACATTTGTATAACGTATATTTCATTTTAGAGATACTAAAGAGATACTTTATACTTTATTAGATATTTATATTTTGTTGGAGTGTCACACTTGAGTTGGGTCCTGCAGGAATTCAGACCTCTTCCCTGCAGTATAAAAACACATGTTCTTATCAAAATGTTCTATTTTATTTTAGAAGGTATTTCTTTTGGATTGCATTCACTTAATTATGCTGTCTGCCTTTAAGTCTTCGCTTCAAGAAGCAACTCATTAAGGGTCAGATTTACTGAACAGTGCAAATTAGCGTGAGATCTCAATTCCAAAAAAGCGCCGATGGGAGTGGAAAGTTCTGCGCGTGATCTACTGACGACACGCAAATTAAAGAACACAGACGTAGCCGGATCATTTCCATAATGACCAACACAATCTACCAAGAGATACGCAGATTATTGTCTGGTTTAAGACGTGCTGTTTTGGGCGGTAAATAATGGAACAAATACCAGGAAACTAGAGTTTAGTAACACAGTAAACAGTGACTAGAGCAAACCTTAGTAAAACGCCTCTCATGATTCATTTAAATACTCTCCTCCCATAAATTCTGCATCTGAAAGATAAACTCCTACAAATGCATATGCAATAAGGTCAGCTGCAAAAATACCTGTGTCCATGCCTTTTTCAGCGCAAATTTTTCACTGCGTGTCTTTAAAAAATCCTAACAGTAGTTTTTTAATGTCAAAAGAGGGTTTGTGCTGGTGCAAGCTGTTAGTATATCTGGCTCAAGTAAAGTCTTGGAACACAGCTATTGTGTACAATGGACAGAGCTAATGTATACAACTTCAATCCGTTTCAAACATTAAGCTATTTTACAGTACAGTAACTTACATAGAAATGTGTGTAGACGTGTAAGGTTTCTGCAAGAATATGCGCCTGCTGATGTCAAGAATCTTTCATTGTAGCTGCCAGGGTTTGTATCATCAAGTGATCTATCATGCAGGATAGAAACGTACAGTAGTTTGTGCCTCTCTATAAGGTAAAAGTGGCCCTCTGCCAGCTGATTTAGGCTGTGGACTCCAGCAGACTGTGTAAAACAATGGACGTAGTGTCCGTGATGTCACCCGTAGGTTTCTGAAGAGCATTTTTTAAGCCCAAAGTTGGTGTAGCCGGCCGTCGCCATCTTGGCAGCACATCACTCCCGGATAACCGAAAATAGGCAAAGAGGCGGGACGTGGGTGGAGCTGAGGTGACTAGTTTTTTACAGTCTATGGTAATTACAGGTCTATTTCCTACAAATATTTTTGAGGACATGTCAATGTTTAAAACAAATACTTCCAATGTAGTCTGTGTTAGTAAATTTTACGCTATATATTTATGAAATGTAGGCATAACATTATACAACAACGTTTCAGACTGTTTTATGCCTATGGTTTCAGCCTACAGCTAATCACAGTCTGTCAAATTCTTGAGTGTAGTTAAGTTTTAAATAAAATTATAAATAATAAATAAATTATTTTAAATAAATTAAATAAATGTATAGATAAAATTATATTCGAATTTCACTCAACGGAAAAAATGGAGCCCAGACTACTTGGATGGTCTGTTAGTACAATTAACGGCACAGCAAGCCATATTATTTGATAATTGTATGAAATAATCCTGAAAAAAGCACGGCTAGTAGTGACAGTAGCGGCAATCCACGTCACTCAAGTGGCCACACCCTTAATTATGCAGAACTTTAAAGCTTAATATAATTTAAACGGATGAGTTATACAAAAATTCACCCTTCTCACAGTTGTCATGAAGGGTAAAATTTGCTATATAGACCAAAACAACTTTTTGTACCAGGCTGTAAACATATTTTTTTCTGCTGTAAAGTTAGGCATTTTAACATGTGGGGGTCTATGGGATTGACTCCCTTTTGCAGCCAGTCTCTAGCGACCAGTCGATGAATTGCAGTTTAAGTCACTTCAGTGTTGGGTTCAAAAGAGAGACCGGAAGTTTGCCGCTCGGGCAGTACACTATGAGAACTACCAAGGAAAGTCTCAGGAACTGCAGATTTGCTCATATCACACCTTGCATACTGCTAGACGACTTTTAATATCTGCCAGTGCTGTTAAGTATGCCATGTCTTCGACTTACAGTGTCAAGCAATATGACACGTGTATTTTAAGACTGTGGATCTTGTTACCCATCTTGTTCTACAAGTGCACCTATCTGCTATTATCGTCAAATCTACACTTGAGCCACCAGACACATACTTTAGTTCACACACACAAAAAAAATATGTATAATTCAGAATTTACTCACCATCATGTCAGTCCAAACCAATAATACTTTTGTTCAACTTAAAAACACAAATGCAGATATTTTTTAATGAAAGCTGAGAGATTTCTGTTCCATCTAAAGTCTATTCCAGCAGTTTAATCGGAGTCTTCTGAACACATCCACACATCAAGAAACACAAACATGCCTGCTTGATACACGGGAACAAACCTCATTGGTTCTTGTGTGTCAAGCAAGCACATTTTCATTTGGGTTTCGAAGATAAACAAACGTCTCACGGGTTTGGAACGACCTGAGGGTGAGTAATTGATAAGAAAATGTTCATTTTGGGGTGGACAAACCTTTTAAATACAGTACCCTGCAGATAATGTATCTGTGCCATTAAGGCGCACTTAAGCATTAGAAAAGCACCTTACGTCCTGTAACGAAGGTGTGTGTACATTATCTTCAATGAGTGCTTATGTTAATATATTTAAGAAAGAAAGAATCATTCTTGTGACACTGATATTTTCCCAACGAATGAGATGTTGTTTTACTGAATTAGTGCAGTGAATAAACTCCAGAAATCTGTTTTACAAAGGAATTAGTCCAAATATTTAATATAAAAACTGATCTGACAATTATTCTCATGGCAGACACTAAGTAAACACGAGGGGTGACGGTTCCTGCTGACTTTGTTTCAGTGTGACATAACATACATACATGATATCACTTGGACTCGTAGTCATCTTTAAATAGGCTCTGTAGAAAAGTGGTGTCATTGATGGAAATTAGTGTGAAAAATGTGTCCCACAGAGCTGGACGACAGATTTACAGGGATGGGTTAAGCTGCCGAGAGACACAAGCACAGAAACAGTCATTATTCCTACAACTCAACCACAACTTGACACACGGCTGGGTTTCAAAAAGACGAGAGAGCTGGTGAATGGGCCAAGTCTCCCTTCCAGGATAATGACAAATTTAACATTTCTGCACAGTGAAACAGAATGTCGTCATTGTCTTTGGGTTCCTAAATGGCTGTTATTTCACATAGTCGTCTTGAGGAAAGAATAACACTCAAACATCAGTCTTTTACGAAGAGAGACACACACATTATGGCACACCTGGGGCGCTTGAGTGTTGCTCTAACTATGACAAAGAGCTTGAACTTTGAGTGACTTAAGAGACGTTTTTTTCCACACCGTTATTATGCTTGTCTGGTTATTAATTTATTGTATTTTGTATTGCTATCATGGTTGGTAATCAAAACAGTATTGTGCATCTATTTTTGGCTGTAATGATCTGAAAACATTTGCGGCCAACAAAAAGAGGGTGGCGACCAGGATGAAAACTACGCCTCCTATTTTTCCATGAAAGAAATGGTGGACTTTAAATATGTAGACTTTCCATATACATTTGAAGTCAAATGACACTGCAAGATGACCTGTGACCATTTATTTCATGATGCAAGTTTATATTTTTGTACAATGTGCCATATAAAATAAAAGCAGTGGGTCACTTTCACGAAACAGAGATTTATTAGTCCTCAATGCTTACAGATGCTCACTTTTTTACAGAATGTTTCAAAAATTGCATTGACCTTCAACCCCATAACATTCAACCTCAAAACATTTTAAATGTAACAGGGCTGAACAGCTATTGGAGAAAGAAAAAGTTAGCCAATTTAGGTGTTATTTATATTTGAGGTGTTATTTAAGGAGCCCCTAAAGGGACTTTCACATGCGCACTATTGCGAAAACTTAGCACAGGAATTGTTTGCATGCTCGTGTGTGACATTTTCCAGTTAATGTATACTGTAACCTACGTCCACTGCCATCTTACTATTAAGAAAATTAGTTAAATGGGCTGATGCCGCAATATGCGACTCAGTGTGCATTGTCCTATATGCTATTGCTAAGTTTTGTGTTTCATAAAAAAAGATAAGTAAAAAGTGCTCATAATTTGGACTTTCTTTAGAGCAGTTCATCTAGTATGAGGCTGAATCCAGATACTTTTCATTTATTTATTAATTGGTGTGAACCTCCCCGTTATTTAACGCAATGCTTATGGCTTTGCTCGCAATAAGCGCTGTTAGAATTGAATGAAGAAAGTCAGCATTTCTCCGACACCTGTAAGGATGCGTTAAATCCGACAAAGTAGTTTAATAAAGGGATTCTTTTTAAATATGAATTTTTAGCACATTTTACTGAACCATATTTTTTTAATTGTCCGTTAAAGTTTTATGTGGGACAATATAAATACACTGCCCTAACAAAATCCAAATTTTGAGTGCTTTTTACTGTACAATTTATTTATTTATTTTATGAAATATTAAAGGAATAGTTAACTTAAAAATGAAAATTCTGTCATAATTTACTCACCCTCAAGTGTTTTTCAAACCTGTATGAATTTCTTTCTTCTACTGAACACAAAGGAATATATTTTGAAGAATTTCAGTAACCAGACAGTTGAAGGACCCCGCTGACTTCCATAGTAGGAAACAAATACTATGGAAGTCAGTCAGGGGCGGCCTTAAGCATCTGGGGGCCCGTTTCAATAACTAATATGGGGCCCTGCCCACATAAAATGTAAACATGTGCAGAGCAAGGATTCTTTTTGGTTTGCATCATTATTTTATTACGCGCACTTTCAGCTTCATGAACAGGCACCACTGGCATATGTACGTTTCATTTCCTATTCAAATTATTTCCCTGCTCAAAAAAAACAACGTTTTAACCTTACGGAAAAAAGGCAAAGTATAAACACATAAACTACCGGTATTTATTTACTTCAGATCACCATTCGCGGGGGCGGTAAACGTCGCCATGGTAACCGCGGCGCGACTCAAGTTTGACCAATCAGAGACATCAGTGTTTTGCTTAGAATTATGGGTAGTGTAGTATTTCTCCAGAAGATCGCAAATAACAAGGTTGATTTTTATACTTTGTGGCTTTTATAGGAGCAGAAACTTTCGTTTCACAGCCTCGTAGCTCGTGGTCAATCTAACTTGGATGGTTTAGGGGTCTCCAACCTTTTTTAGCTACTTTTTAAAAATGAAAGTGGCCGAGAGCTATATGCAATAATTAAATCTCTTAAATAATGTCTCATAACTCTCATATTAACAACTATGCTAACTGTTTCAGACCTAAACGAGTTATTGTAGGCCTATATATGTCACCCTTAATTGACATATAAAAAAAAATATTATACTGTAAAAACACATAATTATTGTTGATTTTATAGTGCATCATAACTAGAGATGAAATGGTATGAAAATGTAATTTCATGATTATAGTGACCAAAATAAGCATGGTTATCACATAATCCTGTTCAAAAAGTATTAATACCACACAATAAAATCAATTCACCAAGTTTTATGTCGAAAACCAGCAAATAACAAATAAACTTACCATCAATATGCACTTTTTGTTTGCATAAACATTAAAATAGTAACATTAAAAATGATGGCCAAATTTGAAAGGAGTGACTTGCAACATGTTATCTACTAACATGTACAAGTTCAAATAAAGTTTTGACAAAAAAGTTTTTATAAAAAGATAAACCTCGCATATTTCAGCCTTTAAATCATTTTTATAAAAAGAATGATTCAAAAAAGACAAAATACTGACATTTACAATGCACATTAGCTTATCTTTTATTATTAATAGTAAAATTCGGTCCGATTTTCTCGTGGCGTCTGTCGTTGCTATGTACCATGCGCTCTCCACAACGACAGAGAAGTTTTAATAGCTAATGGATTTCCACTACCGATAAACGCTTGCTGTAGCTCTGCTAGAAGATTTATTTACGGAGAAGAAAAAAACACCCGTAGTTTGGGTGCACCCCCATCCTTCATATTGACTCGCGCCTGGAAAAAATTAGTGCGTCGCTTCAATTATTTGAAATAACGAACTTGAGCGTGCAAAAGACGCGATATGTGAACGGCCCTTGGCGAGCTACCTCCAATCAGGCCACGAGCTACTCTCGCGAGCGACGTGTTGGAGACCACTTTAGACATTATGTCTGAAAATAAATATCCTAGGGAGAAAATGGATGGGATTTTCCTGTTCTGTTGGGGGCCCCCTTGGAGGGCGGGGCCCGTTTCAATTGAAACGGGTGAAACATAGGTAAGGCCGCCTCTGAAGTCAGTGGGGTCCAACTGTTTGGTTACTGAAATTCTTTTGTGTTCAGTAGAAGAAAGAAATTCAAACAGGTTTGAAACAACATAAGGCACGGTTTCTTAGCCGCCACAGAGGATGTGTTAAAGTGAACATAAGGCCTTGAAATATGACGTGCAGCCCTAGCGAAAGACAAATTTTGAGCACTTTTTACTGTACCAGTCTCTTTTTTTGCAAATAGGACAATGCAAACAGCCGTATTACTCCATCAGCCCATTTTGTGGCGTGGTTTCTCGGACACAACAGACAGATATAAAACGGATATATAGCTTTGATATTAGCACTGCCCTAACAACATCAAACACATCCGTATTTTTACAAAGTTCCCTTTAGGGGCTCCGTAGTTATTAGCCATTCATTAGCCATGTAGGCTTATATTTATGTATAATATGCTATGTAATATAAAAGCAGTGGGTCACTTTTAAGAAATAGCTGTATTAGTCCTCAAGAGTCCTCAAAAATACACTCAACCCCAAAACATTTTGAATGTAAGACGGCTAAATGGTCTATTAAAAAAGTTATTTTAAGCTTATTTTAGCCATTTTTGAACTGTCATTCAACAAAACATGTTTTGAAAGAGAAATATCATATGGATCATTACCATTTTTTTAATGAATTCACTACAATGCACAGGAAAATGCCTATTCAAATGATAAATACATGAATTTCAAGCTAACTGTGAAAGAGTTTAAATAATGTAGCAATTTAGGGTGATAAATAAATAAAAACTTTCTTGAAATTTTGATGTACAAAAGTCACCGTTTCCTGACAATGACTCCAGTGTCAAAACCACACATCAGTTATGTAGTACAACCTAACGGACTGTAGGAGCCATTGATCTTAGCTTCTGTAAAGAAAACACAAAGTCGTTGAAAACACTGACTCGAATGTGAATTTGATTAACTTCAGCGAGAAGAGACAAATATCATCGTGAAGAAACAAATACACACTTTCAATGTGAAAATATCACTGTAATTAGCAACATAAACATCCCAGACACACGTCATGATTCAGTGTAGTGGAGAGAGGAGGCAGTGTCTGCAGTGGCCTCGGGGCACAAGAGACCATGATGGGCCTATTCATCAACACACACATGAATGATGGGTTTTCACTGCACACACAACTCACAGGCCTCCAGTAACCTGCTCATACCCAGATGGAAACAGAGGTTAAGGGAATGTTTGATTAATGTCGCTGGGCGATCCACCTGGAAACTTGCACGTATCACAAATCAATGCAAATAACACGTATAGTTACTAATACTAATAGAAATGCTTGCCTTAGCAAAAACCTCTAATAATGCTATGCAAGTTGGAGAATAACAAAAGATGAGAAAACCGAATTAAAGACCTTGTTATCGCCCGGCTGTATGAACAATTTTCATTAAAGTGAAAGATTAATTAACAGATGGGGTAATTGGTTATGAACAAATGATAAGGCATCAATGCACTAATAAATCCTGACATTTAATTTGCTGCCCTCTTCCCCCGCTATCAATTACTGTGTTCCTGGGAATAATTGACAATGTTTCGGTAAGACTTAAGAAAGGCGGGCATCTTTCAAAGCTCCTAAAATGCTCCTTTGGTGTAGACAAAGCAACATGGACCATATGTTTAATATTAGGTGTAATCTGTCCTACTCAAGTGCTCTGAAAACTGGGAAAATTGGATTAAATTGGCTAATGGCATGTTTAAAACCTCCATAAAATCAATGTGAGTGGAAGGTTTTACAGTGTTTTTGACTTGCGCCTTCTCTTTGTGCATAAACAAAGGTTGGCTCTCAATGATGCAAAACTAATATATGCTGGTCAACAGAGATCTCAAAGTCCACAGGAGAAATATTGATTAATGCCATGTGGATCGGAAAGGGAGAATATTTGCACAATAATGAGCCTGTGGTATTAAGATGTGTTTTTTTCATTCTATCTATCTATCTATCTATCTATCTATCTATCTATCTATCTATCTATCTATCTATCTATCTATCTATCTATCTATCTATCTATCTATCTATCTATCTATCTATCTATCTATAGCTATCTATCTATCTATCTGTCTGTCTGTCTGTCTGTCTGTCTGTCTGTCTGTCTGTCTGTCTGTCTGTCTGTCTGTCTGTCTGTCTGTCTGTTTTATGCAACTGTCTGCAAATTTAATTACCTGAAATATGTATGGAAGCTTTAAAGGATAGTTTGACAAAAATAAAAATCATCAAATCATTTACATTTCTGAATCTGTATTCCTTATTTTCTTCTGTGAACACAAAAACAGATTTTTAGAAAAGTGTTTTATTGTCCATACAGGGGGTCCAGTTTAGTTTTCAACCCCAAATACTTTTATTGTATAAAAAAAAACAAAAAAACATTATTCAAATCAAAATTATAGTAATCAATCATATTGTAAAATGAATTACTTTTTCGTATAAGTAAATTAAATAAATCCAAAATATTTAATATTATTATATTATATTATTATAATATATTAATATATTTAATTTACTTATTATTATTATTATTATTATTATTATTATTATAGTGGTGCTGTTTTGGAGGTCTGTGAAAAGGGTGAAATTGACTTTATTTTATATAAAACATAAAAATAAAATATTAATTAATTTCCTTTGGCTGTTAAATTGCATTAATCTCAGGTGATATCCTTAAAAAAAAAAGGAAAAAAAAGTATTGTTTCCCCATTAGCAAAATTGGCCAATTTTAAAGAGAACCCTGCCTTGAGATGAATGGAAATGTTAATATAAAGCTTTCTTCAGGTATTACTGACTTCCTTGATTTTAAGATTGTAAAATGACTCACATCAGTTCTAAATCACAGAGGACATTTCCAAATGCTGCATCTCTTTAAATCCCTCGTCCAATTGTCAATCATTCTCAGTCTTTCTTTCCAAAAACCATTAGCATTGTTCACCTTTAAGGCAACCTCTCTGTACATTCTTCACAAGATGTTCAACAAACCGAGCAGACAAGTTGCAACTGTGCCGATGGAGTATCTCCACAAATGCTTAGTGGCTAAGCAATTCCACACAAAAGCTGGCAAACAGAAAGGTGAAAGGCAGGGTCAGGACAGATAGCGCCGAGGCGTGGCGCTCAAGTCAAGAGGGATGTTAGCGTAAGGACAAACAAAGTCAACCACGGGCATGAAAGCTGCCTGTCAGAGGCGGATTAGGAAACAAAAACATTCGGGCAAAAATATGAGGAACAACCATGGAGAATCAAACATCTGTCACGTAGACCAAAGGCGCAAAGCGAACACTTCCAGCACCAGGTATCGCTAAGTCAACAGCACGGCAAATATGAGAAAATGGCGAGGTAGAGCTTTTTTTCAGCAGGATGAATAATGCTGATATGGAAAAGTACCTTGTGTCATAAAGGCAAATAGGGAGTTTGCGTTGCAACAAAGTCATCCCTAGGTCAAAGTCTTTGAAGTTTTCGAAGAGGTGGAGAAATAGAGGACGGGTGGCATCGATATCGAGCCTCAAGAGCCTTAGAGATCTCTATGAAACAGAATCGGAAGTAAATGGTGAAGCACACATTTCGAGAACTGTAAATTCACTGTTGAGTTGTATACTGGCTAAATCAATGAGAGGTTATTCATTACATACAGAGAGGACAAAACACTTTTCAGCCGAATCAGTCTTGGAAACTTTTTTTTTTTTTTTATACTATAATGTCTTTTATGTACAGATTTGATTGTTTTACCCTTTTACCCTATGTTTGTGTTTAATATATAAGAAATGATAGCTAAAACAGCCCAAGTAAGGCTTGTATTTCATTGTTGGTTACTATGTAAATGACTATTCATAAAAATAAAAACAAACACAAAGATGACGGAATTCTCCAGTGATGCACATATATTCACTGTAGTCTCAAAGGTTTGTCATGTGCATCTTACCACAGATTATAACTGGATTGTTCAGTTTCGCTCAAGCATTACAGAATCCAATGATTCTTAGAAACAGTTCCTGTTACATGTTGACAGAAAAAAAAAAAATGAATGTGTCTGTCCTTCCGTTTTCATAACATACTTAAATGTCTGACAGTGTAAATTAGAACATAAGGGATGGGTCCAGAAAACCTTACGATAAATGACACCAAACAACATCACCGAGGTCAAACTGGGTTTAACATCAGATCTACCACACCCGCTGACACTGCCAGGGCACGGCGTGTGTACACATCATTTATCTGGCTTTTGAAGAAATGCCATAGCAAGCTTTCTCCTTCTCTGATTCCCTCATACATTGATTCTTTTGTTTCTTGGTGGAATAAAGAGTTTCCTTATAGGTTTGTTGTTGAAATAAAGTTCTGTCAGTGTCACCACCCACATAAACTATTCATTTACTGCTAAAAATACTCACTGAGGTTGCTAATTTTATTTACATGGAAAAATCAGTTGAAAAGTGAGATACAAGACTGTTTCAGGAAGTTAAAGCACATTAGTAATCGTTTTTAAAAAATGATGGCCACCATAATTAAGTATCCTTTCCCTGGCGAGTCCTGCAAAATGTGTGAATTATCCAGTATTCATGTGAACATTCAAATATGGTGCACCAAGACATTTTTGCGCAATGAGAACAAATTTCATTTTATTTCACAGACATCAAATAATCTTATACTGCATTTTTCACAGTATTAACTAAAACTACTGAAAATATATTTGTTTTAACTGAAATAAAGCTTAAATAAAATAAATACTTACAATTTGCCTTGGTTAATGAGTAAAACAGAAAAAAAAATGCTACATAGAAAAATCTACGGTATGGCTCAATGTCTAGCAAAATAGAAATTTAAAAATGACCAAAAGCACATAACTAAACAAATTAAAAATTTTAACTACTGTAATATATAAATACATAATAATATATGAAAATATATAAATAATACGAATATAATACTGGTTCCACCAACAACAACAAATAAGCAAGGTTTGAATCAAAATAAGGGTGAATAAATGTCAGAATTTTCATTTTTTGGGTTAACCACCCCTTTAAAATTCAGTTAAATTAATTTTGATTAAAGATAGACTGTGACTTTTGAATTTAAATAATGAGTCATACATTATCAATCCTTCTTCCAAAATGAGTTTTTGGCCCAATCCCAATTCTATTTTATACCCCTTCGCCTACCCCTAACCCTTCGCCTACCCCTTACCCTTGCCCCTTGAAACAGAGTGGCAAGGCGTAGGGGTGAAAATATATCCCCTAAGAAATGGGACACCACTACTACACCGTTACACGTCATTATACGTCGTTGCTAGCGCCAACGTCACAGGAGATGCGCCAATGTTTATCACAAACTTCCAAGATGCCGTCGTCAGCTGTAGTCTTGCGTGAGTTACAGCTATTTTTTTGCATTTTTCTTCTGAAGTTCGCAGAAAACAACGGAGATGACGATATCTTCGACGCCTAATGCTGCATTCACACCAAACGCGAATAGAGCGTCTGGCGCGAGTGATTTCAATGTTAAGACACCTTTACGCGCGTCTGGAGGTCTTGGAGGCGCGAATGAGGCGTTTAACGCGGCGCGGTGGACGCGAATTCGCCTCATTCGCGCGTCCACTTCGTTTCAAACTTTTGCTTTTTACACGCGCCATATTGTTAACGAACTTTAGCGATTTTTTTTGCAACCGTTGAATAACATGACCGTAAAAATGAACACAAGATTGAATGTGACATAAAGAAAATTATTATTGGCAGTCATGTTGCCTCTGTAGCCGGTGTATGCAGGTACATTTCTCATACCTCTTCGTTTGAAGTGTGGTCCCGAAAAAATCTTAGTTTCAAGGGCTATCTGGCCCTTCCCCTTACCCCTACCCCTCCAACCAAAAGAGAATCGAGACAACCCTACCCCTTCACGGGAACGCGCAAAACGGAGGGGTAGGGACAAGGGGTGAATTGGGATTGAGCCTTTGTCTTACCTTGATTCACTATGACAAGCCTATTATAAGTGTTTATATTTAAGACCTGTCTGGATAGTTTTTGCGGGAAATTGCATACACACCATCATATCTGTAAATAGATAAAAGCTGCTCCAGCTACTTTGACACGTGTATGGTGTGGGAATGACAGAGGTTAGTTACCACAATGAGCAAGAAAGGTTAACATAAAGCAGCTAAATCTCACGCTGAACAGAGGAGAGTCTGCTGGCAAAAGGAGAACGCGACAGAGCTCGTAATAAAACAAGAATCAACATTGGCTTGGCTTTTCGGAGATGGCGAGAAGTGAGGGATTTGAAATGTTGTGAAAGCGATATGGAGATGGCCATTTCATTACTCAACAGGTGAGTAAGGTATTTTACTGAACAGATAAATTGCCATTTGTAGCTCATTGTAAAGCACTATATATTGTGAAGGGTCATATTCATACACACAGTCACGCAGAGCCGAAGCACAAACAAAAACAATGTTTTTCCGCAAAATGCATGTGGTTTTGTTTTTTAAGCGCTAGAGGGTCAAAAGTTAGATGATGTAACTTTAACAAATTCATCATAAGAAAACTCACTGAGTTCACTACTATGCTTTATAGTTGTTTTATCTTGCTCTTGTTGACATTCCCTATATATGTCAGTAAAGGAAGATGTTAATTGAGAAGCACACACACGGCCTATGCTCACACTGTCCCCTCTAGTCATGTCTGGTAGTAGACGGACTGACACACACACACACGGTGACAGCAGTCCCCTATGGAACTAATCTGACAGCATCTCACGTTGGATTGCCAGCGTCCCACCTCACGTTCTATAGTGTGTTCGGCACTTCCGTCAATACCCCAGCTAGTGCCATCACACCATCGACCCCCTTAAACCGACAGAGCCACTGGCAATAAACCTTCCTCTCCGGGACCCCAGAGTCCCGCTCACAAACAGATCTGATTGAAAGCGTCTGTGTCCGGGGTCGCTGTTATAATATGTTGTGATAAAGAGAATCATAATGGCTTTTAAATAGACGGGCTCTGTCTCTTGTTCCTGAGCAGTGCTTTGTGGGTAGAGAGAGAGTGTCTCTGGGAGTGAGGCCCTGAGGCTAAGCATCTCGGAGATTGAGCTGTCCGTCTCGCTGAAATGAATCTGAGTTAACACCTCTTCAGTCGAGACAGGACAGCCTGGGGGACAGACAGAAGAGCACTTTCTGTTCTACCTGCAGTCTCTTCTCATTAACCCACACCTGCAGCAGCGAGCGAACGCTCACAGACATCCGTTCGCTTCCCAGACCTGCTGAGCTGCTTATCTAGACAGCATTTCAAGGCAGGTTCATATACTGTTGGAGGTAGGCAGGATAGTATACTGCATGTAAGCAGGCTATATGGGGAATCTGAATATGTACTGCACGCTCATTCGAAGCTGAAAACAATCAAATTACACGAAATATTAAATAACAATTCCAGAATGCTTTGAGCTCAGATGACAAACATCCAAAATGCCAGACCGGGAGAGAGAAGTGTTCTGTACTTGACCCGTATTGAAATAAAATACACTCGTTTTTCTGGTTTAGGTGTTTGACAAAAAAAAAAAAAGTTGAATTTTTTTCAAATCTTAAAAATGCATTTAAAAAAAACCTGTACTTGCAGAAAATATATTATTTAGGAAATAAAAGGCTACTTAGAAAGAGTACACTTTTGAGACTATGGTACTTAATACACTTAAGTACACTTTTAATAATGTCAAATAAGCACTTTACTTAAAGTCTTAGTATATAATGCATTATAAAAGTATTGTAATGAAGTAATGAAATGAAATGTAATGAAAATAATAAGAAATCTGCAAATATTATAATGCATTTTAACTTTGGTTACAATTATTTATGAAAAGATATAATGCATTATAACATACATTATGAATACCTTTATAATGCATTATACATAAAGGCTTACCAAAAGTTTTACTTCAAATTGCATTTTAAATAATTCTGTTTTTAATAATCTTTTGCCATGCTGTAAAAGAAGTAAACATTTTGATGTGACTAACATAAAGCACATGTAAAGTATAATTTGTACTGTCTGTGTTATTCTAAATTACATGTAAAGTTGATATATTTTTAAATGGCATTTTGAATTGTAACTTCATCATTACAAATGTGTACTTACAAATATACTTAAATACATTACATAAAAGTTTCAATAGAAATGACATGAAAGTATATTTTGGTTTACCATAAATGTTATAGTGGGGCAATAAACCACTCTAAAGTTCAGCTAGCTGTATACCATTTACATGTAAAATGTAATACATTTTCATTTAATTGCAATTAAGTGTCTGAAAACATTACGTTCAGTGAGCATTTTAATATGAATTATTTTAAAGTAACAAGTACTCTTTTTCACAATGGGTCTTGTCTTCCTGACCAGCTGACAAATAACCAAACCCCAAAACAGATCAAATAAGCTACTGTAATATCAATACATACTGTTTAGCAACATGTAAACTAAACTTAGCAAAATGCTAATGCTAAATTCCAACGAGGAGCCCTATGTATGTGACGTGGAGTTGCTGAATATGCAAATCTGTCTACTTATAAGGTTCTTTTTCATGTGGACATAGACAGTGCAGCAAGACAGCTCAAACCATAAAGCTGTGAATAAGGCATTGAATGTTTTGTTTGCAGCCTAGAATATGAAAAAGTGATTGTACCACAGAAGGACATTGGTTATCCAGCATATTTTGCAGTCATGAGAAACCATGTGAGCTCTTAGATCCGTGATTCAAACGCTCGGTGGATATGTGTCTGTGTTTGGCCCATTGTGGCCGGTCTGTAATCCCGCTCTATTAACACCTCTGACTCTTTGCTCTTAGCTGCTCTGCTCCGCTCTCTCACTTCTGTCTATTTGTCTAAGGGTCGGGGTGGAGTGGTGACGTATCCGAGTCCAGCTCCTCAGGGACAGCGCGATGGCTATCTGTGTCCGACTGTTATGACTATCTCTAACAAGAGCAAGAACCCTCCAACCATGGCGAATGGGGCAGACAGGATGTGGCTTAGATGTTTCCTTTTAGTTTTCCACCTTTTAAACCAGATGTTTTATGAGCGTGAGGTTTCTGAATGATTGTTTTCATTTTTCTTCTGAGTAAAACATTTAATGCCCTAAAACGTAAGACAAAGTATAGCTGTAACAGCCGTGAGTGAAATGATTGCCACACGACAACCCTTTAAAGGTGAAGAGTGTGGTTTCTGCACCACTACCAGAAACAAAAGAATTGCAATATTTCCAAAACACTCCCCCCGTCTGTCATTGGCCGGCCAAACAGATAGCGACGCCCCAATATCACACCATTGGTTGTTGCTGTGTGAGGATGCTCAAACAAACAGAGCAATGTTTTGAAACCGCCACAGTCACTATGTAAACAGTATATATATATATATATTTTTTTTTTTTTTTTTTTTACTTATAGTTATCTGCTTATTAAGGAGGGATTGGGGAAATGGCTATTAAAATTCACAAGAATAAGAAATAATGCGATTAAACAGAAAATCCTAAAATTAAGATAACACACTGTCATCCGCTTTCCGGCAGCTGCTAACAAGCATCATTTTTATAGATGGTTTGTCACAGATGGTCCAACAGATGTCTCTCCGGTCTTTAGCAAGTGTGTGTATGTGTGTGTGTGCGCATGAGCAAATACCCATAGATGTGCTCCTTGTCAATCGTTACGCTGTCAGCCAGGGCCTTGAGTGTACTCTTTATAAAACATAATGCCAAAGTACTTGAGCGTGTAAATTAGGGCTGAAATTTGAGAGTTGTGTCAGGCGGACAGAGACAGAAAGAGAGAGAAGCTTTCTCTTGGGGGTCGCATTCTGATGAGCATCGGTCGTGGAGAATCCAACCAAAAGCAGCAAGACCATTAGAATGCCTTGTCTGGGGAATTAAATTAGGCATGTCGAAAGCAAAAATATGATTTCCTTGAGAAAAAAAAAATTGAAAGCATGGTGTTTAGCTGATGACTCTGGGCTGATTATTGCATGTTTCAATGGCTATTTTTGGAACGTTCAAAAGTTTGGGATCGGTAAGATTTTTAATGTTTTTAAAAGAAGTCTCTTATGTTCACCAAGGCTGCATTTATTTGATTTAAGAAAAAAAAAAAGAAAAAAAAAAACTGTAATATTGTTAAATATTATGACAATTTCAAATATTTTTTAAAACGCAATTTATTCCTGTGATGGCAAAGCTGAATTTTTAGCATCATTACTTCAGTCTTCAGTGTCACATGACCCTTCTAATATGCTAATTTTATGCTAAAAAAAACATTCATTATTATTCTCCATTTTGAAACCAGTTGTGGACAAATTTTCAGGATTCTTATGAATGGTAAGTTCTATTTCATTTATTTGAAATAAAATCTATTGTAACATTATACATGTCTTTACTGTAACTTTTGATCAATTTAATGCATCCTTGTTGAATAAAAGTATTACTTAATTTTTTTTATTTGCTTTTTTAATTCTATATAGTGAAAAGGTGGCAAGAGATCTTAAAAATCCTGGTTAATAATGTTCCCCAGTTTATTCTTTGCGATAAAAACGAAAGGTCAAGCCCCATGCATTGAGCGATGGGATACAATATGTCATGCTGTGCTCTGGTTGTATGCTGCACTTTTTTTTACAAATGCAGTACTGTAGGTCAGCAGAGTGAAATAACATACTGGTCATAGTGTGCATGCACATTTATCTGACAATTTCTGCATTGATTTTCAGAATTCTTCAAACCGCATTTAAAAATCATAAAATGTGTTAAATGGAGCAGAGAATACTACGCTCCTAAAGCTAGCTGAAAGCATAAAAATGGTCAAAATGTTTCAGAAATAAATTCTTACTCAGAACCAACCCGAGTAGGTTATAATATAGAGGACCTTAGTGGGGCCCCCCTCCATCACAGGGCCCAGGACAACGTTTCTGGTACAGCCCTGCTCATATATAATTCTAAATCAGTGTAATGGTATCAGTGGAGCAAAGTACACAGTGAGTGAGAAAAGAGAAAAAGAGAGAGAGCGGCTCACATCTGATCAGTCATGTGGGGGAATCAGCATGTGCCCTAATGAGCAATTCCAATATCCTCCGATGTCATGTTGAAATGAAAATTAATAGTTCAATATGGCTCCATGCAAATGCCACGCATCTCCCATAACCCATATCATGTGGCGTGACCAAATGAGTGTATTCTAATAGATGTAGGCAGAAGAGAAAAGCTGATATCTTCAGTAATCAGGGTTTTGAAAATCACCATTAAATGAAATTCAGGGATGGATGGAAAAGAAAAGGGGAGGCGAAAAAACCCCAGAGACATGGAATGAACATCTTTGCTCATGTCTTTCCCACAGACTGTGAGCTAGTCACCGCAGGGTTGACTTACCACATACACCAGTCAAATTGGGCCTTGAATCATTGGAGGCCCTGTTCATCTTCATAAAGGGGCCTTCACACCGGAGGAACCTTTTCATAGTTCCTAGAACTATGGCGGAAGTACCCGGATTTTGGTGTGTTTGCACTGCAGGAACTAGGAACGATTTTAGTTATAGGAATTCCTTCTGGAGGAACCAATTTCTGGTCTAAACCAGCATTATAGAAACTATCCGCGACGTTAGTTTGCCTGATTGGCCGAACGTACGCGGAACACCACCATTTTTATGTAAACACAGATTATAGCCTATATACTGTATTTACTCCACAAACTAACTCTACGAACACGGAAAACAGTGATAGATGGACCTCTCAAACTTTACGCTGAGGAGAAAATCCAACGCAACTTTGAGGGGACCAAGCCAAACATTATTATGTATTTCTGCTCAGCTAGCGACACTGGACATCAACCACACGCCATACGCTAATACCATTTCATTACGGTCTACTTTCAATGTATAACAGTTCTATCTAATAAAGTGTTAGACAGATCGTTAACTAATGAACACGGGGAATGTGAGCACTATGTACTCAGGCTCAAGGTCCGCCACGCCATCAAAATAAAAGTCACAACAACAAGCGCTGCTTACGTCACTTCAGAGTTCCTACTGGCGGTGCGAATGCAACCAGAAAACGTTCCTAGGGGAACCACCCTGGTGGCTAGTTCCTAGAACTCAGTTCCTACCCGGTGCAAAAGCCCCTATAGTCTAAACTGAGGTTCTGTCTCAGATGGAGCCCTTGACCCTTGCAGGCCTCCTATGAGTCCACACTTTGGTGAAGTAGTCTTACTTGGATGTGATGTTCTTGGGTCCTAGAACACTCTGAAGTCAGCCAAACGAGTATGGACACGCTAAAAAGAAGCCTACGAGACTTCAAGTGAGCCATTTGGGATAGGGCCTTAATTGTGTTCTTTCAAATTCAAATCAAACCCAATAACATTTCAACTAACTTTCTGATAATGCTAATAAAAAGCAATATGTTAACTGCATGCCATATCATCTCCACATACCTCCCATCCATAAGTGGTCTCTTTTACCGTGGCGCTCTGCAGTCCGTTGTATGGTCCGAAGCGTTCTCCCATCCGAATTTTGACTTTAGCCCAGATTCCAAGGCCAGCCCCTGGAACAGACGACTCGCGGAGCTCCAAGTCAGCAGGGATGGGAATATCATCGGGAATGTAGACGGGCACCTCATAGGGTGAGCCCTCTTTAGGAGTGAAGTCCTCATTGCAGGGCTGAGGGGACGTGGGCCCCACCGCAATGGGGGACATGATGCTGTCTTCTGTCTCCTCTTCCGCACTCTCGCCGGTCACGAGATTGGGCTCTGTGTCGTACATGCTGTCTACTGCCTCACTGTCATCTGAAAGACAATACAGAGACATTTGCAATACGTTAGCAGAATAAAGAGATGCAAAGCACGTCAAATGTTCTTCAGCTTCATTTCTTCAGATTACCGTTGTATTTAATTTGCTGATTTTGAAAGGGATAGTTCACCCAAAAATTACTATCCCGTCATTATTACTCATGTCGCCTCCAAACTTGCTATTGAACACAAAAAGAGAACTTTTGAAGCATGGTCATGCAGCTCTTTTCCATGTAATGACAGTCAACTCTGACCATGTGTTTGGGGTTCCAAAAAGGACCAAAAATTACACTATAAATCAGAAAATCTTATAGCTTTCAAATCAAATCAAATGCTCATCATTGGCTGCTCTTCTTAATTTTGTGGTGTTCCTTACTTCGAAGAGCTTGACAGACACTAAATGATGATTAAAAATCTTATTTGTGTTCCACAGAAAAAAAAACGAGAAAAAAAAACATACAGGGTTGAGACAACCTGATGGAAAATAATGGGCAAATACTGGGTGAATGGGTGAATTCTTTAAAGTTGGTGGATTCTGATTGGCTGCCAATGTTTTTATCGTTCATTAGATTTTAATTTTTTTTAAACAATATAGTACTTCTGTGTCGTTACCGTTACAACTGTTGTATGGACTTCCTTATTCCCATATAATTACAATGATTATTACAACTTTATTTTCCCTGATGAATGGGCCTTTAGTCTAAACAAAACTCACTGACATAATACTAGGATGTTCTGACTGGCTGCCAGGGAGTTGCGAAGTTGTTGTGAGTCAACCCTCAAGTCTTTATGATGTTTATGTCTTTAAATGGGTTGGTTCCTTCCTTTAAATATAATCTTCTAAAAGGCAAAAAAGACTGATCAAGTACTAGCATACACTCAACACTAGGTTGTTCAAATCATACACCAATGTGCTTGAGGTAAATAAGCATCATTCTATGGGGAGAATAAACCATCAACCTTTCTATCACAAGTCCATGTTCTTAACCACTTCGCCACACCAACCAACAAGAGACCACCAGCATCACCAAGCCACTGAAACAAGCATGAACGATTCAAACCAAACTTGTATGTTCTATTGCTGGTTATACAGTGATGTGCACTGATCTGTGAATAAGACGCTCCGCCTAACCCCCAAAAAACAAAATCTTCTGTAACTTAGAGAGTCTGGCGCAGGGACGATCCCATTTATTTCATAGTCCCCGCCATTTCCTGTCTGATCATTTTACAAATAATGGCAGCAAATGACCCTGTGGCCTGACGCCACTGCCAGCCATCTATGTGTATTGTCACTCTTTGCCTGACAGCCTAATTATGGTACTCATCCTTCATGCTAGCAAAAGGTACAACTCTGATTGCTAAAAATAGGTTCTGTTTCTCTGCATTAGTTCTACACGCATGCATCACAAAGTACAAATGACGTGAAAGCCCTTGAATATACCATGCTAAGACCATTGGAGCTGGAGCTTTCAATCTGGGAGAGATTACAGCAAAACAACTGACTCAAATGCAATCTGTTCTCCGGACCAGAACCTGACACATCTCACCTGCATCTGTGTTCTAAAATTTCTTAGCTGAGGTCTGAGGCAGTACACAAGACACTTTCGATCTGTATCCATGATGACAACATCTATGCAAGTACGCATGGATGGACTCGCTGTAATTTGTAGCAGCACCACTGCAGTTTGCTATCCAAACACAGGACCAGCAATCAGGGCTAACTAGGCCGCAATTACACCAGGAGTGCTTCCAATCAACCAGACGCAGCCCCCCTGCCAGCACTGCCAAGAACACAAGTTTATGACTCCAAACTGCTTTCTCTCACATTCAAACGCTGTTTACTTATAAGCAACAGCAAAGGCATGAATAAGTATAAATTGCAGTTACTGCTAAATTGGCTTTTAGTCAAACGACAGCGGTTTCACCCGGACAGTTAAAAGGTAGGGAGGAAGAAATGTTCGCCATAAAATCCCTGGGAACTTTGGAAAGTTTGCCCTTTAATACAATATTAATCAATTTCATTATTACTCTGTGCTCTGTAATATTTGATTTTGTTTGGTCAATCGCAGCCAAACTTCATAATCAACCGTTGATTCTCTACACAGCTGTGCTAGTTTCATGTTTTGGGTATCACTTCGTAGTCTCTTTTTTTCTTGCATAATAAAATCATGGAACTATATACTACGGTATGATTTCAAATCAATGTGTCATGTAATTCCTTTATACACAACTCATTTGTTTAGAGGTTCTGATCACCTGTTATTACCAACCCATAAGACTGATCATCTTTTAAAAGATGAATAAAGATATTTTTTAATGAAACTTGACAGATTTATGTCCTTCCATTTAAAGTCCGTCCACCCACAATTTTGACAAAAGTAATCCATATGATTTGAGCATTTTGAACCAAGTTTTCTGAGTCACTTTATAGGATGAACGGATTTAATTTATGCTGTTTTTGCCATATAAACAATCACCACACATACCATAAAGCACATTAAATTACAGCTCAAACATACTGTAGTTTCTTGACATGCAAGAACCAGTGAGGTTTGTTCTCACGTATTACGCAAGAACGTTTGAGTTTTTGAAAGAACCAGTGAGATTTGTTCTAACATGAACAAAAGTATTTTGGTTTTAAAATGACATGAGGGTGAGTAATTGATAACAGAATTTCCATAATTGGGTGAACTATTTCTTTAAATCTAAAGATGTCCTAGCTTCCCATGGTAACTTACAGTATGCAAAAGTTAGGCCTGGAAATGCAAATATTTGTGGCAAAACCTTTTTAAAAGCCAGCAATTCTCAACAATCAGGGAATGTATCATATAAAAAAACTCCACAGTAAAAAAATAAAATAAAATGAAAAGCTTTTAAAACAGATCCTGCGTCATCTTGCAATTTTGAGGGCAAAGAAATGTTTTACCAATTTCTTTAATGATCAGACTTTCATTGGAGTCTCAAAGCAGCCAGGCAATTAACTTAAGAACATGTGGCTCAGTAGTAGCTTCCCCTTTTCACAGATCAGTTAAAGTTTTATAACCACTGCCTATCTGGTGCTGTTTGCAAGAATCAAAAGTGTTTTCAAACCATTAAAACTTTTTTTCCCCTTCTCATTTTTGGCTTATGACCCGAGTAAATTTTCAACAGCCATAGAAAGGGTTGGAAAATCCATTAAATACTCCAGTTAAAAAGGCTATAGTGTACGAACAGATAGTTACACTGAAAAAGTGATTTAAATGACATTTAAAGGACTTAATAGTGATGACAGAACCATCAGTACACAACAAAAATTTCACAAACATATACTGTATGTTGCTTAGGACTCCAAATGGGAAGTTTTCAGACGGATCATTTGCTTTGTTTCAAAACATTGGACTTGAATGACTGAATTGTTACAATGTTGCAGCTTCTTCTTGGTTCGGTTCGCTTTCACAAGGAAACATTTCAAAGCATGCCAGAATCTGTTTAGTCACATGTGAGTAAAACTGTCCTCTCATTAGTCAGAGTACACCCGTTTATGTTCCTCATTGCATCATCAAGATGGATTGACAAGTTAGCTGCTGCTTTAAACGCAACATTTCCCATTATGAATTATGATACAGATTGTTTTGTTGGCCTGTTGGGTCTTTCCACAGAATGGGTTTTCAATTGGACTAAAACCACCTTGTTCAGGAGATCTCGGATTGATTGATTTGGTGCGGATCCGAACGTGATTGCCCTGTTCATATATGACAATGTAACAACAACAATGACAACAATGTACTAAAAACGGAAACGTTTTTCCTTTGTGTTGTTTGCGTGCAGACGACAACATTGTCAAAACGATTCCTGTTCACACGTATCCGCAAAACAACTGAAAACGCTTTATTATGTTGCCAGGCCAGAAGGTGGCGATGTCTCTTTGTAAAGAAACACAGATTGAGCAAGTAATACGCATGCCCATGTTGCACCGTTTTCACAAACTCACGGTTTTGTAGTTTACATGGAGAAGATAACAGTATATCATTTTCAAAAACGTGCACTTCGAAACCAGTTTTCAAAAGTTTGTGTTTTCAGGCCCCCAAAAAACACAAGTGTTTTGTTGTTTTTTAACTGTGACGTGTAAACGGCCCCTAAGGGAGAAAACATGCCAGGTACTGAAACAAACGCTCCAAACGAGCAAGGTGTGAACTTAATCTCAGATGAGATCGCCTTATATCCGTTGATTGACTTTTTGATACATATCTTCTGTTCAGATGTAATTGGCTGCCCTTATGTAACTTCTGAGACACCGGGCACGCGAAAAAACACATTGTTTTAAAGGTTTGTTGGTTTCTATGTCAGTCAGATGGTGTCTTCCTGTCTAAGTGAGCGGTTCTTGGCCAGAATTAGCTGCAATGTGAACCGGATTCCATGTCAAAGTCAAAAATCTACCAAATACGAGAAGGGTGGACTGAATAAAGAAGCATTTTAAGCCGAGGCTCTGACGTTCTTTGGATATCTCTGCTGGATACTGATGTTCAAAATGTGTCCCGGAAGTGAAGTGACTTCTTCTGTCTCTGTTTGCTCTCGCTCTCATACTGAACTGTTTATCCTGATTACATCAGGCCGTCATCATTAATTCGCACCTTGGGGGTCCTTCTCTCCTCTGAGCTACGGCCACAATGAAACGCTTGTTCTGCTTTGTTATTCCACTGGAAACTACTGTGCAGCCGGGCCATAGACATGAAGGCATCAGATTTATTTGATAAATTGTAAAAGCGTCACTTAAGCAGGAGAACAGGGCCCGTTATTATTGCAAGCTGCTATAAAGTCAAGAGGAGACACTGCCATGCTCTGTGTTCTTCTTTCTGAAGAGCGGATCTGTACTAGTCCAGCGATCTCAGGACTTGAGATCCTCGCAGACACACATTAATTGAAGTCAGAAAAGTTTTAAATTACGTTCCACACACAGGAAAGTTACGCGTGTGCAGTTGTTAAAGCAACACTGTATTCGTGCGGTACACATGTGAGCCGAAGCAAAAGACAAACCAAAAAAACGGTACTAATGCGTGTACCCCTAGCTAGACCCTCACATTTTCTTCAGAAAATATAAAAATCTATTTATATGGACTTGCATGTGTTTCTCTTTAGAGATGTCAAGAAGACAGCCTTGAATGAAGAAAATTGACTTTATGGAGATAAATATAAAACAAGCCCATATTGTGATATTCCAAATAAGGAAAAAGCTTCAAGCTTTCAAAGACTGAAAAAAAAAAAAAAGTCCTGGCCAGTTTAAAAAGTTTTGTCATCATCAGGATTACAAAGAAGCCTCATGGTTCCACTTGAATCAAAAACTTGATTTTCTGTTCTCTGAGTTTCTTTACCTAAAAACTTTGCTTTCCAGAAACATGCTCTGTTTCCCCTCGTAAAAGCAGCAGGGAACATTTCCAAGTAACACTTAAAGTAGCACTTTTGTTTCTCTAAAAGGTCGGTGTCATGGAGAAGATTACAACAAGAGATTTTTATGCTCATATTATACTATTATAATATTATATCATTATATATTACTCTGGTACATAAGGCAACTAAGGCACCTTTGCATGTTCCTTTATACAATACTCACACTTCAAGCAGAATACACACACACACTAACAGTGTCAGCATGTATATATACTCTGCAGGCCAGAGCAAACTCAATATATGTGTGCGGTCTGGCCAACATCTGAAGAGAGTGCTGAAGTAAGTGACCTCAACCACCTCGGCTGTTTGAACAGTCAATACACAATGATCCGGGTGCACTGGCACACTTCACCAGCTCCATCTCAACTGAATACGTGAGCCATGAGCTCAAAGAATATGTTTCACTAATTATGCACAAAAATTGGCCCAATAAACATACTCAAAAATTATTTTTATTATTATTATTGTTGTAATATAGCACTATTACATATATTATTATATTAAGATAGCATGGTCTTAAAGGCCCACTGAAGTGCCTTGGAACGTGCAGCTTTGTATGATGCGTTGACGTAATTTCAACTGAAACAGGAATGTAAAGCGGGACATATTGAATGGCTCCTCCCCCTTTTCAAATAGCCAATAGCGTTTAGGTTACCTCACAGACTGCAAGTGGTACTTGACAGCACGTTGGATGGAAGTGAATCCGAGCGCTGATGATACGTTGGATTGAATAGAGGTGTGAATAAGTTCTAGCCATTTCATTCTAAACCATCCTAAACACATCTCCAACCCCTTTTGCTCTGTGACGTGTCAACGGTCGCTTTGGCCAGGTGGTATTTATAGCATGGGGGCGGGACGCTTTACATTCTAGAGAGCATTTGATTGGACTGAAGATGTGATGAGAAGCTGAAGTCAGCGGTGATGTCATACAAATCTGTGATCCATTTTAGCGGAAGTGAGAGACTGTAAGTTTTGAATGCTCATATCTCCTAAATGCGAATATTGTCATCGTTTTGGAACACACCAGCTTATTCATAACCGTAATGCTAACATATTCATACTAAAAGGTAAAAAACGTACATTTTTTGCTCTTCTAAAGCAGAGTGTTAAGTTTGAAGTAACAAAAGAAAGAAAGAACTGGAAACTCCTTTGCTTTAATACCAGAGTTATGAACCAAAACAATGGGGTGGTACAATAATATTCACCATGCTACAAAGCACAAAGATTTCTTGCACCTTTAGCATTTAATTGATGCACATAATTAGAAGGCTTAAATCCCCACACCTGGTTTTACAAAGCCTAATCAGTTACCAAAATCATATTAGGGCCTGCGGGAATCTGGCTCTGTGTGTGTGTGTGTGTGTGTGTGTGCGTGTGTGTGTGTGTGTGTGTGTGCGTGTGTGTGTGTGTGTGTGTGTCGTTCCTGTCAGCCTCTCCTGATTGCCATTCTAGTCTGCCTTGCTCCCCGGGGAGCAGCGCAAGGCCTTGAGCAGACATTTATTAACACGACAGATTAATAGCACCAGGGAAAAGACATTTTCACAAACATGATAAATATTAATAATAATCAATACTAACTTACATTTGCCAAATTGAGTTGCAAACATCACCCATGGGGGCAAGAAAGAGGCAAACAGAGAGAGAGAGGAGGCAGACGGGGACGTGGATGCAGGAAAAGGCTAAGGTTTGCTAATAAGTGCCAGAAGGTCTCAGACGTCTGGATAATGACACAACAGCATATGCTCCATCTCCTCCACACACACTGCTGCTCATTCTCTTGCTACTCTATATTATGGACATTACGCAAGACCAAAAGCCACGATAAGCATTACTTTTAAACTCCTGAAAGCAATAAATAATGAAATGTTTCATTTTAGCGCTATTCCACTTTGCAATCAAAGCAATTTTATTTCAGTGGGGAGACAGCACTAAACACACTCCTGTAAGCAAAGCAAGATTATTTGCAAAGAGTTGGATAAGCAATGACTACTCAAAAATCAGTTATTCTGAAAATTAAAGCCATGATCAGAGTGATTTCTGAATATACATTTTAATCAAATTGTCTATCCAAGATATATATAGATGATTGTACAGATATAATCATCATCATCATCATCATCATCATCATCATAATACCGCTGTTGTAAGCAGAACATTAGCATGTACATGGGTGTATTGGGAAAAAAATGGTGACCACACAGCACCAAATAAGTTCGTTATAGGAGTGTATACAGTATGTACATGCATATTTATATATAAATCAATTTCTAAAGAAAAGCTGTTCTTTTCAACAATCTAGTAACCCTATTAACCCTATTTAATGAATCCTGAACAAAACCTGCATATTAAAAAAGATTGTGAGACACTGAAATCTGGAGTATGGATGCCATCACAGGAATAAATTACATTTATTATAATTTATCATATTAATCTAAAATGGATTATACGTAGAATTCAGAAACCCTTGTTATTAGTGACACCGGTGGCCGTTAATCGAACTGCAGCCAGCAACATATTTCTCATTCGCACTCGTGCACTGAGAAGACAGTGAAAGTTGGAAACACCTTAGAAGGAATCTATTTTAATGAATATCTTGACACCGACCATGCAGGAATATGTAAATTGTTCTCTCAATAACAAATCAAACACACAACAAAAATTACAGTGGTGAGATAACGCCGGTTAAGAAAGCATCTGATACAGATGTGGATATGTTTGCACCAGCTCTGCAATTCACCGGCAGCATGGCGACACAAGAGGTAGGCTTACTGAAATAACAATGTTATGACTATTTGATTATAAAGTATATTTGAGAATATAGACTAAATACAGTGCTATGCATAAGTTTAGACACCCATGCTAAAGTTGACTAAAAAGAGGACAAAAAAATCATCTTTTGGAAATTGAACTTAATGCCTTAATTTATAAAATTAGGAAAAATCCAACCTTTAAGGACACCAATTTTCTTTGTGAATGAATAATGTATCGTAAATAAATAAATGTTCTTCCTTAAAATACAGGGTGCATAAGTTTGGACACCCCTATGTTAAATTCCCATAGAGGCAGGCAGATTTTTATTTTTAAGTTTTTTTATTTTTTTTATTTTTTAGGATACTATGCATCCTGATAAAGTTCCCTTGGCCTTTGGAATTAAAATAGCCCCACATCATCACATAGCCTTCACCACACCTAGAGATTGGCATGGGGTACTTTCCATAAGATCATCTCTCAATGCAAATCAAACTAGCTATTAGGCTAACTGAAATAAAACCATGCCAATCTCTAGGTATGGTGAAGGCTATGTGATGATCTGGGGCTATTTTAATTCCAAAGGCCAAGGGAATTTTATCAGGATGCATAGTATCCTGGATCCATGAAGTAACTGGCCTTTAAAAAAAAAAAATCTGCCTGCCTCTATGGGAATTTAACATAGGGGTGTCCAAACTTATGCACCCTGTATTTTAAGGAAGAACATTTATTTATTTACGATGCATTATTCTTTCACAAAGAAAATTGGTGTCCTTAAAGGTTGGATTTTTCCTAATTTTTTTAATTAAGGCATTAAGTTCAGTTTCCAAAAGATGATTTTTTATTCCTCTTTTTAGTCAACTTTAGTATGGGTGTCTAAACTTATGCATAGCACTGTAGATCTGACTATGTGAGACTATGGTTTGAATGAATCCCTTTTCTTTGCATGACACATTGACATTACAGTACAGAACGGCTCTTTCGGCAGGATCCTGAATATGAGCAATATTTTCATGGGTCAGTGAACAGAAGAGAGCCTCTCAAAAGCGCATAACAGTCACATCCTTTTGGTTTTCCTGGCAAAAACGTCCCGAGTCACATACAAATCACTCTACGGGATTTCAGACAACCAAGGAAGTCGAGGAAGGTCTAATTTAAGTTTCGTTTCAAGCTGTTGACAAATTGGCAATAAAAAGCGACTAATACATCAAAATTCTTACAAATAGCCCCTTTAAAATAACACATTATTTTAATTTGGAATCATATTTCACAATATTACTCTTTTACTGTATTTTTGGCCAAATAAATGTAGCCTTAAGCGATGTTCACACCAAAAGTGATAACTATAAAGATGACTTTAATGATAAATATATAAGCATCCACACCTGCGGACGATATCGTTCTGTTTGTTCTAAGCACAAGCTGCGGTTTTGTCGTCTGCCGCTTTAAATGCTCTTTATAGCAGGCTGGATTCTGATTGGCTGTCAGTGTTTTTATCATTCATTACCTGAAAAGAAAACTACCTGAAAGTGATTCCAATGATATTGTTTCTCTGTGCCGTTATCTAATATATATATATTAGCAGGTGCACAATTAGCACAATCTCACAAACTCAGATCAGAGCCATCTTATGGGGCATCATGAACCCAAAGAACATACATTCTATATTAATTTCCAATTCCATCCTGCCAAGAAGTAAAGTCTCAGTTTTGTGTGTATTATACAGCCTCATTTAGTTACCCCAGTGGGAATAACAGAGAAGAGAGAAAGAGAGAAATGCATTAATTTTTATGAACAGGAAAAGCCATTGGTTGGGCTTGCGACGGTCTCTGAGTTTGGGAAATGATTTTCACCTCTGGCTCGGAGAGCACTCCCCACCTATACATCACCCGATTACTCCTGGACTGGCCCCGGTCTTAGTCATTAGCCAGTGAATTAACGACAATCCAGCATGCTATTAATCACACTGACAAAAGTGTTAGCATGCCACTGACCTGCCGGCGCACGGGGACGTGAGCAAAGGAGGAGATTTCAGAGAGAGAGAGAGAGAGAGAGAGAGAGAGGGTGAAGTGGGGTAGTGGTTGAGGGGGTTGTTACTTATAAAGATACAGTACAAGAAACTTGCAAACAGCAGCGGGAAAAAGCCAGAGCGGGTACAAAGAGTACAGAATGAACACTGGAGCTATGACTCAGATTTGCTAGTTTTTTTTTTTTTTTTTTTTATAAAAAACATACGGGATAAAATATCTCACAATTTTTAAAGATGGAAATCATCCTAGTTTTTTTTTTTTTGGAAATCAACAGCACAAAGACTGGAACTGTAATGGATTTGATTCATTCTGTTTGCATGTTTTGTGGTAGTTGTATTCAATGTTAAAAATTTCAATTCTACCTAGCTCTGCACATGACAAAGAAAAAATTAATAAAAATGTATATTGTTGCCATGAATCATGAATTTGTTCCCACGACATATTGATTGGTGGCCACGTTTTATTAATTCATTCCCTCATTTTAGTTAAACTGTGGCCACATCTTTTTCATTTCTTCACTCGTTTTAGGCAAATCGTGACCATGTTGTAATTTGCTCCTGCATTTTAACATAGTTCAATTTAACAAATTTATCAAATTAGTACAACAGTTTTCTAAAATGAGGAAAACTATTTATTTATTAAATATTATTATTTGTATATTTTATTTATTTATTATATTACAGTTTATTTATTACATTAAAAAACGTTCCCCTCCATAAGTCATGTGCAGGACTCCGTACCATATATATATATATCACTGCTACATTTCACAGCAGAGATATTAACTGTTGTACATTAATACTTTAGTTTACTCAACATGATGTATCAAACCAGATCAGAAGACATACTGACATAATGATACAGAACACCTGCCCTTCTCCACTGGTCTTTTCATGTGTGTGGACTCGGGCGAGCGGGTCAAGTGAATTAGCCGGGGTCGCTCAATAAGCCAGCCACAGCACTGGGCCGTCTAATCACACTGTTCTGCCTCATTGACCCGCCAGGAAAGAGCTAAAGGAGCCCAGACTGAGGACTCAATACAGAAGCTGGAAACCAGAACGCTCCACCACCAGCCCAATACTAATTCTACTATTGTTGCAGGAGGCAGTGCACTGCAGCACGCACATTTTCTGCATGGAATGACCGGATAACCTACTTTTGTCAAAATGTGGAGTATATAACAGATCATGCACGGAATACTGTATCCCACAATGCAATGCACTCACATGAGTTAGATGATTTAACTGGAAGTAATATCAGACTCAATTTAACATATCTTTCTGCCCTTTTGGGTATATACTGTATACTGCCGACTATTTAAAAAAATAGCATGTCAAATAGTGGTATGATAGAAGGAGACATTTGTTCATTAAAAATTAAAACAAGCTTTTTTTTTTTTTTTTTACTAACAGCATGATTACTGGACACTATGCTATATAATGATCCCATGTGAAAAAGAAGTGTGTACTGTGTACTTTATCTTCAAAGTATTTTTGCAGAAAACATACTAATTAAATTAAAGGTCCCTTAAGTGTACTTAAAAAAGTACAATTAAAAAAAAGTGAACTGTAATAATGTCCAACAATTTTTTGTTTGTTTTACTTTACAGCACATTTTAAACAATTGTTTTAATGTAGTACACTTATTTGTTGACTAACATACTAAAGCACAAAAGTACTTAATTTTATTTGATATTTGATATCATATTTAAATTTGATATATTGTAATACTAAATTGCAACTTCATTATTACTAATGTGTAATTACAAATAGGCTATATTTAAACACATGAGATACAAGTTTCAATAGAAATGACATTAAAGTATATTTTTACAATAATTACACACACACACACACACACACACACACATACATACATATATATATATATATATATATATATATATATATATATAAATGCCTGGCAGTACACTTGGCAGTACACTAACCAAATTTTAAAGACAATATTAGTAATGGTAGTAATGTACTGAAGTCCTACACAAGTGGGTAAAAAACAGTACTCTTATATTCAACTAATTGCATTTAATTAAATTTAAACTATAATAAATGTTTATGTAACTGTGAATAACACACAATTAAGTCTCCGAAAACATTAAATTCAGTTTGCACTTTTACAGTATATTATTTAAGTACTCTATTTACATATGCTCCTTTTTCACAAGGGACTTCATGTAGCATACTGTTTGAAATCAATGCACGTTGCATATTTGTGTATGTTTTTGTATATTAGTAATTTAATTACACCATGTACACAGCACAGTAAGCAATACAGTGAGCAGTGTGCTCATACTCCAATCACAACATAGCCACCGTCTTACCTATCCTGACAATCATAAATCATTACCTCAGCTGAGAATGACATTTATAGAGAAATGACCACTACATGGAAAAGCGACTGTAAGAAATGTCACACAGGAGGAGATACACCCTCCATTCTCTCCGATGAGAGATAAAAACAGGCTTTCTTCATTAAACTGCCCATATGTCTGATAACTGATACAGAGACTCAACTGAGCTTGAATCAAATCACTAAAATTTTGCAAAGTATGTCAGTATGATAGGGCTATGATGTTAATTTAGAAACTAATTAAATGTGCATTATGTAAATGATACATTTTTATAGCATAATATAATTGTCAAATCGTATTTAATCCTCTTCAATCTGTTTTTCAATAGAAACGTTATAGTAATTTCTTAATGTAGATCCTTTAACATTTAGCGATGTTTTGTGTACTATACAGAAATTTCAGAACGGAAGAGCTTCTCTTTCTACTTTATTCCCTTCAAAGCATCTCCTACATGGCACTTCTAATCTGTGATCCTGAATTTTCTTGGTGCAAAAGAAAGGCCACTGAATAAATAAAACGTCAGCTTTGATTAGACCTTTTTAAAAAAGTGCATTTATTTGGTTCTGTTGCGAGCAGGGGTCAATCTACTTATGTTCAAGCTCACTTAAACATAAGCCAGGGAAACTTCTCTGAGTGTCAGAACTCACTAACGTAAATATGATCCTCTTTTGCTGATGAGGGCCTACATGGTCAGTCCGGTCATTTAGTCTTTCTCCAGAGTGATGAAACACACAGCACATCACATCAGAGGTGAAGTGAGAGCGCTCTGAACCTAATTTGCTCGAGCGTTTTTATCCTTGTAATGAAAGCTTCACTGGAGAAACGCAGCAGTTGAAAGAAATAATATCTCTTAAAGTGATTGCAGTGGATAGTTTTGAACAGCAGGAATTTCAACTAAATTCCATAAAACCCTTGTCTGAGAAGGCAAAAACCTTTTGGATGAGAAAATAATTGGCAGTGCAGAAATGATACTGTAAATAATAATAATAATAATTTGCTTATTACACCAGTGCTCTAGAATCCCTTATTGTGATTGGTCAGTGGTGGCATCACTGATGACATCACTGTTTTTTTGAAGAGTTGCTTCATAGCTCAATTGAACTCGTTCCATAATTGCTGAACTTTTCTTGAACCAAACTGAGTCAACACTGAACCGCCTTCAGCTGAATGACACCATTGTCTTTTATAAAGCTGCGTTACAGCATAATTGAACTTGATCATTATTTTCCGTTTTATCACTGTAAAACTGCTTTGAAACAATATGTATTGTATAAAGCACACTCTAAATAAACAAATATGACTTGACTTATGAACACAAATTTGTCTTAAGTAACACTGTCCAAAAGTTTCTGAGGAAGGCAGAGTATGCTCATTGCGTTCTCACTGAGGTCCTATAGCGTGGCATGGCGTGAGGGAGACGACGGCAAAATACAGGTGAAAAGTAAAGTGCCTCCAAGATGCTGATATTCGACAGATTGTGATGTCAACCTATGATGCCAGCAGATCCAAATGAATGGGACAAATTGGTGGAGAGACTAGATAGAAGTAAACAACCTCAAGGGATATTTCACCCAAAAATTAAAAATTTTGTCATTACTTAGAAGTATTTTTTCCTACTATGACAGTCAACTGTCTGGTTACCAACATTTCTTTAAAATATCTTCATTTTTGTTCAACAGAGGAAAGAAACTCATACAGGTTTGGAACAACTTGAGGGATGACAACATTTTCATTTTTGGGTGAACTATCACTTAAAACATTCAGTTTGTACTTTGAATTTGAGATTTAAATGACTTAATTAAATTATTTTACATTTATTTAAATTGTTTAAATTGGTTTTAAATGACTTGAAACTATTATTGAACAATGAATTAATAAAAGATATATATTATTATTATTATATAATATAAATGGAAATGTAGTCGAACTAAGATATTAAATGCAGAAAGGGGAATTTTCCTCATTTCAGAAGAGGAATTTCTGAATTTCTCATTTCTACACACCATTTGTGAGAAAACTGATTCCCTTACTTTCCTCGACACTCAGCATTTGCTTTTCAAAAAAAAAAAAAAAAAAAACGCTAATCAATAAATCTGTCAATCCATTCTCATTTTCACTATTTTTCACGCAGGGCAGAATAACAGGTCTGAAAAGGAAGTCATCATGTTGTGCCGAGGGAAGGAAGCAGGAAAACAGATGTGGCAGTGGAGTAAATGGTAACAAGTGCATTGAAGAACAATGCGGCCGGTTCTCCTGCAGAACAGAGCTGAGAACCTGCTCAGGCGACAATCAGTCATGGCACAATGCTATATACATGCCTGACAAACAATGGGCTTCACTCTCAGAATTCTGGGAAAGGGGGCCAGACCATCGAGGGACCTACACCGTTAACCGCTAGAGACAGCATGGTGCATAACATGGTGCATACCTGATGGTCAGTTAAATATCTGCATCTGCACCTTCAATGTAATTTGCTATATATAGCATTTGCTTATTACACCGGTGCTATAAAATACCTGATTGTGATAAGTCAGTGGTGGCTTTCTCTGGTCAAATATATATATATATATATATATATATATATTTATTTTTGCATAAGGCTGAACTGTATTTGGCTGTTACAAATGTACAAAAAAATTATAATAATTGGGAAACCCTAAAATGTATTTAGAATTTTTGTATTACTAAATGATACTTTATGAAATTTAAAGGTGGGCTTTGAGAGAGTTGATTATTTGCATGACTGAGAATTCTCTTGTTGGTTTGTGCTCTAATCATTTAAAATGAATGCATGTATTTATTGTTATTAAATATTGCAAAGGAGACTGAAAGTCTATATTGTGATTAATAGTGATTAAGAGATTGTTTAACAAGAATTCTAGATTTCAAGAAAGGAGTTTCCTTAGAAATACATCATGTATGTAGACTACACTACATTCTGAATCACAATGGAGCTTACATTGTATTATTTAAATCTAATAATGCATCCTCTAAAATAAATGAATACAGGCCAGAATATACAACTATATGAATATACATGCTTATGAGAGATGAGATGACTAATCACAAAAATCTATAACACAATATAGCATTACAACACAAATTTCTGTATTTTGCTCATGAAAACACTTTTCTATGAAATTGTACTTTTATTGGCAGAAACTGTTATTAAGCAAAAAAAAAGTTGTTTAAACGCTTGAAAAGATGCAATATTATTATTTTAATGTTCTGTTTAAAGATATCTCAATAGAAGGCTAAAAGCCTCTTTATAATACACTCTTCTATGTTATAAAAAATATGCCAAAACACATGTGAATAGGCATATTGCAAAAATTATGATGGTTTTAGTGTATGAAGCTGTTCAGATACATTTTGATTAGAATGAATAGAATTTGTCTCATTCTCAATCATATTTTCACCTGGACCTTTAAGCTTATGTTTTTCGCAAAAATGTTACAAAAGTTACATTCATACATCATACAAATTCATTCGAAATCGCCAGTCATATTTTTATTTAGTTACGATCAGTTTGGAAACAATTTCTTAAACTATATATTTATTGCACACTTTTATTAAGTGCCTATAAATAAGGTTTTTGTTTTTTATCCAAGGAGAGAAGATGCATAAAGATGGCAAGAGTTAATGTTGCATTTCCATATTCCAATGTCTAATTTTTTTAAATAATGTTTTGTTTAAAGATCTCAATACTACCGAGGTCAGGCCCCATGGTAAGCTAACTAGGACAGCCTCTTTATAATACACTCTACTATGTCCTAAATATGCCCAGACACATGTGAGATAGCATATTGCAAAAATGATGAGGGCTTTAGTGTATGAAGCTGTTGAGATTTTTTTTTACGATCTCATTCATACATTTTCATATGATCTGCTTTCGCCCCACAGATGGTTAGGTTTAGAGGTCAACCTTAATGCTTATGTTTTTCATAAAAATGTTACATTTCCGTACTAATCACATCATACAAATTCATACGAAATCGCCACCTCGTAAAATAGTCACGGTTTTGTTTAGTTACGATCGAATCTCTAAAACTATACCTTTATTAAACACTGTAATCAACCAAAAAAGTGTTTGTTTGTTTTTTTTTTATCCAAGGAGAGAAGATGCATGAAGATGGCAATAGTTAGTCACATTTTTTTAAATAATGTTTTGTTTAAAAACATCTCAACATTACCGAGGTCAGGCCTCACGGTAAGCTAACTAGGACAGCCTCTTTATAATACTCTACTATGTCCTAAATGCTTAATGATGCAACGTGTTGCTTCACTTAATTAACATTCACCAGAGCATGTGACTTCATTAGCAGCAGAGGGCCGGTTTTCGCTCGCATAAATAACGCCTCGTACCTGAGACTGCGGTACACGTGCGGTAACACAGAGGTGGGCCGTGGCGAGCGGTTGGAGAATGAAAGGCAATTTTCCTGTTTAAAGCGCCAGCGAATTGCAGCGAATTCCAGATAATTGGTTGGTAATTAGGGGGGTCGTCAGGTCGATTTGGGAACAAATGGCACCCTTTAACGGAGGTGGTCTCCTAGGTAATCTGAGCTGACCCCCCTGCTTTGTCTCTGTTATCTCTGCCTCTGCTCACTGCGTGACATCCTAAATAAGGTGTCCCTCTCCGGGGACGAAGCGGAGCAGAGCAACTATTTGTCATGAGTCAGACAGTGGCGCTCAGAGCTCTTTGCCGCTCCCCGCGGTACCTCCGCAAATTTCGTTTCAGCGGTCTGACTAGACATCCCATCGCTGGGGGAAGCACGGGAGGTCAGAGTGGACGCAGGCTGAATAAATATCCCAGCGGCCTCCTGAGATTCAGCAGGTAGCTCACTGCCGTGCCTCCGAGCCATGCGGAAGACGAGCAAAGAAAGTAACACAAGAGCCAGATGCGCACGGACTCCACAACCTTTACTGCCACAAAGTGCATTCGGCACACACAACCCAGGCCATTAACCGCAGCCAGAGGCATCAACACCACTGTGCCTGCCTCTGGAGTGCCTCCTCGCTGAGTATGTTCCAGTTTGGAGTCTGTTTTTCACAAAAATTTGTGACATCATGTGGCAGTTTTTAGCACACTTGCTAAGTATGGCAGTGAAGTTTTAAAATAGAGCAGCAAAAGCAACCAGAAAATGCATAACCAATAATGGTAAACAGCAGAGTGCTGTCGTACTGAATATCAGCACAGCTGTGACTCTGCCATATACAAAATGGACAGTCATTTTATCTATTTCTGATACGCTCCATCCAGCATCTACATTACATTACCCTAATATGTGATTTGAAATCATGTTATCTTGAAGTGTTTATATTGCATGCATATTGCAACTATATATTATGTCCTTTTATTATGTTGGCCTTCCTGATTGTTTTGTGTAACTGGGAAATGTTTCTTGTACTGTCACATGACATGAAGGAAAAAACTGAATGCCCTGAGCAAGATACTGTGTATGAGAAACACTAATGCATTGTAAAATACAACTGTAAAGTTGAGTATTTTCTTGTAAAACATACTCCATTAATCTTTGTTTTATTTGCAACCAACCTTGTTTATTTGTTTGTTTGTTTGTTTACTTTGAGCAGTATAGTCTGAAAACACAAGAGAGAGGCTAACCAGCCTCTGTGTAACCTTGCATTTCCTCAAACAGGAAAAAACTGAATCGCAAAGAATGCAACGCACAACACAAAGGAAGCAAAAACGGCCCGAGTACAGAGTGGTGTGGGACACCGGGGGTAAATACACAGGAAAGGGAGATTTCAATGACACAACGTCTCTTGGTCATGTGATTCTGCGAGAGACTTTCAGCTGTGGCTTTCTGCTTGTATGAAATGAGCAGAGAGGCAAGGAGCACATGGCGAATGGAGAGAGAAAAAGAAAGGCAAATGAGCATTTGTGCTGGCTGAGAGAGACAGAAACGAGAGAGAGAGAGAGAGAGAGAGAGAGAGAGAGAGAGAGATCAAAGGCTATGTCCAAATTTGCTACTTCCCTTCAGATAATGTGTGACACAATTAGACGGGCTTGACAATTTCCATTACGCCTGATCAAATATTTATCATGCTTTGGAGATGATGTCGTACCCCTGGCTCTCGCCCGTCTCATTTGCATAACAAATGGGAGAGACACTTAACAAATAAGTGAAATAGGGAGTAACGAGAGGGCGGACGAGTGAGAGAGAGAGGCCGAGAGAAAGAGAGGGGACATGGAGGTGTCAGAGTTACAGTCAGCCTCTCTCCATTTGATTTGCAAATGGCCAGCCTCTGTCATCAATTCAGGGCGCGGGGTAGAGCTATCACCGTGATGAGAGGGGCCAAAGGAGAGGACGGCTCCTCGATGCTACCGTACAGCACTATTAATCATCCAGCAGTGGGAGAAACGCTGCCAAATTGGGCTCATCAGTCTCTATATTAAACAGGAATCAAGGTACAAGGACAGGAGGGGAGGGCTGTGGAAATGGACTGATAGAACAGCCTCTATTTTATCACTTTCTTCTGTCCTTGTATTTATCTATTTATGTCATTTCTTTTTTGTTGAACACCCAAAGTTTGGTCGTAGAAGCAATGTGATCAGCAGTCTGATGATTAAGAAAGCACAACATATAAGAGACCATGTCTGTCTTAGCCAATATTATTATTATTGCACCAGTCACAGCGTTTTATACTATCATAGTATAAATATTTATTTTCTTTCTTTTTTATTTCCATTGGATATTGGAAATGAACTTAATTTGTTTTGGATATTTAAGTGTGGACTTCTGGTACAGAAAATAGTACATTTCATCACCCACTTTTATTCTTTTTGTTGTATTTTTCTAATGCATTTTCCAAGGTCTTCAAACCAATGGGATTACAGAACCAGAATAAATTAGCAGACATATCAGTATGAGCCAGTATTAATGTTTTATTCCTAAATAATTCAGTTGGTTTATTATGCAAATTAGATTGTCTGATATTGACAATTTAGCTGGATTTATGTAGACATTTTTAATTTAGATTTATAATCAGCCATCGTCGTCCACAACATAAAAATAATGATCTGACAATCTATATTTGCGCACCCCCACAAATAATATTGTGCCGTTACAGAGGTAACATTTCTACGCATGACATATGAAAGCAAAATGATGTTGCGATTTTACTGTTTGAAGTGATGGAGTGTGGCCTGAGGGCATTTCTGAAGACTCACCCCAGCTGTAGATATCACAGCTTCCCTGGACATAACAGAAAATGGACAGAATGAGTAGTGGAGTGGAGGTTAAAGGTGAGCGGCCAGGCTGTCAGATGGAGAGAGAGGAGGACAGACCTAACAAGACGATGAAGAATGACTAACTTCTCTTCGATTTAACAGGCCCACACGACACAATATGAATGACCCTCCAAAGCAGCCACCAACAGAGATAAACACCGCACACATGCAGGAGGAACAGAGAGAAACAGAGCAGGAAAACTCATTTCATTTAGTTTTCCTGTTAAATATTGATTTGACTGTCATAGCAAGATGACCTTGAACTAAAAATCACTATAAATCATTGTACTGTGTAATAATATGTTATGCAGTTGAGATAAAAAGAGACGTACCGAAGACAGACTGAACAGAAGGTCTAGATTTGCTGTTTTTATTGTGCTAATAAAGAACCTGTGAGAATATGTAAATGTAAAGATAATAACAATATTATGTTGTCCGTATAAAACTTTCACTCCTGGTAAATGCAAGAAAATACATTGAACTCAAAAGAGGCAAGAGACATCTCGCACCGCAGCTACAACAAATCATTCCAAAATGCCTTATCCAAAATTAAGCGCTAAAAAAACTTACCAAATGCAGACATCGTCTACGATCGTGTTCAAAAGCTCTTCCAGTTTTCAGAAACTCTGGTTACCAATTAACTGAGAGGCCAAGATAGTTGCCGTCACACACACACACACACACACACACACAGATAGGGTGTATAAGGCTGGTGAAGAGGCTGTCCGCTGGGGTGATGCTGCTAACGTGAAAGAATGTGAAGCAGATAGCAGAGGTGCAGGAACTCAACGAGCTGAAGGAAAGGACACTTCAGAGGTCAGGCACAGAGAGGCCTGAGAGTCAGACCTGAGTGCCTGTCTATCCATGTGAGATGACTTCAGCTTTATCTTCCTTTGACTGTTGATAGATCTGAAGTTTCAGGATGTTTAGATGTGTCAGACAAGAATTTATTCAAATTAAAACAATTATTAAAAAAAGTTTTCATAGACTGGAAAAATTGCATTAATTGTGGATACTTATACTAGGTTGATTCAGTCATAATAAATATTTCTGGAATCATTCACTTAATTTATGTATTGTTTACTAAGAACTGTTAAACTATCACCTATATTATACTATTATATAATATATATTACATTTGTATTATCTAAAATGTATATATACATTTTTTATTCATTTATATTATATATAGAGATGTACCGATACTAAATTTCTCCGGCAACACCGAAAGCTGATTATTCAGACTGATATCTAACGATACCAAGAGTTTGGATTTCATAGGAAAAAACTAACACTGAGTATACTAATAACTAATACTCCCAACTAATACTGTAAACAACAGGGAAGTTTAAAACGGTGGAACAGCAATCTGTCACGTGACATTTGAGAGCGTCAAAGCGGCATTTAATTACTTGAACTTTGTGATAAAAAAATTGACAGAATTTGGAAGCTGAAACCTTGTTTCTTGTCAGAAGTAAGATCTTTGCGGTCATTGGATGGGAGTTACTACAAATAATGTCTGGTGTAGGGAAAACCTTAGTTTACGTTTGGTTAATATGGTCAAATAGAGTCTGCTTTAAAGTCGCTATTAGATTAATACAATACCGATTTTTCAAAGGAGCTTCACATTAACAGGAAAACAGTGGTGTTAATGTTGTAAAATCCATCAATGTTCAGTTCAATGTTGTTTTAGTTCAGTTCAATAACTGCACCAATGTTGCAAAGTTCATCATTTATAAAACAAGTTCAATTCAGCTATAAGCAGCTCTACGGAAGGCAAAACCCAAAGCCACTTAAAGGCAAGCCTGCAACCTTAGCTGAACTAGACAAAAGGCTCTTTTTTTTTAATGGATGTCAATGGAAGAGAGGCTTCACTACGCTGAATAAACTTATTTTGAGAGGAAATAGCTTATCATTTAATAAACCAACCACTCTTAAACACTCGTTTTGGATTCATCTATTTTTAGAGTTTACACCGAAGAAAATGCTGTTTCATAAGAAGAGTCACGGACAATTGCGTGACAGGTATGATTCAGCTTACAGCACTTATCATTACTTATCATTAAGCAGCCATATCACCTTATAGCCCAAGACTGGTTGCCCACTGAAGCTAAGCAGGGCTGAGCCGGTCAGTGCCTGGATGGGAGACCTCCTGAGAAAACCAGGTTGCTGCTGGAAGAGGTGTTAGTAAGGCCAGCAGGAGGCGCTCACCCTGTGGTCTGTTGGGTCCTAACGCCCCAGTAAAGTGACGGGGACACTATAATGTCAAAGAGCACCGTCCTTCAGATGAGACGTTAAACCGAGGTCCTGACTCTCTGTGGTCATTAAAAATCCCAGGATGTCTTTTGAAAGAGTAGGGGTGTAACCCCGGCATCCTGGCCAAATTTGCCCATTGGCCTCTATCCATGACGGCCTCCTAATCATCCCCATACTGATTGGCTTCATCACTGTCTCCTCTCCACCAGTAAGCTGGTGTGTGGATGGTGTTCTGGCGCACTATGGCTGTGTCGCATCATCCAGGTGGATGCTGCACATTGGTGGTGGTTGAGGAGATTCCCCCCTTCCATGAAAAGCGCTTTGAGTGCAGAGAAAAGCGCTATATAAACATAATGAATTATTATTATTATTATGGTATCCGCAAACAGTGATTGACTGTCAAACAACTCGAAACGAAATGCAATGACTTCAAATCTGTATGTATTGTGATTGGTTATCAAGGCACACCTGATCCAAGTTAGCCATTACGCTTTTTCCAATGATAGAGCCACGGACCTTCTCCCAATCTCCCATATATAAGACCATCTCTGGCAATATGTCTTTATCCAGCTAAATTCAGTGACATTTTGTCCTCATCCGATGTCTGTGACATGGATATCCGCTCCGTGTCAGTACAGTTACATCGATAATTTTTTTTTTAAACCCCAGTTTATATGAACTATACATTTAAAAAATAATAATAAAACAAAACGAAATAAAGTAATTGTGATTTGTATGGTAAGATCTAAATGGTTAATCTTAAAAAGTCTAATAACAGATTTAATACGACTGAATCAACTGATCCTTAATGTAACAATTGCGTGTTACCACAGTGTCGAAACAACAAACGGTCATGAGTAAAGGATAAAACTTGCAGGATGACCTGCACAAAGATGTGTGTACGTGTGTGTTTATGCAGCGTCGCTCTGTCCCCTGCACCTCTCTGGACTGGCACACATGAGGTGGCTTTGTGGGAGATCCAGGCGTAGGCAACATTCCTTTGATAGGATGATACAGGGACTAAAGCTCTTCCATATGACACCCGTCACATGGCTGCTGTGTCTAGCCACCCTCTATCTCAGTGTGTGTGTGTGAGAGGATTTCACAGGCACAACGAGGGGTTTGTGATGACAGGAGCCAGGCCTCGTTACACACCAAAGCATCTGTGTGTCTTTATCTGTCTCCGCTCGCCCACCGCGGAGAGAGAGAGATTGATGCAAGGCCACAATGAAGCTTTCTCAAGTTTATCGATTATCACATTCGGAGAGAGATATCACATTCTCCAGCCGTCTGACCTGATGAAAAGCCATTTGTTGTGATTTCTCTCTCTATTTCGGGATCTTTTTAATTTGTTGTAAGTGACAGCACATATGAAAATATGTTATCTAAAGACGTTGGATTAATAAAAAGGGCATTTCACTGTGACTTACAGTCATAACTTAATTGAACCTATTATTGTAATTAAATTATCGAGCCATTTATTGTTCACTTAAAAAAAATATTGTAGTTTTAATGGTAAAAGAGTAAAATGATAAGTTAATTGATAAGTTCCCTTACTCTTGAAGAACTGTAATAGATCTAATGGGACATTTCATGTAATTTTCTGTAAAATACTGTTAAAAGAGTGAGAAAATTGTTGTGAGAAAAGAACATCAGAAAGTCATCTTATTATTTACAGCTCAGATTGCATTGTCATTATATTATAAAGGTATTTATTATAATTTTTAACTGTAAATGTGAGTTCAATCTTTAAAACTTCAAATGTTGCTACCATATTTCTACCATATAATTCATTCATTCATTCAGAATGACAACACAAGCACACTTTACAGTTTAAACGTGTTTGTTACGTTTTAGATTAACTGTTTAAAATGTAGACAAAAGTATTGTGACACTTTGTGCAAGTAAAATATGTCACTAGTTAATGTGATGAAATGCACCTGACATTACTCTGCCAGGACACTGTGAACTTAACTGAATTTATACATCCACTAAAACTCATTAAACAACCAGGTTATTCACATTCATAGCAAAAAATGGTTTAGAAAAGTGAAATTAGTTCTGAGAAAAGCTCAAGCAGCATTTCTTTGCAGATGCCACTTGCTCACTTTCTCCATTGTTTCTAATGAAATGACATCCACACATTTTTAAGTGTGAATTACATTATTTTAAAGGTTCCTAATTTTATCTTGGAGATCTCCTACAGTAGATTTACATGCATCCAAGGTCAAAAAACACAATTTTCTCATAAATGCACATCACCTACTTTCTCAAAAAGTCTACAAAAAAGGTTTGTTTGAAGCTTCAGTCTCTCTAAACTCATCTTTCCTGCAAGCCTACTCTACTCTGATTGAGCAGATGATTCACTCGGCTGTGATTGGTCTACCGATTACAGCACTTGTTGGAAACCCAACCCCTTTTACTATATCTGAATTTCAGCTCCGGAGGCTTCATCAGCACGTTTACACAGTGATACAAACAGTACCGATTGCGTCGCTTTTTCTGTATACAATTACAGCGCGATTCCGTCCTCATCTTGTAGAATTGCATGCAAAGTGGATTTGCAGCGCTCAAAATAAAGTCTTCTCGACATGTCAACAACACGAACCAAAATCTTCCAGGCCTCAGCTACAACTAAAGTGTTTGAGGGCGGGTCAATGTAGACACTGTTCAAAGTAGATGTTGTTCCAGGGCAGCCAATGAAAACCATAGACTGGCATTATGCAAATTTGTTACATTGTTACTTAGATATGTAACAGGAAGTGAGCCTGGAATTGCTGACGACTCGTTTCGGCAGTTCAGAATTGATGCTTTATTTTAGAAGACAATTTGTCGCGCACAAACAGCTATATGACACACTGCATGAAACATAATATTCGAAAAAGCAAAATAGGGCCACTTTAATGCACTTTAATTGCCCTTCAACGTTCATCCTTTTTCTCCTCTCCGCCTCCTGCGTCACTCGCCTCCGCTACTACCGTGACCTCCTGGGTGGGCCGAACACCCCCTTCTTCAGTCCTTTTTTTTTTTTCAAGTGCTATGCTGGTAGGTTGGAGTCTAATCCCTGTCTAAATCCCGGAGCTGATTGGGTTTACAGGGGCAGGGATCAGCAGTGTTGCCCGGTCCCGCACACAGCGACTCGGAGCCAGGCCCCTGCCCGGCACTGTCCGGCCCCTCCACGGGAACAAAAGAGCCCCTGTTTGCTCACCCCTCGCGCTCAAGAGGCTTAGGGACATTTTTCTCATTTTTGAACAGCTAATATCTTGCAAAAGTTGTCTAATCTCTTTAAGTTAAAGTTGAGCTTTTGTAAAAGCCCAGGCTAGCTGTGCTTATGACTTGACTGTTATCCAGCAGCATTTAATTAGGTCAGGCTGGGCCTCCAATGTGCACAACACACTCAGGATTGTGGATATGCAAATGCGTCACATCATATCATCTTTATCGCCCTCCAAACACCAACATCCAGCATGGTAGAACCAACTGACTGAATATTAGTCTACATATGACTTTTCGAATATTTTCTCCAGGCTTTTGGTGGAAGCTGCACAACAGCGACCTGCATTAACCTCCAAATTAATAAATGAAAGAGGATGTTTTAAGGTTAAAGGGTGTTGCGATTCATGACATAAAGCGGTTTTAAAGTCAAAAATCACTTTAACATCAAAAAGTCTTCAATGACTTGGCAACAGCAATGTGATAAGGCACCCGTGTTCAGTAAATCATTTCATTTACATCACTATAAACAATTCTTTAGCCTCAATGCAAGTGATTTTGTTGAAATGTTCATGTTAACTGATATAAAGTGTATATTCACTATGCTTCAAGCAACGATCTTCCAATCATACGCTCATAAACTGATGAGCACTCCCATTTACTTCAGGAAGCTAGTAGAGTATCTTCTTCATCACCATTATGCACCAACCAACTCTACTTCCACACAAGTTATAAGAGCCTGACTAATCACATAATTACATACAATACAAGCTTGAATGGAGAGGGAAAGCACATGACATCAGCATGAACTGCAATGAGAACACTTGAATTACAGTTTTCTGCTCTTCTTATTTACCTTTGTAATGGGATCAAGACACAAGACACCACTTTCGACAATAGCCTGTGAGTTCTGTGCAAGTACATACTAATTCTCCTTTCCCCCCTCTCTTTGGAGTTTGGGTTACAGGAAGTTAACCTGAGCCACGCTCCGCCTCTCAGAGCCGCCAAGCTGTAAAGAAGATGGGGCGTTGAACACCTGGACCAGCTTTTGAGAGACAGGGTCAATGAGACACTAAACGATGGCGATACTGCACAAACTTGGGAACCTGACGGAGCTGTGACCTCTATGTTGATGCTCGAGGCCTTGTCAGAGTTGTGCTTTGAGCTGCCACTGTTTGCCCAATGTGGTGTCTGTTTTGACAAGCCTGTCTAATAAAATATATGGTGAGCTTAAAGCGCTCCTCTGGCAAAGGCACCTCATCAGCCGCAGAAATCCATGAGAGAGTTCATAAAAAAGTCACAAGCAAAGATTTATAGAATTACACGCTAATCTTCTTCATGCCACACATTGGCACTAATCTTATGAACGCAAGCGTTTAACAAACTGTGGCCCAGTAAATGAACTAAAGGTTACATTTAAATAAACTAAAGATATGTTTTGAGGATCAAAATTACTGAGCAGGGAGGGTAATGCATTGCAAGATCCAGATCTAAACCAAAACTATAGACCAGTTGAGGCACAAACCAAGAATTTTCTATTTTGGCTATTTGCTTATTCAATCATTCAAAAGGTAGGAATAAAAAGAAAAAAAAGGTTATCTTAAGTTTGTTATTACATTCTGGTAACAATTAATGAAATTACATGGTTATAAAAGCATTTGGTACATAATCTTTGATTCACATTTAACACAATCCAAGGATGTCAAGTCAAAGCAATAAATAACAATGAAATATTCATTGTATACACTAGTAATGGACAATGGACCTTTTTTTCCACAAAATGAATGTGACCATACCTTTTATGACACAAAACCAAAATCACATCCACATTTGATTTCATTTGACATTGATTTCATTGTCCAAGTTTCCCTATTTACCACAATCTTAAAAATAAAGGTCCTTTAAAGGGTTCAGCAAAGAAATATCTTCTTATCAAGAATCATTCCTCAGATTCTTGACTTAAATGCTGCACTCTCATTAATTGTCTCAGATGATTCCAATTTTCATAAAACTAGAAACAAGGGAAAAGAGTACTCTATGTTGTTATGATAAGACTACAGAGTTATACAATTTACGAGAATAGAATAGCACGTAAAAATAATTGATGAGAGATTTTTGCATTTATATTCAAATCTCTGACCATTTTATTGCTGACTGGTATTTTGGCAAATCTAAGCACAATTTGAGACACTCTAGAGGAGACAAAGGCTATGTGAGATTATTGGGGTCTTTTTCTCAGGAAAAAATATCCAACCCATGCTCACTGAGAAAATGTGAAACGGACACTAAATGTCCACTGAGGGTTCGTTTAAACTGAAAACTGCAGTGAATTGCATTTATAGGTACGTTTTTGAAAATGTAGGTAGATATCTTAGAAAGTCTCCATGTGCTTGCCATCTCGTTCCTTTCTTGGAGACACAACCGACATTAAAGAGATCTCATTTGAGCTTGTTCTTTCTTATGGGTTCTTACAAACTCCTCATACCACATCCATCCATCCACACTGTTCTGCCGCCCACCACCCCTCATCCCCATCTCTCTCTCCTTCCCTGCGGACACAGATGTGCCAGAGCTGGTGAGTTGTAAGCCGGGTGCGTTGGCACAGAGCGAGAGCTACAAAGAGCGTCTGATTGGAAGCAGCGGGTGAGGACCTTTAACGAGAGCCAGTGAATAGAGGACAGCAGCGGCCTGGACCGCCTCCGCTCTCTACACTTCTTCACACACCCAGCTGCCTCTCTCCATCAAAAGCCACACGCAACAGGCGTCCATCTTCTGGCCAGCTTTACCTTGGAAACACACACACACACACGAGGTCTGCGCTTAACAAATCAGCTACACACACTCACAAACTCTGAGCCTTGGCTTAGAACACCGCTAGACACAAGGGCATTCAAAGAATCAGGATCTCTCTCGTTGGCATGGTCTTTACACACTAATACACATCCGATTCCACATATCCACTAAAATCATCCCATCATTTCACTCCTGTTTTTATTTCCCGTAATGGAAAACAAGCCAATGTGTTTTAGATACCTGACCGTTTACTGCTCCGTCAGCCTTAATGTGGACGACAGAACAAAACAACTAAGCGACACAGTAGAGCTGTCCGGTTCGGGGCAACGACACATATTTCACCACTGACATTTCAGACTTGCGGAGCCAAAGGCCTTTTAGCAGAATGACCTTTGGTATTGATCCAGACCCTCTGCATCCATCTGAGCCTCACGCTGGGCAGAGAGGCTGATTTCCATCAGAGGTGGAGGAGAGAAGGTGAATGTAGAGGTGAGAACAGCGGTGGGATAGGTGCACTTTGGAGAAATAGAGCAGCATTTGGAGAATGTCAGAAGCTTTAGATGTATAGCGCCCACAAATGTGTTACAATAACACGTGCGATATATAGTCAGTGCTTCAATGTCACAAATTGTCTATTTGCTTATTCAATAATTCAAAAGGTAGATATTTAAAAAAAACTTCTCTAAAGTATGTTATTACACTGTAGTAACAATGCACTGCAATTATTACAACGTCATTACATAGTTATAAAAGACTCAAAACATTTGGTCATGGAATTTAAACAATTATGATTTCGTAGAATAAATCCTGCAGTCGTTTACATTAACACAATACATGGATATTGTTGTTAACTGAGTGACTAAAGGTTAAGTCAAAACAATAAATAACAATGATCTAATAAAGAGGTGATAATAATGTTTAGAGTAATTCAGGAAATGTGATAGGACAACATGAGCTCCTTAAATAATGATCCAAATGAAGGAATGATATCATTCCGCTCAGCTTCAAAAATAATCACTCACTATTCTATTAATAGCAGCCAAATTTCTTGACTTGGGAATTTGGCACGCGTTCCCAGACATTCTCTTTCTTCTGCCTCATGGTTTGGACTAGGAAAAAAAATATTCTGCCACTTTAGTGATGCAACATCAAAAGTATTCTGGCTATTTTAAACTCATTTGTGCCATGATTATGTATTAAAATCCTGCATGCAATGCCAAGAAAATCAACAATTCCCCCACCCCTCCGCTATTTTACCCTCTCTTGCTCCTCAACAATGCAGAAAATGAAGATGGTAGTGTCTTGCAAACCCTACTTAGCATCTTAATTACCAATGCTGATAAACAAGCCTAATGACTAGGGGTTAATTGGCGACTCCTGCTTGTCAAGAGAACAACACACAATTTGAGATCGGCACTTAGTGTCTGTGAGCTAAATTACAGACACTGCACAAAGATCAATGTCCAATCAAACAGCAGACGAGGCTTTTGAAGGCCTGAAAGCACGATCAAGCTCTTCACTTTCCATTCAGCCATAATTAAGGCCTGTTAATTGCCACAAAAGCCAATTGCCATACATCCACACATTATTCTCCAACTCTAAACACAAACAGGAGCGCTAACATCCATGACGATGTTTGCTAAATTTAGAACAAACATGTACCTGTTTCATTTCACACTCTTTTTCTCTTACATTCTGTTTTTTGGGAGAGAGTAACTCTGTGTTTCAATGCGCTTTATTGTATTGATTTGTTTAGAAGCTCTCACTTACCCCGAGTACCGATTTGAGTCGGTAACAGAAATCAGCTGAAACTTATCTTTTAAAAATATATCATTTTCATTTTTTAATCATAATTGGTAACAATTTACAATAAGGCCCCCATTAGTTAACGTTAGTTAATGCATTGACTATATTAACTAATAATGAGCAATACATTTGTTACATTATTAATTCATCTTTGTAAATGTTGGAAAAATACAACTGTTTATTGTTAGTTCACGTTAGCTTAAGTCCAATAAATAATATCAAAAGATATAACTTATATATTTAAATTAAATTAAAATAAAAAAATTGCTTTAGAATGATTTTACATTGTTAATTTATGTTAACAAATGGAACCGTATTGTAAAGTGTTGCCTTATATTTAACATAGATTTTTGAAGTGATCATAACAACATGTATGGTATATTACACCAACAATCTAAACAAAACATATCATGTCATAAAAATTATAACATATTTCTATGGTCCCTCTCTGTGATGGTTTCTTGTCACATAACAACAAAATGGCTCACCATATGTTGGTTAAACCAGATTGACATGAATAAGGGCGTATAATATTTTAACCAATATCTAAAATATTATTTTGAAACAAATTTTTGAAGCATTCTTTAGAGAAATCATAAACAAATATAGAAAAAATATAGAACATTTTTTATTTCAGTAATTTCATTAAACTTTACTTCTCTTATTATGATCTTTAGATTATGCCAGCAAGAAATTTTCAAAAATTCAGAAACTGAAAGCATGTTGATATTAGAGGTTTACAGTATTCCATTCATTGTATGATATTCACTCTAATGTATTTTGTAAATAAATGTATTTAAAAAATGTAGCATTAACTCACATATGCATATTTTAGGAATGTATAATTAGTATTAAAACAAAGTGTGATATATTTAAAAGCCAGAAGGGTAAGTGCATACCAACCCACAAGGCATGCTACAAAGCAAGGGTCAGTTATTGACTAACTCTTCAGGCCTTTGGTATTGGTATTGACTCCTATCGGCTCTCACTAATTGTGTTTAAGTGCCGGGTAATCGGCACTCTATTGTCGGTTTCCAAATTAGTAATCAACTCTAACAGGCCTACACAATTACCGCCCTCAGTGTGGCACATTCAAGGGGCCTTCTAAACGATATAAATATCCTCTGTCAGTGGCTCAGGGAAAGTTTGTCTTTTCTTGCTCCCACTTAAAGCAAACACAATAAAAACTAAATCCAATGGGCCTCGATAGCTAGTCCATAGCTTCTCATTCTTTCTGAGATTAAACAAAATAACATGGTTTGGCTACAGCAGTCTAATTCAAAATGTGCTTTTTATTAGCCTAAACAGTAATGAAATATGAAAAAAAAAACTCCCATAGACTTTCAATGAAAGACGGATCTGAGCATATCATCATAGAGACCCCCCTAAGTCTCAATGATATGCTCGGATCTGTCTTTCATTGAATGTCTATGGGATTTTTCACTGTTTAACTCAAGCCAGTAAGCAAACACCCAGCAAACACCTGGCAATGACCTAGCAACAGCGAGAAACACCTTATGCAACCGCACAACATCATAGTTCTGTCATGACAACTCATAGATATGACAATGTTATATGTTTGGTCTTGGCGGAATAGATCTGCTACGCTGCCGCTGCTGTTATTGCTGCTGCTATAGAGCAAGTACAGGACTTGCTACTGCCAATACACACATGACACGCTGCTGTGAGCAAGTAAGACATGCCGCTGCTGTACAATATAGCATACATGAATTACCCGTAGCAGATCTATACAGGTGGAGCTGGGGAAGGTGGAGTGTTTCGGAAAGCGCGCTGCAAACTGCTACAGCAAATGCTGACCAAGTATTTGCAGGTTGAGGACACGTGCTTATTGGCTACTGATACAGCAGGAACCAATCAGCTGTGCCCTATAGAGAATGATGTGATTGCAAGCAGGTTGAAATAAGGACCTATCAGCCTGCTCCATCTAGAGATTCATGACATAACTTTGCATTTATGAGTAAACGCCAGTCAGTGTTTTCTTCAGAATATGCAAAAGAATGCAATTATTAATGGGAATAAGAAAACAGAAGCTGTCAATTTATGTTTTAGAAAAACAGTTCAGGCAATGCACTTTCAAAAATAGTGTGGTGAGGGCTGATCTTAATATTAAAGAACAAGACTTCTCTCATTTTTCTGTCGTATCACTTCCATCTTTCATATTTTCCACAGATCAACTGTTCTAAGACAGAGATTAGAAGGCAGTCAGTGTTTTAACAGTGCAGTGCCTCGATCCAGAACAAGGACGCCTCACAGAGCCGAGAGGAAGATCTCGCCCGCTTTTCATAAGAGACTGTTTCCTTTCCATTGATTCCATCTGACGGCAGTATCTGAAGGTGCACTGTTGGCAGTGAACTTCCTTTAAAAACTCCCTCATGGTGTGTCTTGGCCTGAGTAAATACATGTATTGTACCATTTTTTTTTCTTTTACATAAGATCACTGCTGTTTGCATTTATAAAACGCTCTAATAACATGTTATTTCAAGAACATCTGACTTCTGTTGATTTGAGCAATGTCGCCAACTAACTGAGAAGAGCCTGAAAAAAGAGTTGAGTGAGCAAACATACAGAGATTCACTAATGCATCTCCTGTATCAGTATGAGTTTATATGCTGCAGAATTAAATGAAGGTTGTTGGTTACGTTCAATTTCATTTCTGTAGAGCATATCCATGGTATTGTGTCGATGTCCACAGAGAATAATTTTGACTTCTCATTCAGTTTGTAAAATGTATTTAAAGCACCTACAGTACATATTTGGGATGCACCAATAGGATTTTTTTTTGCCGGATACCGATTTTACCAAACAACTATTGGCAGATTCCGATACCGATATTTGTCAATTGCACTCTTATTTGAAATGTTGTCATTATAATAGATGTATGATGTATAATAGTGTTTTGGTCATGTTTTAAATTAGCAAAGTTGTAAAATGTATTGTATAAATGAAATATTGATTAATCCTTATTAAAGTTACTTAGCTACGATTTTTTTGTCTTTTGTTTTTTGATTAACATTAAAACAGACAGCAGCGCAGCAGGAATTTAGGCGGCTGTCACTTTAAGAGCTGCACATATCCAATATACCGTACTGGTACACAAGCATTTTATTTCTCAAATGTTTATGTTCATTTGAGACTGACTGTTTACAAGCACACTCCCCAAGACTGGCATTTTGATATCATTTTGTGTGAATTAGAAGTGAAAGATTTGCTGATATGCCGATATGACTTTAATACTTCAACAATTTCTTCAACACTGTGCAGCCCTACTAATCATGGTTGCTAAGCAATGTAGCAACTTTATTAATAAAATAATATATATATTCTATATAAATGTGCATGAATATACGGTAGCAATAGCATATATATCTGCGTTTTACAACAGCTTTGATTGTAGCTGATCCAATCAGACAGTCAGAACTATCCATTTTATAACGTGAATGTTGCTAGGCTTTTATATTACAAGTGAGGTCAGAATGCATTTTTGCTTGGTGTTTCATTACAATGCAATAAAGCCTTTAAAAAGAGCATGAATCTCTCATTTATCAGCATTGCGGAGGCCAGCCAACTGGACGGAAGATATCAGCGCTTAAGTGTTATCCAAACAAAATACGAAATCTCTGAATCCTTTCCGTGTTAAAGTCTAATTTGCAGTTTTCTCCTCCGCGCAAGGCTGACTTTGCTCCAAGTCTGAGCGGCAGGGCAGCCAACAGGCCTCACCACGTTTAACAGCCTGCAAAAAGGAGCAGAAAGAAGGGTGCTGGGTGAACGAGAGTGGATAAGGGGATGAAAAAGCGTGATGGAAGAAGGCTTGAAAACAATAAGGCACTTTTCCTGCGCAGCCTGAACAAACATGGATCCTTATTTACCTCCTGTTTTCCCTTTCCTTCAAACCCCGCACAGACACAAAAGGCATTAAGGTATTATGTGGTAATGTTTTTGGAAGAGTATGATAGCAGAGAGTTAGAGACGGGCGGCCCCTTAAACGCTGGTAAAACTGCACATGGCAACCATTAGCGCAAGACCCTCGGTAATGCTTCTGAGACGGCCCGAGACCTGCCTGTGTGTGTGTGTGTGGTGTTTGGACCCTGTGTCAAGAGGTCCGTGGGGGCACGGTGTTCACACACTCCTCTATCCCAGTGGATGACAGTTGGACTGCTGAGGATGTGATGACAGTGTGTAGAAAGTAATTTGTTTGGACGTTGCTTCAGGCAAAAGCATTGATTTAACAAGGAACAATGAGGAGCAAAATTTCAAAACATTACATCTATCAGCACTCAGCTCCCAAAAACACACGCCTTAGAAACTGTGATCACAATAGCATAGATTGTTTTCACCTCAAATTCACACTGTTAAATGCTGATCTACGTCGTAAAACATAAAATATCAAAATATCAAAACAGAAGGCCATTAGCACTTTTTTTTTTTCTTTTTTTTTTTCTCCTGGCTTGGTGGCTTGCTGTTCTTAGCTAGTTTAGCTGGGCCAGGCTGATGTTTAGCTGGTTTTGCTGGTCTAACCATCTGATGAATGCCCCAAATCCTTATAAAACCAACAAAGTATACCAGCTAACCTGACTGATGGGTAGCTAAGATCAGCAAACCACCTTAGGCTGGTTTAAGATATTTTTTCATCAAGGCATTTGGGTTTCGCTGTATTGTTCCATGTTTGAATTTGTGTATAAGTGTTCTTTTAATATACAAAGTCTGTTTTTAGAGTCTGGATCATAGTGAATAAGCAGAGGGTACTGGATGCTTCATAACATTAGTTCAAATATGAGCAATAGTAAATGTAATGTTGCCTTAGCAAACACAGCTAATCAAAAATGGGCAAAAAAAAATTAACTTTGCAAGCTCCCAGAGTCATATGACTAAGTTCGGTCAGCTGACGTTTTATACCAACATCAAGCAACATTTCAGCTAAAATATGCAGCCCGTTAAGCCTCACAGGACACACAAGAAACAAAGGCACATTGTGCAATGCAACCAGAATTCCTCCTTTTGGTTTACAATCTATCACACACACACACACACACCTGAATGCCTCAGGTGAGCTTCTGCACCGAGGCGAGCAGTACACAGACCACACACCAACATGTCTATGCTAACACAGCCCTCCTACAAGTAAACACCACATCAAAACCCCAGTGACTTTCCACTCTCATCCCTATGTGGTATAATTGGTAAAACGTGTGGCCATTAAAACTTGCTGACATCACATTGTGATGAACCGAGCTTCCGAATGCTAACAAGGCTACAGTGGATCAGACACGCAGAAACGCCTGTTCGGCCTCACTTCGAACAATGAGACGCCTTATCAGAGCAATGTAAACAAAATCCAAATATCATATAAACAAAGACCAACTCAAAAAGTGTGAACACATTCCGAAATTGTTACTCTTACAGTGTAGGTTATGGTTTCCCTATTCTTAAATCTTAATTCCCTAATCTATCCCAATCCATTGAATTATGCAAAATAAGAACAGGAAGTGATTAGGGTCCATTTTGATGACTAAGTTCATGTTGACTAACTTTTGCACATATTGTTTGTTCATCTGCAATATACATGTGTGTATATCTACTCTAAAATACAGTACACTCACATAAAGTGATATATAGCAAATCTCACCTGCCTTTTTTTTTTATTATTTCATTACAAAATGTAACTATATCATCACCCAGCTCTTTATATAAAGTTGGATATATAAGTATGTCTAATTTTATCCACATGTAGTTCACTTGTGTAGGGCGATATATACTATATAGCAAATTTCAACTGCTTGATTTCTTGTATCATCACAAAATGTAAACTATATTATCGCCCAGTTCTAATCTTCTAAATGCAACTATAAGGCATGAGATATTAAAGGGTTAGTTCACCCAAAAATGAAAATTCACCCAAAAACACAAATGAGGATCTTTTTAATTAAATTGTTGACAGACATTGAAAGATATGCAACAACCACTTTCAAGCCCCAGAAAGGTAAAGACATTGAAGTAATCCATGTGACTCCAGTGGTTTAATCTAAATGTTATGAAGAAAACCCCCCATAATTTAGCACTTTATTTACAAAAAAAATGCATTGGAGATGAATATTTAGTAAATAAAGTGTTTCTTTTTTTTCTTTCTTTTTTTTATGAAAACAAAGCATTCACGGCATAAATTTGAGGTTAAACCACTGGAGTCACGTGGATTATTTTAAGGATGTCTTAACTACCTTTCTGGAGCTTAAAAATAGTAGTTGCTTATCTGTCAATGGAGGGACAGAAAGCTCTCAGATTTCATTAAAAAGATCTTAATTTGTGTTCCAATGTTGAACGACAGTCTTGCTGGTTTGGAACTACATGAGGGAGAATAATTAATGACAGAATTTGTATTTTTGGGTGAACTAACCCTTTAAGATTATACACATTAACATCATGATTTTTATTTATTTTTTCTCTAAAACTGCTTTAAAACAATGTGTATTGTGAAAAGTGTTATATTTAAAACAATTATGTGACTTGACTTGAAACAGTCACAAACGTTTTAAAAGCCTTTAACACAGAATTCACTTCACACACACACACTAAAGTGAGTCTATTCAGCTCACTTTAGAGGGCAAACAGGAGAAACGTGAGGTTTAGTTTCAGAATGAAATCTAATTAAAACATGGTTAAGTTCACTCACAGAGTTCCATTACAGGCCTGCATTGGAGATTCAGTCTTCAGTCACTGTGCTGTTGCCATTAACACCTGCTTCTATTCCAATTAGCCTTCGCAATAAAGACAAATGATCCGAGGGGGCCCAATTAATTCACTTCTGTCAAACACTCTGCATCCAAGCTCTATCAGTGTACTCACAACACACACACACACACACACAGGTTTCCATGTTTTATGAGGACTTCCCATAGACGTAAGGATTTTTATACTGTGCAAACTGTATATTCTATCCCCTACCCCTACCCCTAACCCTACCCATCACAGAAAACGTTCTGCATTTTTACATTTTCAAAACATTTAATTTATTATGATTTATAAGCTGTTTTCCTCTTGGGGACCAAAAAAAGAAAATGTCCCCATAATGTCAAAATTTCACAAGCGGATATTACTATCCTTGTGGGGACATTTGGTCCCCATAACATGCACACAATACAAAGGTAAAATGTGTACTGGACAAGAGTGCAAGTGAAAACCCTCACTTGGCCAAGTGTGTCAAAAAAATAACCTACAGTACACTTCACATCTTTATATGGTTCCTAACATAATAATTGAATTTTGCGTGAACAAAGTATTCTAAAAAATATAATTCTATAGTTAGAGTTAGGTTACCAATATATATCGCTAAGGTGGTATATATTACTTGATTTTTGTCTCTTTTTTTTATCATCAGCATTATTTACTGTTTAAATTAGTATGATACACATGCAAGGTCGTTGCTGTGCAGTTTTTGGTATTCTGGGTGTTTTTAGTGTGTTGCTATGTAGTTTCTCTAGTTACAATTCTTAGTTAATTTTGAAAACCAGGATTATGTACTGACAATACAGCATTATGCATAACTGGTCATCAGTGAAAACAGATTCTGTTTGCAGCTGAATGGTGTAGTTACAACAACAGGACCATGCTAACTTGCAAAAGCTTGTCTCCTTGGTCCAAAGCATTAGCCCCACATATGAGCAACCGTAATAATGATGATTGCCTAAGCAATCTCAACTGATAATTCTAAGCTTCTAAAAGTCTGAAATAATATAATTTCACATTTCTACACTTAAAGTGAGCAATGCAACATAAGATATAAAAGAGGTCTATATTGCTAGTGTACAACTTTGCATAATAGAGAGCACAGAATGAATGTCTTGAATTTAGAGATGAAAATTCAATCACTCACAGAGATGAAATGAGATTCGTATTGCCCTTCTCTTGAATTTTTACTGCTGCAGCTGTAAGAACATTTGTCTGGAAACCCGAATTGTAGACAGACACAAGCCTCCTGCACTGCCAGATCACTTTTACTGACACTGTTTGAGTTCTCATATGGATCTTTATGGATCATGTACCAAAGCTGTATAAATGTCTTGTGGATTACTCATAAAGTTTATTTTCTCTGAATAGGGAAGCAAAAGATCAGGGTCAGAAGCAACTCCAAACGAGTCATGGACTTGAGCCCTTGTGCAGCATTTTATAGGTCTTGGTTTTTAAAGCGGAACATTAATTTGGAAGCTGATAAATAAACATTTATATAATTCTAGTTTTTCAGTTTTATTTAATGTAAATGTATCAGTTTTTGTAATTGTAATTACTAAAAAAGATATATTCAAAAACTTGACTGTGGTTTATCAACTTTACAACTATAGCTTGACAGATTACAAGCTACTCCTAATTTATAGCAGCTTCTGCAACACTGGTATGAACTCTTCTTCTACATGAAGACTACAAAATCTTTTGATCTTGTTTGAGTTATTTGTGTTCACACAGGTCTCATCATTTATCACACACCACTGTCTTCTTCTGTTTGTTTAGCTGTTATTTGCTCTACCTGTGCTTACTACCACCTAACTGGGAGCAAACATGACAAAAGATCATCTCCATGATCTCCACACATCTCCCCACCCTGAGTTCCAGAAGGTGATGCCATTCTAACAGGTGTCGGCATGTCAGTAGACACTCTAAATCTACATTTGTGAAAATGAAAAATCTACTGATGTTCCAAAAGCTGTTGCACATGAAAGCTCTATTCTTTAAAGGCAAAGGTCAGTTCAATGTGAGAGGTGTTTTGGGGAGCTAATTTTGTTTTGAGTGGATAATGTGCGTCCTTGAGTAGCTAAAATGAGATGCACCTTTTGCTTATCTGTCAGATTTTCCCAGCAAAAGACACACGTGACGTTACCCCACACATCGGATCAAAGATTGACAAAGGCAGGTTTGTTTATTTTTAACCAACAGATCGATGTGAAAATCACCTTCACGGCTTGTGTATCAATTCAATTAATGCATGAATATATAGACATAAGAGGCCCTTTGTCAGGGTAGAGGCCATACATAAACTAGGCTCAAGAGATATAAATACAGTCCCTTCAATATGTTGTAGTTTTTAAGGTCAATGGATCATTATTGTCTGGACTTTTATATCCACAACGGACATTTTTTTCCAAGCAAATGGAGGAGATCGACAGCTCATTAGAAAACTAACGTGATAACTTGTGTTGTATATGGCGGATCTAAAACTACTCTTGACAAACTGTTTTGGAGATTTCCGTATTCCAAATATACATGCCTGTGTTACCAAGATTGCAACCAAGATAAATTGACTTGTGATTAAGGGACTTAGACAACACCCAGGTATACAACAGTGTGACAAATTGAATAGATAATCTGTCCTCACATCCTTGTTTCATTTGCGTCAAATTAAATGTGGCATAAACTATACATTTTTGAGAACTGCTAAATGGAGCCTATTTAGTGTATTCATGTAAAGTATTGTTCAGGTAACGTGTCCATTTTTGAAATGTAACCAAAATGCACCAATTTTAAAGGGGCAATTTAAAAAAAAATTAAATTATTTTTTTTCAAGTTCTTGAATGAAGCAATAAAAGGTGAGGAGATCACCTGCTTGGTTTCTAATCGTGTCTTCCAGGAAATCTTTAAAAGCGGTTTTGTTTTTGAGTATTAGCGAACCTGGTGGGATAACTAACCTTTGGACATGTCAACCTCTTTGTGAGGGCAAGAATTGAGAGGACCCGAGTGAAGCCAATTTAAACGGGATCTCTCCCGCAGATACTCGGCAGAACCCTGTGCGGCTTTTTTGATTAACTCTTTTCTATTAACTTCCCGGGCCGATAAGATCTTAATCAGAGCCCTCAAATTATCCGCCTTGACATTTATCAAGTCGAATCATCATGCTCTCAGAGCAGCCCGTCCGTCTGCGGACGCCTATTCTTTTCCAGCACTTTGAATGGAAGTTAATTTGGAGTGCATGATTTATCTCGCCGGGACTAACCACAACGAGGCGACCACCTTTATTTTGTTTTTCAAAGGGAGTGCATTATTGCGAGGTTGTCCGGTGATTGCATTCGGGAGGGGAGGGTGAATGGTGAATCGGCGTGTCGCCGGGGCCGTGGCGTGGGGGCTTTTCAGAGCACACTGAAAGGACAGATTAGGCGTCTGACCGCGGGGATGACGGACGGACAGCCGTTATACGTGCTCACAATAGCGTGAATACCTGACGGGATCAGGGTTGCTGTGACTAGTCCTGTTATCCACATTCTCCCACTTTTCCCCCCTTTTTCTTCTCATCTTAACAGGACAAAACTGTTCCAGTTGAGTTAACACTTCCTCCGTTTTGAGTAGGGATATCACACGGCAGGTTGGCTCGGTCTGTGAGGCGTAGCACATGTTGTACAGTGCATCACAATTATAGCATCAGAAAACATTAGAGGTACTACTTTATATCATATCACATTGTGTGTGTGTGTGTGTGTGTGTGTATGTGTGGTAAGGGTGAGTGAGTGCGTAAACCGATCCCCCTTGTATCATCAGGACAGTTGACAGTTGTAATGTTGTTGAAGGCCAAAGTGACTCACAGCTGCTAGCGTTCACACACACCCTGGCAGTAATGTTCTACATGTCACGAAGCATAATCTAACAAACTTAATCATGAATCGATATATATAGGCCTACATCTCACAAATACAACATGCACTGTGCATTTCATTTAGTTACATGTGCTAAGCGTGCGTTTTCAAGGCAGGTTAAGAATGCGCTAAGCTTTACTGAGACTTCGCTGCTTAGCTAGAAGGTTAGCGTTGGAATCTCAGGCTCAGACCGCTCATTATCTGCGTGGCTCTAATCACTGTCATAAGGAAGGGATTGCACCAGAGTGCTCCTGCCACTTACCAGAGACCACTATATGTGTACTCAACCCATAATTCTCAGAGGATGATCTTTAAAAAAAAAAAAGAGATAGACCTATTAGCCAGGTTTGTTGTTCTTTTGGGGTTCTATTTGAAGAAAATGAGAAATAGTAGTTTCGCAACTGAATGCTGAGGAGGCACTCCAAAGAAGTCCATCAAAAATGTCATAAATATTTCATAGCAAAAGAATAGTAGAATCAGGTTATAAGCAGAACCACATGGAGAAGGATCTGAAATTGGAACGCCATTCCATTCAGAAACTTCTACAAATCCCTGTCCTTTCGATGTTTCTTTGTTTGATAATGCTTTCAAAACAGTAAGAGTAAAGCACTCCTCCTAAATACATTTTACTACTTTCTCCTCATGATCAGAGCAAAATATTTCTTGGGAAAAATCTGATTCTGTCAGACTCTGTGTCGGGCTATTTATAGGAAAAGCTCTTTGATGAAGCCTAACTAAATGTCAAAATTTAGAAGCAGTGCTAAGAATCCGTTTGTGTTGCCATTTGGTTCAAAGCTCAATTGTATGGTGAACTTGTCTGGTGTCAGGCTAAACAATTAAGATAACTCTCAAATTACCTCCTGAATGCTGATCTGGAACAAGTCAAAACCAAAATAGATCTTGCTTTTGAAAGTATGGGTGTCTTTATCTATTCAGTAATAATATGGCCTGGGTGGCAGGTCAAGAGGTTCTGTTTCAGGCCCCATTTGAACAATCTGTTTGAAACGCACTCTTTTTTTCCTCTTTCTTCCATGTGCAACATCCAAGTAGATGTGTTTTCAGAAAGGATCAGCTCGCTTAAGAATCAAATGACCCTAAAAACTCATGGGAAAACCTGAGGGTATGACCTGAACTATCTAAAAGACCTAACCTCCCCACCTCAAAAACAAGAAGAAAAAAAAAACAAGAATGAGACAGAAAAAAAAAAAACGTTTTGTCCCCCCATGATATTTTAGCAAATATCACAAAAGCTAGTTTATGACTAGGAAATAAATAATATGCCAAGCTGGGTTGAGAACTTTAACTCAAAATATTCTTGTTTTTTTTTCCCTCCCTGTCGTTGTGGTCAGCGAAAGCCGAAAGAGTGTTGAGGTAGCGCCTAAAAACATGGCAAGGACACAGTTCACACATCTGCAAGCATTTAGTGAGATGGATTTGGGTATTCTGTCCTGTGTTCCTCTACTGCTCCTCTGACATCCTTGGGAAAGAGAGACAGATGAGGGCAGACACTTGCCAAAGGGGCTTCAATACCTCATGGAGGAAGAATTTCCTCTAACGAAGCTGGGGTTACCTGTCCTGACTTAGAAATAATCCTGTTAAATAAAAGTCAGCTCACCAAATAAGGAGTAACCTTGAATATCTGGATTAAACCACCCACATCAAAAAAGACAGAGGTCATCATGTTGCTATCAGATGACATTTGGAGCAACAAACTAAACATACACCCACCCATAGAGATGTTGTAGTCAGTAAATTGAGATATTTTGACAGTCCTTGGTTACTCTACTCTTTTGAGTTCTACAGAAGAAAGTCATAAATATTTGGAACAACATGAGATAAGTTCCTTAAGTTTTTTATGATGCCATCTTTTAGGTTCCATGTTGCCTTAAACACCTCCTCTATTGGTGAATAATAACTAGAGCCAATACGTTGTTTGATCTGAAGAACCTATATTTTTGTCTCCAAATAAACACTATACGGTCAACTCAAGAACCATTTGTAGTTTTTGATAAGAATAGGGTTCTGCCGAACCCAAGGTGCTGCGGAGAACCATTGGAGAACCGTTATTTTTAAGAGAGACCCAATGAATAGTGAATGTGTTTCCATGGCTTCAGAACACAAACTCCTCGTCGAGCCCCGGTCATCACTGAATAAGGCCAGTCAAACATAACCTTGACAGATCCTTCTACCCTCAGGCCCCAACACCCAAGTACCCAAACAAATCAGCCTGCTCCTTTTGTATCCTCCTGGTGTAACTTCCGCTCGCCACAAAACAACGGAGCCAGCATCCGCTCTAGAGGATGCCATGACTGGGCAACAATGGCCTAGTTGCCTCATTGTGATAATTCTTCCCTCTATCCCCCCACCATCTCTGTTTCGTGCTAATTAATTTAATCCTGTAAGCAGGTGTAAGCCTTGCTTGTTAAGGAGCCAAGTCCAGACGGGCCAGAGATGGCAAGAGCACAGCTCCGGGATTGTGAAAGAAGGGAATTAAAAGAGGGCATAAACAACAACAGCGAGTTGCAAAAACGGCAAGCGGAAAATCCTGTTTAGGGAGCAGACAGCGGGTGGTAAAGAATAGACTCTCTCTCTGCTCCATGTGCTTTCTTGTTTTGTTCCTGTATGAATCATCAATATCTATCCTTACTCTCCTCCGTCAGTACACAGAAAGGACTTGCTGAAAAATGGGACACCCACTTTCTCTTTTCAGAGAGGGGCAGTGTCCACAGAAGTTCCTTTTTCCCTGTCTCTTTCTCTTTCACTTTCTTTCTTCTTTTTTTTTTTTTTTTGCGGCTTTTACAAGGTCTGTTTTAAATGCACGCAGAACATGAAGATTCTTCCAGGGCCCCGGTGTGAGGGATCAGTTTTTGGCAGGGCAAGCCCGCTGGAGAGCAGATAAAGGGCCGGTGAGAAGGAGCAGAATTTGGCGAGGGCGTTTGCTGGAGGACAGATAAAGTGATGCGGCCATGGGCTTTTCATATGTTGCCACCGCTTTGCAAGCCAACGGTGTCATAGACGGATCTCTTTTTCCGGCGTGTGACGTGCTTCCAAATGCCGCTTGGCATTGGAGAGGGAGAGGGTCAGGGGAATCGAAGGAAGGAATGAATATTGCATGCTTTCAAAGGCCCAGGGACAGTCAATCAACCACCCTTAGCATTGCACCCCCTCCAGTGGCTATCGTGATCCTGGTCTGCCCAAATGCACATCCTCTTTCAAGTCCCTGAGCTCCACAACACCCTGATTTGCTCTTTGCCCATTGCTCCTTATTTATTTTTTTCTTCATAAGGTGTCAGCAACACAAGTTCACCAAATACATTCCTTTGGGCTTGTAGCGCAACAAGCTATTGAGCAGAGATAAGCCTCTTTTAGAGGCGAAGGAGAATTTAATTCAGGTTTGAGTGACAGCAGGAAGATTTATCCCCTCGTCAGACAATGCCGTCTTTTCGGGACTTTAATCTCCTCCAGACAATGGGCTGTTTTTCACCCCTCATCCTGGGCTTTTCCCACGATGCACGCTGATTAGCTCTGGCCGATTGGACACTGGCCATTATCTCTTGTTTTCTGTGAATCGTCTGCATTTGTGAGGAGAATGTAAATGGAGGCGAGGATGGAAAAAAAAGAGAGAGAACAAGCAAATGAGAGAGAAAGAGAGAGGATGAGAGGAGAGAAGAAAAAAGTTTTATGTGCCAAGTTCATTCACTCCTCAGGACGTTTGTATGCTGGAGCGCGTCAGGAGACACTATCATAGCCGGAGACGAGGGAAGACAAGTGAAGAGAAGCGAGTAAACTGTAAGGCTGGAGAAAGGGTAATGACAGAGCAAAGAGAAGGATGACCGACAAAGAGAACAGAGAATTCAGAACATCAGATGGGCCTGTACAAGACACCATACTCACCCCGAGTAAGACAAATCATGTCATAGTAACAAACTAAAACAAGTAGATGCTATATTTGCCAAAGCTACTTAATCATTTTTCCTCTTAGAAAATATATTTTAGATAATTATAATAAAAATATATGATTATGTCAGAGTATAGTGTAAATAAAGATATATCCTATTTAAACTAAGCAAAAATAGCAGTATTTTATTGTATTTTTGTATTTGTATTGTATTTGAGTGTATAAAGTAGTTAGTTGCTATTTTCACCGTGTAAATGTCCTCAACGGTCCAGATATGAGCAGCACATTATGCGAGGACACAACTTCCAAGTTCAATTATACTATTGTTAAAAAGTCATTCTCAAATCATGCATTACAAATCCAAGTTGAGTCATTACTTCAAGTTAAAGTCAACTCATTTTGTTAATTTAGTCAAGCAAGTTACAAATTAGCGATTCGAGTAGATTAGCACGACACCGATTAGCACGTCACTTGAAATCAGACCTGCAACTTGGAAACTTGCAAAATACAGAAGAAGAAAAAAATCGGTCACTACTTCCAGTATATCACATCTTTAAAATCTGCAGAGACGCAGGTGCATAACGTCTCACGAATATGGTGGCGTCCACGGCAATGTACACAGTTAATGGTAAATATTCACTTTTGATGCAGCAATAGCTATTGTTTCCATCCAAAGTTGCGAATTTAACTTATTCGCAAAATTGGAATATGGCATAAAACATTTGCGAATAAAGCACCGTTTCCATCCAGTGAGCCGAAGAGAAGAAAACCGACACTTCCTGATAAACTTGTGCTAAATATCACTATGAAAAATGGAAGTTGCTGCAGTAGGATAAGCCACTGTATATAACAATTTTGTATTATAATAAATTACTTGCGCCTCAGAGCGCACATAAGTTATTTTGCTTTTGGAGGCGGATGCCTGCTGTTTGGGAACATAGTCGTATAAGACAGTTCTGGGAAAATTATACTGAACCATTTTGACGACAGACTTTGCTCAGGCATTTTAGAACAACCAAAACTACATTTCAGATGCTGTGCAATGAGAATGGTCTGCTGGTTAGTCCAGTTATCCCATCGCAAAGTCTCATTTTTAGAATTTATACACATTTTGCGATTTCCATCCAGCATTTTTTTATGCGATATCCCAAAATGGTGGATGTAAACACCGCAAATGAGTCAAACGGTGGGTCCCCGTTCACGTACTTATGCACTATTCTATGACGTTTTGTTGTATAAATAGTGTGAGTGTGTTCACACTGAAAATCCCTAAAAGAAAAAGTGCCCTTTAAATACCTGGATGATGCACTTAATTAACCGAAAAAAAAACGGTTTAAACACTTTATGCACTGAACTGTCGCAGCTTTGATTACGTAGCGGAGGGGGAGAGGCTATCATACTCATATGTTAAATGAAAAAATAACCTTAGATTCATACACTACGGTTTGGTACATAGTGTATAGTGTGTCATCTGGGACCCAACTAAAGTTCTTCAATAATGAAACCTGTTTCACAGACGTTTGCAGAGGCAGGTGTGTAAACCACAGTAAATGATCCTCTCTATTGATAATCGTGCACCTGCAGAACAAATGCTGCCACTGCATATCATCATTTATCACCTGCAATCCATTAGCAACCAAATAAGTGCAAATCTAGCATTGCTTTTTTATTTCTACATTGGTCATCTTCCAAGAGTTGGGCAACAGAAGTCATAGATATTGAGTGATCTCACATCCGTCATTAAATTGAATGCAGCATATAAACACAATTGGCCAAACTACACAACTAAATCAGAAATACATTAAATGTAAAGGTACTCTATACCTTGTTTTGTTCTAAATGTACAAAATTTATAGAATGATCGAGTACATCGTGAATCCATGTTTTTGTCTTGTCCTGAATCACTACGATACACCTATAAGTGTTTATATTCAGACTATTTTAGACTGTGCCGGACAACAACCACTGCAGAGTAGCCCAATACCTACATGACTCTATATATATATATTATTTATATATATATATATATATATATATATATATATATATATATATATATATATATATATATATATATATATATATATAAAGAGAGAGAAGTAGCACTGGTTACAATGGTCTTCCTCAAGACACATGCAGTTTTGTTTAGTAACCACTACAGCCTCAAAAGTTACATAGTGTACATTTAGGGTTAAATGCATTAGAAATGTAATTTCATGATGTCTTAAAGGGCCCGTAAAACAGAGACATAGATTATAGATATGTATTGGTCTGCATTGAGTTTTGTGTAAGTAATGTCTCTCTTATGCCATTTGGTGGGCAGCAACCATCAGTGCAAATAAGCATGTCAAGGTTAACCAAACCCACCAAAGGAAATTAAACTGTTCTATTTATGTTATGATTTATCTCGGCCTGGGCCTTGCTGAGAATATATATCATTACTCTTCACATAATAACTCAACATTAAATGCTTCGCCAATCTGATGGAATATATGCATGATCAATATGGAAAAAGCCTGATCTCAGCCATTGACCAGTATTGATCAGAGACCAGCTGAATAAGTGAAGGTATAGATTATGAATAAGTGAATGTATAGATTTTGCTATTTATCTTCACGTCAAAGAGATGAAGTGTTTAGATTTACACACCAAGTGATCAACTGAAAACACGCAAATGTGATGAGATATAGAGATGCTCTACTTGTTTCTTTCAACTGCAGCTGAATAGCACATTCTCATTGCATCAAATCACAATAAACCTCTCCTCTTTTATTTCTTTTTTTTTGTTTGTCAATTCCAAAAAATTAGAATCACAAATCTTCACTTCTTGGACAGGCCATTTCCTGGTCCTTCACAACGTCCACAAAACCCAAGCCACATGATGTGCTGTCTTCCCAGAGTGCATGAAGGAAAATAAATATTCCTATAATTACAGAAGAGAAAAAGACGTAGGCAGATGTCTAACATGACAAACCCCAGATGGATATCTCAGTCGAAGTTGAGTATGCCTCCCAACCGCGTGCCTGCGAAGAGGTCTGCTGCTCTGGAGCATCATGGGCACTTTGTGTACGTTGAGATGCTATTGTGGGGCACGTTCTAGAAAAAGAGGCGACTTCATGTAATTTGGTAAAATAAATATTTGCTTCGGCACTTGGCAGCTGTATCTCTGTTGGGTCTTTTCCCGTTCAAAATTGTTCGGAGAAAGCTGCATTGTACATTTGGATTAGTGGCGCTGGTCGAGTATGTTTTCTCTTCTAAAGGTATTTGTTTTCAAACATTTGAGATCCAGATCACTTTATTAAATTTGAAAACCTACAGAGCAGACGACGAGAAGGCCCGAAAGGCCTAAGACACCTTCTTTTGGCTCAATCCAATACATTTTTGATTTATTAAAGTATTACACTGTATTTTCATACTTTTAGAGTACCATACCATTAGCTTAGCAACACCAAGGCCCTGTTTACATCTGGTATTAAGTAGCGTTTTGGTCAATCGGATCACAAGTGGACGATGCTAAATACAGGTATAAATGGGGTCTTAAACGTTTTGAGCTTGTCCACTTTCGACCACTTCCAGAGGTAGTCGAAAACGATTGCTTTCGACAGGATTGCTTTCATAGTGTAGACTCTAATGTGGTTGAATGTGTTTGAGCAGCCACAAAAGATGCCTACTCTGGGCCTACTGACATACAGACAGGATTTAAACTTTGTCGGCTGGAGACCCAAGTTTGGTTTGAAGACGGAAAATGTACCAAGCACAATGTTCTCTCACCATTCCTGATTTCTAACAGACACTCACCGCATTCGGTGTGGTCTTCTCAGAGCAGAAACGAAAGCTGATGCTCTCCGTATGGTTTTCCGTCGTCTCAGTATGCGCTCTTATGTAAATTCCGTGAGCTTATTTTGTCCATTAGATCGAAAGATCTGAAAAAAACACATACATTTTCCTGCCTATAGACCCTCCCCTCGAAGAAATCAGGACAGAAGTGTTGAAAGTCGACAAAAGAGACACATTAAAGGACCAGGTGTACATGGGAATGTGTCTCCCTCGTCTACTTGTGATCCGATCGACCAAAACTCATCTTAATACCAGGTGTAAACAGGACCTAAGAGAAAATACTAACCTAACCTATTGGTTTAAATTGCGAGCTTCACAAAAGCAGCACTACTTTTATGCCACACTTAAGTTGCTGCCTATGTAGTGTTTCATTTAGGTTTCTCCCTTAAAAGGTAGTTGCCAGCATGCAGCAAGGCAGCTAGTTTGGAATAGAGCCATGGGTGTCATGATATTCAAATTAGTACAGATTTGTCTTAGTGCATGCTGATGTTTCTGGTTACAGTACAGTATAGTTTTGTCCAGCTGCACGTTTTTGAAGAGGAAATGATGGGTCATTGTTCCTTTGGCAAATCCCCCCGTGCATTCATACCTGCTCGTACCCTTCAGATCTATTCAGCTGCCCAACTTACAAAATGTCTTCTATGAGAAAGGGTCAGGAACCCATTAAACACCAGCTTTGATAACAATGACCCCCAGCCATGCTAAGACCCCACTTTCTCCATCTGCCTTTGTGCTGTCTATACCCCTCATTCCAGCCATCCATGTTTGTGAGTTATATTTGTCATAAGATTTAAAAATGTGCAAAATATAAAATATTTCAATCTTTGTAGATGAAATTCCAATGTCAGTAATATTCAGTATTATGCATCTTAAAAATAAAGGCTCTTTATTGGAATCTATGGTTCCATGAAGAACCTTTAACATCCATGGCACAAAAAGTAAAAGGGTTCTTTAGATTTTTTAAATGTTCTTCATACTAAGAAAAAAATGGTTCTTTTTTCAAGAACTGTTCACTGAAAGGTTCTTTTGGGAAACAAAAATGGTTCTTCTATGGCATTTCTGCACAAAAAAAAAAAACAACTTTGGGAAAGGTTCTTCAATGGTACAACAGCGGTAAAGGTTCAGCAAGGAAACTTTGTTATTACGAACCAGAGTGAGAGTGTATTGTTGATACAACAATTGTAAGATCTCCGGAATAGTATATTGGTATATTGGTTTATTTGAAGCAGGTTTTTAAAAGAAGTAAATAATAATATTAAATTTGGAACATGAGAAGGTGATTTCATTACATAGACAAAAAACCTTTAGATTCTGATTGAAAGAACATATCTCTGTAACCTTTAAGCACACAATAAAAAAGAAATTTCATTATATTTTGGTTGAAGACTTCAAAGACTTATTTTTGACCATTACAACTGTTTGTATTAGGACATTATTTCATGACAATTAAGCAATTAGTATACCGTGTATGTGTGTGTTTCTTGTTTTTAAAATCTCTCCATGATTTTCCACCATGCTTTTTCTGTTTCATAACCATCTACGAGATCTGTCTCTTTTAGCTGCACTAGTCATCTCTCTGGTGCGCAAAGCACATTTTTATCAGAATGACTCTTTCTGTGGCACTGCTCCCCTTTGGCCCGCTCCATCCGAAACCAGTCTAGGTCTTAACAAGCTTGTACCCATCTTTGCCAGCTATAAAAACAGGCCTTGCTGAAGATGCTTGGAGGATGTGGTTATTATTGCACAGAGGTCCAGGCCAGTTTCAGTAAATGATGCTCCAAACTTAGCCAAAAAGGAATGACTCGGGCTTCTTCTCATCATTTCTCATTTGTGCAGTGCATGAGTCAGCCCTAGTGATATTATTTGTTCCAGAGAAAACACACACTCAGTCTCTCTCTCCCTTAGTCTGTCCATTTTACTCACTCTTTCTCTCTCTCTCTCTCTGTCTCACTCCTCTCCATCTCCCGCCTTGAAACGCCATGATTTCAGGCCAGCCCAAGAGTAAGTAATTCAAAAAACATGCTCATAATTTGCTATGACATGTTTCATTTCTGAACTCAGATCAGATAGCATCTCTATTCTGGGCGTCCTGCGGACAGAAAAGTGGGGATATTTGGGCAAGCTGGAAATGAGTTTTGCATGCTGCAGAAAGGTATTGTGACTGGATGGTATCGATTTGTTTATTCTTCGTTTGCGTCTACAGAGCTCAAATGAGCCATAATCTCTCATGTGGATGTCGACGTGAAAACGATCTAGCGGCTCATTAAAAAAAATGCTTGGAAAAAAAGCAAGTGACAGATGGAGTGGTGGGGCACATAGGCTGATTCTGTCCATTCTACTGGATGAGAAGATTGGAACAAACAAAAAATTCAGAAGACATGAATAAACAATTCAGTTTCGAAAGGGGTCATGGTCACATTCAAAAACTACATTTCAGCACCAGCGTGCTGCCAACACAAGCCACAAATATGAGGATTTTCCCTGAAAAGTCAGGCTGAGGGGAAACAAAGCGCTTGGAGAAACAGATATAAGAAGGGTGAGATGTGGGTTTAAGAGCTGGCCAGATACCTGCTGAGCTTTAATTTGGGTGAGAGTTGAGCAAGAAGAAACACTGAAGCGTTGCACACACACACACTCTCACATTTTCTAAATGAGCATATATATTATCATAGACTTTACTACAGACTAACTGCAACCCCAATAATAAATACAAACAATTATAAAACAAACATCATGGCACTAAACATTATGTATTTTATGATTTTTAATGGCTTTTTTCAGATTTAGTTAATTTAGTTAGTTAATTTTTCTACAATTTTGTAGCAATAAATGTAGGTTATTTTATTGATTATTAATGTTTTTTTAGTGCAGACTGGGAAAATGATATTTGTAGAATTATTTATAGTATTTATGACCACATTTTTCCTTTGAGGATGTTCTCAAAAAGAGGTTTTTGTCAGATTTGGCTTACTTCTGGGGACATTTTGAAGCAGTTTTTGTCCCTAATGTATAGCTAGGTCAGAAACACACACTTGCTCACTAGGGAAATATCTCTCTGCCCTTCAGTTGCCTTCCAGCACCTTTAGTAAGGCCCATTACCTCTGTATCCCCTCCCTAAAGTCCCTAAAGCCCATCTTATCACCTCAAGCCAAAAAAATAAAAAATACTAAAGTGACCCCAGAACCACAAACAACAAACCTTCTCTTAAAGGACAATGTCAAAATAATGCCAATCCACAGCACACATGAAGTAGAACCAATAGGGGTGTAAAATACCCTCATGTCACAATTCTATACATATCACGATATTGAACTCACTATACGATATTATTGCGAAAACATATGGTAAAATATGTTTTTTTTTTAAATGTACTGTTGATTAAAATGCTAAATTTGTTTTTTACATTGTGTGTGGAAATGAATTGGCTTGGACTAAGTGCAGGTAACCCAATGCACAGGACAATGGTGACATCAGAATAAAAATATTGATGATTCTGAAGCTGAAGATACAGAATTATTTTAGATGAATATTCTTGCACTCTGTCACTGGCTAGATATATTTAATTATTAGGCCACTTTTTACTGGTAACATAAGACATTTGGCATTCCCAGGACCCATAAATATCCTCCCATTGCATTATTATACATTTTATTAAACATTATATATAGTAGTTTAATGTAGTACTGACACTAAAACTCTGTAAACTTGATTTATTTTCTCACATAGAAATTTTCCTTTTGGGTGAATTATACACAATAAACATTGTCACTATCCACGATACATATTGATGCATTTTTGTATTGCGATATATTGTGACACGCTATATTGTTACACTCCTAAAAAACAATGAAGTAGATTCTGTGTGTTGGCTCCTACTGAATTTATTTTACACTTGGCCTTTATGAATGTTCATATTCTTCATTTCTTGGACAGTATTGTGGAAAGGACATCGAATTTTGCCATAATACAGTCCTGTTCTCCATAAAGACGTGTTAGCATAAAGCTAGCTGTTTCCTCCTCAGGCACAGAAAGACAGATGCTATCAAACAATTAGGCAAATCCTCCTCTGAAAGCTGTCTGTGAGCTGAGAAACCCCCCCAAAAACAAACCCTGGAAAAAAAGGGCATTCCACAGAGCCCCAGAGAAAGCCCTCGCAAATCAACAGCGGTAAACGGGTGATAATTGCTCTCGTTGCTTCAACAGCTGTACAAGCTGATGTGCTCACGGGAGGAAGAATAGCCCCTTTCAGACAGACTCCCTGTCCTGGAGTTACTCCTCTAACTCCCGAAGTAACATCCTCAACCTGGCCATCCAATCCTTTCTCAAACATTTTTTTGTCTTTGAAAGCACTTTTAGCCCTTTAAAATGTGTCTTACTGTCTGTATTCACACTTTTTTTTTCTCTCTCAAAGAGAGCAGGCCAGCAGTTTGTTGAAAGTCAGGGAACTTTCCAGAGGTCATGTAATTCAAGACCACTGGCCTGGGGGATGTGTCCCAGGTCAAATGCAAGCGTGGTAAAATTGGATTTGTCTTTACCTGCCTCTTCACTCCAATGAAAAGGGTAATTAACAATGTCTGGCTGATTGAAACAATAGTCCTTCATTGCAATAGATAAGGAGCTAGCTGGCTTAAGGGGAAAGAGAAAGTTCATCCACTTCAAAGCGGACACTAGACGCTATCGGACACCGACCTGACTGAAAATCCAATTTAAGGCAGGGTAGGGGAACGTGCGTACAATTGAAGACCTGAAACAAAACCAGTTGTGACCCCCCAGATCTGATTAGTTCAAAAAGTCTGTCAAGACAATAAGAAACACGAAGCATGACCTCCTTCAATTGAAAACGGACTTGAGATCTGAGAACAACCCAGCTTAGTAATTGAATCAAGCTTTGCGGACGCCGCAAAACATTTGGGGGAGGGAAAAGACGCTTGGCATAAATCTCATTATTAGTACTTCAAGAAGGAACCTGGCACGGTTACTGACGCTGATGGTCAATCTAGTGGACAATGGATGGCAGGGAGACTACTTTCCGGACAAAAGTGTGCGATGGGGCTAAAAGGTAATGTGAGATATCTCTCAGTTTGGTGCAAAGGAAACAACTTACAAATACTTAAATTATCCTGATGACAGTTAACATTTTGCAGTTGTGGCCCACCAGTAGAGCGATGAGCTCATATGTGTGAGCACTCAAATTCTATCATACCCGAGAGGCGCTTGGGAAAATAAACCCCACTACTGCATACAAACCCGTGGAGGGAAAGGAGGCGCCGTATAAAGCCCAGGTGCTCAGTAAAATAATATTTAAAATTTTGCTTTTATACCCTCAGCAGTAAAAACATGTTCCAGAGTATCTCTTTTATTAACATTTGGAATGTTGTATCCATTACTTTCATTTTTGATTCCAAACAGATTATTTGGTTGGACCTGAACTTCAAACAGAATATTTGAAAAGATACCAACCATCTTAATTTTAAACACATTTTTTATTTTTTTTCTCTGACATGAAGATTTTTTGTTTTGTTACAGTATTCTTGTTTTGTTTTTGTCTCACTGTTCTCTTTCCCTATTTATTTCTTTACTCTCTCTCTCTGCCTATTTATCCTTCTTTGTCTCTTTATATACATGTTAATACCAGGGAGTACAACCAATTTCACGCATTCACTGCCTTCTTGTAACTTCATTTCCCAATTTTGTGTGGATAGCACTGTCAGTACCTCTTATCCACATTCACTACACTCAAAACCTGCTAAGGTCACATCAGATTCCTGGAAACATTGAAATCAGATATTTCACAACAGTTGGAAAATCCCTATTTTACTTGTACTCACTATAATGGTCCCCTAGTTCCTAAAGCTGAGATGGGCAACTTCGGGCCACTGTCCTGCAGAGTTTTGCTCCAAACCAAATAAAACACACCCGAACAAGCTAATCAATGTCTTCAGGCTTACTACAAAGCTACAGGCAGGTGATTTTTTATTAGGAATTGAGCTAAACTCAGAAGGACAGAGGCCCTCCATGAAGTTGCCCATCCCTATCCTAAAGGGATAGCTCAAACAAAAACTAAACTTTCTTTTTTCTGTGGAACATAAAACAAGATATTATGATAAATGTCCCAGTGTTTGTCATTCATTCGTTCGTTCGTTCGTTCGTTCATTCATTCATTCATTCATTCATTCATTCATTCGTTCATCTCCTTTTGTGTTTAGAAAAAATAAAGCTTTACAGTTTTGGAACAACGTGAGGTGAGTAAATTATGACAGATTTTTATTTATTTATTTATTTATTTTTTGGGGGGGGGGGGGTGAACTTCATTATTAAAGTCAAGAAATTACAACTGACCATTTGCTTTGTTAATGCAAGTTACTGCTATTATTGTAAACGATTCATGAGCGCACTATGTGAACCCTCTAAACTTTGGTAAAATCACTGTAGACACTGTGTTAAATGGCTTATTTATTTTTTAACTAGCATGAACAATGCTATAAAACCTTTCTTTCATCATTTGTAATAATTAAGTATAAATAATTATGGTAACACTTTCATTTAAGGTCCAATTATCACTAGTAACTAGTATTAGCATGCATATTACTATGATATTGGCTGTTTATTAGTACTTATATAAAGCACATATTAATGCCTTATTCTGCATGACCATATTCTGCATCCCTTAATAACCTAACCTAACTTAACAATTTAACATCACCACAAAAACTCTGTCATTAATTACTCACCCTCATGTCGTTCCAAATCTGTAAGACTTTTGTACATCTTCGCAACACTAATGAAGATCTTTTTAATGAAATCTGAGAGCTTTCTGTTCCTCCATTGACAGCTACACAACTACCACTATGACGCTTCAAAAACTTCATAAAGAGATCGTAAAATGAATTCATATGAATTGAACGGTTTAATCCAAATTTTCTAAAGAGACACAATCGCTTAATATGCTGAACAGATTTAATTTAGGCTTTTATTCATATAAAAATTAATCAACGCACATCAGTTATAATAAACAGAAGCTCAAGCATGTTTGCTTGACGTATGAGAACCAATAAGGATCATTCTCGTGTTACGCAGCACGTTTGAGCTTCAGCAAGAACCAATGAGATTTGTTCTCATGCATCAAGCAAATTCGGTGGAGCTTCTGTTTATGTTCGCTGATCAATGTTTATATGTGAAAAAATGCCTTAATTCAATCTGTTCATCATATAAATGATTGTGTCTCTTCAGAAAATTTGGACTAAATCGCTCAATTCTGCCAAGGGCATGCATTTATCTGCATTTTAAATGGGTTCAAGCATGGCTCATCTGATCAGAATTAAGAGTTGGGCTCCTTAACATCTCTCTATATTGCATGCTTACAGTACATATTCCTTAAAGACAGACACACACACACACACACACAAACAAACACACACACACACACACACCCTTGACCTTTAGCAGCAGGGCTCTTATTTGTCAATGAGTGTGTTTGTAGCCATAGCCTCTTCACCCCTGATCGGGACCAGGCCATGGAAAATTTGATCACATTAGCCACATGTTGCTTCTAATATCATTTCAATAAAAAGGACACTGCCCTCATAGACATAAAGCAGCCATGTAAAGTTCACCGGCCGTTGCTGCTAGCCGTGGAGAGAGCCATGGGGGTCTGCTGCTAATTTCCCGCCCCAAGCTATGTAATCTATGGCAGAGATTAGGGTAAAGCAGTTATTCTTGACTATTTTATTAAGAGGTGCTTTAGGCGCTGGAAGAGGGGCTTTATTGCTTTTCAAACGGCGTGCCATACAATACAAGACAAACATTTGCTGTTATTTCAGCAAACTCGAGTCAGATGTGGCGGCTCTTTTTTTCAGGAGGAACTTGGCATCAAAGAAAAGTCTCCTAAAACAAAAATCTTCCCTTCTGCACAGGTCTCGCCCTGAACTGTGTCCGGTAGATAAATAGGGAGGTGTCAAAAGAACAGGCAGGAGTCCCACACCTAGTTTTAATTAAAAGAGAGAGTGCTGACATGCACAGAGGGAGGGACGATCGGATTCGCATCGCAACTGTTACCATTTCAGCACGTTTATGTGCGCGTGCGCTTTTCCCACTTTTTAGCAAAAACTTCAGGCCAGAGTTCCAAACTATCATTTATATGTCGAGTTTATAGTCATTGCAATCAATGTAAGTCAAGAATAAAAACATATTACCTCTGAAACCAAGAGAACAATGACAGACCTAGACAACAATGGAAAAGATAAATAGCAAATAACATTCTATTCATCAAGTAATACAACAGAAAATGATGGTTTTGGGTAAAGGTTATCTTGGTGTCTGTACATAGTGAATGATGCTCTATGTGTCTATTCAAACCAAAAGCTATATCGTATTGAGATCTAATATACCATCCACATAACGCATGTGTATAAATGATAATGCTAGGCATTCGAATAAATTTGCAAATGTCAAGTGTAGATTACAGCTCTTAACACACTATGGTATGTGATAGCGTAGAATCTTTTGACAGCGGTCACAACGCAGAACCTGATTTCACCAAGTGCAACATGTTCCTGGATCAACATCTTTGTTGATGCTGGAGAAACATTCCAATCAACCAATCAGATCTGAGGGACAAGCTTACAGTTTATGTTAAGTTCAGGCTTACAACCAGGGTTAGATGATTCGGCATCAGTGTTATTCACCTATCATTTCACTCTACGATTTCAGGGATAAGTTATGGGTAGGGTTAGGTTTAGGGGTAGGGATATAGTTAGAACTAAATTTTATGATAGGAATGTTGTTCCAGGATCAAGAAAATATGTTGACCCAGGAAAGCGCCTAACTTGGCAAAATCAGGACATGGTCACGGTTGTCTGAAATGCAATTATAAAAAAAAAAAAAATCTGACCTATCAAAGACCAAACAAAAAACAGGTTTATATTTTTTGATTGCTTTTCTGTCTAACTAACTCTGCACCAGGAAAATTAGCCAGATCTTCTGTCACACACATAGTTGAACTTGATCCACACGCTATGTAACTGTAGTAAGTAGCAAGGGCAACCGGTGTGCTCTAAAACAACCTAAACTGATGACCTTTAACCTCCTGACATTCCAAATATGCCATTCAAACACCAAAGAATAATAAACGAAACGTGGGTAATGGACCCCAAGTTGCGTATAGGTGCAGTAAGGGGACAGGGCAACGCAGATTAAAAAACAGTTACAATGAGCAACAATTACAATAAATAAATAAATATATATTTGCAGCATTTTAAAATGCCCGCACCTCTGACTTCTATTATGATGACATCTTGCACTGAATTTCCCAATAGCTGAGGAAATGAATCACATAATTGGCTAGAAAAAGTCAGTTTGAGTGTGATCAAAAGTCTTTGTTTCTCAGGAGACGTAACAGAAAACATTTGTAGGCCTGTCCGGAGCTCATCTGACTCCTGCTGCACATGGGCAACACCAGACACACACACTGAAACTGGAGTGCTTTGTATAAGATACTGCCTGGTATTGTGTAAGTGTACATTGTGTGTGTGTCTATATATATATATATATACAATTATTTTCTCACGCATAATTGGCTTGAAATCCGCCAGTCGTGGCCATATTGCCTGTTTACATCATTCCCTCAGCAAAGCCGTAACAGTTGCCAAAGTTGTCAAAACAACAAAATGTGCTGTGAGACTGTGTGGAACTCCCTAAAAACCTCAAAAGCCTGAAAATAATTTCAATAATGCCAACATCAGGAACTTCAATTTGACTGACAGGCTGTCCTCGGAAAGAAAAGGCATTTGTTTCGAATAACTTATTTCCAATTAAAACTTTAATTGACATCTTTAAAAACCTCAGAGACATTTGTGAATGGTCAGCTTAGGAGAGGACAAAAAAACCCACACAGGCTGGCATTCTAACCGCTCATAAAACACTACTCCGAAACCGGATCTTCACTTTATGCGAGCTGAAGGATGTGGGTTGAGTCGACGGGGAGAAAAAGAGTGAAGAGCGAGAGAAAAAGCAAATATCAGAAGTCACAAAGTAGACTTGTGTGAGTTAAACGCTGCCCTCTCCAAACACTCTAAATCACACAAATCCACTGAGATGCCCAGAGAAAAGGACTCATTGATGAAAAGGAGCAGCCAAAAATGCCTTATTTTAGCTGCTTAAGTCTTCTTCTTTCTTTTGTGGGGGGGGGTTAACCTCATTTGCAATTGCAGATTATGAGCCCAACCTTGACCGCTCACTTTTTCTAAGAAAAAGGCATTTGAAAATTAAATTATATTATAAGGGAATGAACTACTCATCTCACAAAACATTGCAAATGATTGCGAACAATTCACTTATAGTCACTGGTTATAAGAAAGAAAGAAAAAACATTGCTTAACAATTGTGGTTTATTGGTTTAATTGATTGCTCTGTGTATCCGTGGAGAAAACGACAGGAATTCAATGCAAAAATTGGTCAGACCCGAAAGGGTCAAAAGTTTGCCTAAATATTTGTTTGAAAAAGCAAGCGTACTTCCTCCTCCAGCACGTGCGCTACACCTCTAGGTGGACGACTCTGGCCTGCCCTCTGCAGAATGTCCGAGCAGGACAAACAGAAGCAAGCTAGCGAGCAAACTGCCGTGTGTCTTTGTGTGGGGGAGTTAATGATTATCTCCCGGGTGGACGAAGACTGTGGCGCACTGCCAGTACAGTGCAGGAACGTCCCTCTTCCCTTTGTAGACGCTTCTAATCTGGTGAAAGCCTCTCCCCTGAGACCATCCCATGATAATGTCATAGACACAGAGGGTATAATAGAGCAATTTGTTTACCTTCCAAAGCCTTGATCTCTCTCAATCCTGCCTTTCTCTATCTCTCTTGCTCTTTCACGTGGAGCTCTGCACGGCTGGAGTGGGATGAGAACATATTGATCGGTGCTTGGGTTTCAATAGAGCACTGCAAATTAAACTCAATGGAAAACAAATTTGTTTCGGGATTGTCACTCTGTTGTTGACCTAAAACGTCCAAACTGAGATTCACTTAAGGGAATAGTTCACCCCGAAACGAGAATTCTTCTATTATTCACTCAGCCTCATGTTGTTTCAAACATGTACGAATTTAAGTGTGATTTACAATATTCCTATTTATATATCCTGTGTGTGTGTGTGTGTGTGTGTGTCTCTAGTTTGTCATTATATTGATTTATTTGGCCTGTCAAAATGTACATGAGCTGTATAAAAGAGCTATTTTGTAATTTGATTAATTAGCAAATCATTAATTATTATGAATGTGTGTACATAGTGTGAATTTGAAATTATTGTATATAATAATAATAATGTATTATTTGTAATAATAGTGTATTATTTAAAGTGTGTATATTGAGAAAAGCACCCAAATTACATTATTTTAAGATATGAAATTATTGTGGCAGACTAGTAAGTCAATGAATAGACAAAAAGTCTCTTTAAAAAGTCAATATATTGTTTTCCATATACTGAACATAAACAATCCATTCAGCAATAAATTAGTCATTGTGTTCAATGTCGATTTTAGGGCCTTTTCCACAGAAAGTGTTCTTGTCTCCGTCTGCAATTTTTTAATTGTTGATTTAAATGTTCCTCCTGCTGTCGCCATCCATTGAACAGGCACGATTGTAGTCATGTGACATTTACATTTTTGCACGTTTGGTGTCTTAGATTGCATTCAAGGTACATATTTTATCAGCTCCCAAGAATTCCTTGGGAATTTAACCCATGCTGTACTGTTTGAGCTACAAGAACACATAGATTTATAACTTATCAAAACAGATTCAATGCATCAACTGACTAGTGCTAACTGACTAGTCTACGCAACTCCTACGTTTACAGTCTCCAGCAGCGGACTTGATACATACTTGCACCAACTCTCTTCAATCCCATCAACACCGTTGCCCCCACCAGTGCTCATTCCTGTTCTTGCTCTCATCTCCTTTTCAGCAAGAGCAGTTTGTCAGGGTCAGAAAGCAATTCAAAACCTCTATTAATGAGTGAGAGAGAGAAAAGTGTGGTACGGGGAGGAGGAGGAGAGGGGTGGGGTGCCTGCCATCAAAGCCGACAAGAAAAGAAGGCCAGGTGGTTGTGGGAATCTCGGCTCTTTTTTTGCAGAGATGGAATCTTCAGCGTAATTAACAGGCTGAAATCGGGGCCTTCTGAAGCCAGGAGGACAACCCCTCGGAGGGGACAATTTGCACTTTTACAAGAGCCGCTGAGGGACGGGGAGAAAGGAGAGGAAAAGGGAAACTATGGCATCTTTTATCGCAGAGACAAAGCGCCGCATCCTTTCAAAGGCCTGCGCTGGAGCTTCCAGAGCAGAGGAAGAGCGAGTGAAATAAAGACGAAGAAAAACACAAGAGAGAGAAGGGGGTAGGAGCAGAAGAAGTGGACAGCAGTCGGAAAAGGGGCACCGGTGCCAACATGCGCTTCACAGAGAGAAAAGGGCCGGGGGAAGTAGCCGAGAGGGTGTGGGGGGCGAGGGGGGCCTGACATGCGGCCAACTTGTAGACCCTCCCAGAATTCAACAGCTTCTCTCATTATCATTATTGCACAGGGCCCAAAACCAGCAACAAATCTCTAAACGGACCTAAACTAGAGGCATGCACCCGCTGGAGACTCGAGACTTCGACACTGCCTAATATATACACTATAAAAACTGCTCGTTAACACATGTAACGACCTGGGTTTGTTGAAAAGATATTAATATGCATTAGTATTGCTTTATTATATTACATTTTGGGGTTAAATATTTTATGTAACATGGGTCATTTTAAAAGACCGTTCACACCAAGGAACTGTAACTATAATAAGTATTAGCTATATTTATCATTAAAGTGGTAACACTTTATTTTACAGTGTCCTTGTTACATATGTTATATGTACTTACCATAGTAAATAACAGTAAATTATGCATAATTACATGCAACTAACCCTCAACCAAATCCTAATCCTACCCTAACCCTATAGTAACTAAGTACATGTAGTTGCTTAATATTACTCAGTACTTAAATATATTATTACACTGTAACAATGACAAGCGTAACCCTTTATTTTACAGAATGTGTAATTACAATGTAATTACAGTGTAGTTACCAAAGATAGTATTGGTAATATAACTACATGGGTTAAGGTTAGGTTTAGGAATAGGTTCAGGGTTAGTACCTAGTTAGTTTGTAAAAAAAATTCCAAACCACAACTAACTGTGATATGTTGTTGATCCTACACTGATCCAGTGTTGATCCTTGTTGCAACTATTAAAACTTAGGCATTTTTATTTGTAGCACAGTTTTGGGGAGTAAGCTAACTACAATAGCATTTTTACAAACAGTTTCCAGTAGCCTAACAGTAGCTCAGCAGTTTTCTAGTTTTGTGTGTGGTTTTTAATGTACATTGTTGTCAAATTGGTATTCAAGGCTTCAAAAGTAAACGATTTTTAATTATGAGTAGCATGTCGCTTCATAAAGTAGTTTCCTCAGCTCACAGTTCAATGCTCAAAGCTCTGAGAAAAATCTTTCAGAAACAGCATAACTTTTAAACGTTTGATGTACTGAAGTCATGCTTGCCTCTGACTGACAAAAAGCCATATTCAGGTTTCCATTTCATTGGTTAGGACACGTCAGACTCCAGTGTCAGATGGCTGACAGAGGCGGTGAAATATCCAGGGGTCAGATGCACGGCTGATAACGGCCCCTCAGCTTGACTGCCAGAGATGGGGCGTCTGCCCAGCACAAAATGCCATTTGTTGTCCATCACTCAGACACCGCGAGTTTAGCGCCGGCGCTGCGCTGAAAGGCACATTCACACAAGCTCACACACTGGATGTTTTTGCAATTCAATATTTTCACACACAGCCTCATCATTACGCTGGAACCGGAGCCTCACTGGAGAGAGCCTGCGCTTTCACGGACAGGCAAATCGCAGTTCGAGATTGAAGTTAATAGCCCATCTTGAAATGTTTTGCTGACTCCCTAAAAACCCCTTCTCAGCATTTCACTAACAATCTGATGAGGGCTTTCGTGTTTTTTTTTTTTTTTTCTTCTTCTTCTTTTGACCGAAGAGAGAGCACCCATATGCCACACGCTTTAGATCTAGTAGCCAACTGCGAGGTGACAGTAAAGACCCCATTATGCAAATACCCTCTAAAAAAATACATAAAATGCTCACAAATAAACCACATTTTGCATATCTGAATACTTAAAAAATACATACACTGTAAAAAAAAAAAAATTATAGGATAGATATGTTATGACAATATATTTTTTTACATTGCTTTAACTCATCAAAATAAGTTTTTATAAATTATACAAGATTCTACTTCTTTTTTATGTCAGTTTTATATAATTTAAGTTAAAATGACTTAAACATCCAAGTTCATTGAACTTAAAAATTTAAGGCAGCAACTTTTTTTTTATAGAGGAGATTTCATAAACATACACGGTTTCCAAAATACTGTCCTGTGTAAAGGTTTTTAAAACAGACAATTTATTGAAAGAATATTTATTTTAGGATATTTTTATTTTAGCCTGAAGCTTACATGAAGTTTAAGTGTTCACCTGTAATAAAAAAATAAAATAAAATAAAAGCTGAAAGTGCAAGTGGCCAGGGTTTGGTGTGTGTGCCAGTAATGATTTGTTTAGGATGTCGGCCTTAAAGTGGTTAAAGAAAATGGCGGCAGCTTGAGGTTTTATATATTTTTCCAGTAAGCCGCACTGTAGTTAATGAAATTTAACACACCAATAGTGTTGCCTCTCCCTCGAGAGCAAGAGCTTCATAATCAGCGTGCCAACACTCTCGTTTTTTATGAAAACAAATTGCAGCCAGGGAGATGGACTAATTGTGTTGCGACGCAAAGCAAAGAGAAACAACCATTCACGTCATTAAGCCAATTTTCATGGACAAAAATAGTTGAAGGGGCAGTAAGCAAGAGCATTCATCTGGTACACAGCGCACGATCCCACCCCCGCTCATGCGTACAAAGAAAAGTTAAGCATAAAGCAAATATAGGCTGCCTCACCCTGAGAAAGTCACTGGATAATGATGGCTCAATTACCGCACTGTCCAATTATGAAAAAGGTCTTTGGGAACATGAAAGATATCTTTATCAAAGCAAATCTAAGCACTCTATCTCTAAAGTACAAAACGACTCTACCATTACGGCACATCATACCATCTTGATGAGACAGAGTTGCCCATCTTCCCCCGTAATGACAAAAGATGGAGGACAGAAGATGAGTTCAAAAGATAAATGTGGAGGCCGGGCCCTTTGAAAACGAGCGGTAATGCTCAGCTCGAGTGGCCCACTGGGGAATGACATCCACTCTCTTATCGCCAAAGGATGCAACATCAAGGTCTGGACAAACAGCCCACGGGGCAGCTGTGCGGGCGCATGGGAACTTCAGCGGGGAATTACGGAATACGTGTGTGTGCATGTGTACGCACCGCAGGGGGGAACTGCCGCTCTAAACATCCTGAAAGTTGCCAAAACCACCAGCCTAGCCTGCTTCCAATAGGAAATGTGTTCACTTTGCCACTGTTGTTGGGAACACTTCAAATTCAACAATATTATCAATCTGTACTGACGCCCAAAAGCTATGGTCGCAAGTTCCGTCGTTATCAGCATAGTTCAACAAGTCGGTGTTTTCCGAAACCATCGTTCTAACGAACATTCGCAAACAGAATCGCAAAGTTGAGGGGTTGGAACGACAGCTCTCGACCTGTGGTTAGAAGCAGAGTTTCTTGTTTGCATGACATGTGGACTCAATAAATCCTTATCTTGAGCCAAATAAGCAAGCTAACATTCAGTACAATCTATATCTTTTATTTAGAATACATACAAATGTCATGTACGTCTTTTAGTTTGTCAAGAGATTTAAAGCGTCTTTTTGAAGAATGCGCATGTGCGAACGTGCTCTAGTTCGTAAGAACGAGCCTATGATTGAATCTGGAAATAAAGCAAAATAACTAAGAAAAATTAGAATTCTCACCGTGTCTGTAATTTATGGCAAAACATCTAGCATTAATTCGATCTCAAACAGATTAATCAAAAGTAGTTATTACTCCACGACGTTCTTGACATCATTAACCAACGTGGTTGAACGACCAATTTGCGACAATACGGTTTGGGGAAACAGTCGTGATAGCTAGTTGATTTCTTCACGATGCATCGTACTACGGTAGTGAAGCAGCGAGTTACGTCGTTGTACGGGAAACACACCCCAGAGCTGGATGATGACAGCATTTTTTGAAGAACTGCTTTATAGATGAAATGAACTAATTGAATAATTGATGATCTTTACAACAGAACTGAATCAACACTGAAATGACTTCAGCTGAACAACAGACGAAATGCATAATTTTCATGTTATCACTGTAAAGCTGCTCTGAAACAATTTGTATTGTATATATATAAATAAAGGTCCCTCCAAATATTGGAATCAAATTCCTGAGTATGTTTCATTTCAGTACATGTAAATTGACTCCTAAAATATTATAACCTCTTGCTGTTTTTACATAAAAAACATAGTTGTGAGAAATTCTTCGACTTCGAGCCCAGCTTTTGTGCAGCTTGTGGAGTGTTGACATCCGCAACAATATTAATTTGGCTCCCCATTAAAATGCAAGCACAACTGTGTGCCTCGAAATGTTGGATGGAAACTTCCCTGGCACTTTCTGGGCAGGAGTTACGACACCAAGACGTTTTACGGCCTAAAATTAGCAACCCTGAACACATGACGCGGGGTTAATTATTTCTCACAGTCCTTCCCGGTGGGCGTACAAAGCTTGTACAGTATCGACCAACTCCAGCCACGGAGCGTTCGGAGGTTGCACGATGTAGTAGAAGATGCTTAATTGTGTACTAGGGTGCCTTAAGTGCCTTCCTGCTGTAGAGCTGAGACCAGTGTTTGTTTGCATTATACAAGTGCAGCGGCTGCTGATCCCAGATCAGCGTTTACTTAACGCTTACTTCAGAAAGGGATATTCTGATAACGCCTTCATTATTATGTATATTTATTGCATATTCAAAAATTGTTTTCTTCCCACAGACGCCAGTTCCCTGAGGCTGATCTTGCATTTCCTAAAACCTTTAAAACAAACTGAGTACTTTGTGATGGTCAAAGACTGGCTTGCCATTGAAAAACAAATATTACATATAAACTGTCCCTGTCATAAATATATATAACAGATTGCATTAAAATGAATAACCTTTAATATGAGGTTGTTTGAACAGCACTGTCAAAAAAGAAAGCAATGGGTTGCCAAGTAACCCAGCAATGCTTGATTTTAACCCAGCATTTTTAGTGTATATTTACTGTATTAAATTCAAGCAAACATTGCTAAACTAAAATAAATATAATAATTATCTAATAAAAATTAGGGATGTAACGATACCCTCATGTCACGATTCGATACATATCACAATACTGACCTCACGATACAATATTATTGCAACTCCAAGACATATGATAAAAGGTTAACAAAAAATGTACCGTTGATTAAAATGCTAAATTTGATTGCTGATAACCCAATGCACAGGACAGTAGAAAAAATATTCATGATTCTGAAGCTGAAAATACAGAATTATTTTAGACTAATATGCTTGCACTCTTTCACTGACCCGATATATTTAAAATAATGTAGGCCACTTTTTACTGGTAACATCAGACATTTGGCATTATCAGGACCCACAGATATTCCCCCATTGTATTATTATACATTATATGTAACATTATATATAGTAGTTTAATGTAGTATTGACACTAAAACTCTTTTCACAGTAATTTTTATTTCGGGTGAACTATCCACGATACATATTGTTGCATTTTTGTATTGCGATTTATTGTGACACGATATATTGCTACACCCGTAATAAAAATATAGAATAATTCCAAATGGACTAAAAGATATAATTACAAAAAAGTCAATGAAAATATTTTCAGCAATTTAACTATCGAAAATAAATGATAACTTTAGAGTTCAATGGCAAATACAAGACAACATGCATAGCAAGAAAGAATAATAAGCTGCAATTCACCCAAACACCTTAAAAAACACACTTCTACGGCCAAGGAGTTGCAGACAGCCTGGGCTGTAACATGATAAGCACGTCTCTCTCTCTCTCAGACATGGCTTTAACAGTTCTGTAATGGCTGTCTTTCCCCTTCTGCCCGCTGCACCCTTCTCTGCTCCACAGCATGAGGGCCTGTTCTTAAAAATCCTATTTTTTTTCTTAAAAAACAAGGCTTGAGAAACAAAATAAAATGCGTTATGCTGGGAGGAAACACAGCAAGACACTAAAGTCATCCTTAAGGTATGCGCATGACTGCCAAAACACAGTCAAGTGATAGGCTTAGACTTTTCCTACAATTGGGTGAACGAAAAAGGAAAAAGAAAAAAAAAGGGTGTGCGGTTCCAGTGCGGCAGAGGACAGCTGAAACAGTGTTTAGACACACGCGTGAAAGGCCCTCCCACCAGCGAGTCACTGTGATGTCATAAAGAGGTGCCACAAGCGAACAATAACAGCGCAGTACAGTAAAAAGAAAAAAAACGAAGTAGAATGAATGACGTGTGACAAATGTGAGCAAGGTTGAGATGGAGCTGCCTCACCTTTGGGAAGCACAGGGCGATTCACGCGGTGAGCTGAGCTCAGGTGGGCATGCGCTCTCGACGGGAAACAGGGCCAGCTCTGCCTGTGTTCCATAAGCCACCCATCAACCTTTCCTCTCTCTCAAGATTGGGGTTAACTAAGCAGGCCGTCTGGTCAAAAGCTGCCCTACAGGCTGCCATTGAGGACAGATGTGTGTATGCATGCATTCTATGCGCAAGATGATTGTAACATTATCAAATACAAAACAAACTGGTTTCATTACGGTTACTCACCTGTGTGCGTGCGTGTGTGTGTGTGTGTGTTTTATGAACTCACACACTTATGTATTGCACACGCACACATTTAATGATTTTTCTCACAATTCTTCCAGTCTAACTGGCACTTTCATATGGCTTTTAACAAGAGCTTCTTATCAAACACACACTTGCACGCGAGGAGTAATACATCTCTAATGGCTCATGCACCATTAATCTGTACTCCAGCTCTCATGTGTGAAAGCATATTGTGCACATATACACAGTCACACTAGCTTGAAGCGAAATGTCAGCCATTTTGCCAGTAAAAGCCCAGTTTTGAGTGCTGACAGGCTGTGTCTTCTAGCAAGACATCACACACAGCTTCTATTGTTGCTTTACAGTGTTATGGCTTGATTTTATTATGTCTTGTCAAAACAACATATGCTGCACAAGAACTTTTTGATTTGTTATCCATTGCTATTTTATTTCTATGTGCAACTTTTCTCTTCAAGGACAGCATCAATGTAAACAGCAACAAAAAAAAAGCCCACATTTCAGTTAAAGAGAGAAAAAGAAAAAAAAAGTTTGAGAAATGTTGCCCATGTTATAAGATTAAAACAAAGTATAAATAATAAGTAATATTACAAGTATATTAGAAAATTAAATATGTTTGCAATGTGCTAAATAAATAAATAAATATTGTATCGTAAAAAAATATGCATATTTTATATATCTCTGTGTGGCATATTTTAATGACCAATTATGAGGGTTCCGACCCTTTTTTTTTCTTCAGTGACGTCAATTAGCCTGTATGCATAGCCTATAAATATACATGGCCCCGGAAAAATCATCGACAATAAAATTCATGGACAGTCTCGTCTCGTGCATGGCGGGAGATGGCCTATAGAATCACCAAGAGTCGGATCCGACTGAAATTATTAATGAATGAATGAATGCATATGTCGCTCGAACCCAGAAAACTACTCTTTCAACATTGTTTTTCGTGACAGAGCAAGGCCTCGCTTGAGTTCATTATTGATTAGACATATAACTCCAACTGTAGATGGTTTAAAAATAATTCATATTTGTTTCCAATATTATTATAAATATATTACACAAATTACACAATATTTTTCCCCTAACATTACAATTCAATTTAAATTTAAATATGATTTTACCATTGCAAAACGGTTACTAATGGTTCAAATAAATTACACAGAGAGAGAGAGAGAGAGAGAGAGAGAGAGAGAGAGAGAGAGAGAGAGAGAGAGAGAGAGAGAGAGAGAGAGAGACTGTATCGGGCGAATATACCTGGGCGCCAGAACAAACTAATTTCGCTGTGAAACTTAAATATCGTACAATAATATAGCAAAGGCAGAGCTTGTACTAAGTGTTTGTAAATAAAACCACAGATTATTCATGTTAAATTATAAAGCATTAAACGCTCGTCGAAAATGAATGAATGGCCTAATATTATGAATCAAGCTCTTGTAATACCTGCGTTTATGGCCACTTGATTCGTTCACTAATAGCAGATGATCCAGTCGCCAGATGGGGGGTTGTGCCTTACTCGGATCGCACGTTAACCTGTTATAATATCGTTTAATTAAACATAATTATGGATATGACATTTGATTGCACTGAGGTATGAGAAATAATTAAAAGCAATGACCGTCGGTGTCTTTTAAAAACGTATAGTCTTTAAGAAGCTTCTCGGCAATACCTGCTATTTCTTTTGATACTGACGAGACGGCAAACTCTTGAGTTAGGCCTACAAAAATAATAATAATTTTGCAATGTATTAATATTACATTACTTGCGTTTAAAAAAATATATATTTTGGACATATGTTTAAAAAATAATATATGGGGAAAAACAATGTAGGTTACATTTAAAGAATAATGCATTATGCTATAATAATAATAATAATAATACACATTGTTTTATCCTCTGTATAGTCTCTTTGTCATTTCAATTAAAATGAATGCAAATCAATTTGAAAATGTAGGCCTATTATATCTTTATGCATTCGTGAGCAACTGAGCTTAATGTGAACGCGGGAGCCCGTAGACTCTAATAAACATCATAACTCAGTGATATCGCACACAGATTGAATGCAGTCATAAAGTAAATCTGTCGAATATAAATCTGGAAGAGCAGAACACTGATGAGCTATTCAAAGAAACGAAATGAAATAAGTTATAAATGAAATAAGGAAAGCACAAGAATAGCCTACGCCATATCAGTAATCTTTAATAAGCGCTTGCTTTAGAAATTGAGATCAGGCCCTCAAACACAAAAACGAAACTATAATATCTCAGAGAAATGCACAATAAATACCTTGAAATGTAAATAAAAGAAGGTCTGATAGGCTATAGTGAACACTCAAGAGAGTTGTCGTGTCACTATACTGACCTCCAAACACAAAACCCAATTAATTTTGAATGGCCAACAACAAAACACGATAGCACGTTAATAGCGATTCTCGTGAGTCATCGCAAAACAAGTCTCGTGCGCTACAGAAGTCTGGAAGTGTGCATGAGAAAATACCGAGGCCCACATTTCTGTCCCAAAACAAACTGAGTAGTATGCTGTTCTCCCGGCAATATGAATCAACAGGTCATCAGGCCCACGCGGGCTTTACTGCATATGTTTAGATACCAAAATGTCTTCATATTTTCATAAACGTCGTTGAAACATTTAAGGTGAACATTTTACAAAACTGCTCAATGTTGCATTTGTTTCATACGACTATAGTTCAGGCTATCTTCAGTTAAAAATAAATTCGTTTTTATTTATCATTTTCCTCCGGAAACATATCTTCGTAACATTATACTTCATTAATAAACTTTTTAAATCCTGTTGCCATTTAATGTTGTAATGAAGCCTTTTTCTAATAAACTGTGCACTGAATGCTATGGTCGCATGCAAAAGTTTTACGGGCACTCAATGTAAGAACACAGTTTGACGGTAAAATCCTACCTATTACAAACAAGTCGGAATACAAAAGAAAGCCAAACAAACAATAAGCAAAGACATCGTGCCGAGTCCAGAGGAGATTTACACACTTTTCCTCGAGTCCAGAAAAGAGCCGACTCTATTTTCTTCAATACGCCATAGCCTATATGCATTATTGATTTGCCATTGCCGAGCCGCAACAGACCCCAGAGGACAAGGATTCCTAAAGCAACCTCCTAATTTTAGATTATCGGAAGAATTGTCCGTTTTCGTTTCATATTCCTTCTTCCGTGGCATCCAGCGTGCAGGCAGAAAAACCCTGGAGATCTCCACACTCAAGTCTGTGCGTCCTGGGGTCCATGAGCAGTGCTACAGCGCCCACTATTTCAACAAGCAGGAATATGATTTCACAAGACCTGGAACCACTCAATAAAAAAAAAGTTACTATCCCTTTCGACAACTCTCCGCTAACTTTCGTGTAACAATTCTCTACGGTTTCTCGACTTCGCTAAAACACGAGAGGGAAACAGCACGGCCATGGAAACGCTCTCCTGACCATTTCAGCCAAAGCACCATCACAAACGAAACTTCTGAACAAGCACGCTACGGCAGCATCTGGTTACGCGCGGATCACGGAGAGTTTGAGCGATTTCAATGCAATTGAGAGCTGAAAAACAAACGCACCGGACAAAGACACGCTCTCAGCAGGAACTGATCAATGAAAATGACACTTTGGTGATGTGCGCAAGGGTTCAAAGTACCGCGCGGCCGCTCAGGAGCGAAAGAAGCGCAAGAAGGACCTACTTTTGGCCAGTTTTCTCGCCCTCGCCTTGGATCTCATCTTGTCGGCTTGTAGATTCCTCGCGTCCTCCTTGAGCTCAGAAGCAGCAGCAGCGCTATCTTCATCTCACGAGCATTGTCAGTTTGGACACCTTCGCACATGCGCACAGGCCATTCAATCTGACACCCTCGTCAGGGCCAAAAACTTTCCAATGTATTCATCATCATCACTTTTTGTCCTATCGTGTCTCCTTTAGATCACTTATCTCTTTCCCTCCTCCTCCACTCGCTCCGCAACATCTCGGATCGCCCCCCACCTCCCCTTCTTGAGCTCCTGAGGAGGAATAAGTGCTATTTTTCAGGGACCTGCGGAATTCGGTACGACACTGGACATTGAATCCTGGATGGGGTCAAGGTCGCAGCCCTCATACGCAAGGTGATCACGAACATTTCATGCACCCGACGATTTTAAAGCATGAAAATATCGTTGCAAGATATGTAATTATATGAAGCATATTCTTTCATAAAATAAATTATTTACGTATAGTAGTAGTATTCATGTTGTTCAGAAAATTCAATTATATGGACGTTCTCTGGGCATATTACTTATTTTGTAATAGTAATTTATTGTGAAGGTCTCTGTACCTGATGTGGATGTAAGAACATTGGTGAGTGCCTCATATTTAAATAAATAAAAAAACTATTAACATTATTAATTTAGGTGCGTTCTATAAATAGGTAAAAGGTGTGTTCAGTTTCAATGTTGCTATTGAGAGCCACCCGAGTCTCCGCGCGCTAGACTCCAGACGGCCAGAAGCTCCCGCGTGCGTGCGTGCATGTGTGTGTGAGAGAGAGAGAGCGAGCGAGAGAGAGAGAGTGTGTGTGTGTGTGTGTGTGTGTGTGTGTGTATGTGTGTAATGTTAAAAGAGTAGAAATACTGTATGTATGAGTGCATGCGTGGGATCCGCACTGAGATGGTATATTCATATAAACTCTCTCTTGAAACAATGCATTCTGGGTCTTGTTTGGGTTTTAGGTCTCGATTAGGTTTTGTACATCAATATTTGGTATGTACAAATTCGTGGCAGTTTATGTGCAGGTAAAGCAAGCAGGGACCGACAAGGCAACCGATTCACTCATGTAAGTATGATTCTGTTGAATTATTTGTTTTACGTATAGACACACATCTAACCTGCATGTGCACAATCATTGCATTTTAATGATCATTGTAAGACAGGCGTGCTGTCAGAATCAAGCCTCATAGCAGGCTCAACATTTTCTGCATTTGGCACTTAATATAGATCCTGCTATAGACACATCAAAGGATAGGAGTCGGTATGATGCGGAAAGGTAGTGTCGGAAATGATCCGGATTGAAAACTCAATAGCCTAAATATTTTCATTATTGTGCGTTTTGCATTATTAAAAATTATATAATCCAGGCTGCCGGTTTTTGCCACAATCTATTGTAATTCTTTATTATTATTATTATTATTATTTCTCAATTGCTTTGGAAATAACCTGACAGTTTTTATTTATTATTTCTCTTTGTAGTTAGAAGAGCATTCTGCAGTAAAACGGGTGTCGTTTTGTCACGAGATCCCGTGGGAGCTCGAGAGCTCGCGCAGGTGTCTTAAAGACATTTAAAGCAGCCATTAACAGTCATGCATGTCCACTAACTTTGAGGGTCGCTGTCAGTCTTTTTCCGTTGATGTCATTCCCAAACTACATGCTTGATATAGGTTACTCTTTTATGCTTTTATGAAGATATTGGATAAAGAGGATATAGAGGTCCGAGCAGCTTCCGTATTAAAACCAATAAATATGATTTTTCACAATAAGCATATTGTGAAACATATCTAAAACAATGCTTTTTCTCAAATAAATGTTTTAGGCCGAATGAGGCGCGTAACGTTTATGTATGCGTAATTATCGGTGGATAGGCTTTTGATTTTGTGCAAACAAACTCCAGAGCCTATTTCATTCATTATTGAAATAATAATTGTGCACCTTATTTGGCTCATCTGCTTTTGGCGTGTTGAAGAGGTTTAGATGGACTAACAAGGCACAGTGCTTTAAACACTTTTACATATATTAAACCTGCCGTTACCTGCTCTGAAGGAAGAAGAGATCTTGTTACTAAGCCCCCACTGACGAATGACATTTATTGGTTTATTGATTGACTCCATATTAAATGTTTTATCGGTAAAACCTTCTCTTGTCAAGACATATGATACGATACGAAACATGTATTGCCATTCAGTTGGATATGTGAGATACAAAAATTCGGAGATAATTTCTTTAAACAATGCTTTTTCTTAATTACACAAATTATATTTGATCACGAGATGTACAGGTGCAGGCTATTAAAAAAGTGACATTATTGTGTTTAATTATTAATTATGCTATAAAGATGAATTATTCATCTTTATATCATTTAGCTCATAAAACGTAACTGTTGTTTTATTTTAGAGCGAACAAAGATGAATTGATACACAGATCTATATATAAAAATGTTACATTTTTTTCTTTAGGAAGAGCTTGCTATACACAATAATTCAAATGAAAATCTCTCTCACACATTGGGCTGGACTTTTTTTCATATACGGAGCAACACCTTTGTAAAGGCATTTAACTGTAATTACACTTGTAAAGAAAAGTGTTGCTCCTCATCACTAGCTCATTGGGGAATAGTTTTCTGCGTCATTTAAACGTCTGCCTTTTTACAAGCTCCTGGAAACGTGATGGCTGTAACCACGCATTTGGACTATTTTCTTTCCAGATTGTTGCCATTTTCCTGTGGTTTAGCACAGGAAGGGAGGGATGCTGGCCCAGACCCCGGAAGAGAGGTGTTCTGCAAACCAGGCCTCAGGAACATCCACACTGAGAACTGATGCCAGTCACAGAGTTTGTGTCACCTTAATTAGTTAAGGACAGCATTCAAGAGGTTTGTCAACTAGCCTATATATATATATATATATATATATATATATATATATATATATAGTTGTACGTGTATTTTTATTAACTTCACCAAGTCAAATAAAATATGTATACAGGCACCATTGTCTCGCTGTCATTGTGTTCAGTCTAATTAATTCTAATAAGACTTCAAAATGTAAAGTGTTTTGATTCAATATTTTGGGTTAAACTTACAAAAAGTAATTTTAACAAATTAGGAAGTTATTTTTATTTTTTTTATTGTTCATTTTATATATGATCAATAAGTTATGACAACATATGTTTTTACATAGCTTTAACTCATCAAAAATAACTTTTTATTCAACTCAGCTTAATTTAATTTAAGTTGAAATGACTTCGATCCAAGTTGATTGTACTTTTTTTTTTTTTTTTTAAGTCAGAAAAAATAATAATACAGTGTACTTTTGGGTACAACAGACTGCAACAATTTATACCGTCATTAATCGGCACACATTGTTTAATTTTACCATACATTTATTTGAACAAAAATTATAACTACTATTAATAGCCAGCTAATGATAAAAACAATAGTGGAAATAACAACAAGTAAAAACATAAAATAATTCAATACTATTAGGCTAATACAAATAATAATAATGTTTAACCGTTATAAATAAAACTGATTAGAATTAGATGGATGAGATAAGTCTCTGTTGTTATTGCTATACGTTCGTCGAAAGCAAATGAAACCAAATCTTTATTCATGGTAGGAAAGGGCTCGGCTTATGTGTTACGCACTGATAGGATCTCACCACACTCAATATGTGAAATGATATCCAGCCAGCAGTGGCCACAGTCGGAACACACGGGGGAAAAAACCCACTTGTTGCGACAACTACGCCTGCGCTCTGATCTTTACATGCTAATACAGTGGATGTAATGGCAAAGTAAACACAACTTCATGATGACGGGGCTTCGGGCAAGTTCCCTCACTCTCTCCATTGTACACGAACAGTGTGTGTGTATGCGCGCGTGTGTGTGTGTGTGTGTGTGTGAAGGAAAGAGGGAAATCAGAAAATTGGCAAAGGTACTCAATGGCTGTAGTAACAAAACATGATCAAAGAAGGCAATAGTGGTGGTTGCCGTAAACACTTTGAGAATGGAGAGGTGAGGCAGCGTAAACAGTGAAAACAAGCATGCGCATGTCGAACACTTACAAAAGCTGTTTTACAGATTGCAAGTGATTTAAATATATAGGCTATAATATATATATATATATATATATATATATATATATATATATATATATATATATATATATATATACACATACATATAAATATATATACACATATATATATATATATATATATATATATATATATATATATATATATATATATATATATATATATATATATATATATATATATTCCATCGCGCGCATTTGGATTGCCCTTATAACGTAAGGCGCTTCACAGCTAATGAAACCGCGAGAGCAACTACCTACAGTTAAGTTCCCTGGGTAATTATTAGCCATTAATTGGGTTCAAGACCTTGGGAGTGTATGGGAAATAGGAAATCTGACCACTAATCCTAGACAGACTTTTTTCCTCCGTTGTCCGTCCTCGTTCAAAGCGAAGGACTATACGGGCGCCACGGTTAATGCACACACAACCTACAAACAGGATCTAAACATGCAATATAACCTGATCCATACATAACCTTCCAACAGATTATCTCAAAATCCCAACACATACAACATAACCTACAAACACATTACAGTACAGCATTACCAAAGACATTTAACCTATACAAACATCGTCAAACACAACATATATCACAAAATAATCCACATATGAACTGCAAACACATTTTCTGCACATATACAATAATGTAGGCTACACATCTCATACAAATACATAAACTAATGCAATCATTTATTGGGAGTTAAAAAAGATTTTTAGCTATGTTTTCAAAACTGAAATGTTTGTAAAATTGATAAGCGCTTACAGAAATGTCATTCCGCACAACAATTATCAAAATAAGCATTTTCATGCCTGTAGTCTGTCAGTGCAGAGGTGTTTTAAAGAGTCAAATTAAATAATAGGCTACAATGATTTTGTTTGCATAATAACAGTGCTTTAATTTAACAACAGTGTAACAGCTGTAAAATAGAGCACAGCCCCATGCATATGATACATATAACCACAAGTCTTGACTTGAGTAAGCGGCATATGGCATGTTACATTAATTATGCTGCAATGATTCGCCCGCTTTCATCACGCATCTTCATAACCGCTTGTGATTAATTGCGCTGGAGGAAATTGCGTTAAGTGCTTTTCCTGTCAAAATCCCGTCTCGGAAAGGTAAATTTCGATGTTGTCGTTGTTATTGTTGTCATCCCTGCAGATGAAAAGAGACGGAGTCTGGAGACTTCATGGAAACGCACATGTGAGGATCGCCCGAGGCAAGCAAAAGAAAATTACCCCGTGCAGAAACGACCCCTAATATGATGTGATCAATCACTCTGTCTGCGGGAACACCACAGTCTCTTTACATCCCAAATATGTGCTCAGATATCGGCAAACAGGAAGATGATCAAATGATCTGATTTCTGGTCTCTTGATACGCTTGGGTCAGTGCAGGTGTGCAGACATTGTACTGACACAAATGGGATTTTTATGGGATTTTTACAACAATAATAAACAAATAAACAAATATTTATATATATATATATATATATATATATATATATATATATATACACATATTATTTATTTATTTATTTATTATTATTATTATTAAATACATTTAAATTAATATAAATGTTTGAATACAAATACATTAATTTAATAACACCGATCAATAATAATATACCTATCCTATCTGTTCATTCCTTTTTTTTTTTTTATGTTAATTTAATTTAACTTAATGTTTTTTCTTCAGCCTGAAGTAAAGAGTATTCAACATAGCCATTTCAAATTATGAATTCGTTGCACTTTCTAATAATTCTGCTATAATTTTTTTTTATGATGTTACAATCGAATTCAACAAAAACACATGCAGTTCTTACATGTCAGTAAAATTAGATCGATGCGAATCCCATACAAACTCTAGTGGCTATGCTATGGTCTTTGTTTAGGCATCATTATTTTTGGTTACGCTTTATTTTAAGGTGACGTAAAATAAGAACGGAGTAGCCTAATATTAATTAACTACATACTAGGGAGTTACGGTTGGGGTTGGGTTTTGTTTTAGGGTCAGTTACTTGTAATAATAGATCATTTACTGTTATTACTATAATAATTAGGCTACATGTAGTAACGTGTAACTACGTTACCTTAAAATAAAGTGTTACCTTATTTTTTTTTTAATCATTATATCAACATAAATCAATTAAAGACACACTTAAAATATTGTTGTATGCAATCTATCTTTATTTAAAAAAAAAAAAAGATGTCCACGAGAGCCAGCGCGATTGTGTCATGTGACAATTTTCAATATTCCCCCAGGGCCTTTACTGTGGTATTCTGATGACCAGGGCTAAATGAAAAGGTTAATTAATCATTTATTACATTTAAGAGCTGTGTGTTCAATAACATTCTGTTTTTGCTCAATAGTACACACGGGGTAAATGGCTGAAGGGCATCAGCAGAAGTCTCGGGAATAAACTGCGTCTGTCAATGGTGCGTGACGGGACACATGATGTTTGAAAATCTAAGCGCACTCACTCACACAACTCGCAAAGCTTGATCGATTAAACACATTTTGCCATGAATCGGCGATATCAACTCAGATGTGCCACTCTAGCAGAAAATAAGAGACACATCTACACAATATTAGCTTTTATGAATAAAGGGTAACAGTTTATTTTTTACAGTGTCCTTGTTACATATGGTAGCCTACATGTACATAATTACATGCAACTAACCCTCCACCAAATCCTAATCCTACCTAGTAATGTAGTTGCTTAATATTACTCAGTACTTAAATATATAATTACACTGTTACAATGACACCTTAAAATAAAGTGTAACCCTTCATTTTAAGGTGTCATTGTTACAGCGTAATTATATATTTAGGCCTACTCAGTAATATTAATTAACAACGTACTTATAGTGTTAGTGTAGGATTAGGGTTTGGTTGAGTGTTGGTTGCATGTAATTATGCATAATTTACTGTTATTACTATGGTAAGTACATGTAACCTATGTAACAATGACACTGTAAAATAAAGCGTTACCAAGTTTACTTTTCATGAGGTAAAATTGCTGCCTTTCTGTGCACAGCGGGTTTAATTAAACAACTCAGCAATTAATGTTCTTGAAACCCTTCCAAACCTGTTAATTTTTATTTATAGATACACACTAAACTACACACATGTATAGCCTACACTTATTATAGGCTATCTATAACATAGCAAGGCTTGGCAGAGGGGGTTGGTTAAATGTCTGACGTATGAATGGCAACATTAATTAATTTAAACACTAACCAAAAATCAAAGTCCCCCTAATGAATTCATTGCTCAGGCTGAGTGTTGACTTTGACTTGCAGATGGGACTGCCTGAGTGGCTCATAAATGGAAGAGAGCAGGTTTCAGTGAAAGACCTCTCAGTGTTCCCCTCCTCTTTCTCATCAGCCCTTCCTGGAGTGACTGTGCATAGTTTCCTTTTGATTAGGACCATCTCCTCACCAGACGTCCCAGCAAAATCAACACATTTATGCTTTTGCATACATGGAGGCCCCAGAGTCATGACAGGAGCTAAAACATTATTAGGTCAAGCATGTGAAGGTGTAGTATAAATAAAAAAAATGGTGAAATTGTGTACCGTTGAAGAAGGCCTTGTGGTTATTTAGGGAGGCAGAACTTACGTTTTCTCCATTTCTCAAATTTTGTTTGGGGAATAAAAAAAGAAAAAAAAGAAGCAGTTTGCAGTCGTTAAAGAGCTTTCACAACCGAGAAACCCATGCACGTGAGCTTGTGAGGGAACGTCATGACAGTTGACAAATATGTAACGAACACAAAGAATACCAAACCAATGCAAATACCAGTGAGACATGCCCTCAAACACACTCACACAAAGACACCAACACACACAGACTCAAACACACACTCTCGCAGTGGTAAATCACTCTTATTGTCCCTCGTTTAAGCTGAAGACTGCCTCTCGTTGCTTATGCGCAGCTGGGATTAAGACTTGAGCTGGGCTGCTTATTTACCTGTTTATGAGTTTTATTAGGCAGTCGATCTGAGGCAGTGTGCGTGTGACAGCAAGATTAATCAGCTGCTGCTCTGGCCAAACTACACACATGCAAACACCTCACTCTCTGGCGCTCACTTCCTCTAAAGAGCAGAGATAGATAGATTTCTACTGCTTTGAAGAGAATGCAACCTCTTCCTGAAGAAAACCCAGAGATAACCAGTTTACTCAAAACGACCACTCTTGTTTTAGTTTAAGATCATACCAAGAATGTAAATGGATAAAATGTGCTTATCCAGTTAAAACGCCCTATAATGCATTAAAATGTATGCACCTATTAAAGGGATAGTTCACCCAAAAATAAAAAAATTATATCATTAATTGCTCGCCCTCATGTCGTTCCGAATCTAACTTCTGTCCCTCCATTGACAGCTATGCATGATTTGACGCTTCAAAAATGCCAAAGAGATCGTAAAATTAATCCATATGAATTGAGCAGTTTAGTCCACATTTTCTGAAGAGACACAATCGCTTTATACGATGAACAGACTGACTTTAGGCTTTTATTCACATATAAACATTCATCAAGTCACACACTGCTTGTTCTCACAGCTTGTTCTAAATTAAATCGGTTCATCATTTAAAGCGATCGTGTCTCTTCAGAAAATTTGGCTCAATTCATATGGTTTAGTTTTGCGATCTCTTTATGAACTTATTGAAGCGTCAAAGTGGTAGTTGCCTATATGTCAATGGAGAGACAGAAATCTCTCAGATTTCATTGAAATAAATCTTCATTTGTGTTCCGAAGATGAACGAAAGTCTTACGGGTTTGAAACAGTGTGAGTAATTGATGACAGAATTAAAAACTTTGGGGGAACTATCCCTTTAAGAACATTAGAAAATAAATTTGTAATGCCCAATTTCAGTCTTCGGAATATTCTTCGAAAGCAATGATGTGAAAAGTGTCCCTGCTATAACTGTAAAGAAATGAAATGCACTAAAGAGTTCAGCAATCATAATTCATTCCCCAATACATAATGAACTGGGATACTGAGTGGGAGTTTTGATTCCAATCTGTGTGATGAAGCTTGAATATCTCAAATTACAAATTCATCTTCAGAATGCAACAGCAAAGAGCACAGACACTAACATAGTCCGTTTCCAGGAACATTCGACATTTTCGCCTCATATCAGCTTTTGTATTGTATTGCTTTGATTTGCTACGATCTGAAGCAATTCTTTGAAGTTGTGTTTGGACACTGTGCACCATACATACTGTAAACATGTCTGAATATCACTGCATTAGATAACAAAATATCAAACCAAGTCATATTTATTTTAGTGAAAGCAAACAAAACATCACAAAAAGACAGCTGTTTGGTTTCGAATTGATAAAGCAATAGATACACTGATCAAAAAGAAGACAAAAAGTATTTGGACTCTTTCTGTTTGTCAAACATGATCATGGTTCATGTGATGAACTACACTTGTGGTTACCCGCCTAGGACACTGAAAGTCACTGACACAACAATTGATTAAAAGCCATTGCAAAAATGGCTCAGAAAAGCTAGAGGCATTTGTGTGAGATTTTATTTAATGCAGTGGCATTTATGCATTTTTAATTGTGACTTTTAAGTGTTTTAAATGAAATAGGTGCTTTACTGTGTAGTTCCTCATGTGGGACTGCTATTAGTGTCTAAAGACTGCCCTCCTGTGTTCCTCATACAAAGTGATTCAGTTTGTCCCACCACCAACTCCACCAGTTCAGCATTCCTTCTCCTCTCCCGTCATTCCCATGTGGGCTACACCCCCAGCATCCCAGGCCACTGTACGCCGTGTATTACTTTGTTTCAAATTTCATCCAACCTCAACAATCCTTACTCACAAAGAACATTCGACACTGATCCAGAATCAGCACACTGCCACTATTGATACTCACACAAAAACAAACTCCAGACGCAACTTATGAGGAATCTGTTTTATAAAGAAAATTGTGTGGGGATAAATTCTGCATAAGTTTTACCTCACCATTTCTTTTCACACTTCTCAAAAGACGCGTAGGATTCAAGTTCAGTTTGTATCCGCCTCCCTCAGAATAAAATAAAGATGGAAACCACTTCATTTCAGTAACGAACATTTTTATGAACAGTATGAATGAGTCTTATAACTTCTAAGCTTACAAGATTAAAAATGAACATACAGATAAAAAAGAAATGACAAGTGCCAGGACAGAATCTTATTTCTGAATAAGATATCTTATTTTAAGCCAATGCATGGTGTGAAATTTAAAAACATAGGCCCGGTTTCACACATAGAGCTTAGATTAAGCCAGAATTAGGCCTTATATATATTTCACTTAAAAATGAAAATTCTGTTATCATGTGCTCACCCTCAGGTTGTTTCAAACTTGTCTTCTGCTGAACACAAAGGAAGATATTTTGAAGAATGTCGGTAACCAGACAGTTGATGGACCCCATTGACTTCTGTAGTAGGAAAAAAAATACTATGGAAGTCAATGGGGTCCAACTGTTAGGCATTCTTCAAAATATCTTCCTTTGTGTTCAGCAGAAGAAAGAAATCCATACAGGTTTGAAACAACTTGAAGGGTGAGTGAGTGATGACAATTTTCATTTTGAAGTGAACTATTCCTTAAAGTAACTATTATAAATGTGCATTATAAAACGTGTTATCTTGAGACAAAACAATGGCACTTACATATTGCAATATACATATACAGTGACAGTGCAAGTTGTTTTCAGTTAAAACAGCTCAAACATGCGTTTTAGTCTGGGTCTAGTGAAACAAGACAAGACAAGACAAGACAAAATAAAGGCTTATATCACATGGGAACATATACAGGGAAACAGAATATATTACATTGCATGTACACTCTTAAAAAATAAAGGTTCTTTATGGGCACCAATGGTTCCATGAATAATCTGTATTATCCATGGAACCTTTCCATTGCACAAAAGGTTCTTTATAGTGTAAAAACATTCTTTAGATTATTTAAAATGTTCTACACACCAAGAAAAAAAAATGTGTTCTTTTAAAAACGGTTCATCTATGGCATTACTGCGAAAACACCCTTTCGGAATCTTTATTTACTAAGAGTTTGGTTTGGTTTATGTTTCACATTATGTCTTACACTCTTTCTTCCATCATGCTCAAGTAGCAATATACAAATAGAGCAAAGGAAAGGCACGCAAAATATGAATGAATTTGCGTGCATGTCTTGCATTCTGTCACAGGCTGAGTTTAAGCAGGCGTTCACCCGCGGCTCAGAGGGGAGCTCGGCTAGCCGTAGAGGAATGTTGTATCTACACGGCCCTGGATGGCTTAAAACTCCACAACTCATGTCCTACCTACCACATAGCCAGTGAACTCTCCAGCGCTTTACTCATAATAACTACGGCTTTAAGAACATGCTCTCTTGGCTATTATGATTATTCTGTGTGACAAATGCAGCCTGGAGATATGACAAGTGTTGGCGGTGCAGTTACGTTTTCCTTAAAGGTACACTAGCCTTCGCTCAAAAACAGAGTCGTTGATGTTTAAAAAATAGAAAATACGCTCAAAGCGTTAAACGCAGATGGTCGGCAGTCAGTGTGTGAGAGAGATGGAGGGACGGAGAGAGCAAAAAGGAAAAGTGAAAGAGTGTGAGGGGGAAAATTAAGTGTGAACAAAGAATAAATCTTTCTGCAAATAGCCTACTTTTTTTCTCCACTTTTCCAGGATCGAGTTATGCTTTGCTTTAATTAAAATGTATTTCTCTCCAAGATGGAGGCATGTGGATTGGCCCGACCCCGGCCATGATGCCAACCTGTCAGACCTTTATTTAGACTCCACTCTGTGAACGACACCACAACCATTAATCAACATTCCTGCCAGCTTTTCTATCCAATTTATTCACGTCTTCTTTCCGAGGGGATAGATTTGTCCAAAAGGGTGGCTGGGAGAGTGAATCTCTGCAGAATTTAATCAACAACACCTTTCAAAACTAAACCTTTGGAAAAACGCACATCTACTTACATTTTGCGACGCAAAACTCCAAAAACGTGCCTGTGCATACAATTCACTGCAGTTTCCAGCTTAAATGAACACTAGAGACAGTATAACACCAACAACTTTTATTCCTATTCACACAAATTACGATTACAGGGACATATTACCACATATTACCATAGTGCATGATTTGCAAATTAATAAATTTTAACGTTTGGATTAGGCCTACATATCCAGTACCATGTGTATGGATTTCTAATGTATCCTATCCATCAAAATCCAGTGAAACATGGTTCAACAAAACAAAGTAAAATTTTTATTTTTTTTGCTTGAGCAAATACGCTTTGCTCTGACGTTTGCTTTTGTTAACCCTATTGGTTAAAATTAGGATATGGTTTAACGTAGGTGGTGCGTCGTTTTCATACGCAATACTAATCTGCAGCTATCAGTTTATCATCAGTTTTTGAGAGAATTGAATGTGCTTTTAGTGCCACTTACAAGGCATTTCACTTTGAAACTGCTGCGAAACATACAAGAAGCAAGGTAAAACATGTTTTTTTTTTTTTTGCAAAAGTGTCAACAAATGCATGTATTTTTCATGAGCAACTACGGAAAAGCATTTTTTTTTTTTTTAATTGTTCACATTTGAAACAGGATTTTAGGTGTCTGGTGACAAGGTAACTACTTAACCCATTAATAGAAGGATTTTTACTTAACAAAAAAAAAAAAAAAAAAAAACCCCAACAACTGGACCACACATGGAGAGGGCTAAACTCTAATGTGTGCAATGTCAAGGATTTGCTCACTGAAGCTTTCAAATCTGAGGCCGGCCCAGGCTGTCGGGAGCGCGGGATTGTGGGTAATAGGGGCAGCTCTGTGCCCGGTCAGCCCTGCTGGACACACGTTTGAGTGAGCAGACACAGGGCAGCGTCTGTGCGTCCAGACCAGGGGCTATGCTTTTTTTCCCCCAAGAGCTCTAAACTCTTGTTGACAGATGAATCTTCCACTCCCTTCTCAGAGTCTCCTTCTCTTTCTCTCTCCATTTCAAAAGCTAAACTGACCTGATGGAGAAGATCCTATTCTGTTCTGTTCCCCTTCGCTTTTTGGCATCAGGTAATGTGTTTCCGACAACCGAACTTTTTTTTCTTTTTCTCTCCACCGAAACCCGTGTTAGTGAGGAGCGGTTCACAATCTTCTACCTTACAACTTTTATTTTTACCTTATTACCTTCTTCATCTCTTCCCACCTCTGATCTCTTTCTTTCTCCCCCCTTCATCCCACTCCTGAAAGAGCATCTCTGGCCACACAATAAGAGGCGAAGGGGGGGAGAGGAGGAATTTGCCGGCCTGGGATTGCACCTGGATGCCCAGAAAGGCCAGTCCTGCTGTGAGGAGCTATTGTTCGGCATGTCAGCGGCTCCCTGTTCTAATGTCCCTGTATATCATCATTGTGATTATGTCAGATGACTGGGGTGGCCCCTGCACCATGGAAAGCTTAAATGTGGACCCCGAGTCCCACTGGATGAAATCTTAGCACTTAACCCCAGCTATGAGCATTGTGTATCGCAGGAGGGTTTTTTCCTCTTTCTCCCTCTCTCGCTCTCTTCCCATTTTTTTCACTTTCTCCTATTCTTTTTAAAAGGCCTTACTCGCTTGACCATTCATTCTGTCTTTTACAACTTTTCTTTGTGATTTTTGCCTCAGTTCGGTGTGGGACAGGACTCTCAAAAGCACCTGTCTCCTCAAGTTCCACATTATATTAAAGGGAAGTACACAGGTCATGCCATCAGGTCAAAATGCTATTTTCTTTCAAATGATGACTTTTCTTCACAATATATTTATGAAAAGAGACTAAATATATTTATAAGCGTGTGTTTACTGGACAAATGATTCATTACATATAGTAATGCATTAATGAATAGTCATAAAAGAATAGCGAGAGAGATAAATTCAGCATTTAAAATAATAAATTCACTATTTGCACTTTTTTTTACATTGACAGGCAGCTGCCATTTTTTCTGCATATTTCACAAATGTATTTTTTTACAGTGTATGATATGCTGAGTAATTCAAATGATATAGTAACAGCTTGCGTCAGCTCAAACCCTCTTTTGGCGTTAAAAAACTACTGTCAGGATTTACTAAAGACACTGAAAAGCGCTGAAAATATGTGGAAAAATGTGGTTTTGCGGTTTTGCGGCTGACCTTATTGGATACGCATTTGTAGGAGTTTCCTTTTCAGACACAATATTTATGGGAGGAGAGTATTTAAGAGAGTATTTAAATGAATCATGAGAGGCATTTTACTATGGTTTGCTCTAGTCAATTTACTGGTATTTCCGCCATTATTTACCGTCTTAAATTAGCCGCTAATTTGCGCTGCTCTTGGTAGATTGTGTTGGTCATTATGGAAATGATCTGGGCATCCGTGTCGTCAGTAGATCATCTGCAGAACTTTCCATCAGTGCTTTTGTGGAATTGCGCTCTCCACTAATTTGCCCTGTTTAGTAAATCTGGCCCTATGTATTTGAACATACTACTCTGTTAGCGTAGTATTTCGCATACTAGGCCTATATAGTAGGGAAGTATTGGATTTCGTACGCAGTGACTGTGTGCTGGCTTATTATTATTTACATAGGTTCTTATTAGAAAATAACCATTTTCTGTGTTGCTATTTAGGCACTATATAAAGCTAGGAATGTTTTTATTTTCTATGCATATTGAAGCATCTCTTTTACTGAAGATTTAGATTTTTTTTAAAACACCCCTTGATTCCAAAAGCCCTGTGAAAAATAGCACTTACCCCAGAACTCTTGTCCCTCGTGTATCTGGGTTGATTTCCCAAGACTTAGCACAGGACAACCCAAATTCATCATTACACCGCCTCCAGTGCACTGTACTGAAAGAAAACATGCATGCATTATTAAATAAAGAATATCTAATAGTCATTCTTCCAAAGTTCCACTTCCTATAAGAATGATCACCTTGTCTGAAGTGTGATACATTTGGAATGCATATGTCCCATATTTTTGGTTAAAAATGAGATTTTAAGGGTTATACTTAAAAAAAAAAAAATTTGATAAGTTAATTGCATGCGCTTTAAATGTTTGGTCACATATGTTGGTGTTGGTGTTCAGGTTGCCATGTATTTATGTATAATTACATTTAAAATAATTACAAAAGAATTATAATTAACTATATTTGCATTTTGGAGTGTCGGTATTTTTAAGCTTCTTGTACTTCTTTTGTTAATACTATAGTAAGTCATTTTAGTAATGTGTAGTATGTGTGACAAAAAAAAAACACTAAAATGAAGCATTACCAAAAGGGTAAGTTGGAGCAGATAGTAAAGGAAATCAGTCAACAAGTAACCAGCATACATATTGTCACTAAATATAAACTTCATTATCGCCCAGCTCTGATCTGCTAAATGCAACTATGAGATATTGTGATATATATACACATTAACATCAAACTGTGTATTGTGAAAAGCGCAATACTTGGGAACTTCTATATAGCATCCCAGACAAGCTCAAACATTGGACAGTTGTAATTAGTTTAACATACTTCTGTTTGCATTATTTCATGTTTTCGTACAGTATTCTTAAATGTGTAAAACTGTAACAATAAAAACTATCAAAGACTAAGTGTAAGTGTCTCAGTGTAAATGTAACTAATGAGATTTACATGTAATATGTGTAAAATGGGCACTGTGATGTAAAACAGTTACCGTTTTAAGCTCGTGAAATTCGACATGAAAACAAAGACTCAATTTTTCAGCAGCAGCACAATAAAAACGTCTTGTCGTGTCAAAGGTGAGTGGGCAGGTCTGGGAGGTGAGCGGCTGCAGCGGGTCTGTGACGTGAGGCACGCAGATTTACAGAGTGTGAACAGTGTCTGGGTATTTCTGAGACTTAATGAAGCCTCGGGGGAGGTGTAGCTCTTCTATGAAATGCATAATCCCATGGGTCTGTGTCCTTTAGGAGCCATTTCAAAATATAGCATTTTTTTGTTGTTTTTTCTCACCCTCTGTGAGTTATCCAGCACATGCGTCATTAATTGAATTGATGATTGATAAATGAAATCCTATTCACTCTTATTCACAGATAGGATTACATTACTTGCACCGAGAATAAGGTGATCAAATAAAATTTTCATTGAATAATATTGGAGTGCTGGTTGGAAACAGACCTGTGAGTCCCGCGTGAGGAACAAGCGCGCTAAACGCTAAACCACAGTTCTTAGACTCCTATTTTGATTCCTTCCAGACCTTCTGTCCCAGCATAAGGATATTCCGATCTGATTTTCTAAATAAAATTACATTTATTGCAGTGAAACAGTTAAGTCTTCATTCAGCAGTTCTTAAACACTAAATCCCGCTGTATGCAACAAGACAACACAATATAAATCAGCTACAAAAACAATTTACTTTGTGGCCAACTACAGTATTCATCACAGAGTAATTACATAAGTATTACTACGTAATACACATGAACTGCAAGTAATTAATATGTAATCATTTTGTGAAGCTGCATATAATTATGCATTGGTGTTCTGGCTGCCATTGTAATCAATTACTATAATATGTAATATGTGCACCATATGTAACATATGACACTGAAAAGTAAACTGTTCTTTCCCCTCCCAACAATGATGGGCAACAACGAACTTTGCTAAATCATTTTATGTCCAGACATTTCCCAGAAAGACTATGTCACTACTTTAAGTGTTTCCAGTAACAGAGATTTCCCTCGTCAGTCCTTGTATGTTCAATATAACCATATGTTGTCACACTGCAAACAATATCCTTGGTCTACGCATAACCACTACACATTTTCTAGTCTATGCACAGACATGGCTTTTGAAAAACATATCCTGCCTACTCAATTGAATTAAAACAGCAGTTTCTTTAGAGAAAACATTGAGTAATTTTTACAGTATGTCTATCAAAATCAGAAAACATTCCCATTAGGCTTTAGCAGTAGTCCAATTTGAACAAAAATCAAAACAAAACCAGCCAATCCAAATTGAATATGACACATTTGATGTATCACTTAATCACCATGGAAGTCGTAAAGATCTACAAATCATCAAAATTACATTTGCGGTCACATTTTGAGACCAACACAGCATTAAGTGTAAAAAGCTTTTAGGATTATCTTAATGGACACATGTTTGATCACTAATCTTTTCAAAATAGGAAAACCGTGATTGCAAAATCAACAGTATCATGATGACATATGGTACCTAAGGGGTGGTGTAGACCTCATTAACACTCATGAAGTGACATTCACGCAACACATTAGCTCAATAATAAACAAAATCACTATCAGAGATGCAGGACGTACATTGTGAAGGATAGGGTTTTCTAAGGGCTGCCGGATTTTCTGAAGTCAAACAATGTTAATGCACCCATTAGAATGAGATTTTCCACACTGGTTGGCACAGTTTTAGGGTTTGAAACAGGTTTTCCACAATGTTTGCACTGTTTCAGGATTTGTTCTCGTCTTGGGAACAAATGTATTTCTTCCGTCAAAACAAAAAACAAATGTGCTAATATCTTCCCTTTTGGATCGGTGCGACAGTAGCTGTGCTGGGGACTTTTCTATTCCGTCACTTCAAACGCTCAGTCCATTTGCGCAAACATTAAAGAAGCCTGTACATGAGTTTCGAGCTTTGATCGTCAGAAACAAGGAACAAAGATAGTTAATAGATCTGTACATTTGCATTTCATTTCCAAGTAGCTCAGTCCAGGGAATCTACGCACAATATTCAAACAGACAAGCAGAGAAGAAAAAAAAAAGAAAAAGCTAGCTTACAACCAGAGAAACCACTGTGACCCGCTCATGACCTGTCCATGGAAATGTACGCCCACTCAACCTTACATATACGCAAATAGTGAGTATACAGCATTACAAACAGATGGCAAAGAGAGATCTGAAATTATGGCCAATGACAATTAACTGTATTGATCAAAAAAGATAAGAATTGTGTATTTATAATTATATCTTAAATATGTCTTAAACAATGGATATTCAAATTAATGACATGTTGCTCTTTGTGTTATCCATTGGATTCAAAATTCAAACAAGGGTTATTTACATGATAAACAAAGATTTACATTACCAAACAATATATTTTACATTATACATGCACATATACTTAACACTTTATTTACATATAGTTTACTTTATACACATATACTTTGCAGTGGGGTCCAAAGGTCTGACACCACAAGTGAAAATGTTTCTCTGCTAGTCTAATTTAATAGAAAAACATTTGGACCCACTTTATATTTAATACCTATAATGCATTATGTTTATACATTGTTTTTACTCCTACCCTTCCTTAAACAATACCTGTCCAAACCTGTCCCTAACTTTATTCGTATCCCACCTCAATAGCAGCAAAAGTGTTTGTGTTTTGCAATACAACATGAGTGTATTCTTCCTAACAATTACGTTATATTTATTTGTTATTTATTTTTATAATTTTTCAAATGATAAGCATAATAGTTGGTGTAAAGTTGACATAAATCGAGTGAAATGATTGCCAGTGTGTAAATGTTTTTGTTGTTGTGAAAAGTTATCAGAATGTCTTACTATTCCGTGTGTTCCTTTTTTAGCTTTAAAAAAGAAGCTGGCATGAACTCCACAAGTTTGATCAGTACCTGATGATTCATGTTATCCATCATGGTTTGAGCACATTACAAAAGATGCAAGAAAATCAGACCTTTCATATGGTCAATGTTACAAAGTTGCTAATTTGGATCTTAATCTAGTGCAGGATCTTAAATAGTTCTCTTTTTTTACATCAAGACTTTTCTTTGTTTAAACATGTTAAAATTCTAAACCTTTCCAGATTTAAATGGTATTTGGAAATCCCAGACTTCTGCTTTGGTGTTTGTGTGCCATTGGTTGGCTTTTTCTCATGGCAAGACATACATATGGCATATATAGCAAGCATGGTTGAGGTGGTGGTTTAGAATCTTCCCATTTAAAGTAAGCCCAAAATTGTACTATACAAGAGGGTCAGCAGGGGGAGTAGAGCTGAGATTTATATGTTTCTGCTTTACTTTTAACATCCTCATTCTCCTGCCAAACTAAACCAGGCTCATTTGAGGATTTATTTCCCCTTTTTACACCTCTCTGTATTTCTGAACAGTTTTATCCCTGTTAAAACAGCTTTGTGTTTAAAGAAAGAATAGAAAAGTTACTGTGGAAAATATACTGAACAGAGAAGGTTTATTCACTTGAATCAATGACACAAAAATCCTCATGTATTACAGATTGCTTTGTTACTGAAAAACAACATTACAGATGCCTACATTTAAAACAGTTTAAGAGTTTAAAACATTTTAAACATTAACTGAGCATCTCACAGCTTTGTCAAGAAATGTTGAGTTTGTGGGCGGAGCAATGTGTTTGTCGACCAATGGAAAAGTGGCATAGAAAGTATACACTGCAGCTTTAGCACATTAATAGTAACATTTCTTTTTCAAAATGCTGAATATTAGTTTGCAGCAGCATGTTTAAACTTTAGAGTTGAAAAAAAGTACCCTGAAGGGACATGGTGACGGGGGGAAATTACAGTATATGAGATGTTATGTCATTATGTCAATGCTTTTTCGTTCACCTTGAGAAACTTTGCATTTGAGCGCAAAATGTTTGTGTTTCCCCAAGAAAACGCAAAAAGTTTTGCAAGCGAAACCAAAAGTTTCTCAGGAGAACGCAAAACTTTTGTGAGAGAACACAATTCTCTCCGTTGACATGTCAGTTTTACTCCCATCTCTCATTTGTTTCCATCACCATGTCCCTTTAGGGGGCCTGTAATACTTAGACGGAAAATGAAAAGCTTTTGATAAAGTAGAAACTGTTAATAATAAATCAGCCACTATATTCCGTCATCAAAACAATTCTGTTTATTATTCCCACAGGTCCAAAACTCTGTCATTTGTTTGTATAAGATGGCAGCAACATTGATCACTGATATGGCAAACTAAAGTTGCCTCATATACATTAACCATTAAAAATCCCACAAGCCATTAGCTTAATTATTATTTCACTCACGGACCATTAAATGCCATAAAACAAACATTTAACCACTGATTACATTACAGCAGAGAGCGGCATTGTTGCACTGCATTCACTTGCATCATCTAGGTAAAAAAGAATGCGCCTTGTAATGGAGATTGACAGCTTGTTTGTCAAATAAAATGAGGGCTGTGAAAGTTGAATTATTGATGAAGAGTTACTTGAAATGTTCCACCTAGAAAATGACATTATTATTTTTATAATGTGTGTTACACTGGGGGGAAAAACACCCCAACTTTTAACATCAGGAAATGGATTTATAATTTTGTGTTATGCTTTTCACGTCACTGCCCAATCCTACTGAAGGATTTAACACAGTTTGGGTTCCAATCACTGTTGTTCTGATGTCATCTTCCTGCTGCTCCAGACTAATTAGTCACATGGCATGTGCAGCTCAGATGATTAGTTCAAAATTCCTGTCTGCAGAACCGAGTACCCATAATAGATGATGGGTAAATATAGTACTGTGCCAAGAAAGTGTTAAGCCCAGATAACAAACATACAAACGTTGTGTGAGTATTACATTTGATCATTTTGCAAACATTATGGAAATGTTACTTTTGAATGTTTTCTGAACGTTCTGAAACAAGAAGTAACATTTAAAAAATGTCTCGGGACAAAATATGTTCCATGAATGATGAAACCATAACTAAATACCAGATAACTGACCAACGGTTCTATTAACACTACAGGAAGAATGTTTGTTCATAACTTTGACAGAACATTAGCCAAAGTTAGCTGGGGGATGTTAACAAAATGTAAAAGTGAGCAGATAACTCTGGCTAGTTATTATAGACTTCATTGGTTTACAGAGTCTAGGGTTGAATGGGACTTCTCGGCACACCTATTTAAAGGCAGCAAATTTGTTCCAGAAACATGTTTTGTTATGCTGGTTGAAATTCTTTTCACAACCTGACAGCAATAACCAAGTTAAGTGGTCTTAGTGTATTTATATGTACATTGTCTGTGGAAGGTGTAGGACCATAAATGTTCGTCCAATCATTGCATTTGGTCCGAATACGACGTCCTACCTGCCTGTCTGTCAATATCTGTTGGGGACTCAAATTTATGCGTTTCAATGGCAACACTATCAACGGCGAAATGAACCTGCAGCAGTCAGATTGTACAGGTCAGCGCTCTTTAAGTTGTAATGTGTGCTTTTGAGACATGAGGTAGTTTAACACCGTCTCTCGTGACGCTTTTGTTTGCTCCCTGCTGTACATGTTCATGTGTTTTGAAGGAGGTGTGGCTTTGGAGACGCTCTGAAGGGAGGATGGGATCTTATTCAAAGCTAGCTTGCTATTGCTAGCCTCTCCGAAAATTGCCTATACTCTACCTTTAAATGATATCTGTCAGAACATTTGTTGACTGATATCTCAAGTTGCTTATAGCAAAGGAAACTCCTCATCTAGAGTTCAAGAAGGAAGGAACCACCACAGACAGTAACTTAAGAGATCACAAACATTATCCTTACATTATACAAACTGTAAGATATATGGCATTACAAACCATTCTTCAGACAGGGGGAGACCCGCCACTTTCTGCTAGACCACTGATCCTCTGTTATGTTTGTGTTCATTCCGTTATTGGTTGCATTACATTTCATAACTCTGAGACTGGCAGGCCAGATGCTGTTTTCTAAAACTGGGCAAGGCCACATGAGAAACTGGAAATATAAAACATCGCTTATGCGTCTGGCCCTGTGCTACAGTTTGCTTAGTGTTATGAACGCTGGTCAAACATCTGCAACCCACTAACCTAAATATACTCTTCTGTGGTGAGAAATAGCAGCTTATGGGTAATATTTACTTGCCAAAAGCATGTAGCTCAAAACAGTGGCTGAAGCGTGTGCAGCGGGCAATAGGCTTGGACTTAATTTTTCATATGATGTCGTCATACAAGATTTTGCAAGAAGTGTTCCAAGTTTCAGGCGCAGATGATTCAGAGCCAGCTGCTTTATCAGTTCACAGATTTTATCCATGACTGTTTACGTTTCTTTGCCATCACTTCTGGTACTTGTTTACTGCATGTGGCTTCATTCAAAGCATAATGACTAATGTGCGTAGGGTGAAAAAGCTTGAAAATATATTGTCTTATCTAAAGTCCAAAGCCTTTCGCAACTCATCACTAGAAAACTCAACCAACTTCAGGAATTATTTCCGTTTCTTCATGCGATAAAGTATAATATAATTGTATTTCACTGGTGATCAGCAACGCATGTTCCTGTATACAGGAGATTAGTCTGTTTGTGAGGCTGATAATAGAGAAGTTGAGGAGAGGTTCGGGGGAAGATGAAGAGGAGTCTGCATGTGAAGGTCTGAAGATGAAGAGAGAAAGACAAGCAGATCGAGAGCGTCATATCTTTCCGTGCATTTCACTAATTGGCTGCAGAGGGTCAGTCATACTCTGACATCTGCTGTAGATTTTTGCTGATAATAAATCAGGTTTGTTTCCTCACTGGCTCTTTTCCACTGAAGTTTCTTTTTCTCTATCCCTATCTCTTCCTCTCTCTCTCTCTCTCTCTCCTTTTCCCTCTCTTTCTTTTTGCCTGTGTCTTTTAGGGGACATGGGTCATTTTAAAGGAGAGTGATTGTTTCCGGTATAGGGATACATATACATGTGCTCTGTGAAACCTAACAGTCAGATTTACTAAATGTAACAAGTTCATTAACTCAAATGCTAAATATTCATGGCACTTAATACAAAAAAGTTATGTGAACTCAACAACTGATTATATCAAGCAGAACAATCTGAATGTGTTACAGCAGATTTATGTTTTTTAGAATGCTTAGTTGCAGACTTGGTAAATGTTAAAATTAAGTGATAATTTACTGTATGTGTTTTTGCACATTAATATACAGTTATTCATACATATTTAATATTCAAATTATTCAACCCCATTGCAAAACCGGTTTATTGGCAAAATTTACAGACTTTCAGCTGTTTGCAATGAACAAATCATACAAATGTAACTGAAATAGCTCAGCACAACAATGTTTCAAATGGTTTCCCCAAATTCAACTAAAAATGCAACTTTTAATGACTTCTGCAGTCTAAAAATTATTCAATCCCTTCATGGCAAGCATCTTTAGTACTTAGTAGAACACCCTTTTGCTGTTATGACCTGTTGCAAATTCGATATATAGCCAGACACCAGCTTCTGGCAGCGTTTCTGAGGAATCTTAGCCCATTCCTCATGAGCAATGGCCTCCAGTTCAGTAATATTCTTGAGTTTTCTTGCTGCAAACGCCTTCTTCAAATGCCACAGAAATGTTATGTGGGGTTCAAGTCAGGTGACTGTGATGGCCACTGTAGAATCTTCCAGTACTACTTCTGCAAACAAACCTTGGTGGAATTTGAGGTATGCTTGGGATCTTTGTCCTGTTGGAAGGTCCAATGACACCCAAGCTTCAGCAGGGAGGAACACTGACGGCATGATATTTTCTCCTAGGATTTCCTAATACTTCAATGAATCCATCTTGCCTTCTACACGCTGCATGTATCCAGTGCCAGAGGATGCAAAGCAGCCCCAGAGCATCACAGAGCTACAACCATGCTTAACCGCAGACAGAGTGTTCTTTTCAGCATATGCTTCATTCTTCATCCTCCAGGCATACAACTGATCCATAGGGCTGAAAAAAATTGTTTTATCGTTTCACTGAACAGGATCCCAAAACTTCTGTGGCTTATTTATATGATTTTGAGCAAATTGTAGCCAACTTTCCTTGTGCTTTTGGGTCAATAGTGGTGTACATCTTGAAGTTCTGGCATGGAAACCGCCTGCGTTTAGTACGCACCTTAATGTGCAAGCTGAAACCTCAGTGTCTGTTGCCACCAAGTCTTGCTGCAGGTCTTTGGCAGTCACTCGAGGGGTTTTCTGAACCTGCCTTCTCAGAAATCTGGTCGCAGCCGTTAATAGCTTCTTTCCTTATAACCACTGTTTCTTTAACTTTGAACTTGCAAAAATGCTTCCAGTGCTCAAGGAACATTTAGTGCCTTCGCTATCTTTTTGTTACCTGTTCCTTGTTTGTGAAGGGCGATGATATCTTTTCTTAACTTTTTGGACCATTTATTTGACATTTCTATTTCTAACATGCAGTCAAACGTGACACTCAACAAAACTAGCCAGTTCAGAAAGTTCATGTGTTCTAGCTCAAGCACACCTGGTGCAACTAATGAAGCCCTTGATTAGTTGCATCAGGTGTGCTTGAGACAACATCTGTTTTGCAGATTTGTGCTGTTGTGAGGGATTCTACTCAGGGGGCTGAATCATTTTTAGACTGCAGAAGTCATTAAAAGTTGCATTTTCAGTTGAATTTGGGGAAACCACTTGAAACATTTTTGTGTTGAGCTATTTCAATTACTTTTGTTTGATTTGTTCATTGCAAACAGCTGAAAGTCTGTCAATTTTGCTAATAAACCTGATTTGCAATGAGGGTTGAATCATTTTGATGACAGCTGTAGGGGGAGATCTGTTAGTGTTTCATGTTCTGTTCATTTTGTTATTCTGTTCATTTTGTCAAAGGGTTTCTGTTATGTCTCAAAGTTACCATTGTGCTGAAGAGTAGTGTAGGTCAAAACATTTTAAAGTGGTGCCAAAATAGCATTCGCATAAATACTAGGACCACAAAGTTTCCAAATAGAACATAACACTGTCGCCGTTGGCCTGCCTTCTTCCTATTGTGCATCCTGCTGCTAACTCTTTCCCAGGTAAATGACACACATACACCCAGCCAATCACCTGATCTGAAAGAAAACATGATTCATCAGACCAGGCAACCTTCTTCCATAGCTCTATGGTTCTGTTCTGACATTTGCATGCTCATTGTAGGTGCTTTAGGCGGTGGACAGGGGTCATCCTGGGCATTCTGACTGCTCTGCGGCTACACATCCCCATACAGCAAACTTCAATGCACTATGTTTGGACACCTTTCTATCATGGGCATTACGTTTTTCAACAGTTTGAGCTACAGTAACTCTTCTGTGTGATCAGACCAGACAGGCTAGCCTTCGCTCCTCATGTGCATTAATGAGTCTTGACTCTGGCACACTAGTTGTCCTTTTATGCACCACTTTTGGTAAGTAATAACCACTGACTACCGGGAACACCAACAAGGCTTGCTGTTTTGGAAATGCTCTGACCTAGTCGTCAAGCTCTCACAATTTGGACCTGGTCAAAATCAATCAGATCTTTTCGCTTGCCCATTTTTCCTGCTTCCAGCGCATGAAATTCAAGAACTGACTGTTCACTTGCTGCCCTAAATATTTCCCACCACTTGGCAGGTGTCATTGTAACAATATAATCAATATTATTTACTTCACCTGTCAGTGGTTTTAATGTTGTGGCTGATCAGTGCATATGTGCAGACAAGAAATCTGAAAACGGAAATCTGTGCATTTGATGTGACAAATCAAATCTATGCTTCTACAATATAATTGTTTCTGAAGTTTGGCGGGTTTGTTATGACTTTTGTTTCACATAAACTGTCACCACCAGCTACATGCCCTCCCAAACTGTCAAACACACCAGTAAAGCTTTCAGATCCCTTGTCAAGTCCCTGTGTTATACAGATGTCCATCACCTCCTTTAAAGTAAAAGGGTCGTCTTCAGTGGCAGCACACAAATAAATGTGCATGGCATTGTTAGTTATTATATTAATTTTAGTTTTTATAAAATATTTGCATGACATGAAATGGCATTTGCAGCACATTTAGGTTCCATAATCCATTATGTTATAAATTTCCAAGTAGGGAATATTCAGGCCTTCCCACTCTCTAATGTCTCTCCAGAGATGGTAAGCTTTTCCAATATTAACACGGGTCCTAAAGCTCTTGCCTGATCATAACCCTTCTTCTTCCAATTATATTCCTCTGACCTTTTCCTATTTGGTAATATCTCAGCCATCTCTCTTTCTACAGTCTTTCTACAAATGTCCTGCTTGTTCACTCTCTCTCCTCCTCCACCATGAATGTATACACTAGAGGTCTTCACGGATCCACATGGATCTGAAAATCCGAGGTCCGACCCGAGAGGGTTCGGGTCCAAAACTTCAACGAGTGCCTCGGACATGGGTCAGGTTCAGTATTAGTGGCCTTAGGTCTCGGGTCATTTAAATTAAATATGCTTTTTCCGAATGGACCCAAGAAGACATGAATTCTTTGAAACTATGTCGGCATTTATGGTTCAACCTCACATGCCTCAGAAAGAAGCAGTCTAGCAACAGGAGGTGACAACATTTTAGTATTTAATACAACTCTTTTACAAAGATCTCTCTGAATCCACACTTCTACGTCCAATGGACTCTATACGCACGGTTACTTCCGCATTTAGACTCAGTTGCTCCACATTTTGCCTACCGTTTCAACAAGCACCGTCAGCATGGATTAAAATAAACTTTAATCATCTTATGGACAGGTAAATAACATTATGGCAAAAGTTATAGGACGTAATGAGGTTACAGTGTTGAGTGAATGAGATTTCAGCCTTTAGCACGTACTTACACGTTTGTGTAATGTGCATTTTTGAGAAACGCACGTAGAAAGGAACAGATGCTTGTAACCTCACACACAGAAATCCATATTATAGCTATGAGATCCATCAGGAAAAGCCACTTGTTTCAATACGCTTCATGTTCATGCAGGGTTTTTCTTTTTGTGTGCAGAAGCCCTTCGACGGAGATGAGGTGGGCTAAATAGCTATCGATTAAATTTTTATCGAGCTATCACGTTTATTTTTCCAATCTACTGGTCACAATTGAAAGCTGAACTCAGAAATAACTTGTCTCCAACAGGCAGGCAATATTATAAAGTAATAATAAATAAGTAAATAAATAAATGAAAGTAATGGAGCAGCGGCCAAATCAGTCAGCAGGACACCGGGATTTTTCTTGACTGACTGCGGGGCTGTAGGCTGTGCACACGTCAATGCCGTTTACATTCGGCTCCAGTCGGGTCGAACTCAGGTCTAATTTTTTTGTCTCGGGTCAGGGTTTTCTTTAAAAAGATTCATTCATGTACGTCCGGTTCGGGTAAGAAGTGATTCGGGTCGATTCGGGTACAGATTTTAGGACCTGAGAAGACCTCTATACACCCCCTACTGCTGATTGGCTACACGTGTGTTGTGTTGTGCTGTGATGTGTTGTTGTTGTGCTTCTCCATGAGTCAGTCCAATCCACTTTTTCTCCTATTTACAAAGGCAGGACTATGTACAAACACTTTTTTGTTTGTTTTTTTGCACACACACAGAACAGACATCTAGCAAATATTCACAAAATTGTTTGTTTAGGTGTTGATTCACATCAAAAAAGAAAAAAGAAAAAAGAAAAAAAATAGGGTGCAGTCATGGCTTAATTGTTAGAGAGTCAGACTTGTAACCCAAAGGTTGCGGGTTCAATTCTCACTACCCATAGGAAAATGTAGGTGGGGGAGTGAATGAAGTGCGCTCTCTTCCACCCTCAATATCCATGAGTCACGACTGAGGTGTCCTTGAGCAAGGCACCTAATCCACCTAACCTCCGATTGCTCCCTGGGCGCTGCAGCAAAAAATGGCTGCCCACTGTTCCAGGTGTGTGTGTCCATGGTTTGCGGTGTGTGTTCACCACTCACTGCTCCTAATGTGTGTGCACTAACTTGGATGGGTTAAATGCAGAGGACAAATTCTGAATGTAACTCTACACCCTTGCTTCATTTAGTTTACACAGATCCATATATGCTAAATAGCCCCGCCTCCACTCACTCACACCAGCTCAGAGATTCACTCGGCCAACTTACTGAGGTAAACGCTGCACAATGGTATCGCTCTTTACAACGGACACAACAGTAATTAATATGATTAGTCTTTTGCTTGACTATGTTATCAAACAGCTAATGTTACACAAACCATGTTCCCGTTCGCATCTCAGAGTCAGACAGCTGCCTTCTAACAATCACCAGAAACGCTTTAAGTAACTCACATCGTAATATACATCATACACCCGTTCTATTGCTAAATCTACTCGATTTTTCATATCAACAGATAAATGTTGATTGATTACAAGGTAGTTTGTGACGTCAGAAACACGTCTTTGGTTCACTGCAGTTTTAATGAGAAAATACTGCACATGGTTCGTCTTAAAGCATATTAAAAACACCACATAGACATATAAACAACATTAAATAATTGATTTTCCTCACAGAGGGACTTTAAAAGTAATAATTTTTATAATTTTTATGTTGTCTTGAATAGGATGTTATTTGCCTTGTATCCATGGGATTGTCGAAAAACTTGCAGGTTTGAATTTGTCAGATATCAGTGCTGCTGTTAATTTTACTGACTATTGTCATAAAGTTTTGATGAATTTACCATCTGTGTGGTCAATTCTCCCATGATCATCAGAGCAGATCCAGTGGACTTGTGTCACTATATGGCTCCCATATCTCTATAGTCCACTGAGAGACGTCATTTAGGACATATACATCTCATTCTTCACAGGGCTGTCACATTCACAGCTGTGAAAAAGCCACCCCCAAATATGAATATGTGCACATAAGAGAGAAATATTTGAAAGTATATGACCTAGTTTGGTGTATCATTAAAGTATATGGAGCGATACCCACACTGCGCATATGGTCAGTGCCAACTTTACTGCACATTTATTGCATGCTGAAGAAGTAACAACGTCTTTCTTTTTTTTTTACCAGAGAAAGTCTTGACAAAGTGGACTAAGGCCCAGGTGGAACATTGACTCGCGGGGATTGGGGATGCAGGAAAATGCCTCTCTGCCTTTCTATGATTTTTATTCTGTCTTTCTCATCACAGATGGGCATAACCTGGTGGAAAACTCTGTATAGTTCCATATAAAACAGACTTTCTTCTCTCCGTCTTGCTACATTTGAAAGGTCCTCCGTGAAAGCAAAGCCATGTTTGAATGGTCTGTATAAGATATATAAACCAAATAACATTAACCATCCCAACCCAAGAACACAAACATTTCATTTTTATCAGCCTTCAAAATGCAGGACCATTTTGTGGACAGGAGAGAAACAGAACCACAGAACACCTACTGTAGTCTACTGTAGTTTTTATTTATTTATATTATGTTGCTACATGTAAAGGAAATCTTATTAATGCTCACTCTCACGGCACAAAACATCAACAACAGAAGAGAGGAGGGGTCTACCGAACTAATGTGATATGTATGCAGTATTAACAAATAAAATGTCAATCTAAAAGGCATGTTCCAGGTTCAAAACAAGGTTTGTGATGCTATCATGGACCACATCTGTGACTGCTGATTAATACAGAAAAACACTACATTTGTAAAATAGTTTTTTTTTTTTTTTATAAAAGTGCTTAAACTGATTCTTCAAGAGGAATTGAATTAGAGTGTGGATCAAATAAATGTGTTATTTGAATTGTAAAGCAGTAACTTCCTCTATATGTAAATAGTACTTTTGAAAATTGTGCTGAATTTACTGTGTTTGTGGGCTTTTGTCATGACAGGAGTAATATAACTTGCCTGAGAAAAGATTAGTAAGTGATTTTGTCTCATGTAAACACATGCACAATTGTTAAAAAAGGAGGGCGCTAAAACAATTACAATGAATAAATAATTAACTTTTAAAAAATATATATAATTTATTTTAAAAGGGACAATGTACATTAGTTAGCATGAGCACTTACTGTAAGTCTATCATGTAAATGTTCCAGATTTATCCATGCATGCTAATTTTCACCAGTAGTACAGCTTTTTAAATAAGATGTACTTGCAGATAATAATCACTTAAATAAAATGTGTATGTAACTAGTTACATTTTCTTATACATTATTTTACATGTACATATGACATTTTCGCCATAGTACATTTTTGCCTTCTACTTTTAAATGGTAAAAGTACAATAAAAGTACAAATATTTTATGTACTCTTTCAGTTAAAATAAACTCGTAAAAAGTAGCAAAGGCCCATCATTATAAAAAAATTAAAATAATCCTGTTTACAATAGTGGAGTATAGCATGTCATCATAGGACATGTCAGCTTCCCCTTTAAATACTGCCAGGGGTTAAAAACTCCATAATTTACTGGTCTTGGTTTTGATTAAAAAGCAATAAATATATAAATAAAATAAAATAACACACAAAAACCCTGAACTTGAATGCTTGCCACTCATGATGCATTACAAATGGCTAATTTTTCCAAGGAGAAAGAAAGAAAATATCCTGCACATCATCTTAGACACAAAGTTGACTGTAAAAATGGTTATCAGGTTAACCACAAATAATAATACAATTTCTAGACTAGTGCCCACTCTTCAGTGGGCCTCAAAGCTCAGACTAAGCCCTGGCCAGCGTCAAACACTCCCGACCACAGATCTTCTACTCAGCTCCCTGGGAAAGTGAGCTTCCATCCCCATGTGTTTTTCCCATCAGCCTCGTGCTAGGCTAGCACTGTAGCGTTTATCTGTGTCTATAACACTTAGCATTCAGTTCTGGTCACACCTCTTCACACTGGGAGAGGCCGTAAAGCCGCGGAGAGAGGAGAAAAGCATGCACGGCGTTCACTGAAGACAGCCGCTTAGCCCGCACCGTGACTCACGTTACCCCCGCCACCATGTCATACAATACTGCAACTGTAAATTTTACATAAAGCGTGTGAAATCACAGATGCCTGAGCCACAAAGGGGTCGTAAACGTAATTTGTTCTGTAACTCATGACTTATTTCCCATTGACAACAAACACTAATGCACTCAAGAGATACTGAACCATTAACTGGTTTAGAAGTTGGAATAGGATTGTTGTTTCTCTCATTTACCATTGATCATCCAAAACATTCACTTTTGACAAGAAATGATATACTGGTGCCAAAAAATTATTTAGACAATTAAGTCACACTTAAAAACATACGAATGTGTGGGTTTTGCAACCCTTGTAAAAAAGTGATCTGCTTAATTCTATTGAACTTCAAATCGTAAAAGTATATATTTTTTTAATGTGCTTGCTGCAGATAATATTACTGAAATAAAATACTACTTGGAAGTGTACTAAGAGAGAGAACACTATCATGACTGTTTCTTAACATACTTAAAAAGGTCACTTTGAAATAATGTCAAATGAAATTCTCACCTTAAAGTACATCATTATGCTTTCATAATATTTCACGTTGCTTTAAAGAAGTACACTTATTTTGATGTGTTGACTAACATACTAAGGTGTATGTAAAGTACTTGAGTGTGATATATTTAGTATCCTTACCTTTAAAGTTCATCTATGTACTAAACTGCAATTACTGTAATTAGTTACAAATATATTTCAACAGAAATAGTTTCAACAAAAATGACATTAAAGAATATTTTCGTTGACCAAAAATGCTAGTAGTGAATACTATTAGGAAGTAGGCTACACTTAACCATATTTAAAAGACATTATAAAATAGCAAATATGTACTTATTGGTAGCCTACACTATGTAGCTTCTTTGTTTATTAACCGCCCTCTAGCGGTTCATCTCAGGCTGACTAGACAAGTAAACTCCAGTAAATTCTCAATAGATAATGATTTACAACTCTGTTAGAGAGCTCTACAAATGGCAATTTATCTGTTCAATAAAATACCTTACTCACCTGTTGAGTAATAAAAACGCCATCTCCACATTGCTTTCAAATCCCTCAGTTCTCTCCATCTCCGAAAAGCCAAGCAATGTTGATTCTCGTTTTATTGCAGCTCTGTCTTGTTCTCTTTTGCCAGCAGACTCTCCTCTGTTCAGCGTGTTTTAAAACGTGACACTAAAAAACGGGACTTTAAAACACTAAACGAAATTTAGTGTGCAACTAACCTATGCCACTTCCACACCATAGTACATGCGACAAAGTAGACAACTTTTCTCTGTTTACCTGTATGAAATGTTTTGTAGTTTAGATCAGCACTGACACCCTGTGGTGAAATAATCGCGTAACAGTTATGTTTACCAGCCGCTGCTCTCTCAGATCGGTTTGGGTTGGATTAAAACACCTTCCGTTGAGTTTTAGAAAATGCTTTACACAGTAGCCCAATCATTAGAATATCTCCTTTCCTGTCTCTGAAAATTTCCTATTTTCTCAACTAGGTGACTACAACACATCGAAAACACACATAACCGGAAATTATGTTACCAGTTGTTACCTCAAAACGGAAGTGCGTCACAAAGCTCATGCATTTTCGTTGTTATGTCTGTAATATAAAATAAAAAATAAAATAAATAGTCAATTTTCCGTGAAAACCATCCTGTCAGGTCTAAAATATAAGCACTCTAGTGAATCATATTGAATCAGACAAAGTTTTGGAAGAAGGATTCATGATGAAATTATTAAAATTTTGTTTATTTTGAACAAAACAAAATGTGTGTATCTTTAAGTCCTATGGATCAAAAAAGCTCTCTTACGTTCAACTAATTGCATTTAAACTATAATACATTCTCATTTAATTGCAAATTAAATATTATAGTTTTAAAACGTATAGCCTATATTATTTCTGTAATAGGTTAATGGAATAGTCTTTTTAATACTAAAGTGTACTTTTTCACAAGCGAATATAGGCTACAATATACACAATATTCTGTCTGTCATCAAATGTTCATTAATGTATTGAACCTGTGGATTCTCTGCTATAATACCTGTGTTTTGATGAGAACTGACTGCATACATCCACTGAAACAGCAGCAATGATAGAAAGTCATTGCGAAAATAAGAGCTGATGGAGGAACACAGATACTATGATGTAAGTGAGGGGTGTGACCAAAAAAAAACATAACAGCTAGCACAGGTTTGAAATTAATAAAACACTGGGTTTTTGAAAACTGTACTTCAAACATATGGGTTTAAAGCACAGAAAGGATAATTCTGGGAGTTTTCAGCCTTCTGTTCATTTAGTAAAGGTGCAATAAATTTCTTGTGCACCCGTAGGAGTGTAGGAGAGACATTAAGAGTGGTCACTTGTAAACTGAGCTGCTAAGTTTAATTGATCTAAAAGAATTTAATGTGCCGTAGTGAATCGGTGCCGGCAGTGTAGATTTATCTGCTGGCCTCAATGAGAACATAATAGTGTAGAGGTTTAGAGAGGAGGATATTTAATTATAGCCACAAAAGTGATTTATTCTATGTTGACTTAAATTACAATGCCATATTTGAGCTTTTGATGCTTTAGACAAAAAGGGGAAAAGGTAGCGAAAATAAATGAGTGCAATAAACCTCCACTTTTCAGTGAATCTCTATCAATCTGATGCCCGATAACGTGCCCAGGACATATTTTAATACTATAAAACCCCCAAATCAGAGGAATGAAATATGAAGTTATATTTGGCAAAGAAACGAGTGAGTGAGTGAGTGAGTGAGTGAGTGAGTGAGTGAGTGAGTGAGTGAGTGAGTGAGTGAGTGAGTGAGTGAGTGAGTGAGTGAGTGAATGAATGAATGAATGAATGAATGAATGAATGAATGAATGAATGAATGAAAAGCCTGATCTCTCCCCATTTATCACTAACATAATGCTAAGAAATAGTGCTATGTTATCATTTTACATTTTTAATGATAGTACTTATTATATTACTATATATCATAGTAGTAATTATTGCACTACTTTTAATTTGTTGATTTAAATGAAAAACAAAATAGTGTACAAACTAGTTCACTTAGATACATGAAAATGACCTGCTAATGTTTTCATGAGATTTTTGTTCTCAATTATGTCAAAATGTAATGTCTTATTAGTGGCCACACTTAACATGTCAGTCCAGAAGACCAGCATTACATAAAGGAACATTATGCCGTTTCTTGTCAATAAATGCAACTATAGTGCCAAGTTCCATGACAGCATAAACTCCTGTAAAATTGATGCTATTGATATATTGGTTTAATTCCTTTCTAACTAACCCAAACCTTAACCCATGAGTACTTAACACATTATAGCAGCCACATTTTACATCTTTAGATTTACAGTCTCAGAGAGGAAAGAGGGATTTCTATCCAGAGTATATGTTACTGGTATAAACTGGTATTAGTTGTCTAAACATCTAAAATTAAAGTTAGTATGGATCATTGTCTTGCTTTTCGGAAAAATAATTGTCTTGCTTTTATAGGTCATGATGAATTGTGGTGAAAGTTGTATCAGCATTACGACCGCTTCCAATGTTTGAACTCACTGATGTTTCATGATGTAGAAATCTGCTTTGAGGCTAGATTAAAATGTAATCTAAAATCTTGAAATCTCTGCGCTTTCTTTCCTCATCCACAATCTTTACAACCATGCCCTGAAGAGAAAGCTGTTCCCTGAGTAAAGTACACACACAAAAGATGGGTATAACTATAACCTGCAAGAAAAAACGGAAAGTTTGAGTAGGCATAATTCAATCATTCATTTGTGCTTTAGAAACACAGCAGTATGAAAAAAAAATCGAAAAGAACGTTTTTTATTTAAAAGAAGTAGAGGAAAGAAAAAAGAAAAAACTTTTTGTGAAACTTAAATATAACAAGGAAATTCTTGGACAATTCCCAACAAGGAAAATCTTTTCACATGCATGTGATTCATTCACTCAACAACTTTCTACACAATGTAATTTCTCTGATATGCTGCTGTATCAAACATGACTAGAGGACTTCTTTGCTGTTTTTGTTCCCCATCGTTTTGCTTTATTTTATGTTTGATTCATAAACTGATCAGACTCTTCAGAAATGGTGCTGATTGTTGAAACACTCAAATATATAGAATGAAATGTATATATATATTTCAAACGGATGAAATATAGATTGTGCTACATGATTACGAGACAAGAGTACGGTCTATTCAAGGCCATGTCATACTAACAAGAAACTGTTTGAGCGTTGTTGTTTGTTGGAACTATGGTTTTTAGGAAGCACCTGAACTATGTTTGAAACGACCCAACTTAGTTGGCTAACAATGCTTTCGGGAAATGCAGCCCAGTTTGATATCAGACATATATTGTGTTCTTGTGAACAGTCTTATCCATGACTTGAGATAATCGTATAAGGGCTTCATCAAAAACTCCATAAAGGACAGTTTCCAAGGAAACAATATAAGAACTCAATCTTGGCTCCATGCCGGAGGTCTCCACCTCTCTCTGAGGGGGCTCAAGCCATTGCTTATTGGCCTTCTACCCATTCAGCCTGAAAAACAGCAAGACGTGCAATTAAATTACAATCCCTCAGTCTGCTTACCGAGAGAGAAAAAGAAGAAGACGAGGATGAGGATGAAGAGGAAGCACATTTCAGGGGGCTCGGGGTTCATGAATTACTGGAATGTATCAGACATTGGCTTTTACCCAAGCCTCAGAGCGACTGGCTCCGCAAATCAGAGATGCAAGATGCAGTGACCCAGCAAAGAAATTCAGAAGGCGACTTTAAAGGTGATAGATCAACCATTCTGCCCAAGGATAGGGCCGTACTTAAGGCCATTGTCATTGGTGCAGGTGCAAGACCTTTGATGTTTGTCATTTTAGTGACTCTGCTTTTGAATTCCATCAGCCGCTTTACATACTAATTAACCTGACCAGCCACTGAAACAGATAAATGGACAACCTGAAAAGTGTGCAGGAGGCCAAGAAAGATCAGACAGTAAAACTCATGTATGCTAATCGGGATGTTTGAAGAGGAAAAGCCAAAGGGTTCAGGTGAAACGCTGCCCAGCATTCCTCTGGAGCAGACCACCATAATCACAGGGATCCGACGCGAGAACATCTGCACGCGCACGTTGTATTAACTGGTCCAGCATATTTCTCACAGTACACCCAGAGCATAATCTTGATGCTCAGATGTTCCTCTTTCATAGCTCAGGAGCTTCAATGAGTTCTCTGTTTCGTTTCATTGAAGTTTGTCTCAGATACTTTTCTAGAAGTAACCAAAGTAGAGAAAGATTTGACAAATGTGTTCGAAATTATGTGGATAGAATAGCTCAGGTCATTTGGTCTTGGAAGAATTATTGATGAAATATTGATTATTTGAGCACAGTTTGTGACACTGATGCTTTCTGAAACTCTTGAGGAATCCTGAAGACTTTTCCCAGGAACATTTCTCAATTGAACCTCCACTTAATTGTAGTAGTTTCAATAAGAAGCAATTGAGATGTTGCAGAGATCTCGTTTTTCTTTCTTATGTGCTGGTGTTGGGTAGACTAGTTGTTCACAGGGGAATAACTGGGGGCTCTCAGTCACACCTGAAGCTCAGTGGCACAACTTCCCCTTACAAATCACAACCACATGCTGTCAGCAGACCACAAAACACCCGCCAATCCCAGCAGCCCTCCACACGCATGCACATAGACACGCCTGTTCCACAAGTAATCACCAATTACTCAAGAAAAGACCTCTTTGTTTGAGCAACTGCAGAAGTGTCTGCTCCCTCATAATGATGCTGCATTAGCTGGGCATTTACAAGTTCAGTATGACTCATTTTGAGCTGGATAAAGCTCTAAGCAAGTTAGAATCCAGGTTATCTACTTAGCATTTCTGTGTATGCTCTATTTGAACTTAAATCTTTCATGGAAACTGAAACAATGCCTGTAATTTTAATACCAGCTCTGATAATTAGGAACGACCAAAAGAAACTCAAGACTGCAGCACTCGAACATCTTGCCCCAAAACAGCCAGTAGACCACAAAACTTAACCATGAACATAACTTATACTCCAACTGAAGGACCTTTCATGATTTTTCAGCAGTTTTTGTGTTTTCATGGTTTGTAGTAGTTCCTCAGCTTGCTTGATGCGGGCAATGCAACACCTTAGCTTTGACATGGATGTTGAAATGGATATTCAAGGCCGCAAGACTGCTTCTCAAACACTTTTTGGTGTTACCTGAGCTTGGTCTCAATTGAATCTGATCATTTGTAGAACAAAGGCCTTTGTAATGCAGTTTCACAAGTAATATCAATCAATATACCTGTTGCAAAGATATTTCTGGAAAACAAAATTGCCACTGGTCTAAGTGATTGGGATTACTTTCAACATATAAAAAATAAAAAGGTTTACTCATTAACATAACTCATGACAATATTAATGCAGAATTAATTCAGAATGGCATCACATAATCACTGTACTTGCCACATTGCAAATGTACACCAAATATATAACATAGCTTCATAATCCACCTCTTGACTAACATGTTAAATCCTGATCAGTGCTTCAAGAATGAATGGTAAACCCATGACCTAACATTTGGTGTAGGTAAGTTGTTGCTAATCAGGCTTCGAGTCTCCCTGCACAAAATGGCTCTTTTAACTAAATAGCTCCCCCTAGTGTGAACTACAATTTCCCTACTGGGAGAATATGGAAAGAGAGCTTATAAAAGGATCTAGAAGCTACAACTTCAGATTCTCCTCAAATATTACTAAGTGCAGTTAATAGACTAATAGCAGCATAGACTAATAGACTAATGGTTAATAGTAACACATGACTGTGATGTGAAAAGACTTTAACTGTGGCTTGCAACAGCGCAACAACTCTATTAATACAGCAGCCCTGTGAGGTTTGTTGGTTTGAAGAAGGTAGATATTAGGGAAAACACCTTTTTCAATTCTTTAATTGGTTCACATGAACAGCTAAAAAGAAAAAAGATAAGCACATTATAGGATCACCATATGCAGGATACCTTACACAACTTACTAAATGTTTATGACTAAAACAGAGAGCTAAACATGACTGTGACAATTACATGTTAATAATGTATTATAGTTTACACTTATAATACACATAGTTTAAGTGAACTTAGGAGTGCTTTTTTAACTAAGTAGGACTTAAGTACTATATAATTTCATAATTGTCTTTAAAATATGGTTAAAATGTACTGCTGAGTGTACTGACAAGCATTTATGATAGCTAAAATACAATTTTATGTCTATTGAAACTTGTACGTCATGTATTTAAATATATTTGTAATCACAATTTGTAAATATTAAGTTGCAATTTATTACATTTAAAATACATTACCTTTAATTGTAATATTGAATAACGCTACAGTTACAGTTGTAGTTACAGTTACAATTATAATCGTTACTTTACATGTGCTTTAGTATAGTCAACACATCAAAATAAGTGTACTTCTTTAAAGCACGGCAAAAGATTAAAACAAAATGTACTTTAAAGCAAAACATTATTACAAAGTGCAGTCTTTAAGTACACTTTTATTTTATGAATACTATGTTTTCTAAAAGTATTTCTTTTAAATATATACTTTTAAGATTTGAAGTGCACCTTCAATACAATAAAACACACTTCTTTTTTTAGACTGGTTTGCTAAAATGTTATAAAACGCTTACAAATAAACCTGTCAATGTCAAACTCAAGACTACACATTTTCTACTACAACAGTGAAATATGTAGTATTATAAATGTATTTCTTAACATTGTTGTACAGAAGTTTGAGGGTGGTTCCCTGGACATCAAGCAATGACACAATATGCAACTTGCAAACCTTGTATGCTTGGCAATTTGTGTCAACAGTAACATCAACAAGTTATTTCCTTGAGCTTTTCACATTTATGATAGATTTTGTTACCTCTACTTACACCCCTTGCCAACAGAAGGTTGAAATTCAGCTAAGACACCGTCAGGAGTAAAGATGAAGGGTGATGCCACAAGGCCCAATAAAATGCAGATTCCTGTGACCTTATCTTTTTTATCCTGCTAAAATACAAAGAAAAGTTACAGTGCATTGAGCATTGTCCCTCAGGCGGATGTACGCTGGTGCCTCACATAACGTCTTATGCTTGGTAACACACACTTATGTTTAACTAAAGTAAAAAAAATAGATACCAGTTTGCATGAAGGTCAAGATCAGGCCGATGTCTGCCAATGTCAAGCTGGTATACTTCAGGAACTCGAACTGTGCATGTGAAAAACGATGAGTTCAGCAATGTGCTACAAATAGCAGACCTCACAGACATCATGTGGAACCACAGTGTTAATATTCATGCGAAAGACATTAGATACAGAAATATGGACAGATACGTAGGAGAGTGAGCATAACAAGAATAATACATAAACACACATACAATATTCCATTACACTCTATTAAAGTCCCACTCCAGACATGGTTCTTGGTCGCTCTCTGCATGCTTAAGGTTTCAATATTCACAATGTAAAACCTGCTGTAAAACACATGCCTGTAATATATTATTTAGCCACTCCCTGTAATAAAAGACATTCAAAAACAGTCCTTTTTTTGCATTTTCTTGACATTGTTTTTCCATTATTTTCTCTTTAAACATTAATCAGTACTTTTTTGGGCCACCCTCTCTTTCTGTCTGCTGCTTAAAGATTTAAATGTTGCCCCATCAGGATCTGGCCTGGGCTGTTTTGACAGGGCTCAGACAGGAAAATGTTTGGCAAAAATCTGCTGAATTTAATTTTTTTTTCTCCTCCCCATCCCATTAACAGGAGATTGCTGGAGCTGCAGTTTGCAGTGTTCAGAGAGAGTGCTGAGTTTGGCCTTTACAGGCTCTCGGCTGTTGATAAAGGAAGTAGCCCAGTGTTAAAGAATTCCTCCATTAGCCCTGCTTAGGATTTAACCACACACACACACACACACACACACACACACACACACACACACACTCATACTCAGTTTTGCTATCTTTGTGGGGACTCTCCATAGACGTAATGATTTTTATACTGTACAAACTGTATATTCTATCACTTACCCTACACCTAACCCTACCCATCACAGAAAACTTTCTACATGTTTACATTTTTAAAAATGTCTTAGGATCTTAAAAAATGTCTTTAAAAATCACTTAGGATGAGTTATAAGCTGTTTTCCTCATGGGGATCAAAATATGTCCCCACAAGGACAAGGATTTCAGATATTGCCATCTTTGTGGGGACATTTTGTCCCCATAGTGTAGGTTTTACCAGGCCACACACACACACACACACACACACACACACACTAAACTTCAATCTCCTACAATAGGTCTTATGTCAAGTCTTTTAAATATACTGTAATAATATAATATTTAGTCAATCCAATATTATGTATTATGTAGAAATTTAGCTCTGCATCAATGCTAAGAAAACAATACTTTGTATGTAATTGTTTACAGTGTATTTGTACTACACTTGTAATGTGAAGAAGAAATCTGCAGATAGTCTACAATCTAGACAACAGCTCAGTGCTGTATAAATGATCTCTTCATTTAATTCAGTAAACATATAATTACAGATTTATTTATGTGGCCAGCTATATGCTTGGAAACGACAGTAGTTGAAGGATCTCACATACCCGCTAAAGGTGGTCTTGTGATTTACAGAGAGTAATGAAAAGTACAGACCCATGCAGAGATCTTGGATGAGAAGACAATGCAATCATAAATATATATTTTTTTTTTTTTTACTCCATATATATATATATATATATATATATATATATATATATATATATTAATACAATTTAAAATAAGTGTTTTCTATTTTATCATATTTTAGAATGTAAATTATTCCTATGATGTCAAAGCTGAATTTTTTAGCATCTGCACTCCCTATCTTGCACCCAGCGCAATTGACTTTGTACACCGACGCATGTATCATTCCTATTTTGCACCCGACGCACAGCAGACTTTTCCCTCCACAGACGCACGTCAGTAAATTAGGGAATGAATTTGCGCTCCCGGGGGCGGTTCAACAAAAAGATGAGGCGTGTTCCGGCGCAAACGTTCCCTGGTGCTATTTTGCAGTTCCAGAAAACAATCCTGCCACTGACCAGAAAAAACCTAGTCTAAAGTCAGTGCCGCGTTATTCAGATGCTATTTTAAGGGCGCATACTTGGCCATAATATAGCGTGTGCACAACGCGCATACACTTTGCTTCTCTCATCTACACACAGCAGTTGCCATTTTTGCAAACCATACATAATTACAAGGAAAAATATTACCACACAAGGGAAATCATTGTGGTGTCCATGAAGATGTGAAAAAATAAGCATAAATCTAGCTTACACATTTACCAAAATTCTTATACGCCTGTTTAACCGAAGCTAATTTGGGTGGGTTTTCTCCCATCCCCAATGTCACTTCTCTGTCTTTTATGGGCCTGACGAAAGCGTCGGTCTGCTCGGCTGTGAACCGCTCCTGGCGGCCTGGCAAATCCGCTGTTATAATAGCAATCCGCCATGGAACAAGTGCACCTGCTTTTAAAGGGAATGTGAGATGACGCTCGGATTGGTTTATTGCACGTTACGCCCAAACCACACCTATGAGTAATGTAGCTTCTTCAGACCAACGCATTTTAGATTTGTGTCGGGCGCAAGAGTAATTTATCCCGCCGGTATAATAACAACAGTGCCCGAGATCCGCCCACAAAGTTACTTGCGTTTCGCGTTTGATACTTGCGTTTCAGATCGTTAAAATAGGGCCCTAAATGTCTTTACTGTCACTCTTGAACAATTTAATACATCCTTCTGAATAAAAGTATCAATTTCTTTTTTCTTTTTTTTTTTCTTTTTTTTAATGGTAGTGCATATAAATATGACTGTCAAAATGAGATATGCTTTTAATATTTTATAAATGCAATGGAAACCCCCATTTGGACGTATAGTATTGAGAAACAAAGAAAAATTATTGCATGCAGTATACAAATAAATGCTTTTTAGAACGTTCTATTTGTCAAATAATACATGGAAAAATGTTCTACATGGGATATTAAGCACCACAATTTAATAATAATAAATGTTTCTCTAGAATTAGCATATTAGAATGATTTCTGAAGGATCATGTGACACTGAAGACTGGAGTAATGATGCTGAAAATTCAGCTTTGCCATCACAGGAATAAAATACATTTTAAAATGTCACAGCACTGTCAAACTCCAACAACGACAAAAAAAGCATAAATGTGGTCTATTTGAGTTTGGTAATTGAAGTTCTTTCAAAATGTTATTAGGACCACTGCAGATGTAGGCAAACATTCTTAAAAATAAAGGTTCCAAAAGGGTGTTTTGGCAGCGATGCCATAGAAGAAGCATTTTGGGTTCCCAAAGAACCTTTTAGCGAACAGTTCTTAAAATATCCACTCTTCTTTTCTTTTCTTTTTCTTAGTGTGAAGAAAATGTTAGTTATCTAAAGAACCATTTTTCTACTAGCTATAAAAAACCTTATGTGCAATGGAAAGTTTACATGGATAAAAGGTTCTTCATGGAACAATAGATGCCAGTAAAGTCAAGTCAAGTCAAGTTAATTTATTGTCACATCTGCTATATGAGGGGACATTGTGGACCGAAATGTCAGGCCTCGCAGGACCACAGTGCTACATATTTAAACATGGATATAAACATATAAACAGTAGAAGTCTAAACATATAAACAAAGTATAAACCTACACATAGCTAACTTACTGAAAGAAGTAATTTAACTATACAAATACTAGTTACATATACATTTAATCTAACTATACATACACATAATATAAAACTATATATACTTTACATGGAGTGTTTCCTCCGAGGAGGCAAGGGAGGCAGTGCCTCCTCAAAAAATTGGATGAGAAAGTAATCCATATTAGAAAAATAAACCAACGCAAATATTTCAAAATGTGACATTAAAAAGTGTATAAATCACTTGTTTTTCTAAAGTAACAGTGTCAAACAGCGACACCAGCAGGTAAAGTTACTGCGAGACGCCGCGTCTCTCTTGCCTCCCCTGAGCCCACTGAGTTAAAACAGACTCCCTAAAGTCTATATTAGTGTATTACTGAATGTGTTTGCACTTTTTGTGAAAGGTAAGCCATTCATTTTGCGCCATTGGTAAGGCACTTTATGTTTTCTCGTTGGTTTCACAATTCGGACATCCAGGAAATGCACACTTTAGAACCATTTTAAACACTACATCGAGACCCATCTGCGTCATCTTCTCAGTTCTCGCGCATCCATCATGAGGCCCACACAGGAGAAAATGAATAGTTGAATAAAGTCGTTATTTTAGTTTTTTTGGCGCACAAAAGGTATTCTCATCACTTGATAAACTTAAGCTTGAGCCACTGTAGTCACTTGGACTATTTTAACAATGTCTTTACTAACTTTTCTGGGCCGGCAGAAGCAATTACCTAGCAGCCTATGAAGGAGTGAGCCAGCTCTCAGATTTCATCAAAAATATCTTAATTTGTGTTCAGAAGATGAACGAAAGTCTTACGGGGTTGGAACAACATGAAGGTAATTACTGACAGAATTTTCATTTTTAGGTGAACTAACCATTTAAGGCCTAACAAACACTTGCCAGTGTGCTTAAAAAACATGCAGAAGACCACAGCAATTAAGGCTCTGAAGAGTTTTGTGCAGGCAATCACCCTCACATTTTCTTCAGAGTAGTTTTCATTTGTGTGTTTCTTTGCAGCAGTGACTGGTCGTCTTGTAATGTGGCCTCCGTATGGCAGGTACACTATAATCGCCTTGTATCTTGATACAAAGGTTTGCCATCTGTAGCTTCAGAGGGCCTGGCCATAACCATATTAATTAATCAGTGGACTGGGCAAACAGCTCATTAGAGTAGGAGCTGACCCAAGGGCAAGGAGAGTCCTTGCACAGTGGCAGGAGCCTGAACCAGAGCCAGTGGCGACATTATTAAGACACTGCCAGCTAATGAAGGTGACAAGAGAGGAAGGCGGCAAAAAAAATCATTTACCGAGAGAGATATCAATCCAATGAGCTGCAAGAACAGCGAAATTGAAGATATAGATCACCAATCCCTTTATGGGGATGAAGGGAAACGTGGGATAATTTCCCTGATAAACAAGGCGCTGACATTGCCATATAAACGAGCGTGGATTTATCCCTGCGGAGGCAGATGAGATGACTGCGGTTCGGAGGTCCTAGTGAGCTCATAACAGCACTGGCAGGCAAAATAAAAATCAACAACTCGGCAAGGCGCTGATAGCAGCCATCCATTCCGCGCAAATTGAACTGTCACCTTTAGTGTCACTTTTCCAGCCGAGCAGATGAAAAAGACAACCGCGTGGCAGTAATGTTCCGCAAAATTAATTCCTGGTGGGAGAAAAAGACGTTGAAACATCAAACAGATAAAGACTCTCTGTGTGGAAACAGTCTCGCGGGGCCTGTTTACGTCTGTAGTGATCTATTCACCAGCCCTCCTTTGTTAATATGACAGGGTTTGTCATCCATCCCTAAATAAATGGAGCTAATTTATCCCCTGGGAAAGCATGCAATGTCAGCAAAAATAACGACACGGCTTATTCTCCAAATCACGGTGACTGTGCCTATAACGGGTCATATGACCAAACTCATTTGGCACGACAAATGACAATAGCACTAATACGTTCCGCATCTCGGTCAGTAAGCAAAGAATGAAAACACCACAAATGATCCCACTGATGACCAAATGAGGCACTATTACACAAGCAAATGCACAAAGAAAGCATTTATGTATACATTGTAGTGTCCTATCACAAGCCAAATCAGAATAACCTTTGTGAAACAGCGATGTGTTAAAGGTGCACTTGTAGTGTACAATTTCAAAATGTGCTGACTTTTGTTGCTGTTACTGATCATCTCCATCATCTGTAAAATTATATTCAAAGGACACTGAGCTACTTTATGTTATTAATTACACGTTGAAAGGATTTGTGTTCAAAGCCAACGTATAATTGCACCTAAAAGCTGTGGAAAGTGGAAGTGTGTGCCTGCACTCTGGCTATAGTTCAGCTATATAAGACTGTCTCCTTCTCACATTCACACACATACACGCTAGTCCTAATCCACTTAAATATTTATAAAGATTCCTATTATTCTATTAACTATTCATTGATTTATAATTTAAAAGATTTATACTTGGCACTTAAAAAAACTGCTAGAATGACTTTCACCTATAAGAGATGTCAGGGGCCATTTATTTCTAGCGAATGTCAAATCTAGCCCCCTCTGCCGCTCAATTCCAAGAGATCGACATGCTTGGAGTCCATTTTCAATATTCATGCTGTTTGGCTGTTGTGCAGAGTAGCCTTGCCTATGGCAGGTCATGCTTAGTTGATTCTGGCTGTCGCTCCACAATGAAAATGCATGGCTGTGCCCAGTCTATTAGCTCTACTTATTGATTTATATCTAAAACAAGATCTTTTCCCTCTCACATGCACAGAAGCAAACGCCCACATGTCACACTCCTGTGCTCTCCGTATCTCCTGTGCCAGAGGACAATGTGATGGTTACTGCAGAAGGGCAAATCTTTTCACACTCATTCATTGGGTTTTAGTATATTTGCATTTTATTAAGCATTTTATTGAGTTAATATCTCCGTTACATATTGGGTGAAACCTTTCAAAAACAAGTCTGTGCCTTGTTTCACCTAAAACAAAACAAACATTTTAAATCTTTAAAAAAAAAAGTTCAAGTTTTATATTTATAAAAAAATACAGAGAATTGTACATTTTGTATTGTGCCATTTTCAGAATTTAATTTGTGATAATTAGGCACATGCCCCATAATCCTCATTGTGGTGTCATACTTTGCTGGTCTGTGCTCACAAACACAAAGGAGATTCAATTAACTCACTTTATTAATTATCCAAAATACTCAGGAGATCTAAGGAACATACAGGATAAAAGCAAACCAAACAATACATTAACAAGAACCAAGCAAGAGCAGCTGAAACACAGGGATTGAATACGCAGTGCAAACAAAGGAAACTTTAAGACAGGTTGCAGTGAGCAGTAATTAATTAAGAGACCATGACGACTAACAAGCAGTGAAAACACAGGCAATCAGGAAACAGGGAAAAATCAAACCAAAACATAAAAGAAACAAACATGACCCTAATATTACCCCCCTCCCACTCCTGGGAGTTAGGGTTAGGACTGAGGCAGAGCCGGAGGAAAGTCGTAGCCCGATGGAGTCGAAGGGGTAGAGGGACGAGGCGCAGCCAGAGGCCAATAAGTCTGTGGCGTAGGCAGAGCAAATGCTGACCAAGGCACAGCCAGAGGGACGAGGGAGCCCAATGGAGCTGTGAGGACGACGGCCCCTGGTGAAGCCAAGGGGGCGAGGAGCTGAGGTGGAGCCAACTGGTCGACGGGCCGAGGTGGAGTAATGGGTTGCTTGGTGGCCCAAGGCAGAGCCAGGAGATCCACTTGCCAAGGGGGACCTGGAGACTGGAAGACTGGACTAAACAGAGGAGGAGTAGAGGAACTGAAGAGAGCCAGTGGACCAAGAGGCAGAGGAGCTGGCTGTCTTAGGTTGAGGAGGCAGAGACAGAGTCCAGGAAGGACCATCAGAGACGAAGGAGACTTAGAGCTGGACGGGACCAGCGGAGATGCAGGAGACCTGGAGTTGGGCGGGACCAGTGAGGACGCAGGAGACCTGGAAATGGGTGGGACCAACAGCCATTGGAGGAATAACCTACGAGGAATAACCTCTTTCATTTACTCATAAAATAATACAGAGGCCAGGCATAGCTCATCCTCAGCAGCAGGAGTGTAGGCTGGGCTTCCCTCCTTGCCCTCATAATCCACAAGCACTCCCACTGGGATGGACGATGCTGCTAGCTCATGCACCTGTTCAGACTTTCCATGACTCTGGCTCCAGGGCGATGATTGGCTCAGGCATTGTCTCTGGCATCGCGGCAGGCTCTTGCTCTGTGTCTGCGTTGGATCCTGGAATTTTGTCCATGAAGGGAGTGGGAAGCGGCTGGCTGGGCTCTGGGTCCGGAGTGGGGCTGAGTGGGGTGACATCTTCTTCTGTAGCGCAGACGGTGAATGGCGATCCGCTGTTCACCTGCACCCAAGTCCCTTGTGGGGTCTTTGAGGGCTTGATCTTTTTGCTCTAAACAGAGCAACTGGACAGCGGGTATATCCATTTTGTAGGGTTGGTTCTTCTTCTACAATCTTCAGAGATCACAGAAACACACAGGATAAATACAAACCAAACAATACATTAACAAGAATTGATCAAAAGCGACTGAAACACAGAGATTAAATACACCATGGAAACAAAGGAAACTTAACAAAGACAGGTGGCAATGATGAGTAATTAAATTAGAAACTATGATGATGACTAACAAGCAATGAAAACACAGGTAATCAAGAAACAAGGAAAATCGAACCAACACAAAAGAAACAAACATGACCCTGGCATGTGGTGGTGGAAAAAAAATTGGGGCATCTGAAAAAGCATCTGAATCCATTGCAGTAAAGAGAATGAGGGCAAAAATTGGAACTGAAAATGTGTCTCCCTTCGTTCATGACTTGAAACTTGAATTGAATTGGCAACAGCCCACAGGAAGTTGTGTTGTAATTGGAATCACAACTACAGGAAGCTGAATTTTGAAATATGCAGAAATTCAACAAGTAATGGCACTCTGGGAAATGAGATCCTGGTTCATAAAATGAAAGTAAAGTATACATAAATTAGGTACAGGTTTTGACCTTTCAGACGAGGTTTAGCCCAACCATCTTAAAGAGCTTGTTAAAACATTCTCAGTTCATTTCTAAATGGTGCAAAGTCTTGCAAAACAAGTCGCATCTTACAGTTTTGGTTCTTAAGAAAAATTATTGTGTTTTAAAAGTGTTTATATGTTTTGACTGGATTAAGAAAACCATTAGTTCCAGAGCAAATAATAACTGCACAAAAAAAAGAAGTAAAAAAAAAAAACGAGAAGACTAGGAAGCCTACTTAATATGAGGACAGGAAGTGAGTAATTTGTTCTCTCATTTAAGAACTTGATGGCGGACTTTGTGCCAGACTTTAGCTGGATTCATCATAATTCCCTTCAGCTGAATCAAAACGCCAGGGAGAGGGAGAAAGAGGGAGAGTGAAAGAAGAAAAGGAGAAGTGGAGAGGGCCAGGGAGCCTGCGGAGAGCAGATCAGAGTACTGAAAGGAAACATGTTTTCTTATAAGTCCAGTGAGTGACAAGGAAACCATTAACACACGCCGTCAGTGGAAGGGATTACGCCCCGCGCATGCTTGGCTATTATTCAGCCTAATTAAGTCTTTTGGCATGATTTCCCAAGAACAAAGCGAAAGGGGGAGCAGGAACAGCTTAATAGCTTTGGGGTGCCTGGATTCCAAAGAAGAGATATTAATATGCGCCTTCCTTTGGCGTATTATTTTTTCAGAGTTTATTAATCCCCTTTTTTGACAAACCACAATATATGCTGCAACTCCCAGAGTTACGGACGTCTTAAGATGATTCTAATGCACACCATGTGCTCCTTCAATCAGTATTTTTTTTTTTTTTAAATCATTAATTCTATCCTTCCTACTTGTTTCAGCATGACACATGAAGGTTAGATGAACTAAAGCTACTTAATTCAGTTTAACTCTAAGTTTGGTGACTGTCAAAATGAATATAATTTGCTACAATATATTAGCTTACTTGCTTTCAATGCAAAATTAAGGAGTGTTCAAGTGTTCACACTTGGCATGTTTGATTCGATTAAAACGAACCCTGGTGCGATTGCTCTATTAGTGCGGTTCATTTGAATAAGTGTGAATGTTGCCATCTGAACCCTGGTGTGCACCAAACCAGCGGAACGGGTCTCGGTCCACTTCCAAGAGAACTCTGGTGTGGTTCAACTGAAATAGTTGTGAACAAGTGTGAACATACCATAACTTTCTTACATGACTTTGTCTTGGTAAAAATATTTTAATAGTTCAAATGATTCACATACAGTAATAACATAGTTACAACATGGTAAAAAATGTACTTGTGTTTCCATTTACAGTGTCCGTTCCAACTAATGAAATCACAACACAGATCTTGGTTTATGTTTGTAATAGTAATACAATCTGCTTGTACTATTTCTTCAATATATAGTATATGTACTGTGTAATTTTTATTTTCTGTGTATCGAACACCAATATGTGCAGTATACAGCACATAAACACTCAACCTTTAATTTACAGTTTGACTAATGAACCAGAAGTTATATGAAAATATTTTTGTCAAGATGTTTTCACACAAGTTTGATTAAAATTAAAAATTTAAAAATCCAAAATGATATATGGACATTTAATGGACATTATATGGAGTTTAATGGGAATGCTAAAGGATACAGTACTTTTCTGTACATCCTCCTTAAATTAAACAGAAAATATGATGTGTATCTCCAACAAAAGGAATCATTTGCTTGCTTTTCATAAGATTTGGGCAATTTTATTACTTCAGTTAGCAAGGCCCTGTAAAATAGGTGTGACAAAAATTAATGACATGACATCTTTGGCTCCCAGAACAAGATAACACACTGTCATATTATGGCCACAGAGTGGGGAAAGAAACCTCTACAGTGCATCACGAACGAAAGAGATTACTCATGCCGCAGGGGGGATGTCTTGAGTGAATCCACAGTATCTCTCTCAAGCCATTAGACATGAAACCCCTGCGGTCGAGCGCTGAGAGTCTGTGAGTAGACATGATCTCTGATGCACTGACACACACCAGATATGAGGAGACACGTCTAATGGAGCAGAACGCCAGAGACCCCGAGAGACACTTAGAAGAGAGGGAGAGAAAGACAGAGGGGGAATCTTTGGTAAATCTAGTCACATGACTGACAACATTAAGTTGTCAGTGTGTGTGTGTGTGTGTGTGTGTGTGTGTGTGCGCGCAACAGTGCATGTGATGTAATGAAACTACAGTAATCAGTCTTATTATATAAGCAGCTCAAGTCATAATACTGCTAATAATATGAAAGTAGTGAGGAAATTCCTTAACATTATTTTGTTTTGTTCATAATTGTTCCTTATCAATAATGTATTTAGAGAATAATAACTTGACAATGGTAGTTTCATCAATAATAAATACTTTATGTGTAATGCACGTTTAGATTAAAATAAGATGGTTTACAAATAATGTTTATGTTTAGACCACATACTTACATAATGATGTTTTTTTTTTTTTATTATTATTATTACTAATTTGTGCAGTGCAAACATTCTTAACAAGCCATAACAATGATCTCTGCATCATTATATGGTATTGTGACGTCATCTCTAAACTTTTGTTTTGTCAATAATAATGCATTCTATATACTGTACATTGTGCATTATTTAGATTTTCATTAGAAATAAATGAAAACTGAACAAATAAGAAAAGTGAAATCCATTCTATAAATATAGTATCCTTCAAAAGTATTTGGACATTTAAGCTACTTAAATTGTTATTGCATTAGATTAAAAAACAAGTGGCATCTGGAAACAAATATACAGCAGGAAATGTTTTCTCAGAACTATTTTTACAACTGCTGTTTTGGTGATTTTTAGTGGATGTATGAAGTCAGTTCTACTCCAATTCACAGGGGACATTTGGTTGGATATTTTTTCATCTAATGCAAAGACATTCAGATCATTTTAAGCGTTGCTTGTGTCGCATCTATGACGCCAAAATGAGCTAAACATGTTCTTTCTGTGTAAAATGTGTTTCACTGCTCCCACAGAGTTTGATACAGTACATCGCGGTGAAATTACCATCTCTTCTAGTTCTAGCCCTTAAGCGTGCAAAATGGCGTGACCAGTTAAAAGCAGTCACACCAATAACGCTAGTCGCAGGCTTCAGCCTCTGGATCTATAGGCTGCCACCCGAGCACATACATTTTTAATTTTGCCCTCGCTCTCATTCTATCCCTGTCTCTTCCTCATTCCTTGCCCAGGCCTCTGTTTAGAGCCTAATTATCCTTTGCCTTCTGTTCAAGACTCTCTTAAATGTGATAAAAAACAGTCACTTCCAAAGCAAACTAGTTCTTAATTTTCCCTGACAGGCTCCTTTAAACATGTGGGCAGAATGCACAGTCTAATTGAAAGCACATTCCTATTCCAAACAAATTAAGCACAATTAAGGCCTCTGAGTTATGAGTATCTATCATGATGAGATGTTTTTGTAAAAATCACCACATTTAGATCAAAGTCGGCCAACCCTTTCCTTAATAGCCTCATTAGAGTCCTCTGCAATGGGCTTCATAAATACAGGGCCAGCGAGTTTCATTTGGGAATTACTCTAAAAGAGGACCCTAAAACTAATTGTTTCCACATTTCCATAAAAGCTTCATCTGTTTTAGGTAGAAACATAACGAGATATTTTCTTCTTTTTTTTCTGTGCTTTCTGTCTCTTTGTGGCATATAATTCAGTGGTCGTTTTATCTAAACCATGATTTATTCATTCTTTCGAGACCATTGTAGGATGTTGCTAGAAAGAGCGAGACGGAAATGAAAAACGAAAGAAGTGCAAACATTTTTAACAGGCCATAACAATGACCTCTGCACATCATCAAGAATGAACGCAAACAAATCAGTCGTATCGTGACATCATCTCTAAACTTTTGTTTTGTCTAAAGTACTTAAAGTGATTCATGAATGGAGCGCTGCCGCAGAACAGAGCCATGGCAGAGAAACACATCTTGCTCTCCCTAGCAAAATTGCCACTTCAACTCAGCTCTGGTTTAATTCAGCTTCTTATATGTGCAAGCACACTTTATATCTGACATGTTTTTCCAATTTTGAGGAACATTTTATCGCTTAGATGTAGAAGGGAGGGAGAGACTTCTGAAAGTGCAGACAGATAGCATGTTTATAACATTTGCAGCTGTTTATATTGCATTGGCTATGAAATAATTCAATTATACAAATGATTTATGATTTATGATGTTATTGGTGAAATGATTAAAATGCAAACCAGTTTTTTTTGTTGTACATAATTTGTTGGTACTCGTTTGCCTTTGTAATCTAAACTACTTTTCAGCTTTTATTTTTTAACAAGAATATTGCACAAAACCAAACATTTCACTAGCGACTACGATGAACTGTGACATCAAAGTCCATATAAAGTAAATATCAAGATTTTAAGAGCCCTCCAAAAAAAGAATCGCAACTGGTGAAACATCTAGGCTACTATAATGTAATAGAATGCAATGCCCTACATCTTTTCTTGTGGAATATTATGTTTCATTGAGAACTTTCAGCCTTAAAGGGAACCCCGGGTATTAAGACTTGTACGGCTTAATATGACATAAATGATGTCTCTTACTGAAATATGTAGTAGAAAACCCGTGAAAGATTTATGTTATTTAAAAATCCACATCGTTTTATACATATTTTGGACAACGGGGGTGCCATTTTAAGTGTGCAGTGCATTCTGTGATGATGACGTCAAATGGTTGCTCTCGGTGAGCAACTGGTGCAACCTGGTGCTGTTTTCACCGCAACACAACTCGGAATACACAACTTGGAAAATAAAATACTGATATGATGCCACATTGTGCGGCTTTTGGATGTAATTTTCAGCCGAAGGGCAACAAGAGAAGCAATCTAAGTCTTCACTGCTTTCCTTTTGATAAGAAGAGTAGAAAAGAATAGGAAGACGCCTGTAGACGAATAAAACTTCCTAAAAACCTGTGTCTTCGTTCTCTCCACTCTAGCTCTGATGCCTTTGAGGCTTTTAGTAGACCACAGCTACTGAAAGAGCTTACAGGTGGCAATGGATAGCGTAGGCTTAAACCATTGATTTTTCCCCACAAGGAGTCTAAATGCCCCCGGATATCGAGTGAAATCGGAGCTGAGAAACGGCAGAGGCAAGAAACGCTAGATGCCATCTTGGCAGGACATAAACATGCAGACGCTTGTCATGACGCCGTAGCCACTGAAGGAGAAAATTCAAGTTTATTCGTGGAGAAACCTGACGATTCGTCAGTTTCACTGCAGTCAGTAAGGGTACAGTGTTCTCTAGTTATGATAGATGCAGCAACGCAGACAATCGTCAGGTTCCTCCACGAATAAGCTTGAAAGCAGTGAAGACCTACATCGCTTCTCTTGCTGCCCTTCGACTGAAAATTACAACCAAAAGCCGCACAATGTGGCATCATATCACATTGCAACCATTTGATGTAATCGACACAGAATGCACTGCGCGCCCAAAATGGTGCACCTTTAAATAACGTAAATCTTTCATGGGTTTTCTACTGCATGATTCAGTAAGAGACATAATTTAGGTTATATTAAGCCATACAATTCTTAGGGTTCCCTTTAAACTGTTCTGAAAAGTAAAATAGTTCTGAAAGATTTGGTTATGCAAAAAACTTTCTTGTGCACAACACAAGAACACTTCTAAAGCCTGCTTTATGACACCTGGAATTTATTGTCCTGTGACTGCTGTTGTAATAATATGGTTGACTGCACCCTTACAAAAAAGAAGTTTATTCAAGTGTGCAATTAGTATACTTCTTTTAAACTTTAATAAGAATTAATAAAATGTTGGGTTTTTTTTTAAAGCAGAGGGTCTGATCTTTCTCATTATGGGAGCACCTCAGGCGTGACTGATCGCGGAAGCACCAATGACACCACGTCTGCCAGTCATGGCAGACCAATTGCTGCTGTGATCAGGGAGTCCCGCCTCCCTGTATATAAATTGCAGCAGTACCTGCCGTTTCATCATTCTCGCTCTCTTCACCGTGAAAGAATTTCGGAAGCTGTCCTCAGCAGATTTTGGGAATTATTGCTTATAGAGTTAGTTCACCCAAAAATGAAACAAGAGAAAATTCTCTCATTACTTACTCACCCTCGTGTCTTTCCAAACCCGTACGACCTTCATTCATCTTCAAAACACAAATTAAGATATTTTTGATGAAATCCAAGTGCTTTCTGATTCCTCCATAGGAAGCAGCATCATTGCAACTTTCAAGGCCCAGAAAGGTAATAAAGACATCGTTAAAATAGACCATGTGACTACAGAGGTTCAAATGTAATGTTATGAAGCAACAAGAATACTTTTTGCGGCCAAAAAAAACATTACTTCTCTTTCTATGTTATTTACGTAGTAAACCAAGTACAGTGTACAGAATGCCAGCTAATTATTGGCTGAATCTGTTCACGTGAGCACCATGACCTATGCGTGTGATGCTGATGCATGAACTGGCCAATGGTGAGCCGGAGTTCTTACGTAGAATCCGGAAGCGCTGTAAGTTTCTGCTCTAAGTTTCCAACATATTTTTCCACGTTTTGGGGCACTCATCACACACCAAAAAGAATGAAAAAGGAGAACTCTCTACTCTCAGCTCATCTCCTTACTAGTTGTCAAGTTGAGGTGGGCTTACCGTACGAAGATGGTGCAAACTACATCATGACCACTGAAAAGGGCCGGAGAGCCCCGGAGGAATAGGTCGTCCTCCGCATCCTTGCGCAAAGGATTCACACGGTCTCTGCATCTCCTGTTTGAGTGCTAAACACACTCAGGCACCACTATCCAACCCCGAGGGCTGCCCCCACTGCACAATATTCTCGGCTAAAACCAGAGAAAGGAGACTCGGCATGGCAGTCACTGGTACGTCAGACCCATGCCTCTCTGCTCAACCCAGAGAGGAACCTATGGATTGTCCTCTGGCCGCTAGCTCATGGGGAGATATGATGGAGAGTGTGTCACTTGTCCTTTCCCTACTGTTTGAAGATCCGTTAGCCGGAGAGGAAGATGACGATGACGAGGTGTTGTCGACCATCCTTGAGGATGATGATGACAATGATGCTATTCTTTTCCCCCAAATCAGTCTTGTCTACCGAGTGCATAGGATGAGAGTTCACTCTCCCCTGTACAGATGGACACGGATCTCCTCAAGGTCTGTCACATGGCCGCTGCTAGGTTGTCAATCGACTGGCCATCCCAACCGGCAGGAAAAGGGGCTGAAAGAGATTTATACGACCGAAAGAGACTCCCATCACGTCTCCCTCTAGCGAGACAGTATATCCCTGCCATCCCGGCCTGCATGGCTGAATTGAAGAGGTTTTGGTGCGAGCCTTTTTCCCATTGAGTACCAATCATGGATGTTCAGGGAATGGAGGATTTAGGGATGGCGGATTCTCCCCCAGTGGAAACACGCGGGTCGCATGGGTAGCTCTCTTTTCAACTGGAGCCTCGCTGCCAGGGAAAACAGAGTGCTTCGCCGCCTCTGTCTTTCAAAATATTTATAAATCTTCTGCATTGGTCATTCGTGCTTTAAATGCGACATCCCTCCTTATGTTCTATCAAGCGGAGTTACTAGAGGAGATGGGTGGTCAGCAGGACTCCGGATCTCCCAATCCAGCACTCTGGAAGGAGATATGTGTCATCGCAGATTTGAACCTGAGCACATCCCACGGAGCAGTACAAAGTTGCTGATGGAGTATGGGCTCAGCGGTTGTGGGAGAGAGATAAAGGAAAGACTGAAAAAGGAAGGAGAGGCATTCAAGGTCAGTCCAGCTGAATTTCAGACCCTCAGGAAAAGCGAGCCATTTGGATTATCAGCCTTCCCGTCACTCTCCACCCCAACAGACGGCAAACGTGGCCCCACAGTCAAAGCCTAGTTTTGTAAAACCGAAACAATCTTTTACGACTTGGCTGCATCCTAAATCGCATACTCTCTTGAGTACGTACTTGTTTTGAATAAGTAATTAAGACCGCTAAAAAAGTATGTTCTATATAGTATGAATGTGAGTAGTATGAATGTAATCTGGACGTACTACATTCGCTGTGTTTCACGTGACCTACCAGCATCAGTTGCGTCGCTTCACTGCCATTCACAAATCCTCTCCTGTGGCCTCATGGGATAGTAAAGTGTCCATCGTATGCGCGCTTCAGAAACTCACTGGAAAAATTCGGTCATCCATACACGTTTTGCCAACTCTTTTATGAATACCGTGAATTCGGACATACTTCTTTTGTCACATACTGTTTTTCACTTACTGTGTAGTGGGAAAGTGTGTGATTTCTGGCTGCATCAGAAAGCTTATAAATGCTGCCTATCGGAGGATACATTCCAAGGTAGGAAAGCATCAAGGAACGTCCGAATCCAATGTTAGCTTCACTTCCTGTCTCCTGACATACCTTTATCTGATAGATTTTTGAAGGCATAGATGTATCCTTCACTGCCTTTGATATCCCACAATCCTGTGTTTTCATTTTGTATTGATTCCAGCACGAGTGTTCATCTTTTTGTAGTCCATGCAAAGTGAATTTGCAGCACTGGAAATAGTGTCTTCTCAACATCTCCTTTTAGGAGACAATAACTTTATTTGTCGTGCACATTGATCCTTGAAACATTGCAGACCTTTTACATTCACATTCCATATCAACTTGTTAGGTGTTGCAGGGCTTATAAGGTGTTACAATTATACCCTTTGTTTTGCAAATCAATATACTCATAAGCATAAAAATCCATAGCAATTCACAAATATAAGTTCATTTCACTTTGATAATCCAATTTTAACGATATTCTTCAAAACTGAAATATATTTAGTGCCATTTTTTGTATTTTTTTACACTGAGCTTGTTGCAGTGCGTTCTTGGATTCCATTCTTCGACAAGGATGTAATGCTTCCTTGGATTTGGGGCTAAATGTATGTTAGAAAGCAGTGTTATTATGTTGCCTGACATTTTAGAACAGTCTTCATGTTGCAATTGCACCTATGATGTTGTGAAATGCTATATAGGTAGGCAACTCAAAGGATTTGGAACAGAGCTTATGTTCCAAAATGGCAGTGCAGCAATCACAGTGCAGTCAGTGATTAAACTGAGAGACTGTGCCAAGTCATGGCTGGAAGGAAGTCTATAACCTCCATTCAAGACAGGGAGATGACTGATGGTATGAGAGCAGCCAGAGCCCCCTTGCTGGGTTTATTGCCCCCAAAGTGCCCCTTACCACATATGTCCCCCATCCTGCAATGACAGCACTAATAGAATATGCATAGCCCTATTAGCATACGAGCTAATGGTGCCCCAGAGGGAGGGCAAAGACATCAGACTTTAAGTAGAAATCAAAACATGGAAGAGGGAGAGGACGGGGAATTCAAAGGACACCAACACCTTAAGAAAACCAAGCCTGAGGCGCAAGACAGGATCTAATGCTCTTATCAAGAGCCCATCAGTCTTGCTGATACGCATGAAAACAAAACAAGAAAAATCCTTTGAATGCCACTGCAGTGGGAAAACTGCACAAGGGACACTGATGTAAATATCTAGAATGGCATTAAGTGCATACAACCTTGGGAAAACTACAGTACTTTGCAACTGAACTGCTTGTAACTACTAAGCTACTCATAATTTTAAAGGTATAGTTCACCCAAAATGAAAGTTCTGTCACCATTTCACCCATCCTTCTAATCCTTTATATGTTTCTTTTTTTTAAATAAGTATTTTATTTTTTAGGTGAACTATCTACAGTCAGGCTACTGTTTTGAAAAAAAAGTTGTTAGATTCTACATTGAGGTTAATGGGGGCAATCTCATTATGTTTAAAAAAGTTATCATTTCTAATTTAATCAGAGACATATAAACGCATTCAAAAGTTTTACGTTTTTATTTGAAAATGGTGTCGTGTAAACAGCCCCTAAGCCCCAGAGTTTCATTCTGTTCCTTTGTCCAGCATCGTCTAAGTTAACGTGGTTTTGTTAATTATTCTCCTGTGATCTCCTAAGTGTTCCTTGTTTATTTTATTAAAGACAATTTTTGCTTTATATCTACTTTGTTAGATACTACTTATATCTACTTTGTTTCTGCAAAAAAGGAAGCATTTTCTTTACTTTTCTTTGATTTTTGGCAACATGACATTCACAGCTGAATAATCCAGAGGGCTTGTCTACACAGATTTGAATATCAGATCTTCAGCCCAGCATTCTCCATGAACCTCAGCAGAACTTAAAAAAATTAACATAAGAAAGCAATTTTTCACAAAACCGAAGTGTGAGAGTAAAGAAGGAGTAATATAGTCACATTGGTGAAATAGATAGATGCGGTTAAATGGATTGCTCTGATAACCAGGGGGGGGGGAAATAACTTTGACTAGAGTATATGCAACTGTCCATAGGAAACTAACAGTCCTGATCAGAATAATCAAGATTTCAAAACCCCAAGGACATGAACTGCTAAATCTGCTTTGTCTTTTAATTCCAAGCTCTTCATGATAAGCTCAATGCAACTTAAGTTTGGTTGGTTAAAATATGATTCATATATGTATGATCAATCTATGGGCCAAACAGAATCCACAGATTTTTTTTTCTTTCTCAAATTTGTCAAAATATTACATAAAAAGGAGGCGGGGTGTGTAGAACTTTGTAAATAAAGGATGTTTCAAAACTGTGGAAGCCTGCAGAGCTAAACATATTGATATCAAGTAACATCATAAAATATTAAGAAAATCCATTAACTGAATACTATTTGCGAAGATTATAAACCCATAAACTTCTTTATGAATCAATTCCATTTATTATTATTCAGTCAAGTTCTTAAAGTCCCCTAAAACTCATCTTTGATCACCAAAATTACATATTTAAACATTTTATACTATATACTGTATATATATAAAAAAAAAAATCTTCATGCCTTAAAATAGCTTGTATGCAACTCTACACCCTTGCTGCGGAACCATGACTATGCTAATTAGCCCCGCCTCCACTCACTCACGCCAGCTCACAGATTCACACGGTCAACTTACTGAGGTAAACGCTGCACAATGGCATCAATCTTTACAATGTCAGACACATAACAGTAAATCTCTTGAGACCCCTGCTAGTTTGCTATTAATGAAATGCTAAATCCCTGCGGCACTTTGTCGTGATTGGTTACAAGGTAGTTTGTGACGTCAGAAACACCAGCGATTTCATATCGCGTTTTTGAGTCTGTCTTTGGTTCACTGTTGGAGTTTTAAGGAGAAAATCCTCAGCAAAAGTGTTGACTTATGAATTTGCACATTGTTTGTCTTAAAGCACATTAAAAACACCACATAGACATAAACAAAAATAAAAACTTGGTTTTCACCACTGGGGGACTTTAAAATATGAACGAAATTGGTGTATGGAACACTAAACGTAAAGATTATTTAGCTTTTTAGTGCAGTTTAAAATAAATAAATAAATAAGATTCAGGTGAGCCAATGATAAAACGTCAATGTCTTAAAAAGCAGATTGTCAGTTTGTACAAATATATTTTATGGTTCTAGAAATTGTTCATACTCAATTGTCATAGAGTGATCGTGACGTGTACTCAGGCAAAAACTGCCCTAAATCTGTAGGTTCTAGTAGGTCTTGAACCCAAAATCAAAAGCGCTTGACTTTCACATTCACAATATTAAATTCAAGTAGTATGGGCCGCCTGTAAATGTCTGGGCTTCCCTCTGGTCCATACAGATGGTTTGGCAGAGTGACAAAGCAAACTGGACCCGGGCCCAGACTCCAACCTCTATTTCATGGTGGCTTAGCACTCTCGCCTTCACTAGATTACAGTCACAGCGCTTCTCGAGCACCAGGCCAAAATCAAATCATTTACATAAGGCCCATCTGCTAGAATGACAGTAGTCGAAGCTAGTGAGTAACGATCAACTGTGAAAATCATTGTTGTGGTTTGCGTATGGTACGGTCAAAGCATTTGGATCTGATCCTGTGTGCCTACGATTGATGGTGAATGAGGCGTTAATATAGCCAATGATCAGGTGATTAGTACCAAACATGATTTTAGTGTGTGTACTGGGAGAGTGTGAAGTGAGAAGTGTGTTATTCGGAAAGAAGTGTGTCTTCACACTCACACGCACAATATAGGAAACTCTTAACAGCCAGTAATGTCAAGAAAATTCTCTATAACAAGCGAAACAGTGCAGTAAACCAAACCCTAATCCTAACAATAATCATATTAGTGAGTAGATGTTAATTAATATTACTCATTACTTAATTAAATAATTGCACTGTAACATGGACACTTTAAAAAAAGTGCAAACTTTAATAGTATTTTTTGGTTTCTTTTGATTTTGCTGTGAAATATTTCGAAAGTTTCGTAATATTTACCCACAAAAAAATTAAAATAATAATAATTCATTGTCAAGCATAGTATAAAAAGGCTGATTCTACTTTATATTAGGTGTCTTTAACTACTTACGGAAAAAAAGGCAACACTTTATTTTACAGTGTACTTGTTACACGTTTTAGTAACAACTACTGTATAAATTATGCATAATTACATGCAACTAACCCTAAACCAACCCCTATCCCTAACCCTATAGTAAGTACATGTAGTTCGTTAATATTACGCAGTACAATTACACTGCAATGGACACCTTAAAATAAAGTATAACCAGAAATAATTATTTGTTAGGCACAATGTACTTACTGTGTTCATGTATTGAAAAACACTTTTGCTGCCATTTATCAGATTTATTTTTATGTTAGTACATAATACTAGTACTTACAGACACACTTACAGGCTCGCCAGCCATCTCACCACTATAGTGTGGCTCTGCTATAACACCAGTATAAAGGAAGTATTGTAAAATTTCCAAAATTGCAGTACATTCACTGTATTGTGCTCTTACAGAACTGAAGGACCAGAGAGCCAATGTCAATTTTCTGCTTGGAATGTTTGGATAATTAAATGAGGATGAATATGAGAGAGCTTTTCAAAGATTATGTGCATGTGAAGCAACTATGGCCTAGTGGCAAATTGTGTCATGATGTGGGTGATGCGAGTTTGAGTCAAGCTCACAATGTTTTATCTCACAAATAGAAAAAGGGGGTGGTACCTGATATAAAATGTGCATATTGGTACCTTAAGGTACAATTGTTGCATTTTGTTCCTGAGTTGACTGTATATAAAGGCCGGGACATTCGGCCGTCGGGCAATGTTGAGCTGTTTTTGAGAATCAGTCTGCTTAGTTTCGGTGTATTCCGCATCGTTGGCTCTAGTCGGACGCCTCTGGGTTTCTTGGGCCGATTCAGCATGTTGAATCTGCGTCAGTGCCGTCGGTGAACGAGAGAACTCTGATTAGCTGCTCAGCTTAGCGAAGGAGTCAGTGCACGAGAATAAAAGCGAAAGTGATGAAAGCAAACAAAGCAGTTAAGACGGTATAGACAGAAGGCTGTTATAATTTGACATCATCTTACCTGAGCATTCGAACGCATGAATATTTTCATGATAACATGAGCCGTCCGGAATGAAGAAAGTGATCAACGTGTTTGATATTCAAAATAATGATAATAAATAATAATAATATTATCTTGATATTCAAAATGGCAAGCATGCGCGGCTTTATTTACGGTTTGTATATCCTAGTCCTAGTTGCGGTTTCCCTTTTTGAATGACGAAAAAAGACTTTTGATCCCTGCTGATATAGACAGATATTTATTTACACTCAGGTGCACGCACGTGCTAGTTGACAATCGCCTTTAGTCCTTTTGGTGTGTTCAAGCGCAGCTTTTTGGCCGAGGCTTGGTGTGTCTCGGTACGTTTACACGACAACGATGTACCAAAAAACTGGAAAAGTTTTTCCTTTGTGTTTTTCGCATATAGGCAACAACATTGTGAAAACGATCCTCATTTACACAGGTTTATGAAAACAATTAAAAACACTGTATTATGCGGCCAGGCCAGTAGTTGGCGATGTCACTTTGTAAAGAAACACTACGCTATACCTATAGACTGAACACATAATACGCATGCGCATGACGTCAGCGTTTTCACAAATTCGTGTTTTTGTAGTTTACACTGAAACAATAACGGTATAGTTTTCAAAAACATACAATTTGGATCCCGTTTTCAAATGTTTGCATTTTCAGAACGCATAAAAAGTGTTCCGTTGTTAACTGAAAATGGTGTCGTGTAAACGGCCTCCAAGTTCAGGAGAAAGTATTTTATATCTTCTATATTATAAAAAATAAACTACACAAATCACCTCTAAAGGCCTTTGATTGCAAACCAGCAATGTGACATTGCAAAACTAAACTAAAATCATTCAGAATCATCTTATGATCATTAGTAACATGTTGTAACATTGTTATAACAACATTAATAACAATTTGTTGCTTTCTCTTTGTGAGGACGGGGTAAAAAGCCTTCTGACTCTGTTTTGCACTCCGCCATGCTTCAGTTGCATGCGAGATAGAGTGTAGGTGTACAAAAAGGGAGCTGTTGTTGATTACTCATTACTTAACCTGTAATGTGTTCCGCCCCCTTTGTCTGCATGTTGCTCCCCTAGTTCCCTCCCTCCACTCTTTCATTCTTCTCTGAAATAAATGGAAAAATATTCCTTGCCCCAGGGAAGTGCTGAACTTCTCACTCTCTGCATCCAATTTAGAGCCACAACTCCCTGTGATGTAACCTAACAGTCCCACCTCAGAGGAGAGGCCACAGAGGGAGAGAGCCCTAGAATGCATCCCAGAACATACACTTCTTAACCTTGGTATTTAAAGTCCAATAACTCTATATGAACGTTTGGAGCAATTAATGCTGGTTAGCATCTGTTTCTCAAATAATGCAAATGAGAGGCTGCCTCGAGTCTCTTTCGAAGCGACCGCTTCAGCTGATTGGCTCGTGGAATACTTCAAGTTGTGGTTTTGCTTGTACATCTGGTTCTTTGATTTGATGTTAGATGTTATCGAATAATGATTGATGTTATCTCATAAATGCCATATTGAACGAATAAAGACGAAAAATGTATTTCATGGACACACTTTTTGCCTTCTAAAAAATGTAAACCTCAGTAAGATTTTCTCCAGAGTAAGGGCCAGCGCAAACCATCTTTTGCTGTTAAAAAACTACTGTCAGCATTTACTAAAGACACACCGTGACATTTTTTTTGCTGAAAATGCGTAGTTTTGTGGCTGACCTTATTGCATATGCATTTATAGGAGTTTGCCTTTCAGACACAATATTTAAATTTCATGATTTACTAAGGTTTGCTCTAGTCAATTTACTGGTATTTGCGGCATTATTTACCGGCCAAAAAAGCACGTCTTAACCCAGACGCTTGATTTGGTCATTATGGAAATGATCTGGCTGCGTCTGTGTTCTTCTGTAGATAACGAACAAAACTTACCACTTCTATCTGTGCTTTTTTTGGAATTGAGCTCTCACGCTAATTTGCCCTTTTTAGTAAATCTGGCCCTAAGTGTTTTTTCCTGTGCAAATCCATCATGGTGTTTAGGTCACTGTAGGCTGTTACCAGTGTATTGCTGTTATACTCAGTTCACTTCAAGTGTTTTTAGCATATTACTATTGACTTTCTTAGGTGTTCTGAACTTGTTTTTAGCATGTTGCTATGCAGTTGCAAATGTTTCCTGTCAAAAGTGCTAGATACCATATGGTTCTGGTCCCTCCTTTAATGCAAGTCTACAGGATTTTTTTGCCCGTTTCATTGTGAATACAGTCAAAATCGTGAGTATGATCCAAGTGGTCTGATCCTAGGTTTACATGGGCCAATTAGCACCCGCTGGTATGCTCCTACTGTATAAAGAACATTTTTATCCATTTATGTACATTCAAATGTAGCAATGTATCCCAACAAACAATAACAAGCAACATAAATGGATTTTCTTCAGCTAGGGGCACTTTGAACATACAAATGAACATATTTTTGCAAAATAAGCTGTTAAAACACACTTTTTCACACTCTCACTATTTCTTATAATTTGTCTATTAACAATGTGCAACAGTGTATAATATACTGTACATGCATTTCATTGTATGAAAGTAATGAAAATTCCCATCACATTTCAAATAATGTTTTGTGTTCAATTGCATTCTCTGATGGAAATGACAGGGGTGGATTTCGTCTCAAGCTTGTGCTTCAGCGATGCTGTGATCTCCTTGGTAAACAAGTGCATTAAATATTTCGGTGTAGTGGAAATGACATCACAACTGGTGGACAGTCATAATCTTCTTTTTCACACAATAAATTAGTTTAGTTAATCATAGTTCTAATTTTTATACCAATGTAAGTTCATATCTTCGTGATGGATTTTTATATGGTTTAAAATTAAAACAATAATATCTGTGCATAAAATACAATTAAAATATAGCTAAATAAATGATGAAGGCATGGTAGGTCACCCTCTCTGTCTGTCTCTTCTTCTCTAAACACACACCCGCACACACACACATATATAAATACTGTATTTATACACCTTTGTGACTTTCTTATGTGATAAAAAAAAAAATGTATCTCATTTTACTCTGTATTTAATATTAACCTCTTGGACAGTGCCTAAAACTGAAAAAAGACCCATGCATTGCTATAACATTTCATTATTTATTGCAATCAAAACCGTTACAAATCAGATTTCAAATCTTATTTTACGCCAGCTGAGTAAGTGTCATCGTGATGAATTGAAATTCTAACGGATAACTCTCTCCATGCACAATAGACTTCCTTGCTCTGATTGCTTGGAAAAATAATAGCACTTCTCTCCTCTCCACACCGCATGATTTGAAATATAATTCATGTCCATATGGTGTGGGACTAATTATGCTAAAGTTTAAACACTGGCCTTAGCCAACACAACTAAAACTGACAAACAAAAACTGTTTGAAAATGTTCATTTTCTGCATCCATCCACGGTAGGCATTGAGGTTGAGTACCTCAGAACAAGGTCATCACAATGAGAAACCACGAAAGTAATCCTTTATCAGATGTTCGGGCAACCTTGACTTCTGCTGAGAGTTGTGCACAGGAGTCCAGGCGGATTGAAGCAGGAGTAACTTCAATCTCAGGCATGACTTCATGCCAGGCTGTCACACTTTGCAGGCAGTATTCTCTTTAAATTGGCACAAACACACTGGATACAACGCAGATGGAAACCACCATCAATGCTGTGCTTCAGAGTGAATACATATTGCTTACGCTTTGACATAATCAAGGGGTTCTGCAAGTTCCCATCATTACGGTTGGCTTTATTTTCTTGAGCCCAAAATGGGTCTCAATCACTCTGCGTGTCAAAAGGGAGGCGCGGCGAAGCCTGGAAACGTGTAATGACAAAGATGACGACGATGATGATGATGAAGTATCTGTATATGACTTAAAGCAGGGCCGTTTCATTAAGGAGTGTGGTCTGGCAGGAGATGCTTTGTTAGCTCCTGACCCCTTGTGTGTGTATGTGTGTGTCTGTGACCCCCCGAGGGCAGTCTTTATTTGAGTGTGTGTCTGTGCAACATCAGACCCATTATGAGCTGATAAAAACTCCTCCGCCAGCATCCATCCATCATGTCCCGCCTCTAATCAGCATGTTTGTCACTGTAACTAAACAGAACCCTGAGCCGCGCTGTCATGCGATTGGCTGTGACAGGGTGAAATAAATCTGCCTCCAGCCAATCAGCGGCAGGCAGCGGAGCGTTACGAGCGAGGTGACAGGCGCTTGAAGTCTCAACTGGTGCGAGATTAGGAGAGCCAGGGCCAACCTTAGCCCCGAAGGAAATGACAAAACAGCCAGCAAAATGGCAACCGTGTTGGAACAGCTCAAACACTCGCTTCAGAGACGGAGAAGGTTTGCGCGCCGTTTTGTAGTTAGGCTACAGACAGTTCCATTTGGTTCTGCTTAGGAGGACAGCGGTCTCTTTCTGTAGAAGCACACATTTGTGTTGTGTTCACTTTCATGCTCACAGTTACAATGGACACACACAGATCTATAATGGAAATAGAAAAGCTAAAACCGAATCTCTGGGTTTTTGGGACTTCCATTATTGATTATTGTAGTCGAATAATCACAATTTTAAAATTTGATTAAAAGAAGAATATTAACAGATTTATATGTGAATTAGTGCTGTGATTCCATGGAATGGTGACCACATATCAAGCAAAACTGTCAAAAGATTTTCTGTGAATAATGCAATCTGAACGTACAGTAATTATTACGAGGAGATTTTGCATGAATTCTTATTATGTGATTTGTACCAAAAATATACGAAAAAAAAAGAAAGAAAAAAAAGCAAGCAATAAGCATGACCTAATCGTCATTGGGGAGTAAGCAGATCATACGAAAACGTACGAATGAAATTGTACAAATTCATACCAATTAGCCACCAATTCTCATGAGAACGTGTTGGAATAATGGCTTATATTTGGGTCTGTTCATCATTCCGTGCTATCATATGACTTTACAAATCTGCGAATATCATATCTATATCTATTGAAAAGAGCAGCTTGGACATTCTATAAAATATCTCCTATTGTGTTCCAAGACAATCATTCTGGGGTGAACAGGCGCTTTAATTACAGCCATTACAATTGCGCAAACACTGATTCTGAATATATTTACATTGCTGTGTATTGAAATTTAATGAAATAAAATGTTAAAACTGATAGTTGTGATAAATGTGGGTTTTTTTTGCCAACAGTATGTATGTATGGACTAAGAAACTGACCAAAAAGTACTCCATTACAACATGAAGAAAAACAAACACAAAACAATACCTTTTTTTATAAACACTTGCATCGAAAGTGTAGTTAGTGGTTTGTTGGTCTGGTTTTCGTGTGGCAGTTGGATTATTGTGTTTACTTCTCTTTCCACAAATACCACACATGCAGAAGCTCTTGTGTCGATGACCACTCTCTCTCTCTCTCTCTCACACACACACACACACACACACACACACACACAGTCCTCTTAGGCATTTGCACAGCTGTTTTAAACAACACACATCAGCAAACACCATCATAAGGAACAAACATCAGCTGACTCATAACTCTGTGAAATTCATGAGAACATCACAATAGTATAGTAACATAGTTTCTTCTTTTCGTCTCAGATGTGGTCTCGTCCTGACCCTGGAAATGGACCAAACAGACTCCCAGCAGCCCTCACTAGCTCTTTACGGCTCAGAGCAGTAACACACACTGGCTTTTTCATCGTCTGTCAAAGGCTCATAATCCGCCTGCTCTCCATCCCTGATCCCTCACTGTGAGGAAAGAAACAGCTCTATTAGAGGTGGGTGGTGAAGAGAAGAGAAACTGTAATAAAATAAGACTGCATTAGAATGAGAGGGAGAGAGACGAGAGAGGGAGAGAGAGAGAACGAGTATTGGAGTATGGAGCAACAATATGGTTTGGGGATGGGGAATAAAATTCAGTGGTCTAATAAATATTTTTAGAAAAATGCAGCTTAATAAACATATAATTTACAGTATACATTTGGTTCACAAAGTTAAGATAAAAAGGAAGATAGATAGATAGATAGATAGATAGATAGATAGATAGATAGATAGATAGATAGATAGATAGATAGATAGATAGATAGATAGATAGATGCACAATATACTGTTATTACTACAGTAAATACATGTAACATACGTAACAAGGACACTGTAAAATGAAGTGTTACCGATAACAGTAAATAATATGGTTTCTTCTCCAGTAGACTGTTAATGGTTTAATGATATGTCTGTTTTTAACACTAGCAGTTACGCTGGATCACATTTCTCACTTTAGTTGGGGAGCTAAAAAAAATGACATATACTCATTGCTGCAATGTAAAGTGACACTACATCAAATCAAGCATTTCCATATGTTGGTTGTAGCCACAGTGGTTGAGTTGAGTGTGTGTGTGTGTGTGTGTGTGTGTGTGTGTGTGTGTGTGTGTGTGTGAGCTCTGAGGCTCAGTGAGGTGATATGATGGGTTATGGAGCCACCTACTGTGAGGAGTGAAGAGAAACCTTTATATACACAAGGCTGATTTCAATACCACAGTGCTGACTATATCCAATACCTGCTCCTTATATTTAATATAATACCATTTAATACATTTAAATCATCATTATATATTTATGTCATACTATAACTTTATTAGAAATATACTGGAAAAGCAGAACTTTGAATCTCTATATAGATTATCTTTGTGTTTACTAAATGTACATTTAGAAATGTATAATTCAAATAAAAATGATTATTTTATGTAGCACAACATATAGGCTACACATAACATTTTGTCATATTTTTAATGTGTAACATCATGTGGTCATATATCTATTCTGTATGTTTTTAAAAGCTTATAAGGGGGGGGGAATTACACATGCATATATTAAATGAAACAAAGTCACAACCTAAGACATCCACTGCAAGTCCTTTCCCTAAAAATGGAGGGGTACACTGTAAACTTTCTAGCAATAAAAAGAGTGCTTCCTTTCTAGAAATGAAATGAACCACTCCACCTTGGCACAAAGCAGTGGACTTTTCTTAAGGGCTTCTGTTGCCAAGCTTGTCTCTGCAAACATAAATTAACCTGAGTGTGCTTACCTAAAATGTCAGGGTTAAACGAAGATTGAGCAATGAGGTCGAACAGGGGAGATTCAGGAGCGTGTGGACCGATGAAGGCATGAACCGGTTCGCACCCCCCACGCCACTCCGGCCTGGCCCAAAACCCCAAGTCAGCGAGGGAGGGGGTCCAAAAAAACCTCCAGCACATTAGCTGGCACAAGCGAGAAGTCAGGAAGTATAGGAGACGCCTCCTGCCTGTCCTGAGAGCGTAATCCAAAACCAGTGACATAGCCAATACATGTCATATTCCCTCAGTATACATGAAGAGTTTATTTTTCAACCTAAAACCTGTCCCTCATAATTACTCTGATTTGTTTAAAACCGAGACGCCGAACCACCAACAAGAGACCGCTGTTGTTGCCGGGGGGAAAAACAGATACATCCCACACGGAATTACTGAAATTTTCCTTAATTGATAAAACAATGTCTCAGACTATTAATGTTTCTGACGCCGTTAATATGTTAACTGCAGCCAATACAATCAAGTGTAGGTACAAAACGCGTTCAAGATGGTGGATGAAGAATTCCCGTAAAGCAGCTAGCCCTATAATCCCGACCACAGCGAGAGTGAGATTCTTTCTTGGAGCCGGAGGGTGTTTGGACGCCTTCCAGGTGTGGTTCCTGGGCTAAATAACCTCAGTCAGTGGATGAGCGCCGTTAAATCCCAAATACTGCCAGCTTCGGGTAAATATCTCAGCCGTCTCTGAGCAGTTCAGCGAAGGAACCACAAATATTACTTCCATTCTTAAAACTGGGTAATGTCCCAGCGCTGTGGTGAACCATATTGTAGGAAACATTTTTAAACTGGTACAACTGAAAGGTTTAAATTGGCTATAAAATCTCATTCCCCCTTTTTCTTTTCTTTTTTCTCCCTCTCTGGAACCAACCAAAATTCTGTTATCTGCGAAAGCGTAATCTAGAAAATCATAGCATTACTAGCAATGCAATGTCAAACAGGAACTTAATAGAACACCAAGGTAATTTCCAGCAGCAACAGCTGCTCAGTGTTTCAGTTTTCACAAAGATTCATTCGAGAAATCACTTGCTGTGTATAAACATATCAGAGGCTCTGGATTATAATCTATAGCTTGCGCCGTCCTCCGAGCCCACGCCAACAATACCGCCAGTTGCAAATGAATGACTGAATTACAAATTCATTAGCCGGTAAATTGTGTTAAAGAGTCCTTCGTTAAACAACGTTACAATAACAATAACATACATGCGTGTGTAGACCTCCTCACAATCAACCACACAGAACGGAATAAAAATATGATGTCTGTACCTTTAAAGTTTTTAAAGCGTCGCTAACGCCAACTTGGTGAGGGAGGACCCAAAACATTTTTCAGTGTTTGTTCTGTGTAAAAACCCTGCGGTATTAGGGTGCACTAATCTTTAAAAGGTTAATTTATTCATAGAGATTTTGACAGAGATGTATGGGCCAGCCAACATCTCAGGCACCTCTTCCCACAGGGAGACGTCTAACATGAGGACTGGGGGAGGGAGCGAGAGAGAGAGAGAGAGATGGATATAGAAAGAGGGAGGCAAAGGGAAAGTGGGCAGTCAACATATTCTAAACACACAGACATAATTACCTCATCGTTGAAGGCAATGGCTTTTAACCTTGCAAACATACAGCTTCCATTTCTCCCATTTCATCATAAAAAAATATAGTGTATGCATTTACAGTAAGTTAAATTTGAGCATATTTATCCCGAGCAAAAGCTGTTTCCTGACAAATTTATCTTAAATAAATCTCAGCGGTATTTAGATTTCATCCAAGTACATGCGCTGATTTAAGAGTTATGAAAAAAATATGCCGCATGTCACGTCTCTACTCGAATTTCAATACCCTAAACACACCGCACGGTTTATGGCTTGCATATCTCCATATAAAGCACTCAGTTTAAACTAAATGATGCAGAAAGGATATAGCATACTGGAGGTCCCCAGATTTTTTTTTATTGATTTCTGAAATGATTTTCTGAAAATAAACAAAGCATTGCTGGTCTAAGTAAAAAAAAAAAAAAATAGAAACAGTGTGCATAAAGCTAGTTGAGAGATGATGAAGGGAGGTTGCATGAAATAAACTTTTGTGGCATTTCATATACAACTGTCACAGGAGGGGTCCGCATATATAAATCGTAGCCGTCGGACATTTAGGCGTGAAACGTACTTTTTGCAAGTACGCAAACATGAATGCTTGGCCAACATATTGCAAGTTAGTTGTCCAATTTAAACATACTTGCACTCTTTCAATGATGTGCCGGTAACTAACTTCAGGGGTAGTAGTTACTTTCAAAATGATCAATAGTGAGGTAGCTTTCTATAGACATGAAAGCAGTTTTATCCCAGATTCTAAATATGCCTGCTTTGTACTATGTAGTTCATAGCATGTCAGTTTTTGCAGTTTTCATAAATCAGTGACAAAAATACCTGGTCGACCTACTACATTCGAGAAGTGATTTACTATCCCATGGCTATGAGAGAGTCGTGAATGACGGGAAGCGTCCGAACTGATATCGTAACCCCTGTGAAAAAGAAGTGCACTTAACTGTATTGAATGCACACTTGTAGTGTACTTCAAATTTAATGTATAGCCTATGTTTAAACTATATATAATATAATATATGTATAAATTACTGAAATACAGTTGACGGAACCCATTGACCTCCATAGTAGAAAAAAAGTAATATGGCAACAGTAAAACTGTCTGGTTAACAATTTTTTTTTTTTTTTTTTTTTTATATCTTCTTTTGTGTTCAACAGAAGAAAGAAACTCATACAGGTTTGGAACAACATGAGAGTGAGAAAAACGATGACACATTTTTTGGGTGAACTATCCCTTTAACATAAATCACTGCTGGCAAGAACGGCTTTTAATAAAACTTGTCAGTCTATGCAGCACAAATGCATTTTTCTTAAACTGTGCTATATGACTAGAGAAAACAGACCAAAAGGGCATTGCCAAAAGCGTCAACAGCCATAATGCATTTCTGATTTTTGTGCTGTCTTTGTTTATTAATATACACTACCAACATTGTAATAGTACAAATCTGGTTTAAAATGAGTACCCTTTTAAGAGTGTAAAATTGGAGCAAAAGCTTGCACTTGCAATGCAATGTTTCTTGTCATAAAACTTAACAGTCTCTGTATTGACATTGTTGTTTGTTTGTAAACTGTCATGTATCTCCTGACAACACTTTTTGTGAAAATAAATATTTTATGAAGATTTGATTCTTCAAATGTCAAAAGTCTTCCATATTCATTTGTGGCTTCAAAGCGTCCTTAATAAGTCAGACCATATAGTAGGTGAAGTGTTCATACTATGAACCTTTCTAATGTGCCTCCTAACGTTTTAATTATCAATGAAACATCATAATGGGTTCTTAGTTTTTTCCATTTGCAGAAGTCGTATGGCTCGCCAATGGGGACTCGCTAAGCCCACCTGTTGGGCCAGTGCCAGGCTGTGCATGTAATAATTGAGCCATTAACAAAACAGAGAAACTTTCAGCCATCTGTGCGAAAGTGGAGCCAGATATAGGGATAAATCTCATGTACCACCATTCAATACCGATTGAATGGAAGCATATCTATTCAATGTCTTGCTGTTTCCATTAGGATGTCAATGACACAGCTCTGATTAAGTCACAGGTAATGCTGTAGCAATAACATTAGCATGTAGTCTCTGACAAGCCCCTTTATCCAACATGTGTGTGACTAAATGCATTTTTACAGACTACTCGTAAATGTTACGTAAACAGGCCACCTTGCTTTTCATTGGGTTTCAAGTAATGACTCGAGGCATCTTGGCAGGAGTATTGGTTCAGACATTGGATGATTGGTTCTGAAAGTCCAACACATGTTGAATCCATTTTAGTTTTTGAAAGACTGCTTTGGCTGATAAGATTGACATGGAAAGTTTGAAATTATGTTAGTGCCATCTTTTATTACAGCTAAGCCCTAACATTTGAAGTTACCTCTACCCAGTGAGATCCCTATTTACGGCCGCCATCATTCCATCCCTTCATCGAGGCTATTTATGTTGCATGCTTATCAGTTGAAAGTCTAATCCCCAAAATACACCCACCCTAGCTGGTGCAAGAACATAGCATGTTATCTTCGATTAGCAACACTTGGACGTGACCCCATGCTCACCCCAGCATGGGTTCCTCCACCGAGACGCTTCATGCTCTCCTCATGCTGCATCTTTCACCAAGTGCCTCTCTCTCACTTGCCCTGGGCGCATCTAATTGAAAGCGATCTCGAGGCCTAGCAGAGTTCCGTTTCTTTCCTAATCCTCCGCTGGGGGAAGCTCACATGGTCCCAATTACGTCGTATACTGGTTTCTCTGACTGCCTCTCTCTTTCTCCTCACTACCCTTCTCCCTTAGACTGGCCTGTGCAGGAGTTTATGTTATTAACTACGCACTGCACAGTTCCTGCCTGTCACGGGGGCCTGGAGATGTTATCGCCGACGCTCTGCGTATATGGTTACCTTGAAAATATTCCATAAATTAGATTGGGATTGGCAATTTTCGGAATATGGAAGAGGAGACAAGGCAAAGGGGGGACAGGCTTCAGTGTAAAGAATAGGACAAGAGGATCTGCTGGTGTTTGTTTTGGAGAGAGAGACATTAGAGGTATGTCACTGGCGAGCTGAAAGGTGATCCTTGGAAGAAAAAAAAGAAGCTGGGAAATGCTTAAGGGACTCTTGGAGATTCTTCTAACAGTCAAAACGAGACAAACAGTTCCTATTTTTACAGAAATTCCAATGGTTCAGTTCTGGATGAGAGACGGCAGTTTTTTTGTTCAACTTCTGCTCAATGATAGAAGTTCATTCCCCATAATCAAATAGGTCTGTGTAGGGACTTTTTATTGTCAAGTTGAAAGAGCCTAAAGAAAAAAACAATGACCTTCCCAAATGAATAGCATCCTATGGAAGCTCATAAGTGACTGATTAGGAATGCTCTAGATAGGCAGCAACTTTACACGCTATATAAATAACACTTCTTACGTGAAGCACATAGGAGGCTGGACTCTTAATTGATTCCAATAGAATTTCATCCAGTGGTCCTCAATCGTGATCATTGAATTGCCTACCAATGCAAATTTTAGATGTCTTTCTTATTTGACTCACATATTTCAGCTTGGAGCCAAATCAGATGTGTGAAATAGTCAGGTGTGATATAAAATGTGTAGTGGAGAGGAATTGAGAACGGTTTTAATGCACACCTTCCAGCCAAGGGTGTGTTCACACTTGGCATGTTTGGTTTGATTAAAACGAACCCTGGTGCGATTGCTCTGTTAGTGCGGTTTATTTGAATGAGTGTGAGCGCTGCCATCTGAATACTGGTGCGCACCAAACAAGCGGACCAAGACCGCTGAAAAGATGGGTCTCGGTCTGCTTCCAAAAGAACTCTGGTGTGGTTTGAATAAAATATGAACCAAAGACATGTAAATAAACCAAAAACTGGACATGATGTCACAAGATGCGACCCTAAAAAAAGGACAGAATGCTCAAGCATACCTGTTTTTTCTCGTCATAGTCACGATGTTGCCCATCACAGTTCGGTACAGGCATCAGAACCGCGATCTTCATTTGTGTGTGTGACGGAGGGATTCCTGCTGCTGTTTTTGACTCCTTTACACATTTTATAAGCTCTTCACGAGTTCTCAGCTGGTCAAAATACCATCATACGTAGGCAACGCACATACAGTGAGCGCATTTATCCCAGCACACAGCATTGTTTTGGATGTTCAGTAAGTTCCAACGCAATGCGGAATAAAAGCCGACCAATCAGGTTGACCAATCGACCAATGCATTCTGGGATTGCGTTCTCCACAAACCATATCCCAGAGTTTCAACCTTGCTCCCAGGGCCCTACAGTCCTGCAAAGTTTATTTCCAACCTGCTTCAGCACACCTGCATGTGTAGTTTCAAGTGATCCTGAAGAGCTTGATAAGCTGCTTCAGGTGTGTTTGATTAGGATTGGAGTTGTACTCTGCAGGACAGTGGTGCGTCTCAATCAGCTCCCTAGCTTCCAATGAATCCATGAATCAGTATATAGCCTAGTGTAGGCCTAAACAAAGTCGGGCACTGGTAAGACAGTAAGGACCCTGGCTCATTACACATTGGGACACTGATAACTATTTCCGGCAACATGACAACGTTCTCATTGCACAACTTCACTTCTGGTATTTATGAACAGCACAACTTATACCTTTCATTATTTGTAATGTTATCTAAAGTACATTATAAGTACTTTGCTTGTTACATATACGTGCAACATTTCAGCCATAAATAAATTATAAATGTAAGCTAGATTGTTCATTACCTGTCTAGCGATTTATGTTTATGCTAAAATATAATTAAATAATGGTTTGTATTTTTTTTTAAACGTCATTACAAAAAACAAGTCACGCATGTCATTATGTGTAGAGTTGACTCGTGTGATTTATGTTTCGCGCTTCGTAACCTCTGTTAAGGGAACATAGTGAGCGTCGATGCTTCCTGGTTTTCATGGTGCATTGTGGGACTTTTTAGGGAGCGAACATTTCAGTGCACTGGAAGGATTTTTGCGATTGAGGCAGCCCTTAAAATTACTCCCTGATCAGTGCCCTATGCAATGCTGCTCTAGTATTTGGCAAAAATATTAGAAGATAACATAAAATTGCTAGCTTTGCTATTGGAGCACACTTATTGATCAGAAATTTTGGTAGGTAGCTCACTGGGCTAAGGGCTTTGGAGCAGATTTTGGCTAAAATGCTTTGTTGCTGTTTTGTACTTTTCTTGTACCTCATTAGGGCAAAAGTATGTTTCCATCCACCTATTTTTAGGTGCATTTTGGGTTATCGCATAAAAAAACGCTGGATGGAAACGCCAAGATGCACACGAACATAGTTACTCAATTGACACTGATACATTTTTTATCCGATAAGAGGTGTGCAAAAACTACAGAGGAAACACATACCTTGGGGGGACAAAAATGTGATTTTCCTCAGTAGGGAATGTGATTGGATAACTGGACTAACCAGCAGATCAATTTCATTGCACAGCATGTCAAATGTTTGATAATTCTGCAATGGTTGGATCATTCTGCAATACCTGAGCCAAAGTCTGTCATCAGAATGATTTTATATAAGTGTCTCACACGATTGCGTTCCCAAACACCTGGCACACGAACGCAAGATAACATGACAACGTTTATTGCATTTCACCTGCCCACTTTGAGAGGCAAGTCATTTATGATTTAGGAAAAAAGAGCCACAGTTTATTCCCAGATTGCAGAAACTTTGGATACTTTGCACTAATTTCCCAAGAAGTGACGATTTTGTTCTCTTGAACACATGCGATGGAAACACTGATTTATTCGCAAATGTTTTATGCGACATTTCAATTTTGCGCAAAGTTACATTTGCTATAGTGTCTCACTCTCATCATGATTCAGCAAATGTGAGTCTTTTATTTTGAAACAGTGATATCAAAACATCTGATACTCTTGATCAGCTCACAAAAGTCTATTTAAAAGGCACATCAATATCTATCATTCATATATAAAAGAAAAACAAAAAATGTTCACCTTCATCTTTTCAACTGTTAAAAAATGTACAGAAAATTCACAATAGAATAGATGTAATTATTTCACATCAATTAACTTAATAAATAATAAATTAAATAAACAATTAGACTCTTTGTCACATTTGATCCATAATTGTGATAAGTCAAAGGTCGTCTCATGTGGCTTTTTAATGTTACAGACATTTCCTGAGGAAAACTACTTTTACTGAAAGGTCATACTTTTCACCTCCAGCAGTGTTAACAATTTCAGGTCCTCTAAATCAGTGGTTCTCAATCCTGGTCCTGAGGACCCACAGCTCTGCACAGTTTGTATGTCTCTCTCATTTAACACACCTGAATCAGATCATCAGCTCGTTAGGAAAGAGCTCTATCAGAGCCCGTCTACGGAGAGCCTGTCCACTCCCTATTAAGCCCTATTGTACCGAATTTTGGTTGTAGTACCACCAGAGTTCCACTGGGGGCGCTCGTCATGAGTGCAAAATGAATGGGAGTCAATGGGGCTAGACGGCTAAATTTGTCTCTTTCACCCGATTGCCGTTGAGAAATCTCAGATGTGATTGTAGATTTTGCAAGTTCAACATGGGTTTTAGGTCGAAAGTTGAATGAACGAGTACTTATGTCGTTTTGATTTCTTACAGGTTGAGTTGTTGTTGCCCATAACACGCTAGCATTCTGCTAATGACGTCAGCATTCTGACGTCATTGACATTTTGAAAGACTTTTTTAAAGCAAATAAGTGACTCTAAAAAATCTAACACCCAGCAATGTGTAATTTCTTTGCATCTCCTTTCGAATACAACATTCAAATTACTAGACAAAAAATTATATCCTGAGAAAAGTGGATTTTGATGGGTATACCGCCATTGACCTCCATTCATTCTGCACTCGTCCTGTGAGCGCCCTCATATGGAATCAGAGTGGAACTGCAACCAGTTCAGAAGCCGGAAGTGTAGTGAGAGTGAAACTTCTCGCCATATTAGACATTCTCTGGCTCTATGAACTGAACTGTGTGTCAGATAAAGGAGACATATAAAATGTGCAGAGCTGTGGGTCCCCAGGACCAGGATTGAGAACCACTGCTCTAAATTATCACACTAGAGATTGCAAATTAAATTATCATTATTTCCTGGCCAGGAAGAGCATAACTACTTATAAAAGTCATCATTAGGCTACTAAAAACATTTTTATTTTAAAGTGTTAGTTTGTTCTATAGTATTTGATGTGAATGATTTAAGAATGCAACACATATTTGAATCTACATATATATTTTTTATTCAATTAAATGTGATAATATATAAAAAATTATGAGCAGTTATCACAAACATCTAAATAATTTAGTTACATTTTACATTTAAAATCATTTCCCACCATCAATACCAGTGGAAAATAGAGTAGCAAAATAAGACAAGACAAGTGTGATTTTTTTTTTTTTTTTATCGAAAAGTAAAATTCCTGTTAAAGGAGAACTTGGTAACTTTTTTAACGTAATAAAACTGTCTAGAAATCATTTGGATGGTTAAACAACCTGTTCTGGTGATATTGGTGACTTTCCCCGCTCCCCCCAGCGTTCCCAGGCGGAAAACCAACCTTGCAACTTGGGGACTACCGTCCCGGCAAGATAGAAATTGGAAGTCTCGTGAGAAGCGAGAACGAGAATGAGAACGAGCGCGAAACACAAATTGCTTTACGGTAATTCGACATAAACACCCACGCATGTATGATGTATTACCAGATTACCCACCTCGGTAGACATAGCTCCACACGATACAGTTGGCTTGCTCCGATCAAAACAAACGCACATGAGCAGCGGTAGAGAGGGGGAGGAGGCCGCCGCAAGTGAGTTTTTTACGACCGTGTTGTGAAATATACGCCCCCCCACAGCTGTAGGGGGAGCTCGTGGGGAAAACATGCGACAACAAAAGGGAAAATCAGCGAAGAAGTGAGTAGAGTTCGCTAGAGTTACCGAGTTCTCCTTTAAAGAATTACAACAGTAATCCTGAAACAACATCCACAAATCAGACGAGTCATGTTGTTACCATGGAAACGGAGATCACGAAGAGCACTGCAGTGACCATCCATTTCCATGAACAATTGAATGACCTAATTGAGTTGGTCTACACGCTTAAATCATATTCAGATATGACATTACCACGCAAAGACAAATGGCGTAAAACTGTAAAAATGTGCTACAAATTCGAACCGGACAGTTAAAATTCTGAATTATTATTATCAGCTTATCATTGTGAATCTGGAAAAGGCAGAGAGACAGTTTTGAAAACATTTTAATGTACATGCTCAATAATTGATTTTTGTAAGCGAAATCTTCCATAATGCATCTTTAAAGGGGACATATCATGAAAATCTGACCGGTCCCCGGTGCATCTACCAACCCAGAAAACGTGAAAAGTGACAACCCAGTAACTTTCTTTTGGTAAGCCTTTCTCTGCAAGCATGTCAAAAAAATAAGACGATTAGATTTAGCTCCCCTTCTGACGTAGAAAGGGGATCTTATTATAATATTACCGCCCCTTAAGGTCCTTGCACACTGAGTCCGAAATTTTCATATGCGTTTTTTACGTATTCATCATTCGGTGGCTATGATTTGTCACAACACCTCTCCAAATTCTTGCTACGGATGCGAAAAACGCAGAAAATCGAACCCGATACGAATTTTTTTATGACGGACAAAAGTTTCAGAGGCAGTGTAAGCGTGATTGACACAACGTGAGGTCGTATTTATTTTTCAACGTGCAAAAATTTCGGACTCGGTGTGCAAGGACCTTTAATCTTCCACCCATGGCGTCGCCATTTGGTTTTCGCAAGTGACAACAGTGTAACCAGTTCTAACGCAATGGCAAAAGTTCAAGCAAAGCATGCAAACTGTTCTGTCGTTGGCTGCACAGAACACTATTTGATCAAAAATGTCACAGCTGTCTTATAAAGACCACAGGTTGTCAGTTTTGTCAACTGTGAAAAAACGTAATGTTCGCAACACTGCTTTAAACTCCCATATTTAATAAAAAGGCAACGTTTCAACCCTGCTGGATCTTCTTCAGGCAAATGGTGGACACATTTGATGAAGGGATATATATAGGCCTTACAATCAACTGACCCACCATGTGATTTCAATTAGTTTGATTAGGTCTAAAAAAGCCTAATAGCCCCACCATTACTCAATTAAGAGAACACTTACATACAGGATTTTTTACAAATGGGTTAAAGGGGGCTTTTTAAATTTCAATATCCCCAAAAGAGTACATAACATAGCCATCCACAGAAAAGAAAAAAAGAAAAAAGTTACAAGAAAAACAATCAGTGGAAGAAACAGTTCCATACAAGCCAACCCAAACCAATTAAAGAACATTACCCCACATATTCATAAAACCTGCTGCAATGTAGTCAGAAACAGATTTTTTTATAAGAATGGTTTTATATCAAATTCTTCATTAAGACCAGGGGGTGCCCAATCCTGCTCCTGCCGATCGACTGTCCTGCACAGTTCATCTCCAACCCTAATCAAACACACTTGAAGCAACCAATTAAGGTCTTCAGGATCACTTGAAAATTAAAGGCAGGTGTGTTTGATTAGGGTTGGAGATGAACTGTGCAGGACAGTCGATCGGCAGGAGCAGGATTGGGCACCCCTGATTAAGACCATATAGGGCAGGGGTGTCCAAACTCAGTCCTGGAGGGCCACTGTCCTGCAGAGTTTAGCTCCAACCCCAATTAAACACACCTGAACCAGATAATCAAGGTCTGATTATCAAGGTCTGATTATCTGGTTCAGGTGTGTTTAATTGGGGTTGGAGCTAAACTCTGCAGGACAGTGAGTTTGGACACCCCTGCCATAGGGAGACGTATTTAAAGAATGAATCCAAAAAGTTTCCCGTTGGAGAAGCCTTTTATCATGATCTCCTCCTCTAGACGGTTTGTTGACCCGCTCCACCCCGATATATCTGAGGGCGCTGACATTATGCCCGGCTAGTTTAAAATGAGCGGCGACAGGACTGCGCTCATCCCCTGTTCCAATGGTACTTCTGTGCTCATTGATTCTGGTTGTTTTGCCCACATATGCTAAGCCACATGGGCAGCGAATTAAATAAATAACATATGTGGTGCTACATGTAATGACACCGCGAATGGATAATGTCTTGCCAGTGTGTGGATGATTAAAATTTTTGCATTTATGCGTGTACGAGCACTGGGCACAACTGCCACATCTATAGTTACCATCTGGCATACTAAGAAAGGATGTTGTGAGTTGCGGACGTATATCATTTTTAACTAGGTGGTCTTTTAAGTTAGGGGCACGCTTAAAAATAAGCTTAGGTTTTTCTGGAAAAGGGTCCGACCCCGAATCAATAATGTGCCAATGTTTGCAAACAGATTTTCTAAATTATTTTCTGGCACAAGTGGGGAATATTTTACGCAGCATAAAGGGCATAAAAAAAAAAAAAAAACTTGTGTCAACTGTGCCACAACAACTGCATAAATCTATCCACTAACCATTCAGAAACATCCAGGTGTGTCTAAAAGTTGCAACCTCTTCCTGAGTCTCTCTGTAAGGTTGCACTCCGCTACTTTTGGATGAGATTTTGGATGAGTGAGATTATTCACGTTTTGTTATTCCTGGAGTATCCGAAGCTTGTGTAAAGGATCGGCTGTCTTCTGAACGGGGCCGGGAGCAGCAGCTCATTTGCATTTAAAGGGACACACACACAAACGGCGAGTTTTTGCTCACACCCAAAAAGGGGGACATTTGACAAGCTATAATAAATTATCTGGGGGGTATTTCGAGCTGAAATTTCACAGACACATTCTGGGGACAACATAAATTTATATTGCATCTTGTGAAAAGGGGCATAATATGTCACCTTTAAGATACCTTACCGGGGCAATAAAGAAAGCATAATTCAATTCATAAAACCAAATCTCCATTGGATCACTGAAAAAAGTTTTTTTACAGTACTTGCACTTACCCAAGAAAGCACTGAATAATATAAGGGAACTACATGGGTAAAGTATGTATGTAAAACATATGTACATGTGGAATAAAGTGCAATAAAACTTTATTCTAAATTGGGGAAAACGAAGGAAGGAAAACCGCTGAAATAATACTTTTTTTTTTCTTTTTTTTTTATGAATCAAGAAGAACATTTGATTCGAAACCTAAAAAGATCCCTGATTTCAGGAATGTTCCCTATGAATTATAATATGTATGCATTATGGTTGACTCCTCACCTTACTTCTGCTTCATAAAGTATTTTATTAATAGTACATTGCTAACAACCGCCAAAATGAATATGTCTGATTTGCTCTTTTCCTCAATTGTCAAATATGAAACTTCCAATTACTCTGTTTTAGTAATTGCTTCAAGAGTAACTGAAAGACCTGAATTTCCAGAAAGACCTGATTTCCAAGATAACAAGGTTCTTGATGATAAGCTATGGCAACTCCAAAATTGTGACCATTATTTAGTATGGAAGTGTTCAAATGTTCCTTACAGTATTCATTTTTAATGGTGACCTAACAGATATGACTGATATGACTCTTATCTCCAACTCTTGTGTTGAAAACGTCTTCAGGTCTTTCCTGAAGCGATTCTCCTTTTAAGGATTCGATTTTTCATTTCTGACATAGGAAATATGTACTCTACGTGGCAACACCATCAGCTGTATAAAACTGCATTTAAGGATAAAGATGAACCTCTATCCACGATTTTTATTAGGGTAAAATGCTGTTTTTCTACAACAGAAAACCAAGAGAGAGAGAGACGTCACAAACTCTCAACTTTCTTTTGTAATGCTAATGCAAATCTTGCTTTCTGTTCATGTACACAGATAATACCAAACATTACATACACCACTGCTATTCACACAACAACTCCACACAAATTCTAACTGTGAAGCCCAACTTCCACCATGTCAGAGCAGTGGCTTCAGGAAAGGAAAACCTGATTATTCGTAACTTAATACAAAAGTGCGCCGGTTGCTTAGAAACCCAAACACGGCTGGGCCCGCCCAGGGGTCAGAGGTTCAGCCATGGCTCGGGGCGACCGACGCAAAACTCTGTTACCTGTTTGACTGTATCTCCACGCATGGCTAACAGGCGCGCGCTAGCTCTGCTTTTAACAAGGGGCCCCTGGCTCTCACTGCGGCTCGCTTTAATTGTGTCTCTTGAAAGCCAGCCACTTTTGAGAAAGCTTGCAATTCCACATTGTGTAAACTTGTGAGTAGGGGAATTACGCCTGCACTTAGAGGCATCTTTAAATGAAAGCAGTAAAATATATTCATTCTGAAACCCTTCTGTACGTTCGTTTTTTTCCAGGCTGTTTAACGATGAGGCTATCGGAGAGGGATAAAAATGCATTGGCTGCGGAGCAACAGCTGGCATGAGACACAGATGCACTTGGTCACCTCTTTGCCTTCTGCATCTCATTAAGAAAACAAACATTTCAAATGCTTCTTTGCATGTTATGCAAATATGCATCCAATGCATGAAATACACTAAGCAAACAAGTAGGCTACTGCAAAGGCTGAATATTGTATCTGAATGCTGTGAGGCGAATATGTCAAATCTGAATTTTTACAGTCAGCTTTAATTGACAATAATTTAGCATGAAGCGCTGAATTGCATGGAAAGTGCACTTGTGTACTTCAATACTTAACTTAAACAGCACAGTACTTGCAGATAAAAGAATATTAATGGAATAAAAAGCAATGTAAGTGTACTTAAAGAAAGTTCTTAAGTACACTTTTAAAAAGTGCACTATGTAAAAATGTCAAAAATTATTAAAAAATTTTAAATCATTGTTTTAATAATATTTTGTCATGTTTTAAAGTACACTTATTTAGATATGTTGACTAACATACTAAAGCACATGAAAAGTAATTTTGTGTGTTATTTGATATTTAAAGTTAAACAATTTTTGAAATGTACTAAATTGCAAGTTTATCATTTATAGTTACAAATATATAAAAATGCATTACATCGCTAAATTCAATTCACATTTATTTCACAATACATATTGTTTCAAAGCAGCTTTACAGAAAATGCAGATGTCTTACAATTTAGAGTATCAGAGATGTCCAAGTAATGTCCATATTTCAGAAATGTACAGTTCTTCTAGATAATACAAATCATGCAGTTAACTAACATCATGTATTAATTTAAGGAAGAAACAATGAGCTCATTCAAGTAATTACAAGTTAAAGTATATTTTAGTTTACCATAAGTGCCTGCCAGCACAATACACTTTAACCATATTTCAAAGACAATAGAACTAACTATGAAAGATAAAGTCCCACTTAAGTGAGTCGAAGCCCTAATGTATGTAAACTCTAATGCATTTTCATTTACTTGTAAATAACATGCTAATTAAGTGTCCGAAAACATTACAAACAGTTCATTACAGTTTTTAAAAGTATGCTAAGTGTACTTGTTTTTCACAAGGGCTACTTTTCTGTGAAATAGTCAGCATTAGAAAAGAAAAAAGAAAATTCTGTTTTGTGTTAACAGTAGTTAACAAAACGCAGCAAATTGTGAACCTGTCAAAACAGTCAGCTCAAAGCGATCTGTTCCACAGTGCTTGAAATCTCCATAAACCCCCCCCACCCCCTTTCCTGCAACGTCTCAAACCGAGTCTGTTCTTCATTTGAGCTTCCTGATACAAATGAAAATGTGCAATGTCCAACACCAGTGTGGCATGACTCGGGAGCCCGCGGTCCCCAGTTGAGCAACGGCTTCGCAATGCGATGTAAAGTGTGTCCTACACTTCGGAGCATGTGGTTTTGATTTCAGAATGTTTTATTGCTGAACAATGTTTCTGCCTTGGAGCGCAGGAGCATGTATAAAGAGCATATTGTCCCTCGATGCCCACCCTCAGCACATATGACATCAGTGCGGCTCTGGCTGGCATATTTAGTTTTAATAGTGAGTTCTGTCACTGACCAATCACTACAGTCGCTTCTATTTGCCCGCACTCTTCAACTACTGCCTATCTGTCCACATGCTTATCTTCAGTGGCAGGGTTTTAATAGACATTAGTCTGTCTGCACCGGGTAGTGGCTGTAAAATCAAACCACAATGACCAGGCCGGGCTTAAACGATAGCCAAGATGTGAGATCAAAGAGGAGACATTTCAGCATGAGAAGCCAAGCACTGTTAGCTAAAGCTCTTAAAGAACACGGCTATCATATAAAACAGAAAGAAACAAGAAAACTTGGGCTATTACACACACATCGGGTTAATGGAAATATAAAACCTCAGACAGCAACGATCCACCCGGCCTCATTGTAAAAGCGAACCGCTTGGGTAACGGGAAGTATTTCTGTGGGAACTGATATTATTGGATAAAACCCTCCAAAACTGTCTTGACACCACAGACAGATATAATCACAACCACAATTTTGGCTATAGGCTAAATAATGGAGTTGGAATAATTCGATTATACAGTATGCAGTCTTACTTTGTTCATTGTCATTGATGATTTAGAAATACCGTAAATAAACTGATGAAATACTTTTTTTATTTTTAGTCTGTTTGACATCCCGCTATAGAAAATAAAAAGGTCTTGAGCCCCTGCCCCTTTCATCGCTAATAGTAAAGTGTCCTTTCAGAACGTGATTTCGACTGAGTGGGACACCCCCCTCCCCACCCCACCCGACCCCACCCCGGAACACGATTTCGCCCCTGCCCCGTGCAGAGGAGGTCTGTGCACTCCACTGACATTAAGAACTCTGAAACTGGGTAAACATGTTCTTACAATGCTTGTTACACTTCTTATAAATCCAACTAAATCAGATTCTAGTTATTTTTGAACTATGATGTAGTAAAATAAGATATAGAGAGATATTTTCTGATAGATAATACTAATAAATAAACAGGGCAATGACATGACAACAGGAATGATAGTTATAATAGTTATACTATAAGTTTGGGGTCTGTAATTTATTTCATCAGTAATTTATTCTTCTGTTTGTGAAAGAAGCCTCTTATGCTCACCAAAGTTGAATTTATTTGATTACAAATCCTACAATAAAAAACAGAAATATTGTGAAATGTTATTACAATTTAAACTATTTTTATATATTTTCTGTGTAAATAGTTTTAATACATTTTCAGCAGGCATTACGCCAGTCTTCAGTGTCACATGATCCTTCAGAAATCATTCTAATATGCTGATTTAAAACTCAGAAAAAAACTTGGAAACCGTGATGCTTTTTTCAGTACATTTTTTTTTTTTTAAATAGAAAGTTAAAAAAATTGTAACAAAGTAATGCTGGGAAAAAAGTATTAATTACTATAAAATCAAATCTTTCTGACCCCAAACGTTTGTACAGTGTGATGTCGGGATGTGTGTGGTTGTCAGAGCATTGTTATGAAGTTGCTAAGGTGCTGGATTGTCAGGTGTTTATTGTACCAAGTCAAAAGAGCCTACCTTATATGGCTCTGGTCCCTCCTCCAGTGTAAGTCTATGGGATTTTTCCACCTGGTTTATGATCCAAAAGATAAAAATAGTTAAAATACTGATGATAACCTTAGCAAACATTGTTAATAAGTATACTTATTGATAGTGTTTAATAAAAAGTTCTGTCATGAAACTCTATGGGGCAGGCTGATAGGTCTGTTCAATCTGCTTCCAATCACAATATTCTCTATATATGGCACAGCTGATTGGTTCCTGCTGTATCAGTAGCCAATGAGCTCGCTGCTTAACTTTCAAATACTTCAAATACAGAAACCCTCCACCTTCCCCAGCTCCACCTGTATAGATCTGCAACGGGTCATTCATGTACGCTATATTGCAGCAGCAGCGTAGCAGATCTATTCTTCCGATAAAATCATTGTCATATCCATTACCATACTTCTCAAATTATATTTCTGTCATGACAACTCTTGGAGTGTCTGACATGTCAGACACTCCAAGAGTTGTCATGACAGAAATATAATTTGAGAAGTTCAGTTTCTAAAGAAGAACCTGTTTCGATTGTATTGATGATTATTATTATGAATAACTATAGGAGTGTGCGGTTACATGACTTTCTTCAGTGTGTGATTTAATGCGAGCGCTCTGGCTCACTCAGGTTGGCATCAGACCTTCTCTAAGCAGAATGCTGAAGTGCTGCTTTCATTGCTTGCAGGTGACTGAGGATAAACTCGGTTATTTACACAGCTGTGTATACGCACATCTCGCTCCAGGAAGACATGCTCTTATTCCAAATCAAATTTCCCTGTCTTCCATCTATTCATCCATCCAGAGGAATCCAGAACGGAGCAGGAGTGTCAGGAGTGGGTTTGGTGAGCAGCAGCATCATCCACACTCATGTTCCACAGGGGTCATAGATTTAGCAAAGCCCTGGACTACATTACACTCATTTCATGAGTGTACCACTTAATTGGGTGTGAAAATGGGTTTCATAGGTTCATCGCCCCGGATTTCAACATTGTTTTGGTTGTGCTTCATCTCTGTGAGGATGAATATGACCCTTCACAATATGTAGTGCTTTACAATGAAGCTACAATGGTGAAGGTTCAGTAAAATACCTTACTCACCTGTTGACTAATGAAAACACAACCTCCGCGTCGCTTTTACAACATTTCAAATCCTCTGTCATTAATCCCACATCATACATGCGTCAAAGTAGCCGGAGCAACTTTTTTTCTCTTTACGGATATGACGAGATGTTCACTGGCGAGTGACGTATGAACGCAATTTTCCGCGAAAACCATCAGGTCTAAAATATAAACATTTATTATAGGCTTACCATTGTGAACCACTGTGAGACAAAAACACGGAAAAAAGGATTAATGATGTATTGACTCATTTCTATTTTGTTAATTTTGAACAAAAAAAGTTGCATAGAGTAGGCTACATTTATGACACAGGATCTATGTATATTTTTAAGATTTAAGATTTCATTTTTGGACTGCATGTTAAAACATGTGTATGTGAAATGGTGTTTATAAACTGTATTGGGAAAAAAAACATGAAAATACCGTTAGTCAAAGTATCATGATCTTAAAAACATTTTTGATCTAAAGGCTTATGCTGAAACTATATATTGGCTAAGACAAAAGTTGCAAACATTTTAATAATAATGATGATGATGCACCTCATGAACTTGGTTGAGAGAATAGAGTGGCAACTTTGAAGAGCATAAAATATGAAATTATGAAACATAATTTCTATAGTAAAAAAGAAAAGGAAAAACAACAGCTGCTACAAACTCAGGACTATCATTACATTTAAGTGCATTTTTGCATTTGTTCATTTAATGAATTGATCTGTTCAGTTAGGTTGCAAATGTATTAGAATAAAGTCAATGCTATTGCATTGGTTTGCTGGTTGCCTGATCTTCCTATAGCATTTTCATTTATCTATCATGAAATCACCCTTTTGCACTATACTTTTAAAAACAGTACTTATTATGGAAATATGCTACGTTAGAAGAATATACTGAATGTAATGTTTTTAGACACATATATAGCTAATTTATATTAAATGCAATAAGTAAAACTTAAGAGAGCTTTTTTGACCCATTTATGTGGGACTTAAGTATCTTTATATTTAATTGGTAACACTTTACAATAAGGTTCATTAGTTTACATTAGTTAATGTATTTACTAACATGAAGTAACCATGATCAATCCATTTGTTAGTGTATTTGTTAATCGTTGTTAACGTTTGTTAATAAATATACAGCTGTTCATTGTTAGTTCATGTTAGTTCACAGTGCATTAACTAATGTTAACAACATTTTAATAAAGTATTAGTAAATGTTGAAATTAACATTAACAAAGATTAATAAATGCTGTATACTAGCGGTTCATTGTTAGTTCATAACTAATGTTAACTAACGAGCCTTATTGTAAAATGTTACCATTTAATTTCATAAACACATAAATGTCTTGAAAATATAGTGTACTGCTGAATATACTGACAAGCATGTATAGTAACTACAATATACATGTCATTTCTGTTGATACTGTTACACATTTGTAATGATGAAGTTGCAATTTAGTACATTTCAAATATATAAACTTTATATCGATTAACACTACGTCAACACATCAAAATAGCATAATTTTAAAGTGTCTTTCTCTTCAAGTAGCTACACTTAGTGGTATTTCAGTAATATTATATTATCTACAATTTTTCATAAAAAAATAAAACAAGTGCATCTTTTTCAGAAGGCCAGATATCTGTAGACTAAGTATTATGGTCAGATGTCAATGCATGCTGTGGAAGTGCAGTTTATAAGTGCAAGAGTATCTTCAACCACAAGATAATTAGCATGTATGAAATGTCCAGAGACTGGCTAGTCATTTAGGTGTAATCTCAAATCTCAAATCACAAGATATAAAACGTATATTAAAAAGCCAGTGGCATGTTGCATAAACTGCTTAAAAGATAGTCATCAAATAGTTTTCCTCAAGACTGGTCCTAACTTTTTAAAGTCAGTTACATAAAAGGTAGACTGGTCTGATTTAAATCTGATTTACCTCTTGTGTATAACTGATAGGGGTCAAACCACTTCATCTTAGCATAAGGGTAAGGTATGTAACTGTCCTCAGGTTTACATGTACATTGCTTGTCCTTATGTTCTCTTTGTTTCTTCGATTAAGACACCTGACACTGAGCACAGAGCTCGGACTCTTTCCAGATCTCTCGGGACATGGAAAAGGCTGCATGCTGCTGCAAAATTTGTGAAATCAAATACATTCAAATCATATTTCTAAAATATCAGACATGCAGTCATCCATTTTCTAAAATCTCCGTCCTATGTAGGGTCAAAGCCAAGGGATCTCAATATCCTATATGGCACAATCTGTACTGAGAAAACACTGCATGACTCCATGCAAGGTCTGCATTGGTTTGGTAAATATCAACAGAGGTGCATTATAAAACAATATAAGAGTCTTGTTATTGTTGAAAGTGAGCTCCAATTAATTTCTTTACACAGGCTCAAAATATGACCAACAAAAATAAAATACGGTAGATGCAGAATACAGGCTTTATTGGATCTAACGTCAATAAATCATTCAGAGACGTTTATTATCCTTCAACTGAAGAATCCTGTCTTTTCCTGTTAATCTGAAACCAGGGAAACGTCTGATGATAAAAAGAGGTCTTTACTTCATTTAAACACACAAATATCCCCTATAAGAGAAAATTGATGACTAAAGTGATCATACCTTGGATTTTGGTCTTATTTATGACCACGATTACGTTATTAAAATGTAGTGCAGGTCTAAGTCAACTTTAAATGCATTGTATGGAATCAATAGTCTACCACGGTTTACAACAAACAACTAACCTCAAAGAACACAACTTTCATGAATTGCTCAGTGTCCCACTTGTTTAAATAAACGAATAAATTATTTTAATATGCATATTAGTATTGCACATGCTAATTTTATGAGTAAAACGGGATTTCCTCTGGAACACTAATGTCAAGATTTGATTTAGCTGTGTTTGCATGGTGAGCGGTGCATTTCACTCTGAAATGTGAGGCTTTGTCGCCCTCTTTTGGTGAGACAGGGGAAATCCACCTCTCAGCTATAACTGTTACTGGACATGCGATATTATCATAGCCTACTGTAGGCTAATTATAGATTATTAATATATTAGCTAATTAGACTATATTTGATCGCGATTTGGGGAACATAATCAGAATATACAATCAAAATAATGGAGCATTTAAAAAGTTTAAAAACCACAGGAAAATCCCACACTTTTTACTGGTCAGGTGTGAAATTTGTGTGTGTGTGTGTTAACCATTTAATTCCTGTCCTTTTTTGAAAGGCTCTAAAACTAAAGAAAGGCAGCGAAAAGATGGTGTTAGACAGAGAGGGACTGGAATAATATGTCCTGTTGTGCTTCAGTGGCATTCTGGGTAGCCAAAAATATGATTGAGCTGCTAATTTAGCTGTTATGGGCCCTTTCCCCCATGACGCTAATGATAATTAACATGCAAATGAGCTCAGGGATGTGAGGTAGAAGGCAGCAGTGCTTCGTTCATTAAGGCCTTAATTACTGTTTGAAAACTGAAACATCAGGGTTATAAATTGAGTTTTTTCATGCAATGGGTCGGATAATAATTAGGGCTTGGACATGCTCTTAGAAGTCTTGTTTTGGAGCCTTGAAAAGTTTTGCTTTTGTGTAACATGTTACAAGTAAAAAAGTGTGTACAAATTAATCGTCGTGTTTTGTCCATTTTTTACCGATCTCGATGCTCACTGCCCAATGAGACTTTTGAGTAGGCTACCCCAGATATTAAAACTTTATTCTAGTTTTCAAAAATGTTTTTAAATGGCAGAACTCTCTTAATTTGATTAATTAAACAACAAATTGCAACTTTCAGCCTTGGCATATTAATGTATAACTTAAGGGACTTTTAATTAGTTTCCTTTAATTAACTAGCACATTAAAATGTATTGCGCCTGTCATAGAGTGAAGTCATTGTACCATTTTCATAATATATGATCATGGATTTTAATTCCATAATATGCATCAACTGTAGCCATGGTAGCATATCTACTGGTGAAGAAAGAAAAAAAAATTCCTAAAACATCTCAAAATCTTCATATCTGTACAACAGCTGAAGTGTAATTAAAATAAATTATGTTTGCACTTTACTTTACAGTACATGCTACCTATAGGAAAAGACTGGGTAATGTAAGGTAACTACATAGGTTACGCTTAGGTTTAGTGGTAGGATCAGGGTTAATATTACCAAGTTATTGTAATTAATAAGTATATAATGCGGAACAGGACTGTAAAATAAAGTGCTACCAAAAGCACTTTGTCACCACATGTTATTTAAGCATTTGGTGACAGAGATTTCTCATCAGAATCATGTCAGAATGTAAGTAGAAACATGTTGGATAGTTTTCATGAATTTTAGATGGTTTCATACTTACAAAAAGATACAAAACATAAAAATCATACATCGACGACAATATACAGTGTACATTGATTGATGTGGACTATTTTAATCGCCTTTAAGATGTATTAATTTCCATATTTTTATATATATATATTATTTTCATTTTTTTAATTCTCTAATATTTGTAAGTTTTCCAGGATTGTGGAAACCCTGACTGTTAATGGGCATATTAGTCATTCAGTAGAAACAAAATTGAAAAACTGTTGGATGTGTGTGTAAATAAATAGGTTATTATATATTAATATGAACTGCAAAAAACTTTCCCCAATTTAACATTTTTATTGGCCATTAAAAGAACAGCCACTCATGTTTCTTTAAGCATCGTTTTAGAAAGAAAATTCAGGCTATCGTTCATTGTTCAACAGCGTCACTTTATTATTTCCTCTAACAGTAATAGTGAATGACAATAAATTACAACGGTCTGCATGCTCATCTATACATTAATACATAAGCTCAGTGTACCATTCTCTTTCTAATCAACCTGCTGGAAATAAAGACAAAAAGCAGCAAAATATAAAGTGCACATCACAAGAGCTCTCCAGATTACATTCTTCAACACTTGGCACACATCATAAAACAGGTTACCATACATAAGTGAGCGAATAACGTGTTAGTAATGGATCACACACATTGACAGTCTGATCAGATTCCAGATGTGGACGGCAGAGGCGGAATACATGTATGATGAATTTGTAATTCTATGCTTAGCTTAACTGGTGTCCAGGTTTACATAAAGCAAGTTTTTCTCTCCAGTTCATAAATACCATTTTATACTAATATTCATTTATCCCATATTGCTAGTAAATGATCTGAACAAACAAATGATTTGCAGTTATGAGGGGAAAAGATCGAAGAGGCACCAAAATATTGCTGATTTCATCAAGTCACATTTCTCACACAAAAAAAATACTTTAAAAAAAAAGAAATACTATTTATACCTTCTTTTGCAGGCAGAGTTGTCTAGAAAATGGGCATATATTCAAAACAATTCATTTTTTGAAAATGTTGCCAAAAGTGTCAGCCAGATCAAGACATTTAGAACAGGGTGACAAAAATCAAACTTATAATTTATGTGTAATTCAGGATGACACTGACAGTACTCAGCTTTCATTTTCACTGATTTCCAAGTGTCATCAACCTCCTTACAGCATCCCTGTGACAATCCGCCACACACTATCAAAGACTCAGATCTCAGACCGAGTGGAATGGAGACACTGCATTACGCTTGCTTAACGTTACATGCGTCAAACCTTGCAGAGTTGTGACGAATTCCACGTTAAGTTCATGGCCTTACAACACACTGTCAGACTAAATACAAGGCACGCGAGAGACCGTTTCAAATGGACGTCTCACTTTTTGCAACTTGTGGCATGCCAAGAAAATCTGTATGGGAATCTATATAACACAATCTACAAAGAGATCAACCACTTTACACGACCTCATGTCAAGAATAAATAATTAACCCTGTATTAAATACAAAAGAAAGAGTTTGTACAAAAACAAAAGGGAGCTCTCTTTAAAGTGGCGCATGTCACTACTCTCAAAGGCAAAAAACTGACAAACAAACATGAATGACCAATATTTGGTATGCTCAAATAAATGGTTGAAAGCATGTCTTAGTGTTAGAGATTAAAAGTGCAGCAGTGGGGAGACGAGCTGCTGTCGGTTCACTCTCTATCGACCTTGCTGAAGGTACTGCTGGGTAAACATGTTTAGTTCACTGTCCAACCAGCCAGCTTTATTCCTGTCGAACAAATCACACGTTAAGAAAAGTCAAATGAACAAACATGAATAACTGAAATGATTTTAATGTGCTTTATTCTTGCTAATTATTTCTGTTTAGTTGGAATGGTTCCTCGATGCATTTCAAGCGTTTGGGGTTGATATACGATTTTTTTTAAATGTCTTTGAAAGAAGTCTAGTCACACTTTATATTAGGTGTCTTTAAAGCGTAACTCAAGCCAAAATGCAACCTAGGATCTTTTTTGTTAATCTACCCGAGGCAAACTTTCGTTAAAAAGCATAATTAGAATGGAAACGCCACTTTTAAGTTTGACCGTATATTCGTTTTAGGTTAAAATGCCTTGTGAATGGGAGTGCTTGGGGAACTTCTATGATAGCATAAAAAATCGATATTTTTAAAACACTAAGAAGGCACGACACAACATGAAACTGCTTGAAGTATCACCAGGGGCTCTACACATGAACTCCAGCATTGAGAACATTTTTTGTGTACACAGAGTTTACTAAAAAAAACGATTTTGAACGACTCACTGTCTCTGTGTCCGCCGGCATTTTGTCAGTCAAAAATAGTCGATCTCCAAATGCAACGTAACAGGGAGGAGAGTAAAGATGGAAAGCTCCTAAAGCTTAGTTCCATATAAATTCACGGATAATTTGTTGTTTTGTCGTTAGTGAAAATCAATATTGACCTTGTATTTGAAAAAGGATCCTCATATAAGAAACAATACTAAAATTCAGAGTCAGTTCATTCACATTCGGAGATCGACTATTTTTGACTGTCAAAATGCTGGCGGACACAGCTGCAGTGAGTTGTTCAAAATCTTTCTTTTTAGTAAACTCCGTGTACACAATGTTCTCAATGCTGGAGTTCATGTGTAGAGCCCCTGGTGATACTTCAAGCAGTTTCATGTTGTGTCGTGCCTTCTTAGTGTTTTAAAAATAGCAATTTTTGATGCCATCACAGAAGTGCCCCATGCACTCCCATTCAAAAGCACTCCCATTTGACCGAAAACGAAAATATGGTCAAACTTAAGTGGCGTTTCCATTCTAATTATGCTTTTAAACGAAAGTTCGCCTGGGGTAGATTAACAAAAAGACCCTAGGTTGCATTTTGGCGAGAGTTACCCTTTAACTACTATGTACTTCCATAAAAAAAAAAAGTAACACTTTATAATAAGTATACAGTAATAAAGTACTTACAAATCATTAACAAACTATTAGTTTATAGTTAATTCATAGTTAATATGTTTTAGACTCTTCACTGTTAAAGGAGAACTTGGTAACTTTTTTAACGTAATAAAACTGTCTAGAAATCATTTGGATGGTTAAACAACCTGTTCTGGTGATATTGGTGACTTTCCCCGCTCCCCCCAGCGTTCCCAGGCGGAAAACCAACCTTGCAACTTGGGGACTACCGTCCCGGCAAGATAGAAATTGGAAGTCTCGTGAGAAGCGAGAACGAGAATGAGAACGAGCGCGAAACACAAATTGCTTTACGGCAATTCGACATAAACACACACGCATGTATGATGTATTACCAGATTACCCACCTCGGTAGACATAGCTCCACACGATACAGTTGGCTTGCTCTGATCAAAACAAACGCACATGAGCAGCGGTAGAGAGGGGGAGGAGGCCGCCGCAAGTGAGTTTTTTACGACCGTGTTGTGAAATATACGCCCCCCCACAGCTGTAGGGGGAGCTCGTGGGGAAAACATGCGACAACAAAAGGGAAAATCAGCGAAGAAGTGAGTAGAGTTCGCTAGAGTTACCGAGTTCTCCTTTGATATATTAATAGGCTATATACAAATAGTGAGTTCTTCATTCATTATTTAATTAATTAGCTTCAAAACATGCAGCGCATATTTATATAATTTATTCCTATGATGGCAAAGCTGGTTTTCAGCAGTCATTACTCCAGATTTCAGGATTATTTGATGAATATGTTTGTAATATCACTTTTGATCAAATTAAAATCAGTGTATTCTTTTTTTTTTTTATGTTATCGACCCCAAACTTTTGAACTGTAGTGTATATGTTGTCTCAGTATAATAAGATCCATTCATGAACAAGATTACAAATAAACTAAGTCCACTGCTGCTAAACATAAAACACATTACAGTTAATGAACATGTCCCACACACTCTCACCTGAGCAGTTTAGCTTTACTCTGCAGGGAGTCCAGCTGTTGGATCTTGCTGTTCAGATCCCGGATTTCATCCTCCAGCTGCTGTCTGGTCACGTCCACCTGCTGACACAGCTGAGAGAAGGTGCTGGCCAGCTCCCTGTGTCAAACAACGGTTGGGTTTTGTAATAAAGCAGGTTGGATTCAACAACGTTTAAAAAACGCATTTCTCTGAACACAACTACAGAAAGCAAATCTCTTTAAAAAAAATAAGTACTTCATAAATTGTTCATATTTTAATTTTCTCCACCAGAGGGCAGTAGTGAAGAAGTGTTCAAGTGCCAGTGCTTGTAGAATTCTCTGAATAACACAACATTTGGACTAACATCACGGTTCAGATTAACTCTAGTTTTATCAATCAACCTACACTCAGAATTATACTGGACTAAAAGGCTTTGTTTGAATTGAAAAAGACTTTCACACACCATGTAAGACATCTATTTTACTATCTTACATGATGGGATTTCTTTGTTTGATGGATATACACTACTATTCTAAAGTCTGAGGTCAGTATTTCTTTTCTGGAAGAAATTAATAATTTTACTCAACATCACAGCAAGATTAATTAAATTGATCAAAAGTGACAGTAAAGACATTAAATGCTTGATCATTCTTTTCATGTGTTTTCACGTGTTTATATATATATATATATAATAGATAGATAGATAGATAGATAGATATAGATAGATAGATATAGAACAGTGTGTTTACTGTATTTTTGATCAGACAAATGTTGCATTACTGAGCACAACAGACCTCTTTCAGAAACAAAAAAATCTTACTGACCCCAAATTTTATAATATTCCAATTTTAGGGTAATTAATAAAAATAAAAATAAATAGTTGATTTGACCACTTCTGGTACATAATTTATAAACCGATTTGACACGACACTTCTTTGCTGCAGCAGAGGTAGATTGAGACTCACTGCTGAACCTGATGGCTGCAGTTGGACCCCGTGTAGCTGACGATGAGCTGTAGTTTCTCGCTGGCGTAGTCCACAAACTGTCTTTTAAACGCTCTCTCTTTGGCCCTAGTGGTCCATGTGAGTCTCTCATACACGTACAGCAGGCCATAGAGACCCACAGACAGAGCAATGAGCCTCCAGCCCACTGCTTTCCAGATCTGAGACAGAAAGACAATCACACGTCCATTTCAGCAAATACTACAACAATTATAATGACTGAAGTTATTAGACAAGCAGATGACATGAGGGTGAAGAAATAATGGCAAAATATCCGTTTGCAGGTTAACTATACAAAACAGTTCAAAAGATTGAAGATTGAAGTCCCTTATGCTCACCACAGCTGCATTTATTGAATCACACATACAATAAAAACAGGAATATTGTGAAATATTATTACAATCTAAAATAAATCTTTTCTATTTGAATATATTTTAAAATGTAATTTATTCCTGTGATGCACAACTGAATTTTCAGCATCATTACTCCAGTGTCACATGACCCTTCTAATATGCTGATTTGCTACTCAAGAAGCATTTCTTATTTTCACTGTTAAAAAACAGCTGCTTAATACTGTTGTCTTAACAGTGCAAACTGCTATTTCCCCCAGGTTCTCAGGCATGTGATCAGCTAAAGACAAAAAAGTAGGAAAAACCCCAACCCAACCTAAAAGTCAGTATCGGACTTCTTCTAAATATATTAAAATAGAAAACAGTTATTTTAAATTGTACTTACATTTCACAATATGACCGGTTTTACTGTATTTTTGATCAAATAATGCAGCCTTGGTGGCAGTGTATATATTGTAGGAACACATACATTTTGGTGTGTTTGAGATATTTGGTATGCTCTTACCACTCCTCCAACAACTATAATGCCCATTGATGTCCGAGAGGTGAGTGATGCCAATCCTGTTACCATAGAAACCATAAGCTCTTCCTGGGTCATGGATCCTTGAGGGAAAGGAGGCATACTGGTGCTGACCGGAGTGATGGCCAGGGGTCTGGGAACCTGTCAACACAACACACATCTCTATCAATTAGAATCAAAGCACGGGTGAACACACATCAATGCGATATGGACAAAAAGACTGCTATTTAAAAATGTGAAGTCTGCATGTTCTGTGAGTTTCAGAGTGAATAAGCAGTGCAGTCTCATCTACTACAGATACTCAAGCATGTGACACTCGTGGTGTTTTCAGTGTCTGTCATCTCGCTATATGAGGGCATGAACACATGAACTTTATCTCCAAAGCTGCTCTGAGAGTTCACAGTATTTCACCACTTCATTTGATTAAAAAAAACTATCATCATAACTAGGGGTGTGACGAGACACTTATGTCACGAGACGAGACACGAGATTGGGTTCACGAGAATGAGACGAGATTTTTGCACAATATTTGATAGAAATCCTCAATGACATTCATGACTGGAAAAATAGTCTGCAGGTGCATTTTGAAATGTTTTAACTAATAATCTTCTAATGAATGTCATTTCAGCTCTACTTTATGAGTATGAATTATCAAATGCATTAAAAGACAACAATATACAAGCACTGTAAAAGGTTTTGCCACAAACTCAACTGACTGGCTTTTCTCCTGTATGATTTCACATGAGTCACTCACTGAACATTTATGAGCTTCCAGAACTTCTGATTGAGGCCGTGTGTGACCTCCTACTTAAACACCTTTCCACAAATTGAAAATAAAAACAGTATAAATAACAAAAATAAACAGTTTTCTCTTATCAGACGCTTAGACTCTGACGAATCCTCCGCGATCAGTAAACTGTGATTCCTGCTAATAAAAGGGCCCTATGAAATTTGGGATTTAAAAAAAAATATATACATTTCATAGCACGCCAAGGATGCTTTCGATGGAAAAATCTGAAAATTATTACAAAAGGACCAAAATTAACATGGTTACCTGGTCATTGTAGCCCATGAGGGCGCGGCGTGTGTTTTTGGGACCCAGGAAGCGGTTGACCAGCATGGTCCATCCCAGGGAGAAGTGAAAGCTGATGTCTTCCTGGAAGTCACTGCAGAGTTTGTCACAGTTGAGGTCGTAGCTGAGGGCGAAGCACTGCCTGGGCACAATCTTATCCACCTGCTCTCGAATGCCGATGGGCAGCAGAGGCTTCAGACCCTCTGGAACGATCACAAGCGTCTCGTTAACCTGCTGCTGTTACTGGTTGTTTGAAAGCTCACTGAATGAGAGAGATACTGACCTATCATTTCAGTCTGTGTGGTTTGCAGCGATGAAGTTATCGCACTGGAGCATCTCTCTGACATATTCCTGCCAAGACCTTCCTCTATGTGCCTGTGGAGCTCCTAAAATCAATAATTCCAGCAAAACATGACAAAAAAATTAAAAATTAGCTACCAAAGACAACACATTAACTACAAAATGAATACATTTTAAAAATCCTTAGATTAATCACTATTAACTGATTGTATCTGTATACAGCCCTATGTAAAACTGAAAGTAAACAAGGACAATGACATTTTTGGGAAGCTGGGGGATTTCCATGCGGAGAGTTACATGTTGACACTAAACATGAATCAACAGTAGATAAAGCAGCGTACAAATAAAGAGAAGACAAGGGTGGACAACTGGAGGAGGTCCAATTCAAGTCCAACTCACATTCTTGTATACTTTGAGCACCACTTGTGAAGGATGAAAGTCCATGTGGTAGTCATCCACTAGTACAGCCAGTCTCCGGATCTCCTCTGCCATAGCATTAGATACCTACACATCCAGATGAGCAGGTTCAAAGGTGGAAACAACCTTTCTTGCAAACTTGCAAATGCAAGTTTTACTATGCTTGCAACTTAAATTGTAAACAAAAATACATTTCTATGAACAACTATACTTCCAGTATAGTAGTACATTCATCACATTACCCCATCATTATAGTATATTAGACTATAGGATATTAGAGTGGATTTGTATGATGTGCCAAAAAAAGTCTGACATTATATGTATACATTTACATGAAGTTTAAATGTTTTATTTCAGCCAAACTAAAACAAAAATTTGTTCTTTAAAAATGTCATGGAACCGATTAAGTCCAACTGAAATAGCTGATTTTTGAAATCTGATATTTGCAACGCCCAAAGTACATTTTGTTTTTAATGCATACACTAGGGTATGTGTACATTGCACTAATGCACGGTAAGTGCATACTGTACACACACAGCCCAATCTTTCTAACTTTGTATACTCTGTTTGCTCAGGTCTGAAAGGCAAAACAGAGACACATTAGACTTTAGCTAACATTTCTGAAAAAGACAGAAAAAACAAGCGAGCATCACCTGTTTCTCGACCTCCTCTGTGATCTTTTTGATTTTGCTCTTGCAGTCCAGTGTGAGCAGATCCAGCTGTTTATCGATGAACTCCAGCCTGTCCTCCCTCTCCTCCTTCATCTCTAAACAATGAATCCTGAACAACACACAAGAAATCATTATACTAAACATTCATTTCAGTCTATGCATAGTCAACTATCATTCAAATATAACAAACCAAATTCTTTTTAATAATACTATCTAAGAATGTTAGCTTGATTCCTGATCACTGTATCCTTACCAAGTGTGATGGCAAGTAAACACACAACTCTACATTTTATTTTATTTTCCACATTGAATAGTCCTGTACAGACTGAAAACTCAATGGATTAAAATATATGGACTAATGGACTACACATTCTCTTTTTTTTATTGATTATTTAAAAAATGATCATGCAATTCGCTTCTTCACTTCATATTAATTTAACTAAATGGTTACAAATACACCTAGGTGATAATACAAATATTTTTTTTGTATTAGAGGACCATTTCAACCATTAATTCATTATATTTATATAGCGCTTTTCTGGGTACTCAAAGCGTTTTACATGGAAGGGGGAACCATTGTTGCTAATAGTCCAAATAATAATAATTAAAATATTAAGATATTTCCACATTGTTTTGGCACAAATGAACAAGAGAAATAATGGTTTATGACAATATACATTAACGCTGTTTTATAAAATAAATTGATACTTCATTTTAGCAAAAATTACAGTTAATACACTTACGTTACAAAAGATTAATATTTTATAATGTTCTGCCTATCAAAGAATCCCGAAAAAGACGCTTTACCATTTTTTCCACACTTCATTAAGCAGCACAAGCATTTTCAACTGTGATAATAAAAATAACCAAATCAGCATATTAAAATGATTTCTGAAAGATCATGTGACACTAAAGACTGGAGTAATGATGCTGAAAATGTAGGATTTTAAAAAATATATATTTTTAAATAATTTTAAAGTGTAATATTTCACAATATTACCGTATTTGACTGTATTTTCATCAAACAAATGCAACCTTTGTGAACATAAGAATCTTCTTTCCACAACTTAAAAAAATCTTACCAATCCAAAACTTTTAAACAGTAGTGTTTATAATGAAAATATTTTATTTTTATACACAAAATATATCAATATATCGTCAAACACATCTATTCATCTACAAATATCAGTTTCGTTTGATTCAACCAATTAATTCTGTTCATTTGAAAAAAAGATATTTGAAATTATTCTGAGAAAAGAATCTCATAGTTCAATTGCGAGACGAGGAAGGACCACAACACCAGTCTAAATGTGATGTCTTTAAGAAATTTAAAGGCCAAGTAAAAAGCTCATAAAAATCACTGCAAAATTTTAATTTATATCGCCAGATAAAAAGCAAGTAAGTTGGGGATATTAGCGATGTGCACGAGTACTCGAGTACTGGGACGTGACAGCGACAACTGATCAAGAAAATGATGATCGCTGTGACTTTAAAACATACATTTCTTTTTTTTCTGATTGGTTACTGCGGCATAATGGGCGGTACCTGAGGTCTGATTGGTTAGCGTTAGGACAGCATGCCGTGCATTTGCGTCCTTTTGTGCAGATACAAGTTGTAATGTTACGTTTATGTTGTGTATCAAGGATATTTGATTAATCTCATTTAGGATGTGTCATAGAACAGGCTTCAGATTACTGTTGTTCATTCACTCTTCAGCTTCACCTTTCTTTTTCAAAAATATTGATAATCTAGCAGTGCATATTTTGATAGGGACGTAATATTTTTACTTACATTAACATTAACGTAACGGTTTTAATTAAAATATTTTGCCATTATTATCGCCATGACGGACACGCCACACCCCTATCTATCAGTACTCGAAATGAAAAAATTAATAAAAATACCCATCCCTACTGGATATCATCACTAATTTCAAAATCTGACTCTACTATTTATATCACTTCCTCAGATTGTAATAGCACAATCAGGCACTAAGCTAATGTCAATGTCACCATTGGATCAGTGTTTAGTGTGATGGATTACTGCTAAGAAAAGCAGGCGCCTTTGCGCTCACCTCTGCTCTTGAGCTGCAATGTGCACAGAGTCCATGATCAGACGCAGAGCTTCAGAAATCTGCTTGGCTCTCATTGTGTGCTGCTCAAACTTAGTCTTCACTGCTGACTGGGAGATGCACTCCTGTAAGCATACACGTATATATGACAGTCAGACAAACACACAGACACATTTAAACCAATCACACTCCCGAAACCCAACAACACTCACCTCAAAACGCCTTTCAAAGTTCTGAAACTCAAACATTCTCGCTTGAAAACCTTCAGCCAGAGCACCACCTGAAAATCCAACAAGAATGGCTTTACAGGGGTCATGTCATGGAAAAGAGGACTTTTCTTGCTCTTTCAAAATAAGAGTTTGATGCTTAAATGTACATATACATTAAAGTTTACAATGTTCACATGATCACATTAAAGAATATTTGACTCAACAACTGTAATGCAGTTTTTCCCAAAATGGGGGTTCGCAAAATCCTAGGCGTTCAATGATGAAAAAACGAATAATTATTAATTACATCAAATGAAACGCTCAAATAAATGGGGCTGCACAATTAATCGAAAACTGAAATCACAATATAGCTTAAAACGACTATCAAATCAAATGCTGAGATTTATTAAGACTTCAAGTTTTGAAGGCATAGATATTAGTATTATAACTATCAAAGTGTCAAATAAAAATGTTATTATAATATTATCTATTGAGTTTAATATTATTGGATTCCTTAAACACCAGTGTGAATGTACTGAGATTCTAGACTAAAGAGGTTCAAGTCCTCTTTAATGTCCATTTACATTATATCGCAGTTCAAATCGCATTACTGTATAGTGTTTTGTTGTGGAGCCCTAAATATAAAGAATTTTAAAATAAAAACATTCAAAAATACTTAATATTGTAAATACTTAACGTCTAAAGGGTTTTAGCTATAAAAAAGTTTGTAACAAATCTACCTGCTTCAGGCATTCCCTGGGCTTTCTGGACACGTGCCTGAAGAACTTCTTTAGCAGAGACGAAGAAGATCCGATCACTGGCCTGAGCGCGATCCACCACCCGCAGCTCATCCACTAAAAAACTAGAGCAGCGGTCCATGTGCTGCCGTCTCACCTGACAAACACACAAGTTTCCTTATTAAGAGTGCAAAAACACCATGTATCATTTACCCTTGGTTTAAAAAAACGCTACTAAAAGGTCCAATTTGTTTGCTTGATTTAATGTGTAAAACAGACATAAAAAACTTAAAGCTTCACCTTGTCCTTTATTTATAAAAAAAAAAAAAAAAAAAAAAAAATTCATGCTTACAGTATTAGGTTTAAATATCAGGGATGCTAACGGTTTAAACCATCTCAGGGTTAACAGACTAAGAGAATGTGTCATGTAAGTCCCACCTCTTCCATGTACTCGGGCTCGCTGGCTGAGGCGTCCCAGCGGTTGTTCAGGATGAAGATATTGGGACTGGAGAGACGCTCGTTCACTTTGTGAAAGAATGATTTTTCCTTTAAGAGGGCAGAGGGGAGACATATTTTAATAAGCTGACACCAGTGAGTCCACTATAAAATTACTTGACAACCTCACAAAGACTGGAGAAAAATAGAAGTTAATCATGTTAATCAGTCATATTTTGCACTGCAATAAAGATTTATACACACATCTTAACCACACATGAAATCAGTGCGAATACTACTGCACTTTATCTGTGTCCATAATGCTGTAATATATATAGAAAATATTGTGTGAAGCTTCTGCTCCCACATTTAATTAGCCTTAGAACTGAAGTTCGTATTAAACTCACCGTTTGCATTAAAGTTGACTCTGAATTGGCCACCAGCACAAAAACGTCAGCGTCAAGGCAGAATTTGTCAATCCAGCTGTCCAACTCTGTTGTGACATCGATGCCAGGGCTTGAAGAGGAAGATTTCATAAAAGTTTCAGAAAGACAGATATTACTAATGTGACTTCTTATGCACTAAATTAGTTATATAATGCAGTAGGCTTATAATGCCATTGCATTGGTATCCTTAAACATCATATTTATATTAAAAAAAGGATCCAGCAAAGCAAATTTAATAAATAAATATATGCTAACAAAGTTGAATATGTGCAGAAATGAACGATCTTAAAATCACAACAGGCAATGTATTATGTTAAATTACGACATTTCTGATAATACATTATTTCCTAAAAATATGTCAGTATGTCTCAGGCCTCACAGCCGAACTGTCCGGTTTACCTGTCCACAAGTACCAGGTCATCCCGTAGCAATGCACACTTTGCTTTAGGCCACATGACACACACAAGACTGCCTGCATCCAAATCCTCATCCTGATGTAATGCATGGGCCAACTGGTTCACCGTCTGCCAACACACACACACATGTACACACACACATTAGCATTAGTTTTAATCAGACTTTTTTTTAAATGAACTGAAATTTAAGGAGTCCTGTCATGGAAAACATTATTTTACTCACTCTTTTCAAATACACATGACATACTGTGCAGAAGTCACAAGCACAGAGGTTAGCCAATCAAAACAGAGGTCCCTAGATACAAAGCGAGTGAGCAAGAGGGAGATTTGAAGAAAGACTAGAAAGAGAGATGGCTGAGAGACATTACAAAAGAGAAAAGGTCAGAGGAATATTAGTGGAAAAAAAGGGGTTATGATCAGGCAAGAGCTTTTGGAGCCGTGTTAATATTAGAAAAGCTTTCGAGCATTAGAGAGACCAAAACAGGAAGGCCTGAAATCAGATGCTGAGGTTTTGCTGTTTCTGCTCCATGCGAGTAACATGGTTTTACTGTTTCACAGAACCAAGATATGCTGTTGTTGAAATGTTAGCTTCAGTAACAGGACTTGAGTGTCATTGTTTGTCCAGATCTGTGTGTTGCTGGCGACTAACAAAGAACTCTTACTTGCATACTCTTGTGTAGTGCATGCTCATTTTTTGTTCTTCCTTGTCATTTGTTCATTATCTTCGCTTTACTTTTCGTGAAGCATTATTTTGCTTCGCTTCAGTTATGATAAAGAGACATCCAATCTTGCATTGTGTGTTCATGCATTTTGGGGGCGGAGCATTGAAGGGAGGAGTGTGTGTTTGTTTCGCTTACTGCACCTTTAAAGGGAGGCACAATTCTCAAATAACTTAGAGCCACAACATCTCAGAGCTGTGCTTTAGTGTACTGACAGTCAAGCACTGTAAAACCCCTCTTTAAAAAGTTTACAAACAGCTTGCGCCAGCGCAAACAATCTTTTGGCGTCAGGATTGACTAAAGACAGTGAAAAAGAGCACTGAAAAGGTGTGGACAGTTAATTTTGCGGCTGACCTTATTGCATAATGCATTCACGCTACTTTAGCCTGTTGTCTCTTCATTCATCTCATTTAAAGCGGAATGCACAGGTGTACCTCTGAGGTGTTGTGGAGAGTATTTTCTGGAGTCTGTTGCCGATTCTTTACTAAGGTGATACATTTTTTGTTTTGTTTAGCAGTTTACAGCATTAAAGTTAGATTTTATTTCTTATTATTTCATGTAATGATAATAATGAGATCAAATGGCTGGTTGGTTCTGTAACAATCAGTGGAAGTTACCTCACTTCCTGTCAGTGTTTGTCCATGTTACACACCTTGTTGCAAACCTGCTGATTCCGGTTTGCAAGTGAATGGAGAAGGGGAAACTCCTAGGTAATAAAACAAACAAATCCGGCAAAGCTTCATCCAGCAATAAAAGCTAAACTAAAGCTTATCATAGTCGCAGCTTTGGGGCGACACATGGTTTGATGCCATGTGCATTATTCTCATCTCTACGTTTAAATGCAAGAATTAAAATAAATAAATCTTTGCTGTGAACATTCGTCTAATTGTGTCTTTCTCCTTTTCATGCACCTCTGATAAACTGGCAAGTACAGTGACATGCTCATTCCCAGCATTCTTCTACAGTGAACAATGTGCTTTTAGGTATAGCATGCACGTTTCCTCAGCCCTGTAATATATCAATGCAGAGGAAAGGTCATGAGACGAGTCTTAAATGACAAAAACGTGCAACCTTGTGACAGCTGGCAGGAAAAGGCCCCTGACCCATGTGGGTTTAATTATAGACTGGAGCTCATGTACAGTCAGCCAAGATCTAGAGACATTAATTTAGCACAACACAAGTTGTTGCCGTATTGCCCATCACAGACCACATCTGCTCATTGTTTTCCAATTTTATCACATAGTATGGTACAAAAACTGAAGCACAATATATTAATGACAGTATCAGTATTGCCATTTACATGTCTAAATGAGGTAACATGCATGCATAAAAGGGAGTAATGTACAAAAAAAAGCTTGCACAACCATAACTTATATTTCTTTTTTAAATAATTCCAAATTGAAAAAATGTTTTAGAGTAACAAGTAAACTTTAATGTTTTATTTTTTCTAAAAAAAAAATAATTTTTTTTATTCTCATTTTTGCTGATTTTCACAAACAAGTAGTTCACAATCAGTTCTCTCTAAATTATATCACACTTTTAGGCCGCATTTACACTGCATGTCTTGATGCCCAATTCCGATTTGCTGACTATATCCAATTGTTTTGACGACCAGCTCACATCATCTTTTAAAAGTGACCCATATCCGATATCTGCATTTACCCTAAACAACACAAGGTAGACGCACTGACCCAGAATACTTAGGCCGAAAAGAAAGTAAAAATGGCGCCAGTTGCAATGGACACGGATGAAATTATAATACAAATTTTGCTTTCCGCACCATCTTTAAAGGTCAGCAAAACATTGGGTTGAGCCCTCATCCTCCATTGAAAAGAGTCATGTGATCGAGGTTTGTGTCCACCTGAGTTGACGTCATTCGCCACGTCACTTTTACAATGACGTACGACTCGCATTGACAGGAATATCCGATCTGTCCACTTACATGGCAGATGCAAATGCACGTATCTGATTCATATCAGATTTATTTCCACATATTTGAATGAGGCCTGAAACCGATCTGAGAATAACAGAATCAAAGTGCTTTTTTTCCTGCTTACACGTTCGTGGGTCATATCCGATCTGTGCCACGAGGGAGGAAAACATTGGAATTAGGGTCACTTGAACCATGTAAATGAAAAATATCAATATTATTTACCATTTTCATTAACAGTGAAAAATTGCCACAACATTAAAGGAACAAAATTCGAACAGTTAATTTACTTTTGATTATAGTCAAAGTAATTTCTCATCAACTGAATCTCTGCCTGTGATTACAAACTCTAAACGGGAGAATCAACTGTTTTATAAACTGATTTATAGAGTTTGATGTTAACATGTTAAATAATGCTGAGCGATCTCTATTTTTCCAAATTCTTAACAAAAACTCCAGCGTTAAGTGCAACGTTGAGTGCATTCTGACCTAAACGCATTTCTCGTCATTTCTGAGAGAACTGTTGCATCGTTAATGAAGCAACAGATGCCAAAAGCTCAGTTTTTGCTTTAACATTCTGTAGCGAATAACTGACATTAATAACTGACTCCTTCACCAGCACAACTCTCGTGCAAAGTTTGCAAACTGCTTGTGTGATATCCATGGGCTCACCTTTTGGGTGAAATGCTTCCTATGCGACGTGACATTTTTCTTTATCACCATCTTTGCTCGCAAAATGATAGAAAACGAACTAAGTAAATAATTAATTAAATAAATGAGTATATATACACACAAGTAAATGAATGATTCAATAGGTACACTTTTGAATCCCCCTCCTGATAATAGTGTGTATCGCCGATCTCACAGGCTGACGATAGACCGATATGACTATGGAGCATTGCACACAACACTAGTTGCAAGCATACACCAGAGAGTAAAGGATCACAAGTAATAAAGCTACAAGACTTGGGGAACTGTATGACCTTTGGCCAACTCTTGGGATGGAGTGCATTTGTTTAAGTCATCATTGTGTGTACATGCACTCAGGCAGGACAGAAATGGCCTCTTTCAGACACTGCGAAAAGCATTAAGAGAACGACTGTGTCCCACATCCTGAAGAGTGTATACACACACACACACACACACACACACAAAAGCATCTATCATCCAGATGCTATGTTCACAATGTCTGTAGGCTAACTGGACTAAATTTAGCTAGTAGCCATTGTTCTGTATGTTCAGTCAGGTGAAAACAAACCCCGACCAACGCCAACGGGTAACACACTGATCCGACAAAAAACCCAACAAACGTGTTTGTTGGCGTTTGTCTGTGCGACGTGAATTGGCCTTTATACTACGGTTCTGGTTCATTTATTGTTGTAGGCTGTAAGGACCTTTGCAATAAGTCAAATAAAGTGGCGAAGTGATATGGAACCGTCATGCGGTCGACAGACCTGGAACTACTTCATAGCTATGCGTTTACTGGAAAATAATTGCACTCCTTAGAATGTTGTCAACCAATCAAAATCAAGCATTCAACACCATTTTCATCCCATGCGCAGATGAAGAAAAGAACGCACAGATGAAACAATACAATAAATGCAGCCATGTTATCCTACATTCAGAAGAGAGTGCCTGATGTTTGGGAACGCAATCGTGCAAGACAGTTCTGGGAGTCCAGCTGGTTAATCCAATTATCCAGCCAGATGATCTGTTGAGGCAAAGTCACATGGATTTTGTTGCCAATCCAGGAATTGATTTGGTAAATGTGTTTCTATCATAGCTTATGTGCATGATTTTTATTTTTTTATTTTAAAGAGCTTGTTTTTTTATGCGCAATTTTATATTTTATGCACATCTTCACACTTCCATTCTTTCCAGTTTTTTTATGCGATATCATAAAATTCACACAAAAATGTGTGAATGGAAAATTAGCTATTGTTAGCTGCTGATATTATGCTTCATCTATTGTTGTGCAAATGTACAAGTCAACATGTTTCTTTGTTTTTCACCTATAAATTTAATTATTCTCATCTCTACGTTTAAATGCAAGAATTAAAATAAATAAATCTTTGCTGTGAACATTCGTCTAATTGTGTCTTTCTCCTTTTCATGCACCTCTGATAAACTGGCAAGTACAGTGACATGCTCATTCCCAGCATTCTTCTACAGTGAACAATGTGCTTTTAGGTATAGCATGCACGTTTCCTCAGCCCTGTAATATATCAATGCAGAGGAAAGGTCATGAGACGAGTCTTAAATGACAAAAACGTGCAACCTTGTGACAGCTGGCAGGAAAAGGCCCCTGACCCATGTGGGTTTAATTATAGACTGGAGCTCATGTACAGTCAGCCAAGATCTAGAGACATTAATTTAGCACAACACAAGTTGTTGCCGTATTGCCCATCACAGACCACATCTGCTCATTGTTTTCCAATTTTATCACATAGTATGGTACAAAAACTGAAGCACAATATATTAATGACAGTATCAGTATTGCCATTTACATGTCTAAATGAGGTAACATGCATGCATAAAAGGGAGTAATGTACAAAAAAAAGCTTGCACAACCATAACTTATATTTCTTTTTTAAATAATTCCAAATTGAAAAAATGTTTTAGAGTAACAAGTAAACTTTAATGTTTTATTTTTTCTAAAAAAAAAATAATTTTTTTTATTCTCATTTTTGCTGATTTTCACAAACAAGTAGTTCACAATCAGTTCTCTCTAAATTATATCACACTTTTAGGCCGCATTTACACTGCATGTCTTGATGCCCAATTCCGATTTGCTGACTATATCCAATTGTTTTGACGACCAGCTCACATCATCTTTTAAAAGTGACCCATATCCGATATCTGCATTTACCCTAAACAACACAAGGTAGACGCACTGACCCAGAATACTTAGGCCGAAAAGAAAGTAAAAATGGCGCCAGTTGCAATGGACACGGATGAAATTATAATACAAATTTTGCTTTCCGCACCATCTTTAAAGGTCAGCAAAACATTGGGTTGAGCCCTCATCCTCCATTGAAAAGAGTCATGTGATCGAGGTTTGTGTCCACCTGAGTTGACGTCATTCGCCACGTCACTTTTACAATGACGTACGACTCGCATTGACAGGAATATCCGATCTGTCCACTTACATGGCAGATGCAAATGCACGTATCTGATTCATATCAGATTTATTTCCACATATTTGAATGAGGCCTGAAACCGATCTGAGAATAACAGAATCAAAGTGCTTTTTTTCCTGCTTACACGTTCGTGGGTCATATCCGATCTGTGCCACGAGGGAGGAAAACATTGGAATTAGGGTCACTTGAACCATGTAAATGAAAAATATCAATATTATTTACCATTTTCATTAACAGTGAAAAATTGCCACAACATTAAAGGAACAAAATTCGAACAGTTAATTTACTTTTGATTATAGTCAAAGTAATTTCTCATCAACTGAATCTCTGCCTGTGATTACAAACTCTAAACGGGAGAATCAACTGTTTTATAAACTGATTTATAGAGTTTGATGTTAACATGTTAAATAATGCTGAGCGATCTCTATTTTTCCAAATTCTTAACAAAAACTCCAGCGTTAAGTGCAACGTTGAGTGCATTCTGACCTAAACGCATCTGATGGGTCATTGCATTGACAAAGTTTCAAGAACACGTTGTAAATAGAAACCATTGCTTCACAGAGGACTCACACGTACACCCTGGAGTGGCTTACTTTCTTCAGAAATTTAAGTTAAACTTTCAACATTATCGTGATATCACGACATTCCTTGATTTTATAATGTCAGCAAAATTATCACACTATGTACTAATATTTGATTTATCATTGAGCCCTATTGGTAAGCTAACAACACTCCAAAATTAAGTAGTGTGCATACAAAAAGGGCATACTAAATATACACTTCGATATAAAACAACATTTCTCTTGCCTCATTCACCACCATCTTGGATTTATTTTCTCATAAGCTACATTTACAATCACCCCAAAAAATCCATTGGTCAGTTAAAGCCTTCATGTAAACACTGAATGAGTCAGACTGAAAACGACAATTATACTCACGGAGAATAAAGTTTAGGGTTCATATGTACACAGAACTTTCAGAATCTGAAATTGGATTGGACTCATTCAGACTGACAAAAGTGAGTGCATCAAATACATACTGAGCTTGTCGTACCACAATTTGGACACTTGATGCTTCCTGATTAACTTGACACTTTATGACCAGCCTATGATACCTTAAGATGCTGCCTTCATAGACAGCTCAGAAGGTTTTGTAACTGAGCCTGTGTAGTGTACACTATAGGTTTACTCAGAATAAGTATATGGTTTCGGCTTTGTCAATATCGCAACACTACATGGCCACAATTTTAGTCTCAATGTTCATGAAATCTGTAAGAACACAAGTTTAGCTCTACAGCGTGTCTTCTCACTTGTCAGACTGAAGAGATTACACACCATCATTAACACCTCCAGTGAGCAAAGCTCATTTATGGCTGCTATGGGGAGATGCACTATGTTATGCAAGAGGCCAATTTACATTCCCCATCCCCAATCTGACTGAACATGTTAGACACACCCAAACACTCAAACAAAAGAGATCCAGAATCACTTAGGAATGGCTTTATGAAAATAAGAAGGAAAAGTTTTTACTTTAACACTCTTTCTTTCATCCGATCCTTCGGTAAGCAGGAATGCCTCATTGCCATCGGTGCCTTCCACCCGTAAGAAGCAGTTGGTGGTGTGTCCGATTCCAGATGGCAGCACTTTGTCCCAGAGCATGGCGTTAATGACGGAGCTCTTCCCGTTACTGGTTCTGTAAATGCAAAAGGTGTGACTTAACCCAAAGTAATTCAGTTTTGACATGAACGCTTAAGCTGATCAGCACAGTCCCAGGGCTCCGCACTAACATTTGAGAGCAGTAGCACTGGGGAGTGGGAGAATTTTTTATCATAAAGGTAATTTAATCATAAAATTACTTTTGTTTTGCATTAATAAGTGCAGTAACTAATAAAATCACATGTTTATTTCTTGGAAATACACATTTGACAGTCAAGCACTGTGCTTGAGTTGAGATGCAGATCAAATAAATTTGTAAAGAAAATTTCACAAGATCTAGCAGTGAAGTTATTAATACTGCGCCAAATTCAAACGCTTTCTCAACTGATCTCCCACCTCTGTGTAGTAACGTGTCGTGTGATCGAGAATGGATCGAGTAAACCTGTTCTGAGCCACAGACTGTAATATTCTGAGCTCGCGCTGTGCTGTAAAATATTGGTCTGAGCTTATAAACTGTCCGCGCTGCACAGCTCAAACGAGAAGCACGGTTTCATTTCGTTTGCCGTTTGATGTTTTTCATGTGCAGCAGAAATGGCAGCTCTTATTTGTAGACAACGTGGTGGTTACACCAATGCGACATCTAACAAAATGTAGTTGCACCGGCAAGAAACAAGGTCGCAAAATGCAACCATTTGGTTGCAGTCTGGAGCCCTACAGTCCGCTGATGTCTGCGTGCAGCCTGATTTTTGTGACCGCGTGTACTTGTGCAACAGCGCATGTGTGAGTGCAACTGCATCGGCATGGGGGGAAAAAAACCCAGCAGTGATTTCTTTTATTAATGTTATTTTCAAAGCTTTCAGTGTACTTTTACAATAAAAGGAACTTTATTAACATTTATTTAGCTCTAACAAGTAACAAATACAGTTTTTGCTCAATACTAACTGAAATGAAAACCAATTCATTTATAATTCCTGCACACGAGAGACTTGGTGTTTTTCCATACGTAGGAAAAAAAAGATATGTAGATCAGTATTGGCCATTGGCCAAAATGAGCATATCGGCAAAAATCCAATATCATGCATCCTATTACACGCACAACTGTGCCGTGGATTGAGCGGAACATGGACAATTAAGTATACCCGATACCTTTGTGCACAGCATTTCACAGTATTCTACATTTGAGTGGTGAATGTGGATGGTCAACAAAAGCACTCTAGAAGTGTAAACTATGTCCAGTGTCTGTGCTGTATCTCTCCAGAAGTTGTCACCAATAAAAAAATGATTTGTACTAGTTTACTCTAGAGTTGCATGTATCTCTTAACTCCCTCACACAAGCGGTCATCAATGTGGACAGCTATTGTTGTTTCCAGTAGTTTTGTTTTGTTCTGTTGTTTCTTTTTCGACTGTGAAACCATAGTTTAATATCTATGCATACCTTTAGCAATCTTTATCTAATGCTAATATCTTTAGCATCTATGCATGCTATGGACTATGAAACCATAGCAGTGCTGCCACCTTCTCCACAAACTAATTAGCGCAAACAAATGTCAAGGGATATATATGCAAGCTGAGCATACAGAGTACGCACTGTGAGAAAATCTGGCTGTGCAAAATGTAATAACCAATGGCTGCACCCTGTAAGCACACACTAGCGTTTGTGTAAAAATTCAAATATACTTTGGGCTTTAGTGCTACTCTGAACACGACACAAACTTTGAGTTCATGCTGTGAGGGGCAATATATATATATACACTGTACCTGCCAAAGAAGACCACCTTCATGTGTCTCCTGGACAAGACTTCCCCAATCCCTGCCACTTTGGACAGGTATCCCCGCACCTCCGCCACCTGCTCCTCTGTGGTAACAGGATCCAGTTCTTCATTGCTGTAAGTTTCTGACATAGAAAAGAGACCAGTTCAACTACACTTGATATTTTAAATACTTCACCAACATTGAGAACTTTGAAATGCCTTTATAGTCAAGAGTCATGGTTGTCAATTATAGGTATGGATTCGTGGCCCACACCAGAAGAGTCCACCCTAAAGTCTCTATGATATTCTGGAGTAGGATTCGTGAAATATTCTTAAGAATAAATTCCTCTAAACTGCCATTTTCTTCTTGTTTTCTAACCCAAGAATAAATTCCTTTAGAACTTTAAGAAGAAAACAGTTTAGAACATTCTTGAGACAAAACATTCATGAAATTTCCTGAAAAGAACGTCCTTAAAATCTTCGCAAAAAACTTCTTAAAGTTAGCCTGGGTTTCCCCATGCTGCCTTGCGCGATTTTATTCACGCTGCTAGGCAGCCTGGACACCATGGACCAGATTTTCCCCTCAAAAAGGGAACCAATCACAGAACGGGGAGGGAGCAGCAAGACGATGACGACGTCTATGCGACACACCGAAGCAGTTTGTTTATATCTATGGATATAACATGGCATTAGACGCGAAGTTACCTTTCGATGCAGCCTTAGATAGTGTTCTAAGTAGTTTAGACGGCAATATTCGCTGAACGCCATCGTGTACACATAAATCTTTGACCCATCGTCTTCTTCCTCGTCGATTTTCTGTCGGTCTACATACGTCATCTGGTATAATTGAAACGATTGGCTATGAGCTACGTACAGGCGCATTTGATAGACATTCGTAGCGCCCAATAAACGGCTCTGGGCATTCGTAAACCACGCCTCAAATACGAGAAAATGAACATGTGGTTCCCAGACCACGTCTCAATGAGACGAGGTCTGACGTTAGCCAGGCTATCTTAAAGTTAGGATAGCCTCCAACTTGTCTTAAATCCCCAAAGGTAATTTATTGGGTTCTTTCAATATTAAGCATTACAGCATAACATTACTTACATTATGCACATCCTTAGTAATAGTAATATGTATTATATTATATGTGGACAAGTATTCTGAAGTGACACCAATGATAATGTTTTTGCTAGCTGAATTCGAAATTTAGAAAGAACTCTACAAAAATAGGGACCTCGTTTTTAATTTTACAAATACGACATTACTGCTCGAAAATCAGACAACGCCAAAACCCGTTATTTTCTTCTTGAGAAAAAAAAACGTTCTTTGTTTTTACAGAATTGCAGTTTCTTACGAATTGAACTGTAGGGCAGAGCGAATGTGGGTAGAACTCTTTACTGCCCTAGTACTTCAGAAATCCTTTTAAAGGTATACATGTGAATTATACATGGCACAATGGCCTTCATCATCACAGTATGCTAATGCTTATCTAATGCAAGGGATTCATCACTATGCGGATCGAGGACTGTTGAGACTCTCCAGGCACTGGATGGCCTCTGAGGAGACAACAATCGATTGCACCTCAATGACACATCTGTACCATTTTCTTCACAAGACACTTGTGCTTTCCACTACAGACTATTTATCTACTAGTGTGTCCTACTTCTAACATGTAACTACTGTATGTCTTGTTTGGTCTGACATCTTATAAACTGAACTGAATGGTGGTGAACTTAATAGAGATATTAAAGTATCCTAATGTACTACTTAGGTACTATTGCTTAAACAAGCATTGAGGAGAATAATGTTAATGTGCTTCTCCCCCTCTTGATCACCACACATTTGCCTTATCTTTTGGTTTCCTGTCGGTTGGTTTTGGTGTTGGTATTCCACTCATGTTTAACAATGCTTTACTCAGGGTATAAGAAGGATAGGTAACTGTTGATCTGGGAGAAAGGCACAGCAGTGCGTAACCTCATACTACAAGAAAGGCTTTTACGGCCTCTTCTGCACAGCAGTGCATTATTTGTTACAACTAAGTTTTCTATACAGCATGTTGTTCCATTCTACTGTCTTTTTATTTAAACATGTAACTTAATAAATAACTCTGCCTGCTTTAAAGGCTTTAAGAATATTTCCTTTTATCACTGATGATGTTGAAAGCTAAAGTGATTACAACTTTCATTACCTAAATGTTCAGGTTAAATCTTACGTTTTTTTCTTATCAGTTCCAAGAAAGACCTTTACCTTTAAAGAATAAGAGGTTAAAGAATAACAACAACTTTAATGGAGTCAGATTAATTATATTGGAGTCAGATAAATAACTGAATTACGCACGTCATCCTTCAACTGCTTTTTGTTCAGATTATTGGTTCAAAATAGCAGCGTAAGCTTCTAGCCTTACAGAACATTCTTATGAATTTCTCTTGAGAAACTTCTTTCTTAAGAAGATTATCGTGAATCCAGCCCCTGGTCTCTAGATACGACTCGGGTCCCTCCTTCAATGTGAACCAATAAAAAAAAATTCCAGTTTAAAAAAATTTAATGTCAGATCACTAAAGCCCCTTTCACACAGAGATTCCGGAAAATACACGGATAATGTGTCCCGGGATCGTCTGATTTTGGTTCATTCAAACTGCCAGTGATTTTCCAGAATCTGTGAGTGCGTTCACACACATCCCGTAAAGATCCCATTAAGACACGTGACGTCAGGATGTGACGAGTAACGTACGCGTCAAACACATGTTGTGGTACAACAGTGGAAGTGTTTGCATTGCTTTGAACAACATGGAAGCTGATCGTGCATGAGATGTTGATGTTCAAACTTTGTTGTTTATGTACAACATGTTTCGTGGTCAAATCACAACTTTTTTTTCGATTATGACTTCTTTTCAACGTGTTAATTCGATAAGGAATACGCTGGAAGAAAAATTGGTGGAGAGTAGGAAACAAAATGAAGCAGCGAGACGCCATCGGATGCTAAAAGCTCGTTTTTTGTACAAGGCTTATGCAACTGGGTGTCATAACTACGACACACCCCTTACGGCATCGGTCCCGGGCTGGCTTTTGTTCACACAGGGCGCGTTCCGGGACTGATCCCGGCATCGATCCCAGCATCAATCCCGGGACGTGTTTGCGCTCACACAGAAGGCACTCTAGCAATTTTATGGCAATTTCCCGGGATCAACACGCTGTGTGAAAGAGGCTTATGAAAAACAATAGCAAACTTCTCCTCAACATGCAGCACACAAATGTTGAAGTTAACATCTCAGGGTAACGGCTAGATCTGTTTTTTAGCCCCACCGGTAAAAAAATGTTTTGTATGTGAATGCTAATTTAGAGAAGCTCAAAAATTTGTTTGCAAAAGACATAATAGGTGAGCAATTAGGCTAAATGTTACATCACAACCATGGAAACATTTGGATTAGTGAGGAATGAGAGAGGTACATGATCCCATTGATTTGCCAGCTGATCTGGTCACACGATTTTATTCCATTTTGCAGGGGATTACAAACGTTTCTTCCTTTCGCTCGCTTTTAGTTACTGTATATTCGCATTCTTTATAGTGGTGAAGTAGAAAAACTCTGTAGGACTGATACCTTTTTACTTGCACGTCCAAATCTATTGAACAATTTATGCAATCTATTTAAGCTTTGGCAATTTTGGCTAAAATATGACTGACCTCAAATAAACCTAATATAAAATCCTCCAAAATCCTTCCAGTAAAAACCTTGGCACACTACTGAAACAACTGCCAGGGTAGATTTGTAAGAAGTTACTTTAGGGTCATTCTTTGTAAGAAGATAACCTGAGGTGTTCATAGAAGAAAGTCTTACGGACATAATACGCTGACTAAGCCATGCTTTTCCCTGAGCCTTCAGCCGTCTCCCAGTTTGTTACGTAACCTGTCTTTTTTATCTAAGGCATGCAAGTCAGAATGAAACCCGTTTCTCTTATCAGCTAGACAGATGTACAGCATGCAACAGTGTGCTTTTGAGTTCCTGAAACAAGGAGTGGAATGAATTGCCAAGGGAAATGAAAGCAGACACCTTCCAGAAAGGCTGAGCTTTCTTTGATGTAGGCCCCCAGCTGTTCAAAGATGCCGTTGATCTTCTTCTTGGCGGTGACGAAGTGTTTGAGCGGGGAGGCGTTCACCTCAGCCATGAGTCGCTTGTCCTTCTTGCCGATCACACTGGTATTGGGTCGTGGGAAAACCAAAGACATTTCACTAGAAAAGACAGAGATAAATTAACATTTTTTTTAAAGCAGCCACAATGATGAGGTGTTCTGGGTCTTTGCTTTAAAACTGTATCTAAATACCTTCTGGTGGCATTAAGACATCAAACTCTTTAATAATGAAACAAACATATATAATGCTGTTCCTATTCCTTATTAAGGGATGAAGGATTTAAAGGTTCACACATTCTGAACATTTTGTAAAGAGGTGAAGGGATTATACACCCACAAGACACGTTTTGCAAATGAACACATAAAATACGCAATACAAACACTTGGATACACCCTCTGTCACAAGCAAACACAACACTCCCTGAGAACTACTCAGAGAAAAAACATTCAGCTATGTTTTTGTCTAACTGCATTGTTCAGAGCTATTGTTTAAGTCCCATGTGTTAATGGGAAATGCTGTGTCGCCCCAATTTAGAGCAGAGTGTCAACAACACATTATGCACAAGCTGTTCTAAACGTGCTTACTACAGTTTCTAGATGAATTTGTTTGTACTTTGATCAGTGATATGTAAAAAAAATATCCTATCAATAATCACCTTAAAAAATATCAGATATCAGATGATATCATCTACATAAGCCCCACCCTGCCGGAGACAACACTGCAGACATTCACTGTACAACCTGTTCAATCTGGCTGCATAATGAAGCAACCAACATTGGAACAAAACTAGGCTGTTAAATAGGCAGCTAACATTTTATTCTGTTTAACTTTTATTAGACTGCAGATCAAAATAAAAGAATAGGCCTACTTGATCTTTTTTTTTTTTTTTTTATGGGAGAAATCACTGCCTAATCCAAATTTCTATAGGATACAGTTCCATTTTTTCATATGCAGAACAAAAAAAATTGCATAAATTAATAGCACCGTTAAATTATGGATAAAAAAAACATCAAATCAAGATGTGTAATCAAAAAACAATATTTGACACAATTAAGTAAGGATAAATGATGTTTACAGGGAACGCATCTACAAAGCATAGTCGCACACGTTGCAGTAACAGCAGTCAGCTCTGAACAACAGGCAAATAAAATATAGATTAGGCTTAAAATTACAAAAGTAATTCAGTCAAGATCAATGAGGTTTTTTTTCTTTTGTTCTTAAATTAACATTAATGACAGGTGGCAGCAGGAATAGTAGGCTGCTGTTAATGCTCAGACCCAATATAGGCTACTGTTACACACATTTTCTTTCTCAACTTTTTACGTTCACTTTATACAAAACCAACTGTGTTTACGGGATTTCTCAGTTCTCTGTGGCTCTCTGTGCTGAAGTACAGAAGTACAGAATTTAGTTCTCTTTCGAGTTTTCTTGCGCTTGAAGAACAGTGTAAAATCACATTAAAATGTGCACAACAGGAATCGATAATCAAAATCCAAATTTTAATTTTATTATAAGTATTCCTGACGTTAAGTATCCAATTCCAGAATTGGAATCAGTTTTCTATTCTCACCCCTACCAACTATATAACAAATATTTAATTCATGCTATTGCACGTGAATAAAAATGTGTATAGTAGCTACAGGGCTATGTGAAAGATACTTGTCATTTTTTCCCTGATATTGCCAATGATTGTCTGGTAACTGACTGTTATAATCAACATCATGATACTTGCGAGACAACGTCGATATACAATAATATTGTCATATCGAAAAGTCCGCCGCAATATCTCAGTCTACCACAAATGTTATTCTCTCTTTATTCATGGATGCAGAAGGAGCTCATACAGCATCACAGTAAAACTTTATTCAGGATCATTAATCATTAAATGCTACAAATTGCATTTTTATTTATTTATTTAAGAGTTTGGCCAGAGGCAACATTACTGTAATACTTCAATAAAAAATAAAAAAAGGAGTTAGGTCTTCTTGTATTCCGCAAAATCTTAAAGGAGAACTCCGGTCAATTTTAACTGAGCTAATTTTTTGTAAATTTGGAGTGCTGTCAATACAGAGAACAACGACAAAAATCGGTGTTGCCATAGGTTTAGTTACCTATGATCGCGCGTGAACTCGACAATCGATTACTATGGGCTTCGACCGAAAACAGGATGTAAATACAGGTATGTGCGCTGGCTGAAATAACATCATATTTATTAATATCTTTCACGTCTACTGCAGTCAGATTCACCCGTGATCACTCTGAAGGAATCACTCACATGACCTGTGCACTTGTAATGACACATCAAGGATGTTAAGAGGCTAAAAGCAGGTTTAAAACTTGCCCCATTGAAGTCAACAGGGTGCAAATTTTAAAAAGAGGATAACATGGTGTAGGCAACACCGATTTTTGTCGTTGTTCTCTGTATTGACAGCACTCCAAATGTACAAAAAAATGAGTTCAATGTTAAAATTGACCGGAGTTCTCCTTTAAGCCTTTGAGACCACTTCCTCAAAACAAGCCACATTTAGCCATCAGTTGCTGAGCATAGCCTCAGCTGTACACCATTAACATTCAGTGCTGGTAATGCCAGGGTTCTTCTGAACAACTGAGCGGTGTCGTATTAAAGAGTCTGGACCTGCAGTTGGCAAATACGTGCAACATGGAGCGTTCGTGTGCTCTGGAAAGTCACCTTCAATGAACAGACCAAGAAGACAAATGCAAGTCAGTGAAGCGTCCAGCTGTCTGAACTTACAATAAGGTAACCAGACATCAGAGGTTGACTTTACCTGATCTAACTACCAGCAAACCTCCACCGCATGCCAGTAATCTGGACACTGTCTGCTGTGTGTAGAAAACAGCAATCTATTTGTGCAATCCAAAAAAATATTAAAAAACAAACTCACTATATTCTATTAAGACTGTTTACATATATATATATATATATATATATATATATATATATATAAACAGTACAACAGTGTGAAAGACAAAACTAATATAACAGTGAAATATTCCATGTTTTCCAAAAATTACACTAGAATTATAAAAAAGTTGTTTTAAAATGGGTAAGGCATGTCATTCTAAAATACATTGTTTGTAATATAATGCCAACTACCCAAAAATTTCAACTGTGCAATATGAAAATGCTTGAATTAAAGCTAGGCCAGCACACCTTATTAAATAAGGGTTGTTCCTTATAAATAATTGAACTATGGCAACAACAGTCTCTGCCAAAACACTGTAACTACTACACACAGTGTTCGTACTAAAGATCTATGCATGTCACACAAATATGTCCTTCATCAAGATCTTGATAAGCAGAGGAAACACACCCAATACACTCCCTTATATTTTGCAATCATTCTAACAAGTGCACACTCACATTGAAATTCTCAAACGTTCAAACAATATCTATTCATTTGCACAATGTCCAAATTTCTAACATAATATGGATATAAGTTACTGCTGGTATGATGAACTGCTTGAGAGATTTGTTCTTCAGCTGAACGTTGTAAACATGCTTAGAAAACACACATTTCACCAGGCCACAATTGCTAAAACAAGAATAAAATCATAAGTTACTACTAATATAACAACGCAGTCTTACCTGGCAGTGCGTGTACGAGTTTATATAAAACAGTGATGGATCAAATAAGCTGTATCAGCTCCCCAGCATTTGCTCTTGCAGTGACCGATCACCTAACGTTACGCTGTTCGCTTTAAACCCAAATAAGAGTCTTGATAAATGTAATGATCCTTTTAGAAGCCATAACCTCAAATGATATCAGAGTCACGACTTTCACGAGACCAATGTCACTGACAGCAGCGCGCGACTCCTCCACGAGACTGAAATCAGCACGGGTTAAATGTGTCTAAAGCACGTGAAATATCCCGAAACAAACACCCGCAGCACCTTCAGTGTCTTCAGTTCAGCTCTAACAGGTCCAGACAGACTGATATTCGAGTCATAGTTCCGATGAAGAGTATTTTCACGAGCTCAATGTGAAAATACAGCAGCGGTAGCTCGCGACTCCAATCCACTCCTCCTCCACCAGACCGGGTGCCGTAATAATCACGTGATTGAATTTTACATGGCTGAATGTGTAAAATATAGCGGAAATATATGATAAATTATATTATAATATAATATATATTAGTATTAGTACAGTGTAATAAAATATAAAATATAGCGATTTCAACTCTAATCGCCGCCCCACTGCAGCCATCACAAACCCCTCAGTACAAAACCCCGCCCCCACAGATATGTAAGCCAATCTCATGTGAGCAATTCGGAACGTGCAAAATGATTGACAAGGGGGAACGATTCCTATTGGTTGAGAAAGGGCGGGCCGGTCCGCCTCCTCTTGACTCTTTGAAGGGTGAGACTGGCTGTCATTTTAGAGACATGTGCATTATTTCTGTGATATTTATCAATATTAATTCTATTTCTAATATTAATATTAATATATATATATATATATATATATATGTCTCTATACGTGTCTAAAAGGTTATAATATTCCTAAGAAACTGAAGGAGACATGGTGAAATTATAAACCTGACATGCAATACCAACAGTTGCTATATTCACTATTGTATATAATCAAATGTATTACTTTCTAATCAAATATGCTTACCAGCAAAGGCGAAGTGACTATTTCTTTAGACAACAGTCCTCAAGCATGTTGATCCAGCGATGTCCTCGTAATAATCTCACAAATCCTATACTGGAAGTGCTTTCCCAAAGACTGCTGTTGATACACTAACTTACAGACTGAACGAAACTGAAACAAGACCCGTAATAAACGAAATAAATGTCCACGCACTGTTCATCAGACTATCGACCACCAAAGCAACGCTGCTTAATAACTATCTTGACAAATAAGCTGATGTAACGTTATATATTTGACATCAACATGATGTGTTTTCACCTTGACGTTAATGATAAATATGCGTTTTAATAACGTATTCCTTATCTAACAGCTCCGCTATTACTCGGTCGCCATTATCTTAGCAATTAGCTTCTAACGTTGGTTAAATGTCTTACGTCATGTACGTGCGACGGTTTTCATTTGACAAAAGTATTTTCCTTCCGCACGGGGGCGCTCAGCGGCACAAGCCAATTCTTCATGGAGGCACATTCCGATTTTATTCACTAACATGTTTTGTACATGACACACAAACACAAAAATCCACTTAAAATACTTAAATATTAATATTAATAATATATTAATAAAAAAAAACAACTGTGATTGGTCCATCCTCACCACTGTCTATGATCCTCACCAGCGAAGTGAAAAGTCACCGGTCTTACGTGACTAGGTAAACGCATTTTCTAGAAGTGCCCAAGAAAGTGAACTCAGTGTTTACTTAAAAAAAAAAATGTGTGGGATAATGTAGGTATTGTGTGAAGGATTCGATTTTTGATAATAGAGTTTTAAAAAATAATAGTTGCTTATTTTCAGATTAGTGTTCCTTGTGAAATGAGAGAAGAGCATGACGGAGCATGAGAAAAATGATAACAGAATTTTCATAGGGGGTGGGCATATTTGTATCATGCATTAACCATTATGGAATTTTCTCTTTTTTTATTGTTTTCTTCCGAAATTCATGGCATGTCTGATTCATAAACAAGACAAGAACAAGCAACATTAAGCAGTAAGAAAACAAACCATATGTCTGATTATTTTCAAACAGCAGCACCAATTGCTTGAAGGGCATCAATAATGAAAACAACTCTTGTGAATGTCAAAGCAAGGACAGATACATTATTGAAATCCACATCATCTATATGGAATAAACCCTTTAATAAATGACAATAAATAAATGAGTAAAATGCCATTGCATATAAATGACATTATTGCATAGTGATCTGTCAAACTGCTTTCAACATTCATGGATCATTATCAAAAGATGCCTTTATGTAACAAAAATGTGGAAAATATATATACACTGACATATTCACAATGTAAGGCACTGTGTCAAAATGTTCTTGTTGATTGTTTTTCTAGCCTCCAGTTGGACTACGCACTCAAGAGTCTTCGGAAATCAAAGCAAATTCGAGTTCAAGGATCCACAAATGAGACAGAGATGTATCTGACCCCCTCTAAGGTGGGCAGACCCTCGTGGTAGTGAGTGAGGCGTCCAGGGTGCATGAGCGCCCAGCCTTTCCTGGGAGCCGTAACGGAGCAGTTGTACCTCAAGAACCGACAGCCGCCACCCTGAACAGAAAGTCACTGATCATTAATACAATGTGCTCTTGCTCTATAATGCTGCTTCAAAATAGCTGAAACAAAAGTTAACAATTTCACTTTACAAACATAAAAAAATGAGAGAAACAAGACATTTAAAAAAATCTGATAATAATTTACATCCCAAAAAAATAGAATGAAAGGGTATCCCATCCCATGCCAGAGACCCATTTGTGTCCCAACACTTGGATATAATATCTGAGCAAGTTTCTGCATGTCTCCACATCTCAAGATTTCGGGAGAGCTGCAGGTCAAGACATGCTGCTGTGTTACAACATGAACATTTCACAAACCAACAGTTCGCATACCTTAAATTTAAGATATGAAACCCTACATTTATAGTACTGTAGGTTTGATTCTGTATACAAAACTAAACTGAAAAAATTATACATTGGACCCAATTTAAAAAAGAAATGCTTTCATTTGTTACAGCCAACTTTATTAGTTTTTTTCAAATTATATTTTAAATATTGTGACAAAATGTCCCCACAAAGATGGCGATATCCTGAAAACCTTGTCCTTGTGGGGACATCTTTTGGTCCCTATGAGGAAAACAGCTTATAACTATAATTTTTTTTAAATGCAGAAAGTTTTCTGTGATGGGTAGGTTTAGGTCAGTTTCAGTTAAAGCAAAGAAATCAAATTTAGAAGAGAAATTGAAATAGGTTGTGTAGAACACAAATAACAGATGTAGATGTAGATCGGAAACCATGATTTTAAATTAGATCAATATAAAAATGCACTTGGTCAATGACACAATTGTTTAATTTTTTAGTGTAAAAAAACAAGTATTTGACCCTCTAGTGCTGTTCGGTCATTTTTGACAAAAAATGTTACGTTTTAAAAAATTTTTTGAATGTTTTACTTCATCAGAATGGTTCGAAACTTGGTACAGGTTTTAGTGAAAACAAAAAATCATGGACATGATTTGAATAGGTTATGGTCCTGAAAAAATAGTCATACTTGTACTGTTCGCGGTTAAAAATGAACTGTTAAAACATGTTTTAGAAGATATATATTTCATATAAAATTTAAAAATAGTACTGTTATGCATTATTCATAATAATAAACAAACTTTTTTAACTATTTAGTTGTAACTAAATGAACTAATTAGTTATATTTTAACAGCAATAATCAGCCAAGTGTCTTCTTTAAAAAGAGACCAAAATTTAGTCTGTGCTCCAAATCGTTGATGAATGATTTATGACATGAAGTTGGAAATTTCATTTTCAAGTATATGCTCAAAAAGTAATTAACAGGTAATAAATAGATCATAACTATTCCATAAATATAATTTAGTACCATAAAATCTACTAAAACTATAAAATATTAAATAAAAAACATTATTGAACTATAATTCATTAGTTTAATTGAAATGTAAAAAAAAAAAAAAGATCTGACATTTTTGACCGCAACTCAAGCAGCACCAGAGGTTTAACAAAAAGAAAACCATGTACAGCACAGCCAAACATCACAGCTCATAGTTCACTCACCTGATAATCAATCCCCACTTGATTGAGAGCTATATTGATGGTGAAAGTGGAAGCGTCATGATGTGGTCTTAATGAAGGTTGTTCATCAGGCTTGTATCTAACTACAAATGCCAGATCAAACTGAGCCTGCAGGAGACAATCACACAGACAGATGCAGAGTCATCATGCAGCATTCACGAGTAGAGGATCAGCTGGCCCAAAGAAAAACATAGAAAGACCTTCATTCTGGAACATAACAGAACTTTTCACGACCACAAGGATAAAAGATTTCTCAAGAGGTCACATGTATGGCAATAAAATAGATTGTGAATACACAAGGCTTCATACTGACTTTAAGGCATATCATGCAAACATCACCTGACTGAATATTGAAGATTATCATAAATTATTATTATTAATGAAGATTTTTAATGTATTTGAAATATTGAAAAAAAATATATATTTTAAAATAAATGTTGTTCTTTTCAACTTTCTATCCATCAAATTATCCAAGTCTTTACAGTCAGTTTAACGTGTCCTTGCTTAAATGCATAATTTTTGCACACTAGTGTACTTCAAGACAAATATAATAATTTGTTTTTCAATGTCAGGAGAACAAAGAAAGGCTCACCCTTGTGTAGTACCCTGGAAACATCTTCTCTGTGACCGGCGCTATATATTCCAAAAGGAACTTCTGCCATTCTTTATCGAAGCCCACTTGATTCATGTGGATATCAATAGTGGGGACATTTTCATATCCACCTTGGATTCTAGTGTCCTAAAAGAACAAAAAAAAAGTTGTTTTCAGTTAAATACTATGGTAAGGCAAAATAGCATGGGGATGAAACAGAGAAAAACAACAACATACCACATTTCCACCTCCTGACCACTGGCCAAAATGTTCCATCTCTTCAACAAAATTATTGCAGGCCACGTCGGAGAAAACAGGGAACCAGAACACATCAGGACACGGCTACACAGGGAATTCCAAACAAGCAAAGTTTCAATTATAATTACTTTACAAAAGACTCAAAATCAGTTGCAGAGCTAGTCATCACTATTACTATAGCTCCTTCTTAGGTTTGGTGACTTTAACAAATCCCTAACCCCTAAGTTACATTTTATGTTGATGGTCAATTTTAGACATTCCATTAAATATAAGTAACTTCGCAACTACATGTCAACTATCAGTCATTGTATTAGTAGACTGTTAGGGTTAGGGTCGAATAAGCTGACATGTAGTTGCAAAGTTACTTATAGTCAGCAGAATGTCTAAAGTGGACCATCGAAATAAAAGTTACCAAAATTGACGTTCAAAAGTTTGGGGTCTGAAAGATTTTTTAATGTGTTTTTTTTTTAAGTCTCTGATGTTCACCATTTATTTGATCAGAAATACAGTAAAGACTGTAATATTGTGAAATATTATTACTCTTTAAGATACCTGTTTTAATATATTTTCAAATTCTGTGATCAAAGCTGAATTTTCAGCATCATTACTCCAGTTTTCAGTGTCACATGACCCTTCAGAAATCATTCTAATATGCTGATTTGCTGCTCAAAAACATTTCTTATTATTATCGATGTTGAAAACAGTTGTGCTGCTTCATATTTTTGCAACCCCATGATACATTTTTGAGGAATATTTATAAAAATAATATAAAAAAATCTAATTTGAAACAGAAATCTTTTGTAATCAATTTTGATCAATTAAATGCATCCTTGCTGAATAAAAGTATTAATTTCTTTTAAAAAATAAAATAAAATAAAAACTCTTGAACCCCAAAACTTTTGAACGGTCATTTGATACCTTCTCATGGAGAGGATAATAATCTTATACAGTATTTAATGTAAATTTTTTCAGAAAATGCTGCTATTATTGTGTGCTTTGTGTGAATACTCACCATTTCAATAAGCCCATCTCTCAAAATTTTTGAATAATTCTCATGAATGTATCTTTCCTCCCATTCCTGTTTCACGGAGAGAGAAAAATTAAGAACATTAAGGCAAAATCAAAGAGTAAATAAATTAACATTGTTAAAAAATTAACAATAAAGCAAGAATGTCTTGAATAACATTTGAATAAATATTGTCTGATATTATATTTTATCTCACCACAGGATTTTCAAAGATCTGCCAGAGATCATTGTACAAATGATTTGTCTGGTAATTTTCAGTTGATAAAACTCGACCGTAAGTCTGCATATTTGTTACAAACATGAAGACGCCCTAGGAATGAAACCAAAAAACATATCAATCAATGACAGCAAAGTAATTAGTAGTAAAATTACACTTATGGTGATTTGTGCAATATTTTTTTGAGTTTCACGCCTGACCTTGTTCCGAACGTTGGCGCAGAAGGCCATATCTGGATCAAGCGTTGCGGATTCAAACAGGTCAGGAGCTTTGAGGTCAGTCCTCAATGCATCCGCTTTTACCAGGAATATGTTAGAGACGTATGGCACATTCCACAAACCCCTGTGGAGGCACCAGAGAATGATCACATATTTGCCATTCATCCTGGTTTGATGAATTTCAAAGACTTCATATTTTTAGAGCAGTGAAATATACTCATCATTTAAAATGCTAAAGAAAATGATCACTCAAATTAGATAGCGGAGATAAAAACATTCACATATACATAGATTTTTTATGATACCACATGATTGTTTAAAATAACAGAACAAATGAACCGAACTAAAACTCAACTTACATGCGGTTTCCTTGAACGATGTCCACGTAATCCTCTGACCTAGCGTAGTACCCGTCTGCACTGAGCGCACCCCAGAAGTTTGTCCACAGTCGCCCAGGTTTGGTCAACATTGGCGCAATGAAAGGCCTGTGAGGTGCATAAAAATAATGATTATAATTCAAGAAAAAAAGACCCATTAAAAACCTAGTGTGCTAACTAGAAGTTTCATCGTCTAGATAACATTTAGACAACTTTACAACTCATTTTAATGAGTAATGTGAGAGTAATGCATTACAAGTAACGTGAGTTACTGTACGTAATCAGATTACTTTTTTCAGGTAACGAGTAAAGAAACACATTACTTTTAAATGTATCATTTTCATTTGTTAAGTACATTCAATTCTTTACATCTTACTTATTCACTTACTTGTTGAGCTCAATTAAGGTTCTAAGTGTGTCTTCATTCTTTAAAACCACATCCACTTCTATGCTGAAGAAGTATTCGCAGTCAATGTCATCTCGACACATATCGCTGCAACAAAAACATAAAAAAATAAATGAATGGTAAAGTCAAAGCATAGAGGTGCTATTTGTACAACTGTTTCCCAGGTTCCATGTGGTGTTAAGTGCACCATATTTAAATGTACTCTTTGTAAAAAATAAATATTGAATTTAAAAAGAACACTTACAAGCCAATATTACGTGAGGTCACAGGATCTATATCCTCCTCTGGTCCAATCAGCTTCACACCCTGGTATTCAGACTCGTGATGCTCTAGAAATGTACGCACCTGTTTTTCGTGGTGTGATTCCTGCAAAAGAAAGTATTCAGAAGTATTGTCCCTCATTATTATGTACTGAATATAAAAAAGAGCAATGACAATAATTAAAGTCAACGTAGGCAATGCGATTCATTAACAAATAAAAGAAAAACAAAAAACGCAGTTCAAAGACATTCAATCTGATCTGATCTGCCTTTAACAATGAAGACCCAACATATGAAAAAAAGATAATATGATACTCAACAAGCACACTGTATTAAACAGGACAGGACAGGCGTATCGGTTTCCTGATACAGATCTTATTCACATGTTTTGTTTCACGTAACTTAGTTCAGTCATGACAACTCTGAGTGCTTGGCATGGTAATAGATATGATAATGTTATATGTTTGGTCTTGGCGTAAAAGATCTGCTACGCTGCTGCTGTTATTGCTGCTGCTGTGAGCAAGTAAAACAAGCTGCTGCTGGACAATATAGCATACATGAATTAAGGCCCAGATATACTTCAAGCAAAGTCGAAGAACGAACTGCTGTGACGTCATTTTGAACAAATTAAGTTCATTTGGAATCTGTTTTGGGAGTTTGAAACTTTACGGAAAAGTTTGCTAAGGCTGGTAAACACTGTTTAATACGGCAAAGCTGCTTGATTTTAAGCAATCTATTGTATAAAGTGCTATATAAATAAACGTGATATGACTTTACTAAAAATACTTGCTGTTTTCTCAATTTTGTTGTGTGGTTTATTTTGTTACTGAGAGGTTACACATTCATCTAAATGCTGCGTTTGATGTTCGATAACGGAATATCTCTGGTCACGCATTTCGAACTTCATTTTACGCCTAAGCAAAGAACGAAAAAGATCTCCGCCGTGAGTATATCGGTGCCTTTACTCATAGCAGATCTATACAGGTGGAGCTGGGGGAGGTGGAGGGTTTCTGAAAGCGCGCTGCAAACTGCTACAGCAAATGCTGACCAAGTATTTGAAGGTTGAGCAGCGAGCTCATTGGCTACTGATACAGCAGGAACCAATCAGCTGTGCCCTATAGAGAATGATGTGATTGCAAGCAAGCTTGTATTTAAATTGTTTATTTTATACAGAAATTAGAATTAGCACATTATGTCTCGTAAGATAGATTCTAATAAAGACTGTCAAATTTCAAGAGCTCAGCTGGTAACATTTGTAAACATTAGCTAACGTGAACTAGCAATGAGCAATATATTTTTTAAAGCATTTATTAATGTTAGTTCATTGTTCATAGTAGTTCACAATGCATTATCTAATGTTAACAAATACCATTTTTTTATTTAAAAAAGTTAGTTCATTATTAGTTCATGTTAAAGGGATATTTCACTGCTGGAAAGATGAATGTGCATTTAAATTGGGTCATTTATGTAGTAGAAATGTGAATTTATTTTAGAAGTTGGTGCCTTCTAGACTGAGAAAAGCCAGAAAATGTGGATGAAAGACAACAACTCCCAGAATGCACTTGCTTCGCTGCCCTACGAGGCCACTCCCAAGCCACGCCTACCAGTAACAGAGGGCAGTATCGGAAGAAATGATACAACTAGGCTAATAGTCGACTTGAAACTGAAAAGACGCCGTTTTATCGTGAGATCCCCCTATGGGCGGGTTGAAAACATGCGGAACGAGCTCCTTCTACTGGCTGTAGTCTCTCGCCTCTGGCCAAAAAAGCCTCAGATGTTTTTCTCAGGGTTTTTTCCAGACACACAGTACAGAAATCTCTCGTCTCAGGGGGACATGAGGGAGGGAAGCACGGTCATTCGAAAATACTACCGGGTTTCTACTGATACAAAGCTTAATGCTAATCGGTGAAGTATCCCTTTAATTACCTAGCTCAGGCATGAACCTCTAGGTGCAGGCTGATAGGTCTTTAACTTATTGGTAGCAATCATGTCATTATCTACATAGCACAGCTGATTGGTTACTGGCCATTGAGCTTGCTGCTCAAACATTCAAATACTTGTCATTTTCCCCAGCTCCACCTGTACAGATCTGCTACGGGGGTTAATTCATGTATGTTACATGTGCAGCAGCAGCAGCATGTCTTACTTGCTCACAGCAATGTCTGTGAGTGTATTGGCAGTAGCAAGTCTCGGTACTTGCTCGGCAGCACCAACAGGAGCATAGCAGATTTATTCCGCAAAGACCAAATACATTAACATTGCCATATCCATTACCATGCCAATCTCTATTACCATACCAATCTCCCAAGAGTTGTCATGACAGAATTAATGTAGTTAATTAATGTGAACAAATGAAACCTTATTGTAAAGTGTTACCTTTTAACTGTTAAAAAATACATACTGGAGTTATAAATCTGCACATAATATCTTACCTGATTATAAATGAATAATCTGAGCCGGTTTTTGGGGTATTTGAGATTAAGTAAGCGCTCAAAGAACACAGTGACGAAGGGGGTGGGCTGCTGGATGAAGACCCCAATGACCACTACAGGATATTCACTCTCCTGTAGATGAAAAATAAAACAAACAGGCAAACAATTAATACACAAAACAATTATTCAGCTAAAGCTTCATTTAAATTGAAATGCATATGTTTAAACTCTCTACAGAAGTGTCTATGAATGCTTGTCAATATCAACAATATCAACAATAATATTTAATGTGACTTAATCAGTCTGACTAAAGCAGGTAACACCAGTTCTTTTTAATGGTCAGATCAGGAATAAACAGCTCTTTAAGGTAACAACTACACAGTATTAATCTTTACATTATTATCATGTTGATTTAAGTGTATGCAGCCCCGCACCTGTCATACAGAAGAAAAATATATATACTGTGGCCACATTTGATAAAACAAGGGAATTAATTAATCAGTCAAGGGAACGAATTCTTAATTTGCAGCTCAACGCAATATTTTTTTCTTCCCATTCCCGTCATGTGGGGATCTGTAAAAGTGGACTTAAAATTATTTAATAAAACAATATAAAAACAGCATACCTTTATAAATGCAACAAGAACAAAACATCAAAGTAAAGTCCAGTTATGTTTACCACAGGCTTTATTTTACACATTAATCGAAAAACCCCATTTTAAAACCCTATAGGAAAATCTCAAAGCAACCAGCGACAAATTAGTCTTCCGGGTTCTGACATCATACCTGCACCACTCTAATTAGCCTAAAGAATAAGATCCAGGATTATATTAATAATAATGTACTATGTACTTACATCGAAAAATAAGTACAATGTACTTATTGTGTTCATGTTGTATTGTAAAACACTTTTGCTGCAATTGAGATGTGATACGGGTAAGGTTAGGGACAGGTGTGGTGGTATGGAAAGGTATAAGCGTGGGTTAAGGTGTAAGGGAAGGGTCAACTGTGTGATTACAAATGTAATTACATAAATTAATTACAGCTGTAATTACATGCTGGTATTTTTAAAATATAAGTACAATGTAAAAACATGTAAGCACACAATTCCATTGTATCAAAGTATTCATTTCAATGTAAGTACATAGTACTTAAAGCCATTTAACATAAAGTGGGACCAAAAACACTAATGGAAAACTGTGGTAATAGTAGTAAATGTAAGGCCCACCTGGAGAGCAGAAAGCGGACGCAGATCCTCATTACAAATTGTGCAGCCAGTCTCAAATGTCCACAGATTTGGGATATAGTTTCCTATGTAGTTTATCTGAAGCTGAAAGAAACAGCATGTAATAAAAATGATTAAACCAAAGAAGACAGATAGCTTAGTTATTTGGATCATGACAGATAATGTATTTACTTTGGTGGGTCCATTGCCATGGATAATAACAGGTAGCGTGTCATAAAGTACATTTCTGGCTCGCACACGTCCATTTTCAAACTTCAGCACGACTTCATCTGTTCATGCAATAAAATAATAATTATTCAAAGATATTAATATTCAGATTAACATTCTTTATAATCATTTTGTTCTACAGTTATCTAATACATCATGAATTCTGTTTGAATCACTGTGTAGTTAGTTAAATGGCCATAAATATCCACTGGCCTATTTATAATGGATTTCCTCCACAGATGTTTGGATGAATCTCTCTTGGGTATCTGTAAATGGATACCTCTGATATTGAAAGAGTAAAAAGGCTTTTGAAACAGCCTTTTGAAGCTTAAACAGTGAACTTTTCACTGTTTACATGAATTCCAATGGACCTGATATTACCATAAGGACGAATGAGGGATTAATAGCAAAATTCACGGTTTAATGTTTCCTTTCTTTATAGTTTCTTAATGCTCTTCTTTTTTATTACAAAAGTTGTATGACTAAAATTTACTGCATCAATATTTATATAAATTCTAGAAAACTTACATAAGTTCTTGTTCTTTCTTGCAAAAAAATGATATCTATAAAAAAATTCTGTCAGAATTCCCTATCATAGCACAGAAACTGCGCTCGGTAAAATCACAAATGACTTCTAGCTTCTGACAAAGGCTGCATCTCAATACTAGTTTTACTTGATCTTAGTGCTGTGTTCGACACTAAAGATCATAAACTCTTAGATTGATTAAAAATTAAACTGGTATTCGGGGACAGGCATTAAAGGGTAAGTTCACCCAAGTTTTTGGAAGACAAATAAAGATCTTTTTAATGAAATCTGTGAGTGATGAGTGATTTTTGTCTCTCCATTGACAGCTACGCAACTACCACTTTGACGCTTCAAAAAGTTCATGAAGAGATTGTAAAACGACTCCATATGAATTGAGCAGATTAGTCCAAATTTTCTGAAGAGATTCGATGGCTTTAAATGATGAACAGATTTAATTTAGGCTTTTATTCACATATAAACATCAATTTAAACTCACAAATCAGTTATAATAAACGGAAGCTCAAGCATGTTCGCTTGACGTGCAAGAACCAATGAGGTTCATTCTCGTGTTACGCAGCACGTTTGAGCTTCTGCAAGAACCAATGAGGTTCCTTCTCGTGTTACGCAGCACGTTTGAGCTTCAGCAAGAACCAATGAGGTTCATTCTCATGTTACACTGAACCAATGAGGTTCATTCTCATGTTACGCAGCACGTTTGAGCTTCAGCAAGAACCAATGAGGTTCATTCTCGTGTTACGCAGCACGATTGAGCTTCTGCAAGAGGTTTGTTCTCGTATCATATAAAGCGATCGTGTCTCTTCAGAAAATTTTGACTAAACTGCTCGATTCTCGATCTCTTTATGAACTTTTTGAAGCGTCAAAGTGGTAGTTCTGTCAATGGAGAGACAGAAAGCTCTCAGATTTCATCAAAAAGATCTTCATTTGTGTTCCGAAGATGAACGAAAGTCTTACGGGTTTGGAACGACATGAGGGCGAGTAATCAATGACAGAATTTTCCTTTTTGGGTGAACTATCCCTTTAAGGTGGTCTAAATAAACTGTAGGTAACACTACAATGCACAATTCTACCAAAATACACTTTTTGTCCAGAAAAAAGCTAATTTTACCAGACCCGAATCAAACATTTACAATGAATCTTACTTCATGATTATTAAATGATGGTTACTTTATGGTTATTAATCTCATACAAATGACAGCATACTTAAATATGTATGGTGCTATAGGCTAACAGCCTTTTCCCAGACAAAATGTACAGTGTATTCTTTAAGCCCAACTATACAGTAGCTGCAGTGTCGCACACCTGGGTTGTAACATCCTGCTGAGATGGTGTACGTGTCCACAAGCACATCTAACCGTTAGCTCTAGCATTCCAGCCACAAATGCCATTACAGGCAACTGGGAAACTCTCTCTCCTCCCACAATCTGGCAGCGAGTCAAAACTACAGCTGCCAGTCGAGCAGAAAACAGCTTTAAACTCAAACACAAGAGTTTCAGTTCACATGAAACCAATCAGCATTTGAGACCCTCAGCAAAGCGTTTCATTAGCGATTCCTCATTAAACTGAAAGGTTACAGAAAGAGGAAACTTCCCAGCAGGTATCAGAGAGCAAGAACTCTACTGACGCTGCACTTTTGGAGAGCATAAAACAGGATGTTCTCCTTCAGAGAGCTGATGCTAGTGACAATTTTGCAGAAGCATCTTTAAAGTCTCAACAGAGTTTATGTTGGAACTCCTCTCCAATTAAAATCTTATAACGGCAATTTTTCTAAAGCAGGCTGTAAGAACACAAAATGATACACTTACCAAGAGCTCCATGAAGATTCTGGAACAATCTGCACTTGTTGTCCACAGTTATATTTATGGACTTCTAAAGAGGAAATAACAGGGACGAAAACCTCAAAACGCAGCGTACACACATTTAATATGTGTCATTACTGAAAACTGTGAACTTGAATGTGCATTCTGTAAACGAGGCAATATATCCTAAAACAGAGCAATAAAGTTTTAGGAAACCACACCATGGTTGCCACCACTTAAAATATAAACTATACCAAAACACTCACTCTTTTCTCTGGGTTGATGTATATCTTGGTGAAAAAGAGCTGGTCACTGTCACTATCAGCTCCTGACCAGTCAGAAAGCATCTCTTTAAGGTTGGGTGCATAGCCAATGAAGCCTAGAAAAAAGAAAACACCCAGCGTTAGAATGGGAAATGCCTATAAATAGACACAAACCGTGTTATTATCTGGTTTAGATGTGAAACTGGATGATTTAAACTTATCTTTTTACTATTACGCAAATAAATAAGTGAGTGAATTTTAAGAAAGGCCACAGATGACAATACAGATGTCCTGATTAAATTCCACAGCTGTCAATCTCTGACATCACCATATAAATATGAATGTTTCTGGAACATTCTCAGAGACTGTGAAAAAGGAAATAAAAAAAAAGGAAAAAGCCTCAAACTTCTCAATAAGCAATTCTTACTAAATGAAACTCTCTACAAATGAGCGAATCGCAATTATATTCAACCACTGAATTATAAGATTAAAATAAATTTTAGTTAGTGGTGTGTTTGGTATTAGCTAATGCGGGATGAATTGGTTAACATTGTTAGATGCACCGTACAGTATTCTGAACAAATGTCATTCTTCTTACTGTAATCAGAACTGAAAAGTACAATTGTATATACATCATAGTTGTAATTTAATTTAACAATTTTAATAGTATCTTGACAGGACAATGATTTTTATATGAGAATGAGGGGTGGTTAATGGTCACAAAAATGCAATCATAATGGTACTAAAAAGAGCCTCTTTGTATTTAAATAAATTTATTTGTGTATAAATATACATAATAAAACTTGCTAAGTTTAATTTACAAATTCAATAGAATATATATAACAATTAAGGTTGCAGTACCTACATAAAAACATTTAAAAAGCAAAAACACACCTAATGTGCATTCTTGATTAGTAGAGTAAAAAAATATTGCTGTTTTATAGAAAAAAGACGTTGACATCTTATTTCAACTAAAGTGATTTGAACACATCTGACGGTGTAATTACGCATTTCCAACTCGTTAATACAAACTTCCCAGGAGGACTGATTTTTTTATCCAAATTCATTTTGCATCTAAAACTATACAAAATTGAGCTAACAGAGTATTCATTATGTCTAAAGCTGTACAATGTTAATCGAAAAAAGAGAAAAACATGCCTCCTGCTCCAAGGAACCTCTTCCCCTCCCTGACATGAGGATGTTTGTCTTCCAGGTGACGATCTGGCCAGATGAGAGTCTCGGCAGAAAACACAACTTTGTGTTTGGCCTGCTGAAATTTCTTCAGCAGCTCTTTTGGACCAGAAGAAAAGATTACATCATAGCTGTGGAAAGCCAGAGCGTAAATAATTGTTACTGTCAATGATCAACAATGATGCTTGAAAGAGTATGCATATCAACACACTCCAAATATAATGCATTTATTTATAATGAACATAACTACCTGTCCACAAAAAGAATGAGTTTGTTCTCCTCGTGTATCTCCTCCAGAGCAGACTTCAGCAGGCGCACTTTCTGCCCTCCACCTGGAGGTGACATGTAATCTCCACCTTTCCATGTTTCACCCCTTCCGAGAACCTACAAAATAAGGCAAAAGAATGTCAGACATCTGTCTGCAGACTATTATGGAAGCTTGTTTTCCGCCACAGAATAAAAATAAAATAAAATATAATTGCGAGTTTATATCTCACAATTCTGAGAGAGAAAAATTCAGAATTGCACGTTTATATCACAGGGCAGTTGTGGCCTAATGGTTAGAGAGTATATGGAGTGAAAACATATCTAAATCTAGTTACCATACTTGGCCTTCACGTCACTTTCACAATTCTGAGCAAAAACTCTGAGAAAAACTCGCAATTCTTACTTTATTTCTTAGAATTGTGAGACTATCTCGCAATTTTGACTTTGTAACTTGCAATTGCGAGTTTATATCACGCAATTCTGAGAAAAAAAGTCAGAATTGTGAGATAAAAAGTCACAATAATTATTTATTCAGTGGTGGAAACAAGCTTCTATTGACTAAACTGTGTTATACAGGGTCCATCAAACAAAATTGTCAGGTTCATATTTCACCCTGGAATCATGAGAAATAACATGTTGTATTAAGAAAACTAAACCTAAACTTTTGGACTATAATCATATGTCAGTATTATTTAATTAATTATTTAATTATTTACGATCATTAGCACTTTGAAAGAAAATGTGCTTGTCATGAAAATAATGCCATAATGCAATATTGCAATAATCCCAGTAGGATGTACCCAATAGTTAAGCAGAGACTTCGCTTAAACAGCAACTTTCCACTTTCCACTTTAATAACATGCTCAATGTTTAGCTGAACATTGCAATATGGTCATTGCTTTTTCAAAGGGAAACTTCTGGAAAAAGCTGCTTTACCTTGATGGAGTAATTGAATTGTTTTGCGGATCTCAAAAACCGTCGGAAGCCGTCAGTCTCCTTCGTGGCGACAGTCAGAACTAGAAGATCTCCTGAGACAGAGAAAACACAAATCTGAGTGAATAACTCCGTCAAACTTCTCCACAGCAGTTCTCCTGCCTACGTGCTGGAAGAGCACATCCTAATGGGTTTCCCACATCTCCTGTGAGGATCTCCATGCACAGCTGGAATATTAACATAGGTATTCAGTCGCTTTTATTCAATTTAAACCAGCCGCAAGAAGGCCAGTTCTGCCGCAAAAGTGACATTTCTTTATACGAATACGTTTTTTTAAAATCATATGTAGGCTAATGTGTGTTTTTTCTTTCTTTTGCAATCCAATTTACAAGCATAATCATGTTTACCTAGAAAATAAATCTGTTACGAGAAAACTACGCGTAGATACAATGTAATAAATGTCCTTTGCACTCACATTGCGCATTGTTGTTGCTCATATTGCGCACAGCTACAGTTTGAGACATGAAGTAAACTGTTTGCACTGTTTTAGTGTAATGTAATTTTGTTGTAATTTTCCCTCATAAACTCACTGATATCTGCACGCAGGGTCCACGTCAGCGGCGTGAGTCCGTAACGCCTGGCTAACTTTACCTAGCAAGTCAGGTTTGCAACGAACCCTTATAATGAATCATGGTGTAACTGTAGTAGTGATTTACATTATCATGTACATGAGCGGTGTGGTTTATCTAAGACTGTGATAAGCTGAAATCATAGCCTTACCCTCGGGGATCAAGCCCTGCTGACTGCAGTGAAGCGGAGAAAAGGACGCAAACAAATACACGAGAAAGAGCAGAACTTCTCTCATGTTCGGATCCGATATTCTTCAAACCTCTACAGTAGGCCTAACGGCGACTGATGGAATAAGGCCTTTCCTCGAGAGAAAGTTAGTTATATTCCCGTGCAAACACACACAGCCTGCCCACTTCTGTCTTTCTCCACCCCTCGATTCCTGACCACACGAGCAGAGGAAGAAAAAGCTCAGTAACAATCTGTAAATTCACATGACAACTTGCCCCCCAAAAATGTGACAACTTGCCCTGACCTGACATTTAGGATAGCTACATATAACCTACCAGTTGAAATGTATCTTCATTATACTCGAATCACTAAAATGTACAGTAATTCAAAATATTAAAATAGATGAAGCCACAGAGATTAAATACATTACTAATATTTGTAATGTATTTAATCTCTGTGGCTTCATCTATTTGAATATTTTGAATTACTGTACATTTTGGTGTATATATATATATATATATATAAAACAGCAATAAATCCATAAACCTTTAGTGGTTTAGAAAGATCTTATTATAAGAATCCTATTATTAAAATTGAGAAATTATTTGAATATATTAAGTGTTATATACTGAACTCCTTTCTCTATAGTAAACTTGATATTAATTTGTCACAAAAAAATGTACAGTAATTCAAAATATTAAAACAGATGTAGCCAGAGAGATAAAATGCATTACAAAAATAAAACAACAGCAACAGCAATAAATCCATACCTTTAGTAGTTCAGGAAAGATCTGATTGTAAGAATCCTATTATTAAAATTATAAAAATATAAAATAGAAAATTACAATTATTTTATATATTATTTCCAATTAACCTAATTTATATATATATATATATATATACATACATATATAATTTAGGTTAATTGGAAATAATATATAAACTAATTTCTGAATGGGTGGGGTTGTTGGGTTGAATTCAGGTTGATTGGGACACTTTTTGCCATTGAGGTGACTGAGAAAAAGTGTCTCAATTAACCTGAATACACTTCTATAAAGGTAGCTAAAATCTTGCAGCATGTTTATTACTTTTGTTCACATAAAAAAAAACACTTCTCAATATAATTATAATTGTATAATATAATATAATATAATATAATATAATATAATATAATATAATATAATATAATATAATATATCATTAAGACATGTACAATGTATATATTTCTTTATATTGCAAAATGTTATCTTTTAAGTATCAAATCCATTAACTCAAAAAACAGGAAAGGCAGCAGTCATCACTCGTGCCGTAAAGCCGTTTAGAAGTTTCCAGGTCAGTCTTATGTACTGGTCCATGATCAGTTTCGTCTTCCACTGCTACGTTGCAATGACGTAACACAGGCTCCCAGCGGCTGATTGTAGAACAGCGATTTGAAGCGCTACTCCAGCTTGAACTGCGACAGGTTTTGGACTGCGACACTTCCGGTGTTTTTACGGCGGCCTGGTTTCCTTCCGCAAACAGAGATGTCAGCTGGCTGAGAGATGACATGTACACTCTATGATACAGCAAACAAACAACGACGACATAAACTCTAGCAGACACACATAAGTGCGTGGGGAAAACATTGCTTCGACGCGACAAAGTAAATCTTGAAGAGTGAACGCGTAATGGGTGAGCAGAAATGTGTTGACTGGTCAGATGACTAGCCTGAGAACAGCAACTGGAATTAATGCAAACTCTCTGCAGACAGAAGTGGCTCGTTTGACAAATGTCTGGAGTTGGTTTTGCATTTATTTTAGCGGAAAATAAGTTCAAGACCGAGTTCTGGAAAAACATGTTTGCTTTTTGAACGAGGAACTGGGGATTTCCAGCACTCTGTGGCCGAAGATATTACTAATACTTTTTTTTTTTTCGCGCGTTTTGCTCTTCAAGTTAAGCTTGATAGCTACTATGCCTGTCAAAGCTGTTTGTCACTCCCAGCTTTTACTGCTGTCAGGAAGTCACTGATGCCCTATATAGCACAAATATCACCCTCAACTGAAGACAACAGCAGTAGTTTATGTTTAAACCGTCAAAGAGCATTTGGAGCAAAAGGCAGATCATGTGGCTTCAGCAGAGGTTAAAGGGGCTGCCTGGTTTGCTTTCGAGCAGCTGGGCCCGCCGTGTTTTGGTTGGATTACTGCTCTTCCTCATCTTCTACTGGTACTTGAGCTCAGATGGGCTCCTGAAGTTTCTAAACATGTCTAGGGAGCCTGGGGGAGCTGCGGGGGTGTGTTTGCAGACTGATCTTCACAGGTGGGTTTCGCTTGTTGACAGAGGGGAGGGAGTGGTTCTTACCCCCCAAACCAAAGAATCAGTTCCAGTCGTGGTCGGTAATGGACATTTTCTGGTGGATGTGGACTCTAACAAGCTCTGGGTAGCTTCATCTTCCCAGCCTGGGTCTGCACCGGTTCACCAAACAGACTACAGCCCGATAGTGCGGTTGCAGGTGCCAGGAACGCGCTCTGAAGCTCAGGGAATGATGCTGTGGTACAGAAAAGGCTCTGTGCTGTCCTCCCGGTGCTTCCAGACAGCTAATTCTCAGTCTTCTCATGACTGTGTGGTCGTACGCGAGGAATTTGTTGCGCATCGCAGCCGACCCAATGTTTATATTCAGAGGATTCACGCGTCAAACCCTACAGACCATGTGGTTTCGATTGACGTGGTCATGGAGTCTCTTTCATTTAGGAGCACCGTTGAGAAGATGGAGGACAAAGAATTCATGCTGTCCTCAGGTAGGGTGCTCACGGAAAAGAAGGACACTGTGTTAGTGGTGGTGGCCACAAAGAGACTAAGCACCAAGATCCAGGTTGCTCCCAAATCTGAGTACTCAGAAAACCTGGTGAGTGTGATTCACACTTCAGAGCCCACCGAGGGTGGGAAACTGGACGAGACTCTCAGCAAGCTCAGAGAAGGAGTCAAACGAGAGATGGCGGATGTCCTCCGAGCTAATGTGGAAGAGTTAATGCAGGATCACCAGCAAGCATGGGTGGATCTCTTCATATCTGGCAAGTTGACCGAGCACAGTCTGCTGACATAATTATTATTAATTGTAAATAATAATATCAGTATATACATTTCAGGTTTGCTCCAAAAATGTACTTTGTAGAATTCTGAATTGATCAATACTTACAAAGTCATGTCATATGACAAATCAATATTTAGTTGATCTTTTTCCAAAGTGTTTAACATGCTATGAAAAAAAAAAAAAAACAGAACATTTTTGTTTTAACTCAAACCTTCTAAATAATATAAATATAAAAACTCAAGTTCATTTTGAAAACTGGAAACCACTACTAGACAAATATGAGCATTGAGTGTCTTGTAAATTGGCCTTATCTACCAACCACTGAGGCAAGCGACCTTGTCCTAGATCTGCCTTTGATAGTAAATGCTGCTGTTTAGATTATATTTTGAGGACCAGATGAAGGAAAAGCTGAGATGAGGTCTAAGATGCATGTGTGATGTGTTGAGCTTAAAGTTACCATGAAATCAAAGGTGACTTCATATTTTTATGGAACATTTAGTATGAATGATTTATCCATGCACATAATATTTTTTTTTAATTCGTGTGCCCTCCTAATCTTTAATCAAAATAACTTCCCCTCCCCCAGTCCCTTCTCGGATGAAGGCGGGGACAATAACCTCTCTCCTCCAGCAACCTGTCACTCACATGAGATCACAGCAATTGGCAAACCACAACAATCCAATCAATTCCAGATGGACCAAATTAAGTCCCACCCTATTTTTTTCTTGTCTGAGAAGCCGTTTCACTTAAAGGAATAGTTCACTTAAAAATTAAAATTCTGTCATCATTTATTCATCCTCAAGTCGTTTCAAACCTGTATGAATTTCAAACCTGTATGAAAAAAAGATATTTTGAAGAATAATGGACCCCATTGACTTCCATAGTATTTGTTTTTCCTACTATGGAATTCAATGGGGTCCATCAACTGTCTGGTTACTCTCTCTCGCAGTCAAACGTGACTTTAGTGTAAACTAACATGGTGAATGACGGGCAAGAAGAAATGGCGATAATAGTGTTTGGACTGCTTTTTACAGAAAATTCACCAAATAAGAAAAGGTTTGGATGAAGTCGCGTTACACTGCTGTCTTCCGTCAGCTCGCTTTCTCTGGTTTGGTGTCGTTTTATTCCACGTGACAATCTACAGAGTGTGTGCGCGTTTGAGAGACCGCAAAAATTATAAAGGATAAATTGGGGAAAATGCTGTTCCGTTAATAACCAATTGAAGACCATTTGTTAATAAAGCAGACTTTCATATCTTGTATGTACATTGTTTTTCAGCTCAAAAAATATTTAGTTTATTCAGTTTTTTGTGAAGGGATAGTCAGTGAGGATTTGGATTTAATCTGAATTGTGTGTGTAAATGTTTCAGTGGTGCCTTTAAGTCAATTTACAAGGCCAGTGACAGTGTAAAAGCAAAGAGAAATGCAGTCTTTTTTTCATTTGGTTCACTATTTTGTCAAAAAAAAAAAAAAAAAGAGAGAACAGTTTCTTGATTTAGCCTAATGCTTTGTTCATTTATTCAGTTACACATACACGAGTTGCTTGCGGGACAGTGCAAATAATATAAGGCCCAAAAGCAAACCTGCAGTCCAAATGCTGTTACCCATTTCACATGTGAAGAAGACCTGAGCATAGAAATCATAAAGGCAGAGCAGCAAAATTGTACAGTTTAATTCTAAAAATGCCTAAATATAAAAAACATTGGTGGACTTTGGGGAAATAAGTATATGACAACCCATTTAAGGTTTGTATTCATGTATTCACTTGCTTTAAGAAGCTAAAATGAAATCTTTCATGGTCTTTTTCTTCTTTACAGGTGTGGAAATCAGAAAGATCACAGACGCCCATACTCCATCCAGTCGCACAGTCAACAACACCCTATACTACATTCTGTCCACCTCCACAGCGCCCCTGCTAGATCAGAGTCTCACAGCGGAAGAGCATGAGCGACTGGAGTCCAGTCTGAATTACGCCGACCACTGCTTCAGCGGCCACGCCACCATGCATGCTGAGAACCTGTGGCCAGAGCGCCTGACCAACGTGGCTCAGATCCTGCAGCTTGTGAATCTCTGGAACCTGACTTTCCAGAAAAGAGGATGCAAGGTGCTTGTTGCAGCTGGCACTCATGGTATGATGCAAGGCATGGTCCTTAGTTTTGGAGGTCTGCAGTTCACCGAAAACCACCTTCAGTTCCAGGCAGACCCCGATGTTCTTCACAACAGCTACTCTTTGAGGGGTATCCATTACAATAAAGACCTCATCAACCTGGCCGTGTTGCAGGACGTCGAAGGCAAACCCTTCCTGCATGTGTCCGTCAAGCCTCAGGAGAAGCCGGTGAAGCTGTACGCCTGCGAGGCCGGCTGCATGAACGAGCCCGTGGAGCTGACCTCAGAGCTGCGAGGTCACACGTTTCCCGTGATGGTCACCCAGCCCATCACGCCTCTACTGTACATCTCCACCGATCTCACTCACCTGCAAGACCTGAGGCACACGATGCACGTCAAGGCCATCTTGGCTCACGAGGACCACATGGCCAAACAGTACCCTGGCCTGCCCTTCCTCTTCTGGTTCAGTGTGGCATCTCTCATCACGCTTTTCCACCTCTTCCTCTTCAAACTCATCTACAATGAGTACTGTGGGCCTGGAGCCAAGCCACTCTTCAGGAGTAAGGTATAGACTGCGACATGAAGACAAGCCATTGTTGGGGGTGGGGGGGGGGGGGGTTGTAACTGTGGTTTATGTGAATCTCTTCTCCCTTTTTCCTCTCGCTCTCATTTTGTGCAACTTTCAAATTCTGCCTTGCAAGATATTTTTACCTCTGGAAACTAAGTGACAGTAATTGGTTTGGGTAACCCATCAAACTTTCAATCTGCTGTAATTGGAGGGTCGGGTGTGCTGGAAATAGTTGCCTGCAATCTTCAGCTTGGGTGTTCTCTCTCTCTCTATGAACTTTGTGATGAGCTGAAAGCACCAGTGCTCTAAAGACACTATTTGATGAGCTTTGTTGTTTTTTTTCCTCATTCGGTCATTCTGACACAATTGGAACTGATTTGTGTCAAAGAAAGAAAAAAAAATGAAGATATTTATTTTTTTTAATATACATTATGGAATGCTATTCCGCTTTGCAGAATAACCATTTGAAGAACAATTTTTGAATGTAATTTATCTCTTGATTTTCAGCAGACTTTCCCATCTTTTATATGTAGTTTTACAGCACAAAAAAAAAAAAAATCTGTTTAGCGTATTTAATTTTTTTTTTTTGAGGTTTTGAATTTTATTTCATCTTAAATTTGTGAGTAAACTTTTCACTGGTGCCTTCAAGTCTTTCTTCTTCCAAGCTGGTTTAAGGGGTTTTGTTTCTTTGTTTACCATCTGTGGTTCTTGCGTATGGGTCTCATGTTTCATCTAAATGAAAGTGCATTTTGAACATTTTCAGTGTCTAGTTGTTGGTATGTGAAGCTGTTGCTACTTTAGAAAACTTAACCAAATGCATAGATTTTTTTCATTGATCACATCCATCCATCATCCCAGAAAATTGTCAATACTGATGGCCATTCGGGTGAAATACTTGATAGCTGTTGACATAAACTGCCAACATAAAGTTGGCTAAATCTCAAAAACCCGTCAAGAACAGCAGGTCATTTCACCCCAAAATAAAAAAAAGAAGAAATCTGTATAAAAATTACGCCTTATATGAAAATCATAGAATGCATTAAGCCCGCCCATTTTTTCAGTGGTGTTGTTTCCAGAAGAAATCTTTCCATTCATTTTTTTTTATTATTTTTTTTAAGCCATGAACCAAGGACAATCCCATGGAGCATTGTGAATTACATAATCATCTGAAAATCTGGAGAAATAGAAAAAATAATAATTTAATGTTAATTAATTATTTATATATATTTATATTTTTTATATATAAATATATATCACAGTGACTCTGGTGAAATTTTCTGCACAGCATCATGGGTAATTTGGTTTTTCACACAAATTCAGCTGTTAATCACAATTATAAAAAAAAAAAAAAAATGAAATAACGTGCACGAATGTCTTCAACAAAAGCATATACCGTCAATTAACATCCTCGTAACTCACAGTAGGTCTGTCTTTAAAGGTTTGTCAGTTATTGTTACAAATGTTTTTTTCTTATGGAGAAAAGAATGGAGTTTTTACTTCCAGAACCCGATTGCTGCACTCTTCTAAGTGTTGGTTTGTTTGTTTGTTTGTTTGTTTGTTTTTGGAGAATCTAAAAATAATCAATTTACAGTAATGGGAATTACTAAAAAAAAATAGGCTTCATTTTTTGTGACATATGAAAATTATTTGCAGGAATCTATTGAAGGACATATGGTAAGTGTGTGTGACTGACTGACGGAACAACTGAATTTATGTCGGCTCACTGTTTAGCCTACAAGGTGAGATGGGACAATTTAAAAAGCACTACTTGCTTAATATTAAACATGTATTACTCTTGTAAATGTTTAAGTTGGCAAATTCAGTTTCACATGGTCTGAGGTTCATATATGCACTGATCCGTTAGATCTCTGCCAACAGTTATTAATGCGTACACATTAACAGTAAGCGACTGTTAATATTGACAATACTTTTTTTTTTACAGTGTACTTTACGCTAGCTCTTCTGTTTTGTCCATTTATTATTTGATTGTTATTGTTAATGTTCTGCATTGTTTGCCGTGTGGGTCTCAAAGCATTTTTCCCACGTTAGAGTGAACAAAAGTGATCTTTTTTTCCCGGTTTCTTTTCTTTTTTTCTTTTTTCTTTTTTTTTCTTTTTTTTTTTGCAGTGTTGCATTTGTTTGAATTCTGTCGTGTTTTGATTAAATTAACAATCAAGAGTTAGACAACCCTCTTTCATTGTGACATTCATTCACATTTATTTAAAAGTTTTACATACAGTGAAACTTGTTTAGTAGTTACTCATCACAAATGTAAAATGAGTGCCTCGTCTGAGTTGCCTTGTGTAACATACTGAAGATACAGTGTAGTTTTGTTCAATTGTGTATTAGTTCCTGACAATACATGGGGACAAAATTACTTGATTGGGGTTTGAAAAGTCAACTTGGATGAATCAAATCATTTTTCACTGAGAAAAGCTTTTGTAACACGTCTGACACTGATGCTGTCAATAATAATGCCCGCATTTTGTTTATTTGTCAGCATTTTATAATTAGCATAGACTCATATTAGCATAGGTATCAGGGGAAAATTAGATAATAGATCCATTGGATGGTGTAAAATGCGAGTGTTAAATGCCATGAAAGAAATCAAAAATAATAAAACCTGGACTTTCCCGGTCACATCCGTTTGCACAGTTTATGTTTAGAAACTCACAAATTGTGTTCACTTCACATCAAATGTATGTGTTTCCACCTTAAACATGCATATTTACACTTTATTTGTTATTTCAACAGGATGATGTTACTGTCTGAAGCCTAATCCAGTGTGCAGAAACATTAAATATGGCTCTATCTCTGGATGTCCTCTCAGGATGTAGCAGTGTATAAGATATGCTTTTCCATTTTGCTGTGTGAATTTAATAATGATCATTAGCTGATTTTTATTGAGAATTATATAAGTTGGTATGGTTAAAATATGAAGACTATTTAGAGGTGCTAAGTCATAATGATAAAATATCATCAATTATGAAGGATCCAAACAAGCCTTGTGTTCATTCTTTTAGCTTACAAGCACAATAATAAAGATCTTAATGGAAAACAAAATCAAATATGCAACTCCTAAGCGTGTTCAAACCTGCAGTGATTTTATGTGAATTGACGTGAAACAGGTTGTCGAAAAATAAAATGACTTTTGATTGGATTTTAAGATGTGGACGTTGCACTTATAGGGATAGTTGAACACAAAAGAAGATATTTTGAAGAATGTCAGTAACCAAAGAGTTGATTAACTTTTTTCATACCATGGAAGTCAATGGGACCCATCAACTGTTTGGTTACCCCAAAATATCTTCTTTTTCAGCAGAAGAAAGAGGTTTGGAACAACTTGAGGGTGAGTAAATGACGACAGAATTGCTGTTGATTGTGGAGGAGTGAGATTTAAGTGGACAAAATTATTGGAGAAGTCTGATATACATGGATGAATCATTCACAATAAGATATATACCATTTAAAAAAAAATTATAATAAAAAAAATATGGTAAATTGATATGTCTGGTTATAGTAGAAATACTGATCCTTGCTAAAATAGCCGGGAAGAGGGAATGTTGCTTGTTTATTTGAAAGATTTTCTCTGAGCATCACTGATTTAATGACAATGAATATGGAAGGAAAAAGCATGTCTTTGAACAATAGCTATGTTTCTATATGAGCATTTTGGGATATCGCGTTAAAAAACACTGGATGGAAATGCCAAGTAAAATTTGCCTTAAAAACGTATGCGCTTAATTGAGACATTTCACTTTCTTTTTTCTTTTTTCTTTTTTCTTTTTTACATGCACATAAATTCGCATTTATTGCAGCAATTTACATTTTTATTACAGAGATTTTTGCACTAATTTCCCAGGATGTAATGACTTTGTTCTCTTGAACAGTTGGAAATGGTGCTTTATTCACAAATGTTTTATGCGATATTCCAATTTTGCGCACAAGTCAAATTTGCAACTTTGGATGTAAACAGCTTCAGGCCACCACTGTTGTGCTCAGATTACATGCAGATAATATTAGTATGTCTCTGATTGTTGTGTGCAATCAACATGATGACTGAAGCCTGTTGATTAATGTCCCATAATGTTTCAAAGAAAATCAATGTGGAATTTTCTTAGTTTGTCATTCAGCAGATGCTTTTATCTTAAGTAACTTTATTGTAACTTAAGTAACACCTTTTAGACAGTCTCTAGAGACACAATGGTGCTTGTTGGTTTGAATTCACAATCATTCTGCTAATAATGCTATGGAAAATTAAACCATGGGCTTCCCCGCCCAGTCGCAGGCTGCATTGAGTTTAAAGGGATACTCCACTTTTTTTGGAAATTAAACAGTTGACTTTTACCATTTTCGAATCTATTCATCCGATCTCCAGGTCTGGCGGTACCACTTTTAGCATAGCTTAGCATAGATCATTGAATCGGACAAGACCATTAGCATCTCTCTCAAAAAAATGACCAAAGAGTTTCGATATTTTTCCTGTTTAAAACTTGACTCTTCTGTAGTTACATCGTGTACTAAGACCGACCGAAAATGAAAAGTTGCGATTTTCTAGGCTGATATGGCTAGGAACTATACTCTCATTCCTGCGTAATAATCAAGAAACTTTGCTGCCGTACCATGAGTCCAGCAGGCGTAATGATATGACGCAGCGCCTGAAAATAGGTCTAATAGGTTAGACAAACTTAGTTCCGGTCACATTGGAAGTTACTGAGCTGGGGACTATTTTCAGGCGCTGCGTCATATCATTACGTAACTACAGAAGAGTCAAGTTTTAAATAGGAAAAATATCGAAACTCTTTGGTAATTTTTTTTGAGAGAGATGCTAATGGTCTTGTCCGATTCAATGATCTATGCTAAGCTATGCTAAAAGTGGTACCGCCAGACCTGGAGTTCGGCTGAATGGATTCAAAACCGGTAAAACTCAACCTGTTTAACTCTGGGGGAGTTGTAAAATGAGCCTATTTCCCCCCCAAAAAAGTGGAGTATCCCTTTAATTGCACAACAAACCTAGACAATAGGCAGCATCTTCATTTGGCGGATAACAGGGCTCTTTTTTTTTTCTTTTTTTTTTAAACTGCAGGTATGAAAAATTGCATTATTTTAATTGTGGTACTTTGATGTCTCTCTTTAAACAGCATTTACAGTTTAACATTTTATGTCAGGGCAAATTCCAATCGGAAATGAGTATCATTATGACCCACTCATTCCAAAGGGCAGAGCCTTTTTGAGAGCCGACTTGTGTGTCATAATTTAGCCGCTCTGAATGCACTTGGTGAAGGGAAATTACTTTATTATCATCTGTAATGTCACTTGACAATGGAGCATGATGTCCTTCAGCTCATTAGCTGTTCTTACTACAGGAGTTTCTTAATATTGCTGTTAATATAATTATTGCAAATAAAAATGCATTTTATAATGAAGTAGCTAACGTGTGCTTTATATGTATGTGTTCCATCTTTCAACTTTAAAGCTTGCTGTCTCTTGTTTGGACACTGCAAGTCAACACTACCTCACTAAATAATCAATAAATTCAACACATGTTATTTCATCAAAACAAACTTTCTTTTCAATTTTCAAGTTATACAAGGTTCAACTAATTTCTTAAAGTCAGTTTAATGTAATTTAAGTTGAAATGACTTGTATAGCTAAGTTGATTGTTCTTAAAATTTTAAAGAGGACCTATTATGCAGAATTCACTTTTTCATGGTGTTTGAACATGAATGTGTGTTGGCAGTGTGTGTACACAACCACCCAATAATTTTTTTAATTCCCATAAATCATAAGCATCAGAATTGCAGATTCTAGCATTTGTGATGTCACATACGCCCACGACTGCTGACGGACTCTGCCCTATTAGCATAGACCCTGCCCTGAGTGAGCTGTACACAGTCCGCCATCTTTATCTCCTCACTAGAGCATTAACAGCAGCATTCAAGTAAGAAATGTATTATTATTAAAGCTACTAAAGTTAATTCAATCAAGAGCAGTGAGTGATTTTCTGTTTTTCTTTTGCTGGGCCTTTAAGGGGGTGTCTCTGTTATGTTGGTCGAATCTGGCGTAGAAGCTGTTGAAGCTTGCTTAGTTGGGGACATTAAATTTAACATTTAATTTAATTTTCAACATTAATATTGATCTGCCTGCATTGACACTATTATACAAGAAGTGAACTGAGCTGTACGATGACAACATGGTTTACTCCAGAGCGGCTATATATAAATAAATGAACTAAATTAATAACTTTTTTAATACAAAAATGAAACATCATGAACTTACTAAAGCTGGACTGTGACGCTATTTTCTTTTGGAAACAAACTTTTTTTTTGCATTATTTTCCTTGTATCTCTGTAAAGCTGCTTTGACATAAAAAGCGCTATATAAATGTGACTTGACTTGGCTTGAGGTTGTCCAGTAAGCATCTTGGATCACAGGTGATGAACTAGCTGATGAAGCTGGTCCTACAACACATAAACTCTGTGGACCCTCTTCAGTTTGCCTACGGCTTGAACAGATCAGTGGATGATGGGTGGCACTGAGGTGGAGCGGACTCTCTGCTAAAAGTCCTTTGGCCTTCACATTTCAGAGAACCTTATCTGGGCTAAAAACACTGTAGTAACGGTGAAAAGGTCTTAGCAGAGGCTGCATTTCATCAGACTGCTGAAGAGGACCAGACTTCAACGTCAGCCCCTCATCCATGTCTACAGAACAAAAGCACTGTTGACCAACATGTGCAATATTACTTATGTATAGTCTACAATGTGCAATGCTATTTATTTACCATACAAACAACAAAGCAAAAGTTTAGGATTATACTGCTGTGATATTGTGGTAAAGATGAATTTATGAATGAACCTTCTTCACATGCTCGTCCTTGGGCAGAAAAAAAAAAACTGGCTTTACCTTCACATTATAGAGCACAGCGCCGTCTTCTCGACTGATGCTCTCCAGTGTCCACAGGAATCAGCTGCCGGTTTGAGGTTCAAGTTTTCCCTGGTGTCTGTGCGTGCAATAAGTGGGCGGGCAATATGCTAATGTTTCGTCTAGACATCACAACGAAACGGCTTATGACTCGTTTGAAAAACAATTCATTTAATTGACTCAGAGATCGACTCTTACTTTTGAAAGACAACTTTATATAAACGGTGCACTTTCAGATTTAAAACTGCAGAATGTTTTCATTAGAGCTATGTTACACACTACATGAAAGGTCATTTTCAAAAATCCATAATACGGGCCCTTTAATTTTATAACGTTTATATTTACGCTTTAATTTCTACACGTTTGAATTGAGATGCCTACTAATATAGAATTGACTTAGTTTTTTGTCTTTTCTTGCCTAAGTATATAGGCTAACTTTTTCATGCAGAAATTTGTTGTTTTCTGTAGTATTTACTTCACTACAAAATAATTTTTATCAGTGTAAATCATAGACTGTAAAAAAAATATGGACCCTTTGCTCTCTTCCATTGGTGAGAAGTGAAGCCGCCAGTGTCCCGATCTTCTTTTTTTTCTTGCAAAAAAAGGGTACAGATCACAGGTGACTAACCAAAATATACTTAACAACATACAAAATTATAGTACATAAACAGAGTACAATACAATATTGCCAGGGGAAGCTTATGTGTCCCGATCTTCTTGATCTTCTCGATTTCTTTATATGGTCCCGATCATAGACAGTATATAAACTGGACACAGCGACCCCATAGGTTTCAACGGAGAAAAGTGAAGCAAATTAGAAGCACTCACTTCCTGATGGCTGAGCGTACTGCGCAGACTCAAACTGAGCTTGACGACGTGGATGTGACGTGAGCAAACCGTCTGTCTTCTAGTAGCTGTGCCAAGCGAAATCTGAATCATTCCCTTCCGAATCTTGCAGAGACGGAGAGCGTGAGTAGGAGCTGTCCATGAGCTAGGAGCAGGAGCAACTTTATGACTCTCTATGGGCTTCTCCCTTGACTTTATCGGACTTTATGCCTCCACGTCCCCCCGATTGACTGCGAGCTTCTCCTCCTGTCTACATGGTAATTTCCAGAGAGTTGCATGGTTATGACGCAATCGTTAGCCTACTTTTACAAAAACTGCTTCTACGGGGCCATAACGGAAGATACAAGGTAATGGAGCCTTTTATACATTGTCGTGTTTCTTTAGAAAAAAACAATGGACAAATGGAGTCTTTAAACGCCTCAGATGTAAAGTTATTCGCTGTCAAAGTGACGCCAAAATGAATGGGAGTCAATGGAATGCTAACACCAGGTGATGGCTTGTTAGCCAATGGCGGCCCCCGGGGGTGGTACGCTATTCAAGAGCTCGATTACCCCCCTGGTCCCGATACGGCGCTGACATCTTGGGGCTTGAGTCTGCGCAGTAGCGATTTCGGGACCAGACCTGCGCAGTAGCGATTTCGGGACCAGACCTGTGCAGTAGAGAGCAGGAAGTAAAGCTGCGAAATCAAGGCCCCGCCCTCAATCTCAGTGTGAAATAATTCATTATAGAAATTTTTATATTAAATTTAAATCTCCAATCTCATCAGTCCTCCGAAGATCCCGAAAAAAAGTCTGCTGGTGCTTCAGTGACTACTTCGCTCAGAGAACCTGTCAACCACAGCTGTCAATCATGACGTCACACCACCGTTTTTTATAGCATCAAATAACTAACTAAAAACAAACTTATTTTAAAAACAAAGACTTGAATTTACATCAGCGTGATAAAAACTACAGTAAATGACAGAACCCATATTCGGAAAAAAAGATATTTGAAGTGTAATTAAATTGTTTAGTTGGTCTCGATCCACAGTCCCGTTGAATAACACGGGGAGGCGGGGCTTATGACCAGGACTAGGACTAGGACCAGTCACCGGGGGCGATCGAGACGTTTTGGCTTCACTTTTCAGGGCTTGTGCGACACGCTTGGGTGTAAATACTGTCTCCAATAAAGTTAAATAAGTTACAAAGTTATTAATTTGATGTGAGACAAGTAGTCTTCATTTTTTAGATACATGGAGACTAAATGTGTCAAAATTAAATTTTAATTTGGAAAAAGTTACAAAATTTAAGATTCAGCTATCTGGTAAAGATATATTCTTATTGTATAAAAGTAAGAGTTTGAAGCAAAATTTGGTCTGCTCTCTCTCTCACTCTATCTCTCTCTCTCTCTGAAGAACCAGTGGGTTATGTGAATTTCTGATGTGTAATTGTTCAGGTTCAGACAGATAATCTTTCTCTCAAAGTCGTTCAATACTGTTTATGCATCAGTAAATCAAGTCAGTGACTAAACGATCAACTTCACGTCGTTTCTCTTAGTAGGATGAAAATAATCTTACTTTAACTGTGATTAATACAGAAAGCGATCAAAGAACAATCCCTTTCCAATCGCCCAAGCTGTCAATCACACAGCGCGAGTTTATCTGGACACTTGCCAAAACTCGTTATGAAATCAATGACGCTGTTACACTGCACAACGAAGCTCTTACTGTACTTACCTCATGTTTGCATTGGTGAAATCATTAGTGAGAGTGCAGAAACTGCGTTGCAATGATAAGATCTTCATTCACACGATCAACAGGCTGTCATCTGCTCAATGCTCATCACTGCAACCTTTTATGTGATGGGAATAGATCTAAATACTTAAAAAACTTCTCACGATTCGTTAATCCCGATAGCTGTAATAGTTTTCGAGAGAGTTCCACATGTAATGCTAAATATTTCATATGCAAGCATGTCAGCCAATCACAGCAGTGGGCGTTTACACTGAAGTCTCACAGCAGACACGCCCCTTCAAACAGAGCGTTCAAATCAGAGGCTAAAATCAGGCTAGAAAATATGCCTTTTATTTCTAAATTATAACAACTTTTGATCTAAAAAACATACTATACCATACCATACCATACCAACTTTATTTGTTAAGCACTTTACAACAACCAAAGTTGACCAAAGTGCTGTACAGAAAAATAAACATAAACATATGTACAATTAATAACCACACAATAAAAACATTCAAAGTAACAAATTAAATCAAGTAAATAAAGTCGACATCTTACTAGGTGTCAAAAGCCAAAGAGAAAAGATGGGTTTTAAAAACAGATAAAGAAGAGGCCTGCTTAACATGCAAAGGCAGATCATTCCATAGTTTAGGGGCAGACACAGCAAAGGCACGGTCCCCTCTGAGCTTACGCTTAGTTTTAGGCACAGTCAGGAGCAGCTGATCATCTGACTTGAGAGCACGGACGGGTTTATAAGAGTGGAGAAGCTCAGAGAGGTATGGCGGGGCAAGACCATTTAGTGATTTAAAAGCAAATAACAGAATTTTAAAATGGATCCTAAATTGAATAGGCAGCCAGTGTAATGAAGCTAAAATAGGGGAAATGTGCTCATGTTTACGTGTGCCCGTTAAAAGACGTGCTGCTGCATTTTGTATCATCTGGAGACGGGTGATGGAGGAAGACCCACTAACCCCCACATATAGTGAATTACAGTAGTCCAGCCATGTAGTTACAAAGGCGTGGATTACAGTTTCAAAATGTTGTCTTGACAGAATTGGCTTTATTTTGGCCAGCTGCCTCAAATGAAAGAAGCTTGATTTGACAACAGCTTTGATCTGACTGTCAAATTTAAGCTCAGGGTCCACTTTAACTCCTAGGTTTGTGATGCTAGGTTTAATAAAGGGTGCCAAGGAGCCCAGATCTACAGGCGGGGTCCCAGTGGTGCCTCCAAAAACCATCACTTCTGTTCTTTTATCATTAAAATGTAAAAAGTTCAGAGCCATCCAGGCCTTTATGTCGTCGAGACAATTGAGTAGTTGTCCAACAGAGTTATAATTTTTCTTTTTAAGAGGTACATAAATCTGACTGTCATCTGCATAACAGGGGAATGAAATGCCGTACTTTCTAAGTATGGAACCAAGTGGAAGCAAATACAGAGAGAAAAGTAGAGGGCCGAGGACTGAGCCCTGTGGGACCCCACACAAGAGAGGAGCAGAGGAGGATACAGAGTCACCTAAGCTAACACAAAAAGTTCGATCCGTTCGAATACTAACATTATAAGGGCACGCCAGGAAACATTCTAAAATAATAAAATAATCCATGCAATGGGACCTTTAACATTTAACTTCAACAATAATATCGATCTGCCTGCATTGACACTATTATACAGGAAGTGAACTAAGCTGTATCACGGTTTACTCCAGAGTGGCTAGGCCTATATATAAATAAATGATCTAAATTAATAACTTTTTTAAAACAAAAATGAAACATCACTAACCTTACAGCTGGACTGTGACGCTATTTTCTTTTGGAAACAAACTTTTTTGTTGTTGCATTTTTTCCTGTTATCTCCGTAAAGCTGCTTTGAAACAATCTGTATTGTAAGAAGCGTATAAAGCGTATCTGGTAAAGATATATTCTTATTGTATAAAAGTACGAGTTTGAAGCAAAATTTGGTCTCTCTCTCTCTCTATTATGAATGTAAGTTGAATACATTGTGATATATGGAGGAAAACCAGTCAGATGATTAAGTCAAATTTTATTATAACAGCAGACAATCAAATAATAAATGAGGAATAAAATTATTAATTCATAATCAGGGTTAAAAGTTTAATAAAGACACATAAAATAAACAGTTAAAATTAAAACTTCTAATATGTTTGAGTAAAATATAGTAAAGTTGGTTGAGAGATCTCTCTTTGAAAAGACAGGTTGTCAAAGGAGCAAGGTCTGAGAGTCCAAAGGATAGACTGACGTCACTGACCTGTACAGAAATTGATCTCCCTATTAGTTGCTTATCAGAACTGAGCTAAGTTCCTCTTTTCATACACTGTAAAAAATCCAACTTGCAAATTGTTAACTCAGTTTAAAATTTTAAGTTGAGTGAGTGGGCAAATTTTTGACTGCAATGTTGAGTTTACTTATAAAAACTATTTAACTGCAAGTGTACTACTATTTTGTCCAATGAACACAAACAATTAAGGTGAGAAAACTTAATATTTTGATTTCATGGTTCGAACGTTTAACTTCCCGTCATCGCGCATGCGCAGTCTGTCTCGCTGAGTCGCTGTACGTTACTTGGGGTTTCCTCCTTCAACCACGCTATCGAAGGGACTGGATTTCATCTGATTGCGGTAAGTTTTCTTTAAGCTTTATGAATGAAAATAGGCTATAAATTGCACACATATGTCGTGGTGACGATAAGTTTCTATTGTTAGAGATTATCCACGTAGCACATTGCTACTTAACGTTATTGCTGCCCAGACTAGAGTGAGGAAACATGCTTGAATGAGAAAAAGAAGGACAAGGACGCAAGGATGCACGCATGGTGTTTAAAAGATGTTAAAAATGTTAAGCTCAGTAAGTCGTGAATAAAGACTAAAATGCGGTGCTTGCGCTGATTGAGAGACACAGAAAGCTGCTTCTCTCGGACAGAATCTGAGTGCGAATTCAGCTTTCGTTGTGTATTGCGATTTAATAGTAAAATACACATACAATTATGTAAAATTTTTTTTTATATATATTCAAGTAAACACAGTCGGCAATGTCTTAAGTGAACATAACCAATTTGGTGAAAAGTAGATGTTTCAGTATTAGATCCATGAGCTCTTAAAGTGACCGCAGTCCGTTCAATTTAATTTCAAGTTTATTTGTCACGTATACAAATTTCAGTTACAATTTGTACATGCTTAGGTTGAGGCTCAGGCATTCTACAGTAGTGCAATATAATTAAATACAATACAATTTAGAGGAAAATTGTTAATATAGGCCTATATATGCAAAACTAAAGTGTTATGTTAAAAATATCTATGTTAGCTTTGCATATTAAATAGTAGAATGGGTAGTATGTGTGCGGTATGTTTTAAAGTGAATAGGATAAAAATATTGTGTATCCACCCTTAAACAAATATTAGGCTAAATCCTTAATGTTAATCAATTAACAAAAGACAAAATCACTCACTGCTCTTATAATAACTTTTGTATCTTTAATATCTGTAATATTTAATTAATACAGTTAACTACTCATTGATTCTTTTTCACATTTGATTATTCAATTTCTGTATTATTTTTACTACATGTTAAATTAACCTACTGTAACTGATTTTTTTTTTATATATATATATATAAAATTATGTATCTTTGTTCTGTTGTATTTGTCCTTTTTAAACTAAAGAACATCAATACAGTGACAAGATCCTTGGATGTGCTAAAACAGTGGCCTTTATTTTTTTTAAAGATCAGGTGAGTTTACTTTTAATTAGTTGAACTGAATTTACTTGTGTTGGTCTACACTTAATTCTTACTGTTTCAACAATGTTTTTTTTGTTTTTCAGGGTCTCTGCTGAGTTTACAGGATCACACAAACTAATCCCAAGAGCACCTTTTTCTCTTAGTTAGATGAATACACATCTAGTTGTACAGAGCAAGTGGTGGAGCGTATGGAGATGAGATGAAGATCCTCCTAGACCAACTTGATCATCAAGTAATTATATTGCATGTGATCATATCTCTCTGGTTAAAGGCTGAATGGTGCCATCTCTTTTTCAAGGTAATTCCCATGCTTCTCTTTGTATATAACTTGTTCCTAATTTGTTTTTCTGTCTTTCAGACACAGAAACTCCAATGTGCTTCCTCAAAGAAAGGCTACAACTCTTAAAGGTCTGCCTTTGTTTATGAGGGAAAAGTCTGGAAACATCCTGAAGACTTGCCTGGTAAGAAGATCATCAGCATACACTCACACCTGATATATTTAACCTATTTACCAGATGCTGTTAGGAGATAGGTTTTGTGTGATATACAAAACTTATCATCACAGACAAAGTCATGGTAAAAATACTTTATTAAATAATCATCTTCCCTTCATAAATCCAGACTCGGTGACCGATATGATTTCCTCCAAACATGGTTTTAAAGGAACACTCCGACTTTTTGGGACTTTAGCTTATTCACAGTATCTCCCAGAGTTAGATAAGTCCATACATACCCTTTTCATTTCTGTGCGTTCTGTAAGTGTTATTTGACGCACCCACCGCTAGCCTAGCTTAGCACAAAGACTGGATGTAAATGGATAATGGTAGCATACTAATCCCAATAAGTGACAAAATAATGCAAACATTTTCCTATTTACATGTTGTGATCTGTATAGTCACAGCGTGTACAAATAACAAGGCTATATGAGACAGAGACCATTTTTAATCGTATAAATACTGGGAACTATATTCTCACTAGGCGTAGGAGCACAGCTAACGTTACTTGGGCGGAGTGATTAGCGCAGCACACGAGACGCCTTGTGGTGAGGAGCAGAGAGTTCGCTCAGAGTTGGAGTAATAGAGTCAGTAATTACTAGATAGTAAATTTATAGTTTACAATCATGGGTGTTCGCTGTATTGTAAAGAGCTGCGACAATAAACAGGGGAGACCAGGTAATACCATGATGTCTCATAGAATTCCAACCAAAAACGCTGACCTGATGAATCGATGACTACTTGTTTTTGGGTATAGATCCAAACACACCTGTAAACATCATCAAGAAGTATTTTGTTTGCTCTGAACATTTTACTATAGACGACTATTTTGAAAAAATGCAAGTTGCCACACGGACCATGAAACGTACGGATGCAGCCATCCCATCGATAATAAAGACAGGACAAATTGGATCACCTGTTGCTGCGGTAAGTGTTCCGTTATGTTTTGAGATGACTAACATTAGCCATACTGTAACAGTGCCATGCTGTAATGTAACCTTAGTAGTGACACTATTACGTGAATAGGTGCTCCGTGTATCCCCTTTATTGTTATTATTGTGTTGTCATGAACACACTGTATTGCTCAATAACAAATGAGCGGCGCTAAATGTAACTCTCAGGACTGTAACATTCAACTTGCTGATGAACAGCTTCCAAAGTTTGTAACTCCTCGTCTGTGTATTCTGGCTCAAAACGATATGGTTCTGGATCTTGGTTTGATACACAGTAAAATTCCTCTGACAATTCCTCAAAGTCAGCCATGATCACGACGAGTCACGTTCGCTACTAGCTAGTTAGTCACGTTTGTTTTGTTTACGAAACCATCAACAGGGCGTCTCCTGTGCTGCGCTAATCACTCCGCCCAAGTAACGTTAGCTGTGCTCCTACGCCTAGTGAGAATATAGTTCCCAGTATTTATACGATTAAAAATGGTCTCTGTCTCATATAGCCTTGTTATTTGTACACGCTGTGACTATACAGATCACAACATGTAAATAGGAAAATGTTTGCATTATTTTGTCACTTATTGGGATTAGTATGCTACCATTATCCATTTACATCCAGTCTTTGTGCTAAGCTAGGCTAGCGGTGGGTGCGTCAAATAACACTTACAGAACGCACAGAAATGAAAAAGGTATGTATGGACTTATCTAACTCTGGGGGATACTGTGAATAAGCTAAAGTCCCCAAAAGTCTGAGTTTTCCTTTAACCTATTGGCATATAGAGACGCTAAAAAATTGTAATCTGAGTTGAGCAGTGTAATTGGGCGCCTGTAATCTAAGTGCAAAATGTCTTTATTAGGTTTTGGAAGTAGTGTAATTGCTCCCTGTTTCATAGATTCTGTAAGTTCTCCATTTGCTGCACACTCATTAAACACATTCAAAATTAAACTCTAATATCTTCCAAAAAAAATGTGTAAAACTATGTGAATACTAAAATGTGGCATACTATTAGGTCCTGGGCTTTTGTTAAAAAGTTGTTTTGTTTTTTTATCATCTAGTTCTTTCAATGACAAAGAATCTTTGAACAAAGTCTGAAACAAAAGTCTGAAACAAAATTCTGAAATTATTTTGCCATCTGATACAAAAGTGTCATCAATATACAAGGTGGAAATTTTAAGTTCGCCTGGGTTTTTTTCCAAATTGAAAAAGTATGCATAGTTTATTATTTATTTTTGTTTTTTTGCCATTTGGCCCTATACCTAACATAAGGCCCTTTAGACTTTTCCATATGAAATGAGTTTAATTTTTCTCTTAACAAGACTTTCTTTCTCTGCATCATTTGAAGAGACAAGACAATTACAGATCATTTCTTTTAATAAAGATTCAAATTGTAATCCCTTTGATTTTTAAAGACCTTTACAAAATTTTATAGAGAATTTTAAACACTCATAGTAATTTAGTAATTCTTTAATCGATTGACAGCACAAAAAATTATATATATATAATATGTATATATGTGTGTGATATGTGTATATATTAGGGCTGTAGTACTCGAGTCCGGTCTTGGACTCGAGTCCGGACTCGAGACCGTTTTTCTATGGTCTTGGACTTGTCTTGGATTCGCTGGTATTCGGACTCGGACTTGTCTCGGTCTCGGCCACTGGTCTTGCCAAATATGGCTTTTGGTCTCAACCGAGTCCAGGTGTCTTTATTATGTTCCCAGTAAGCACACATACGTCGCCGCGATATTAAAACAAAATATTATTGGAGGGAAAGTGAAACACTGGCCACCTAATAACTAGCGATGGGGATTTCGGCTTTTTCGTGAGCCGGCTCGTTTGACTCAGCTCACTGAAAAGAGCCGGCTCTTTTGACTCACAAACGGCTCTTTAAAAAATAAATGTTTAAATAAAGTCATATCACTCCACAGAGCTGCCAACTCTCACGCATTCACCGTGAGACACACGCAATTTACACTTTTCACACGCTCTCACGCCACACATCCATTTTCTCACACACAGAAAAATCGCGAAGCAAAGAGGACACGGAGACCGACAGACTAGACAGAGCAGGTTCCTCCCCGAAATAACCATATATGGAGCTTACAACGCCTAGTTTTACTATGCAGATCCTCATCTGCATATCATTTGCATATGATTATTCATCCACGTGATAACGTTTAACGGTCCAAGACACATTACATTAATAAAAATCATGTAGTTGCCTATCCTTGCCTTGTTTTTGAATACATAAATCAAATAGTGTAAAATACATTTCAGAGAAAGTTTTTATCAATCTTTTCCACTGGCCGAATTGTATTTTTAATTGATGATTTATATTTTTAATGGAAGCAGATAGGCCTTGGGCATTATTTGCACGAAACTATTTTCTCAGACAATCTGGTATTATCATGATAAGCAATTATCTCTGGGGTTAAAACATTAAAACACAGCACGCCACAGGAAAAGTGTTCAAAAAAAAAAATCGCATCCACAACAAATATTTCTATTGATGAATGTAACTTCTCAGTAATGATTTCATGTTTAAGTGTTTAACTCCATTCATTTGAATGGCATATTTAATCTAAATATTTATATCAGAAGTAAAACATAGTTTAAATCATTATTTTATTTATTTAAACTGTTATTTGCGTCAGTTTCACTAAACGGCTCAACGCGCTCGCTGGCGCAGACATTTAAGAAGGGATGGATATTTGCTTCAAGTGACAGGCTTGGTGAGTGAAATTATATTTGTATTATCTTTCTGTATATGTTTAATTTTCTTTAGATTTTCTGTCTAAAAGTGACCAAAAAGACATTTAACTCCAGCTCACCATAAGCTCACCACCAAAGTTTGTGTGCAGGTGCGCAAATTTTACCGTCAAGTTTGTTTTTATAAATCACAACTTATGCGTCGGAAGTGGCGTACGCCTCTTTCAGGGCCTGTTTTCTGCGTACGCAACGGTTATAAATGAGGCCCCAGGACTCGGACCTATATATATACACACATACATACATACACATCTATATATATATATATATATTAGGGATGTCAACGATTAATCGACGATCGATTAATTGTCGATAATACATTTAATCGATACAACTTATCGATCATCGATTAAGCAGGTCTTCATGCGCGTGCGCGCTGCTCAACCGCGAAACATGTAAAGCGAGCGCGCCGGAGTTATGTTTGGGACCATTTTACACCTTTATCATGACTATAAGTTTGCGTGTGCATTCGCAGCCTTTTGTTTTGTGCAAATGTAAGTTGTAATACTGTTTATTTTGTGTATGCCTATCTATATCTGATTTATCTCATATTGGATGCATTTGGTTAAGAATTAACTCTGTAGTAAAGCGTCAGCTTCAGTGCGCAGCTCAAACGGCAGTGCACGACTAATAATGACTATTGGGACTGTAATATTACATAACATTATAAAGAGAACAATATTGTAATAAAACATTCTGAATTATTTGGGTTTAGTTGCCGTCGCGTTGCTCCAGGAAGAGCGCGTCCACAACATGAGTAAGTTAGTTCTGAATGAATGGCACTTAACTTAGTTCAAGTTCACTTGTGCATGAATTTGCGTCATTTTGTGCAGATATAATTTGTAATATTATGTTTATTTTGAATATATCTGATTAATCTCATATAGGATGCGTTTCTTTTAGATAAATAACGTGCTAGCAAAGTGCTCCAGTTTAACGGTAGCAGATTCATTCAGCGCGTGCAGTTCCAGGAAGAGCCACAAGAGTTGTTCCACAACAGTCACACATTCTAAGCGCATATGAGGCGGTGTTGTTGACACACGTTGTATTAGTAGTTATATTTGATTATTAAATAATTAATTTAATTATCAATCACATCGAAACATTTTACAATCCTACTAGCCCTTTATTTATATTTAAAACCATTCTCATTGATTTGGTGAGGAACATAGCGTTTTGAGCAGCATTTGCAGACCCTGTCAAGCTGTCATGCTGTTGGCCATAGCCACTGCAGTAGACGCATATCGCAGTATTAAGGCTAAAGATTAATCGATTAATTGATCGTTAATTTAAATGACGATCGATCATGGGAATTTGTGAAAATTGACATCCCTAATATATATATATATATACAGTGTGTATGTATATATATATATATATATATATATATATATATATATATACACACATACACATATATATATATATATATATATATATATATATATATACACACACACATACATATACTTATTACAAGGAAGAGCGGTGTTTTGTCCCGCGACTATAGCGTCTCACCATCACCCAATTGCCCTGCTGCATGGGCTCTACAGCTGGAACCGAACAATGTACTGAGTTCACTAAGCTAGTCGCATCCAAAGCAGTATCTAAAGCCCTTGCATTCTTACTATCCTCGATTCAAGTTTGGATGCGTGTCTCTAGTTCTGAAATCTTCCCCGTCAGCTTTACTATCTCCCTGCATTTATCACATGTAAATCCTGTGCTGACAGAGAAGGATATGCTAAACATGTTTCATGAGGTGCAAGTAACAATAAGAGAAGATGACATGACTTACCGTGTTTGTTTACTGATCCTACTCACCTAAGTTGTTTGATGGACTCGTAAAAGACGCGAGCGCATGCAAAAAAAAGGCACGCTAAAAGGCTAGCGAATTACTAGCGTGTTGTGCTAGCAATAACGATTTAGATTGAAGCTAGCTATGTTAGGTTAATGTGTGATGTTGAGTATGTTATATTTAGCAGTATAAACAACAAGGAATGATAGTAAATAATTATTCAAAACAGAAAGATATACAAAGCTTTCAGACGCACACCAACGCAAACAGCAGCAGAAGCAACGATGCAGACAGGAGCAATCGATCGAGGAGTCAATGAGTCATGTTCTGCTGGGAATCCTTGGGTCCTGCCATCCATGTGGAGGTTACTTTGACACGTACCACCTACCTAAGTATTGTTGCAGACTCTTTCATGGAAATGGTATTCCCTGGTGGCTGTGGCCTCTTTCAGCAGGAGGAAGGAGGAGCGTGCTGTCAAAGAGCCCTCACCCCTGTGGGATTTCCGCAATGCCATTGAACTGAGCAGAATCTGTCACCATGGATGCTCGTGTCGGTGGACTGGAGGAACTCGCTGCCATTCACCTGGGTTGTGGAGGGGCGGCTGCCGTCCAATTGGGAGTGGAGGAGTCGTTGCCGTTTGCCTGAGGCCGGAGCCTGCTGCCATGATGAGGAGGAGCAGGGAACAGGAGATTCGCTGCCGGGTGCCCAAAGCCAGAGGGAGTCAGAGGGCCAGGATGCAATATGGGAAAAAGGCAAGCCGGCACAAGCAGTGTGATGCTTTGGGAAAATGTTCTGCTGGGAAACCTTGGGTCCTGCCATCCATGTGGAGGTTACTTTGACACGTACCACCTACCTAAGTATTGTTGCAGACCTTTTCATGGAAATGATATTCCCTGGTGGCTGTGGCCTCTTTCAGCAGGAGGAAGGAGGAACGCGCTGTCAAAGAACCCTCACCCCTATGGGATTTCCGCAATGCCATTGAACTGAGCAGAATCTGTCACCATGGACGCTCGTGTCGGTGGACTGAAGGAACTCGCTGCCGTTGGCCTGGGTTGTGGAGGGGCGGCTGCCGTCCAAAAGGGAGTGGAGGAGTCGTCGCCGTTTGCCTGAGGCCGGAGCCTGCTGCCATGATGAGGAGGAGCAGGGAACAGGAGATTCGCTGCCGGGTGCCCAAAGCCAGAGGAGTCAGAGGGCCGTCCACCGAGGGGTGTCCAGCACCACCGCCAGGCATCGCGGAGGAGTTCACCCAGCTGGAGGAATGAATGGCCCTCTATAACTCTCTCGTCTCTGTCTCTCCTTATCCTTCCGTCTTCTTTTTTCTCGTCTGTCCTTCCCCCCCAGTTGCTGCTGCTGCCGTGACGGACTCGAGAGGCAATGGGGGAATGTGGCAAGCAGGGAACGGAGCACAGCCGGTGGCGTGATTGCTAATGAGCTTCACCTGCGCGCCACACTGGTCTCGAGTCCCACGGAGGAGTTCCAGAAGGATAAAAGGAGGAGTGATGACAATGGAAGACGAGAGAGGACTAGGCCTGGATTTTAAGTTGTTGTTTTGTTTTAATTTATGCGGTAGTCGTCCGTTAGGGGCTTACTTACATTTTGTTGTCTGTTTACTTTTGGATTAAAGTTTGTTGAACGTTTGCCGGTTCCTGCCTCCTCCTTTCTTGAGTCTTACATATTGCTAAAATATAATTATAAATATTTTTAAAAGAAGCATGCAACATGTAATAGCTGCTTTGAATTATATAACAGTTAATTATAAATAAAAATATATTTTTTTAAATATTTTTTTTTCTTCATTTGCATGTGCATGTTTGCTGTGCTTTGACCTGTAATTGCATCTATGGATATATACACATATATACTTCCTTTCCTTACCTTTTAGGCACATAAGGTTTTTTCTTTACCTACTCTCTGGGTTTCTTTTGTTTCTCATTCTTCCTCTCATGACGGTATCTTATTTCCAAACATTTTTAGGTGAGGATCGATACCTGGAACCAGTCGTGGAGGAGGATCTTTTCCATATTAATCCGCTTGGCTGGATCCCTTTCCATGCATGAAGAGATCAGATCTCTGCATTCTGTGAAGAGGGGAGAGATGTCCGGTTATTATTGTAAGTGTTATACTTTGTGTAACTGATCATATTATTTTAAGCAGTAATAAAAGTTCCTGTATGACCCGTCCACATGCTCTCACCTTTGGAAATGTCTTCTGTGTACCAGGGCTCACCAAACATCTGAGGGAGGTTCCTGCCAGGATACTTCCCAGACAGCATCTTGAACATCAGTACGCCTAAAGAATACACTGTTGCAGGCTTGCCATGATACTTTTGATGGTCGACCCACTCAGGGGGAGCATAAACTCTTGTGCCTGGAAGAAAGAACAAGATTTCGTCCATTGCAATGAATTTGTATTTCCATAGCTTTTTGTCGATTTATTCACCATAGATTTGTGGAATAATACGTACCACTGAATTTCGAATAAGAAGACTTCTTCAAGCGTCTGCTACAGCCGAAGTCTATTAATTTGACCTGCAAGGTGTTTGGGTTGATGAGCAGGTTTTCCAGCTTGATGTCGCTGTGGAAGACGCCCCTCTCACTGCATATTCTCACCGCAGTGACAACCTGACGCATCACAGCTCGTGCCGTCGATTCCTTAAGTATGCCACCATTTTGCAGTAAAAACCACCTCAGATCTTCACATGGCGTGGGCCGCTCTAAGACCAGGATATATTCCTCTGGTGTCTCGTACCAGTCCAGCAGCTTTATTATTTGAGGAACACTGGGACCTTTGTTCATAAGAACCATCATAGCGACCTCATTTGGAAGGGATTTGCCAAATAGACCCTACAGGAGAGATAATAGTTATACAAAAGTGAGAAAATTAGGGGACATGGTTAAATTTAAATGAATTACTACAGAATTATGTCCTGCATTTGGGTAAGTTTGGCTTTGAAGAGTTAAGTAATTGAAATACTGGAAATAGTTATTAAAGTTTCGGTCACTTTTACTGTCGACCGGCAAAAATTTTCAGGGCAAAATTTAGTCATTTTAATGGGAATTTTTGCGTGAGGGTAAAGTCACGCGAATGAACCGTACTGACTAACAGAAAGCTGCTTGGTTCTAAAGTTCATACACTATTGACAATGGTCCTTTTGTGACTGAAAAAATGTTGTTAAAATGTCCTATTATTAATGTGACTGTGTACTCTTACTTACAATACGGACATTTTCCATGGTTTCCCTCTTCAGCACATGTTTGATTGCCACCTGTTTTCCAAAGGAAAGAAAAAATAAGATTTTTTTTTTGTAAGAATGTTTTACAATTAATTAACTATATGTGCAGAGGTCACATGATTCCAGTGATTAACCTTGATGTAGCCTAGCTTTTAATGAATTTGAATTCCAACTTCCAAGAGTGCAAAAAAAACTACCTTTCGTGAATCAGACAAACGGATCCCTTCGTAGACAGATCCATATGATCCTTGACCCAGCATTTTCATAATTTTATAGTGCTGCAAGACGTCCCCTGTTAAAAAAAAGAGGGATATACAAAATTTACAGTATAAACCACAAAAAAATTATAAAAAATGCAGATTAAAGATAGCTGTGGAATGGACCCATTATTGTGGCGCCTCACACAACCAAAATCCATCCTCAGTTCACATTTTCATTTGGATAATGAAGACAATGTCCATAAAAATGTTAAAACTGAGGTACTTTTTGCACATTTTATGAGTCATGTTGGGGCTTGTTATATAAACTGACCTGTCTTTCCCTTTGAACTTATATGGATAATTTCATCCTCATTCTTCCAAGAAATATCATCCGATGTCGAAGCTGAGTTGTTGTTCTCCTCAGTCAGAGAAGGATTGCTATTGTGTGTGCTGATGCACCTTTGCTCTTGCCTGGAAATGTCTTTATCATCATCTGGCACTCTGGTGAGAGAAGACACACAGGTGTGCCAGCTGTACTCTGAGTTGTTGCTCTCCTCAGTCATAGATGGCACAGTCAGAGAAGGACTGCTGTTGTGTGAGCTGATGCCCCTTAGCTTTTGACTGGGAATGTCTTTATCATCACCCTGCACACTGGTGAGAGAAGACACACAGGTGTGCCAGCTGTACACTGAGTTGTTGCTCTCCTCAGCCATAGATGGCACAGTCAGAGAAGGACTACTGTTGTGTGAGCTGATGCCCCTTAGCTCTTGACTGGGAATGTCCTTATCATCCTCCTGCACACTGGTCAGAGAAGGCACACAGCTGTGCCTGCTGTACACTGAGTTGTGTTCAGTGTCGCTGTTGTGTTCAGCTTCCCCATCAGAGCATCTCTCAGGCTGTTGGCTGCTGTCATTTCTGCACTGACTCTGTTGGGCTTCGGTGGAAGTTTTCTTTGATTTCCGAGACAAAGCCCATCTAAAGAACCTCTCTTTCTTCTTCTTCTCTACTCTCTCTGGGACAGGCCTTGGTGACATAGATGCAGCAGCATCTTCCTCTACAATGTAACTGTGAGATTTGCACTGACCCATTGCTCCAGATGTTTCTCTGATGTTCTGTCACTAACTTATCACAAGTTCACTGAACGTAAATAGCACAGATCGAATTAAATACAAAAAATCATGAGATAAAACAAAGATCGAGAGATATAAAACAATTTGAGCAATTTTTCACCACAGATGTAACAGCAATACTAGTCAGATCACTTGTACACAAGTACCAGAAACCAACTGAACTACTCGAAAACCTGAGGAGACTTCCATGGGCGTCTGTGACGTCACAAGTAGTGACGCGTGTTGGCCGATTGCCAAGGAATTTTTTCGAATGTTTTTATTCGAATGGAACTTGTTCTAACTGCTACTGTTTTGACACAAAATGTATATCTTTTTAAACTTATATGTAAGGCAAGGGATAATCCACGGCTAGCTGTGCATTATTTTTTTATTAATCAAAAGTGCCCCTCTTAAACAAATATCAGTGATAATATTGTGGTCAATAAAACAAAATTAATTTGATTATAATTAATATGACAACGTTATGTACGTGCAAAACTAAAGTAGCCTAAATTCACCTTTTTTTATGTATCTGTCAGTCTGAGACTTTGCAATGGGTTGCACTTGTGTGTGTCTTGCTTCGGACTTGTGGTCAGTCTCCGTTTTCGAGGGTCTAAATAGTCTATGAAATAATCACGTCATTGAAACTCCGGAGTAGTATGGACGGCAGGCTTAACCGTAGCAAAATGTATGCGTTTTAAAATGAAAATGCACTACTAGTGTAAACGTATGTCTGCTCGGGAACCGATGCTTTCGATACACATATCATATGGTTCTTTCATTGAGTAGTCGGCGGCAGGAAGAAATCAAACTATTTCTAAACTTTTTTTTTTTTTTTCAGTAATCAAAGGTAGTGTGTCGATTCATTTAAAAATCCACACATCATATATTTTAAAATGTATCATAATTCATTGATGCCTGTTCATCATGTGCACCGACTAATCCTCATCTGTGACTTTGTATGTTTGTTTGACTTTAAGGAGATTTTAACTCTCCTGCCAGGCTGTTGTCGAAAATAAGATCTTGTTAAGATCCAGAACTTGCCTGGATAAAGGTTAATTAATTAATTAATTGCAATTTATATGCTACAGTTTTTTTTTGAGCCCAGGAACACATAAAAACTAAAAACAGCGCGCTGTCAAAGCACGTTAAGACGCTGCTCTGCCAATCTCCAGCAGGGGGCGTTCAGTATTAGCGTCTATAGAAAGTACCTCCGCATGGAGTGAGTGAGTGTAGCAAACAGACTCATGCATGCTTTCCTCACGTTTGATGTGTGCGTATAGTACCAAGTAAGTTGATTTATGTACTTCAGCTCATGTTAACTGTTTGATGAAGTCAATTTATTATGTTGGTTGATATTCCTTGTTTAAGGAAGCTTTACATAGAAGTAGTTTTGTGTTCATGTATTCAAATGATGTTGCTTATTGTTCATGAAAGTGTTTCTGCTACATCTCATTGGCCCTCATTTATCAAAAGTGCGTACACCAAATTCCCAGCGTACACCTGGCGTACACCCAAAACCACGGTGACTTTGAGATTTATCAATATGGACGTTGGCGTACGGCACGCTCAAATCCTACGCCAGCTCAGGAGGTGGTGTACATGTACGCACGTTTTGAGTTAGTGTGGAAATGCGCAGAAAAACAATTCCTAACACCACAAAACGCACTGACAAACTAAAAGATATTATATATTATTACCCACTGTAAAAAAACAACAACATAGGGATGTTAACCGATGACCGTTTGACCGATGGTTGACCGTATCAACATTAACCGATTAAAGTTGTCGACAGTTAACTAAAGTTAGACAGTGGACTAAACGCTATACAGTTAGCCATCTCATTCCAAGATCTTTTTGTGTGAAGTGAACAAATCCCTCACACTCAATTTTTCATAACTCGCCTGTTTGTACTTAATAAACCAATAAAAACATTTGGTTTTCTGTGTCGGCTGCAAAGATTAAGTCTAATGACTCGCAATCTTCACAGTAGTGAACGCGCCGGAGAGAAATACACATTTCATACGGATTACATCGTTTTATTTTGTTTTGAATGGTTCTGTTTAAAATTAGAGATTTCTATAGATAATAGATATATTTCTATTTTTTTTTTAGGTGTGTGAGGCTAGTAGTCTACCTTATAGCCTACTTTGAGTTTCGGTTCATGGATAATAGCTTAACGTTATCCAGTTCAGGCGCTGGCGCCTCCGTGTCTTGATTATCTCTGCCATTTACTTTTTATTTATTAAATCGAGAAATTGGATAATGAAACACTGATTAAAATTAAGATACAATTAATACAAAACGAAATTCGCTTTAAAGAAAGGCTTTGTGCTTTCTGTTTGAGGTCTCTGTGAATGTTTTAAAGCATGCCGCTTTCAGAGCGGTCGCATCCGTTATGGATAACTGTCACGTAACATTGTTTTTTCCTCATAAATGTGAACACGAAAAAAATAAAAGACAAAATACTTTTTTAAAAAGACAACCATCCACAACTCTATAGCCTAACACTCCAGGCAAAGTATACCTCTTTTTTTTTGTTCAGTAATGAAAGGCTTTCAATGACCAAAAAATAATTCAGACTGACAAAATAATAAAAATGACATTCTTCTTCTTTTAAATAATAATAATAATAATAATAATACAAATAATAATAATAACGACATTCTTCTTCTAAATAACAATAAGCATCATTAATAATAAAAATTATAAATAATAAGAAGAATATTACAAATTGTCATGCAATTATTAATGTGAATGAATGGTACTCCACATCACATCATCATCATTATTGTACACCCTAATACATGTGACGTGATACGAAATTAAATGCTAATTGTTTCAAAACACGTGCTGTAAAATAATGCAATTGTGATAGGTCATTTGCTCATCCAACGTCGGAGAAGTTTCTCTTCTTTGCCGTCTTCCGTGTGTCCATGGCGTAAAATGAGGGCGTGGGGGAAGCGGAGACTTGAATATATAAGGGCGTGTTATTCTAATGACGATCGTTTTCAGCCGCGGCATTTATCAAGGGCAGGTATTGCGTACACCTGGATTTCAAAGGTACGCACAGCTTCATAAATCAGGCGATGAGAGGAGTGTAAGCATAATCTTACGCCAATATATACGCCCGTTTCTACGCAAGAATGATAAATGAGGGCCATTGTATGCATCTGTTTAGTTAGCCTATTGAATTGTGTTTCTGTTATGTTATATATTGATTTATATTATTGTATATGCTTTGTTTTAGACCACACACCCATGAAAACACATGCTACTCATTTGTGCTAATGTGCTGAACCTTTATTGAAGCTGTGTGGAATTAATGAGGAGAAAATAAAGAATCAAATAACTTTCACGCTGCTTCTTCATGTCACGTAAAAAAAAATATGCACTGTTAACTTAGTTAAAATAAGTTCATATACTTAGGCTAATTATTTGTGCTCTGTTGACATTACTAATTTTTACGGATTTTTTTTTAATTATTTTCTGTTATACCTGTTACGTAAATCATTGCAACAAACTGCACTCCGTTATTTTTGTTCAGCGAAAAGGTTGAAAAATTTTTTAGTAAACAGAAAAACAGTGAAATGAACCGCAAAATGAACACGTCTCATTCTGAGTGAAGCAGTTTATTTTACAGACAATAAACTCTCTGTGCATTTCATGTTTTCATCCCAAACCAACTTACATATCTACATAAATAAACACCATTTGCATCGCAGAAGATTTAATGTCAATAAATAAATATATTATTTATTAGCCTTATGAATCAATTAAACAATTTAACTATATGACATTATGACAAGGGTGTAACTTTGGTTTGAGAAGTGTGTGTGTGAGGGAGGGGGGTATGGGGGGTGACACAAAATTGGGGAAAATGTTTTTGATTTGAATCCAACTTCTTGCATTTACATTTAGGGACTGTGGTGATACAAAATCCAGGAAATAATGAAGTTGATATGATAAATTCTGACAAAAAGAACAATAGGCTAAACTATGTATAAGAAAAATATTACTTTATTATAGGGGCCGATTGCCAAGACTTGAGAGAATCATTTTATAAAATCAAAAATGTTCACCATTAATGTTTTGTGTGTGTGTGTGTGTGTGTGTGTGTGTGTGAATAAATAAATAACGTGAGACTCAATTTCTTCTGTTAAATAAACTTTTATTTCAAACTAACTGTTGAATCTGAAAATGTAAAACGATCTGTGATCATTACTTCTGTAATCCAAAAGGATGGGAAAATTTATAACACAATAGATGCATTACTTATTTGGGACACGAGATGCAAGATTGTCACACTATCTCACAAACATAAAAACAAACATATAACTTTAATATTAAGAACATTTTTCATTGTCCTCCATCTATCCATTCAATCCCATCTCTCCATGTATCCTAACTATCCACCCTTCTGTCCTGTCTCGTCTTCTCACACGAAAGAACCAAACGCATGCTTCCTGTACTCATTCACCAGGATAAACTCCTGGCAAATGTTTTCCTTTCTGACTTTATCCAGTATTTCTTAGTGAATGTGCCAGACAGATACACTGTTAATGTGAATCTGCAACATTGTGCTTCTCAGCCAGGTCTTCAACTTCCTCAGAGCACCGAAGCTCCTCTCCTCTTCAGCAGAGGCAGTAGGAACAACCACAAGAACAATTGCTCAAATCCTCAAATCCTTAATCCTTAAATTCAGGATACTGGTCCACCACAGCAGTGTTTTCAGACCAACCTGATCAAACCTCTCCTTCAGTATCCAGCACCTTGAAGAAGTCAGCTCTGTAGTGTTCTTCTGGGGTTGTAGGTGTGTGTGTGCAGTATGACATTGCCAATGAAGCGTTTAGTTGGACGGCGGATTTTGGGTTTGGTTATGGGCTGAATATTTAACTTGGTAATCATCTCAGTTGCGTGGCTGTATATCTCCTGGAACTTCTCAGTTCTCTTTGCCCTCAGGGTGGTCCTCACACAATATGCTGCAGAGAGCATACCACACACTGTTTCAGTCCACTTGGACAGACAATGGACCACTTGCACTGAGTTTCATGACGTGTCAGATGAAAAACATTATACAAACCATGAACATTTATTTGAATGAAATATTTTAATCATTCTGTGTCATTTTTCATTGTTAGTCTTTTTACTATTTACATTTTTTTATGCCCAAAATGCTTAATTAATATTCAAAGTAGTTGACTGTCATTCTCCTCTACCCTGTGTGCGTTTCTGTTTAAGATGAATTGAATAGCCTAGCCTATTTAACATCGTTACAGGCACCTACCCAGCATTCATTCATTCAACTCTTTTAAAAGACGGGAATAAAGCACCAGCGCATACAAGTAATCCTTTTTATTAGTCAGATTAATTTTAAAATGTAAACTCAACAGGTATGAAATATCAGTAAGAGAAAAACACTGTTAATGAGAGCACTGCACTCACTATTTAGCCCATTTATTATTCAGAATGCACAGTTGGAAAGAAAATATATTTATAGGAACATTTCAGCAGGCTCAAGATAATTAATACAGAGTTTAATTGATAATTGATGTCATAATTGATGTTTTAATCAACTGGCAGCCATAAAACATATAGTGATAATCTGCATTCTCATGTATGTAGGCGAGTTGAACGCTGTTTCCGGAAACTCACGATATGTAATAAGCAGAACGCAGAAGTAGTCCATTAAGACACTCCAACTCCTGGATTACTTCAGTGGCCATCATGAGTCCTAAAACTGTGGTACCTTTTCCAAATCTCTCCAGCAGCCTTCTTGCTGTCACACCAGTGTTTGAGGCATCTGTTTGGGCCATGTCCTCTAAGCTGAGTAGCACGGACTTGTACTGACGTTGCACAGACCAGACTGCTGGAGTCAAGTCATCTTCATTTTATATAGCGCTTTTAACAATGTAGATTGTTTCGAAGCGGCTTTACAGTAACAAACGGATAATTTAAGGTAACAGAGATTGTTTTGGCTTTATTGGTTCTTGAATAAACTCAGGTGATATTTATATCTATATTATTCATACTACTCAAAATACTGTAAATATGTTTATAATCTGTAACATGCGCTAGACTCCCACTGTCTAGTGTAATATTCTCTAATTCAGGTGATATTTATATTATTCATACTACTCAAAATACTGTAAATATGTTCATAATCTGTAAATGTTTATTCAGACTAAACCCAACTGTGACCCTACTTTTTTACTTTTATACTATTTTTATTTATTTTTTATATATTTTCATTCTTAGAATTTGTATTACTATGTTCTTGTTGTATTTGTATTTGTATATGTGCACTGGAAGCTTCAGTACCAAGAAAAATTCCTTGTGGGTGCAAGCACACTTGGCAATAAAGCTCTTTCTGATTCTGATTCTGATAAAGATATTTTCCAGCTAAAGTTAGTTTTGATTGATTCACTTCCGTCGCAAGGATCATTAGGCAGCTGAGACGACATCGTTCTCTCTACACAGACTTTAAACGCGAACCTGTGAGAAATGCTGATGGCACTCACGTGCGCATCAAGAATTAATATAGTTATGCGCATTTGAATATATGTGCGCAGGTTTGTAATTCCCTACAAACCAAGCCTTAAACTACTTGTCTGGCCTTAACATTTTGATGCAGAATTTTATCACTTCGGGGTAGATACGCGAAACCGAAATTATCCCGACAACGCTTTATCTGTAGAGTGGGAAAGGGATCCTTCACAGGGGAGAGACTAGTTGGCGAAGGCGAAGACTTTAAGAATTAGAGACTTTAAGTCAGTACAGTTTTCTAACTTAATGAAATGTTTTCTGAGTTAACTGTGCTGATACCCTTTTAACTTAGATCTGTCATTCCTGCAGGTGAAATGAAGTGGAAATGCATATGCATGTAAGTTTTGCAATGACATTACTGACAAAAGAGGACATTTACTTAAACATTATAGACCAAAACATGCTTGCCTGACAAGATCATCTCTATAATGCCTCTATAAAGGAGCAGTTTCTTCAGTAAGAAGAAAGAAAGATGGACAGCCCTTTTTATCAAATGTCAAGAAATCTATACCCAGAAAATGTCTTAATAGCCAAAGTATTTATATAAAAAAATGTATATATTACTTGACTGTTATTACACACAAACAATATGAATAGTACCTTGTGTGTAAGCATGTAAGGTGAGAAATAATGTGGTATAGTTAAAATCTAGGGCTTGAGCTTTATTGTCCCTTGCATAATTTGAATTGTTTATTTCTTCTATTTTTTAGTTCCAAAGAGTTGTTGCTAAAAATGTACAGCAGGATGTTTTTGTCTCTGGACATCCATAATTTGTGTTTCATGGAAATCTTCAAATCCATAAAGGGATGGCCTGGCCAAAGACAAAGTTTTCTTGCAACAGGTTAATACACAGGTAGGCTCAGAGATGGGCATAAATACATGGAAATGCATTTAAAATACAAATACAAAATACTGTGTGAACAAAACAGTATTTTGTATTTTGAAAATACACAAAATACATGTGAAATTGGCCATCCAGTGCAGGTATAGGTCACAGTGAATGAAGAAACTACATAGGCCTACTGACTTTTCATTCCTAACCACATCTCTGCCCTTTCTTTCTTTCCATTTTTTTCATTGATCACATCCATCCATCATCCCAGAAAATTGTCAATACTGATGGCTATTCGGGTGAAATACTTGATAGCTGTTAACATAAACTGGCTAAATCTCAAAAACCCATCAAGAACAGCAGGTCATTCCCATTAGGCGTGGCTAAAGGGTATAAATCTGAGAGAAATCGTCATATGGACAGGTCAAAATCGACTGAAGTAAAGTACCTGACACCAGCAAAATAGCACGGCTGGCAACGCAATACTCGTTCCCTTATCTCTCAGGGAACCAAGGTTACGTAAGTAACCTAGTACGTTCCCTTTCGAGAACGGTTCACTAATATAAATGAAATATAAATTCTCAGAAAATGCATTTAATACCAATATATTGAAACATCTGTTCCCCTTAATCACCCTTACAAACATTTACCATGAATGTACTGTAGTAATTTACCATGGGTTGGGCAGAAATGTGCAATATTTATATTGAATACTATGTAGTAATAAATAAATATAGTAAATATATATTTACTATAATATTATATAGTATAATAGTAAATATAGTGATTTATATTGCATTAGATTTATTAGGTGGGTAGAGGAATATATAATTAATTTTTGTTATGAAATTATGTCAGTTTCTTTGTAAAGGTGCGAATAGTTATTAACTTGTGTTTAGGCATTTTTTATACAGTGGGTGTGAGTAGCCTGTGGTTATCAAGTCTCACTGTCAGAATATTTTCATTTAAGCATAACAATTATAAATAAAATTATTATTATTTCTCACCAACAGCTACGAGTTTGTATAATTAATTTATTTGTTCCAAGGAAAATAGTTGTACACAGCTGTAAATTATCAAGTTTTTATTTATTATGGTTTTATATATCTGCATACTGTTGGGTACCACATTTCCAAGTAAATACAATACTTTTTTAGGGCTACTTTAACTTATTTATTGAAACCGTTATGTTTCAATAAATAAGCTAAACCCCCAAACCAACCCACCGGCCCAACTCAACTTTTCGATGTGATAATCCGGCCCTCGAATGAAGCTAATTGAATAGCCCTGACGTACAGCCTAGTAGTTGGCTAACAGTTACAGAAATACTTTTAAAGACTTTAAAGCTCTCCTGTTATCCGAATGGTTTTCTTAATAGGCTATATTTTCTGATTTCACGTTTAAGAATAAAAAAAAAAAGAGGTTTGGTTTTACTCTATATTTGCATTTATGTATATGATATTTAGTGAAAAATGTTTAGACTTCAGTTGTCTCGCCAAGTTACAAAACGAAATGAATGCATCCCTTTGGAAGATTCAGCTCGAAGGCCGGTTAGCGCCCTCTGGAGAAAGACACCATATTGTAACAGGGACAGAGGCTTGTGTGCATTTGTAAATCAAGGCAGAACACCAATGCAAAAGATTTGCTGTGCATGAAATTCTGGTACAGATAAAGCTGGGGGTGGTGTGGCGCAATGGATAAGACACATGCCTTTGGTGTGAGAGACCCGGGTTCGAATCCACCGTGAGACACCAATGTGTCCCTGAGCAAGACACTTAACCCCTAGTTGCTCCAGAGGCATATCTGACATATATAGCAATTGTAAGTCGCTTTGGATAAAAGCGTCAGCTAAATGTAAATGTAAAGCATTTGTGGATTGTGAGCAAAGCAATGTGAGTAAGGACAATTGCATGATTGCCTTGTATGTGTATCGCAGTGTGTGTGTGGATCTCTCGCGTACATTCGTGGATCGCTGTGTTTGTGGATCTCTCGCGGGCATTTGTGGATTGGTGGGTGCACATGCAGGATCTCTCGCGTGCATTTGGGATTGGTGCGCGCAAATGTGGATTTCTCGCGTGCATTTGTGGAAGGTTTTGTATGAGGTGCCCTATGTTCGTGAGTGACTTTAGGTGTGACGTTGTGCATTTCATATGTATTAGTTTGAGCATTCAGCAGTATATACACATGTATGTGTGACTACTTAGTATACAGTGAGGAAAATAAGTATTTGAACACCCTGCTATTTTGCAAGTTCTCCCACTTGGAAATCATGGAGGGGTCTGAAATTGTCATCGTAGGTGCATGTCCACTGTGAGAGACATAATCTAAAAAATAAAATCCAGAAATCACAATATATGATTTTTTACCTATTTATTTGTATGATACAGCTGCAAATAAGTATTTGAACACCTGTCTATCAGCTAGAATTCTGACCCTCAAAGACCTGTTAGTCTGCCTTTAAAATGTCCACCTCCACTCCATTATCCTAAATTAGATGCACCTGTTTGAGGTCGTTAGCTGCATAAAGACACCTGTCCACCCCATACAATCAGTAAGAATCCAACTACTAACATGGCCAAGACCAAAGAGCTGTCCAAAGACACTAGAGACAAAATTGTACACCTCCACAAGGCTGGAAAGGGCTACGGGGAAATTGCCAAGTAGCTTGGTGAAAAAAGGTCCACTGTTGGAGCAATCATTAGAAAATGGAAGAAGCTAAACATGACCGTCAATCTCCCTCGGACTGGGGCTCCATGCAAGATCATGCTTCCATGCATGGCACGGAAGGTTCCCCTGCTTAAACCAGCACATGTCAAGGCCCGTCTTAAGTTTGCCAATGACCATTTGGATGATCCAGAGGAGTCATGGGAGAAAGTCATGTGGTCAGATGAGACCAAAATATAACTTTTTGGTCATAATTCCACTAAATGTGTTTGGAGGAAGAAGAATGATGAGTACCATCCCAAGAACACCATCCCTACTGTGAAGCATGGGGGTGGTAGCATCATGCTTTGGGGGTGTTTTTCTGCACATGGGACAGGGCGACTGCACTGTATTAAGGAGAGGATGACCGGGGCCATGTATTGCGAGATTTTGGGGAACAACCTCCTTCCCTCAGTTAGAGCATTGAAGATGGGTCGAGGCTGGGTCTTCCAACATGACAATGACCCGAAGCACACAGCCAGGATAACCAAGGAGTGGCTCTGTAAGAAGCATATCAAGGTTCTGGCGTGGCCTAGCCAGTCTCCAGACCTAAACCCAATAGAGAATCTTTGGAGGGAGCTCAAACTCTGTGTTTCTCAGCGACAGCCCAAAAACCTGACTGATCTAGAGAAGATCTGTGTGGAGGAGTGGGCCAAAATCCCTCCTGCAGCGTGTGCAAACCTGGTGAAAAACTACAGGAAACGTTTGACCTCTGTAATTGCAAACAAAGGCTACTGTACCAAATATTAACATTGATTTTCTCAAGTGTTCAAATACTTATTTGCAGCTGTATCATACAAATAAATAGTTAAAAAAAATCATACATTGTGATTTCTGGATTTTTTTTTTTTAGATTATGTCTCTCACAGTGGACATGCACCTACGATGACAATTTCAGACCCCTCCATGATTTCTAAGTGGGAGAACTTGCAAAATAGCAGGGTGTTCAAATACTTATTTTCCTCACTGTATGTGTATGCAAGCATTTCATATATGTGTGCGTGAATGAAGTTTGATTTAATTATTTTATGGCGCCTCATATTTATTCAGCTAATGCGTGTCCTGTTTAAAATGTGTAATGCTCAAATGCAAAGACAGTGCATCACAAATAGAAGCCCCTTTTTCTGTGGGATTTAGTATCATATTTGGATATTGCAATAATAAATTAAGTGGCCTAAATGTACACACAATGTTCCTATATATAGGAATATAAGAAACCCATAGAAAAACTGTAAAAAAACAACTATATATATTTTTTTTTCTAGGGGTTTCTTAATTTTAGACTAGTTGACCAGCACACATTCTGCAATACAATATAATGCGTGTCCAGTCCTGTCCCACTGATTACACTCAAAAAATAATTTCAAGGTTGGCAGGTCTGTATTTTGTCTCTTCAATTCACCTATCAAGTCAAGTCAAGTCAAGTGACCTTTATTTATATAGTGCTTTTTGCAATACAGATTGTATCAAAGCAGCTTCACATTGATAACAAGAAAATAATACAACAAAATTTGTTACTAGAAGAAAATTGCATCATCGTCCACCCTTAATAAGGCAGATCAATGATATTGTTGAATATTAAATGTCCCCAACTAAGCAAGCCAAAAGCCAAGGCAACAGTGGCAAGGAACCAAAACTCCATCAGATGACAGAATGGAGAAAAAAACCTTGGGAGAACCCAGGCTCAGTTGGGGGCCAGTTCTCCTCTGGCCAACGAGCGAACAGTGTATGATTATGATCCAGGCAGCGTTACAGGTCAGAAGTCAGATTGGTTGTGTCGATGAGGCCTTCACAGGGCTGATGAGGCTGGCACTTCCGGATGCGTCATGGTTATGTCCAGGTGCAGATCCACCATCTGATCTGGATATGGCCGGGGTCCACCTCACTTCAGTAAACGGAGAGACTGGTTGACACTTCAGTACTGCGTTGTCGTCGCGTCCAGGCGCAGGTCCTTCATCGAATCTGGATACGGCCTGGATCCGGCATAAGAGGAGAGACTAGTTGACACTTCAGGACTGCGTTGTCGTCGCATCCAGGCGCTGGTCCTTCATCAGATCTGGATCCGGTGGACCGCGGTAAACCTCGGTATAAACAGAGAGACTAATATTAGCGTAGACGCCATTCTTCTTATGATGTAATGAGTACATCAGGATTTATGGGAAGTGTTCCCGGTTCCGGCTGGCCTAATCTATGCAGCCTAACATTGAATTATAGAAGTCTATAATGTGTTATGTGTATGTTAGGTCAAAGAGATGTGTTTTTAGTCTAGCTTTGAACTGATAGAGTGTGTCTGCTTCCCGGACAATGTTAGGAGGACTGTTCCAAAGTTTTGGTGCTAAATAGGAGAAGGATCTACCGCCAGCAGTCGATTCTGATATTCTAGGTATTATCAACTGGCCGGAATTTTGAGATCGCAATAGACGTGAAGGACTATAATGTGTTAAGAGTTCGCTCAAGTACTGCGGAGCTAAACCATTTAGTGCTTTATAAGTAATCAGCAGTATTTTAAAATTTATACGATGTTTAATAGGGAGCCAATGCAGTTTTGACAGAACAGGGCTAATATGGTCATACTTCCTGGTTCTGGTAAGAACTCGAGTTGCTGCGTTTTGGTCCAGCTGTAATTTGTTTATTAAGCGTGCAGGGCAACCACCCATTAGAGCATTACAATAATCTAGCCTTGAGGTCATGAACGCATAAACTAATTGTTCCGCATTTGTCAATGAGAGCAATTAAGATGGAAAAATGCGTTTTTACAGATACTAGACACGTGACTTTCAAATGAAAGATTGGTATCTAAGAGCACACCCAGGTTCCTAACCGACGACGAAGACTTGACAGAGCAGCCATCAAGTGTTAGACAGTATTCTAGGTTATTAGGTGAGGACGTTTTTTGTCCAATAATTAGAATCCTGTTTTTCTAGGGCTGTAATCTCCCAGTCGATTAGTCGATTATTTGGTCGATACGTTCTGGCTCGACCAAAATTCTGATTGGTCGATTTTTTGCCGCGTTCATTTCATTAGTTTTGCTGCGTTCATTTCATCAGTTTTGCCGCGTTCATTTCATCAGGTGGAAAGCACTAATTGCTAATGGAGGTGTTTTCAGAGCACCGCTGTTTCACAGGTAACAGTATGTCTTCAGAACACCCCCATTGTTTTCACTTCTTTTGGATTAGCCCAACCCACTGGAGAAGAGAGACAGATTGAAGAAAGTAGGCTACTAGAAGGTTTGCTGAATATTATTACTTGATCTGGTTTGTTTAATAAATATTTTTTTTATTAAAGTGGACGTGCCTTTTGTGTTTAAGAGTAAAAGCTTTAAGTTAGTCTATTCGTGTCTCAGCCGCGAAGCTGAGCTAGTGAGCTTCTATATTCGCGAGCTGCACAGAGCGGCTGAAATTATAGTGTCTGTCAGTTATTATAATACATATGACAAAAACAATTGTCTAAATTATGTTACATATTCCTCAAAAGTTCGTCATGATATCACTAGTTGACAACATAGTACTATTTTCGGAAATCATAGGCTATAATATTGTGCAGGTGCACGTGATGAAACGCTGTCAGAGCCGACAGACTCGTGTGTCAGACTCATTTCAGTGCAAAATAATTACGTCAAAAACGATTTAATACTGCAAATAGCCTACTAGTTTTTTATGTTTATTTATAATTCATTTAGGCGGACAACAAGGCGCACAGTGCGCAGCTAATTAATTTAAAGTTTTTTTTTTTTCTAACGTCATTTTTAGTCGATTTTTTGTCGAAAATTTCAGGACTTTAGTCGACCAAGATTTTCTTTGGTTGATTACAGCCCTAGTTTTTTCAGAATTTAGAAGTAGGAAATTACTAGTCATCCAACTTTTTATATCAGCTATGCATTCCGTTAATTTTGTGAATTGGCAAGTTTCGTCTGGGCGTGAAGAAATATAGAGCTGAGTATCATCAGCATAACAGTGAAAACTAATGCCATGCTTCCTAATGATGTCTCCTAAGGGTAGCATGTACAGAGTGAACAGCAACGGTCCTAGTACTGAGCCTTGTGGTACGCCATACTGAACTTGTGATCGATGAGACATCTCTTCATTTACTACTACAGACTGATAACGGTCAGATAAGTATGATTTAAACCATGCTAATGCAATTCCACTAATGCCAACATAATTTTTGAGTCTATTTAAAAGAATGTTGTGGTCGACAGTGTCAAATGCAGCACTAAGATCGAGTAACACTAATAGCGAGATACAACCACGATCGGATGATAGGAGCAAATAATTTGTGACTCTAATGAGAGATGTCTCAGTACTATGGTACGCTCTAAATCCTGACTGGAAATCCTCGCAGATATCATTTCTTTCTAAAAAGGAACATAGTTGTGAGGATACTGCCTTTTCTAGTATCTTTGACAGAAAAGGTAGATTCGAGATCGGCCTGTAATTCACTAATTCTGTAGGATCAAGTTGCGTTTTTTTAACAAGCAGTTTAATCATAGCCAGCTTAAACGTTTTTGGTACATATCCTAGTGACAGAGATGAATTAATGATATTAAGAAGAGGATCTGTGACCTCTGGAAGCTTAGTCGGTATAGGGTCTAACATACATGTCGATTTAGATGATTTAACGAGTTTAGTAAATTCTTCCTCTCCTATAGCAACGAATGAATCAAATTTTTCTTCAAGGAGACTACAATGCTATGCCTGTTGCGATACTGTAGTAGACGGTTGCATAGTTATAATTTTCTGCCTGATATTATCAATCTTGTTAGTAAAGAAGTTCATAAAGTCATTACTGCTGTGCTGCTTGGAAACATCTGGGGTTGAAGATTTATTTTTCGTTAGTTTAGCCACTATTTCAAATAAACACATAGGGTTTCGTTTATTTTCTTCTAAAAGGTTTGAAAAATAAGCAGATCTAGCAGCTTTTAAGGCCTCTCTGTATGCAATCGAGCTCTCTTTCCATGAAATGCGAAATACCTCTAGTTTTGTTTTCTTCCAGTTGCGCTCCATTTTTCTGGCTGCTCTCTTAAGGGCCTGAGTGTGCTCGTTGTACCACGGTGTTGGACTATTTTCTTTAATCTTTAAGCGCAAAGGAGCAACTGTGTCTAAAGTGCTGGAAAAGAGAGAGTTTCTGTCGCAATATCTAGTTCTTCTAAGCTATCTGGGATGCTGAGATGATGAAACTGATCAGGAAGATCATTAATAAAGCAATCTTTAGTGGCAGAAGTGATGGGTCTAACATATTTGTAACACGGAGTCGGCTTTGCAGCCTTGGCTAAATGAAGTTTACACAAGACTAAATGATCTGAGATGTCATCGCTCTGCTGCAGAATTTCAACGGCATCAACATCTATTCCATGTGATAATATTAGATCTAGAGTATGATTACGAGAATGAGTAGGTCCTGACATGTGTTGTCTAACTCCAAGTTCAGAATGTCTTTAAATGCCAATCCCAATGCATCTTTTTCGTTATCTACATGTATATTAAAATCACCAACAATTAGTACTTTATCTGCAGCCACAACTAAAACTGATAGAAAAATCAGCAAATTCTTTGATAAAGTCTTTATGGTGCCCTGGTGACCTGTATACAGCGAGCACAAATCTCAAACGTGATTTATTCATTTACACTAGCAAGTGTTACATTTAGCAACTACACTTCAAAATAATTATATTTAAAACAAGACTTCTCAGTAATTCTGAAGATATTACTATAAATTACAGCAACACCTCCCCCTTTGCCTTTCAGACGAGGTTCATGTTTATAACAGTAATCTTGCGGGGTGGACTCATTTAAAGTAATATAATTGTCTGGTTTAAAAACAGACCGTTTTACCCACGGTCTTGCATACGTGGGTAAAACGTCCAGACAATTGCGTACTCGCATTAGTGAACATCGTAGCAACATTAGGACTGGAGATATGCGTAGTCCTATAGCATCTCATTTTAGACAAGTAGGTCACAATGTCAGCGTCTTGCAATATATCGGTATCGAAAAGGTCATAAAACCCTCAAGAGGAGGAGATTATGAGAAGAAATTATTACAAAGGGAATGTTTTTGGATCTACACCTTAAATACTTTGTCACCTTTAGGATTGAATGAGGATTTTGATATTAAGCCTTTTTTATAGTGACTTATTTCATCTGTTGACACTAATTTCCCCCTTGTTTTTTTTTTTTTTTTTTTTTCTTTCACTATTTCTTTAGTGAATAGACTTAATTATTATTATAGTTTATTATTATTATTATTATTATTTATATATATATTATTCTTTTTTTTTATTATTATTTTTTTCACTATTTCTTTAGTGAATAGACTTAATTATTATTATAGTTTATTATTAATTATTATTATTATTTTTTTTTTTTTTTTCTTTTTTTTTTTTTTTCTTTTCTTTAATATGATCTGTACTTGTCACATGATCTGTACTTGTCACATGATCTGTACTTGTTACATGTTTTTGCGTGTGTGCCCAATTAGGGTGATCACCTGTGTCTATTTAAGGTGGTTTTTTACTTCACATTGATATTGTGCCTGATGAAGACCTGAGGGTCGAAACGTTGCCTTGTTAAAGTTAAATAAATCCATTTGGAAGCAGTTAATGTCAGTGTGCGGACTTCACACTTCTTTATTTCTGTCAAACACAGCACATCTAGATTATAGTCTGTAATCATATCATTAACAATGAGTGCTTTTGAAGTAAGGGATTGAATATTCAGCAACCCCAAGCTTTATCATTTGTTCATCTGTATTATATCGGTTTTTTATTTGTTGAACATCAATAAAAAAAATGTAACCTAAGATGGGTTGAAACTTTTTTGGGATTTCTAAATTCGGGGAACAGACACAGTCTCTATGTGATGATAGCTATGTGAAAGAGTCTCTATGTGATGGGATTTATCTGACCTTGGTGACGTGAGACAGCTAGCAGACGGTCGGTTAAGCCTTCCTGACCTGAGCCCCAGGGGCCGGTTTCACAAAGCTATTTTAGACCGGTCTATAGTGTTAGACAAGTCTAAAATTTGCTCATAGACTAGTCTAATGCAAGTTAGACTGTTTCACAAAAATAAAGACTGACTTAATTTAGACCAAACAGACGGCGGACAGACGCCGAATGGCGCGCGCAGGTTTGCACTGCGTTGAGATTTTATGCAACAGGAACTTTTCTGAATGCTGTTGGTGACACAGTGGGTCTCAGCAAAGCTTCTGTCACAGAAAAAAAAATACAGGGTATCTTTTACCATGTTTTTGTATCTTTTCTGTACGTCTTTAACGCTCCGCTCAACGATCGGATTAACGCTGTTAACTGTCGAAGCAATCTTTTTCCAAATTAAACATTTCTTCTTGTTACTACATTCTCCGCCAAATTTCCCTAGTAAAATGTCCTTGTAACTGTTATACTCCTCATTTGTTATACTCCTACACATATTTTACGCTGGGGTAAACTGCACTGAGTGGTTGAATGCGCTTACTCGATCCGCCATGTTTTTTGTTTTGAAAATGTCTTATTTTACCCAGAATGCATTGCAGTGTATTCCTGTATACATATACACATATATACTTCCTTTTCTGTCGTGGAGGAGGATCTTTTCCAAATTAATCCGCTTGGCTGGATCCCTTTCCATGCATGAAGAGATCAGATCCCTGCATTCTGTGAAGAGGGGAGAGATGTCCGGTTATTATTGTAAGTGTTATACTTTGTGTAACTGATCATATTATTTTAAGCAGTAATAAAAGTTCCTGTATGACCCGTCCACATGCTCTCACCTTTGGAAATGTCTTCTGTGTACCAGGGCTCACCAAACATCTGAGGGAGGTTCCTGCCAGTATACTTCCCAGACAGCATCGTGAACATCAGTACGCCTAAAGAATAGACTGTTGAATGCTTGCCATGATACCTTTAACCCTCTGAGGTCGAAAAACGCGCCCCCGCGTTTTGCTGGATTTTTTTTACATTGTAGCACTTTAAACTTAAATTACTCCGTCATTTATGGTCATACAGAAAAAATAAATATATAAAAAGAATCTGTGATATTTCTACTTTTGTATGTGTCCACTTACAATCAAATCAAAACATTGTGCTTTTGAAAAATAAAGAAAATAAACAGGGTGTGCGTTCTGCCTCTCCGTCGCGGTGAACTTTTTTTTCTTGAGCACGTCTATAAACTGAAACAAAACTCAGCGAATACTTGTCTCACATTTATGAGCCATATACCTTTATAAACATTTAAGTGTGTACTTTTAAATGATTGGATTCAAACTGAAAACAAATATTTTCTGTTTAAGTAATTTGTATAAAACCAACAAGATGTCCAGCTTCTCAAACGCTTGCTCATTACAGTTAATTTGGCCACGCCTACTCGCGCAAAAGATATTCACATGCAAATCTCCACATGGAACGCGAACGCGCTCATTACCTCAAAAACAAAACACTTCATCAGTCTCTGCTTTTCGTCGAGTTTGAAAGACGTGAGTTTACATTGGCTTTACCCCAGAAGAAGAACACGATTTCAAGACAAGAAAGATAAGGTAAGAAATTCTTACATATTAGTTTGTTATTGTTGCATAAATTTCACATTGCAGTTGAACTGTTGCTAGATATATGGTGAATATTATAATATTTAGACCCGTGTTTACTGTTACTGTGTTTGTGGATATCTGCTCAAACGTAGATATGTATATGGTAGGCCTAACCATAATGTTTTATATTTGAGCGCGATCGCGTTTGAATGTATCATATTTTTGATCGCGATTGCGTTTGAATGTATCATATTTTGATCGCGATCGTGTTTGAATGCATCATATTTTGGAAAAGCAAAACGCTCCAAACGGCTTCATGGTTTTACTATTATCTCATTTCATATCATCATAACGAATGGAAACATTTGAAGTAACATGATAATCAATATATTTTTCTCTAGCTTAGTTGTTACTGAAATCTTTTTGAAAATGTATATAGGCTGCTATATTGGTATTATTTTATGCAGAACTGCGCATAGCCTATACCTACAAGGCTGGAAACATTTGTGTGAGTGTGTGTGTGTATTCTGTGAATTTTAAAAAGCAATTTTAACCAGAAAAATCTCAAATGTATTCCCAAAATCGTGCCGGCCTTTCTCTTGATATCAGTATGTTCACTTTTTTTTTTCAGGGCCCAGATGCCACTGAGTCCTGCTGACTTCAACATTCACAGTACATGTCTCTGTACATGAACATGGTAAAGTGAAAATCAAACACCTTGGAAATGAAAGGTATGTACAATGTTTTTAGGAATGGCACAAATGTCTCTTTCTTTGGATCATTGTTATCAATAAGTGTTTTTTTTGTTGTGTATCTTTGGATTATGTTGTAAATAAATCCAAACAATTTTAAAAGCCATTCTTTTTTTAATCTCCTCATTCTTTGTGCAAGGTTGGTCAGAATGATGGGCCCTGATAAGCTCCTAATAGGGCCATTAGGGAGTGTCTTTGTCTTTCTCAGGTGTGGAAAGCTTGCATATTAATGAGATGATCCGCCCCTTCGCATATTGCTTTTTCACACAAAACACGTCGTAAAAATTTTAAATCAATATATTGTCTTCTCTGAATGAGCAGTCAGGGTGATTTTCACATAGTTTTAGAGCAAATATTCTAGGCTACGTCATACAATTTTCAAAAGTCTTGTGAAGAAATAATAAGTATGGGTTTCATGACCTTATTTCAGTGAGAATTTTTTTTTGTATTTTCACAAACCACGCATAAATGTCATTATCTCAAAACTACAAACTTTTACACACATGCTGTTGATATATTATTGTAGCAGAGTTTGTGCTGAATACAGTGTAATAAGACTTTAGCCATGAAAATGTCACAAGTAACAGAAATAAGCACAAATGTCAGAGCATGTCAGAACACCTCCAGGGCCCAGAAAACAGCTCAGACCTCAGAGGGTTAATGGTTGACCCTGGAAATAGTTACTAAAGTTTCGGTCACTTTTACTGTCGACCGGCAAACATTTTCAGGGCAAAATTTTGTCATTTTAATGGGAATTTTTGCGTGAGGGTAAAGTAATGCGAATTAACCGTGCTGACTAACAGAAAGCTGCTTGGTTCAAAAGGTCATACGCTATTGTCAATGGTCCTTTTTTGACTGCAAAATTTTGTTAAAATGTCCTATTATTAATGTGACTGTGTACTCTTACTTACAATACGGACATTTTCCATGGCTTCTCTCTTCAGCACATGTTTGAGTGCCACCTGTTCTCCAAGGGAAAGAAAAAATACGATTTTTTTTGTAAGAATGTTTTACAATTAATTAACTATATGTGCAGAGGTCACATGATTCCAGTAATTAACCTTGATGTAACTTAATGAATTTAAATTCCAACTTCAAAGAGTACAAAAAACAACCTTTTGTGAATCAGACAAACGGATCCCTTCGTAGACACATCCATATGATCCTTGACCCAGCATTTTCATAATTTTAGTGCTGCAAGTCGCCCCCTATTAAAAAAAAGAGGGACATAATACATTTACAGTATAAACCACACAAAAAAAAAAAAGGCAGATTAAAGATAGCTATGGAAATCCATCCATCCAAAATCCATCCTCAGTTCACATTTTCATTTGGATAATAAAGACAATGTCCAGAAAAAGATGTTAAAACTGAGGTACTTTTAGCACATTTTATGAGTCATGTTGGGGCTTGTTATATAAACTGACCCGTCTTTCCCTTTAATCTTTAAACCAGCTGAACAATTAATTTATGTCAATGTTGCTGTTGTGTTCAGCTTCACCATCAGAGCATCTCTCAGGCTGTTGGCTGCTGTCATTTCTGCACTGACTCTGTTGGGCTTCGGTGGAAGTTTTCTTGGATTTCCGAGACAAAGCCCATCTAAAGAACCTCTCTTTCTTCTTCTTCTCTACTCTCTCTGGGACAGGCCTTGGTGACATAGATGCAGCAGCATCTTCCTCTACAATGTAACTGTGAGATTTGCACTGACCCATTGCTCCAGATGTTTCTCTGATGTTCTGTCACTAACTTATCACAAGTTCACTGAACGTAAATAGCACAGATCGAATGAAATACTAAAAATCATGAGATAAAACACAGATCGAGAGATATAAAATTTAAGCAATTTTTTTACCACAGATGTAACAAATACTAGTCTGATCGCTTGTGTTTTTCGAATGTTTTTGTCAGCGGAGAAACTTGCAAAGATAACTGCTATTGTTTTGGCCCTCTATTACTCTCTCGTCTCTGTCTCTCCTCATCCTTCCGTCTCCTTTTCTCTCGCCTCGTCTGCCAGGGGCATCTGCACCCCTCTCTTTCTCTTCACCTGCGTGCCACACTGGTCTCGAGTCCCACGGAGGAGTTCCAGAAGGATAAAAGGAGGAGTGACGACAATGGAAGACGAGAGAGGTCTAGGCCTGGATTTTAAGTTGTTGTTTTGTTTTAATTTATGCGGTAGTCGTCCGTTAGGGGCTTACTTACATTTTGTTGTCCGTTTACTTTTGGATTAAAGTTTGTTGAACGTTTGCCGGTTCCTGCCTCCTCCTTTCTTGAGCCTTACATATTGCTAAAATATAATTATAAATACTTTTAAAAGAAGCATGTAACATGTAATAGCTGCTTTGAATTATATAACAGTTAATTATAAATAAAAATATATATTTTTAGATAAATATTTTTTTCTTCATTTGCATGTGCATGTTAGCTGTGCTTTGACCTGTAATTGCATCTATGGATATATACACATATATACTTCCTTTCCTTACCTTTTAGGCACATAAGGTTTTTTCTTTACCTACTCTCTGGGTTTCTTTTGTTTCTCATTCTTCCTCTCATGACAGTATCTTATTTCCAAACATTTTTAGGTGAGGATCGATACCTGGAACCAGTCGTGGAGGAGGATCTTTTCCATATTAATCCGCTTGGCTGGATCCCTTTCCATGCATGAAGAGATCAGATCCCTGCATTCTGTGAAGAGGGGAGAGATGTCCGGTTATTATTGTAAGTGTTATACTTTGTGTAACTGATCATATTATTTTAAGCAGTAATAAAAGTTCCTGTATGACCCGTCCACATGCTCTCACCTTTGGAAATGTCTTCTGTGTACCAGGGCTCACCAAACATCTGAGGGAGGTTCCTGCCAGTATACTTCCCAGACAGCATCTTGAACATCAGTACGCCTAAAGAATAGACTGTTGCAGGCTTGCCATGATACTTTTGATGGTCGACCCACTCAGGGGGAGCATAAACTCTTGTGCCTGGAAGAAAGAACAAGATTTCATCCATTGCAATGAAATTGTATTTCCATAGCTTTTTGTCGATTTATTCACCATAGATTTGTGGAATAATACGTACCACTGAATTTCGAATAAGAAGACTTCTTTAAGCGTCTGCTACAGCCGAAGTCTATTAATTTGACCTGCAAGGTGTTTGGGTCGATGAGCAGGTTTTCCAGCTTGATGTCGCTGTGGAAGACGCCCCTCTCACTGCATATTCTCGCCGCAGTGACAACCTGACGCATCACAGCTCGTGCCGTCGATTCCTTGAGTATGCCACCATTTTGCAGTAAAGATCTTCACATGGCGTGGGCCGCTCTAAGACCAGTACATATTCCTCTGGTGTCTCGTACCAGTCCAGCAGCTTTATTATTTGAGGAACACTGGGACCTTTGTTCATAAGAGCCATCATAGCGACCTCATTTGGAAGAGATTTGCCAAATAGACCCTACAGGAGAGATAATAGTTATACAAAAGCGAGATAATTAGGGGACATGGTTTAATTTAAATGAATTACTACAGAATTATGTCCTGCATTTGGGTAAGTTTGGCTTTGAAGAGTTAAAGGGATACTCCACTTTTTCGGAAATATGCTAATTTTACAACTCCCCCAGAGTTAAACAGTTGAGTTTTACCGTTTTAGAATCCATTCAGCCGAACTCCGGGTCTGACGGTACCACTTTTAGCATAGATCATTGATTCTGACGAGTCCAGTAGCATTTCTTTCAAAATGACCAAAGAGTTTCAATATTTTTCCTATTTAAAACTTGACTCTTCTTTAGTTAAACCGTGTACCAAGATCGACGGAAAATGAAAAGTTGCCATTTTCTAAGCCTATATGGCTAGGAACTATACTCTCATTTCGGCGTAATAATCAAGGAACTGTGCGGCTGTACCATGAGTGCAGCAGGCGTAATGATATGACGCAGCGCCTGAAAATAGTCCCCAGCTCGGTAACTTCTTCCAACGTGACCGGGACTAAGTTTGTCTAACCTATTAGACCTATTTTCAGGCGCTGCGTCATATCATTACGTCTGCTGCACTCATGGTACAGCCGCACAGTTCCTTGATTATTACGCCAAAATGTTTTGTAATCCTTTAAAAAAATTCAAAGCATTTGTATTTATATTTCCATCATAATATACAAACAAACTTTGTCCGATGATGTCCATTTTATGAAATATCATGTGGTGTGACCATCAAGGAACTACCATTTTGGGACTTTAATGTTGAAAACTATTCAAACACAGGACGTTACATCATATACCAATTTACCAAGGAGCCATGGAAGCAGCAAGCAGGTTTGTAATTCTCTCAAATTGGAAAAAAAATAAACCTCTGTAATGGTTGGTATGTAGTTGCCAAATTTGGATGTCATGTGGTATGACCTAAAAAAAAAAAATAATATTAAAGTTATTTCTACAAATATATATTTGTATTATACATTTCATAGTGACCTTTTTTTGGGAAGCTAGCTTGTTTTGTTTAGGTGGCCAATTCTGTGCCTGTAAATTTTGAATGAATTTGAAAACATCATGTGGTGCGACCAAATATCATGTGGTGCGACCACTGCAGACTGTTTTCCATGATAGATATATGTCCTAGATTGGCAGTTTTATGCTTTAATATTCAATTGACAGTTTATATACAAAAAATACTTTAATTTAGTATCATTCGGAATAGATTTTTATGCTATTTGGGATATTTTCTTCATATATTTCAAGTTTGTTTACTCTTTGTACAATATGAGAAAAATACAACAACAAAAAATTAGAGCATGTAATTTCAGTTTAGTAATTAAGCATTTATTAGTAGTGTATTTATTATTCCCTATTTATTTGTTTAAAACTATTTGAATCTATTTTACCAGATGCCACTGCCAAGCGAAAAAATTCTGACCCTGCAGCAATAGCGGAGTACCTTGATAGGAGAAGAGTGAAATATTATTACAGTATAAAATATCTGTTTTCTATGTGAATATATAGTAAACTGTAATTTATTCCTGTGATCAAAGCTAAATTTAATCTTCAGCATCTTTAATCCAGTCTTCAGTGTCACATGATCCTTCAGAAATCATTCTAATATGTAACCTTGGACCACAAAACCAGTCACATGGGTCAATTTTTTAAAATTGAGATGTATACATCATATGAAAGCTGAAAAAATAAGCTTTCCATTGATGTATGGTTTGTTAAGATAGAACAATATTTGGCCGATACAACTGAAAATCTGGAATCTGAGGGTGCAAAAAAATCGAAACATTGAGAAAATCACCTTTAAAGTTGTCCATTTATGTTTGCGATATTGCTATATTCACTCATCAAAAATAAATATTTTATATATTTATGGTAGGACATTTACAAAATATGAAACTTGATCTTTATTTAATATCCTAATGATTTTTGGAATAAAAGAAAAATCGATAATTTTGACCCATACAATGTATTGTTGGCTATAGCCACAAATATATCCTGTGCCACTTGTGACTGTTTTTGTGATCCAGGGTCACTAATGATTTGCTGTTCAAGAAACACTTCTGATTATTATCATATTTTTATGGAAACTGTGATACATTTTATATGTCAGGATTATTTGATGAATAGAACGTTCAAAAGAACAGCATTTATTTGAAATAGAATCTTTCGTAACATTATAGCCTAAATATCTTTACTGTCACTTTTTATCAACTGAATGTGTCCTTGATTAATAAAAGTATTAATTACTTAAAAAACTATTGACCCCAAATGTTACCTGTATACAATAATTTTATGAAATAATTTATATCTATAACATTATTATTTGTTAGAAAGAAATTCTAAGTCAAGTTAAAAGAAATGGTGCACTTGTGTTTTTGATGTGATTTTTATTTTTTTAAAAAAGTTTAATGTTCAGGAAAATTCTGTGAAATTTGTATGAAATCTGGTTTAAATCAATTTTTTTGTATAAAATGGATTGTTCATTGATCTCTTTAAATAGATTTTTAACTATATAAGGTCTTCGTGTCATTTGGAGCGACCACTTATCATTTGGTGCGACCAATAAAAGCAATCACTGTATTAAATGTAAAATAAAATATCTTATTTCTGTGGCTGAAATATGAATCACTGATACAGTATGCTTTAGTAAATGATATTTTTAAAACATTTATATCAGTTTTATGTGATTTACAGGAAAAGTAAGTCTGTTAACTAGATTTAAGAAGGCAACTCAGAAATTATAGAACAAAAACCGAGATCATTATTTACAAAAACTCAAAAGAAATGCAAAACTTGGTTTCTAAACACTTTAATTACTAAGAACTTGTAAAAAAAATGTTTAAGCATGTTAAGGAAATTAATTAATTTTAAGATAAATCACAGTCGCACCACATGACATTTTTTAAGGCTACGGACAATTCATCTAGATGAAAAAACACTAAAATCACTTAAAATGAATTTTTTTATGAATTTAGGTGTACACAACATCCTTAATGTTTGAACAATTGCAACAGATATTTTTTTTTGTATTGTAAAATTGACCTGTCGAAAATCCTTATACGTCATTGACCCTAGTACAAAACTAATTATGAAAGTTTCCTTTATTTTTCAGTGCATTTGTTTTACAATATATGGCTATTACTATCATGGGATTAATATTATAACTATTATTATGTAGTAGTGTAATGTAGACTGACACTGTAACTAAAAGAGGTTTGAATTTTTCTTTGTTTAATTTGCACACTGAATATGGGTTGGAGCTTTTAATTTTTAACTCTCAAAGTGCACCAGATTGATGATTGCCAAAATTGTTGTTGCATACCCCTCTGACACTGGGTAGTTGCGTCCCTGTCTATAGCCCTTGCGTTGAACACTTTTACATATATATACAGTATATATATGCTTATAGTCGCGGAACGAGTATAGTTAATGCGGGCGTGTAGGCTACGCATGTGTAGGCCTATACCAAGGGTGGTCCGATTCGCATCCCTCTATAATGAAACGCCCCAAAATTCAAAGCACCTTCTCTTAAGTGTTGAGCATCCCCATAGCACCTGCAACAGAAAATCTCTGGAGCCGCCACTGAACCTATATAAACCTATATAAACCAGGGCTTGACATTAACTTTTTGAGGCACTTGTCCTTCGGACAAGTAAATTTATGTTGTACTTGTCCATGCACAAAAATCACTTGTCCGGGTAAAGATTTATAATTTTATCTTTTTTTTTTTGTGTGTGTTTTGCTAATGCAGAATTCGAACAAACCATTGAAAGCATCCAGACACTATCAATATTAATAAAATTCAGTTGAAACAGTAGAAAGGAACGTGTCCCAAGAATAGAGTTCCCCTTCAACAAGAAATAAGGATCTCCAGACCCCATAATACAAATTAATACTTTGCATGCTGGTGTGCAGTGTATCACCAGAGGTAGTGGTGACTCTTGTAGGTATCCTCAGTATTTGCAAGCTAGCTAAACTTACTGTATTCTATAAATACAGTAGAAATATTATGTTGCTATATCTAAAATAATTTTGTAGACATAACAATAAGAGATGCACCGATTATAATTTTCTAGGCCGATTCCGATTTTTCATTGAGTTTGACCTGCCGATACCGATTTAAGCCGATTCCGATTTATTTTTCTTACCACTTTACAGCACACACAAATATTTATTTTCGATCTTTTCTTTAACCCTTTCACGCGTACCCCACCCCCAGAGTGAGTTTTTTCAAGGTGAACGTTCCCTTTAATGTTTCCATGGCGACGCGTCACACGATACACCGCAGTCACAATAATACTGTATGACAGATGTGTCGCTTTTATTTTGCTTTTCCTTTATTCAGAATATTCACAAACTTGCTTCTGATATATCTGATATTCCGATCCTCTAATACATGTAAGTGAGTGTGCTTGGTCGTTTAAAAACCTTTATAAATAATCTTGATCTATAACATGAGATGAGCGCGGTAATGTTGTCCTGTCAGTCGGATTTACAGCACGTGAATTCATCAGTTTCTCCTGAAATAAATGCAAGAAAGTGGCCGGTGAACTGAGAAGAATAGAGTAAACTTTATAGTTACTTCCACTATGTTTGTCTGATATGAATAACACATGTCGGCAAATTATATTTGAATAGATTGTTATTGCTGCTTCCACAGACATCAGTGTGTATTTTACAAACTCCAAATGTATTGTTTTACTCGTGCTTATGTGTATTTAAATATCTGAAACCTAAAATAAACATTATGAGGTTGAAAACACTGCTTAGTTGTGATATATGACAACGCTGAACGCGTCCGACTCTGGCTCAGCGCCAGCCAATGCGCGAAAGCACAGTTTGAATCTGGCAGTTATGCGAGCGAGTGGCACATAACGTGAAGTAACATGGCATTTTATTTTGTTTGAAATTTAACTTGTCCAGTTGGACAACTAATTTTCTCTTCCACTTGTCCTACAAAAAAAAAATGCACTTGTCCCGGACAAGCGGACAAGCCTTAATGTCGAGCCCTGTAAACTGACCTGTCTTTCCCTTTAAACTTACATGGATAATTTCATCCTCATTCCTCCAAGAAATGTCATCCAATGTCGAAGCTGAGTTGATGTTCTCCTCAGTCATAGAAAGACTGCTGTTGTGTGTGCTGATGCACCTTTGCTCTTGCCTGGGAATGTATTTATCATCACCCTGCACACTAGTGAGAGAACACACACAGGTGTGCCAGCTGTACTCTGAGTTGTTGCTCTCCTCAGTCATAGATGGCACAGTCAGAGAAGGACTGCTGTTGTGTGAGCTGATGCCCCTTAGCTCTTGACTGGGAATGTCCTTATCATCCTCCTGCACACTGGTCAGAGAAGACACACAGCTGTGCCTGCTGTACACTGAGTTGTTGTGTTCAGCTTCACCATCAGAGCATCTCTCCGGCTGTTGGCTGCTGTCATTTCTGCACTGGGCTTCGGTGGAAGTTTTCTTGGATTTCCGAGACAAAGCCCATCTAAAGAACCTCCCTTTCTTCTTCTCTACTGACAGAAAATGTATATCTTTATAAACTTATATGTAAGGGATAATCCACGGCTAGCTGTGCATTCATTTTTTTCCCCAAAATTAATCAAAAGTGCCCCTCTCAAACAAATATCAGTGATAATATTGTCAATAAAGCAAAATCAATTTGATTATAATTAACATGACAAAGTACGTGCAAAACTAAAGTAGCCTAAATTCACCTTTATTTTTATGTATATGACTTCGTTGCCATAACGCCTTGCAATGGGTTGCGTCATTTACGTGTGTATTGCTTCTAGTGATGGGTCGTTCGCGAATGAGCCGGTGTGCATTCAAGCTGAGAGAGTTTACAGCTTTGGGAGGGGCGGAAGTGCGCGTGTCATTCAGAACACAAGACAAAATAAGAGTGTTTTTGCAAAACAGAACATGGCAAAATAACCGTTTTTACTTGATTGTACCATTTTGGTGATCGTTGGGAGCCAAAATCAAAATCAATTAATTTCACAGCCCTAAAACATTGTAAGCTGTACTTGCATGTAGGGCTGAACGATATATCGTTATCGTATCTATATCTCGATATGAACTTTCGCCACAACCACGGACCTGTGGTCGAGCCGGACAACCGAACCATACATAAGTTTAACGGTCCATTTTATTACAACAAACTTCGAACTCAAGACCCGCTGTCTACAGACATCATTCTTCCCCGTGGAGCATACCGGGGATAATATAGCGGAGGAGATGAGAGGTGCGTTAGCAGACTGGAACTTGAAGGAGGACCAACAAGTTTGCGTGACGACTGATAATGCATCGAATATGATAAAGGCTTTGGAGGTGAATGGCTGGACGCGCCTTCAGTGCTTCGGACACAGGCTACACCTGGCAATAGGTACGTTTTGCTATGTTTATTTTTAATAACTTTGAGACAGAGAGGTGTGTGTGTGTGTGAGTGAGTGAGTGAGTGAGTGAGTGAGTGAGTGAGTGAGTGAGTGAGTGAGTGAGTGAGTGAGTGAGTGAGTGAGTGAGTGAGTGAGTGAGTGAGTGAGTGAGTGAGTGAGTGAGTGAGTGAGAGAGAGAGAGAGAGAGAGAGAGAGAGAGAGAGAGAGAGAGAGAGAGAGAAAACAATCTGCATTATTTTGTGGTTATTTAGCTGTTGTAAAATAATCATGAATTATTTTTGTACATCTATTTTTCCAAGAAAACGCAGTGAAAGGTGACAGCCGGATCAGCCGTGCAACAGGTGTCTGCAAAAAGTTGGTGTGCCACTTCTCACACAGCTGGAAAAAGAGAGTGGCACTTGAGCAAGCCCAGAAGCGCCTCAACCTTCCAGTCCATGGACACATCACTGAGTGTCAAACTAGATGGGGGTCTAGGGTGCTCATGATTAACAGGATTCTGGAGCAGCAGAAAGCACTCCATGAGGTCCTCTCAGAGGACAGAAACACCCGGCACCTAATTCTTGGATATCAAGATCTGGATGTGCTGGAGTCAGTCAGCAAGGCACTGGGACCACTGCTTGAATTCACGGATGCTCTGTCAGGGGAGGATTACGTTAGTGTTTCACACATCAAACCAGTACTCAGCCTGTTTAACACAACCATCTTGGCACCAGAGGAGGGTGATACAGACATGACCAAGTCCTTAAAAAAGAAAATTTTGGAGTACTTGAACAGCAAGTATGAAGAGAGAGTTACACAAGAGCTCCTGGATGTGGCATCCTTCTTGGATCCAAGATACAAGACACAATACATCAGTGTCAATGACGTCCCCATCATCAAAGCCAGACTGGTGTCAGAGATGAAGATGATGGAACACAAGGTAAAAATAATGGTTAGAATGGAGTAAATGAGAAGAGTTCCTTCCATTTAAATGCATTATCTTACATTTTAGTAAATATTTAAGTTTAAATTTAGCTGAATTGTGTTGTTCATACAGTAATGATCATTCATAAAAAAACTAATTAAATTTTTTTTTTTTTTTTTTTTTTACTATTTTCTAGCATTCTGTTGAGTGCAGAGAGACCAGAGTGGAAGAAGTTTCACCCCCACCCACCAAAAAGGCTAAGAAGTCGTTGGGAAGTGAAGGATCCAAATTTAAGAATATGTTTAAGATCTGCTGATCTTACTTCCTTACATAACATCACCTGAAAAACTAAGGTGAATTACACTGTATTGGGCATTCAAGGTGAACATGATGGCATCAATTTACTGATCAGAAGTCAGCTTTAAGTCAGCTGTCTAAACATTGTAATAGTCAGGGGTTTCCATTTGTTGTTTATACCATCTTTGATCTTCCAACTAAGAGCTGAACTGTGTGTGACTGTTACATAGTCTTAGTTCTCGGGACCATTTGTGTTTATACCATTTGGGGAAGTCAGTTGGGGGCAATTGCCTCTATTGTCTTTAGATGATTAGATTTAGTGGTTACCTCTAAGGCTGTGTGTATGTTTAGCACCTTTAAGGACAGCCCACTGAAAGGCCTATAAAGAAACCATGTAAAGTATCTTAGCCAGACTGATTTGGGAAGAACTGCAGCCGCGTCAACGCAAAGTCCTCAATAAAGAATAACTTTGTTTGAACGTGATCCCCAACGTCTCCTGGTCTCTTGCTTCGACGAAGAAAAAGGTTTTCAACAATTTGCTGCCGCGACCCGGATGGAGAAGGAAACTCAAAGAACTGAATCTTAAAACTTCAAGCATCCTCCAGATTGAAAACTTCAAGCTCAAAGATCTCAACAAAGCTGACTGAGTTCCAGACGGAATTTTTCTCTACAAACGAAAGACTTGGTGAGTTTCACTCCATTTCAAAGAACCTTTGCAGACCAGTACAAAAATGTTTTTTCCTCTGCGCCGTTCAGAGAAGTAGTTAACAAACAGCTGTAGAGTTTGGTTAACTAAAGATAAGCCTCTAAAGTTTGCTTTTAGAGATGAAATTTACCCTCTGTTGTTGGCAGGGAAGATTAACAGTTACATGTTAATATTGTGTGTATCCTCTTGCTAAGAGAAGACCTATCCTCTGTAAGCTAGAGAAGAGTTAGCGTCATGTGGTAATAAGATTGTACCCTCTGTTTTGTAAGACAGTAGAGAAGTTTTAGTGTTTTGTGATTGTTAAGTAACAAAGGAAGTCACAAAATGGTTAGAAGGAATGCTAGGCTGATACCTACAACAGAGAAAGGTGGATTAGCTAGCCCGTTATGGACAGACAATGAGACAAAGTCTTTGTTAAGAGAGCACATGGACTCCATCGTGACTGAGCCAGTCAGATTGAATTTAACAAAGAAATTTGGCATTGATCCAGAAAAAGTGTGGTCAATTGAAGATTGTAAGAAGGTACTAGGAGAAAGTATTCGCAAGAAAAATGTCAAAGGCATTATCTTCTGTCACAGAGAATTTAGCTTATCCATTGTACAAGAACAAGCTCGTTGTATTGATAAGTTGAAAGATCAGATCAAACAATTGCAGACTCACATGTCCTGTCTCAAGACAAAGGTGGGCCATAACAAAGCCTCAACCAAATGTGATTTAGAAGACCAACAGTCAGATGAAAGCTACCCTGATTTACAGTCTTTTGATAGTATAGAGGACAATGTCAATACAGATGTAAATGCAGTTGAAGTGTGCGTAGCTAGACAAAAGCCTCAGGGAAAAGGTGTTGATACAGTTCCATTTGCAACCCCCATATTGCAGCCACAATCAGTCAAAACATCTTTAGGTCCTAAAGAGATTGAGAGAATTGCTGAAAGTTTGCCATCAGTGCAAAGAAATTTTTCTGAGTTTAGAAGAGCATTGATCAGCAAAATGCGGCTCTATGATATGACTCTAGCTGAAGTCACCCAGCTAATATCACAGATCTTGACTGAGTCAGAATTCAATGATTTTGAAAGTGCTGTAAATAATTCTGAACTGCAACAAGCCAGTAAAGATGAATTGAGAGAGGAAGTTCTGAAAGTGTTAAAGGACATTGTTGGACCGAAAGTGGACTGGTCGAAAATTACCAATTGTGTACAAGAGAAAGAAGAAACTGTTTGTGAATACACAGAACGATTCTGTCAGGTAGCTGTAACGTACAGTGGAATAGTGGATGATTCCGAAAGTGTGTTAGCTGACAAAGGAGCTCTAATCCGAATTTGGGCAGATGGTCTTGTAGCTGAGTACAGAACAGCCTTGCCATTCCTAGATATTACGTGGGCTAAAAGAACTCTCAGAAGTAACCTAGAAAGTTTAGCTATTTGGGAAAGAAATTCTGATGTCAAAGAGAGAGTAAGAATTGCAGCAGCATCCATTAAGGTCAACTCAGAGAAGCCAAAGAAACGCAAAAGTCCTAGAGAAGCCAGTTGTTCTTACTGTGGCAAGCACGGACATTTTGGAAAAGAATGTAGAAAAAACAAAAATAACTTAAGGCAAGTGAACAATGTTATGCAGCTCTTACTACATTTGTTTGCTACTTTGAAGCAACCCCTCCCCTCGTCATTGGACTCGTGGGTAAGCTTTTTGAGGTGTTAACAATTTGGGCTGTGATTGCTTAATCTCCCCAGTAACTTACAACAAAGATGAAAGACTTATTTTTGTTTAATAGAACAAAAGGAAAGTGACTGTCACAGTCTTTGTTTGGGGGACATTCAGAAAACTCACAGCCTTAAAATGTTATACCACAGAATATTGCAGTTAGACAACCATCCTCTGTTAATGATGTTTATTAGGACTGATGTTTCACTGGAGAATGGAAATGTGCCAATTTTTCTCACACAATGTACAGTGTGCACACAACAGGGACAGAATAGGACACACAGACCAGGGCGGAGCCAATGGAAGAACCGATGTGCAACAGGCCTCGGGGGTCAGCCATGTGGTGAAGATTTCCTCATCCCCCCTCTTATCCCCACCTCACTGGTCCATAGGTGTCAAATCAATTAAGAAATAGGGAAAGAATGAAACAACCGCAGCAGACGCTACAACCCTAGTGTTTAAACAAATACTGCTACAACCCCTAGTGTTTGGACAAATACTGCTCTGTCGTCTTTTGTTTTCTTTCTTCCTCTGTGCAGATAAACACTTGATGGCTGTTCCAAAAATCCATATGCAACGACGTCTCACCTGCATATGAAGCCACAACCTCAAGAAGACAACTACACCCACTGCGGAACGAGCCAATCACAAAAGAAAAAGAAGAAAAAATACACAACGCAGAGATAAAGAACCTTCAGTCATCCATCGATATGATCAAGACTACAAGCCTGCACCATTATCTGAGTGCTGCACCTGGTTAATATGACTGAAGATAACTTTTCATGGTTAGGAAACCTGTTAGTATCAAGTGTGTCAACCAACAAATGACTCACGTCCAGCACACCCGTAAGATTTCACGGACCCTAAGTGCATGTTTGTTTCTGTGTCAACATGCAATTACAGATGAACAGCACAGAGCAAGTTATATGTGCCTGTAACTTACACCAGTTACAAGAATGAACTTTATGTGTCTAAATTTGTATTTTTGTGAGAGTTTTTAAGAACTCTCAAACGGGGGACTGAAGGATCCAAATTTAAGAATATGTTTAAGATCTGCTGATCTTACTTCCTTACATAACATCACATGAAAAACTAAGGTGAATTACACTGTATTGGGCATTCAAGGTGAACATGATGGCATCAATTTACTGATCAGAAGTCAGCTTTAAGTCAGCTGTCTAAACATTGTAATAGTCAGGGGTTTCCATTTGTTGTTTATACCATCTTTGATCTTCCAACTAAGAGCTGAACTGTGTGTGACTGTTACATAGTCTTAGTTCTCGGGACCATTTGTGTTTATACCATTTGGGGAAGTCAGTTGGGGGCAATTGCCTCTATTGTCTTTAGATGATTAGATTTAGTGGTTACCTCTAAGGCTGTGTGTATGTTTAGCACCTTTAAGGACAGCCCACTGAAAGGCCTATAAAGAAACCATGTAAAGTATCTTAGCCAGACTGATTTGGGAAGAACTGCAGCCGCGTCAACGCAAAGTCCTCAATAAAGAATAACTTTGTTTGAACGTGATCCCCAACGTCTCCTGGTCTCTTGCTTCGACGAAGAAAAAGGTTTTCAACAGAAGTTTCTTCAAAAGATCCACCGCAAGTGCAACAGTACCAATCGATCCCACTGCTGCCATAGAAGCTGAGCTGAGTGCCTACATGCAGTCCCCCACAATTGACAATGACGAGGACCCCCTTCTGTGGTGGAGATTAACTCACAAAGTCAACTTTCCCTGGCTCAGCAACATGGCAAGAAAATACTTGTGCATGCAGGCCACCAGCTCTCCCTCAGAGAGAATCTTTAGTGCATCAGGCAACATTGTGAGTTGTCAGAGGTCCTGTCTGAAGCCTGACATGGTTAACAAGCTAGTGTTCCTGGCAAAGAATCTGTAGAAGTTGTGCTGCCTGTAACTACCTCTGTTCTGTTAGTAGCAAATGCATTTTCTGCATACAGTTATGTGATCTTTTGAAGAATATAAATGTTGTTGCACTTCAATGCACTTTCAATGTTCCACCAGCTGCTGCATTTGTTATTTATTGTTAAAGCAGAGCTGCAGTAAAAGGTTTGATTTGTATTTTTTTTTTGGTCATTTATGTTAATGTTGACTTGTTCTTAAAAATAAAACTATACTTTCCACATTTTTTGTATTATGATCTTTTTATTTTTCTGAGAAATGCTTGGTTTTCACCGAACCCCGTAGTCATATCGTATTGTATCGATATCGAGATATCTGGCATGAAAATCGAGATATGAAATTTTGTCCATATCGTTCAGCCCTACTTGCATGTAATATCCCCTACTGCCAGTTTTCTGCAATTGCAACCCTCCAACTACTAGTTTGACATCACTGCATTTCTGAGTAACCTGTACAGTAAGTGAGGGCTGGGTTGGCACTGGGCATTTTACTTCCAGTAGCACACATGAGTCAATGACCCCATCAGGACTGGCAGAGAGCCATGTTTCTTGGACACTTACAACAGTGCCCCTATGAGTAATGCTCATGCCCTCTTCTTTTAGCTCTTGGCAAGCTCTATATTCATTTGCTTTTCCATAGTTAGTCGCATAGTTACCACGAAATGAGGGGTATATGTGCTCACATAGAAATTTGTCACTGCTTGTGGTTGCATGGGCGGGAACCTTTTTTGCAGAACTTGCTGTAACTCAGATTTTTCTACAATTGTGCCACAAATCAGAGGCACTTTGCTCTCTGGTTTCTAATTCTAACTGAGCTGCTTGGGCATCACTAACTACAACATATGCATGGTTAGGGCTGAACGATACATCGAATTTTCATCGTCATCGCGATATGAACTTGCGCGTTTAAAACATCGCAACAGACAGCCTGACACGATGAATAATGCCTGGTTTAGATTACAAGATTTTTGCTCGCTCACTCACACACACACACACACTCGCTCACTGGCGCACACACACACTCACTGTTGCTCGCACTCTCGCGTAGGTTGTCGCCCACTATGACACACTTCATAGATACGAGATGAAACGATCGAATCTTGCGTCCCGACGCCCGTTGTAGTTTACGAATCCCCACGACACCCTACGTCAAACGGATCGTGTCAAAATCGCGCTAAAATCATGTAATCTGAACCAGGCAGGTAATAAACGCTTTTCCTATCACGCAAAGAACCTATTAAAGCACTAATACATGGGAACAGTATAGCTAACATTCACATTTGAATATTTATCGCAAGTCATATCGTCATCGCAATATTAAACAATGTTATCACACATCGCAGCTTTTCCTCATATCGTGCAGCCCTATGCCTGGTAGAATGCCTTGCATGAGTTACAGCTAAGCTCGTTATTGTGTATCTGATGTGGCTGAAGAATCTTGTCATCAACTGCACTGTAACTAGTGCTAGGTTGTTCTGCTGATGGTGAGGCATTATAACACTTCCCTAATAATGTGTTCTTCAGGACAAAAAGTGGTTGGAGGGTGGATTTGTCCACACTGTCTCTGAAGTCTTTGTGTGACATGATGTGGTGTATTTGGGAGTGGTTGACTGGCTACAACCCTACAGTTAACACTGTATTGCTGTTCTGCCTTGTGGTGCCTTAAGTTAATCTGACTCAGACGTTTAGGCTCAAGGTTCTTTGATGTCCCTGCATTCCACCTGCGCTGCTCATCTGTAGTGGTCGACTGAAATATCGGCCGATATTTGGCATTTTTGAAATATCGGCATCGGCCGATGAGTTTTTCTGATTGGCCGATGTGTTGGAAGCGGGACTTTTATTTTGACGCGCGGCGCTGGTGTTCAGAAGAGAACGGCAACGGCAGCTCCTCAAGATCAAACAGCGCTCACTCACATTCTGTCTTCATTAATTTACGATCTCTGTCAGTCATATCTAATACTTTGTTAGACAGAACTGGTAAACAAAGAAAGTAAATGATATGCGAAGTAAGTAAAGTAAAGCGTTTGCTTTTATATTATTTGTAACAGAAAAGGCAAACAATGAGGCTAAAATACTTTCTCATTTGCCGTCAACATTCAGCAAATGCGCATCTACGTCATTTAAACAAATCTCTGAATATCTAATAAACATTTAATTTCACAAACCTTGCAGATTTAATCGAATCCAGCTGTGATATCTTGTGAAGTGTGCATTACTGTCTGCGAGTGACGGTCGGTCCGTGCGAAGTGAGTGAATGCGAACAGAAGATCAGCTTCACAGGAGACGCGATTGAAAAACTTTAAATTAGGGATGCACGATAATGCATTTTGGCCGATATTCGATATGCCGATATTTTCAAACAAATTTTGTCCGATGCCGATACCGATATATACACATTTTCCCCCTGATATATTTACACTTTAATTTTACTGAAGAGAAATCCAAGTCTCTCTCCTGTACTACCTTTACTGTATTACACTCATGTGTTGTAGATAAGGCAATTTACAAGACAAACAAAACAATGTGCAAACATTTGATTCTACCATAAATGTATAATTTTACAAATGTAGACAGACATTCACCCCTGAAAAATAGGTAAATTATTTATGCCATTGCCACAGTTTATTTTTAAGTTCAGACTTTAAACTTCAGTCCTTAGAAGTAAAATAAATAGAAAAGAAAATTCAAATAAAATTTTTTACATCTTCTCCTACTTGAACAGGTCTACCAAATGCTCCCCTGTTTTCGGTGCTGATGCGGTGGTGACCCGTTCATGTACTGTAACATGTAAGGGTGGCGCTGCCAATAAAGCAACTAAAAGTTGTCACAGAGAAGCGCAAAAGTAATGATTATGAAAATGTCAAATATAGCAAGGAGACATTTTAATTGTTTATTAATAAACAAGTGTTTTCTGTGTCGGCTGCAAAGATGAAGTTGACTGACTCGCGATCTTCGGAGTAGGCTCGCGAGTCAGTCAACTTCATCTTTGCAGCCGACACAGTGAACGCGCCAGGGAGAAATGCACATTTCGGATTACATAGTTTTCTTTCGTTTTGAATTGTTATGTTTAAAAAATATGATTTCAAACGTTCTGTAGATAATAGATATATTTATCAGGTCTGTGAGGCAAGTAGGCTATGCTGAGTTTCGTTTCATTTATGAGACAAACTCCAGTCCACGCGCGCGCCTCTGTGTTGTGATATCTATTATCTGGTTTACTTATTATTTATTAGGCTAAATCCAGGCAAATGGTTGATGAAACATTTTTGAAAATTAAGATACAATTAATACAAAACGAAATTCACTTAGAAAGGCTTTGTGCTTTCTGTTTGAGGTCTCTGTGGAACTCTATCAGTGCCGCTTTCAGAGCGCTCACGTCCGTAACTGAGAACTGTCACTGTTTTTCCTCATAAATGCGAACACGAAAAATAAAATAAAATGAATATTTTATGCTCTGTGGAGAGCATAGTAGCTTGGAGAGTTTACATTAGTAAGCTACAGGACATCGTCTTTCGAAACATGACCTGCACGAAAGAGAAAAAAAAAATACTGCGGCATTCTACCCAGCACTTCTGAAAATGCACTTGCGAATGCGTCTCTGTCCCCAGCACATCTCAAACCAAACTGACGCTCATGCTAGAAATGCCTCCACATGTTGGAAGTTTAAGTTGCTGGCACTCATGCTATGTTCACGGTCGTCACGTGCACATAGGAAACACGCCACCCTATCGGCAAGGCTCATCGGCAGAAATATTCATATCGGCCGATGCCGATGATGGTCATTTAAAGCTTTTATCGGCCGATACCGATGTTGTGCCGATATCATCGTGCATCCCTACTTTAAATCCTTCATTTTAAAATATGCTGATATATAACCAGTTGCCAACTGTGTCATATTCATATCGGTTTCACTGTGCTGTATGTAAAATTAGCGTTACCGTGTCTTTATTTGAAAAAAATATTTTTACCAGCATGAAATTACCAGATTACTGAGTGCCCTGTTACAGTGTTTACCTTTTTATTCACAGATTTACACTACCGTTCAAAAGTTTGGGGTCAGTAAGATTTTTTTATGTTTTTAAAATAAGTATCTTCTGATCACCAAGGCTGCATTTATTTTATATAAAAAAAAAAAACTTGTAATTTATTCCTGTGATCAAAGCTGAATTTTCAGCATCATTACTCCAGTCTTCAGTGTCACATGATCCTTCAGAAATCATTCTAATATGATGATTTGATGCTCAAGAAACATTCATTATTATTATCAATGTTGAAATTTCAACATTTCATATTTCTTTCCCCCAAAAATAAAATAAAAATTCTTACTGACCCCAAACTTTTGAACGGTAGTGTTTAATGTTACAAAAGCTTTAGATTTCAGATAAATGCTGTTCTTTTGAACTTTCTATTCATCATAGCATCATGAAATAAAAATGTAAATAACTGTTTTCAACACTGATAATCATAGGCTAAATGTTTCTTGAGCATCATATCAGAATGATTTCTGAAGGATCATGTGACACTGAAGACTGGAGTAATGATGCTGAAAATTCAGCTATGATGACAGGAATAAATTACACTATACTGTATATTCACATAGAAAACAGCTGTTTTAAACTGGAATCATATTTCACAATATTACTGTTTTTGTTTGTATTTTTAATCAAATAAATGCAGCCTTGGTGAGCAGAAGATACTTTTAAAAACATAAAAAAATCTTACTGACCCCAAACTTTTGAACGGTAGTGTATATGAAGAGTTCAGATGCAAAAGCCTTTAAGTGCCATTTGAAAATTTCTTCTAGAATGATCTTTTTTTATCAACCTTGTGCATTTGAAATTCAGTAATTTCACTTAAATGGCAATGAAATTACCTATTAATTGTCATTTAAGTGAAATTACTGAACTTATATATACAAGCTTGATAAAAATGATCATTCTATAAGAAGATTTCAGATGGCACTTAGAGGCTTTTGCATCTGAACTCTTCATATATTTCTAAACAATTACTTTGTGAAAAATACTGTAATAGGATTGCAGATTCAAGAAGTTGCCATCTAAAGTATAAAAGCATGTTTATTTTAAAGATTTGTTTTATAATTTATTAAATATAGATTAAAATAAATATATACAGTGAGGAAAATAAGTATTTGAACACCCTGCTATTTTGCAAGTTCTCCCACTTGGAAATCATGGAGGGGTCTGAAATTATTATCGTAGGTGCATGTCCACTGTGAGAGACATAATCTTAAAAAAAAAAATCCAGAAATCACAATATATGATTTTTTAACTATTTATTTGTATGATACAGCTAGAATTCTGACCCTCAAAGACCTGTTAGTCTGCCTTTAAAATGTCCACCTCCACTCCATTTATTATCCTAAATTAGATGCACCTGTTTGAGGTCATAAAGACACCTGTCCACCCCATACAATCAGTAAGAATCCAACTACTAACATGGCCAAGACCAAAGAGCTGTCCAAAGACACTAGAGACAAAATTGTACACCTCCACAAGGCTGGAAAGGGCTATGGGGAAATTGCCAAGCAGCTTGGTGAAAAAAGGTCCACTGTTGGAGCAATCGTTAGAAAATGGAAGAAGCTAAACATGACTGTCAATCTCCCTCGGACTGGGGCTCCATGCAAGATCTCACCTCGTGGGGTCTCAATGATCCTAAGAAAGGTGAGAAATCAGCCCAGAACTACACGGGAGGAGCTGGTCAATGACCTGAAAAGAGCTGGGACCACCGTTTCCAAGGTTACTGTTGGTAATACACTAAGACGTCATGGTTTGAAATCATGCATGGCACGGAAGGTTCCCCTGCTTAACCCTCTGAGGTCGGCAAACGCGCCCCCGCGTTTTGCTGGACTTTTTTTACATTGTAGCACTTTAAACTTAAATTACTCCGTCATTTATGGTCATACAGAAAAAATAAATATAAAAAAAGAATCTGTGATATTTCTACTTTTGTATGTGTCCACTTACAATCAAATCAAAACATTGTGCTTTTGTAAAATAAAGAAAATAAACAGGGTGTGCGTTCTGCCTCTCCGTCGCGGTGAACTTTTTTTTCTTGAGCACGTCTATAAACTGAAACAAAACTCAGCGAATACTTGTCACACATTTATGAGCCATATACCTTTATAAACATTTAATGATCGGATTCAAACTGAAAACAAATATTTTCTGTTTAAGTAATTTGTATAAAACCAACAAGATGTCCAGCTTCTCAAACGCTTGCTCATTACAGTTAATTTGGCCACGCCTACTCGCGCAAAAGATATTCACATGCAAATCTCCACATGGAACGCGAACGCGCTCGTTACCTCAAAAACAAAACACTTCATCAGTCTCTGCTTTTCGTCGAGTTTGAAAGACGTGAGTTTACATTGGCTTTACCCCAGAAGAAGAATGCGATTTCAAGACAAGAAAGATAAGGTAAGAAATTCTTACATATTAGTTTGTTATTGTTGCATAAATTTCACATTGCAGTTGAACTGTTGCTAGATATATGGTGAATATTATAATATTTAGACCCGTGTTTACTGTTACTGTGTTTGTGGATATCTGCTCAAACGTAGATATGTATATGGTAGGCCTAACCATAATGTTTTATATTTGAGCGCGATCGCGTTTGAATGTATCATATTTTTTATCGCGATCGCGTTTGAATGCATCATATTTTGGAAAAGCAAAACGCTCCAAACGGCTTCATGTTTTACTATTATCTCATTTCATATCATCATAACGAATGGAAACATTTGAAGTAACATGATAATCAATATATTTTTCTCTAGCTTAGTTGTTACTGAAATCTTTTTGAAAATGTATATAGGCTGCTATATTGTTATTATTTTATGCAGCACTGCGCATAGCCTATACCTACAAGGCACAACAAACCTGTGTTCATTATATAATATATTGTTGGAAACATTTGTGTGAGTGTGTGTGTGTATTCTGTGAATTTTAAAAAGCAATTTTAACCAGAAAAATCTCAAATGTATTCCCAAAATCGTGCAGGTTCACTTTTTTTTTTTTTTTTTTTTTTTCAGGGCCCAGATGCCACTGAGTCCTGCTGACTTCAACATTCACAGTACATGTCTCTGTACATGAACATGGTAAAGTGAAAATCAAACACCTTGGAAATGAAAGGTATGTACAATGTTTTTAGGAATGGCACAAAGGTCTCTTTCTTTGGATCATTGTTATCAATAAGTGTTTTTTTTTTTTGTTGTGTATCTTTGGATTATGTTGTAAATAAATCCAAACAATTTTAAAAGCCATTCTTTTTTTAATCTCCTCATTCTTTGTGCAAGGTTGGTCAGAATGATGGGCCCTGATAAGCTCCTAATAGGGCCATTAGGGAGTGTCTTTGTCTTTCTCAGGTGTAAAAAGCCTTACATATTAATGAGATGATCCGCCCCTTCGCATATTGCTTTTTCACACAAAACACGTCGTAAAAATTTTAAATCAATATATTGTCTTCTCTGAATGAGCAGTCAGGGTGATTTTCACATAGTTTTAGAGCAAATATTCTAGGCTACGTCATACAATTTTCAAAAGTCTTGTGAAGAAATAATAAGTATGGGTTTCATGACCTTATTTCAGTGAGAATTTTTTTTGTATTTTCACAAACCACGCATAAATGTCATTATCTCAAAACTACAAACTTTTACACACATGCTGTTGATATATTATTGTAGCAGAGTTTGTGCTGAATACAGTGTAATTAGACTTTAGCCATGAAAATGTCACAAGTAACAGAAATAAGCACAAATGTCAGAGCATGTCAGAACACCTCCAGGGCCCAGAAAACAGCTCAGACCCCAGAGGGTTAAACCAGCACATGTCAAGGCCCGTCTTAAGTTTGCCAATGACCATTTGGATGATCCAGAGGAGTCATGGGAGAAAGTCATGTGGTCAGATGAGACCAAACTTTTTGGTCATAATTCCACTAAACGTGTTTGGAGGAAGAAGAATGATGAGTACCATCCCAAGAACACCATCCCTACTGTGAAGCATGGGGGTGGTAGCATCATGCTTTGGGGGTGTTTTTCTGCACATGGGATAGGGCGACTGCACTGTATTAAGGAGAGGATGACCGGGGCCATGTATTGCGAGATTTTGGGGAACAACCTCCTTCCCTCAGTTAGAGCATTGAAGATGGGTCGAGGCTGGGTCTTCCAACATGACAATGACCCGAAGCACACAGCCAGGATAACCAAGGAGTGGCTCTGTAAGAAGCATATCAAGGTTCTGGCGTGGCCTAGCCAGTCTCCAGACCTAAACCCAATAGAGAATCTTTGGAGGGAGCTCAAACTCCGTGTTTCTCAGCGACAGCCCAGAAACCTGACTGATCTAGAGAAGATCTGTGTGGAGGAGTGGGCCAGAATCCCTCCTGCAGTGTGTGCAAACCTGGTGAAAAACTACAGGAAACGTTTGACCTCTGTAATTGCAAACAAAGGCTACTGTACCAAATATTAACATTGATTTTCTCAGGTGTTCAAATACTTATTTGCAGCTGTATCATACAAATAAATAGTTAAAAAATCATACATTGTGATTTCTGTTTTTTTTTTTTAGATTATGTCTCTCACAGTGGACATGCACCTACGATGACAATTTCAGACCCCTCCATGATTTCTAAGTGGGAGAACTTGCAAAATAGCAGGGTGTTCAAATACTTATTTTCCTCACTGTATAAAAATATCGGCTTTATAACGGCCATCGGCCACCCTGCTCTCTAAGATAGGGGTTTTCAACTGATTCTGTGCCAGGGACCACCACTCTGACTAACAAGTAATCGGCGGCCCACTATTGTGTGTGTGTGTGTGTGTGTGTGTGTGTGTGTGTGTGTGTAGTGTGTGGATTCCTTTGTCAGATAGCACATCCGGACGTCGAATTGAGGAAATGGCATAAAAAATAAATAAATAAAAAAATAAAAATAAAAAAGAGTTTGTCATGTCATTTTGCTGTGTACTGAACCTATTCACTGCTCCATCAACGTTTCATGCCAAATCACTATATTTCCTTGTTTAAAATGTACTGCAAGATGCAGTTTCTTTCCAAACCGCGATAAGCGCCGAACCTATTTTTAGCCTAAACGCGATATATCCTCTTGACTAATCAGAATTCTCTCTCTCTCTCACCCTCAAATCACTCGCGCGTATCGCGCCAGACGCTCAATTCACCTCATTCGCGCGTCCGCGCTAAACGCCTCATTCGCGATGCAGGACCTCCAGATGCGCGTAAACACGTCTTTACATTGACTTGACATGAAAATCACTTGCACCAGACGCTCTATTCGCGTTTGGTGTGAACGCCACTCACTCACTCACTCAAGGTCATGTCGTGATTTGTTTTATGTAAAGCGGACAATGGTTCTACTTTTTATGGGTTCGACACTTTACTGAATGCCAATGTAATTATTACTGACGGACTTGCCTTTTTTTAAGACAAACATTTTTATTATGGAAAAAAAGTGATTTTAATAGTGAAATTACGTAGGCTGGAATGCATGTCACGGACCACATGCAATGCCGCCGCGGACCACCAGGGGGCCGCGGACCACCGGTTGAAAACCCCTGATCTAAGATATCGGCATCGCCCATCAAAAAACCAATATCGGTCGACCACTACTCATCTGTACATGCAAGCCCTGTCTTTCCACCAATGACTGCATTTTGCACCTGCAATGATGGCATCAACACTGTCTTGGTTATTTATCCACTTACTATTAACATTGCTATTATTAATAGTAAGTGGATAAATAACAAAGACAGTAAGCATGAACATAAGTATTAGAGATGCACCGATTGATCGGCTGGTGACCGGAATTGGCCGTTTTTCACGTGATCGGCCGTGACCGGCGACTGGCCGGTCAGTCTGACAAATGTCGATTTTATGCCGGTCAAATGCACTCGGACGCCGCATGATTAACATCGTGCAACATCAGCATCACACACGCACACGGAACACACATGTAGGAAACCTCGTGAATTAAGTCAGTTTTTTCAAACGCGTATTTTTTTCCGTCGTGCATGTTAATCAATGAGTGCATTCACAACGGGAGCAGGAGCAGCGCATGAGCGTCAAGCAGGAGCGCCGCGAGCAGTGAAGCGCGTGTTTCGGCGCCGAGTCTATTTGCTGCACTGCTCACGCTCAATTAAAGGGAAAGCACACTTTTGATGGACAAAATAGCCTAAATAGGGTTTCACAAAAAAAGTGCCCAAAATGCACAGAATTTGCGTGTTTTAACAAGAACTGGAGTAGGCCATGTCAGAAAAGGCGACTAATATTTATATAAAATGTACCCATTTAAACTTGTTTTATTATTCAGTTTGTACAAGTGATTGCAATAGGCCTGTGTGTGTGTGCTTTGAGAAATATCTTTATACTGCAAGGCTATATTTATTTTATTTTTTATGTATATATTATTTTATTGCCATTCCCTGTTTTCATAAAGACGTTTAGTTTGCTAAATACATATATAAAAAAATGATTGGATATTGAATGTGAAAAGGAAATGGTTCTTCCATAACACTGCACTTTAGATGTGTGTGAATTACCCACACCTGGAGTAATTTATATAGTTCTATTTTATAGCGTTTATCTGTTCAAAAAAATATGTAGCCTACTGTGCAAATTGTAAAATGTTCTATTACAGAGAAGATATAAAATAAATATTTGTGTGTGCTGTAAAGTGGTTAGAAAAAATTAAATTGGAATCGGCTAAAATCGGTATCGGCAGGTCAAACTTAATGTAAAAATCGGAATCGGCCTAGAAAATTGTAATCGGTGCATCTCTAATAAGTATATTAAATTACAAGTGTAAAAGCACATTTTGTCAAGTGCTGTGCATATGTAGTTTTTTATTTTTACCTTCCACAGAATAGCTGCTACATGGCTACATGACTTCCCTAACCCGGCAATGCAAGAGCAGCCGACTGTCTCAATGACTCCATTTTCCCTCAGCATTACCCATGCTGTATGTTTAGCATTATTGACACTCTTGACTGGGCTCTACTGCTGCCTTCAAAAATATAAAGCCGCTGTGTTTCTTCAACAATACTGTACCTATTTTGTTACTATGCAAGTATATGCTTCTGTGCTTTTGTAATTACGCAATTCTTCGCCATCAACCCCTTCAGAAAATAAAAGGTAATTAACAACGATGTAGCTAACATCGGGCAATTGCTTCATGTCATCTAGCCACTCCGTCAGGCCATCCTTAAAAATATTCTTGTTTGCCGTAACCCGACCGACCCTGTCAATTTAGTACCGACCCAATTATTTATTTATTTTCCCTTTCAGTCCGACCGACTTGCCGGTTGTAAACTTGCGTTAAGACCGACCGATTTTTTTTTTAAATCTTCAAACAACTAATACAAATGCAATAAAATAATATTAGTTATTAAGTATTGTGAATATAAATTGCCTAGACCTACATACAAACATAAGCTACGTTCTTTCTTTTAAATAAAAACCCGTGGCACGTCATCTATGATTATGTTTACACCATTGGTTAACCGTTAACGCATGTCACACTACTGCCTGCAAGCTAAGTTTGCTTCGTTTCATTCACTGTCAATGGTTCGCGCTTGCTAATGATGGCTGCGGCTTTACTCTAAAGATTATTTCATTTTTATATGTTGTTGAATATGGTTTATTAAAAAATAAACATGCGAGAGCGTGTTATAGGCTATATGTCATGTTTTAGTCAGATATGACGACGCTACTGCAACACGCATTGCCGCAGATGAGAAGCTGAGCATCAACGTGCAAACTATCGCAAATCAAAGTGAAAGTAAGTCGCTGACGCTTAACACACAATCATCATCATTAAATGTAAAGAAACGAAATGATCTTACCAGGGCTGTTTCCGCTTTCTCTTATTGCGGGCTTTGATTCAGAAATTTTAGCTGATGATCAATAAAATAATGTAGTCATAACTGTTGCTTTCGGTGACGTGCACTCCATTAAATCTACATATAGCGGTAATTGAAGATCGGATTTATATCCGCAAAAAAACAACACACATTTAGCTTATGTAACCAGGTGTAAATGGAATCGTTTTGATAAATCAGATTGCAATCCGATCTGAGAAAACGCATGAAGTGGCCTGGTGTAAACAGCCCTTAGACATAGCCACATAGGTGAAAAATGTCAGTGTACAACCGACCCTGATTTTATTTTTTAAAAATGAAAAAATATATACTTTTTTATAATCTTTTTTTTATATATAAAAAAATATAGACCGACCTACCGACCCTTTTTTTCTTTTTTTTTGCTGTTACTGCAAACCAAAATATTTTTAAGGATGGCCTCATAAGGGATGGATGAGGGACTGTTATGGTACTGTCGTCACTACTAGTTAAAACATCCATGGTGTGTATCCACCTCTGTTTTTTTCCATTTGTGCTTCATCCATGGAGAAACACCGGCTTTTACAGCAAACACGCTAGCAAGCAACAATCTATCAAACATACACAAGCTTCGAGCCGGAAAAGGACAACCGGCTTACGGTTCAAACCCGCTATGAATCATGGGTAAATTTGCTAACCAGGAAAAAAGTGGATACAGTACATCTACTTCCGTACCGTGATTCCCACAATGCATTGCGACGTAACGATCCAGAACTCTATAGAGAGCCTAAGTCCCTCCCCTTCCGGTTGACCACCATGGGACCTTATTTCGGAAAAATATTGTATGGTAGTAGTCAATGGCGAAAGACAACAAATATATTGATCTCGTTTGAATTGTGCCCTGAATTACACGTATGATGTGTGTCAATTTAAAATATACATTTTAGGTTGCGCGTTGAGAATGTAAGACGTGTTTTCGATCGCTCTCGGAGAAGGTAGCAGAATTACTCATATATTGAACAGCACAATCACCGTTTTGTTGTTATATAACTAAAAAACAGCTTCCTAAACTCTGGTACTATTCCTACACTAATTAGAAGAGTGTGACGCATTTAAGTGTTCCTTTGAAATAGTAACTTTTATGGTTGCTCAGAAGGTATTGCATTGGTTATATACAGGGATGGAAATTAGCACCCGCCACCAGCCAAATGCGGGTGATTTTGTGTTGTGGCGGGTAAACCCGCTTCACCTACCGGCCACCGTGGCGGGTAAATAAAAATATACTGTTTCACACAGACGGCGGGCACTTTTAGAGGACATAAGTGTACGCTGAAATAAAGTCTTTCACCTCAGAAAAACGGACTTTCTTGTCCTGTCACGTCAGCCGTTATCCTGTTCTCGTAGCGAACACTCTTCAATTGCACGCGCAAATGCGGCGGCGCGCGCTGTGTATCGCCTCACTTTATATAAAGTGCAAAATAAACTACGAGCATGCACAGGGCTCTACAGTGCGCCCATTTCACTTGCACATGCGAGTAAATATTTCGGCGTGCGAACGTGAAAAAATATTTGGGCGCACTTGTGCGAGTGACACAGCATTTTTCTATAGAAACAGCTGCAAATACATCATCATGAGGAGGGGCAGAGTAGGACACTATATAACCGGGAGATCAGTCATTTAGGCCTAAATCTTCAGTAGCTAGTCTGTAGCCTCATAAAAAAAAAAACTACAGTGCCCACACACGAACTATTTTAGGGCCCTATAATTTCCGCAATCGCGGAATTGGCAAATTAACGCGGAATCTAGTGTCAACGCGGAATTGTACATATTTGGAATAAAATTCTGTTTTTGTGTGGGAGAAAAACGTATGTCTGAGGAAAATCGCATATTACTGAAAGAACGAGCAGAGAGAGAGGCCCGGTCGCGCGCGCGTCTTCAAACTGTCTTGCTCTCTCTCACTCCCTCGCGCTTATTAATCTAAATCAATTGAGAATTGACACAATGGTAAAAGATCGGAAGAACGAGGTTTCACGTGGAGCATTCGGATATTTTTTTTTCCTGAATTAGGCTACCGCTGTGTGTGTGAATTGTGCAAAAAAAAAAAAAAAAAAGTTTTTACCTTTCCTTCTCTGAAAGCGGTCCGCCCATTCAGCTGACATAAAAAAACACTTTCAATAAACTAAACAAAACCTATCCAATGATGAAATGTTTTCTGTGTTGACAAATCTTGTGCAATGTCCTAAAACTGCCTGGATAATCACACAACGCGTACAAGTCTGCTAATGATACGTCCGATTCGCGAACTAATGACTCCTTTGAACCGATTCACTTTAATGAATGGTTAAAACAACTGATCTGTCCAACACTGAATCGGTTCGGTGTATAACAAAATCGGTAACACTTTACAATAAGGTTCCATTTATTAAACTCTAGTTAACTAGATCAGTTAACATTAACTATTAATAAACTGCAGCATTTATTAATCTTTATTAATGTTAATTTCACCATTTAGTAGCCTACATTATTTAAATGAAAAGTTGTATTTGTTAACATTAGTTAGCTTAATGCACTGTGTGAAGTAACATTAAAAATACAGGGTTAGGGTTAACTAAGATTAACAAAGATGAATAAATACAGTAACAAATGTATTGCTCGTGGTTCATGTTAGTTCTGTTAGCCTAATACATTCACTAATGTAAACAAACCAAACCACATTTAGCATCTCTTAAAATGAGAATTTTGTTTGTTACCTCAATAAATTTAGGGTCATTCCTATTTTATTTGTGTACATTTTAATCATTAACATTAAAAACACTCTTTTTACGACTAAAATTACAGTAAAGGGTAAAAAAAACAAAAACTGAATTCCCAAAAATTAAAACGGAAAAAACGGAATTTGCAAAAATTAAAACTTATACAACAAAAATGACTGTGCCCCCAAATATTTGTCTGTGCTCCTAAATTTTTTTATTTAGGCGCACCAGTGCTCCGTGTTCAAAAAGTAAGTGTAGAGCCCTGATGCAACGCCGTTCCGTTGTAAATTACACAAAATAAAAGTAATGCAGGGATGATTTTCATTCTATTCACCAGGAGCAGTTTCCATGGTTCATTAACAGTTATTGTTAATATTGTGTATTCACCATGGTAACTGTCGTTTTCATATTAACCCCAAAATGCCATTTTATTTTTCTTTGTGTTATTTTTTATATTTTTAAATGACTCTAGTGGCTCATACCAACATTGTATTAACAAAAACTAGTTTGGGACTGCTATTTAATAGCTTTAGCATAGGCCTAATGTTTATTTATTAGTAGCCTACTAGTCATATTCTTACAATTTATGTTAAGTAAAGGGGGACAGTACTTGTGTGTGGGGAAATAGCCGGATTCAATAAAACTACTTGTGACATGTCATATTTGGCTTTGACTTTGACTGAACATTTGCTCTCACACTTTGTGGAAAAAAATATCGGGATATATATCGTATATCGATATTCAGCCTAAATAATCGGGATATGACTTTTGGTCCATATCGCCCAGCCCTAGTTTCATTGTTGGGACTAAAAACCTAAAACTGGAAGCCATAAAAGACCACGAATCATTCAAATGCCACATCCAGGTAAAAAAGAGAAATATATATAAGAGAGAAAGAGAAAATGTCAGTATTTCATTGAGACTTGAGATTAAATAAACTGCTTAAGTATTGTAGATCTTGTAGTATTAATTTTCACATGCAGTTACACATTGTCGGTTAAAAACAAGAAAGTGGCTGGTAAAAACATTGAGTGGCTGGTAGATTTTGAAATCCACCAGCCACAGTGGCCGGTGGACAAAAAACTTAATTTCCATCCCTGGTTATATATAATGTGTATGTATGATGAATGATACTTGTATGTACTCCTGTGTAATATACTTAGTGTCCACTGTGTATTTTGGTAAGAATGGGGGATGTCTCTTTAAGGCCTCGGCCACCCTTAATTTCTATTGAGGAGCGCTCAAGCTTATTTAGGGGTGTGGAGAGAATCAGCAAAAGAAGGTGTGTTTGGAATACATGGCGCCAGTATTGTTTGCTGCAGCTATAGAGATTTAAACTAAAGCTTGTTCCTTATGGTTTGATTTTTTTTTCTAAACGACACGTTAAGAGACGGCTTTAATGTGGGAGAGAAGGACAGAAAATTATTCAACCACCTGGACTGTTAACTCGTGTACGCGTCTCCGGCAAGAGGACGTGCCCGGACCCAAACTTTCAAACTTGTGTGGGTTAACATTGCCCGACGATCTACGGATCGGGTGAGATCAGCTTCATTTTTGTATTTTTTGGCGTGGTATACCACTGGATCAACGCTCTATTTTTTCCTTTTTTTTTGTTGTGGTTTTTTTTTTTTTTTTTCGTTCCGAACAGAGGATTATTCTCGCGGACTAACTGTTTCCTGGTTGGAAAGACTGTTGCACGCTCCTGATCCAGCCTGGAAGTTTTCTTTAAGTTTGAACTTTTAGGTTAAACTTTGTGGACTGGGACAAAAAAGGGGAAATTGTGGGGTTGCACGCAGGGTCCGAAATTAACACCCGCCAAGCGCCAAATGCGGGTAGATTTTCCGTTTGGCGAGTATATCTCAAAAGGCTATCCGCCACAGTGGCGGGTGAATGTTCATACCAAAATAATAAAATTGTCAGCGCGCACGCGCTCTTCTGCCTCCAAAGAACGAGCAGAGAGAGAGAGAGAGCGAGAGCGAGTGAGTGAGCCCCGGCCGCGCGCGCGCACTCACTATTCAGAGCGGACAAGCGTCAAGCTTCCCCGTACTTTTTGACAAGCGTCCTTGACAGGGCGGCCAGAGCTTCTTTGCAGCTCAAGTCGGCGGCGGTGTGTACGTACAGTTAACGCTCTATCTGTTGACGGCGCTGAGGAAAAAGGATATGTGAAGCTCCCGCCACTGGAAGAAGCGGTCGCCGCCCATTTGTGTCCTGCTCATCAAAGCCGTGCAGAGCGTCTTCAGCACTCGCGGATCGTGCATACTCCGCCGCTGGCCAGGCTGCTTCTGCTTTACACACCATGCATGGCCGGTCTTGTCTCGATAAAATTAGTTTTCTCATAGCGTTTGCAACGCAATACTCGTTCCCTTATCTCTCAGGGAACCGAGGTTACGTAAGTAACTTAGCCGAGTACGTTCTGCCTTCCCTTGCACGAGTCAGGAAACAAAACTGACAAAAAAATAAAATAATTTGATTTCACCCCAATGATAGTAATATTTCATATATTTCTCTCATTGATCAATATCAATATCAATATATATATATATATATATATATATATATTATTTTTAATTTATTATACATTTCAAATTTTGCTCTGGACAATTTTTTATGTTTGTATTCAACATAATATGCCTACCTTATTATCTCAATTAAAAGTACTGAAATGAATGTATGTGACAAAAAAAGGGCTGTTTATTATTTTGGCCGGTAAAAAATATGCTTGGCTGGTGGATTTTTTCATCTACCAGTCCCCGTGGCAGGTGAGCCAAAAAGTTAATTTCGGACCCTGGTTGCACGGGATAATTGATGCCTTTATAATATACCGCGCTAAGCGCGTCATTCAATTTAACTGTTTGATGCGTCTTTTGTTGAATGGGGTTCAGCGCCGTCTGAATATTTGTTTGTGCTGTGTGCCTTATTAATTTCCTTATACCTGCTCTTATGCATATTTATCTGTTTGAGAAAGCATTGAGTATGTGACATTATTGAAGTTGTGTGATATTTGTGATTATTGCTTTCATTCCAAAGATCCCCTTGTGCGTTTATCAGGGTATCTGCACAATTTTTAAAGTCAAATTTAAGGCTTTTTAAGACCTTTTTAAGACCTGAAGAAATCAAAATTAATACCGTACATTAGGGGTGCGCAATATTGACAAAAATATGTCTAGATATTTTCAAAGTTTTGTTGATAATAATTAGATGATATTTTACTGATTGTGTTTTTGTACTGGTACCCTGGCTGGTTTAGGCCTGTTGTTGACAGAAGACTCATTTTTGTAAATCAAAACTGGCATTAGCCTACTATATTTACACTTCATTTACAATTGCATAAATAAAGCTATTCAATATTTAAATATGAAATATTTATAATTTTAACGTTTTAATTAAATGATACTTTTTAAATATGAAACTGAAACCACCAGTAGGTGGTGGCACGTCACTGTCTTAATAAGCGAGTTGGAGTCATTTATTCAACCGATTTGATCAAACGGCTGATTCATTCAGAAAAACAAGTGATTGTTCATTGAATCGTTAAAATGATTCAGTTAAAAAAATTTTTTTTTTTAATTATCATCGCTGTCTGTTGGGACTACGGCTTCATTATGAAATTCTCGTCGGTGATATAAAGTGAAAATTGACAATATTGTGTCCAAAAAGTAACTCACAATGTTAACTTTATTGTTAATTTAACTGTTATATAAAATAAATAGCACATTTGCAATTGTGCACAGGAAAACGGCACTCTTGCTCATGTGATATTCTAATATAACAACATATGATATAAATATAAGACAATAACTCATTTGGGGACATCTATAACTGCACTGACACATCACACAGTGAAAGCAAGCATGAGAGACAAACACGATGTCAGCTCGCACTCGCAGTGCCTCGTATATAGTTAAAACAATGATTACAATATCATCATAGTTCATAGACAATATCGCACACTCCTAAGCACATAAAGAATGAACTTACAAATTAACTGACATTTACTCGTTTTCTTCTCTCCTCTCGCGTGCAGGAGACAGACGTAGGCTACTGCCGTAAGTGACGCGAATTGTCACGTGAACAAGCAAATTCACAAAGATAGAATTAAAAAAAATTATACGTAGGCCTACGCTAATTAGATAGTTTTAATTTCGAAAGCATTTAGATAAGTCTAATTCAAAGTGTCATCTAAAATGTAAGACCTTTCATAAGTAAAAATAAGACATTTTTTTAAAAATATATATATATATATTTAAGACTTTTTATGGCCTTTAAAAAAAAATCTAATTTAAGACCTTTTAAGACTTAAGGATTCGCGGGGACCCTGTTAAAATTGCACAGTGCAATTTTAAATATCTCGGGATCTGTATAACCAATAGATTTAAAGATCTTTTTTAATTTAATTTTGATAATCTACTGCTTCAGGTTCAGAAAGACTTTGAACGATGGTCGGTACTTCCTATATCCTTAGCTGGTAGAATTAATTCTGTAAAAATGAATACCCTCTAGTGTTGTCACGATACCAAAATTATTGTTTCGATACCGATACCAAGTCAAGTATTGCGATTTCGATACTTTTTCGATACTTTTCCTGAAAAGGGAGAAACACTCTCAAATATCATTGCTGCGCTTTATTTTAAAACCGGGACAACATTCTAATAATATAACACACTAATATGAACAGCAGATATTAAACATTTGAACAAAATATGAAATGTCAAAATATAAAAAATAAATTAGAGCAATGACATTCAAGGTAAAAAAAATATATAAATTTAGCAGCATTATCTCAGTTATCATAAGAAACATAAGAGTTACCAGTAATAACTTTATCTTGATTTTGAACTTTGAATAAAAATATTAACAGCGATTATATTAAACAATGATTAATATTGGTAACATATGATCATTGGTGGTGATATATTTGACATATGGGGAGAGAGTTGTGGAAGGCATACTTCATGTTAAACATAAATATATAGCAGCAAAAACAACGTCGGCAGTGTTGACGGCAAAATAGGCTACAGAATATTTTGTTCTGTATTGAGAGGTGCAGTATTTGAAAATCTATAATATTTTTTTTATTACATTTATATTGTATTTATGTCAAAACCTAGAGACTTTCAAACATCAAAATGTCATTTATTATTATGTATTCGTGTCAAAATGACATAGAAACATCTTTTCCTATTCTATTTTGCCTGGAAACGCTTCCAACACGCTTGCGTGACGCGTGAAAAATAGGCGTCGGTTCTATTTCTAGCTTCCACGCATTTTCCGCGCGTCTCGAGCTGCGCCTGAGACTCGTGTGTCACGCAGGCAGTTTACATGGGAGCCGAAATAAAAACGGACACGCCATGCATCCAGTGTGTCGCCGGCCTTACAAATCTGGAACGCGGTCATTCTTAGAAGTATCGATACTAATAAATTTAGGAATCGTGACGTTTTTAATTTCCGATTTACTTTTGAAGTATCGGTGCACCGTGCAACAGAGCAAGCCAAGGTAGGCAAAGTACTTCCATATGTCACTCCCTGCGTCATCTTTTTCTACGAGTCGTGGACCACTTGTGCTCGCACATGCAGCCATCTCGCTGTAGTGTTTTGTTACATGACACTGACAGCGGCAGATTCTTTGCTGCGTGCGTCAGGAAAAAAACACAGACGTCCATAGGGAGGCGGTTTTTTTTTTTTTTTTTTAAGTATCGATACTGATAAATTTAGGTATCGTGACGTTTTTAATTTCCGAGTATCGCGATACTTTTGAAGTATCGGTACACCGTGCAACACTAATACCCTCCCAAAGTTTATGTATTTGTTTCAGTGCATTCCCATTTTTCTCCCTCAATCCTTTTTTCAGAGATTAGACAGGCTAATCTCAGAGTTTATTTGGAATAAAAAGACTGCTAGAATTAGCAAAGCACTTCTTCAACGACCCAAGTCTCTTGGGGGTATGGGCTTACCAAACTTTAGACACTATTACTGGGCAGCTAATTTCAGGGTATTTCAGTACTGGTTAAACCAGGTCCAATCGCAGTGCTCACCCATGTGGCTTGCCATGGAAGTAACTTCATGTATTCCTACTACATTAACTGCCCTGTTAAATTCCCCTATTAACAGTTCATTTTCTCCCTATACAAAAAACTCTATTGTAAAAACTTCACTGCGAATCTAGAGACAGTTTAGCCTGTATCATGGATTACAAACATTTTCTGTCTGCCCCTATAGCGTCAAACTTTGCTTTTCCACCATCAATGACGGACAAGACTTTTTCCCAGTGGGCAACATATGGCCTATCAAGGTTTAACCCTCTGGGCTTCCTCATTAATACTACACTATCGGCTTCCTTTCGGGCAAAAAGGGACGAAGCCTTATAATAAAATTTTCGTTTTTCCCATGAAAACCAATGAAATGTATTTTTGTTCAATAATATTTTTTGATCTTTATTTAGAATTTTTAAAGATTTTTATGATACTTTGCATTAATTATATACCGAAATAAAGAAATGGGACGTTTTTCGAATTAAATTACAAATTTCTCCTGGTTTGAAAGTTGTTGGAAACAGTCGGGATATTGTAAGTACACAACAAAAAATATACATAGATAACATAGATATAGTGATTTTTGCTATTTTTAAAGCAAAAAAAGTTACATATTGTGCCTTTAAGTTACATAAAGTCGGTTATGTCTAAAGTGAAAGCAAACTTGAGAAAATTAAGAGAAAATCTGCTTGTCAAATGCGTGTATAATGAGAATGTCTAACGGGCTCTGGTGTATATTAGACGCGTCTAATAGTAAACACGCTGCCGCTTGCCCTTAAAGGGATAGTTCACCCAAAAATAAAAATGTGCCAAAACAAAAATAATAACGAGAAATAAAATCTCATTATTTACGCACTCTAATGTTGTTCCAAACCTGTATTAATTTATTTCTAATATTTTTGTAATATTAATATTTTGAAGAATGTGGCTATCCAAACAGTAGCTGGTCCCCATTGACTTCCATAGGAGAATAATATACTATGGAAGTCACTGGGGTACATCAACTGTTTGGTTACCCACATTTTTCCAAATAACTTTTATTTTCAACAGAAGAAAGAAACTTCTTCGAGTTTAAAACAACTTGAGAGAGTAAATTATGAAAATTTGAATATTTAGGAGAACTATCCCTATAATGTTAATAAAACAACAAAATGCAAACTTACTTTAATAGTAGCTTTAATAAGTATCAATGTATAATTTATACAGTGAACTGTTTTGTTTTATTTTCATATTTGTTCATTTAATTACTTTCTTCAATGCTACTGTTAAATACACCTACTGTAGCTGAAAACAAAGCACTGTTTATTTAATTTGTATATTAAGTTGTGTATGTGTAATGTGTATTTTTTTAATTCTTTCTTAATATTTAATAACAAAGAAAATAATGACAAATATTTTTATCTTCGCCCCTGTCTGCCATTCTTTTTTATTTTATATTTTGTTACCTAAGGCTTTGTTTTTAAAATATGGACATTAGTTTGGCTGTAATGCTCGGTCACAAAATAGTAAAACCAACATAAAAAAGAATCGAAAAAAGAAAAAAGGAAAAAAGCTGCTCTGAGTCTGATTGGTTTGGACCAGGGCGCGATATTTTTTTCCCAGGATGGTAGGGGAAGACTCATGAATATTCATTAGGGAAGTCATCCCTGATTGGTCTGATGACCTACCCCTAACCCCACCCCTAAACCTACCCGCCACTGGGGCAAAGAGTATAGAAGTAACAAGAGGTGAAACTCAATAGAACGTTCCATTGCAACAAACTCACCCATGCGCAGAGCTGCAGCTCCGCCATCTTGGACTGTCATAGGATTGAACGATACCGGGTTCAAATTCAAAAGCGGTTAAATGAACTAAAAAGTAGTTTCTAGTTTTTAATATCTCTAGAGCAGACATCCCATGTCTTCCGGAAGATCCGGGAGTCTCCCGCATATTGATAGTGGCTCCCTGATGCCCGCAAATTAGCTAAAACCACCCGGAATCTAGAGCGAGCGAGCAAGAGCGCGCAGCTCCAAACCGTGTAACGTTAGAGCACACGGCAGAAAGGGTGAGGAAGCGAGATATCAACATATCAACCTAAAATATGGAACACAAATTGTTCAGATTTTTTGCTTTCATTTTCTTGCAGTTCTAGAGTAAAATATATTTTGTAATATATTTATTTTATATAAAATATAAATAATTATATTTTTTAAATTAGAACATTTTAATAAACTCAAACTTATAACTTTTTTCTGTTTCACTTTCATAATTTATTTCACTTCAACAACAATAATCTGACAAATTAAAATAAGACCAACCATAGGTCTAAATTCCAAAGCATTCTTGTATAACAACCTGAATTACAAGTTTGGATAGTGATTTTCATGTTTATGCAAAAAAGGTGACAGTTAAAGGGTTAATTTAGTGATAACAATTAATTAATAAAGCGGCCATTTGCCAGGTTAGGTGTTCATATATCTCTGAAAGTATACGATTTAAAAAGCCCATTTCAAGTCTTGACAATTTCGACCAAATACATAACATTAGCAAACTGTTACTGCGGTTATGGGATAGCTTCTATTTTTTCAGTCTATGGATAGCTTACATTAACGTTACAGCACCTGTTATCGTTGACATTAGCTCACTTTAAAGTTAATAAAACCTTTTCTACTTTACCTCTCTGGATCTTTGGGGAATCTATGAAATGCTAGTTGATTGGTTGTACACTGGTAGTTGTTGCAGTTGATGGCAGAACACTGTTTTCTTTGTTTCCAATTATTTCCAGACATAATGTTAATGCTGTTAAGTAGTTGTGCTAACGGTAAAGTCGTTGGTTCAGTCCAAAATGGCGGCCGTGCTACCGAAGCGCCACCTAGTGGCTGTTATCAAAACTGCAACGGAGTTTCGCCTCTTGTTACTTCTATACTCTTTAGGCGTTTCTCAATGTCAAGGAAGGATCCTCGGAAGCCAGAATTTCGAGGATGCTACGTCATCGACATCCGTCGAAGGACTGTTCCAATGTCGAGGATCCTCGGAATTTCCACCAAGGACTGAGTCCTTAGTTCGAAAAATATCCCATATGCAGGAAAGGATGCATATGTGTAGCCTTCGCGCTCTCAAATCACCCACAATCCTATGCGCGCAGCTTTGCTATCTTGTTCAAAATATTCTAAATGTTGGACGTTAACAGAGTCGGAGCGTTAACGGATCAATATGCTTCCAAATGTAAATATATTAAAGTTACCAAACATTTGTTTTAAAAAATAATTACATCCATTATGTTATGGGTCAAATTGACCCGCACTGTTTAAACACACTTACCAGTCAAATAATCAATATGATTAAAAAGGAGTTTATTGATTTAAAAACGCTTATATTGCCTGAGTGAACAGAACTGCGTCCATAGCAACGCTCTGTTTTTCATTTTTACTGACGTAATGACGCACAGACGTGCACTTGCTAGCCTGTTTCATTTACGTGTTCTCCGAATGCTAAAGAGGAGCCTCGCCTTGCCTCTGAAGGAAGTGACTTGGAAGGACCAGTCCTGCCAAGGAAGTATCCTTGACATTGAGAAACACCTTTTGACTGGGGGTCTGATGACCTACTCCTAACCCCGCCCTAAACCTACCCGTCACTGGGGTTAAGACCAATCAGGGATGACTACCCTAATGAATATTCATGAGTCTTCCCCTAGCATCCTGGGGAAAAAAAAAATATCGCGACGGAGACAAATCAAGATGGCGGAGTGAGCGGTTTAGTCTCAAGCAGGCTCTGAAGAAAACTTCGTTTTTCTAGTCCAAACTTTGCTTAAAGGAAAAATCAACCAAACCAGATTGTGACAGAAGTGACTTTTATTCGTTTTTAACAAACTAGTAAGCTTTGGAAGAATAAATTGCACCGAAATTACTGACTATCGGAAATGATGGAAAAACTTGGTGAAGCTAATATCGTCGACCATGACCACGGCAACACTGCGATGAGAGATATGAGTGAATCGAGTGAAAATGAAATCCAGGAAATGGAGCAATCGTCTGTTAATCTCGAGGACGACCAAACTCCTGTAAACAGTCCGCAACCGAAAAAGTTGAGAAAGAGAGGCGCGAAGGCAAGGGAGGAGAATGCAAATAGCTTTACGCTAGCTATTGAGTCAGTGATGAAAAGATTTGACGGTCTAGATGGGAAGCTGGAAAACATTGAAGCGAGGATGAATAATGTTCAAGAAGCTTTGAAAAAGTTTGATGCCCTAGAAGTCAAACTTCAGAACATCGAAGAACGCACTGACGACATTAAACGAGCCACGGAAAAAAATAAAGATAACATCGAGAAGACGCAAAGACAAGTTGAGTTCCTGGTTGCAGAAAACAAATCCCTGAAGGAGAAGGTTGTGGAAGCTGAGAGATACAAGAGGAGATGGAACCTCAGGCTTTTGGGGTTACCTGAGAAGGAAGATGAGAAGACCAGAGATGAAGTCATAGGTATCCTTACGAGAGTGGTCCCCATGGCTGTTGATGAGCTCCGCCGAAATGTTGACACCGTTCACCGTTTGGGGATAAAAGGTGCAATGTACAACAATATGCCAAGACCCATAATTATGCAGTTTGTTTCGCGAACGGTGAAGGAAGACGTGTGGAAGATGTCAAGGGAGGCCAGAGTATGCAAAGAAAAGAAGATCATCTTTAAACAGGACTTCTCCAAAGAAGATCGGGAGGCGAGGGTGAAGCTTTGGCCACAGGTGGATGAAGCTAGGCGCCGCGGAAAGAAGGCTTTTTTGAAGGAAGGATATGCGATCATCGATGGGAAAAAGGTTTATCCTTGATGCATGGTACGGTTCACAACTTTGATTTAAAAATGAATCACGCGTTTTCCAAGTTGACGTTCTTCTGTTTTATGGGCTGTTGAATAGACTAAAAAATTACCCAAGTTTTTGACTGAAACATTTGGAGGTTTGGTTGAGCCCTAATATACTTTGGACAGTATTGCTCATTCCTGCTCTTTTGTTATTTCAAGAGCGTTTGCATTAGGCATTATCTTTATTTGTGTTTTAGTGTTCAATGTCGGTTTTATTTACTTCTTTAAATGTTAGGGGTTTGAAAAATATTACAAAGCGCAAGGCACTTTTTTTATTTTGTAAAGAACTTAAGGCAAATTTAATTTTTTTACAGGAAACACATTCGGGTACAGCTGATGAAAAATTTTGGAAACAGCAGTGGGGGGATAATGTTTTATATTCTCATGGTACTAATTATTCGGCAGGTGTTATGATACTTTGTAACAGGTTTACAGGAAAAGTAATAAGTCACGTAGGAGATAAGGATGGCCACTGGCTGATTGCAGCTATTGAAATAAGTGAACAACAGAAGTATGTTAGAGAAACTGGGTAGGCTAGTGACAGAGTGGAAAGCTGTTCATGTGACAGATAATGTTGTTATAGGAGGTGATTTTAACATTGCTCCAAATTCTTGGTTGGATAGGCTACCTCCTAGAGGCCAACAACCCGAAAACAACGAAGTACTACACAATTTTTGTATTGAAACGAATACTTTTGATTATTGGCGATTGAATAACCCTACAAATTTAGAATATACATGGATTAGTGCTTCAAACGGGAACCAACGGTCAAGGCTAGATTACTGGTTAATCTCACATTCAATAAGTAACTGTTCAGAAATGTGAGATTATTACATCTCCGCTCACCGACCATTGTTTAATAAGTTTATCCTTGATTGTAACAAAACAATCACGCTCTTCAGGCAATATATGGAAACTAAATAATAGACTATTATCAAATGATGGTTTTTGCAAACAAATAAAATCACTTTGTTTAAAAGTAAAAAGAATGGATATGTCAAATAAAGGGAAGTGGGAATGGTTTAAATTTGAAACAAAGAGGTTGGCAATTGAAACGGGGAAAAGCATGTCAAAAACAAGTAAATCAAAACAGAAAGAAATACTGAAAAGGATTAACATACTTTGTGGTAAAACTAATGCTTCAGAGGAAGAACTAACTGAGTTGAACTACCTCCAAAAACAGCTTGATGAAATTTATCTAGAAAAAGCAAGTGGAGCCTTTGTACGATCCAGGGCTAGATGGATCGAAGAAGGTGAGAAAAGCACAACATATTTCTATGGCTTAGAAAAATCTAGGCAGTCTAAAAAAAGAATCTGCAAATTAACAAGAAATGACACAGTCATAGAAGACCCTAGCCAAATACAGGAGGAAGTTCAACTCTTTTACTCTGACCTGTATAGCTCAAATTTCCACGAGGAGGACTGTGAATCCTTTTTTACTCTGATTAAGAATAATATTAAAAGGATTGGGGAGAATGACAAAAAAAGGTTAGAAGGAAAAATAAATCTGCAGGAAATAGAAAATGCCCTGAAAAAAATGAAAAATGGAAAGTCACCTGGAATTGATGGGTTGACCTCGGAATTTTTTAAGTTTTTTTGGGAAGATATTAAAGAATTGTTATTAAATGCATTTATCGAGTGTATACAAGAAGGATGTCTTACTCCAACAATGAGAACTGGTATAATAACCCTACTTCCCAAACCAAAAAAAGATATAACAAACTTAGACAATTGGAGGCCTATTACGTTGCTCTGCAACGATTATAAGTTATTAGCGTTAATATATGCAGAGAGATTGAAAACAGTAATTGATAAAATAGTAGATGAAACTCAATCTGCATTTATAAAAGGCAGAAGTATACATAATAATGTGAGATTAATATTGGACATGATGGACTATCGGTCTATTTTGGAATCAGAAAGCCTGATTTTATTTATAGATTATTTTAAAGCTTTCGATTCTTTAGAACACGATTTTTTATTTTCTACATTAGAAAATTTTGGATTTGACAAAAAAATTTGTTCAGTGATCAAAATGTTATATACTGATATTTACAGTTATGTCTCCTTAAACCCAGGACTAACACCTAGAATAAATATAACTTGCGGAATAAGACAAGGATGTCCAATTAGTCCCAAGTTGTTCATCTTATGTACACAGCTACTAGCATATCTGATATTAAATCATCAAAATTTTCAGGGTATACTTTTTTTTGATTACGAATTTCGCCTCAGTCAGTTTGCAGACGACACTGTCTTCTTCCTTAGGGATAAATCTATGGTTAGTAATGCATTGCAAATAATTTCTATTTTTTCCAAAGCTTCAGGGCTTCGTTTAAATATGAAAAAGTGTGAATTACTTGCGTTATATGACTGTATAGATACAGAAATAATGTCAATTCCTGTTAAAAAAGAAGTTAAATATCTTGGAGTTAAGATGGTTAAAGATGAAAAACAAAGAGAGGAAATTAATATGAAAGAAAAAATTGATCAAATACAAGGATCCTTAAACCACTGGCTTAGTAGAGATCTTTCCATTTTTGGGCGTAACCTATTGTCCAAGGCTGAGGGTATATCCAAACTGATCTATCCATGCCAATCTCTTTACATTGCTCCAAAAAATGTGAAAAAAATTAATTCCATTATATATAAATTTATCTGGAGAAATAAGACCTACTATGTTAAAAAATCTCAGTTGGTTAAAGAATATAATAGGGGGGGTATCAAAACAGTGGATTTTGAGGCAATGTTAGGAACATTTAAAATAAAGTGGTTGAAGGAGTTTTTATTGAAGCCGGATTCAATATGGTTTCACATTCCAAAAAGTATTTAAGAGGTTCGGTGGGTTAAACTTTTTTTTGAAATGTGACTTTGAAATTTCTAAAATACCTTTTAAATTATCTGACTTTCATAAACAAGTTTTGTATCATTGGAAGATGGTATTTACCCATAACTTTACCCCTCATTGTGCCACCTTATGGAATAATAGAGTAATTGTTTCAAACAAAAAGTCTTTGTTCAACCAACTTTGGTTTGACCAAGGCATTATCTTTGTACATGACATTTTAGATATAAATGGTGAAATCTTAGTTACAAGATTTTAAAAACAAATTTAATAATATTCAATGTTCTCTTAAAGAATATAGGAAAATCTGTAAATCTATCCCAGTGAATTTGATTCAGCTGATAAAAAATACAATTATTTTTTCTAAGGTCCAAATTAAACTTCCAAACTTAACGATAGGAGAATTAAACATTACGGACAAAAAATGTGACAACAAATATTTAAATAAAGCTTTCAAAGGATATTTACATCATGATTATGACAGGAAGATCAAACTTAAAATATTAGATAATCCAACAATTGTAGGAAAACATTGGAAATTTATAAAATGGCCAATTGCACCCAAAGTAAAAGAAATGCAATTTAAAATTCTTAACAACTACTATCCATCTGCGGAAACACTGAGGGGTAGATTTGGCTTTGAAGTTGACCCTTGTGACTTTTGTCATGAAAATCCAGAACGAACAGAACATTTATTCTTCCTTTGCTCAGTTAGTAGGAATTTTTGGCAAGATGTCCATAGCTGGTTGAATAATAAAATTAGGGAACTTGAACAATTTTCAATCGAAGATATTCTTATTTATAATTCTAAACTGACGGGAGACACTTCACTTTTGATTAACCTTATCATCATTATGGGTAAATACCACATTCACAAAAATAAATGGAAAAAACAATTGCCAAATGTAAACTGTTTTAAAAATGAACTTCGTATGTTATTTTCCTCCTTGAACCTTGTTAAAGATTCCAAACAAACTGTAGAAGCTATTTGTTATGCTGCAGAAATGTTTTTGATCCTGTAACACATTATTTTTTTGAGAACAAAGCCTTATTTATTTAATATAATTTTTTTTTTTTTTCATTGTTAATTTTGTATTTTGTTGATGCCTTGCCTGTTTTCTTTTGCTGTTGTCTCCACGAGAGTTTGTAATTAAAGTAAAAAAAAATATATATATATATATATATATATATATATATATATATATATATATATCTCGCGACCGGCGAGTCCAAACTCGGCCCTAATGGCCGCTGTCTCATAGAGTTTAGCTCCAATTTGCCTCAACACAGTTAATAAAAGCTTGATTAGCTGGTTCAGGTGTTTAATTGGAGCTGATTTTTTCAGGACAAATGCTCAACAGGAGCAAGATTGGACGCCTCTGGTTAGAAGATTAGAAAAGTTAACGTACAAATGTGAAGCGCTGTTCTACTTAACTCTGGTTTCCGAAACCTTAGTGAACGTTATCGAGTGTAACGTACAATCAAATCACTCCCATTTTGCACACTCAACGACTGTCCGAAATCGCTCACTTGTTTTCATTCACTCCTCCGAATTAACTGGGTTAAATAATGCGCCGTACCGTCCCATGCAGTCGAAAAGCGCCATTAGTGGCCCAATGTAGGGATGATGTGTGCACGAGGGGGAGAGCGGCCCGGATAACCCAAGCGTGCACGGATTAAGTTACACAAGCACTAAAAATATGAGATGGTCATTATGCAAGACACACTATTTGTAATCGTGTTACACATGATTAAGTTACCTTAATGACGATGACTCTCATCAACGATATCCGTCGACTCGGACTCCTCTCCTGATCCGGAGGCGCGCGCGCCCTCACATGAAAGAGTGACATCAGCAGCGAACAGCCAATCGCATGCCCTGAAACAGAAAATCACTTCTCGCGAGATTCTAAGCGCTATGCAATACTCTCATCTGAATATCAAATACATAAATGTATTTAGACAGCAAGAAGAAAATATCTTGCTATAACAAAAAAATCTGTTTGTCTTATTTATACTCCAACAATATAAACTAACTAAAGACTCAATTTATTTAATAAAAAATGCAGTAAAATGGCAAAATTGTATAACAAATTAAAATAAATACATTAAATTTAATTAAGTAGAAATTTTAAACTTTAAACTTCTCTATGCTATTGTCTTTCACATAATAAGTTTCAGACTCTTTTAGTGTGACTGCCCAAATTAGTCAGGAGGGTCGAATATTATTTTATTGTCAAATAGAAATGAGAGAGAGGTGCGAAAGATCACAACCACCAATTGGGTTGAGACGTTCAATGTCCTGTAATAATAATACATTAGAAAAATATACCAATTGTTTTGTGAAGAATATAAATATCGTACTCGCGTCTACTCCAAATATGGGGATAGTCAGATTCAGGAAATCGACTCTTTTGGACTACTGCGCATGCGCTTCCAAAGATCCTCACTCAGCACATCACAAGTGGGAGACGCCTGTCCCAGCGGGAAAGCTAGGCACGTAGCTAATCTGATTAATTGTCATTAATATGTGGTCAGTCAAATATATATTTGATTTTATATCAAATAAATTTAATAGATAAAGTTCTAACTTAATTAAGGTTGCGACGAATATGTGTTTCTGTGGTTTAATGTAACGTTTAGCGTTTGCGGTAACGGTTGATGCTTTTTTGTAGTGGATTAGGTCTAACGTTACTCTTTTAAGTTCTAACAAACTGTTCTTTAAATTTAAAGGAGTAATAACTGACGACAGGCTGACTTGCTGTAAAATATTACGAATAAATTACGGTACTATTCTTTGTCACTTATCACCAGTTGTTGTTTTACCTCATGACCGCATGTCGAAACAAATGTTTCCATATCTAAAACGCTCATCAGTCTGTAAAACAACATTTTACACCGTTTAAACAGCATATATATGGCTGCTACATACATACACACACACACATATATACATATAATATATATAGCCTCTATATATATATATATATATATATATATATATATATATATATATATAATACCGGTATATAATATATTTATAATATATATATATATATATATATATATATATATATATATATATCTCACAGCCATATGCTGTTTTAACGGTGTAAAATTTTGTTTTACAGACTGATGAGCGTTTTATGTATATATATATTAGGGGTGTGCATTGGCACTGCCCTCACGATTCAATTCGATTACGATTTACCAGGTAACGATTCGATTCAATTCGATTCTACGATGCATTGCGATGCATCAAAATTCTACTGCACACAACAAGGCAAAATTTTCATCAGTCATGAGGCAATACAAGCAGTCAGATATTGAACAACAGATTTTATTGGCTGCTATGTGTGTATTATCACTCTCCTGTATCTTTGACATAAATGTCATTAAATAAAATAAAATTGAATGGTACAGGGTATTGGATAAGACATTTTCAAACCTGAAAAAGAAAGCATAAATCACTGCTTTCAGGGAAAAAAAATCTTTTTTTATTAGAACTAACATCATAAAGTATGACTTTTTTTTTTTCTTTGAGCAATGATGGAGCTATAATTGACTCTTCTTAGGAGCATATAAAACAAAACAGCTCCTTGGAAAAAATTAAATGTAATATTTTGTGCTTATAAACAAATGTTTATTTTAGTTCAGATTAACATTTGAGGGCAGCAATGTTATTCATAATGTCGAAATAAATCCGACATAACGTTACTTGAAAGCATTATAGCCTACTATTCCTGCCAAACTTCCAAAGTTGCAGTTAGTGTTACTACAGTAAATCCATGGTGAATATTGCAGATCTGTGGACACTGGATATTTCATTCATGTCACAATGTTTCTTCCTGGTTTCCACGTCAGCGCTGTTTGATCCGTTAATAACGGAGAAATGTGAATGTTTCTCACTAGATCTCGCAGCAATGTTATTACTTTAGTGGCGAGTTCAAATGCTTTCTTTACTGGATCTCTTAGCGTTGTGTAGTATAAGATCGGCTCGCGCTGTGTTGGTCCAAACTGATAAACAGTCCGTCACGAGTAGCTCAGTTTCGTTCCGCTTACATTGCGTTTGCCATTTGATGTTGTGGTCGCGCCAGCGTCTACATTATGAGCGCGCTCGCGACGCGCTTACATTTGAAATAACCGTTCGGTTTGAAAATGCGTGCCTTGTACCGAACGGTTTAGTACGAATACGCGTACCGTTACACCCCTAAAACAGTGACATAATCGATTATGGCACTTTGCCGCATCGATGCTGAATCGTGCATGCCCCGCATTGCGATGCATCGCCGAATCGATTATTGTTGACACCACTAATATATATACAGGCCAAAAGTTTGGAAACATTACTATTTTTATTGTTTTTGAAAGAAGTTTCTTCTGCTCATCAAGCCTGAATTTATTTGATAAAAGATACAGAATTTTTTTTAATATTGTGATATATTATTACAATTTAAAATAATTGGTTTTCAATTTATTATACTTTAAATTATCATTTATTTCTGTGATGCAAAGTTGAATTTTCAGGATCATTACTCCAGTCTTCAGTGTCACATGTGGCATCCAGTCTATCACGTGATCTTTTAGAAATCATTCTAATATGATGATTCATTATCAAAGTTGGAAACAGTTCTGCTGCTTAATATTTCATATTTTATTTTCATAACCTGTGATACTTTTTTAGGTTAGCCTACTTTGATGAATAATAAAAAAAAAGAAGCAAATGTTTTAAAAATATAAATATTTTGTAACAACAATATACACTACTGGTCAGTAATTTGGGGTCAGTATTTTTTTTTTTAAATAAATCAATACTTTTATTCAGCAAGGATGTGTTAAATTGATAAAAAGTGATAGTAAAGAAGATTTATATTATTAGCTATTTTTATTTTATTTTGAATAAATGCAGTTCTTTTTAACCTTTTATTCATCAAATATATTAGGCAGCAGAACTGTTTCCAACACTCATAATAAATCAGAATATTACAGTGATTTCTAAAGGATCATGTGATAGACTGGATGTCACATGTGACACTGAAGACTGGAGTAATGATCCTGAAAATTCAGCTTTGCATCACAGAAATAAATGATGATTTAAAGTATAATAAATTGAAAACCATTTTGTATTTGTAAGACATTTTGGACGTACCTATTAATCCTATATTTGTTTTCATTATCCCTCGCTTTTGTCCCCTTCCGCACCAGTTCAGTTGTTTGGCTACAGGACCAAAGACCTTGGAACATATTCTCCATACTGTTTTTTTCATTGTGTGTCCTCCACTGATGGATAATCTGTTCACCTTAACAAATAAAAGGTAATATCAAAACATTACAAACAAAACACAAATAATATACTGGACACAATTTTCTTCATTACAATTGTTGAACCTAAAAATGTCAATGATTCTTACCATCTTTTGCATCATCCCTCTTTCAGATAATTGTCTTTCCAGATTGTCTAGATCTTCCATGGATGTGAGAGGAAAGATATCATCCTCACTGTCCACCTCTAGCATTGGAACATTGGGACGGCCTGCAAAGGGACTGGACCACTGAAGTCAGGTGATTCATCTTCATGTCCAGTTCATGTAGTGTCTCCAGAATCACCCTCTCAACAGCTGTAATACAGTAGGTTTATCTGGGAGAGTATCTTTATTAAACTTAAAAATGTATAATTTTACAAATTTAGAACTTCAATTTAACGTACGTGTACATTGATCAGAGGTGCAACTCCATCGCCTCACACCAGAAGCACCTGCAAGCACAAAAAGCTCTTAACAGGGTTCCTACACATATTCCATACTTTTCCAGACTCAAATTTCCAAACCTCTGTAGATTTTCAGATCATATTTAAAGTGCCCCTATTATGCTTTTTCGAAATATTCCCTTTGATGCAGTGTGTAATGCAGCTTTCTGCAAAGTAATGAAGACGAAAGAGCATGCAATAAATAAAATGTTTGTTTCTCAAAAGAAATAATCGACTCTGAACAGCCTAAATGAGTCTAAAATGCTTCTGAGGGTTGATGTAAAATGAGGTTTAAAGTTGATACTCCACTTTATCACGAAGTATGATTATTTAATGATGTCTATATTTTCTACCGGGTGTTCAAAATATGTAGTTTTGTGTTTTATATTGTGTAGTTCTCCGGCTAACTCGCGTTAATGTTACATTAGTCATTCGGCTAACATATTTGTATACATTAATGATTCGTCTCTCATCCACCCTCAATTAACTGAAATGTTATTTTATAACTAGTTTACTTGCAGTTAACCAAGGGGTAATTAGCCTTACTTTTCCAATTCCAATCAGACCAGTCTACCTCTTTATGTAACAGACTTTAATAAATTAGGACCTGTCTTGAAGAAAATAACTAGATGACAAACTTTAAAGACTAATCTAAGCAGTTAATGTAGCCAGCCACAGAGATATGAACTTAAATGTAATCTCAAAAAGTTACACTTCTGGCCATAATTGAGATCAGTCTTTTTTTCTAAAAATAACTTACTCTGTGTTCTTGCCTGGTGGGTACTTGAGGGTCTCGGTTCAGAGATTGTGTCCTCTAATGGATTATACAGAAAACTTTACATTTCCTAGTGTTAGGCTGTTATTCATTGGCAGTGTTTGTGTTTCCTGCATGTGCTAGCGAATGTTCTGTTACCTTGAATGTTAGGTGAGTGACAGAGCCGGACAGTAACGGAGTACATTTACTTGAGTACAGTACTTGAGTACAATTTTGAGGGATCTGTACTTTACTCAAGTATCATTTTTTGGGAGTACTCATGACTTTACTCAAGTACATTTGAGAGGCAAATATTGTACTCTTTACTCCGCTACATTTCTATCCATAACCGTGAGTACCCGTTACTACTTAAAAAAAATTAAAATAATCTCAGACACCCTCAATTTGTTGTGTCCCTCTCAAACGTGATTGGATTGTGCAGGCGCCACTGATTGGGACAGCCTATCAGCAATCACCTTCAACTTTCCGCCAAAGTCAACTCCATGGTCAGGTTTAGATAAGAAACGAAACCATGGACGAAACAACCCAGCAAACACAGAACGTTCCCCTAACGTTCCCGTTTGGTTCCCATTTGGTTATTTTTTTGGGAACCAAACAAGAACGTTCTGGGAACGTTCCCTGTAGGTTATTTTTAGGATCTATGTTTATAACATTAAGGGAACGTTCCCAGAACGTTCCCTGTAGGTTATTTTTAGGTCTAAATTTATAACCTAAAGAGAACGTTCTGGGAACGTTCCCTGCAGGTTGTTATTTAATAACCTAAAGAGAACCTTCCCAGAACGTTCCCTGCAGGTTATTTTTAGGTTTAATTTTTATAACCTAAAGAGAACCTTCCCAGAACGTTTCCTGCAGGTTATTTTTAGGTTTTATTTTTATAACCTAAAGAGAACCTTCCCAGAACGTTCCCTGTAGGTTATCTTTAGGTTTAATTTTTATAACCTAAAGAGAACCTTCCCCGAACGTTTCCTTGCAGGTTTTAGGTTTTATTTTTATAACCTAAAGAGAACGTTCTGAGAACGTTCTCTGCAGGTTATTATTTTAATATCACTTAACAGGCAGATTCAACTGACAACGTCGTCAGTACGGTCCCCTAAGGTTATAAGATAACCAACAACGTTCAGATCTATTCGCAATAACTTTTTATTAATGATATTTTAAATTATGTTATATATTTTAATTCTATATGTTAAATGCTGCGTGACTTTGAAGTGTTTTAATGCGCATGCGCGTGATCAAACACTGGAGCACGTGCGCTGCGCGAGAGCAGATGGAAACGTCATCGACAACTGACAAACAACAAAACTCCCGTCTCTCGCTGTTGGTTTCACTGCTTTCAGGTAAGTTTAGACAACAAAATCTCACAAATAATACACACAAACGCCCCTGACACATTTCTTTCGTGTAATTGACACGCTTCTGTTAAATATTTATTTTAAAAAAATGTTTTTTTGTCTTTGAAAAAGTCCGTTAGCATCTACGCTAGCTAACCGTTTTCAAAAGACAACGTTAGGCCTAAGTTACGTTAAGTTGAGGTCTTATTTATGAAAGTTTGGGTTTTTAAACACATATTTAGTGTAGATAACAGTTTTTGATAGTTTTGCTGGTAATTTGTCAATGGGAAGTAAGCTAATTTATTTAGGCTAACCTAAAAGAATGCACTGTATTGTTAACTTAATCAGTGACGTCACTTACCAATATTGCTAAAATGTGATTTCAGAATAGCGAGAGAAAAAATAAAACTCTACAACAAGGGGTGAGTTATTGTTTAATCATGATGATAATTCCATATGCATTTATTTCACAATATATTATCTTAAGATTTGTATATATTTATCTTTTATGCATTTCACCTCTGCTCTAGCTTGGTTCCTTGTAATAAACCTATCACATGTAATATTTTTGGCTCTGTGACAAACAGCATGTTATGTTCCTAGATCATCATGCTGTGATGGCCTGCTGCACTCCCTGTCCAAGAAAATCTCTATGAACCATATGACTAGTAAGCAAAACCACCTCAAACATGCAGTGCACTGCTGTTCAAAGGTTTGGGGTCTGTAAGATTTATGCTTTTGAAATAAGTCTCACATTTTAAAATCATTAACCCCAAGTTTTTTTCAGTGAGATTGTCCTTGAGAAGCCTGTAAGCTAAATAATCAGCTAAATAATAGGCGACTAATACAATATTATAATGGTCATAGTTATAATAATTAATTTAACTATTATGATAACATGATATCCTGATGATTACTATATTTTATTTTATTTCTTTAGGTCTGTTTTGAATTATGTTGGCCAATGAGACTGACACCATACTGTCCAACTCAAAGGTATTTATGTATTTTTTTTATTGATCAATACTGAAATTCTTTGTACTTTTAAATGCGGTTCAGGGGGTCGACAACTTTAGGCAGTTATTTTTCACAGATTTATTTATTTAATGTTTATTTGACAGGGACAAATGCATAGAACATTGCTTTATAAAAAATACAAAGTAGATGCCATGCATACAGGTTTATAGCCATGACTAATTTGCAACCCCTTGATATCTTGGGCAGCTGTGGCTCATACTCTTAGCCTTTAAAAATGTTTGAATTGATATCCCCAATGCAATATCAGGGGGTAAATATATCAGTAGAGTTCTTAAAGTTATGGCTTTGCTCTTGTTACCAGATGAGATAAAATCCCTATTGTTTGGCCCTGTGATTCTTCAGGACAAGACCTTGATGCCATCCACAGTCAGTAGATGAAGAAGGTGAGTTTAGCCGAATTCAGTTCTCTTTCACTTTTTTTTTACAGACACGTGCACGCAAAATGAAGTCAAAATGGCGAGTTTCCTCTTGTCTTGTGTTTTAAACAGAAAGAAAACGGATGCGTGTCATTTATATTAGTTCTGCGCATTCGTCTTAAAGGGACAGCAGCCTAACGTACCCGCAGCTGTTTGTGTCGCCAATGGTGATCAAACATCAAAAGAGAAAATGACTTGTAACTTTAGCAAAGATACATTAATTTTATAGTTATTTTATTTTTACACTGAAGACTTATTTTACATTTTGATAAATCAATTTCTGTACCTGATAAGTTAGATTTAACTGAAAAACATAATGCACTGCTTATTTCAACTGTGTTTTTCTTCTATTGTATTTATCTATGCTTGTTATCTATTGTAATTTTCTATGCAGGTTCACTCCTCTACAAAATCCCCCCAATAGGGGTTATGCGGAGCGCCCAGCGGTTGAACCGGAAAGAGGTCTAAGCATTTCCGCTTTTCACTTCCGTACACATCTGCAGCGGTAGGCGATCTCTGAGTTTACTGTTAATTTTTGCTTATTACACTAAAATTCTTACTTCTGTTTTAATTAAAATGTCACAAAGGCTAAAATATCAGAAAAGGGAACATCCGAACAGCAGTTTTTGTTGTGTGCCGGTCTGCTCTATGTCGGGGAAAATGAGTAGTACAAATAGGTTCTGTACTCATAAAGTGACGTCAACATCAGCAGTAGCATTCGCCGTCAGGCAAGTGTTATTTAAATAAACTCCTGATGTACTTACAAACTTTCCAATGCCTCGTTTAATGAGTACAGAACCTATTTGTACTACTGTAGTAGTTTGGTACCATTCTGGGCATTATTAGTGGGGTAATTTACCAGATACAAACCTGGAGCCGTTAGCGCATGCACTAAACCATACGGCTGATATCTCTAAATAAACTCAAAATTTTTCAATATCGTGCAGCACTAATATTGAGCATATCTTAAAGTGAACCTGGAATGATAATTTGTGATACCAGATGAGATGTATGTATGATAGATTTTGAACTGTACTATTTTTTTTATTTCAGGTTCCAGCGGAAGGCATCAAGGCATCAGACGTTGGCCTGGACAGATGCACCTGTAAACTACACCGACCTTTGCTTTTGCATGGATGGCTGATTATTACCATGTTCTGTGAGGGTTTCATTATAGCAAAACTGAGCACCTGTGACAGTGGAATTTGTAGGTGTAAAGTCACAGGTGATTTAAAAAAAAAATGATAGCAGTTTCAAACTTTTTTTCACTTTCTTTCTCATAAACAACACAGCAGTTACAGGTTTTCAAACTCTTCATTGGAGGCGAGACTTATACATAAAAGGTAGAGCGAATTCGCAGGTCAGAGTTCACTAGACTTAAATATTATTTTCTCTGTTTTTTATTTGACTTCAGAGAGAGAGGTTTAATGGGTATCCTTACCCCTATATAAAACATTCCTTTTTTGATTTGTAGTCTGAAATAATAAATAGTGCAATATAAATAAATGCAATGTAGTGTTTTGAAATATATAAATTTTTCTATACACATTGATGCTGAAATATCTGAATAAATACATGATACCAGCAGCGCTCGTGCTCTCATATCTCCTACAGCTTGTGACACACAATCCCACCTCACTCTTTTCATTTGCTCCAGATGAATATTAATGCCATTACAGGGCTTGAATTTTGGCATGGGATTGTGTGTCCATGTAACACGTTGTCTTTTTATTTTCTTGTTAAATTTGCAGATGGTGTTGGGAGTTTAAATGTTTTGAGCAGTGTGAAGATTGGCACATTCATGTATATTGTATATAAATAAATACTTTTTCAACTTTTTAGCCAAAGTTATAGGCTACAGTTTGCAAAAGATAGTTTTAATTAAAATGTTTGTGCAGTTTTATTTATTGAAATATTTTCATGTTTGAAATATTAAATGTAAATTACTGTTCCTGAATACATTTTGCTAACGCTGTTTTTAATGACTTATTTTAGGTTGATAATTAAACAATGAATCAACAAAAACATGGATTGTGTGCTGATTTATTTATTTAATACAAACTGATTGATTTACTTATTAATGATAGTTTCTGTAAATTCAATTTATTGTAATAATATATTCATAGGATTCTTAAGTGTTTGAACAATAAACAATGTAGAATATGTTTGTAGACCTATAATTTGTGTACAGGCATATCAGGATGTGTAGATGTTAGGAGAACGTTCCGAGAACCTTCCGGGAACGTTCTGGGAACCTTTCGGCAACGTTCCGGGAACGTTCCCCTAACCTTCCGGGAACGTTACGAGAACCTTTCGGGAACGTTCTGGGAACCTTTCGGCAACGTTCCGGGAACGTTCCCCTAACCTATAGGGAACGTTCTATTAACGTAAAGAAAACTTTCCTGGCTAACCAATAGGGAACGTTCTTGGGAACGTTCTGGGAACCAAAAACTAACGTTCCCAGAACGTTAAATTGTTAGCTGGGAATGAAGACGCAGCAGGTCCATCCCGGGAATGTGCCAACCCGTGGCCCCACCTCGCCAGACTATTTCAATTTTAAATAGGTAAAAATTCTCCTCAAGATAGTAATTAGTCTTCCCGCGATAATCACGATAAAGCCTTTGATGTATTTCTGTTTGAGACCCATTCGCAGCTCATGTGCAGCGTGAAAACAACTGATCAACTCTTCCGTCGAGTTTTCTTATAGCATTAAAAAAACATGAATGATCATAAGGAGTGTTGTTTTAACCCCAGAAAGACGTCAGTACACTCTGTTTTTCAAGTTCAAATCCGCCAACGTTAATCTACTAACTCTTCTGACTGCTTTGTCGGACAAAAATGGCGGATTATGATTGGTCAGATCGCCTGTCAATCAAACTCCCTGCTAAGAGTCAATTGTAAACAATATTCTTTGTTTTATAAATACTTTTTTTTTACCTTGAATGTTAGGTGAGTGATCACTCCAAGCATCTTGGGGCTCATCTGCCTGGGACAAGCTCACTGGAGCTGAGAAAGGTGAAGTTGGTAAGTTGCATTTGCTAACATGACAGTGCATGAAACTGGTACACATGGCTCTTAAGTAATACCTCAATAATGACTGAAATTGACTTAAAAAAAAAAAAAAAATATATATATATATATATATATATATATACTCTGCATTCTTCCCTGATGTGTAGATGGTCTTGGGTGTTGATTGGGTCTCAGGACAGAGAATGTGTTCTCTAATTAAAGGACAAGTTCGGTATTTTACACTTAAAGCCCTGTTTACATATCGTATCTGATGAAATAGAACGGTTAAGATTAAAATTTGGACACATGCTCCTGTCCCGAGAATTTTAGGTTTATTTCGCTTCCCCCCCCCCCACCCCCACAATGGTTGTCTAGGTGCACTGGAACATTCCTTCCTAAAACACATTAAACTTTCGTTTACAAAGACGTGAAACTCACCGAGTGGTCAGGGGTGTTCACTGATATGCTCACTCAAAAATCACTGAAAAAGATGCATTCCAACAGGTTTTATATATATATATATATATATATATATATATATATATATTTATATTTATATATATATTTATATATAATATATATATATATATATATATATATATATATATATATTTATTTATTTATTTATTTATTTATAATCATTAAAGGCAGGCACGGAGGCTCAGTGGGTAGCACTGTCGCCTCACAGCAAGAAGGTCCCGGCTGAGCCAGGAGGTCTTTCTGTGTGGAGTTTGCATGTGCTCCCCGTGTCTGTGTGGGTTTCCTCTGTGTGCTCCGGTTTCCCCCACAATCCAAAGACATGCAGGATAGGTTAATTGGAGAGACAAAATACAGACCCTGCCAACCTTGAAATTATTTTTTGAGTGTAATCAGTGGGACGGGACATGCATTATATTGTATTGCATATAATGTGTGCTGGTCAACTAGTCTAAAATAAGAAAACCCTAGAAAAACAGTAAAAAAACAACAACAATATATTGTTTTTTTTTTTTACTGTTTTTCTAGGGGTTTCTTATATTCCTATATATAGGAACATTGTGTGTACATTTAAGATAGGCCATACTGTGTATGCAATACTGTAAATCCATTAAACTACAGCACCATTTGACCTAAAGGTTTCAAAACAACTGTTAATAAACATTAAACAGCCTTGTGCAATAAAAGGGATATTTTTCTGAACAGTTTACAATTAGTTTGGTATCATAATGTCATATAGTTACATTGTTTAATTGATTTATAAGACTAATATATATTTTATTTCTTGAAATTAAGGCTTGTGCAATGCAAGTTCTGGCTCAAAACATGAAATGCGCAAAGAGTTTAATGGATATGAAACCGAATGTCTAACAAATGTCAAACGTTAAACTAACTTTACTGCAGTGTTTATACTGTGATAAAGACCAACTGGATGTATATTTTCACATACTGACTGAAAATTTATCAGATAAATAAGCGCAAATAAAAGGTTCATTATGGACATACTGTACATAAAGCATTTCCTATTTCATGTTTTCAAAACTTTTTTGAAAATGTAAATTAGTTTAAGACTTTAAGTCAGTACAGTTTTCTAACTTAATGAAATGTTTTCTGAGTTAACTGCTGATACCCTTTTAACTTAGATCTGTCATTCCTGCAGGTGAAATGAAGTGGAAATGCATATGCATGTAAGTTTTGCAATGACATTACTGACAAAAGAGGAAATTTACTTAAACATTATAGACCAAAACATGCTTGCCTGACAAGATCATCTCTATAATGTCTCTATAAAGAAGGAGCAGTTTCTTCAGTAAGAAGAAAGAAAGAACGATGGACAGCCCTCAAATGTCAAGAAATCTATAGCCACAAAATTTCTGATTTTAATAGCCAAAATATTTATTTAAAAAAAATGTATATATTACTTGACTGTTATTACACAAAAACAATATGTATAAGTACCTTGTGTGTAAGCATGTAAGGTGAGAAATAATGTGGTATAGTTAAAATCTAGGGCTTGAGCTTTATTGTCCCTTGCATAATTTGAATTGTTTATTTCTTCAGATTTTTTAGTTCCAAAGAGTTTCTGCTAAAAATGTACAGCAGGATGTTTTTGTCTCTGAACATCCATAATTCGTGTTTCATGGAAATCTTCAAATCCATAAAGGGATGGCCTGGCCAAAGACAAAGTTTTCTTGCGACAGGTTAATACACAGGTAGGCTGCATATAAAACGTTATCTTCTAATTAAATGTTTAGACTTATATATTTGCATAAGATTTTTGAGGCTGTCCATGCAAAATTTGGGGTTTGCAGGTTATTGCAGAGTATTTCTGCCATAATCTAAAGCTAACTGGACACTTTGTTACTTTTTGGGTTTAGTTTATCAAGTTAATTTGTTAAAGCAGCACTCAGTAGCTTCGGGATTTCTACGCTGTATTCTCGCTTTTTGCTCGCAGGTTTCTCTCTAGAGCTCCCCCCACAGCTTCAGAATAGATATTTGACAACACTGTTGTAAAAACTCGTTGGTGATTCTCAGACAGCAGAGGCTAGTAGATCAACGACATCAAAGCAGATGGGATATTCTTTAAAACGTCTTCTTCATTCAGGTTCGGACAGCGTGAGGGAGCGCAATAATGACAGCATTTTATCAGATTTCTTTTGGCCGTAAAGCAGTTGTTTACATCGCGAGACCTGATATCACGCGATACTTCCTGACGTGGCGGCCGGCGGCCCGCCGCCCCAAAGTTGCAAGTGCGTATTTTCCGCTCACGGGCATCAGGGGGGTGCGAAACGACCACCATTCAACCCGAAATAAGTATTATAACCATTCCAATGACTCCGAAGCTGTTCAGTTAAGGTAAAAAAGTTACTTAGTTCACCTTTAATTCATCTCCATTTTTTTTATAGACCCAGGATGTTACAGCAATGTGAACACTCGTGCTTCACTGCTTCATGGACTTCCCATTCTCCTTGGCGACGATGATTTTATACGACTGTTTTGTAAGTGTCTATGGTTTTGTTAGTTTCAGTTTCTGAATAGATTGAACTATAACTCCACGCATCAAGTAATCACAATGAAAGGTCACGCTTGTTCTGGTTCAATAAGGTAGGGTGGTGGAATTTTTTTGGGGGGGTAAATGGCGTTTGACTTCGCTTTGTAATGTTCACTAGCTTACTTTCGCCAATGTCACATGTAAAATAAATATGCTCAAACAAAAAGTGTTACTGCCATTCCAGTTCTCCCACTAACTGAATCATTTTAGATGTAATTTAGCAGCTTTCCTGCAGGTAGCTATGTGTCTTCTTATTCACTTTAACACTTTATGATTACTACAGAGTTTTTTATTTTATTTTTGCTCACATGAATTCATAATTTAAATATTTAAAAATAAAAATGTAAAAAAATAGTTTAAAAGGGCAAATATATAAAGAAAATAAATATTAAGACACTAGACACCGATGCCTTCGTATACTGACATGTCAAACTATGTATCACTAGATGGAGAGGAAATAAAGAAGAAGTAGATTATGGTGCATCATTTGCTGTTTATTACAATAAAAAAAAAAATAATAATAAATAAAAAAAGGCATTTACAAATTGGCTGAAACTGACCCAAACTTAATCTCAGCATAAATACAAACAGTAAGTTAAAAAGGAAAATAACACTTGACAACTGACCTTTTCCACTTTGAGAAAGTTTACTCTGAGATGTAAGCTGCAACTTTGTTTTGAAAACAAAGAAATAGTTCCCGGACCAAAGGTATGAAAGAGGGTCATTGGTGTCCTGCACACAGAGAGTGACCCTGGATTACCTGCTTGACTCCAGTGAAACTGAAGCAGAGGACTCTGAGCCAGAGGACTGCAATCCCCCTGAAGATAATTTAGGGTTGGAAGAGGAGTACCAGGAATCGGATGAGGACTATGAGGAGGCAGGATTATACTTTTATAATATAATTTTACTATTTTATTAATAAAAGTCACAGGCAGAGTTGATAACAAATTTCTGTGGTCCTGAATGTTTCTGTGTGTGTGTGCAGCACGATCTCCGCAGTGTGTGAGTGACGTGTGTGTGTGTTTCAATGAAAATAGCGCATTAATATAGAACAGTGATTAAACTGACTTGGAACTGCCTGTGCATTAAATGGTTTTATTGCATACCTTCCAGCCAATCAGATTTGAGTATTTATAGAGACCATGGTATAAATATATACAACTATGGCAACTATACAAATTAGTGACATTTAATTTAAATATTTGATATTCCCTTAGGAGGGTAAAAAATGTTTGTATATATATATATTTCCTGAGTTACTGCTACAATAGTCCTGTAAGACATTCCTGCAATCATTTTGATATAGTTCATAATCATTTGGAGTTTTAACATGCTTGAGGTTCTTGGCTGTACATTTCAGAGCAGATTTCTCAATTGTTTTTGTCACTTACGATCATTGCATGACAGCAATGGTAGCACATTCTGTAGCACTATAGATAGTATCATGACATTATTATTAAAGGGTTAGTTCTCCCAAAAATGAAAATTCTGTCAGTAATTACTCACCCTCATGTTGTTCCAACCCCTTAAGACCTTCGTTCATCTTCGGAACACAAATTAAGATATTTTTGATTAAATCTGAGAGCTGTCTCACTCCTCCATAGGCTTCTAAGGGATTGAAACTTGCTGGCCCAGAAAAGTTATTAAAGAGATTGTTAATATAGTCCAAGTGCTCAATCTTAAGTTTATCAAGCGACGAGAATACTTTTTGTGCGCAAAAAAACAAACAAAAATAACGACTTTATTCCACTATTCATTTCCTTCTCTCTGGGCCTCGAGTTAGTTCACATAGTGTTTTAGCGCAGCGCTTCTGTGTTGTACGTCAACAACATGAGGGTGAGTAATTACTGACAGAATTTTCATTTTTGGGTGAACTACAACACTTTAGTAACACAACTGTGTGTGTGTTCAAAGCTCTGAAAGCCCTCATGTTGAATGCTGTTGGGTCAGTTCAGGTGTTTGTCCAGTAAGGGGCAGTCAGGTGTGTCCGTCATGTTCATCAGAAGAAATTTGTGTTTTGTAGTTTGCAGGTGCATGGGTGTCTTCTAGGTAAGGCAATAAGCTGAAATATTGAAAAGAATAAAATCAGACATACACGTATATTCCTATCAGTCATTATCTATTATCACATTTTTAGCTTTCAGCTGGTGATAAAAAAAAAAAAAAAAAAAAACACTATTACATTATATGATAAAATATCTCACTCTAGTTTCTCCAGGTTACTGTGTGGATCCACATAAATTATCAATTACAAAGTATTGTAGTATTCAGCACAAGACAAGAGTAACTCCTTCTAGGCTTTTTCTTCAACACATGTAGCCAGCCTACTCACAGAACACTCTGCTTCTCTTCCCTCTATTCCTCAGCACCACCTCAACACTTTAGCATTACACTGCCACCTTGTGATTAACTATGAACACCACATATTGCTACTGACCTACGAGGCCCTAAATGGTTTAGCTCCTGTGTATCGCCTTACAATCCATCACCCTTTAAGGTCACAAAACTCTGGGCTTTTGGTAGTACCTAGAATATCTAAGTCCACTAAAGGAGGGAGAGTGTTTTCTCATTTGGCTCCTAAACTCTGGAAAAGAAAGCATTCATATAATGCATCTCATAACCTTATACTTCAGTTATTTCAGATCAAATGCATATGATTATCCTTGCTTAATGTTATGAACAGCAGCTATGCTAATTATTTTTTATTTGCTTCTCTGTTTTATCTCGGGATGCCCATCCTGAGGTAACTAGAGAGAATGTCAGCTCTTAGTTAACATGAACTAAGAATGAACAATACTTCTTCAGCATTTATTAATCTTAGTTAATATTAATTTCAACATTTACTAATATGTTATTAAAATCAAAGGTTATATTTGTTAACATTAGTTAATGCACCGTGAACTAACATGAACAAACAATGAACAGCTGTATATTTATTAACTAATTATTAACAAAGATTAAAAAATACTGTAACAAATGTATTGTTCATTGTTAGTTCATATGATACATTAACTAATTTTAACTAATGAACCTTAATGTAAAGTGTTACCAAAATTATGACTTACTGCAGTTTCTTCAGTTTAGAGTGTGGATTCTCCTGTAGATCTGAGAGAAGCTTCCGTCCTGAAACTCCTGGTTTATTAGAGCTCAGATCCAGTTCTCTCAGGCGTGAGGAGTTTGATCTCAGAGCTGAAGCCAGAACAGCACAACCTTCCTCTCCAATACTGCAATCAGACAGCCTGCAGAGAGAAAGAAATACAACTCATGATTACAAATCAACACACATAAATGCGGGATGAGTTAAATATGATACATCCAAAAAACAATATCATGGTAATTCGTGACTATTTTACATTTTGATGAATTTGTGTCTAGTGTGTATGAATTTGTACAAACTCATTCATATGTTTTGATAAGATCTACTTACACCCCTGTATGTTTAGGGGCGGACAATCAGTTTTTGTACAACTCACTTCATACGAATTCATACGAAATCTCCACCTAGTAGCAGAGTAACATTTTCCTGTGAGATCAGGTTGGATACATGGCTAACACTTTATTTTACAGTGTCCTTGTTACACGTTACATGTAGTTTCTAAAGTAATTACTACAAATTATGCATAATTACATGCAACTAAGCCTAAACCAAATCCAATCATAACCCTATAGTAAGTACATGTAGTTAATTAATTTTACTCAGTACTTAAATGTATATTCACACTGTAACAAGGACACTTTAAAATAAAGTGTAACTGATACATATAATAAAGAGTTGTATTAGTGAGTGTTATAAGAGACATGTATGTGAAAGTATATATATATTTTTGTATATGGGAGTGACGTCTATACAGTTGTGTTGTATTTCATGCACATGCAGCTTTGTGAACCAGTTATAGTATTGTTAATTTGCATATATAGATTTTACTTTCCTTAGACGTCAGAATTAAAAAGACTTTTTAACTTTTTAATGCTGCACAGATCTTTGTGTTTTCTCATATATGTCTCTTAGTAAGAAACACATGGAGGACAAATTCAACAAAACACAAAAAGATAAAAGATATAATTATTGACGGATGCTTCAGATGTCCATTTCTCTGTTTTAACTATGCCAACAATGTTCCAAGCTGAGTTTTTTTTTAGTTCTTTTTTGTTTTAAAGACATATAAATATATATCTACATCAGGGGTGAGCAAATACAGTCCTGGAGGGCCTCTGTCCTGCAGAGTTTAGGTCCACTCTGATAAAATACTCACTTGCCTGTATCTTTCTAATAATAATGAAGACATTTATTAGCTTGTTCAGGTGTGTTTGATTAGGGTTGGAGCTAGACTCTGCAGGAAAGTTGCCCATTCCTGATTAACATCATAAGCAAGCTGACATAGCTCTTACAAAAGATTCCAACTTTAGGGCTTCTGACGTTACCCAGTGCCAGAATAGGGACTTTAAACTCATAGCTTCTTCATCTCATAATAGCGCTTCAAGAGGAGTTGTTATACTTAAGAACAGAAGATTCCTGTGCTTAATAGAGAAAATGGGAGGTGATGAACATGGGTGGTTTACATATGCTTTGGGATCATGGAGAAATTTCAAAAAGAAATCTTACTGTAGTTTCTCCAGTTTACACTGCGGATACTCCAGTACATCAGATAACTGCTTCACTCCTGAATCTCCTGGTTTATTAGAGCTCAGATTCAGTTCTCTCAGGTGTGAGTGGTTTGATCTCAGAGCTGAAGCCAGAACAGCAAAACCTTCCTCTCCAATACTGCAATCAGACAGCCTGCAGAGAGAAAGATAAACCTTCCTTAAACCTGCAAACCTTCCTAACTTTCCTTACACACACAACAAGTAAAATTACATTGTAGATTAAAAGCATGTGACTGAGATGTACAATAAAAATAAGCATTGGATTGAGCGACACTGCACTTTGGTAATATAAAGCAGTTAGTTTCAGTGCCACCAGGTCAATATGCAATTATCAGTGGCCACTGTGGAAATATTATATTTAGATCTGCTCACATTGCTATCCAAGATTTATTCACTACACTTTTTGCAACATTGAGCATTATAAGCAATAACTTTTGTTCGGTGTGCATTTTGTGCATGCCCACTGACTGAATTCTGCACTCTTGAGGATTCATCATTAACAACAAAGTGCAGATGCAATGTAAACAAGAAATCAAGAAAATTTTGTTGTTTGTTTTGCGGGAGGACCTAACTCAGTGTGCTTGTGCTAGACCAATTCATGGATGGTGATGGGGAATGTTCTTTGCTCACTTTATATATATAGTTTATTCCCAATTTGAATAACGGTTTTGTTTTTCATGCTACTAACATAACCAACTGATTGGTCGTAGCGAGAACGTGCTACGATTGGTCAGAGTTGTGTTTGTGACATAAAACACATTTGTAAATTTTTTATTTATTTGCAAATTACATTTTATTTATTTGTGAATTTTATTAATTTTAGTGAAACTCTTTACATTTATTTGTGGATCTTAACCTATTTATTTGTGAATTTGATACATTTTAGTGAATCTCTTTACATTTGTTTGTGAATCTCAATCTATTTATTTGGAATAATGCAACAATTCTAACCCCATACCTTTAGCACACCATCCAACCATTGGCAGTACCAGGTGAAACAGAGAGAGAGAGATGAGATAGGCAAAATAATCCAATTATTTGTATTATAATATTCAATTCAGATTCACATTTATTTGTATAGTGCTTTTCACAATACACATCGTTTCAAAGCAGCTTTACAGAAATTGGCCACATTACAATTTAGAGTGATCTGTAGTCAAAGGTAACTAAGTTATGCATTTCAGAAATGTACAAGTCACAGTTAGCTAAAAATGTATTAATTTAAACAATGTAATATTTAAGGCAGAAACAATGAGCTCATTGAAGTAATGAATACTTGACCATAATAATAACACTCACTGTAGTTTTTCCAGGTTACAGTGTGGATCCTTCAGTAGATCAGACAGCAACATAACTCCTGAGACTCCTGGGTTATTCCAGCTCAGATCCAGTTCTTGCAGGTGCGAGGGGTTCGACCTTAAAGCTGAAACCAGAGCAGAAAAACCTTCCTCACCAATTCTGCAGTTATACAGCCTGCAGAGAGAGAGAGAGAGAGAGAGAGAGAGAGAGAGAGAGAGAGAGAGAGAGAAAACTCATCACACTAACACAAATTCAACAGGTCAATGACAAGTTAAAAGCATGTGACTGAGGTGTTGAATAAACAGTGAGTTTTGGATTGATTGATGCAATGCAGTGTCACTATAAACAAGACACGGATAAACAGCCATTGCAAGCACAGAAAATTACTACTGTCACGAATCAAGCCTCTGTGGTTCCTCCCACTCGCCACCAGAGGGCTCCATCTCCCAAATATTAACATTACACATTTTCACTCCATTTCCCATAACCCCATGCCTGGTACTGATTATCTGCACACCTGCCACTCATCTCCCAGACTGATTATCTGCACACCTGCCACTCATCACCTGGACTGATTATCTGCACACCTGTCACTCATCACCGGGACTATTTATACAGCCCTTCTCCGCTGCTTCAGTGTGAAGTCTTGTTTCACCCTGGTTGACATATCTGAGCGGTTTCCCTGTTTATACTGATTCCTCGTTTACTGATCCTGGACTGCCCTACTCGTTTCGACACTCTGCTTCATGCCATTGTGACCCTGCTTCGTTAGGCTGGCTTTATGTTTTACTGTTTGCTGCCTGCCCTGATTATCTGCCTGCCCATCGACTATGATTGTGGACTGCCTCAGATATATCCTTTGCTGGTGAGTGACCCCTGCCTGATTGTGTTACGTTTACTATTACCAGTAAAGAAACTGCAAATGGATCTCAACGACACTGCCTCATCATTACAACTACCAAGACAAAGAAAAAACTAAATGTAAACCAAGACCTGCTACCTCAGATTTTCTTAGACTACGTCATGTTATTCCCACTCATATTTAGTAACTACTGATTGCAGTGAAGACATACTTACTCTAATGTCCTGAGTTTACAGTGAGAGTTCTTTAGTCCAACAGAGAGTAGCTTCAGTCCAGAATCCTGCAGATTATTATGACTCAGGTTCAGCTCTCTCAAATTTCTGAGAGTTTGGGCCAGAATTGAACAGCTTTTCGATGTGAGATAACAGCCACTCAGACTGGGAGAAAGCATAATGATAAGTGTGTGGTAAACTGCATTGTTAAAAATATTAATTACATATTAACGTAACAATACAGTTTTAAAATTCATATAAACAAACACATACTTTAGTGTAAATTATACAATGTAAAAGTTATATTAGAATTAAATATTGAATCCAGAATATAACATTTAAGTAAGTGCAAACACTTACATTTTATATTTTGGATTCAATATTTATTATTTTATTATTAAATAGTAAAGCAATGAAAATACTCACTTTGCTTTTCTGCATACTTTGACCACTGGCAGCAACCTCAGAAGACCTTCTTCTGACTGATGGTATTTACTTAGTTCAAACTCATTAAGTTCCTCTTCTGAGTTCAGTAACACAAACACAAAAGCGGACCACTCAGCAGGAGAGAGACTAACATCAGAGAGACGACTGGCACGAGTTCCGTTCAGGTATGTTTGGACTTCCTGCACTAGAAAATGATCATTCAGTTCATTCAGACAGTGAAACAGATTGATGGATTTCTCTGGAATGTCAATTTCCCTGATCTTCTCCTTGATGTACTCAACTATTTCCAGACTGCTGTGAGACATGTTTCCTGTATGTGTCAGAAGACCTCGCAAGAGACTCTGATTGGACTCCAGTGAGAGACCCAGAAGAAAGCGCAGATAAAGATCCATGTGTCCTTTCTCACACTGCAAAGCCTTGTCCACTTCCTTCTTTTGAAAACTGGTTATTTCTGACTTGTGTTTCTTGTCTGAATCAAAGGAAAGAAACCTATATAAAGCAGCAATAAACTCCTGAATGCTCAGATGCACAAAGCTGTACACCTTCCCCAGACACAGGCCAAACTCTTCTCTAAAGATCTGGGTACAAACTCCTGAGTACACTGACACTTCTCTGACATCAATGCCACATTGTCTCAGGTCCTCCTCATAGAAGATTAGGTTCCCCTTTTCCAGTTGTTCAAATGCCAATTTGCCCAGTGAAAAAATATACTTTCTGACCTTGTGAAGATCTACCTCATTTTTTCCATCATACTTCTGGGTCTTTAGTTTAGTCTGAAATATCAGGAAGTGCGTGAACATCTGAGTGAGAGTTTTGGGGATCTCTGCACTCTCTGCTTCACCCAACATTGTCTCTAGAACAGTGGCTGAGATCCAGCAAAAGACTGGTATGTGACACATAATGTATAGGCTTCTAGATGATTTGATATGTGTGATGATTCTGTTGGTTAGACTCTGATCATTTATCTTCTTCCTGAAATATATTTCTTTCTGAGGATCACTGAATCCTCGTACCTCTGTCACCTGATCAACCCACTCTGAAGGGATCTGATTGGCTGCTGCTGGTCGAGAGGTTATCCATATGAGAGCAGAAGGAAGCAGCGTCCCTTTGATGAGGCTGGTCAGCAGCACATCCACTGAAGCTGAGTGTGTGACGTCAGACAAGGTCTGATTGGTTCGAAAATTTAAAGGAAGTCGACACTCATCAAGTCCGTCAAAGATAAACATAACTTTGTAATCATTTAGGTCTGTTGATCTCAGTTCCTTTATATCTGAGAAAAATTGATGGAGAAGCTCCATTAGACTGATATTTTCCTCCTTCATAAAATTTAACTCCCTGAAAGGAAGTGGAACTATGAGGTGGACGTCCTGGTTTGCTTTTCCCTCAGCCCAGTCCAGAATGAACTTCTGTACAGACACTGTTTTTCCAATGCCAGCAACTCCTCTTGTCAGCACACTTTTGACGGGTTTGTATTGTCCAGGTGAGGGTTTAAAGATGTCATTGCATTTGATTGATATTTCCTGCATCTCTGGCCTTCTGGACATCTCAATATGTCTAACCTCATGTTCATTATTGACCTCTCCACTTTCTCCCTCTGTGATGAAGAGCTCTGTGTAGATCTCATTCAAAAGTGTTAAGTTCCCTTGATATGATATTCCTTCATTTAGCCTCTGAAATCTCTCTCCCAGTCTGGATTTGTGTTTTTGCAGATATATAGGAGCAAATCCTGAAGAAAATTATTAACAGAAATTACAATAGAACAGAGTAGTTTTTGCCATGCCTTGTATTCAAAGTGACTTACAATGCATCATAAATCCTAAAAATCGAACTTAGCATTTTTAGCAGCATGCTCTAACAGTCAGACTACTGAATTACTCAAATCTAACTATGAGCTTACTTCTGAGGGGTATTCTAGAAAGCAGGTTATGTGATTTACCTGGGTAAGTTTACACAGAGTAGGTGGATAAGGCAAGGCAAGTTTATTTATATAAAGCACCTTTAATACACTATGGTAATTCAAAGTGTTTTACACAGAAAGGAATTAAAATAATCACAAAATAAAAGCAAGGAAAATTAAAAGAGTTTTGAAAGGAATTAAAAGATACATAAAGGTGATACCGTTATAAAAGGAATTAAAAGAGTAAAAAGATGATAAATAGATAAACTTCTCATCTGGCAAAACACCGATGTATCATATTTTTCACAGCTGCTTGTTTTACTTGATAACCTCAACATTTGGTTCCAAAAAGTTTTGGGTTAATCAATCAAGAGTGACATAAGTGTCATCAAAGTGACATAAGTTATCCCTGCTTTCTGTAAATACCCCCTGATAAAATGTGTCTTTAATGTCAAATCAGCTCCGCTTTTTCTTTTTCTTCATTGATTATTATATACTATTAAACCACACTATGCTGTCTATAAATTGGTTGTTTCCAAGTTGCCATCAGCTGTAAGTTTGATCCCACTTTTTAGTAGATGTCTTTAACTACTATATACTTACGTCAAATAAAATCAATTGTTAACTACAATGTTGTTGTTGACGCTGTATAACAAAACACTTTTGCTGCTATAGAGGTGGGATAAGGATAGGTTTAAGCCACCCTTAGTTAAGGTGTAAGGGAAGGGTCAAAAGTGTATTAGATGTAATTACAGAAATCAATTACAGGTGTAATTACATGCAGGTATTATTTAAATATAAGTACAGTTTAAAAACATGCATGTACACAGTAAAGTGCATTGTTTCAAATAATTAATTTGAATGGTAGTGCAATGTACTTAAAGACACTTAATATAAAGGGGTCTGTGAGGTTTTATATTATTTAACAGTTCCAAGCTCTTACTTGTCTGTAGCGTACTGGCGAGGTCTGTCGGGTTTGTCTTCCTCTGGACAAGCAATTCAACCTCTTCCTTCTCATTGAGTTTTCTGGTATAAAATAAATATATTAAGTTCACAACATCCATACCATTGATGAATGTCAATGTGAATGTGTGTATTTTTCGATAGTGTTAACCTTGGTTTTACAAGAAACAAAAAAAATTGTTTAGCAGTGCACCAGTAGGCTATAACTTAAGTTTGAGATCTTAAATCAGGATCTCAATAGCCCGATGTAGTTATCATTTTCACGTCCTGCGCCACATTGTTTAAATAGCAAATGCATTTGCGCCTATTTGTGCACCCATGGGCGTGCTGGTTTGAAAATGAGGTGTGTTCAGGCACATTGTTGGCATGTTGCTATTTTGAGGCAACTGAAATAGACTACGCCATTGAACAACTGAAACCTGGTCTAAAGTCAATGACGCAGTATTTTTTTGTTATTTAAAGAGCGCATTAGTAATATGAGCCTATAGGCAGGTCCAACACGCTCGTACACTCTGCTTATTACATACACAGGGAAGTGCAGCAGCACACAATATAGCCAAATATTAAAAATAAAAGCATTACAATGTAAAAGATTAATATTGTGTAAATAAAGATATGATGGAATCTGGCTTTTTACACGTCGGTCTGTTATTGTAGGGACATCAACTTTTTCATTGCCCCAGATAAGACCCTGAACAACACAAACTGCCATTGGTTGCTTTACATGTCAGTCAGACAGCCTTTTGGGAAGTCAGTGGCCAATGAAAGCTGCTAGGGAATCCAGACCTTCTGTTGTCAGTCGGAAGGTCTGGCTACACAAGTCTAATGAACCATAACATTGTCCTCACCTCAGATCAGTAGAAGAGTCTCCTGAACTGAAGTCGATTACATCATCTATTGACTGGTCACTCTTCATGGACACACAGCTGGGTTCAGGAGATTCACCCTTATTTAGACTAAAACATAGCAGCAATTAAACACAGTTCGTAATGAAAAAATCCTCAAAGCTCTGAGGCAAACACTCTTTTTGTCACTGTCACTCCACTTAAACTGTTTAAGTGGATGTTTCATGGAATCAAGACTTTTCATTGACACACACTTTATGGACATTCTTTATGAATCAGAGGATGATTTTTCCGTTTATTCATTTTCACAGCTTATAACCACCCTAAATTAACTTTACAGTTGGTTCAATCGACAGCATTTGTATCATAATGTTGATTACCACAAATATAAATTTGGACTCATCCCTCATCTTTAAATAAAGGAAAATAGACATTACACTGACAATATTTACATGCACTTAAGAAAATATCTTTTGGAGAAAGCTGTGTTATGAAATGTCATGTAAATGTGAACACTGTTTTCCGTTTAACAGATTAGGATTGTGAAGGCCAGAACATCAATACTGGATCTGATTCGATAATGAAGAACTTTCAGTGGAAACGAATGGGCCAATTTGTAAATGTTAAAATACTCACTGTTTTAATGTCACATACAATTTACATAATTTGATAAAATTGCTTAGCAGTGTTTTCCTTTTTGTAAAATTATAGCCAAATTTCCATCCTGGTGACATAACGATGTCCACAAGGATATGTAGAGGGAGACTTGACGTAATTTTTATGTTTGCATGAACAGGTAGTTTGTTGTTTTATGTGGATTTTATCTCACAATTATAAGTTATTTTCCCTCACGGATTTGCAAGTTTACTGATGATGGCTATTGGCCAACCAGGGGTGCGTTTCCCGTACAATGATGTAACTCGCTATACCTAACCAATGACTGTTTCCCGAAATCGTAGTAACATCGTCACACCTCTGTCGTTTGAATCATTATGGCTGCATCCGAAATCGGATACTTCCCTACTACCTGTATATAATAGGTAAATACAGTATGTGAAAAAAGAAGTAGCCTATGTCCGAATTCACAGTACTCATAAAAAGTACCCAGATGACCTACTTCTTCCGGCGAGTGTGCATGGACTACACACATTCATACTATATAGAACATACTTTATTAGCGGTAATGGAGTAATTACTCATTCAAAATAAGTACCTACTCAGTATGTGCGATTTCGGATGCAGCCGTTGGTTCAACAATATTAGACTGGCGGCAATGACGTCACGCACTTGTGTGGAGGAGTAATACATTCAAATAATGAATCTATTCAAGATCTCTGATATGCTACTGTAACAAACATGGCACGCAATGAGTATTTCACTGTTTTTGTTCCATGTCATTTTGCTTTATTTGATGTTTGATTCATCGCAGGTTCCCTCATACGGCATATTCTGGAGTACCCTTGCGCATTTTATACATATAGCCTACGCACTTCTCAAAAAAGGCGCTGTTGTTAACTTGATATGCAAAAATATAGAGATTAAATGTATATATATTTAATAGGATAAAAGATATAGAATGTGCTGAATGTTAGCTTGATAACTGTGCCCAAGAGCACAATCTATTTAAGCCCACACATGTAATTTAACAGGAAACTATATTTCTAACCACAGCTCAAGCTGTTTGCGAATGTTCATTAGAACTACAGTTTCCAGAAACATCAAATTTGGTAACGACAGAACTTGCGACCATAGTTCGGCCCATAATGTCTATAAAGCTACATTAAAATTTATTTATCAGTTTCTCCCCATTAAAGTTGATAATACCTTTTTCCTGTACTAACTGCAGCATAATAGAAGTCTAAATCTAGTTGAATTGTAAAGAATTGTTCTCTTATGTTAACCCACGGGCTATGGAAAAAGTAAAAAATTTCGAGCTTGGCCAACCTTTTGGATTCCAGAGTGATTTTATTAAATTAGTATGTCTATGGCCAATTGCAGTGGCTATAGACCTCAGATCTTATGCCATTAGGCAAAGTTCTGGCTACACGAGGCTAGACTAGGTTGAAACAGACCCATAAGTTAAAGTTAAGACAGTGGTTTCCAGTCCTCGTCCTGGAGTACCCCAACACTGCACATGTCTCTTTTATCCAACTGTGACGAGCAGGAAGGGTGTGGTGGATCGAGTGTTAATTGGTGACACTTGTGAGTTGTTTGCAGGTTGCAGGAATTCCAGGAGACATTCTTTAACAGTACGTTGGAAACAAAGTCGTCATGATGCCAAATCCTCTCATAGAAGAAGAAAGCCGCTGTGTAACTGTGACAATGAGCGCTTATCAGGATCAACTAAACGCTGGATTTTAGTGTGAAGTGAAGTATGTGAAGTTCACGTTATAAACTCTTTAAAAGACATCCAAGAGTTTTACACGTCGGTCTGTTATTGTAGGGACTTCGACTTTTTCATTGCCCCAGATAAGACCCTGAACAACACAAACTGCCATTGGTTGCTTTACATGTCAGTCAGACAGCCTTTTGGGAAGTCATTGGCCAATGAAAGCTGCTAGGGAATCCAGACCTTCTGTTGTCAGTCTGAAGGTCTGGCTACACAAGACTAATGAACCATAACATTGTCCTCACCTCAGATCAGTAGAAGAGTCTCCTGAACTGAAGTCGATTACATCATCTATTGACTGGTCACTCTTCATGGACACACAGCTGGGCTCAGGAGATTCACCCTTATTTAGACTAAAACATAGCAGCAATTAAACACTGTTCTTCGTAATGAAAAAATCCTCAAAGCTCTGAGGCAAACAATCAGATGTGGGGTGGACATATCACAACTCATTTTCACAAACAGCAGTCAATGGCACCTTGCCAGTGGGCGAGATCTGACTGTTGAAGTCAGTGGAGATTACAAGAAATCTACAATATAATAAATACTGCAATGTTCCATAAAAAAAAGATATAAAAAAAAGATTTGTCAGTTTTGATTTCAAGGTGACTATAAAAGCACACAAGTGACCCATGACTGTTGCTGCCGGAGATTAAACACATAATAAGGTGTGTGACATTGTTGCTCCGGCAAACCCAAAGCACACAAGTATTACACAAGTGACAAATAACTAACAAAGTAGTGAATGTGTTTTAAAGTAGTCTGCTGCCAAAACAACTGTACAGTATAAACAACACAAGTTTTCACAGAATAAAAAAGGGAGTTTCATTCTCACCTCTTGTCCATTATGTCATGCTCTCTATAGTGACTCTTTCTGGAGGTCATGACATCAGTACACTGGATATCTGTGATCAAACTGCAATTTTTCAGTCATCTGAACAGAGAACACAGTCCTTTGTCTGTATCTGTGCATCATTAAATGTGAGCGAATGTTTGACTATTCCTTTTAACTCTTTAATGAAAACAATGTTAAGAGTCTGTTAGAATAAAATCAAATGTTTACAATTTATCATGTCAGGTAAATGTATCATGCCAATTTCATAATCAGTTCAAAGATAATCAATACAATAACATCAAATGCTCTAGAATAAAGAGAAAAGATGCGTACCTAACATTAGCAAATACATGAGACTCTCAGCATCCACGGGCTGATCTGAGGTACAGAATCGCGCCGATCTTCTAGTTGCATTTCATTATATAGACAGAAACTTCTTTCACATGGAATCATCTGCTAACAATGGGAATTTACATTCAGAGGTAAAACCTTTTGGGAGTAGGAGACAATTTGTCTAGAGACCACCTTCCTTTGTGTGCCAGTTATCTCTAAACTCTTAAAAACTCTTAGTACCTTTTGTTTTACTTATTTGGGAATGAGACCTTTGTACCAGTCGCACTGAGACATTTCAAATGATACCAAACATGTATAATACTTGATGATAATTATTCACATTAAAACATATAGATTCTTGTGTGAGTTTTGGTGATCTCAGCATGAGGGAGAATGAGTGGGGGATGAGGAGAAGAAATGTAGATTAGGAGGTGAGACTTTCGTCACGATACTGCACAAGGGTGAGTTAAAATGCTAATGTCCTTTGTTCTCTCAGAGAGTAGCTCTCTCTTCCAGTTCTTCCAGTTTTTCCAGTCTTACAGGGGTTTCCAGAACCTTAAACCCTCCATGTTCCAGTTCCTGGAATGAGCTGCCAACCTTTTCCCAATCTGTTGATACCAACTTTCAGGAGAAACACACCCCTCCCATAAACACTGTAATAACTTCCTGCAAAAATGTTCTCTTTTACTTTTCTTTTCTAAATTTCACATCTAGATTGTATACTAGAATGCACTTACTTGACATTGTGTACTGCAAATATTAAGGCTGCTAAATGAATGTAAATACATTAACAAATGTATTAGTTAAGACATTAATGAATAATTTCATCTGTAGATTTCAAATAAAATGAGTCAGAGTCCAACGGTTTGAAAAGCTGCACTGTTTTGTTCCTTGTTCTCACTGATAGTGATTTTATAGGTTGCTTTACTGCGGGTTTCTATACAGGCAATTTGAGTGCTTTTCACTGAGAACAGAATCTTCTACATATTTCTGATCTTTCTCTGTGCATCACTTTAAAAAAGCATAAAAAACATAAAATAAATCAATAAATCCTTACATTATGTGATCCAATCTTACCAAGTCTTGCTATTTTTACCGTCAGAGTATTAAAACACACAATAAAATACACTTTCTGTTCCCAGAATTATGTGCTTTAAAGAGCATATAATAATATGTTTTACATTAAATGAAATTAAAATAAATACATTAAAATAAAATGTTTTACATTTAAGATGTTATAAATATTGTTAGTATATTGTGTACTAGCCTAGATAGGCCTTTCTATGTATTTTTTGTACACCTTTGATAAACAGAAGAAATTAATTTAATCAATTGTGATACTTACTTTCTGAATGTGGTTTATATTCCTCTCATGAGTAAATGAGTAAAATGCTGACTTCACTTCAGTATTTTCACCTGTGCTGTCTAAAGACAACTGGCATTTTACGACCAAACAACTAGGAGGTGCCAAGGTGATGTTTCTAAAGTCAAGCTCCACCTCTGTGGACCTAATGAATGGATCTTGATCTACTTAGATATAGGGAAAGGTTTATGGGTATAGGGTTAGGGTTAGGTTAGGGTTGGCTGGATCTTCAAGTTCCACCCATTATGTCCAGAGAGGGACGCCAAGCTAAATATAGGAACATTCTTAAATCAAGAAGCATTTACTAGATAAGTAAAATGACATAAGAAATTCTATCTTGCTTTCCGATAAAAAAAAATCTAAATTAAGTGAGTTTTTGCTTAAAATAAAAACTCTGATCCCTGATATTTTCCCTGTTGAGTATACTATAGTTGACTATATTAACTGAATATTTGAGTTGTTAACTGAATATTCAATGTTTTTTTTTATTTTTTATTTTTTTTATTTCATTCTGCCAATAGGTACAGAGATTATTTCAAAAAACTTAGAAGAATTACATTTTTTGCTGATATTTGTGTAAAGGTCTCAGCACGGTCCCTAAGCACAAGACATTTTTTTATCATAAATCTACTTTAAAGATGATTTTGATAGTTTTAAGAAGGTCATGCAAAACTCCAGTCCGTGTGATGTAAACTATACTTTGAAGTAATATCAAAAGCAGCAGTCTAGATATTTAAAATGTAAAAAATCTGTCAAAACATAGTTGACAATGACAGTAACATAGTTGACGCAAGTAACATAGTTGATATGCAACATAGTTGACAATTTTACCATTTTCACAATGGCAGGCCTTGTTTGGTGATTAGGTTAACCTTACATTTGAATATTTATTTGAAATAAACTCAAATAAAATAAAAATAAATATTGCAAATCATAACAATGTACCCAACATAGTTGATGGGCAATTAATATTCTCCTTGAAATATAAAATAAGATAAAATATCTTTTTTTTAAATTAAGAGAATATTTACTATGGGTTTAAAATATCCGCCGCAGAAGAAAAGGTGCATTCACGCCGTGTTGTAATTTCAAGATTTAAAAAAGCGTGTCACGCCCTCGTAGAGCTCGTAATTAGAGAAGATAGGACATTTCTGAGAGCTACTACTTGTACAACGTGACCGTTGTACCACCTGACTGCTGCAGATTAATTTAGGAATTGATAGTATTGCCATAAAAAAAACCTGCATAGCTCAGAGCAGAGAGTATAAACTATAACCGCATCTTAGTAAGATATAATAAACATTTAAACCACTTTAAATGCTTTTTTAATTTTTCAATTTGTATCATTAGATATTTCAATAAGTCGAAACCCAATAATTACGTTTAAAAGTGTAATTCAGCAAAAATCCTGTTGTCACTGGCATGCAATGAATTCTGAGGTAGGCAAAACAGCAATGGATCCATCTGTTGTATCCTTCATTTTATGAGAAACGAAGGCCGCATTTGAAGGAGCCTTTGAATTGTGCCAGCTTCTTCGCGACAGTGACGCCTTCGAATGCGGCCCCGAAGGATGCAGCCTCTGAATTAGGACACAGCAGGAGTGAACAGCAAAAATTGCATGATGTTGGTCACATGGTTTTAGGATAAGTCATTTTTTTTGTTTTTAGGGTAGTGTTTGGTTAGTAACATAGTTGACAGGATATCTGCACACATTAATATAAAATAGAAATTAAATATTTTCTTATTTGAAAGAAAATTGCATTTAAACCCAATCTATTTTATTTTATTCAGTATTTTGAACTCAAGACCCCAGGGACGTGCAGAGAGTTCCTCAAGGGCAGGGGCTCACTATTGATCAGTATATATATATAAAACATTTTTTAAAGGGCATATATATTTTTTACATATATATAAAATAACTGGTCAATAGTTTGGAAACATTAGGCTACTATTTTAATGTTTTTAAAAGAAGTCTCTTTTTCTGAGGATTCTGAGTTTAAAAAGTTACAAAAAGAACAGCATTTATTTAAAATAGAAATCTTTTGTATCAATATCCACTACCATTCAAAAGTTTGGGGTCAGTAATTTTCTTTCTTTCTTTTTTTAAAAGAAATGAATACTTTTATTCAGCAAGGATGTGTTAAATTGATTTAAAGTGATAGTGATAGTAAAGACTAAACAAATTTCTATTTGAACTTTTTATTCATCAATGAATCCTGAAAAAAAGTATCACATGTTCAAAAAAAATAAAACAAAAAAACATTAAGCAGCACAACTGTTTCCAACATTGATAATAAATCATCATATTAGAATAATTTCTGAAGGATAATGTGACACTGAAGACTGGAGTAATGATGCTGAAAATTCAGCTTTGCATCACAGAAATAAATTATATTTTAAAGTACTGTATATTAAAAAAGAAAACCAATATTTTAAATTGTAATAATTGTTTTCTGTATTATGTATTTAATCAAATAAATGCAGGCTTGAAGAAGAGACTTCTTTAAAAACATAAAAAATAGTAATGTGTCCACATTTTTGACCGGTACTGTACTATTATATTTCTACTATTGCTGAATAATCATAAAAAATGTTAATATAACAAAGTCCTTTCACGTCACCATTCCTACACTTCACATAAAAGGCCTGAAGGTGGCGCCCGGGATTCATTGAACCAACTATGATAGTTTTCAAATGGTAAACGGTGCATCAAAATACATAGGCTAAACACAAGTGACTTGAATACTACTTACCATTAATGCGAATTTTGGTGCTGGTTTTGTGCAGTGCTTTGTAGTCAGTTAACATCCTTGTTTCAACGACGCAGATTCAGATCCTTCATGAATTTCGTAAATTCGTCTGTAAACGATTTATATTTGTAAAAAAGTATGTAATTTTAACATTTTATGTAATATGTGCAGTTTTTATTGATTCGACACTCTAGCTTTGATTATTGAAAAGAAAAGTTTAAAATGGATTGGTTTATTTTTTCTTACCTTCCTTGCCATATAACGTTACTCACTGAAAGAGCCATTTTTGGCTCGAGAGCATCGTTTCCCAGACTGTGGAATACATTGGATACATGGAATGCATTTTCATTTTAAAACGCATAACTTTTGCTTCGGTTGTGCCTGTCGTCCACACTCCGGAGTTCAGACCCTCGAAAACAGAGACTGTCACCCTTTCAGTCAAGTCCGAAGCAGGACACGCAAGTGACGCAACCCATAGCAACGAGTCATGGCAACGGCACCTAGACTGACAAAAACGTAAAAATAAACGTGAATTTAGGCTACTTTAGTTTTGTACACATTGTCATGTTAATTATAATCAAATGCATTTTGTTTTATTGACCACAATATTATCAGTGATATTTGTTTGAGAGGGGCACTTTCGATTAGTTTTGAAAAAGGGCAGGGGCTTGAGCACCCAAAGCCATCAACCCATCCACCCAACCCATTTTGCACGTGCCTGCAAGACCCATTTATTCACTTCAAAAAACAGACACTGTAAAAATTGTAATTTAAGGGACATAAAGACAATTTCAAACTAACTGCAAAAAAAAAAAGGTGCATTAAAAATATCGGTGTGAGATTATTCTATTCTCTTAATGGATAAAATATGAAATTTCTGAAGACAATTGTTAGAAAAAAATTATAATTATCATCAATGAATGGACATGAATTGTACCCTGAACGACCCCTGAACTGATTATTTAAACATCGTAATGAAGCCGCGAACTTATAAACGGAACGGGTCCCTTTAAATCCGCCGTTGAGTGGAGTAGGTGGGCGTTCCCCTGCGCAACACAGCGCTGCTGGAACTAAGCGGAATCTCTTCAGTCTTCACTTCTCACAGATACTTTCAGCTTGTGCTCGACGCCTTGGTGAAATGCTGCAGCTGAATGACAGTGTAGACCCCGAGAGCCCGGGTGCGGCTGTCTTACACCCGGGGGACTGTGATGATGGGCTGGAGGTGGTGGCCCGAGCTGGAGCTTCAGTGGCCTGCTGTACCCCGCTTCAGACCCTCACGCCTTTCCATGTCCACAACCCAACCATGCGAGCTAAAGTCAAAGACTACTTCGTCTTTAGGGTGAGTAAGTAATCCAGTATTTGCTATTAAACGTTCAAGGTTGTAATCTGTGGAAATTATTTGTCTGGTAGTGTGTTGACAGGGTTGTATGTCAAAACCTAGGAAGCTGTCTACCTAGACAGCCTGGATGTGCGTCATGGGCGTTTATCGGGAGGGCAGTGACAAAATTCATAGTTTAAACGTTTAACTGTTTTTAATTTGACACGTTATGTAAGAACGCAAGAACTATATGGCCAAAAAATTCCCCATAATGCCCATTCTTTGCCCGAAAATGTGATCTACGTAGGGAGCACAACATTGTGACACCGCCATTGATTTGTTACATTTAACAGCAGTCTCTTAGCTGGAATGAAGTGCAGTGGGAAAGCTCTATATACAGTGGCCTTATAACATTAATATGAATCTTTAACTATAATTATGAAGCCCACCTAACATAACAAAACTCACTGACTGTGATATAGCATTCACATATAGTTAATTATTTTAATTCATCACTAGAAATTATCACACTTGAACTACTCTAGCCAATTGTATTGTGGGAAACAGTTTTCCACTGTACAGTGTTGCCGTGTTATTTTTAGCACATTTTTGCAAATATTTAGGTTTGTGATGTTCCTAATTTGTAAATTTCTTTGTATAAAAATGTCTGCTAAATGAATAAATCTAGAAGTAAAGTACAGCATGTTAGTTTTGTGTGTACGTGTGGTTTCTGCTGGTTCAGAATTTGATCATACATTTAGAATAAACTTAAATGATATTTAATTTATGCATCATTATGTCATAAATAAAATTGTACACAGATACAATACTTGCATGTGTGTTTAGTGACCCAGTGACTTTATACATTAGAACAACAGTTGGAGCAGTATGGTATCATGCTTGTTTTTGATCTTGAGCTATATGTATGATCTTCATCTAATTATGTGGCCTATAACAGTGGTTCTCAACCAGGGGATTGGAGCCCACTAGGGGGCCTCAGCAAACTTCTAAGGGGACCTCAAGATGACTTAAAGAATGACAAAACAACAGGGCTGGGTTAAAAATATTGATGTCTCGATATAAGATGGCCTATATGTTTGAATAAAATCAGTCATGTTTTTGTGACAGCCACCATTTAAATGTTTATGGATAATAAAAAAACATAATTATGTCATTAAAGTTATAATCATAACGTTATTGAAATGTGACGTAATTTCTGGTAGGGGAGCATTGATGCTCCCTGGTACTTGTGGTGCATTGTCTGGACAGATTTTGCGATTGAGACTTATAATGGCGGATTCCCTGATCAGTGTCCTGACTACTGAACTAGGGAGCTGATTGAGATGCACATTAGGAAACTAGGTCAACTTACAATGACAGGGAACAGGAACAGAACAGAACCAAACCAAAACACAATGAAACTAAACATATATGTGACAACCTGATACATAATAATCGATATCTAATAAAATTTAATCAGATCTCAAGCTTGTGAATTGAAATGGAATCAAATCATAACATTTGTGTCTATAACAAACTAGCATTAAAAACAAGCATCAAAATAAGCTAAAACAACTGAAAATCAAGAAATTTCGTATTTTTATTCACCCCACAACTATTTTTTTTTTCTTTGAAGAACAGGTGTCACGATCTGTGTGTTTAGTTTAGTTTTCATGGACTTTGTTTTGCGTCAGTTACCCGTTTCCTGTGTCACCTTTGTTCCTAGTTTCCCGCCAGTCATCAGTTACCATGGACAGTCATTCATTCATCACATCTTTTTGTTATGTTGTTATCATTATCATTGTGTATTTAAGTTCCTCTGTTTCTCAAATTCAGTGTCCAGTAATGTTTGTGCCATGCACACTGTTGTATTGTTTTTTTGTATCTTTATTTATTAAACTCAGTTATTTTGAACCTTCGTTTCCCTTCATCATCCTTGGACACTAAACGTTACAGAATACTGGACCTAAAAAGAATTGAAGATGGATCTTGCCTCCATTAATGTCGCTCCAATAGGGAGCTCTAACAGACCCAACGGGGCCACTATTTTTATGGTTCAGGGAGGTAGAGACCTGGAGGAGTATGTAGAAGAATTCACCAGCGTCAGCCACCTCGCCATTGCAATGTCATCGCACTCATGGAAGGGTTTTGGGTCGGACTCGATGACGAGATCCGGCTGGTGATGCCTTGGGGAAACTCCTGCCGGACGCTGGCCGAGTACATCAGCTTCGCCCTCTGGGTCAATGGATCTCCTTTTACTGTGGGCGAGGTACAAGAGGATCCAGCCGCCAGCGTCCAGCCCCACTCACCATCTGTCAACACCTCAGAGCCAGACCCAGCGACCACCGCAGACAAAGAGACCCAGCCATTACCTGCCACGGATATAAAGCCTGAGCCTAAGCCCGCAACGGAGTCAGTGCCAGCTGCAAAGTGCGTCCTGGAAGAGATGCCCGAGGTCCTATCTGATTAGATATGTGAGTCGACCATTACATCCGTGCCTGTGGGAGTTTTAGAGGAGCTGGAAGAGGAAGAATGGCTAATTGACTGGAATACAGAGGTAGTGCTTCCCACCCTGCGCATCCACGGACATTCTCTGTCACTGGTTTCCTCCTGCACTAATGTCTCTTCATCACCTGTCCTGGTCCTGTCCAGCACAGAGTTGTCCTCGTCAACACTGAAAGTTCTGCCCAGCACAGTGTTGTCTTCGTTGCCACCATCCCTGTCTATCACCAAGTCTGTCTCTGCACCTAACCTTCCTCTCCTGTTCACTTCACCAAAACCAGCCATTTCCTCGACCCAGCCTCCGCTGGATACCTTCAGCTCTTCGTCTCAGCCATGCAACCCAGATCCGCCTTGGGGCTTTCAGTCACCACCTCCTCCGGGACATGGGGATACCCTGGCTCCGCTTCGTCCCTCCAAGGCCTCAGCTCCACCTCCGCACTGGCTCCTGGGACCTGGGACCATCGTCCCTTCAGCTCCACCGGACTCCCTCATCCCACCGGCTTTGCCCTGGTCACTCGTCGCTCCGGGCTTTCAGCTGCGCTTCATCCCTCCACCCCTACGGCTCCATTGGGATCCTCCATCCCTCATGCAACCCACTGGCTCTACCTCGGCCGCTCGTTGCCGGGACTCCGCGTTTGTCTCCTGGTCCAATGATGTCGTCGGGTCTCTCGGCCCATCGGATGTCGTATGGGCCTCTCGTTCTCCCTGCTTCACCTTTGTTGGTCGGGCTCAAATTACCGCCTTGGCTCCTCCTGCCTCCTCCTTCTCACTGTTGTTGTGGATCTCCTCCACCCAGTCTAAATTATTAAAATATTTTAACAGGTAGAAATTGAGGTTAAAAAATGCATATCATGGGGCAAGTCATGGGGCTTTGAATATTGTTGTGGACAATGGAGGACCTTGAAGTCAAAAAGGTTGAGAACCCCTTTTAACTACATGGTAGACAGTATATGAGTTGTATCTTTCTTATAAGAATGTTGATGTATATTTTTTGACATCCATGCTAATTTGATGTAGTTTCAAGCATCTAAAATAGTTGCTCTGTTTGTTCTCGTCCCAGCCAGGAACCATAGAGCAGGCAGTCAATGATATCCGCACGGTGGCCTTGCCTTCAGAAGACGGAGAGGTTCTTAGTGTGTGGCTGCTCGCAGAGTGAGTCTATTGCTGCCCTTTCTTAGGACATCTACAGATCGAAACATAATATCAACACCGCAAAAGTGGCACTAACCCTGCTCAGGAGCCATATTTCATAACCCTGGGTAAAAAGCAGTGCAAACCCCGCTTCTAAATTACAAGTGTGAAACGTTACTTTACCCAGGGTTATAAGCAGGGTTTAGGTCAAGGTCAAGGTCAAGTTTATTTCTATAGCACCTTAAAACAACACGAATGTTGACCAAAGTGCTTTACAATCTCAGCACAGATGCACATACAATTAAAACATAGCATATCAAATAATTCAAACCAAAAACACATAAAAGAGCCTAGTAACGACACAAAAAAGTGCAATTACATGATCATTTCAAAAATGCATACAGCATTTAGACGCATTTTAATATGCTTGTGCAAAAAGGTACGTTTTAATCGATGTTTTAAAAACTTTTAATGTTTAGAGCGGCGATAACCCGGGGTTAAGTGCAGTGTGAAATGTAAATGTAATTAACGCAGTATTATGTAAGTACAATGGAATATGAATATAGTAATCTGCCAGTACTATAACATACATCAAAATACTGTGATCTAATAACATCATTGTTGAATTTGAGCTTAATAGTTCTATTATATGATCACTTATCCTTATTCTTCAGTTGTAACTAGTTGTATTGGGCTTTCAGAATGAGAATTACCTCTTGATGAAAACTGACAGATATCCGTTCAACTATGGGGTGAGATTTCGGTCACAATTCTGCGCGCGCAAGATCACATTTTGAGCGTGGAAAAGGGCATTTCGCACGCGCGTGAACTGAGTTTTGCGGAGAAATGTTCGTCTCGCAGATAAGAAAATATTGCGAGCGAACGAAAATCAATTTTGCATTTAAAATAAGTATTTGGATGTGCGCGGACGTTCTCTTTCGCGTGTGCAAAGTTTCACTTTCTTGCTCCTTTCATACCAGCCGTGAGCGCTCTCTAAGCGCAGACGGCTCGCTTGCTCAACACAACCCAGCGTTACAATATGCCATAATTCCAGCCAATCAGAGATGAGACTGCTAAATTCTGATTGGCTGGCTTGAAAACCAATCACAATTCCCTGCATCACCTACTGCGGAAGAGAACTAGTTTTTTTTTTTTTTTTTTTTTTTGTCAGTTCAAATACAAAAACATTTCAGTACAATGCAAAAAAAACAACCAAAATGGTTACAAAGTATTGACAATACAGCTCAAAATATTTTACCAAAATAATAATAATAATAACTAGATGCGAAAGTTCGTCGAGACAAACTTTAAGTTGGCTTGATAAAGTCGGACCAGAAAGTTTGAAGAAGTTTGAAGTTTAAATTAGTTTGAAGTTTAAATTAGTTTGAAGTAGTTTGAAGTTTAAAGTAGTTTGAAGTTTAAAGTAGTTTGAAGTTTAAAGTATTTAAAAGTAGTTTAAAGTATTTTGAGTGGTTGGTTAGTTGTCACAGATGGTTACTATGGAGTTTTTATAGAGTTCTTAGCATGATCTTGGCATTATTTAACACAAAGAAAGAAAGAAAGAAAGATAGGTTAGAAAGATAAAAAGGTTAGAAAGAAAGATTAGTTCGAAAGAAAGAAAGAAAGAAAGAAAGAAAGAAAGAAAGAAAAAGAGTAGTTAGAAAGAAAGAAAGAAAGAAAGAAAGAAAGAAAGAAAGAAAGAAAGAAAGAAAAAGATTAGTTAGAAAGAATGAAGGAAAGATTAGTTAGTTAGAAAGAAAGAAAGATAGGTTAGAAAGATAAAAAGGTTAGAAAGATAAAAAGGTTAGAAAGAAAGAAAGAAAGAAAGAAAGAAAGAAAGAAAGAAAGAAAGAAAGAAAAAGAGTAGTTAGAAAGAAAGAAAGAGATAAAGATTAGTTAGAAAGAATGAAGGAAAGATTAGTTAGTTAGAAAGAAAGTTAGAAAGAAAGAAAGAAAGAAAGAAAGAAAGAGAAAGAAAGAAAAAGAGTAGTTAGAAAGAAAGGAAGAAAGGAAGAAAGAAAGAAAGAAAGAAAGAAAGAAAGAAAGAAAGAAAGAAAGAGAAAGATTAGTTAGAAAGAATGAAGGAAAGATTAGTAAGAAAGAAAGAAAGATAGGTTAGAAAGATAAAAAGGTTAGAAAGAAAGAAAGAAAGAAAGAAAGAAAGAAAGAAAGAAAGAAAGAAAGAAAGAACAAAAGAAAGAAAGATGGATTAGTTAGAAAGAAAGATAGATTAATTAGAAAGAAAGAAAGATGGATAAGTTAGAAAGAAAGAAAGAAAGAAAGAAAGAAAGAAAGAAAGAAAGAAAGAAAGAAAGAGAAAGAAAAAGAGTAGTAAGAAAGAAAGAAAGAAAGAAAGATCAGTTAGAAAAGAATGAAGGAAAGATTAGTTAGAAAGAAAGAAAGAAAGATAGGTTAGAAAGATAAAAAGGTTAGAAAGAAAGATTAGTTAGAAAGAAAGAAAGAGAGTAGTTAGAAAGAAAGAAAGAAAGAAAGAAAGAAAGAAAGATAGATTAGTTAGAAAGAATGAAGGAAATATTAGTTAGTTAGAAAGAAAGAAAGAAAGAAAGAAAGAAAGAAAGAAAGAAAGAAAGATTAGTTAGAGAGAAAGATAGATTAATTAGAGAGAAAGAAAGATGAATAAGTTAGAAAGAAAGATAGATAGATTAGAAAGAAAGAAAGAAAGAAAGAAAGAAAGAAAGATGGATTAGTTAGAAAGAAAGATAGATTAATTAGAAAGAAAGATGGATAAGTTAGAAAGAAAGATGGATTAGTTAAAAAGAGATAGATAGATAGTTTAAAGTTTAAAGTAGTTTGAAGTAAATAGATGGATGAGTTTATTTGTTTAAATGAGTCTCAATGGCTCATATAGTATATAGAACGGCAGTTTGGTTTAGTCTTCAAGGTGTTTAGATTTAAATTTTTGTCGGTTTGAATTTTTTAGAACTCCCCAATGTAAGTCAATGGGAGTTTTTGAATGAGTTTTTTCGAGTTTTGATCGTCATTTTTAGGAAAACCGTAAGTCCGATCAGTCTGAAAATAGATAGCACACTTAGTCAGAAAAGTTTGAGTGTCTGAGCCGAGTTTGGAGTATGTAGAGTTAAAGCTCTAGGAGGAGTTACATATAGAATTTTTTAGTCTCAGAAGAATAATAATAACTAGATTAAAAAGTTCGTCGAGACAAACTAAGTAGTTTGAAGATTAAAGTAGTTTGAAGTTTAATTTAGTTTAACGTTTAATTTAGTTTGAAGTTTAAATTAGTTTAAAGTTTAAATTAGTCTAAAGTTTAAATTAGTTTAAATTTTAAAGTAGTTTAAAGTTTAAATTAGTCTAAAGTTTAAATTAGTTTAAAGTTTAAATTAGTTTAAAGTTTAAATCAGTTTGAAGTTTAAAGTAGTTTAAAGTATAAAGTAGTTTACAGTTAAAAAGTTGTTGGGGGTTTTCTAGTGGGTTGCTAGGGTGTTCTGGGTGGTTGCTATGGTGTTGCTAGGCGGTTGCTAGGGTATTCTGGGTGGTTGCTAGGCGGTTGCTAGGGTGTTCTGGGTGGTTGCTATGCTGTTGCTAGGCGGTTGCTAGGGTATTCTGGGTGGTTGCTAGGCGGTTGCTATGCTGTTGCTAGGTGGTTGCTAGGGTATTCTAGGTGGTTGCTAGGCGGTTGCTAGGGTGTTCTGGGTGGTTGCTATGGTGTTACTAGGCGGTTGCTAGGGTATTCTGGGTGGTTGCTAGGTGGTTGCTAGGGTATTCTGGGTGGTTGCTAGGCGGTTGCTAGGGTGTTCTGGGTGGTTGCTATGGTGTTACTAGGCGGTTGCTAGGGTATTCTGGGTGGTTGCTAGGCGGTTGCTAGGGTGTTCTGGGTGGTTGCTATGCTGTTGCTAGGCTATTCTGGGTGGTTGCTAGGCGGTTGCTAGGGTGTTCTGGGTGGTTGCTATGCTGTTGCTAGGTGGTTGCTAAGGCATTCTGGGTGGTTGCTAGGCGGTTGCTAGGGTATTCTGGATGGTTGCTAGGCGGTTGCTAGGGTGTTTTGGGTGGTTGCTAGGCGGTTGCTAGGGTGTTCTGGGTGGTTGCTATGATGTTGCTAGGCGGTTGCTAGGGTGTTTTGGTGGTTGCTATGGTGTTGCTAGGCGGTTGCTAGGGTATTCTGGGTGGTTGCTAGGATGTTGCTAGGGTGTTTTGGTGGTTGCTAGGATGTTGCTAGGCAGTTACTAGGTTGTTCTGGGTGGTTGCTATGCTGTTGCTAGGCGGTTGCTAGGGTGTTTTGGTGGTCGCTATGGTGTTGCTAGGCGGTTGCTAGGGTGTTCTGGGTGGTTGCTATGATGTTGCTAGGTGGTTGCTAGGGTGTTTTGGTGGTTGCTATGGTGTTGCTAGGGTATTCTGGGTGGTTGCTAGGTGGTTGCTAGGGTGTTCTGGGTGGTTGCTATGGTGTTACTAGGTGGTTGGTAGTTGTCACAGATGGTTACTATGGAGTCTTTATAGAGTTCTTAGCATGATCTTGGCATGATATAGCACTTAACTAATCGCTATTAGCATGTAGCTATTCACTGCTAGCATGTGTAGCATGTTGGAAGTGCTGTTTGCTAGCATGAGTCAAAAGAGCCAAAGCTCATCTCTATACGGTGTTCTGATACAGAGATATAGGTCTTGCAAAACGGTTGCTAGGGTACTCAAGTTTGGTTGCTATGGAGTTGCTTGGGAGCTGGGAGCTTTAAACTTAAGAAGTTTAAATTGGTTTGAAGTTTAAAGTAGTTTAAAGTAGTTTGAAGTTTATGATAGATATATAAATAAGTTAGATAGATACAAACAAACACACACACACACACACACACACACACTCACACAGACTACCTCGCTCACACACTCACTCAGACACACACACACTCAGAGTTTATGAGTTTAGAGTTTATAAGTGTACAAGTTTTTGAGTTTAGAGTTTATAAGTTTAAATGAGTTTAGAGTTCAGAATTTATTAATTTATGAGTTTAAGAGTTCATAAGTCTATGAATTCATGAGTTTATTAGTTAATTAGTTATTAAATTTAAGTTAATTAGTTTATAAGTGTATGAGATTAGAGTTTATTAGTTTAAATGAGTTTCATTGGCTAATATATATAGAATGGCAGTTTGAATTAGTTTTCAAGGGATTTAGATTTAAATTTTTGTCGGTTGGTGAGTTTGAATTTTTTTAGAATGCCCAATGTTAAGTCAATGGGAGTTTTTCCGAGTTTTGATCGTCATTTTTAGGAAAACCGTAAGTCCGATCAGTCTGAAAATAGATAGCACACTTAGTCAGAAAAGTTTGAGTGTCTGAGCCGAGTTTGGAGTACGTAGAGTTAAAGCTCTAGGACGAGTTTCATATAGAAATTTTAGTCTCAGAATAATAATAATAATAATAATAATAATAAGTTTAAATAGGATTTCAATATGTTGGCTCTCTCAAGCCAACTTAACTAGATTAAAAAGTTCGTCGAGACAAACTTTAAGTTGGCTTGAGAAAGTTTGGACCGGAAAGTTTGAAGTTTAAAGTAGTTAGAAGTTTAATTTAGTTTAAAGTTTAAAGAAGTTTGAAGTTTAATTTAGTTTAAAGTTTAAAGAAGTTTGAAGTTTAAAGTAGTTTAAATTTTAAATTAGTCTAAAGTTTAAATCAGTTTGAAGTTTAAAGTAGTTTAAAGTTTAAAGAAGTTTGAAGTTTAAAGTAGTTTAAATTTTAAATTAGTCTAAAGTTTAAATCAGTTTGAAGTTTAAAGTAGTTTAAAGTTTAAAGTAGTTTACAGTTAAAAAGTTGTTGGGGGTTTTCTAGTGGGTTGCTAGGGTGTTCTGGGTGGTTGCTATGGTGTTGCTAGGCGGTTGCTAGGGTATTCTGGGTGGTTGCTAAGCGGTTGCTTGGGTCTTCTGGGTGGTTGCTATGGTGTTGCTAGGTGGTTGCTAGGGTATTCTGGGTGGTTGCTAGGCGGTTGCTAGGGTGTTTTGGGTGGTTGCTAGGCGGTTGCTAGGGTGTTCTGGGTGGTTGCTATGATGTTGCTAGGCGGTTGCTAGGGTGTTTTGGTGGTTGCTATGGTGTTGCTAGGCAGTTGCTAGGGTGTTCTGGGTGGTTGCTATGATGTTGCTAGGTGGTTGCTAGGGTGTTTTGGTGGTTGCTATGGTGTTGCTAGGGTATTCTGGGTGGTCGCTATGATGTTGCTAGGTGGTTGCTAGGGTGTTTTGGTGGTTGCTATGGTGTTGCTAGGGTATTCTGGGTGGTCGCTATGATGTTGCTAGGTGGTTGCTAGGCTGTTTTGGGTGGTTGCTAGGCTGTTTTGGGTGGTTGCTAGGCGGTTGCCAGGGTCTTTTGTGTGGTTGCTAGGCGGTTGCTAGGGTGTTCTGGGTGGTTGCTAGGATATTTTGGGTGGTTGCTAGGGTCTTTTGGGTGGTTGCTAGGGTATTTTGGGTGGTTGCTAGGTGGTGGCCAGGGTGTTCTGGGTGGTTGCTAGGCTGTTTTGGGTGGTTGCTAGGGTGTTATGGGTGGTTGCTATGGTGTTGCTAGGCGTTGCTAAGGTATTCTGGGTGGTTGCTAGGTGGTGGCCAGGGTGTTCTGGGTGGTTGCTAGGCTGTTTTGGGTGGTTGCTAGGGTATTCTGGGTGGTTGCTAGGGTCTTTTGGGTGGTTGCTAGGGTCTTTTGGGTGGTTGCTAGGGTCTTTTGGGTGGTTGCTAGGTGGTTGCTAGGGTCTTTTGGGTGGTTGCTACGGTGTTCTGGGTGGTTGCTAGGGTCTTTTGGGTGGTTGCTAGGCGGTTGCTAGGGTGTTCTGGGGGGTTGCTATGGTATTCAGGGCGGTTGATATGGTGTTACTAGGTGGTTGGTAGTTATCACAGATGGTTACTATGGAGTTTTTATAGAGTTCTTAGCATGATCTTGGCATGATTTAACACTTAACTAATCGCTATTAGCATGTAGCTATTCACTGCTAGCATATGTAGCATGTTGGAAGTGCTGTTTGCTAGCATGAGTCAAAAGAGCCAAACCTCATCTCTATACGATGTTCTGATACAGAGATATAGGTCTTGCAAAACGGTTGCTAGGGTACTCAAGTTTGGTTGCTATGGAGTTGCTTGGGAGCTGGGAGCTTTAAACTTAAGAAGTTTAAATTGGTTTGAAGTTTAAAGTAGTTTAAAGTAGTTTGAAGTTTATGATAGATATATAAATAAGTTAGATAGATACAAACAAACACACACACACACACACACACACACACTCACACAGACTACCTCGCTCACACACTCACTCAGACACACACACACACACACACACACTCAGAGTTTATGAGTTTAGAGTTTATAAGTGTACAAGTTTTTGAGTTTAGAGTTTATAAGTTTAAATGAGTTTAGAGTTCAGAATTTATTAATTTATGAGTTTAAGAGTTCATAAGTCTATGAATTCATGAGTTTATTAGTTAATTAGTTATTAAATTTAAGTTAATTAGTTTATAAGTGTATGAGATTAGAGTTTATTAGTTTAAATGAGTTTCATTGGCTAATATATATAGAATGGCAGTTTGAATTAGTTTTCAAGGGATTTAGATTTAAATTTTTGTCGGTTGGTGAGTTTGAATTTTTTTAGAATGCCCAATGTTAAGTCAATGGGAGTTTTTCCGAGTTTTGATCGTCATTTTTAGGAAAACCGTAAGTCCGATCAGTCTGAAAATAGATAGCACACTTAGTCAGAAAAGTTTGAGTGTCTGAGCCGAGTTTGGAGTACGTAGAGTTAAAGCTCTAGGACGAGTTTCATATAGAAATTTTAGTCTCAGAATAATAATAATAAGTTTAAATAGGATTTCAATATGTTGGCTCTCTCAAGCCAACTTAACTAGATGCGAAAGTTCGTCGAGACAAACTTTAAGTTGGCTTGAGAAAGTTTGGACCGGAAAGTTTTTTGCTAGGCGGTTGTTAGGATGTTATGGGTGGTCGCTATGGTGTTGCTAGGCGGTTGCTAAGGTATTCTGGGTGGTTGCTAGGCGGTTGCTAGGGTATTTTGGGTGGTTGCTAGGCTGTTTTGGGTGGTTGCTAGGCTGTTTTGGGTGGTTGCTAGGCTGTTTTGGGTGGTTGCTAGGCGGTTGCTAGGGTGTTCTGGGTGGTTGCTAGGATATTGTGGGTGGTTGCTAGGGTCTTTTGGGTGGTTGCTAGGGTATTTTGGGTGGTTGCTAGGCGGTTGCTAGGGTGTTTTGGGTGGTTGCTAGGCGGTTTTGGGTGGTTGCTAGGCGGTTGCTAGGGTATTTTGGGTGGTTGCTAGGGTGTTCTGGGTGGTTGCTAGGCAGTTGCTAGGGTGTTATGGGTGGTTGCTATGGTGTTGCTAGGCGTTGCTAAGGTATTCTGGGTGGTTGCTAGGTGGTGGCCAGGGTGTTCTGGGTGGTTGCTAGGCTGTTTTGGGTGGTTGCTAGGGTATTCTGGGTGGTTGCTAGGGTCTTTTGGGTGGTTGCTAGGCGGTTGCTAGGGTCCTTTGGGTGGTTGCTAGGGTCTTTTGGGTGGTTGCTACGGTGTTCTGGGTGGTTGCTAGGGTCTTTTGGGTGGTTGCTAGGCGGTTGCTAGGGTGTTCTGGGGGGTTGCTATGGTATTCAGGGCGGTTGATATGGTGTTACTAGGTGGTTGGTAGTTATCACAGATGGTTACTATGGAGTTTTTATAGAGTTCTTAGCATGATCTTGGCATGATTTAACACTTAACTAATCGCTATTAGCATGTAGCTATTCACTGCTAGCATGTGTAGCATGTTGGAAGTGCTGTTTGCTAGCATGAGTCAAAAGAGCCAAACCTCATCTCTATACGATGTTCTGATACAGAGATATAGGTCTTGCAAAACGGTTGCTAGGGTACTCAAGTTTGGTTGCTATGGAGTTGCTTGGGAGCTGGGAGCTTTAAACTTAAGAAGTTTAAATTGGTTTGAAGTTTAAAGTAGTTTAAAGTAGTTTGAAGTTTATGATAGATATATAAATAAGTTAGATAGATACAAACAAACACACACACACACACACACACACTCACACAGACTACCTCGCTCACACACTCACTCAGACACACACACACACACACACACACACTCAGAGTTTATGAGTTTAGAGTTTATAAGTGTACAAGTTTTTGAGTTTAGAGTTTATAAGTTTAAATGAGTTTAGAGTTCAGAATTTATTAATTTATGAGTTTAAGAGTTCATAAGTCTATGAATTCATGAGTTTATTAGTTAATTAGTTATTAAATTTAAGTTAATTAGTTTATAAATGTATGAGATTAGAGTTTATTAGTTTAAATGAGTTTCATTGGCTAATATATATAGAATGGCAGTTTGAATTAGTTTTCAAGGGATTTAGATTTAAATTTTTGTCGGTTGGTGAGTTTGAATTTTTTTAGAATGCCCAATGTTAAGTCAATGGGAGTTTTTCCGAGTTTTGATCGTCATTTTTAGGAAAACCGTAAGTCCGATCAGTCTGAAAATAGATAGCACACTTAGTCAGAAAAGTTTGAGTGTCTGAGCCGAGTTTGGAGTACGTAGAGTTAAAGCTCTAGGATGAGTTTCATATAGAAATTTTAGTCTCAGAATAATAATAATAAGTTTAAATAGGATTTCAATATGTTGGCTCTCTCAAGCCAACTTAACTAGATGCGAAAGTTCGTCGAGACAAACTTTAAGTTGGCTTGAGAAAGTTTGGACCGGAAAGTTTTTTGCTAGGCGGTTGTTAGGATGTTATGGGTGGTCGCTATGGTGTTGCTAGGCGGTTGCTAAGGTATTCTGGGTGGTTGCTAGGCGGTTGCTAGGGTATTTTGGGTGGTTGCTAGGGTGTTTTGGGTGGTTGCTAGGGTGTTTTGGGTGGTTGCTAGGCGGTTGCCAGGGTCTTTTTTGTGGTTGCTAGGCGGTTGCTAGGGTGTTCTGGGTGGTTGCTAGGATATTTTGGGTGGTTGCTAGGGTCTTTTGGGTGGTTGCTAGGCGGTTGCTAGGGTGTTTTGGGTGGTTGCTAGGCGGTTTTGGGTGGTTGCTAGGCTGTTGCTAGGGTATTTTGGGTGGTTGCTAGGGTGTTCTGGGTGGTTGCTAGGCAGTTGCTAGGGTGTTATGGGTGGTTGCTATGGTGTTGCTAGGCGTTGCTAAGGTATTCTGGGTGGTTGCTAGGTGGTGGCCAGGGTGTTCTGGGTGGTTGCTAGGCTGTTTTGGGTGGTTGCTAGGGTATTCTGGGTGGTTGCTAGGGTCTTTTGGGTGGTTGCTAGGGTGTTTTGGGTGGTTGCTAGAGTGTTTTGGGTGGTTGCTAGGCGGTTGCCAGGGTCTTTTGTGTGGTTGCTAGGCGGTTGCTAGGGTGTTCTGGGTGGTTGCTAGGATATTTTGGGTGGTTGCTAGGGTCTTTTGGGTGGTTGCTAGGGTATTTTGGGTGGTTGCTAGGCGGTTGCTAGGGTGTTTTGGGTGGTTGCTAGGCGGTTTTGGGTGGTTGCTAGGCGGTTGCTAGGGTATTTTGGGTGGTTGCCAGGGTGTTCTGGGTGGTTGCTAGGCAGTTGCTAGGGTGTTATGGGTGGTTGCTATGGTGTTGCTAGGCGTTGCTAAGGTATTCTGGGTGGTTGCTAGGTGGTGGCCAGGGTGTTCTGGGTGGTTGCTAGGCTGTTTTGGGTGGTTGCTAGGGTATTCTGGGTGGTTGCTAGGGTCTTTTGGGTGGTTGCTAGGGTCTTTTGGGTGGTTGCTAGGGTCTTTTGGGTGGTTGCTACGGTGTTCTGGGTGGTTGCTAGGGTCTTTTGGGTGGTTGCTAGGCGGTTGCTAGGGTGTTCTGGGGGGTTGCTATGGTATTCAGGGCGGTTGATATGGTGTTACTAGGTGGTTGGTAGTTATCACAGATGGTTACTATGGAGTTTTTATAGAGTTCTTAGCATGATCTTGGCATGATTTAACACTTAACTAATCGCTATTAGCATGTAGCTATTCACTGCTAGCATATGTAGCATGTTGGAAGTGCTGTTTGCTAGCATGAGTCAAAAGAGCCAAACCTCATCTCTATACGATGTTCTGATACAGAGATATAGGTCTTGCAAAACGGTTGCTAGGGTACTCAAGTTTGGTTGCTATGGAGTTGCTTGGGAGCTGGGAGCTTTAAACTTAAGAAGTTTAAATTGGTTTGAAGTTTAAAGTAGTTTAAAGTAGTTTGAAGTTTATGATAGATATATAAATAAGTTAGATAGATACAAACAAACACACACACACACACACACACACACACACACACACACACACACACACACACTCACACAGACTACCTCGCTCACACACTCACTCAGACACACACACACACACACACACACACTCAGAGTTTATGAGTTTAGAGTTTATAAGTGTACAAGTTTTTGAGTTTAGAGTTTATAAGTTTAAATGAGTTTAGAGTTCAGAATTTATTAATTTATGAGTTTAAGAGTTCATAAGTCTATGAATTCATGAGTTTATTAGTTAATTAGTTATTAAATTTAAGTTAATTAGTTTATAAGTGTATGAGATTAGAGTTTATTAGTTTAAATGAGTTTCATTGGCTAATATATATAGAATGGCAGTTTGAATTAGTTTTCAAGGGATTTAGATTTAAATTTTTGTCGGTTGGTGAGTTTGAATTTTTTTAGAATGCCCAATGTTAAGTCAATGGGAGTTTTTCCGAGTTTTGATCGTCATTTTTAGGAAAACTGTAAGTCCGATCAGTCTGAAAATAGATAGCACACTTAGTCAGAAAAGTTTGAGTGTCTGAGCCGAGTTTGGAGTATGTAGAGTTAAAGCTCTAGGACGAGTTTCATATAGAAATTTTAGTCTCAGAATAATAATAATAACTAGATGCGAAAGTTCGTCGAGACAAACTTTAAGTTGGCTTGAGAAAGTTTGGACCGGAAAGTTTTTTGCTAGGCGGTTGTTAGGATGTTATGGGTGGTCGCTATGGTGTTGCTAGGCGGTTGCTAAGGTATTCTGGGTGGTTGCTAGGCGGTTGCTAGGGTATTTTGGGTGGTTGCTAGGGTGTTTTGGGTGGTTGCTAGGGTGTTTTGGGTGGTTGCTAGGCGGTTGCCAGGGTCTTTTGTGTGGTTGCTAGGCGGTTGCTAGGGTGTTCTGGGTGGTTGCTAGGATATTTTGGGTGGTTGCTAGGGTCTTTTGGGTGGTTGCTAGGGTATTTTGGGTGGTTGCTAGGCGGTTGCTAGGGTGTTTTGGGTGGTTGCTAGGCGGTTTTGGGTGGTTGCTAGGCGGTTGCTAGGGTATTTTGGGTGGTTGCTAGGGTGTTCTGGGTGGTTGCTAGGCAGTTGCTAGGGTGTTATGGGTGGTTGCTATGGTGTTGCTAGGCGTTGCTAAGGTATTCTGGGTGGTTGCTAGGTGGTGGCCAGGGTGTTCTGGGTGGTTGCTAGGCTGTTTTGGGTGGTTGCTAGGGTATTCTGGGTGGTTGCTAGGGTCTTTTGGGTGGTTGCTAGGGTCTTTTGGGTGGTTGCTAGGGTCTTTTGGGTGGTTGCTAGGCGGTTGCTAGGGTCTTTTGGGTGGTTGCTACGGTGTTCTGGGTGGTTGCTAGGGTCTTTTGGGTGGTTGCTAGGCGGTTGCTAGGGTGTTCTGGGGGGTTGCTATGGTATTCAGGGCGGTTGATATGGTGTTACTAGGTGGTTGGTAGTTATCACAGATGGTTACTATGGAGTTTTTATAGAGTTCTTAGCATGATCTTGGCATGATTTAACACTTAACTAATCGCTATTAGCATGTAGCTATTCACTGCTAGCATATGTAGCATGTTGGAAGTGCTGTTTGCTAGCATGAGTCAAAAGAGCCAAACCTCATCTCTATACGATGTTCTGATACAGAGATATAGGTCTTGCAAAACGGTTGCTAGGGTACTCAAGTTTGGTTGCTATGGAGTTGCTTGGGAGCTGGGAGCTTTAAACTTAAGAAGTTTAAATTGGTTTGAAGTTTAAAGTAGTTTAAAGTAGTTTGAAGTTTATGATAGATATATAAATAAGTTAGATAGATACAAACAAACACACACACACACACACACACACACACACACACACACACACACACACAGACTACCTCGCTCACACACTCACTCAGACACACACACACACACACACACACTCAGAGTTTATGAGTTTAGAGTTTATAAGTGTACAAGTTTTTGAGTTTAGAGTTTATAAGTTTAAATGAGTTTAGAGTTCAGAATTTATTAATTTATGAGTTTAAGAGTTCATAAGTCTATGAATTCATGAGTTTATTAGTTAATTAGTTATTAAATTTAAGTTAATTAGTTTATAAGTGTATGAGATTAGAGTTTATTAGTTTAAATGAGTTTCATTGGCTAATATATATAGAATGGCAGTTTGAATTAGTTTTCAAGGGATTTAGATTTAAATTTTTGTCGGTTGGTGAGTTTGAATTTTTTTAGAATGCCCAATGTTAAGTCAATGGGAGTTTTTCCGAGTTTTGATCGTCATTTTTAGGAAAACTGTAAGTCCGATCAGTCTGAAAATAGATAGCACACTTAGTCAGAAAAGTTTGAGTGTCTGAGCCGAGTTTGGAGTATGTAGAGTGAAAGCTCTAGGACGAGTTTCATATAGAAATTTTAGTCTCAGAATAATAATAATAACTAGATGCGAAAGTTCGTCGAGACAAACTTTAAGTTGGCTTGAGAAAGTTTGGACCGGAAAGTTTTTTGCTAGGCGGTTGTTAGGATGTTATGGGTGGTCGCTATGGTGTTGCTAGGCGGTTGCTAAGGTATTCTGGGTGGTTGCTAGGCGGTTGCTAGGGTATTTTGGGTGGTTGCTAGGGTGTTTTGGGTGGTTGCTAGGGTGTTTTGGGTGGTTGCTAGGCGGTTGCCAGGGTCTTTTGTGTGGTTGCTAGGCGGTTGCTAGGGTGTTCTGGGTGGTTGCTAGGATATTTTGGGTGGTTGCTAGGGTCTTTTGGGTGGTTGCTAGGGTATTTTGGGTGGTTGCTAGGCGGTTGCTAGGGTGTTTTGGGTGGTTGCTAGGCGGTTTTGGGTGGTTGCTAGGCGGTTGCTAGGGTATTTTGGGTGGTTGCTAGGGTGTTCTGGGTGGTTGCTAGGCAGTTGCTAGGGTGTTATGGGTGGTTGCTATGGTGTTGCTAGGCGTTGCTAAGGTATTCTGGGTGGTTGCTAGGTGGTGGCCAGGGTGTTCTGGGTGGTTGCTAGGCTGTTTTGGGTGGTTGCTAGGGTATTCTGGGTGGTTGCTAGGGTCTTTTGGGTGGTTGCTAGGGTCTTTTGGGTGGTTGCTAGGGTCTTTTGGGTGGTTGCTAGGGTCTCTTGGGTGGTTGCTAGGCGGTTGCTAGGGTCTTTTGGGTGGTTGCTACGGTGTTCTGGGTGGTTGCTAGGGTCTTTTGGGTGGTTGCTAGGCGGTTGCTAGGGTGTTCTGGGGGGTTGCTATGGTATTCAGGGCGGTTGATATGGTGTTACTAGGTGGTTGGTAGTTATCACAGATGGTTACTATGGAGTTTTTATAGAGTTCTTAGCATGATCTTGGCATGATTTAACACTTAACTAATCGCTATTAGCATGTAGCTATTCACTGCTAGCATATGTAGCATGTTGGAAGTGCTGTTTGCTAGCATGAGTCAAAAGAGCCAAACCTCATCTCTATACGATGTTCTGATACAGAGATATAGGTCTTGCAAAACGGTTGCTAGGGTACTCAAGTTTGGTTGCTATGGAGTTGCTTGGGAGCTGGGAGCTTTAAACTTAAGAAGTTTAAATTGGTTTGAAGTTTAAAGTAGTTTAAAGTAGTTTGAAGTTTATGATAGATATATAAATAAGTTAGATAGATACAAACAAACACACACACACACACACACACACACACTCACACAGACTACCTCGCTCACACACTCACTCAGACACACACACACACACACACACACACTCAGAGTTTATGAGTTTAGAGTTTATAAGTGTACAAGTTTTTGAGTTTAGAGTTTATAAGTTTAAATGAGTTTAGAGTTCAGAATTTATTAATTTATGAGTTTAAGAGTTCATAAGTCTATGAATTCATGAGTTTATTAGTTAATTAGTTATTAAATTTAAGTTAATTAGTTTATAAGTGTATGAGATTAGAGTTTATTAGTTTAAATGAGTTTCATTGGCTAATATATATAGAATGGCAGTTTGAATTAGTTTTCAAGGGATTTAGATTTAAATTTTTGTCGGTTGGTGAGTTTGAATTTTTTTAGAATGCCCAATGTTAAGTCAATGGGAGTTTTTCCGAGTTTTGATCGTCATTTTTAGGAAAACCGTAAGTCCGATCAGTCTGAAAATAGATAGCACACTTAGTCAGAAAAGTTTGAGTGTCTGAGCCGAGTTTGGAGTACGTAGAGTTAAAGCTCTAGGACGAGTTTCATATAGAAATTTTAGTCTCAGAATAATAATAATAAGTTTAAATAGGATTTCAATATGTTGGCTCTCTCAAGCCAACTTAACTAGATGCGAAAGTTCGTCGAGACAAACTTTAAGTTGGCTTGAGAAAGTTTGGACCGGAAAGTTTTTTGCTAGGCGGTTGTTAGGATGTTATGGGTGGTCGCTATGGTGTTGCTAGGCGGTTGCTACGGTATTCTGGGTGGTTGCTAGGTGGTTGCTAGGGTGTTCTGGGTGGTTGCTAGGATATTTTTGGTGGTTGCTAGGGTCTTTTGGGTGGTTGCTAGGCGGTTGCTAGGGTCTTTTGGGTGGTTGCTAGGGTCTTCTGGGTGGTTGCTAGGCGGTTGCTAGGGTGTTTTGGGTGGTTGCTAGGGTGTTTTGGGTGGTTGCTAGGGTCTTTTGGGTGGTTGCTAGGCGGTTGCTAGGGTGTTCTGGGTGGTTGCTAGGATATTTTTGGTGGTTGCTAGGATATTTTTGGTGGTTGCTAGCATCTTTTGGGTGGTTGCTAGGGTCTTTTGGGTGGTTGCTAGCGTGGTTGCTAGGCAGTTGCTAGGGTGTTATGGGTGGTTGCTAGGCTGTTCTGGGTGGTTGATAGGCGGTTGCTAGGGTGTTATGGGTGGTTGCTATGGTGTTGCTAGGCGGTTGCTAAGGTATTCAGGGCAGTTGATATGGTGTTACTAGGTGGCTGGTAGTTGTCACAGATGGTTACTATGGAGTTTTTATAGAGTTCTTAGCATGATCTTGGCATGATTTAACACTTAACTAATCACTATTAGCATGTAGCTATTCACTGCTAGCATGTGTAGTATGTTGGAAGTGCTGTTTGCTAGCATGAGTCAAAAGAGCCAAACCTCATCTCTATACGATGTTCTGATACAGAGATATAGGTCTTACAAAACGGTTGCTAGGGTACTCGAGTTTGGTTGCTATGGAGTTGCTTGGGAGCTGGAAGATTTAAACTTAAGAAGTTTATAGTGGTTTGAAGTTTACAGTAGTTTGAAGTTTATGACAGAGATAGATAGATAAATAAGTTATATAGATACACACACACACATACACACACACACACTCACTCAGACTACCTCGCTCACACACTCACTCAGACACACACACACACACTCTCAGAGTTTATGAGTTTAGAGTTTATAAGTGTATAAATTGATGAGTTTATAAGTGTACAAGTTTTTGAGTTTAGAGTTTATAAGTTTAAATGAGTTTAAGAGTTCAGAGTTTATTAATTTATGAGTTTAAGAGTTCATAAGTCTATGAATTCATGAGTTTATAAGTTAATTAGTTTATAAGTGTATGAGTTTAGTTCATTAGTTTAAATGAGTCTCATTGGCTAATATAGTATATAGAACGGCAGTTTAGTTTACTCTTCAAGGTGTTTAGATTTAAATTTTCGACATACACACACACACAAGCACAGACACACTCACTCTCTCTCACACACACACACACACACACACACTATCTCTCTCTCACACACACACTAACACACAGACAAGCTCATTAACTCACACACACACACACACACACACACACTCAGAGTTTATAAGTTTAAATGAGTGTGTACGAGTTTTTGAGTTTACACACACACACACACATAGACACACACACACACTCTCTCTCACACACACAATTACACTAGGTTGTTCTGGGTGGTTGTTATGCTGTTGCTAGGCGGTTGCTAGGGTGTTTTGGTGGTCGCTATGGTGTTGCTAGGGTGTTCTGGGTGGTTGCTATGATGTTGCTAGGTGGTTGCTAGGGTGTTTTGGTGGTTGCTATGGTGTTGCTAGGGTGTTCTGGGCGGTTGATATGGTGTTACTAGGTGGTTGGTAGTTGTCACAGATGGTTACTATGGAGTTTTTATAGAGTTCTTACTTAACTAATCGCTATTAGCATGTAGCTATTCACTGCTAGCATGTGTAGCATGTTGGAAGTGCTGTTTGCTAGCATGAGTCAAAAGAGCCAAACCTCATCTCTATACGATGTTCTGATACAGAGATATAGGTCTTGCAAAACGGTTGCTAGGGTACTCAAGTTTGGTTGCTATGGAGTTGCTTGGGAGCTGGGAGCTTTAAACTTAAGAAGTTTAAATTGGTTTGAAGTTTAAAGTAGTTTAAAGTAGTTTGAAGTTTATGATAGATATATAAATAAGTTAGATAGATACAAACAAACACACACACACACACACACACACACACTCACACAGACTACCTCGCTCACACACTCACTCAGACACACACACACACACACACACACTCAGAGTTTATGAGTTTAGAGTTTATAAGTGTACAAGTTTTTGAGTTTAGAGTTTATAAGTTTAAATGAGTTTAGAGTTCAGAATTTATTAATTTATGAGTTTAAGAGTTCATAAGTCTATGAATTCATGAGTTTATTAGTTAATTAGTTATTAAATTTAAGTTAATTAGTTTATAAGTGTATGAGATTAGAGTTTATTAGTTTAAATGAGTTTCATTGGCTAATATATATAGAATGGCAGTTTGAATTAGTTTTCAAGGGATTTAGATTTAAATTTTTGTCGGTTGGTGAGTTTGAATTTTTTTAGAATGCCCAATGTTAAGTCAATGGGAGTTTTTCCGAGTTTTGATCGTCATTTTTAGGAAAACCGTAAGTCCGATCAGTCTGAAAATAGATAGCACACTTAGTCAGAAAAGTTTGAGTGTCTGAGCCGAGTTTGGAGTACGTAGAGTTAAAGCTCTAGGACGAGTTTCATATAGAAATTTTAGTCTCAGAATAATAATAATAAGTTTAAATAGGATTTCAATATGTTGGCTCTCTCAAGCCAACTTAATAATAAGTTTAAATAGGATTTCAATATGTTGGCTCTCTCAAGCCAACTTAATAATAATAAGTTTAAATAGGATTTCAATATGTTGGCTCTCTCAAGCCAACTTAATAATAATAAGTTTAAGTACAATATCAGTAAGTTGGCTTTCTCAAGCCAACTTAATAATAATAATAATTATTATTATTATTATTATAAAATAAACAAACATAAGAACAAATACAAAAATATAAGTATAAAATATCAGGGCATTTATATGTATTTGAAAAGCTTTAATATTTGTATTGTTTTTATAAGCTTTTTATTTTGTGATCTCATGTTTGAAAGAGTTTCAAAATATATTGTTAGATCAGTGTTATAGAAGGCAATATACCGTAGGAGGTTTTCTTTTGAGTTATTCTTGTCTTATGAATATAAAATTTCGCCAAAATGATAAAAATATTAATTATATAATTTTGTTTTTCAGAAAAAAAAGGGTTTTTGAAACAAAGTAAAATGTCATGAGGGTCTAAATCAAGACATCTGTTCAATTTTTTTGTCATATCTATTTTAAAGTCAGTCCAAAAAGAAATTGAACATTTATTTTTATATTGCCCTTTTTCTGTCTTCAAGTGATGTGTTACAAAAAGTGCACTTATCACAAACAGCGTGAATATATCTACTAATGGTTGCATTTACAGGATAGCATCTATGAATAATTTTGTACATTACTTCTTTGACTTTATTAGAAATAATAAACTTATAGGGCATAGTCCAAATGTTGCGCCAAGATATACAATAAGGTTTAAGCCACTTTGATTTACATGGAGGACTGGATCCAACATTAAAGGAGTTTCTTATAAAGTTGTTATTAAAACCTTTATCAAATAAAGAGAGACCATTTACAAAGAGTTGAGGATTTTGTAAAGATGTATTATTGATATCTACATCTGAAAATTTGTTTAATATTAGTATGCCATTAGGAATAGCCTTAATTACTTTGTTAAATTCTTTTTCATTTACAAATAAACCATATTTTGAAATAAAATTAGGGTAGGTGTAAAATTGCCCATTTTTGTCAATTAGTTGGCTAACAATTAAAATGTTGTGTTGGACCCAATTCTCCATGTACAAAGATTTTTTATTATGAATGATATTACTATTGTTCCATATAAAACACCTACTGGGAGAAAAATTGTGTTTGTACAAAAGGGACCAGAAAAGTAATGTTTGTCGGAAGAGAACTAGTGCAGTTGAGTAAAGTTGGCAGTAAATTCACAGATTCGATTGTTGTATAACCATCAGGACAGCAGTGATGTGTGAACTGAATTTAGCAACAATACAGTGAATTACAGTAAAGATATGTTTCATAAAAATCATAAAAATTATACATTTACAATTGTATAAAATTTAAAATATATATTTTCCCAAAATAAGTGTTGTAGTATAACCTTCAGGACAGCAGTGATGTGTGAACTAAATTAGGCAACAATACAGTGAATTACAGTGAAGTTATTGAATATTTTCATAAAAATTATACATTTACAGTACAAAATAGGCCTATATATTTTACCAAAATAAGTGTTGTTGTATAACCATCAGGACAGCAGTGATGTGAACTGAATTTGCCAACAATACAGTGAATTACAGTGAAATTATTGAATATTTTTCATAAATAATAATCATAAAGAATATATGCAAAACGATATTTATACAAAATAAGTGTTGTTATAAAAAGAGGTGTCATTTGTGCAGTAACAACGTTTAGCTCACGAGTTATTGACCCGGGAAGTTCGAATCTGTGAATTTACTGCCAACTTTACTCTCAACTGCACTAGTTCTCTGAATCCGCAGTAGGTGATGCAGGGAGTCTTGTGATTGGTTTTCAAGCCAGCCAATCAGAATTTAGCAGTCTCATCTCTGATTGGCTGGAATTATGGCATATTGTAACGCTGGGTTGTGTTGAGCAAGCGAGCCGTCTGCGCTTAGAGAGCGCTCACGGCTGGTATGAAAGGAGCAAGAAAGTGAAACTTTGCACACGCGAAAGAGAACGTCCGCGCACATCCAAATACTTATTTTAAATGCAAAATTGATTTTCGTTCGCTCGCAATATTTTCTTATCTGCGAGACGAACATTTCTCCGCAAAACTCAGTTCACGCGCGTGCGAAATGCCCTTTTCCACGCTCAAAATGTGATCTTGCGCGCGCAGAATTGTGACCGAAATCTCACCCCATATTCAACCAGATCCATGTCCTTTTTATATGTTACCACAGAATTGATCACTGGAACAATGAAAAAGAAAGATTGGTTCTTATAACAGAGAGGTACGTATGTCATCATTGAAAATGATGTTTAATACATTCGTAGTAGGAAACCAGTCCTGAATGAGATGCTGTTGCTATGTTGTAGGTCTCTGTTGGTGTGCAAATATGACTTCATAAACCTCCAGTGTCACCAGGTCATCAGAATTTCCTTGAACGCTGTGGACACAATCTCTATTGGCGAGTTTGAGTTTCCTCCAAAATCCCTCAACAAGTAAGACACTTTCGTTCTCAAGCATTTTTGGCCCAGTATAGCTGCTCAACATCTAGACAAATATCTTTTTAGGGATTTTGTTAATCACCCAAACATTGTTACAAACTACACTGCCCGGACAAAAAAAAATTGGATTTAAATAGGCAAATGCTTTATAGTCTATGATTGGAACATTATTGCAGTGATTATTATGTTTCTAGCATGTTATATGTTTGGCACTGAGTCGAGACCTTTAATGTCAATACAAGATCTTGACCAAAAATGTATGCACCTCTTGATGGAAAAACATCACAACATTTATTTCCATCAAGAGGCGCATACCACGGAATATGGCCATGTTGCGTCTTCCTACATGGTTGTTTAAAAAATGAAAAGATACACACTCCATCAATTAGGGTTAGAAGAACTGTTGCCAAACATATAACATGCTAGAAACACAATAACCACTGCAATAATGATCCAATCATTTACTTTTTGACAAATAAGCATTTGCCTATTTAAATCCAAATAGCGAGATTTAGGTAGTATTATACTGCAGGATAGTAGTATGATCAGATGTGTGTGTGTGTGTGTGTGTGTGTAGGAGAGAGGGAACGGGAATCCGTGTCCAGTGGGATAAGCGACCAAGACCTTCGTTCATAAATCGCTGGAACCCCTGGTCCACTGACATACCCTTCGCCACCTTCACTAAACACCCCATGGCACACGCAGATGAAAAGGTGGCTTCCCTTTGCCAGGTAAATGTGCTTTAGTACTAGTGCTGTCAAAAATTTTGTCCCACCCCATACATATCAATTCTGAAATGTTTGAAACGGTTTCAATACTCCTCTTCCACATTATTGATACACTGATATCAGCTCAGCTGCGTTCTCACTTTCTCCTCTCTCCAATATCGAACTGACAGTAGTGTTGTCACAATACCAAAATTATTGTTTCGATACCGATACCAAGTCAAGAATTGCGATACGTTTCCTGAAAAGGGAGAAACACTCTCAAATATCATTGCTGTGCTTTATTTTAAAACTGGGACAACATTCTAATCATATAACACACTAATAAATGAACATATGAACAGCAGATATATTAAACATTTGAACAAAATATGAAATATAAAAATATAAAAAATAAATTAGAGCAATGACATTCAAGGTAAAAAAATGATAAATTTAGCAGCATTATCTCAGTTATCATAAGAAACACAAGTTACCGGTAATAACTTTATCTTGATTATGAACTTTCAATAAAAATATGAACAGCGATTATATTAAACAATGTTTAATATTGGTAACATATGATAAGCCTCATTGGTGATATATTTGACATATGGAGAGAGTTGTGGAAGGCCTATACTTCATGTTAAACATAAATATATAGCAGCAAAGACAACGTCGGCACTGCAGTGTTGACGGCAAAATAGGCTACAGAATATTTTGTTCTGAGGTGCAATATTTGAAAATCGATAATATTTTTTTAAATTACATTTATATCTGCATTTATGTCAAAACCTAGACTTTCAAACATCAAAATGTCATTTATTAACATGCATTCGTGTCAAAGTGACATAGAAACATCTTTTCCTATTCTATTTTGCCTGGAAACAATTCCAACACGCTTGCGTGTCGCGTGAAAAATAGGCGTAGGTTTAATTCTAGCGTGTCACGCAGGCAGTGCTAGCTCTTAACATGGGAGCTGAAATAAAAACGGCCTTACAAATCTGGAACGCGGTCATTCTTAGAAGTATCGATACTAATAAATTTAGGTATCGTGACATTTTTAATTTCCAAGAATCGCAATACTTTTGAAGTATCGGTGCACCGTGCAACACTAGCTGACACACACCTCAGTGTATTTCAATTAAATTAGAGGTCGACCGATAGTGAATTACCGATAACTAGGTTGGCCACGCTGGCCGATTAATAACCAATTAATAAACCGATAGTTTGTAGAAGGGATACTGAATGAAAACAAACATAACACATAAAATAGTGCTGCACTTTATTACAAAAACAATGGTGACAATGTTGTCATCTGAACGCAAAGGAAAAATGTTTCTGTTTTTAGTACATCACTGTTGTGTAAATGTACCATTAATCTCAGATGCTAAAAATCGTTCAGTGTGCTCTTCATACTATATGCATAAGAAGTCAGATAAAGATTTATTTTCTCTCTTTCAGCTTGAGAATTTCAAGACCCAGCTCATCCAGGCGGTGAAAAAAGCCCATAAAGAATTCCCCATCCCGGGACGAGCCAATGGCGTGCTGATACTGGAGCGGCCACTCCTTATCGAGACTTACCTGGGCATCATGTCCTTTATCAACAATGAAGCCAAACTGGGCTACGCCATGACAAGGGGAAAAATCGGCTTTTAACTACTGAATTCTCTCTCCATCTCTGTCATCCTCCAGTCAAGTGCTGTTTTTGAGTGATACTGCGTCACTTGAGTATGTGAGTTGAGTACATACTTGTTTTATTGTTTGGATGTATATAGCGTGTGAAATGTGCCAGGCAGTAAGGCATGGTCACTGCGACAGGATGTGCCTAGATGAACCTGATGCCAATCTACGTGCCCTCTTCTCTATTCACAGTTAGTAAAACAGCCTTTCTAATGTGGTTGAATGGTTTGGAGAGGCAGTTTGTGTCTGTTTTATGGCATGCTTTGATGACCATTTTTAACAAATATTGTGGCAGCCGATTAGTTTGTAGGTTGACTGAATGACTTCAGGAAGTCTTTTTCAATTTAGATCCGCTGAGGGTTCACCTTACCCCCCGCTCTGCTGACTTTCTTAGGGGGCGTTTAGATAAGACACTTTCTTGCATTGGAAAACACCTAGACTGTGTGCACTGGAATGAAACGCAGTATGCTAAAAAAAAACACACACAAGATGCGATGCAATGAACAAAGACATCCATGCATGTGTATGACTATATACTGCAGTAAAAAAAAAAAAAAAAAGCGTTTTACCAAGCGAACAGTCAAACAGTTAAAGCACAGTTTGCTAATTAAAGCATTGTCGCGCCGAAAATATAAACAATAAATTATAAAAACTTTCTGACCTCAGGGTTAGGGCTAAGACTTGTTGCGTTCAAGATGTTGCATTCTGAACATTTACTTTTAAATATAGGATTTCCAGTTGCGATGAATGATTATTCCTGCAGGTTTTGTGCTCAGCGCATCACTGATCTATATAAGTGGCCCTCTCATAAAGCTGCCTCTCAAACAGCTTGCCAATACCAAACTGACTTCAACGGTCAAAGACATACACAATTATGTCAAAATGCCTGTCTTGCTGGGTATTCAGGTAAACAGTCACAGTATATTGGACCAGTGCATTAGCTCTTAAAGTGACAGCGGCCTAATAAACCTGCTGCTTTCTGTCATGTTAATAAAAAGGAAAAAGAAAAAGAAAATCACTCGCTGATCTTGACTGAATAACTTTTGTAACTTTAATTGTGAGCATTAATTTGTCTTTAATTTTTACAATGAAAACTATCCAGTGTTGTTTTATATTTGATTCATTTAATTTCTGAAATTTTTCTTACCTGAATACTGTTAGATCCACCTGAAAACTTAAAGCCATGTTTATTTCATTTCTCTCTTTATTCTATTGTCTTTATTTGTGCTAACGCTTTTTTTTTTTTATTACTGATGTTTTACATCTCTTTTCCCCATAAATCTAGTTCAACAATTCAAATAAAGCCTTCCTGTGCTGTGTATAATCTATTACAACAAAATTAACAAAATTATCAGAAAAAAAATGATCTGTATGGGGGTATATATGGCAGTTTTTCACGTGGTATCGAATATTGATATTTTTTTAAAGGGACATTGTGTAGGAATTTCTCCCATCTAGTGGTGAAATTGTATTTTGCATTCAGACGAATAATGCTCTCCAGCGCCTCGCTTTTTCAAATGCGTGTTGCATCTACGGTAGCCGTTACGTACCATAAAGCTATGACAGTATGTCTTTTAATAGCACTTCATCGAGTTATACTGTCTGTCTATATAATAAAGTACACAACCAAGCAATAAAAAAAAAGCTTGTAATTAAGACCGTAACATTGACTTACCTGTCGAGAAGAAAGCAGGCAACTTCAGCGTCTCTTTTGAAAGCTTTCTCCTGCATCAGCTATCCCGACATTAACCCTTGTTTTTTGTAATCTCCGGTCACGTTTCGTTTTTACGGTCTACTTTGGACTTTTTCGACGACGAGGACTCCTTATCCTGTGACTAACCGTACAGTGCAGCCTTTTAAACTTGCCGCGGCAGTGACAAGCGCCTCTCACTGCTCTGCTCCTCCGCTTCTGCTGGCTTCAGTCACGTGACGCTGGCTCTGAACGAAAACGCGTTGTGGAAACGCGTTGGCCTAGTACTTTTTGTCCCTCTCTGCTATTATAGTTTTTCAAGATGGCAGAACTACAGGGAAGCCTAAGTGGACCTACCCGTCCCATGTATATAAAGATAATAAATTCTTCGTTTACGAGGATAAGTCAGATCATTGGCAGAGGTATTTGTACACCATTGAGGACATATTTAAGAATAAAAATATTGATTTTAGATAATAAAATACCTAAAAAACTACACATTGTCCCTTGAAGGTATTGTATCGAAGTTGGAAATTCCAGTATCGTGACAACACTGCTATATAATAGGAAGTATTCGATTTCATGCGCAGTGTAAATGATCGGAGAATCCGGCATACGTCACCACATCGTTTTCACTTGAAGCTCCAGTTGTATTTTTATTAAACATTGCAAGGTCAAAAACAATTGTAAACATTGCAATATGCATGGATGGATTGTTTACAATATGGTTTATAACATTAGAGAATAGGGTGAATTTTCATCTCAAATTTAAATACTATTAGAGTTTTGGAGATTCGTCAATTTTAAAGTGGTTTACTTCATTCATGAAACACAACCAGAATTATTTTTTTTATTTTTTATTTTTTTTTACTTTAATTTCGCAATTGATCATAAATAGTTTTTACTAATTATTTTGATGGAAATTCATTGTGTTTATTTCATGAATGGGGTCCAGTGTGACTAAACAGGTTTCAAAGCTTGTCATAGAAAAACTGCATGCCTTCTGAACAGCACTACTGTCAAATTAAAACCAAGGTTTGCATTATGTAAAATGTATTTATTTTATTCTGTACTGCAGTGCTATGATAAGGTGTGAAACTCTTTGAATAAAGGCGGTTTGGGGATCACCCATATATATATATATATATATATATTATTATTTAGTCTTTTAAGTCTAAACCCATATACCTTTTCACAAAAAAATTCACATTCAGTAGCATCTGCTTATGCCGTCTTCGCAAAATGTATTTTCACAAAGAAATGCTTGGGTCATATTTCACCTGCAAATCAAGTTAAAAAAAAACTAAATGTTTTGCACACAGACGGTTACGCTCACTTCTCATTAATGTAATGTGTAACAAATTATTTAAAATAATTCTATGTGGACACAATAATTAAAAATCAGATCTTTGCAAACAAAATGATCTCTTCAGAAAAGTCTGATTTAATTTGCTTGGAAAACCATGTTTTATCTGATTTTTAATTATTGTGTGCGCACAGAATTAATTTCAATATTAATAAAAAACATGGTAAGATTGATAGAAGACGTGTATTATTCTCAAATGTGTCCACAGGAAGCACCTGCCTGACACTTATTTTCACACTCGAAATGTTCAAGTCCCGTGGCTGCATATTTCAAAGTGAATTTCCGGTCTTATTGTGGCTACTGTAAACTCCATGAATGTACAACTGTTACATGTTACACTCGTTTTTGTGTGCTTTATTGATTATTCATGCCTTATTTCTTCAAACTTAATGTAGACAAGTTGGTTGTGCCCTTCTTAGGTTACAGAAAACATGGATGAGACGACATTTAAAGCTAAAATGAAGTTATGCTTTTCATTTTTAACTAAGGCAAATAGATAAGCTGTTAATTCCTCAGGTGATGTTGGTCAACAGATTGGCTTTAAAAAACATTCTGACCATGAAGAGCGATTACGGGTTCAGAGTATTTTTCATGCTTATGCACTTTTGTTGGCCAATGTCTGTTTGCTTTTTTGCTATGCATAAAGAAATCGTGGTATCCTTGTTGAAATGAAATATCTTGTTTGTTTGTTTGTTTTTAAACAGGCACCATATACAGTATATATTTTGTTTTAATGTAATGCAAAGTTGTGCATGAAGATTATGCCTGCAACTTAATAGGTGTCAAATTTGTAGATCATAGCCACAATTCACCAAAATGTAAGCACTTTTCCCTCTGTTTAAAAGCATGTCTTTTTTTTTTCAAGTGATCAATTATTTGATTATCCATTCAACCATGTTATTAATTTATAATACTGTTTCTATCACCCAAATAAAATCTCGCTCTGATCTCTTCCCCCAAAGTTTCTGTTCAAAAATTGTTTTAATTTAATCATTCTGGATTTACCTAATTATTATTTTTATTTTATTTTATTTATGTAATATAAACATGCTTTAAGCTTTTGTGGTTATTTTAATGCATTTCATTAGTTGGGAGTCTCATTTTTTTCAAAATAATTTTGTTGAATCTCAACCTGGCAAGAACAACAAAAAAAAATCAAAAGATTTTGATGACAATTAAGCACAATTCCACACAAATTGTCATTAATGGGATGTAAAAATAAATAGAAATAATTGTTTACAGTGTCCTTGTTTCACATTATATGTAGATCCTGTAGTGCTAACTATAAATTATGCATAATCACATGCAACTAAACCCTAACTCAAACACCAATCCTTAACCCTATAATAAGTACATGTATATTAATCAGTACTTAAATGTATAATTACATTATAACACGGACACTTTAAAATAATGTCACTTTTAAAATAGTTTTAAACGACACTTTAAAATAAAGTGTAACCTATTTTTTTTTTTTTTTTTTAAGTATTTATACATACAAGTGGTATTTACTCTATTGCTGATTTTGATTAAATTCTTATTTAATTTTTTAGATATATAACAGTAATCCTTTAGTAGTCTATTACAGTAATAAGAAACATCACTAAGCAAAACCTTGAGGTAAAACATCCAGACAATATTCAGAGTAATAAGCATTTTTGTAAAATGTTCTTGCCAGGTGTTGTGAGACTAACTTGTGATCTCTGTAAAAGAAAAACAATTATGGGAAACATCAATGTAGAAAACTTTATTACAAATAGATCTAAATTTTATAAAAATAATTCTAGTTTTGAAACATTTTCAGGAAAAACAATGAAATACAACAGACATTATTGTCATGAAGCAAAAAGGCTTCACATTCACAACAACTCACATTCATCTAAAAATCACAGCAAATCTAAAGTGACAGATTAGACTTTTGATTGTACGATACACTTGGTCCTTCACAGAGCATGTGTAACATCTGTTTAGCTTGTCTAAGGCCATAAGAAGCAGATCTGAGTGAACGCAGTTCATTCGCACCAGGTTGGTGCGGTAGAATCACACATATCTGATCAATATTTTACTCATAGCATTTGCTGTTTTGACAATCAACATTTTGTGTCAAGATGAAAATGTAATAAAGACCCTACCTGAAACCCACTAGAAAGTGCTGAGGTATGTTTGCAGACACAGTGTTTTTGTCTAGAGTTCTTTGGAGATCAGTCTCTCAGTTATATTGTAGAAACAGACTCTTGGGAGTGTGATGAAGTGCTTTGGTTTATTTCTCCTCCTCTGTTTCCATGTAACACAGGCAGAGCTGCTCTTTAGAGAGGAGGATGAGTGAGCTGCCACTGCAGTGCCAAAATAGAGACTGTACCTGGAAACTGCCTGTGAGGAAACAGAGAAGAAGTTAGACTTATCCACACAACTTCCTTTTATGCAAGCAGCTTCCTGTATTGCTTAAGGGCAAACGCATTTCCTAAAACAACTATATATGATCAAAAGTTGTAAAAAAAAAAAAAAAGGCTGATTATACTCAAACCGGTGTCTGTTATGTGTTATGGCAGATAATACAAATATAAAATGTCACCAATAACTACTTTGTCTGCATAAATTAAACACTATAAAATAAAATCAAACATCTGAAATTCTACAAGTATACTTAGGCATCACAAAAAAATATATATTTATTTTGAGATGTTAAAGATTATAATAAATTCTAATAATAATTATATATATATATAATAATAAAATGATTTAGATAAAGCATGTATAATTAAATATCCAATATTCAAGGATACCAAATAAAATCAACCAACATTTTTATTGATTGTGGTGATTAATAAATTAAATGAAGGAACATTTTCATCATGCTGGCTTTGTTGGTATTTTATAAAGCATTAAGCAACGAGAGGTTGTACATAACAGTGATTTTTCCATGGTTAATGGGCAAAAACATCCGCATCTTTTGCGTCAGTGGAAATTTACCATCCTATGTTCATCCACAACTCCATGTGGTGAGACGTGTGAAATATATCACATCATCGAAAACATGAGAAATCATGAGAGTTCGTCTTCAGGATTTTGTGACAGGTGCAGTACAGACTCATTTAGTTTATGATGCTGTGACATAATGCCACTAATATTCTGGGGAAAAAACTGCTAAATAAATCTTGTCATGGAGAAATATTTATAAAAAAAATAAAATAATTATATATGCAAAAAATGTATATGCAGTACAATATATATTTAAAGCAGGCAAATTTACTGACAACTAGCAGGTTTGGCATAAAGTTCATTTTGGACAATATATGTGACCTTGGACCACAAAACTAGTCTAATGGGTAATTTTTTTTTTTTTTAATTGAGAATTGTACATCATCTGAAAGCTGATTAAATAAGCTTTCATTGATGTATTGTTTGTTAGGATAGGACAATATTTGTCCGAGATAAAATTATTTGAAAATCTGGAATCTGAGGGTGCAAAAAAATCGAAAAATTGAGAAATCGGCTTTAAAGTTGTTCCTTTATGTTATGTATTGTACATTTTTTATATATTTAAAGGTGCATTGCGCAACATTTCATGTTAAAAATACCCGTTTTTCTAACCCATACATGCTTAAACAATTGCCTGATGGGCTGAATGAGCCCTTCTATGATCACTGCGATTGCCTCTATAATCCTGTACAGTAAAATAAATAAGAGGGATTCGGGTCGGAATCGACTGGGCGTGACGTCATGCGCGTTCACGCTCACCTGGCTATGTCTGGCAGGTTTGTGTATTCGCCGCCATTATCCGCATCAGCGAAGACAACTCAAGCGACTTTTGCAAAAGTAGAAGATGGATTCAAAGAGACCGGCTTCTAGTTCATCCCAAACCCCAACGTAACCGCGTGCACAACTCTGGTTGCAGTTTCGTGTGTCGCCAGAAGGGGGCATAGTTCTGCAAAAACTCAGAGACTTGCGCAATGCACCTTTAAGGTGGGAAATTTACAAAATATCTTCATGGATCATGATCTTAACTTAATATCCTAATGATTTTTGGCATAAAAGAAAAATCGATAATTTTGACCCATACAATGTTTTGTTGGCTATTGCCACAAATATACCCGTGTGACTTATGACTGGTTTTGTGGTCCAGGGTCACATATATATATATATATATATATATCTTCTAACGGTGCTATTTGCTTTATTATAACACACAGAACTGTAAGTGTTGTTTAAGCAATAGTGTAAAAGCTTGTTTGAAAGTAATGTTGAGTCAAGAACTGTGGTGAAACTGGATCCATACCTTCAACTGGTACATTCACAGACACACAGCCAGCTGGCGACCACAGATACACTTTGGTGTTTCCGGTGCAGAGCGCCAGCCGGGGTCTGCGTGGGTCCCAGACAAAGCAGCGCACAGGACCTGTCTGTTCCAGGACGGCCAGCAGACCGAGTCTCTGCATGTCCCACACCCACAGGCTCTGAGGCATGTTATCTGACAGAAGATGGACACAGCGTCAGCATCTCAATGACAACACGAGCCTATGAAGCACAGTTGTTAGGACATCTGAATAGGAAGAGTAAAGTCTGTTTAATGCAGGGGAATTTCCCAGGAAGCCAGGGCACCAAATGGCTCTGAAAACCCGACTCAGGTTGGCACTGGCAGAATGTAATGCTTCTCATAATGGCTATTGTTGCCAAATGGAACAAGGGGCATGAAAATTGAGATGAACTACACAGAAAGATAGAAAGGAAACGTTTCTGTGAATTTTAAAATTGTCTCCGGGCCTGGAAAACTAATCAAGAAAATCGTAAAAAGTAGTCAAACCTTTTTAAGGCAAGACACTACAGGCAAAACCACTGTTTTTTCAGGCACTGGTCAATTTTGAGATTGTGCTGTTTTTGCTTCTTTCAGACTAGTGAAAAGAAAACATCCAAAATATACATTTATGTGTTTATCCTATTACACTTTATCTGTCTGCATCTCAGAATTGCGTGATATAAAGTCATGATTGCAAGTTATAAAGTCAGAATTGCGAGATATAAACTCGCAATTGTGAGAAAAAAGTCTGAATTGTGTGATATAAACTCGCAGTTCTGACTTTTTTCTCACAATTGCGAGTTTACATCTTTTTTTCCGCAGAATTACGAGATATAAACTTGCAATTGTGAGATAAAAAGCCGCAGTTATCTTTTAAAATGTTTTATTCTGTGGCAGAAACAAGCTTCCATATATAACATTAACCTGATATGTATTGAACATTTTATTCCTAAAAACGGTGAAAAAGAAATTCTGGCTGTTGAGTTTTTTCTGATTTTTTGAGTGATTTAAAGAGATTTCCAAAATCCATTCTGTAAAAAACGTCAACTTTAATGTGTCGACAAAATGAAATAATACATTTTAAACCTGGCTCTATTAAATGTTCAGATTTCTATTCTGAAAATGTATGCAAATTAGTGCATATTTAATTAGATAATGCCTCATATTTGAACAAAACATTTCAGAAAACTTGTAATGCAAAACAACTGTCTTAATGTACTGTGATTAATCAACTAGGGAAAGTATAGTTATATCTATTAGTTACATTTTGTAAATTAGTTACATCTGTAGTGTCTTGCCTTGAGTGAATATATCTGTAGTTATGCCACTCTTATCACTCTTTGTGATCTATCAATGTGTAAAAATCTGCACGTATTTATCCAAGTCATGGAAATTCATCGGTTGAAAGGTGGGATCCCTGCTTGGTTCACATTCAGGACTCATGATTGTTTCATGAATCCACTACACACACAGCCTCACCATTCTTCGTAGCAAGGTAGCGATTATCAGCACTGAAAGCCATAGCAGAGACGCCGATTTTAGGGTTGGCACGGTCCGGATCAGGCTTGATTACTGGCACCTGGGTTGGCAGCTGTGTGATCTCATCTGAAACAAGGTAATGAAGTCTATCTGATCAAAATGTAATAGCATTATTTTCACAGTTTATTTGTATTTGCCCACCTCTTTCACGTATGCTAACAGATTGTGTGCATTCATGCTTAAAGCATATTTTACAATTGTGTAGGTTTCTTACACCAACCACTGTCATATCTTCAATGTTGGGGAAAGTAGCTTTTAAAAGTAATCCATTACAATATCACATTCCTCCCTAAAACAGTAACTAATTGCGTACTTAGTTACTTTTTAATGGAAAGTAATGCCATTTCTCTCAACATGGGTACAGGAGAGGTGTCAGTCAATAAATGGGAAAAGCATTACTTGTATGAAAAAGTAACTCAGATATTTTGTTGCAAATTTAAAAGTAATGTGTTACTTTACTAGTGACTTGAAAAAAGTATCTGATTGCGTAACTTGTGATGCATTACTCCCAACGCAGCATATCTTGATTTTTAATTACCATTTTCCAACTTCTCAATGATCAAAAACATGCACTCCAAAATCTATATAATAAATCCCAACTTTATTAATTCTGAGAATAAAGTATTAACAATAACAACAGTATATATATATATATATAATTTATGCTTACTGTGCTCAGAAATGACAAGAGCTATCCAAAATTGCTACAAAAAGCTCCAATCTGATTGGCTTGCTTCTACAAAAAATCTGTGGTTAAAAAATGAAGTAACAAATGATGATGTTACGCGGTCTAAATACTAATTATCTATATATTGCATCTTGTAAATGCACATCTAGGCTACTAAAAATAATAGTGTAACATAGTCTTAGGTCAATGACCAGAATCTAGTATAATGTATGTATTAATAAAAATAGAAAATACATTTAATTAATTTTTAGTTCTAAAGCTTTAGTACTATTTGTTGTACTTAGCCTGGCTAACGTCAGACCTCGTCTCATTGAGACGTGGTCTGGGAACCACATGTTCATTTTCTCGTATTTGAGGCGTGGTTTACGAATGCCCAGAGCCGTTTATTGGGCGCTACGAATGTCTATCAAATGCGCCTGTACGTAGCTCATAGCCAATCGTTTCAATTATACCAGATGACGTATGTAGAGCGACAGAAATTCGACGAGGAAGAAGACGAAATAAACTTGCGTTCTAAACTACTTAGAACACTATCTAAGGCTGCATCGAAAGGTAACTTCGCGTCTGCTGCCATGTTGGATCCATAGATATAAACAAACTGCTTCGGTGTGTCGCATAGACGTCGTCATCGTCTTGCTGCTCCCTCTCCCGTTCTGTGATTGGTTCCCTTTTTGAGGGGAAAATCTGGTCCATGGTGTCCAGGCTGCCTAGCAGTGTGAATAAAATCGCGCTGCGCGCAAGGCAGCATGGGGAAACCCAGGCTATGTTGTACTACCTTTAATTTTCAAATAATCACTGAATTTACAATAAAATATGTAAGGGTTAATGCCCGACGAGATGTCCATTGTCAGGTATTAATGGACGACGGCGAGGCGTGAAGCCCATTAATACCTGACAATGGACACCTCGAAGGGCATTAACCCGCTTATACCATGGTCACTTGCCAAATAACACATTTTTAAAACATTAGTTTATATTTTAATTCGTTTTACAATCGAAATCTAAAGTTTTTACAAACAATAACTTGGTTTCCCTGGTTACGCCTGACGGTTTATTTACTAGGTGTCCTCTATCACTTTTTAATGGACACCCTGCAGCCAATCAGAATCGAGTATTCACCCAGACCATGGTATAAATTCTGTTAATATTCTGCCCCCCCCCCCCCAAAAGGATATCTTTGGTACTGTACCATGTAAATTGTCTTTGTTGTGATTGACTAACCTTAGCATATAACCTCCTCAAGTGGCTGAATAGGTGTTGATTTATAAATGACATGTGATATACGTACAGCAGGGCTCAACGTTAAGCCTTGTCATATGTGCTTGTCCTTCAGACAAGTAAATCGGTCATTCACTTTAAAAGTAAAAAAAGTAGCTTTTCCTGAAAAAAGAGAATTTTTTTGTGTTGTAAATATAATTTATTCTGAAGCAATATTCTCACATCAGTGTTCTGTCAGCACTGGCATATTTAAATCTGCCTATTTGTGATATTTACCCAGAGGTAGGGGTGTGACGAGATCTCGTTATTAAAATGTGCAGAGATTTCTCGTAGAAGTGAAAAGCTGTCTCGCGATATCGCCATGATGGAGCGTGAGGGTGAAATTAGCATATAATATGCCACCGCTACGAGTACATTACCTCCACTGTCGTTTTGCTTTGTGTGCTGAAATCAGAGCGATGTAATGTGATCAAATCAGAGTCATTCTCGTGTTTTGGTGATTCCCTAGTCATTTTTTTTGTTTTTGACGTTTTAATTGGGCTACTTGTCCGGCTGGGCAAGTAAAACTCTCTTTCACTTGCCCCTTCAAAAAATCCACCCGTCCCACTCCACAAGCGTTAATGTCGAGCCCTGTACAGTTTGCTCAAGTTTACGATACATGACAAAACGTTTCAATAAATGTTCAAGATGGACTGGAGAGAGCTTTGCATTGTGAATGTGAGAGCTTGTCTACACATAGTACAACATACTCATCATTTTAAAAGAGTAAAGAGATCGGGGGCTTAGAATGATTGTAACATGAGATCTCCATTGCTATGACGTTGATAAGATTTATGTAGTGTATCTGCAGACCTTCGTCAATAGTCCAGCAATAGAAATAGTTACTTATTCTTAATGACCTGCCACCAAGTGAAATCTCTGGTGTCCACCGAGGCAGTGCTGTCAGCATAGCAGGTAATATTAGTGCAAACACCCTCCTTACAGCAGGAACATACTGTAGTTTAACTACCAAGAACTGTACACAAGATTAATGAAACTTACACTTGCTCTGTGTGCTAAATAGGGAATTATCCACAGTCAGCTGATGAATAGAAAGATCTTCACTGCCCACAACAGGTCTTCTCTCCACTTCCTTAAATACAACCTAGGAGAAAAAAAACGAAAAAAAAAAAAACAGTATTCGATTATAAAAAAATGACTTTTTTCTTATTGAAAAAGTCTAAAATGTTAAACTCATAAAATCTAACATTTTCATAATGGTCTAGTTTGTGCAACCTAGGGCTTGTTGAAAAAAAAATATGCATGTGGCGACAGTTCTGCAAAATTATATTACATTGCTTTGCATGTACTGTGACGCTTTCAAAGTGAAATGTCCAGCGAGTGGCGCGAAAAGTGTTTTCAGTTTTATCTGAAACAGATGAACGTGAACGTGAATCTGGCAACATTTTATTATGTTGGTTGCAAACAAGTTTACCATGTCAGAAAAGTCATACATATGAAGCTGGTTATGTGATGCAAATGTCAAAATGTATTATGACACAAATCATGCACTATGGTAAAAGTGGTTTGAGGTCATAACATAGTATTGTGCAAGGAACACATGAAAATAAGTCTTTATTAATCGATCAACCGCACCTAGTTATAGGGATGTTTATGAACTTTTGCAAAAATATAGACAGAGACATTTTCCAATGAGTTAAGGCCATCCTTAAAAATATTTTGGTTTGCAGTAACAGCAAAAAAAAAGAAAAAAAGGGTCGGTAGGTCGGTCTATATTTTTTTATATAAAAAAAAATAATATAAAAAAGTATATATTTTTTCATTTAAAAAAAAAAAAAATCAGGGTCGGTGGGGGGGGGGTGGGATGACATTTTTCACCTATGTCTAAGGGCTGTTTACACCAGGCCACTTCATGCGTTTTCTTAGCCTGGCAAGCCAGACCTACATCAAGATGTTAGGTCTGGAAACTCACCATAGACATGCTCAATCCGAGGGGCGGGATAAACGGCTGTCTTTCAAATTCCCTCTGCACGCAATAGGACAGCGCTACAACCAACCAGAGCGTTTTCCCAACAGCTGAGCTAACGTTAGATGATAGATTCAACTTTTGCCATATCTGACAGGCAAAAAAAAAGCATTTCTAAACAAACGTGTCGTAAATACTTCACCTTTGGCTTATAGTCAGAAGTTACGCTGTTTGCGTAGATCACGGAGCAAGCAGTGACAACCGCGCCCACTACGGTCACATATTATGACGGTCACAGAATCTGGTGTAACACCGGCAAAACTACGAACACATCTTCCTTTTTAAAGAATGACTTAAGTGCCGTTCTCTGCTCTTTTCTCAAAGAAAAACTTAACTCCAAGTCCTCCAGAGTCGCGGCCAAAGCCGATTCGAAAGACTGTTCGCCAGCACGCCAGGGAACCGTCACATCTCTGTCGTCATTATGTTAAGCCCGCCCCGCCTACTCTATACGCGTTGTGATTGGCCTGACCCAATTTGGGTTTTTGCAGCTAGAAGGTCTATTGAGAGTGTCTAGAGTCTAGACCAAGCGGCAACCTCCTCGTCTCTCTCTTGAAACCAACACGGAAGTGAGTTAAACTGCAATTCGTTGACTGGCCGCTTGGCCTGGCTGCAGAAGTGAGTCAAATCTGTATCTCCCCCATGTTAAAATTACCAACTTTACAGCAGAAAAAAATATGTTTACAGCCTGGATCTCTATGTGGCTTTGGTCTATACAGCTAATTTTGCCCTTCATAACAACTGTGAGGGGGGTGAATTATTTTATAACTCGTCCGTTTAGTTGATTAATATTTAAATTTAAGGGTGTGGCCAGTGGCCACTTGAGTGACAGATGGATTGCCGCTGTCGGTGCTAGCCGTTTGTCTGCTGTTACTAGCCGTCACTTCACCTCAGCAAATGTTGCTGCTGAACTTGCCATCTCTGCAGTGTTTGTGCTTTTTTTCGGGATTATTTCATACAATTTAATACTTGGGTACAAAGCCCACGTCTTTGGATTCCGTCGTTACCGTTCGAGAGAACAACCAGCGCTGTATTTCAGTTGTTTTCCTCCGTGAACCTGCACTAATGGATGTCTGACAATTTCGTTGCTTTTTGGGGTTTTCAAATTTAAAACGTCAATAAATACTCGTTCGTTCTGCTCTCACGGAACAGATGGATTATAATATGCTTATGTACCGTCAGATGAAATCATGCAGGCGTCGGCGCTTTCTCCTTCCATGCAATAAATGCACATGAATGAGCGCGGATTTTCTAGCGCATTTACTTGCACTTCAAAGGCAATATATCTATGGTTTAACCGATTTGAGAGACGGCCAAAATCAGAATTTAAAATGGACTGAATAAGCTCTCTACGAACTTGAGCAATGCCGCGCTGACGGACCATGAAAGAGTGACGGACATGTATGCACATAAATCACTGTCACACACAAACACTCTCGAAGTAATACACAGTCTCACTTGTAGCCATGTCTTTTAACTATTATAATATTTCGAAGGGCAAAAATAGGAACGTTTAATTGGCTTTACATCATCAGCTAACTCGATCACGTCGAGCTAGGTGATTTCAGATAGCCAGGCCAGGCTCCTCAGCTCCACTCACGCCCCGCCTGTTTGTCTATTTTCTGTTATCCGGGAGTGACGCAAGGCCAAGATGGCGACGGCCGGCTCCGCCCACTTTAGGCTTCAAAAATGCTCTTCAGAAACCTACGGGTGACGTCACGGACACTACGTCCATATTTTTTTACAGTCTATGGTCTAGACCCACCTGGCTGCAAAATACATTTTGCTGCCGCTAGGGTGCGTCTAGATTTCTAGGCTAGCGTTTTCTCAGATCGGATTGCAATCTGATTTATCAAAACGATTCCATTTACACCTGGTTACATAGGCTAAATGTGTGTTGTTTTTTTGCGGATATAAATCCGATCTTCAATTACCGCTATATGTAGATTTAATGGAGTGCACGTCACCGAAAGCAACAGTTATGACTACATTATTTTATTGATCATCAGCTAAAATTTCTGAATCAAAGCCCGCAATAAGAGAAAGCGGAAACAGCCCTGGTAAGATCATTTCGTTTCTTTACATTTAATGATGATGATTGTGTGTTAAGCGTCAGCGACTTACTTTCACTTTGATTTGCGATAGTTTGCACGTTGATGCTCAGCTTCTCATCTGCGGCAATGCGTGTTGCAGTAGCGTCGTCATATCTGACTAAAACATGACATATCGCCTATAACACGCTCTCGCATGTTTATTTTTTAATATACCATATTCAACAACATATAAAAATGAAATAATCTTTAGAGTAAAGCCGCAGCCATCATTACCAAGCGCGAACCATTGACAGTGAATGAAACGAAGCAAACTTAGCTTGCAGGCAGTAGTGTGACATGCGTTAACGGTTAACCAATGGTGTAAACATAATCATAGATGATGCGCCACAGGTTTTTATTTAAAAGAAAGAACGTAGCTTATGTTTGTATGTAGGTCTAGGCAATTTATATTCACAATACTTAATAACTAATATTATTTTATTGCATTTGTATTAGTTGTTTGAAGAGTTAAAAAAAATCGGTCGGTCTTAACGCAAGTTTACAACCGGCAAGTCGGTCGGACTGAAAGGGAAAATAAATAAATAATTGGGTCGGTACTAAATTGACAGGGTCGGTCGGGTTACGGCAAACAAGAATATTTTTAAGGATGGCCCAAGCCTGTAAAAGTGCTGTTTAAAGTGCCCCTATGATGCTTTTTTGGATATTACCATTAATTCAATATAGCTGTGTGTGAACGTAAAAGGTCTGCAAAGTTTCACAGATCAAAATGCATGATAATGCTATCATGATACGTTATTGTCGCTCAATAGAAAGAACCGTTTCTGAACTGCCAGTAATTCCAGTCTTAATTCTTGTGCGAATCTTTGTAGGTTTGTAACACATTTGCATAATGCCAGCCATCATTGGCTGCCGGTGAACGTCATCTACTCAAACACAGTAGTTGTAGCTGAGGCCTGGATGAGTTTGGTTCGTGTTGTTCATGTTGAGAAGACACAACTGTCTTCTGTGCTGCCAAAGCAAATCCACTTTGCATGCACTTTTTTAAAAGGTAGAGGACTCGAGCTCGGATTAATGCTGTAAAATCGACGTCATCGTTACAGTTTGTTTCACAGTGTATCAAGTGCTGAAGAAGTCTCCGGAGCTACAATTCAAATATGGTAATGGGCGTTTCTTTTCTGATTCACGCTGTAAGCGGTTGACCAATCACAACAGACTAAGCCATCTGACCAATCAGAGCAGAGCAGGCTCTCGGAAAGAAGGGGTTTAGAGAGACCGGATCGTTTATCGAACACTGTGAGAAAACAGGTGATGCTGCAATGTATATTATGAGAAAATTAAAAAAAAAAATTGTTTTTGTATGTTTTTTATACCTTGGATGCATATAAACCTATTGTAGGGGAACTCCAAAACAAAATAGCACGATAGGGGCACTGTAAAGTAAAGTAGAGAGTTTCCCCCCTCATATAACAGTCCTCCCCCCTCAGACATGCACTCAGGAGAAAAACACCTACAGCTTTGGTGTTTACGATGGTGGCTGGATGCTCAAATTCTGTGATCTTCTTCCAGGTGATGTGATTCAGGATCCGAACCTGATGGAAAGCCCATCAAAACTCTCTTTTATACAGATGATATAATATTAAACAGATATTTTCCATCGGTTTCTTTAATAGATTTCCTACCTTTTCATCATAGCTGCCAACAGCCAAGAACTGGCTGCTGGGACTCCACGAGACAGACTTTATGCCTAGAGACCACTCATACGCACTGAAGGAAGACAACAGGCGGCCATCCAGCGAATATAACAATATTTTATACTGCGGAGAGAAACCGGAGAGTTAATCGGATTAGTTAATACTTCACAATTTTATTAAAATAAACTGTTTCAATGATAAAAAGTCCAAATCTGTTTATCAATGATGAGAGGCATTCAATGTCTGCATCAGACATTTTGAGTATCAATCGTTCACAGAGCATTTGATGCTTATTGCGCTTACCAAAATTAAGCTCCAATTTGAGTGGCTGGATTTAACAAAAATTCTGTGGTAGAAATGGCGTAGATTGCGCTCACAACTAATTAGTACATCAGTCCAAATGATAATTATATAGAGTAAATCTGCACAAAAATGCACATCCAGGCTACAAATAATAATACATGTTACGTAGTACCGGACCAGAATCTGTGAAAGAAATCTTTTGTGACCATAAGCATTGATTTTCTTTACCTCGAGACTGTTGTCCCACACCGCTAACACACAGCCGTTCGGAGACCACTCCAGCCCTGCCAGATCTTGAGTCTCGCTCTCAAAATGCTACAGACAAAATGGAAAAATGGTAATTTTTGCAATAATTGTAAAGTTTAATTAATATTTGTTGTGCTAGCATTGTGTTGTCTGTCTACCAGAGTGAATTATGAAAATTTTAGCCATTTATTGTTAGCAGTCATGGGTCAAAGTTATGGATCACAATTCCATTCCTAACATAATTGACCTCCGTCCAGTGTTACAATGACTTAATATATTTTAAAATGTAATTTATTCCTGTGATGCATCATGCAAAGCTGAATTTTCAGCATCAATACTCCAGTCTTCAGTGTCACGGGATTATTTTAATATGATGATTTGTGCTCAAGAAATTTGTGCTGATTTTAATTAAATAAACAATCTGTATTTACTATAAAATATAAAATATATAGTTATTTAAAATGTACATGTTTTCATGAATACCCAAAAAGGTTGTTTACAAAAAGTGATAAAAAATAAAATAATGATAATACTTAATTTTAACGAAAAAGTAGTAAATATTAAAATAATTGTGCCCCAAACAAAGGGTAGTTCTTTTAAAACATTACAAGAATGTTTAGTAACACTTTATGATAAGGTATCATTAGTTAATGCATAACTAACATGAACTAGTAATATAAAGTTTTATTTTGTTGTTGTTGTTTTTTTGGTTAGTTTTAGAGAAAGCTGTGTAAAAAAAATGTAGAAATTCAAATAAAATAAGATTACACTAAATAAATTTAAATAATAAATTAATACATTAGATTAAAATAAAATATTTTTCATTTTATTTTGAATGAAAACACAAATTAAACCTTTTTTTTTAAATTTGATTAAAATAAATAAATACAATTAGCTTTAAATAAAAATAAGTAACTCCATAAATAAAATCCATTTGATTAAAATAAATAATTAAAAATAATTAAAATAAACTACATAAATTGATTAATATATAAAACTACATAAATAAAACTTGATTTAAATAAATTAAAATAAGAAAAGCAGTATAAAACTTAAAAAAAAGAAATAAAAGAAAGAAATAATATTAACTAAATAAATCATTACAAAGACTGAAAAGCCATACATCAATTAATTTTAACAAATAAAATCTGATCTTAAAAATGTATTAGTAAAGGTTTAGATTGACATCATCTAAGATTAATAAATGTTGTAGAAGTATTGTTCACTGTTTGCTCATGTTAACTAAAGTAGTTAACTAATGTTACTGAAATGTTTAATACAAGTATTTGAGAATCAAGTCATTCATCTTCATCTGAAGTGATATAATGATATTTTGCCACTTTTACTAATGAAGACAATAGACAAAAGGGCAGGAGAGATTTCAGGAGAAAGAAGGGTGGGAAAGATCAGGCTGTATTCTCCTACATCTGCTTCTCCTGCTCAACCTTTTCTGGAGCATGTGTGCTAACCATCAGGCCACAGCCATCAGGCCATCAGACACAATTGCATACTACCTTAGATAACTGTACTCACTCTGAGAAGATGCCAGTCATCACACACAAACACACTGATGTAGTCTTTACACTCCCGTCTTTCCGCCAGAGCCATATAACGGCCATCTGCAGTGAAGTCCATACCTGAAACACATTTATGCAGTTAAAGCCTAAATAGTCAACCATATATTCTACAGATGTGTTTCATGAACTGACCGGGGCACTGTTATAGCATCCATAGCATAGCATAGTATAGCATAGTATAGAATTTCCTACGCTCCATGACGCTTTGTGCGAATTATGGGAGTTCCGTTAAAACTGTAAACAATCAGCTAAACGTTCGCTCTATGAACACAATAATAAGGATTTTTTAAAAACTGTGAACAATGAGATGACATTATTCTACTCACCCTTCAACCATCAAACATTAAAAGGGAAATTTAAAGGTGTAAAAGCATTAACAAATTCCAACAACAGACCATGAATAACACCAAAAACTTGATTTCTGCAGCAATATTGCGGACATGTTAAAATATAACTATAATATACACTCACCTAAAGGATTATTAGGAACACCATACTAATACTGTGTTTGACCCCCTTTGGCCTTCAGAACTGCCTTAATTCTACGTGGCATTGATTCAACAAGGTGCTGAAAGCATTCTTTAGAAATGTTGGCCCATATTGATAGGATAGCATCTTGCAGTTGATGGAGATTTGTGGGATGCACATCCAGGGCACGAAGCTCCCGTTCCACCACATCCCAAAGATGCTCTATTGGGTTGAGATCTGGTGACTGTGGGGGCCATTTTAGTACAGTGAACTCATTGTCATGTTCAAGAAACCAATTTGAAATGATTCGAGCTTTGTGACATGGTGCATTATCCTGCTGGAAGTAGCCATCAGAGGATGGGTACATGGTGGTCATAAAGGGATGGACATGGTCAGAAACAATGCTCAGGTAGGCCGTGGCATTTAAACGATGCCCAATTGGCACTAAGGGGCCTGAAGTGTGCCAAGAAAACATCCCCCACACCATTACACCACCACCACCAGCCTGCACAGTGGTAACAAGGCATGATGGATCCATGTTCTCATTCTGTTTACGCCAAATTCTGACTCTACCATCTGAATGTCTCAACAGAAATCGAGACTCATCAGACCAGGCAACATTTTTCCAGTCCTAAACTGTCCAATTTTGGTGAGCTCGTGCAAATTGTAGCCTCTTTTTCCTATTTGTAGTGGAGATGAGTGGTACCCGGTGGGGTCTTCTGCTGTTGTAGCCCATCCGCCTCAAGGTTGTGCGTGTTGTGGCTTCACAAATGCTTTGCTGCATACCTCGGTTGTAACGAGTGGTTATTTCAGTCAAAGTTGCTCTTCTATCAGCTTGAATCAGTCGGCCCATTCTCCTCTGACCTCTAGCATCAACAAGGCATTTTCGCCCACAGGACTGCCGCATACTGGATGTTTTTCCCTTTTCACACCATTCTTTGTAAACCCTAGAAATGGTTGTGCGTGAAAATCCCAGTAACTGAGCAGATTGTGAAATACTCAGACCGGCCCATCTGGCACCAACAACCATGCCACGCTCAAAATTGCTTAAATCACCTTTCTTTCCCATTCTGACATTCAGTTTGGAGTTCAGGAGATTGTCTTGACCAGGACCACACCCCTAAATGCATTGAAGCAACTGCCATGTAATTGGTTTATTAGATAATTGCATTAATGAGAAATTGAACAGGTGTTCCTAATAATCCTTTAGGTGAGTGTATGTTAGGGTGACCACCAGTCCCGCTTTGCGTTGTACCACACAGCATTTTCACTCCTTGTCCCGCACGTCGCATATTGAGAAAATGTCCCGCATTTTCATCAGTCTAAGAAAACGTTCATGCGTTCTTTTTTCTTTTTAAGAAAGCATTTTATTTATTCTTTTTGCAGCGTAGTTTTTCGTACAAATACAACAGACGTTTTTTAAATCCTATCCAATGGTTGATAAGAAAGGAGTAAACACGGTCACTAGTAGGTTGTGACGGCTGTCAATCAAAATGTGGACCGGTGATTCGTTTTATGTGTTTCCTATCAGAAAACAAATGGATAATTCGGTCAAATAAAATTTTAATTTAACAGAATTTATCAACCTGTTGCCTGCTGTGGTTGTTCTAATTCTCATCCTTTCTAAAAATATGAAAGTTTTTGGTTTAATATATAAGACTGTATATAAGATTGATCTGATTTCATGTTGTTTTATATTTTATTTGTTCATTGTTTATTTTGTTGGATTTTAGTTGGACTTGGTCAGAACTGTTTCAAAAATAGTTATCTGCATGATGCCTGCTGCCTTTGGGCTCAGTGATGTATTTTTTTCGGCGTGCATGTTAATCAATGAGTGCATTCACACCGGCAGCAGGAGCGTCGCGTGAGCAGCAGTGAAGCGCGGGTTTCGGCGGGTCTATTTTTGCTACGCTGCTCAAGCTCAATTAAAGTGAAAGCACACTTTTGATGGACAAACTAAAAATCAGTTCACACAAAAAGTGCTCAAAATGCGCAGAATAAGTAGCCTATGTCTAGTGTGTTTTAACAAGAACTCCAGTATGTCAGAAAAGAAAACGAAGACTCAAAAATATTTGTAGAAGATTTACCCATTTAAACTTGTTTTCATTATTCAGTTTTTGTTGCAAGTATGGTTATGATTATAAAAAATAAAGTAAACTAGCCAGAAATTATAGAAATATCTTTATACTGCAAGGCTATATATATATATATGTATATATATATGTGTGTGTGTGTGTATTTCCCACACCAGGAGTAATTTATATAGTTCTATTTTATAGCGATTATCTGTTCAAAAAATGATCTATGTTGCAAAATGTAAAATGTTCTATTAAACTATATTTGTGTGTGCTGTAAAGTGGTTAGAAAAAATGAAATCGGAATCGGCTAAAATTGGTATCGGCAGGTCAAACTCAATGAAAAATCGGAAATCGGAATCGGCCTAGAAAATTGTAATCGGTGCATCTCTACTAATATATGTACATATTGTAAATTTAACATAACCTTAATCAAAAATGTTTATTAACTTTAGCATTTACTAGCTCTAGAAGCAGTCCAGTAAACACTGATAATAGGGATTATAAGTGAAAAGGGGAGACAATTATTTTTTAAAGCATTCGTGTAAAAACAAACCTGGAAAGAGACGTGAGGATTTGTGGAGAAAACCAAGAGATTCTTAGTGCATTCCAGTGAATTATTATTGGGATATATCATAAAAAAAATCGGGAAAGCAGAACACAATTGCGCAGTATAGCTATGTTGTCCTTTTTTACTGTTACAGAAGCACGGTTTCAGTAACTGTAATGGCAAAAAACTATATATATAATTTGACCGTTACACTGCCATTCAAAAATTTGGGATCAGAAAGATTCTTTAAAAAGAAGTTAATCTTTTTATTCGGCAAGAAGTCAAGGACACATTGAATTGATCAAAAGTGACAGTAAAGACGTTTACATTGTCACAAAAAATATATTTAAAATAAATGCTGTTCTTTTGAACTATTCTATTCTATCAAAGAATCCTGAAAACTAGTAGTTCCCACAAAACATGAAGCAGCTGCATGATAACTATCAGAAATGTTTCTTGAGCACAAATCATCATATTAAAATGATCACGTGACACTGAAGACTGCAGTATTGATGCTGAAAATTCAGCTTTGCATCACAGGAATAAATTACATTTTAAAATATATTAATATACACAAGACGTAATAATATTTCACAATATTACTGTATGTTTTATCAAATACACTGAAAACACAAGTGTAGTTAGCTTGAGGTGTAGCAAACTCCTTTTTTTAAAAGTACCTTGTTTGTCATTGAACTACTTTACATGAGCTACATTGTCAACGTAGCTTCCCCAACACTGGACGGAGGTCAATTATGTTAGGAATGGAATTGTGATCCATAACTTTGACCCATGACTGCTAACAATAAATGGCTAAAATTTTCATAATTCACTCTGGTAGACAGACAACACAATGCTAGCACAGAAACACCTTTCAACACAAGTTTTCCATCAGCTGATCTGAAGGTTACAGCTCAATCCACAGCGACAGGGGTGACGGATAACTCAATCCACACTCTGCTGGCCAGAAAATGACAATCTATGGCAGTAATGCATTATATGAACCCAATGTCTTCTGGAGTGTTACGAGGACTATGTGCCATTTACCAGCTGTCTGTGAGAGCTCACGCCTGGGTAGACGTCCAGGGACAAGACTTATATTACAGGTAAATATTCTCACATGATTCATGCTTCTGTGACCCTGTCCTTACATCTCCACTCCCACAAACAGTTTATAAAACTAGCTATACCCCAGACTAGTGTAACTAGTTCATGTCTGCACTCACCTTTCTGGCAGGCTTTAGGATACTTGATGTAGGATACGGATTTTGTGCATAGGGACCAGACGGTGACTCTCAACTGTGAAGATAAAGTAAAAAAATTATAGGGACATAAATATTTAAATTTAATGATACAAACAATTATCAATTAATGATACCTTCAAGTTGTCAACCTTAAGATTAAAACACAGGTCAGTGGTGTACAAGTTTAAAGGGTTAGTTCACCCCAAAATTTTTTAATTATCCCATAATTTACTCACCCTCAATCCATCCTAGATGTATATGACTTTCTTTTTTTCAGCCAAACACAATCAGAGTTATATTAAAAAATATCCTGACTCTTCCAAGCTTTATAACGTCTCCAGGGTATTAATAAAGGCCTTTGAAGCGACACAATGCATTTTTGTAAGAAAAATATCCATATTTATAACTTTATAAACTTTAATCACTGGCTTCCGGTAACGGTCGTATGTGAGTCTAGTTCTGGCGGAAGAGTGACCTCTGACTAGGGGTGGGGGAAAAAAATGGATTCTTAGATGCATCGCGATGCGGACGTGGACGATTCTGAATCGATTCACAAATGTCAAAAAAAACTTTTTTCTAATAACGTAATATTGACGGAACTCTAAAGCGGACGTCCACGGACAGTCTGTGGCGTGCAAATAACAGAGACGCGCACATAACACCCTCTTCGTTAAAATCTAACGTATGGAAAATTGGCAATTTCATTGTGACCCATTTAGTGTTTTTTGTATGAGAGCTGCTTTCTGTATTGTTTAGTTTTCACATCAATATGCTGTAAACCGATCTGTTATAAGTACGTTATACTGCCCTCCAGAGTCACAGTGTGTATCAGTGCAATGCCAGTCACAAAAGGTTACATTTTGACTGTGCTTTCTGCAGATGTTCATTCACTTTTTTTGTAGAAGCTATTTTTGATTTCAAACATTCAAACATTTAAAGTCATAACTCTTTATTATTTAGTTGTGTATAAGAGCAGCTTTGTATGTTACTAATTATTCAGTCCACAAGCATTATGTTTGTATGAGAGCTGCTGGTACACAATTCTATATTTTTGAACGAAAACTGTTTGTGATTTTGCTATAGCAAAATGTTGTTGTTTTTTTGTCTGAAGGATTATATTGCTCATTGGGAATAACAGGAGGATGTTGGTTAGAAGTCTATTATTAAATGCTATTCAGAATACGCTGAAGTTTGTATTCATTTACTACAAGTATGCTGCTAGTATAGGCACACATTTATTTTCCTGTTGCAATGTTGGGACATATGCTGGCAAATGTAACCTTACAGTTGACTTGCCAAATCACTTCCATTTGTTTTATTAATAAAATTAATATAGGAAGTAGTGGAAGTAAATTCTTTATGGGTCATCATAAATACTTTGCTTTAAAAGTACCAAGTAGTCAAAAAAGAAGAAGATGCATCGATAATCGTTACCCTCTGAATCGTAATCGAATCAAATCAAATCAAATCGTGAGGTGCCTAGAGATTCCCACCCCTACCTCTGACCTGAGGCATGACGCATTGATGAACGCAGAAGCGCAGACGATAGAGCAAAACAAAACACCGGTCACAAATTAAAAAGTCTAAAATTTGAATTTCTAAAGAGAAATGATGGAGGAGCTTGAGTTTGTTGCCCAGCTCTGTTTACTCCCGTCTACTCTCACCTAAGCTTACTCTACACTGGAAGCCAGTGATTATAGTTTATATAGTTATAAATATGGATATTTTTCGTACAAAAACGCGTCACTTTTCTTCAGAAGGCCTTTATTAACCACATGGAGCCGTATGGATTACTTTTATGATGGATGGATTCGCTTTTTTGGGCTTCAAAATCTCAGGCGCTACTCGCTCCCATTATAAAAGCTTTGAAGAGTCAGGATGTTTTTTAATATAACTCCGATTGTGTTTGGCTGAAAGAAGAAGAAAGTCATATACACCTAGGATGGCTTGAAATTGAGTAAATTATGGGATGAATTTAATTTTTGGGTGAACTATCCCTTTAAGCACCAGAAAATCCCCATTAAAAAGAAAATATAGCTGCTAGCAGCAATTATCGGGGTTCAAGTGCTTTAAGCACTTGTGTAAATAGATATAATGTTTAAATTAGCAAGCATGTAACCACTTTGATAATAGATGGAAAAGAATAGTTACAGCCAATACAGGCAATTTACAATATATTTTATAAAGTCTGTAAACGCATACATCGGAGAGGAAAAAGACCACTTGAAGTTCTACGTAGAGCAGACCATTTTTCAGTAATTTAAATATAATTTCGCATAGGAAAATATAGCGTTTTTTCCCCCCTTTATAACAGTGGCACCTACGGCCCGATATCCATAAAAGTTTCCATGCTTCTTTAGAATGATGTGACATGCACACCAAATTTCGTGACGTTCTACGCAAATCAGGCAGAAAGAGGGCCAATTTCAGCCATTTCATGGAATTTACCATAGAAACACAGAAACTTTACACCTTTTTAACAGTTATAGCCCCACTTATGGGCCGATCTCCTTAAAAGCTTGCATGCTTCTTTAGAATTATGTGCCGCATGTACTCACCTAATGATGCAAAGCCTATTGCCACGCCTATTTTCTAAATGACCGAGCTATAGCTATCTAAAGTCCAAACAATTTTTAGATAATTATTGACCTAGAGAGTCCCGAGAATTGTGCCGCAGGGGTTTTATCTAGGCTGAGCCAAAAATCTAGGACTAGTTCGTTTTTTAAATAATCTCCAATATTTAACGATTCGATTAACAGTGGCAGTCCTAGAGGCAAAGTTGTCAAAGTTGACTGTATACTTCACACACGTTTTACAAATCGGTGGCCGATTTCTTTCGAATTTCTTACAGGCCTCTAGGGCCGTGAGTCAAACAGGCCCAGCCATTTTTTCCCAGGAGATCAGCCTCCTTTAACCGTGTCTGATAACTGCTCAAACTTCATTGGCCGCCGTCGTCGACCACGTTTTTTGAGATATGCGAATGTCCTCAAAGGCAGTTTTGGGCAGTCGTATTCCAATTTTCAAATCAATCAGACTTAGGGTTGCGTAGTTATAGCCATTTTGATGTTTTTTCCATGTTATAGCGCCATCAAGTGGCCAATCGCCGCATGCTTTTCCACATGACCACAGAATGAGCTCTTACATACAGTATGTGCGCCGAGTTTGGTGAAAATATCTCATACAGTTCACGAGTTATAGACATTTTAGTAAAAGTGGCTCCTCCCACTTAAACATTTTTGGCGGCCCTTAGCGACCGTGAATCTAAATTTCAACTTTTTTTATAAATTGACAATCAGACTCCAAAGAATCTTGCTGCACTGGTTTGGTTACGATTGGACCAAAAAATGAAGTAGGTTTTAAAAAAAAATCCAAAATACCTGTAAAAAATTTGCCAGGGTGACGATCGAAGCCGAGGCATGCAAATGAGTGATTTTGTAATTTTCACTGCTGTAGCGCGCCTGTCGGGCTGATCGGCTTGAGTCTTGGTGACGTAGATGGTGTGAGTACTACCGGCCCTCAAAGTTTCAAGTCTTTACGACTTACGGTTTGGTCAGCCCGATCACTTTTAGGGGAGAATGCTGATCCTAGGAAAATGTAATAATTACAATAGCGTTTCAGAGCTACGCGCTTGAACCCCTAAAAAAAAGTGGTCCATGCAACCTGTGCATAATTACAGATCTTCTATAGCCATACGAATGTCTTTAGTCTAAGAACAGTCCAACAACTTAAAGGGATAGCTCACCCAAAAATGATCATTCTGTCATAATTCAGTAAACTGGCCTGGCGTGAACAACAAAGCTCTGCTCAAAGTTTACTGATGCCAGCAGCACATACCATATTAGAAATCTAGTATGTACTTGCCACCTTTATATTGTTCAGTTGGAATCCTTTAGGTGGCACCCTAGAGAAGCAAGCTGACTCGAATTGTCTGTGATTTCAGTCTTTGTACAATTTTCAAACAAACAGCCATGAATATGTACCATTGCCTTATACAACTTCGCTTTAAATTTGACCGTTGCAAAATTTTTCATAAACACTGCATGTGCTGTTGTTAAAACAGACAGTGTACTGATTATTTATGGAAGCCTGTAACAGAGACGTCAGACGGAAGACAACAGACAAGTGTCCAGTCATCATTCACCCTCACACACTCTAGACAAACAGCAAGAATTCCAGACAGACAGACAGACACTTCATTCCAAGTGAATTGGTGAACATACACACACACACAGCTGTCCATCATCTCAACACCTGTCAGTAATTCTTGGAATCAAGTTTAGGCGACAGACGACTACTGCGGCACTCAGCCCAAGTGTAATCCAGACAGACCGAGAGAAAGAGAGAAGGAGAGAGAGAAAGAGAGTGGCACTGAGATTTCATAATACTCTACCGTTTAATAGTTTGGGTTCAGTAGAGTTTTTTATTAAAGAAATGAATACCTTTATTCAGTAAGGCCGCATTCAATTGATCAAAAGTGACAGTAAAGACATTTATAATGTTACAAAATATTTCTATTTCAAAAATAAAAATATTTAGTTTTTTGGGGGAATTTCTATTCATCAAAGTATCCTGAAAAAAAAAGTTTTACATAAAAATATTACGCAGCACAACTGTTTTCAAAATTGATAATGAGAGGAAATGTTTCTTGAGCACAAAATGATTTTTGAAAGATCATGTGACTGAAGAGTGGAGTAGAATTAATTCATTATGAATTATGTTTTCAAAACATACATTTTAAATTGTAATAATATTTCACAATATTATTGTTTTACTGTATTTTTGACCAAATTAATGCAGACTTAATGAGCAAAAGAGACTTCTTTAATCTTACCAACCCCAAATGTTTGCGGAATAGTGAACATGGCCATTTTTTATTCATGTAGATAAAAACAATAACAAAAAAAGACCATGATATTTTGCACCTAGTGCAATTGGTCCAAAATATGGTGGTATTATTTTTTTGTTTTTATTGTATTTTGCTTCTCACATTTTGCATTATTAACCAGACCATAAGAAGTCATTTTCAGAAGAACAGTGTATTCTGACTGTGACCCCACAGAATGAATCAACAGAGTTGAACTCAGTCCATGGACAGTCTGTTATTTTCAGGTCTTCATTTATGGGCAGCAACAGTTGACACGGTGCAGAACTGACTCCTCCTACCGCCATACTTACATTGAACTCAGTGGTGTTGAGTATGTGTCGCCCGTCAGGACTCCAGCGTGACGAAACTAGTCCAATCGAACCCTCGTCTATCTTACAATGCCAGTCCGGCTGCTCTAGAGACCACACCTGAGAGCGAATAGAGAGAAACACAAAGGCCCTTCACTAACAAACATATTTGAGTCCTGTTGTCCTGTTGAATAGCTCAACATGAAAGACTGGCACTGGCTTCCCTTACAAAGGTAAGGTAATTTACTGTGTAAATTAGACTATAGAGAAATTGTATCTAATTGTTGAAAAAGTGAAATAAATACTTTACATTTTTTAGGAGTTATTAGGCTGAATCAAGGGTTACTGAACAAACTCTTTTAAAAAAAGTTTTACAATTGCAGTCTAGCTCGTACCATTTGTGCAACAGATGTGAATGAGACCTCAAATAATTTGTCTTGTTTTAAAAGATCGCCATCTTGATTCAAACACACATGTGATCGTATTCCTATATGTCTATTTAACTTTTACAAGTACAGCGAACATTTGAATCTGCGTTTGAGCTTCTGCTGATCCAGAGAGAGCAGTTGTCATGAAACCGCTTCACAAACAGTGTTTTCAACCACATAGTATCATTATTTCTGAGCTACAATAATAAAAAATAAAAAATAAAGTACTGGGATAAAAGTTTATAGTTCATATATAAACACTGATGTCTACGGAAGCGATCAAAATAGAGTAAATTACCTTTTGAAAGTAACTTGATGCTTCAAATAAAGATCGTATCAACTACATTGTTACATCAGTAACACTTTGCGACAAGTGACTGTTTAAAAATATCTGTCATTGAATCATTAATTTAAAATATTTGTTCAAAAACACTAGCTGTGTTCGAAATCGCACCCCTATAGGGCATAGGGAATGAGTGAATGAGGGCCATTCACTATTCCCTACATTACTGGATAAATGGATGATTCAGCTGCGGGCGCCATCTTCTGGCGAGACTTGGGAATTTATTCGGAACAACCCTCACAGTGCATTATGGGTATTCTCTAGCCATTGAGTGTACGACTGAGTCGGAAAAAGTAGGCTGCTGACATGTTGCCTCGCTGCCCTAATCAGGCAATGACTTTGAAGGCAGCGTTTGAGCACGAAGGTACCTCACGAAACTGATTTCAGAAAGACTTCAGAAAAATACTATGAGCTTTTCACCGTTAGAAATGACATCAGAAGTGAAGGTATCTCAGGAGACAGGAAGCGAAGCTAACATTGGAATCGGACGTGGATTGATGCCTTCCTACCTTGGATTGCATCCTCCGAAGGCAGCATTTTTAAGTTGTACACTTGTTATTGCGGTGCATTATGGGATTGAATGATAGCACTCGATAACATCCACTATGGTTAGGGTTAGCCCTATTTAAGGGTATAAGGGGTGATTTCGGACGCAGCCACTGATTCATCCAGTAATGAAATTAAACAAATCAAGTCTTAGGCCTCGTTTACACTGTCAGTGAAATGTGACCCAATTCCGATTTTTTGCTCATATGTGACACAGATTCGATGTGTCCTATGACAGTGTAAACAGGAAAAAAACGCATGCATTCAGATATTTTGAGATCGGTTTCAGGCCTCATTCATATGTGGAAATAAATTGGATATGTGCCAATGCGACTGTCATGTAAACAGGCAGATCGGATTTTCTGAGGCATTAGGCAACGTCTCCGTGGTTTAATGTCGAGAGAAACCCCGACGCGCATCTGCAAAGGGACGGATGGCCCGACGAAATGTTGTGTCGTCGTAGGAGAGGAATGTGAACAAACGTTGACACAACATATTGTTGTACACATCAAAATTTCGGACCCACTGCTCCTCGTTAAAGCCAATATTTAAAGCCAATATGCTCCCACCAGTCCTGAGATCTCTCTCACACACAATAACTGAAGCATATGCGCAATGATGGCACTTTTCGTCCTCCTTCGCCTCAAAATCATGGTGATGTTTGGCGAACTTCGCATATATCGCAGAGCTAGCATCAAGCATATTTCGCATCCGCCCATCTGTGCAAGAGAATTTAACCCTTTAAGCATGCGCGATGTTTCAGATAGTATGGCAAGTGTAAACACATGAATCGGATATGGGTCACAGTTGAAATAACGTGTAAACGGACGGTCAAAAAAATCGGATAAAGGTAACAAATCAGAATTGGGCATCAAGACCTGCAGTGTAAATGAGGCCTATGAGTGAGTCATTGAATCATTTACTCAAACCGATTTTTAAAAAAACAATTCAAATTGATCAAACATTTCTTTTTAAATAGACTGCAGCAATTAAAATTTTGTCAGAATCTCTAGCAAATGACATGCTATTTCATACAGTTGTCTATTCAGAATCGTGGGAGAATCGTGATGTCTATTTTAAACAAAACAAATCCTTTATCCTGAATCGCGCAGCTCTAGGAGAGGTGTGATATTACATTCTGGATAAACACTGAACATCACCAGACTGAAAAGTAAAGGTAAAAGTGCATCAATAAATGCAATTGGCAATTTAGACATACCTGCACTAGGCCTCTTTTGTACATGGCACAAAGGATGAAGAGGGAGTCAGAGGACCACTCCATGTGCATCACTTGGTCCAGGCATGTGTACAGGTGCACGATCTGAAGGGTGTTGATATCACGGACCACCAGGCGATACTGGACACAGGTGGCCTACAAGCCCGAATTAAACGTGGTGATTAACAAGAAACAGAGAGATCAGTATGGTGGTATGCTATTCTGATCATAGTCATAATTTTCGATTTATCATCTGATAATGTTGATGGCTGTAAGATAAACAACTTTACCAAATATTTCCCATCAGGAGAAACTTTGCACAATTGATTGGACTGCTTGAAGACCTCTGAGAAATTCATGCTAATGGAAACAACAATAAATTATTGATTACTCTGTGACTGGAAATACAAATATGAAAATGTAACTGTAATTTAAATATAAATATATTGACTACTGTGTTGTTGCATACTTTAAAATGCTGACAGTAACATACTACCCAAATGGTAAGTTTGCACACAAAGACTGTCAAAACCTAGTTAAAAAGACCTCACCTATTCAACAAAAATCTAATCAAATAAAGTAAACATAACACATTTAGTAAAAAAATACTATTTAGAGAACATTAATATTTTAAGATGTAGGTTTTACTTTTATTTGCAATTGTCATTACTCCCAATGGTGATTGATTCTAATCAGATTCTCATTACTAAACTATATTAATTATTTATAATCTAACGTCAATCACCTGTCCAGACAGACATTTTATTATAGCCTAATCAGTAATCACAATAAATCAACAGAAAGGCAGTAAATCTACATATTTTAAATGTACTACAAATAATACCATTATGCATACATACTTTAAAGGTAAATTATGAATAATACCATTATGCATAAATACTATAATTAGTATGTTTTTTCACGGTACAGTAATGCAAATTATATTTTTATTAACAATTGGGGGGAGGGAGGGGGTACTCAACACACATGAAAATGTCACAATGAAAAAAAATGTTCCAATGTTATGTTGCTTTGTGCTAAATATAGCCTAGGCTATGTATTGATAACGGCTATAGTAATTCATGAGATTCACTCAGTAGACTGGTAGGAAGGTTGAGCTTTTAATATAGAATTTAAGACAAAACCTATTCTTACTTTTCGATCATGACAAATCCTAAGTTTACTACCGATATGAATATATTGATTCATTTGTAATGATGTTAGATTTTTAGAAACGACTAGCATAATAATCCATTAATTCTCCTTTGTCAGGCTTTAGGAAACGTTAACGGCTCAGTATCAGTTTGCTTACTGAAGTTAAACACTGGTTACACGTCTAACGTCTAAGTTAACAGAAGACTCGTTATGTGCGTTTTAACAATTTACCTTTCAGAGTTTTGTAAGAACTGATCCGAAGAGTTTATTGGTCAGTTATTAGAGACCTTCGCAGGATAAAAACAAAAAGACACTCATGAGAATCAACTGTCTCAGCCAAGGAGCGCTAAAGAGGTCTCAACCGAATCTCTTAATGTTTCGGAAGTGACGTATTCTGAAACGTCATTTGTGTTGTGCTGACAGCCAATCAGCTTTCTTTGCGGCGTCGCAGTGGAATTGTGGGAAATGAAGTTTCACCTTGTCTATTTTATTGTATGCACTAGAATTAACAATAAATATGGCTTTATGGTTTATGTTTTATGACGTGATTGCTTTGAATGACTTAATAATTACCGTATGCATTTCAAAGCAAATGTTAAAACGTGTTAATTTATGCTGTCAGGAGATGCAGGGAATTTAAATCGTCGTTGTCTACGATTTTGTTAGGGACAGTTGAAGTCTTTCTACAAGACTTGTCGCATCTTACGCACACATATTTAAGTGAGAATGTAAACGTCAAGCTTTAATCGCATTTTAGCGACCTATTCGTTTGATATTAGTGTTTCCCGCTCGTGTGAGCCCAAACGGCGGCTAACGCCTCCTCCCGTCCCCCTCCAATTCCCCCAACCCAACCCTCCACAGCCAAGTGCACTCACACTCCGCGAGCCTATTTACCCTATAGGCTATACCTGCATAATCAGCCTCATCTGCCTCTCTCTCATCTTGCTTTTTTAACTATCAGGAATGGTTCAAGTTGCGTTCTGTTGTTCAATGGCTTAATTCGGAGCTCATTTGCTACATGACAAGGCTGTAGTTTACAAGGGTCAGCTGCGGGTCAAGGCAAGTGATTTTGGGGATCCACCGTAAGAACATCGTTTGTTCCAAGCCGCAGATAACTTGCTTGGTAAGTAAATCTATTATAAATATAGTATTTGTGGTTCGTTTGAACTCTTCGTTTTGTATGGGAAGTATTGAGCGCTCGTATTTCTGAAGGTGAGCATTTAAACCCACCCACTTTAAGTGAACGCAGTAAGATCTCCTCATGTTTTCATCATCCACTTCAATAGCTTCTTATAGACTAGATTTGTGTTAAAAGTAGCATTCGAATTCTTTAACGTTATATTTAATGCTAAAATGTATAAATATGTTTAAATCACTCAATTGATCGATTTATTTGTCCCATTATGTAACGTTAACCTAATTTAATTATTTTTTTAACTATAAAAAAAACAAAACAATGAGTGTACTGTTGCGATTAAAATGTTCTTTTTTGTCTATCAGTTAGAAAAATCGATGAGTGTCCTACAAAGGTGATGCAGTGGTCAGAGTTCACTATGATAAATGTCTGTCAACATGTAATACAGTAGACTAAACCTTATGCTTGATAAGAAACATGAATTTCTGTAGAGAGCGATTATGTTTTTTCACAAGCCACTGTTATCTGTTTCTCTACCCTATAGCTTAGTTTTACAGATATATTATATATATTTATATTATATTATGTTACAATATATTATATTATATGCACTTTAAAAATGATGGGTTGTTTCTACCCATGGTTGGGTCAAATATGGACTAATAATATTAAATATTATTTCCAAACAATGGCCTATATAGACGGCAAATAAAATGAAATAAATACATTAAAAATACCAAATATTAATAATAAAAAAATTGCTTGGTTTCAACCCATGTTTGAGTCAAATATGGACAAACCTGACCGTTGGTTTATTTTTTCTTTTAATTAGGCTACATTTTAAACCCAACCGTTGAGTTTGTCCATATTTGACATGGTTTAAAACAACAGCATTTTTTTTATTTTTTTATATATAATTTAATACATTTTAATTAAACAGCAAGCAGTGTAATGCAAGAGGTAAAATGAAGGCAGGAGATGTGTGACGGCTTTTGTGTAATTCGTTGTCAAGGCTGCTGCTGTATTAGTCCAGATACTGCGCTGAATAGAGTAGCCTAATGGTCGCTCGAAGGAGTTTGCTGTCTTTATGAATATTTTCGCAAAATGTCCTATGCATCTTAGGCTATTCTGTTTTAATATATGCTATGTTTTGAAATCCTGCCTGAAATTAACCGGGGCAAAGAAAGAATTTTGCACTTTTTGTCCATGACGCATTAACCGGTGAAGAATAAGCTGTAACGTTACTTCTCCAGTGTGCTCACTATGGCTGATACATTTTTTTGGGGGCTGTTCGGTATGAACATCGGTAAGATACAGCTTCATTAGTTCTAAAATACAAGGCCTTTGTCAAGTGATAATTCAATTCTCCGCTTGAATCCCTGTTGTGTGTGTGTAATTGCTGGCAGAGCTTTAACTCCTCTCCAGGTGGCAGCTACCACGGGAATACAGGTCAAAATTAGTAAACACGATGTTGCCTCGTTCGTAAAACTACAGAGTTTGGACTTGTAAACGAAAACCTCCACTCAATCCAATTCGTTTTATTTATATATATATATATATATAAAAAAACGATTTTATTTTTGCTTTACTAATGAGAACAGTGTCATTTGTTGATTTGATGAAAGTTACATCCGAAATTATTGGGAGAGTGGACTAAAATCCTCGCCGAAAAAGCTGATATTAAGAAGCATTTATAGGACAAAAGATGGTTTTATGAGGTCCTTTTTAAATGAGTTTTGTTTGAGTAAACATTAATTTGGCTTAGGCTATGCACTTTTCCAATAGGCCGTCTTTTGCACGCGGCGTTACCGAGGGAACAGACGCGACGCGGGTTGAGCAACAGTAAACAGGCCTGAAGGAACTTAAGATATGAGAAAACGTTTTCTTTCTTTTTTTTTATATAATTTTTAAATTAGCACATTTAGATTTAGGTACTTGTCTATTGTTTTTTTAAATTAAGAGGAGACCGGGCTAGTTGTCACAATAATTATCTCAGTAATAGGCTATCTTGAAATTTGTTTTCTCTAGCGGAACGTTGGTTTTAAACCTTTCTAAAATCTCTTAAAATTATTCGTTTAATCTAAATTACAATTATAATATCAAATTTTTGTTTTGTATTAGCTATAACAAGTGAACAAAATAAAACTACAGAGTCAGAATTGAACTAAAATGCTAAACCTTTTTCTCACAACAAAAGTAGGCTATTTGTAGCCTACATACGCGCTATAAATGTATCCAATTGATTAAGTTTACTTTAACATTTGTGTGTGTGTTTAACAGTTACGTTACTATTGAGATTTTGTTAAAGAACCTAGGCTGTGTAATGCCAGGTTCAAAGTCAACGTGTGTTTAATAAACTAAGCTATTTACAACAATCATTTTTCCTAGACAAAAATTTGGGGAATCTTCAGTCCCTTTTTTTAGCCCATACCGGAATTGAATTTTAAATATAAATGAGAAATATTCACTGAAGGAAAAAAAAAGGCTTTTTGTTGATTGATATATGTATATATAGCCTATATATTTTTTTTTCTTTCAGTTTAAACCTACTGTATGTGGAAACAACAATTTATCAAAGAAGAATAGCATTGTGATTGTCACCCATATTTATGGGTGTTTAATATGTTATTTGAGTTAAGTATAAACTCAAAGCTTAAAGCTTGAGTATAAAATAATTTGATTGCAAAACTCATGACCAATAAATTGCTAATTAAATGGCATAACCTAACCTGCTGATCTTAGTTGTCTATGAAATTTGAGATCTTTCTATTGGGTGTGTTATACTTACAGTTTTGATGGTCCAAAACTGCAACAGACTCACTTTCTGTGTTGACTTGCTCTTGTGTGGGTAGGATACACTCTTCTGGCCCTCATTTCCTGTGAGTAATATGATGGAGGAAGTATGTGGTCACTGTGGAGCAGTGCCAGGCAGGTTTGGACACGTCAAGCCTGGCATCTTTATTCTGAATCTGTGCATCCAGCCTCAAATTCTGCTGGGATTCAAACTCAGAAGATGCATTGGCCAGCAGGGTGGAAATTACTTTAAAATCGAATCCTGTGTGTGTTCAATTTCTACACAGTGATTCAGTTATTTTACAGAGCATGAGTTCAGAGCAGTTATAGTGTGCTCCTTTAATAGATAGGGGTCCATTAGAAAATTACTGGGTCCATTAATGCATAACGATTGTGATTAAAATGTATAATCATTAGGTATTAAATATAATTTGTAGAACTATAATGTTAAATGTTAAACATTTGAATTAACCTTTTTTTTTTTCAAGTATTCAGACCAATTTCAATCAAGATTCTGTAATCATTTATTCACCCTCATGCCATTTCAAACCTCCTTTTTTTCATGTAACACAAAATGTTTTTTCCCCATACAAAAAAAGTGGATGGTGATTCTTTCAGTCAAGATCCTGTCCAGACAAAAATATACTTCACTGTAAAACGTAAAATTGCAGTAACCTGCAAAATTTGTTACCTTAAAAACTGTTTTATTTGTTTTCTTGTTTTGTTGGCATAACTTAATGACTTTAGGTTGATTCAGCTATATTAATAATAATCTTGACTTGAATAAAACCAGTTAATTTAGATGTTATTTTCAGACGACCACTTTTTTTCAGCGTACTAAAGAAGTCTATGTGCGCTATACCTCATATTTCGCTAGTTTCAGTTGCATGTATACTGTATGTAACTGACTTGTAACTTTGGTATGTGGTTTTCAGTGTGATCTGCCCTGCGGTGGATTGTTCAACATCCAAAATGTCCCAGTCATCCACCGCTGATGAGGGTACAACCTTTGAACATTTGTGGAGTACCCTGTGAGTTTAACCAGCAGTTACATGCATTTTTGTTGTGTTGTCATATGCAGTGTTGGGGGGAAACAAATTACAAATAATGTAAGCTACTTAATCAGATTACTGTTTTCAAGTAACTAAAGTAACACATTACGTTTAAATTTACTATATATATATATATATATATATATATATATATATATATATGTATCTGAGCTACTTTTTCAAATAAGTAAACGCTAGTTACTTTGTTTTCCCATTTATTGACAGACACTTCTCCTGTCCCCATGCAATGTGAGCATGCATTTACTCATCTTGCACAAAAACAGATTCAGTATTCCTCAAATTGAACAAAAACAGTGAAATGCAAACTCAGAATATTACGCAAACCTGTAATAATTAAAAATGTTAAATTACACAAATATACTTTATGTATTTAATCTCACTTTATTAACCATCCAAACCAACCATATACTAATAAGCAAAATGACTTAACCTTAAACATCACATTTGTGTTTCATTTTGTTTTTATTGCTGAAGTAAAAGTGTTGAACTTTCTTCTCCTGGGTCCTATTCTTCTACATTCCAGAATGGCAGCGCAGCTGAAAGGTTTGTTTGAGCTGCGCCCTCTACTGTACAGGCGTGCATTTGCATTTCCTTACATTTTCCAAAAATATAACTTTTGTTTGTCATTAAAAAATAAACAAGCAAGCCCAGCCCAGGTGAGAAAAAGTAACGCAACACATTACTTTCCATAAAAAGTGACTAAGTTACACAATTAGGTAACTCAATATTGTAATGCATTACTTTTAAAAGTAACTTTCCCCACCATTGTAAGCTTTCGGTCCGAATGCAGCAGTATCAGATTTATTAACAAACCTCAAAACAAAATACTCAGAACACTTGAAAAGCAAGAACAGAACAACCGATTATGACGAAGAACAGACTACGAACAGAAAGAAACCCAGAGCTTAAAGTCGCCCTAGCAATAATTGTATCCCTTAAAACTCATCTTTGATGACAAAATGACATATTTAAAAAAAAAAATTCAGTGAAAAACATTTCTTCGTGCCTTAAAATAGCTTGTATGTACCTACACCCTTGCTTCATTTAGTATATGCGAATACATGAATATGCTAATTAGCCCCGCCTCCACTCACTCGCCGGCCCAGAGATCCACTCGCTCTGTCAACTTACTGAGGCAAATGCTGCACAATGGTATCGCTCTTTATAACGTCAGACACATAAAGGTAATTAACATGATTAGCCTTTTGCTTGATTACGTTATCAAACAGCTAATAATGTGTTGCTAATGTTACACAAACACAAACCGTTCGCATCTCAGAGTCAGACAGCTGCCATTTAAAAATCAGCCTCGCTTTGAACATCAGAACGTCAGTGGAGAAAGGCATATAGTTCATCATACCATCGCAATATACATTATTTGTATAATTCATAATTTTCATATAAAAAAAAAAGAAAGAAAGAAAACAAAAAATACCGGGATACCCTGGCTTCTCTTGAGACTCCCCTGAATCAGAGCGGTAATGAAATGCTAAAGTCTGCCCGCACATTGACATTGATTGGCTACAAGTTAGTTTGTGACATCAAAAACACCGGCGATTCCAAACTGCGTTTTTTAAAACTGTATTTAGTTGACTGGAGTTTTAAGGAGAAAATACTCAGCAATGGTAGGGTTTTTTTTTGCATATGGTTGTCATATAATGGTACATGCACTTTTACAAGTTGATTGCACTGAAATGTCTGTTGGCAGTGCCTGTACACAACCATCCTATCATGATTAAAATCCATCCAGTGGTTTTGTTTTAATCTCCTTATATGTTTGACCATCTATGAAATCAAGCCGTTCGATATTGTGACGTCATAAGATCGTACGCCCCTCCCACTATTGTGATTGACAGCCGTGCTTCAACACAAGACCCGCCCTGAGCAAGCTGTGACAGCCGTCGTCATAGTAGTCCGCCATTGTTGATATGCTGGAGTAGAATGGCGTCTACGCGATTGTGGTGTTCTGTTCTTAGATGTAATAAGGAACACAGCAGTCATTTGGATGTTCCTAAATCTGAGCCGTTATAGATGCAGTGGCTGAGTTTTGTTTTTGAAGCGATATGCCCAAAGGATTGACGCGGGGATTCCCTCACGAGGATTCCCCACGATCGTCCATGCTTTCATGTTTACGCGAATCATTTCACACCAGACAGCTTTACAAACGAGAAAAAACGGATCGGTACCAACGTGTTACTGCTGAACCTCCAGAAGATGTGAGTGTAATGTTTTATTAACCTTTATATTAGTATTTATATTAATCTTTGCGAAATTTGCAAACCTTGCTGCAGGCTTCACGATGAATGCATCTAAGGTTTACACTCAGGGTACATTACAGCATGTTTTCTATGTACGACGTTCTCAATATAATTCATAATCCCACGTTTATAATGAACAACGCGTGGTTATTGTGTTACAAACGGTGTACGCACAGAACAGAGGGGCGGGGTGAGCAAAGCTCATTATCATTTAAAGACACATGCACTGAAACGGCGTGCTGAAAACAGAGCTGTTTTTGACCAGGTAAAATTAGTGTTTTCTTACAATACTAATGAGAATTTTTAATTAAAGTATATTACAAACTTTTAATTTAGACCCTAAAGAATCATATTAGCTTGTACAAAAATGGCATTATATGACCCCTTTAAAGCACATTAAAAACACCATAGACATATAAACAACATTAAAAACTTGATTTTTACCACAGGGGGACTTTAAATACACAGACAAACCAATCAACAAAATTAATAACAGGTGCGAAAAATGTATGGAACCATTAAAAAAAAAAGAACTGAAAACTTGGACACAGAACCAAAACACGTGACAAACCCATCCAGAAACAAACCCAGATTATCCCTTAGTCATATGTCTGGTAACATTTAGCTGTAATATCAGCAGCACGTTTTGATATTAGTAACAATTAATTTGCACTATTTCGAGATAAACTACAATTTGTTTTCTTTTGAATTACAGGTACAAAAAAATTAAAACAGATGCACTATGGGAAAATCTTTTACATGACCTTTTAATATAAACTGGACCTGCTTATATAATCCTTTTCTTATTGCCGTACTGTGTCTTGTTACAGGGAGCCAGACAGCACATATTTTGAGCTTCCTCAGGCAGGACACTCAGGAGACCGGGCTTCCAGCAGCCTGCCCAGCAACCGCGCCGAAGTCTGCATGGACGTCTACCACATGAGAGACATGAACGACAATGTCATGGTAAGAAGCCGGCGGAAAAGTCTCTGAGTGCAGATTTGTGTCAAGCAAATACAGCTGCAATCTATTGATTCACAAACATTCAATACATTCTCAGTAAAATCAATCAAGTGAATCCAACTTGACAGGATGTGCTAGTATTTTTTTAATTTTTTTGTGGTTTATGTTTGTTTATTGTATTTTGCTTGTTTGCAGTTGTGCAATTATAATTAATATGAACTAATTCTACGTAATCTGTCGATTAAATTTGGTGACATAAAACTGGAAGTATAATAATTGTAAAAGAATCACAAAAATTAAGTGAAGAGTTTTAGTTAGAATATAGCAAAGTCATTTCAACCTCGCATACACACACACACGCACATGCACAAAAAATTTAAACTCAGCCTGTAATACTGAACTTTTCTGGTTTTCCCTCCTTATCCATCAGGATTCCCTCCTCAGTCCCTAGTTTCCCTCTCGTGCGCTGTTTTTTCCCTCCCTTCGGGCTCTGCAGGCTAGGGTATTGAGTGGAGGGTGTAGTGGGAGGTTGTGATGCCTTAATTAGAGAGAAAAGCCAAGCCAGGAACACGACACCTGCTACTGCCTCCCATCTGGGGCGCACGTGCCGGGAAACAGAGAGCAGAGAGATGGATGGATACATGGCGAAATCTCACAAGGTCACATTTCACCTCAAAAAAAAGAAAAAAAAAAGAAAGAAAATTATATATTTTTTTGCATAAAAAAAGGAAGCATATTTTAGCACCCATTTAAAACACATATTTTAGGATGTTGTGACTTTAATTATATGACAATTACGGTATGCACATTTCCCACAGTTCTTATTAGCATATTAATGCATACCGAACATTTGACTTTTTTGTGTGGAATTTTCATTATTCTAAGTTGTGAATCTAATTTGATTCTAAATTACTGTTCTTACTGTTTCTTATAATGATTGATCATAAAATAATTGTAATTAAATCAGCAAAAATTAAAGTAGTACAACAAATACATAAAATATTTAGTTAAAATATCAAATTATTTGTACTTTAATATTTTCAGTTATACAATTGATCATGTAGTAATACTATTATACAATAATGAGGATGAGATTTGTTTGCATTATCTTAATGAGAATGGGGGAAATATGCTTAAAATGTGATGAAAATGTTGTGATGCATAAAAATGGTAACTGTACTTAGCATTAATAACATTATATATATAAGCTATATATATAATATATATATAAAAATAATAATATATATATATATATATATTATTTTTTATTATCATTATTTTTATTTATTTTTATTTTTTGAGGTGAAATATGATGTTTTTGCGAGATGAATTCATTATATCTTGTACATGGTTTTGTGCAGTTTTTACTCTCTGCATCAGTGGTTCCAGAATTCTGTGAAATATCTATTCTAGGGCATATGGATTTCCTTTGGTTGTCCGCTTTAGACTTGGACAAGCATTTCCAAAAATGTATTGATTTTCAAGTGTTTGTTTTTCACTTGGCCCTTATGGGAAATTGCTCTAACCAGTTGGTTATCTCTCTTTTGTGAGGTCTAGCAGTAAGATTAATTTCACCATTAATTAAAAAAAAAAATATCCCAAAACATTTATAATTGGAAAGCCTAAGCTATCTAACCATCCCCCTTGCAAAAAAAAAAATGGTATAGTCTAAGACAAGTGGGCAAGTCTAGGCCTGCTTTTGTTGGTAATGAATAGTCATGAGGCCAAAAAGTGGGAGGGCCAAAGATTTGTTGTTGGCTGCATCTAGAAGCTGACAGGGCAAGGAGAACTGGCGGAAAATCAGAAAAAGCGACTCGCAGTGCGTTTACCTTTCCTGGAGTTGTTGTGTCAAGTTAGTTTCATTCAGAGCATCTAAAGTGAAGAGGTGAGACGTGCAGAACTCACCTGTGTATTCTGTGAGGTCACATGACCAGACCAGTGGGAGAATCTCCCCTGTCTTTTGCCTGCCTAGCGGGAACGTGACAATGCTGTGTGTCGGTGACCTGCCTCATTACTACAGCACGGTAGGTGAGCAGTTCCTGAATCATCCGCTTGATTTTTCCAGAGCAATGTTGTTTCTTTGCTCGCTGTCATTTTTATTTTATTTTATTATTTATTTTTTAATTAAAAAATATACTTAAAAAAAAAAATGTATTATATTATTTTGTATTTTATTTTGCGTTTTATTTTATTTTATTGATGACTTATTAATCATTATATTAACTTAAATGTATAAGTTAATCTTCTATTGCACCTTATATTGATGTCAGTCTTTGGTGAGGCTCTTCAGTGTAAGGCTTATCTGTAATTGAGTTTCAAATAATAATTTGATTATAATTGGTGAATATACATATAATGTGGTTTGATTATGTCCTATCTTGCTTGATAGAACACCTTCAGCTATACTGATGCTATAGTTTCAGCACATCTGTAAGATGGACACCTGTTGATGTTCCTGACTGTGCACTTTGGTATCGGTTTGATTCTTTTTTAAGGGGTTTCAGAGATTTTGTTAGTTGAACTAAGCAAATGCAGAATTTGATTGTTTTGGTTTTATTAATATTTTGCAATTTAGGGTGGTCATCTCACACCTGTTTGCGGAATCCAAAAAAAATCTTCATTAGGATAATAGTAATTCTTTCTGTTTTCAGCAGAGGGTGCTGTTTTTACATTATTATCATACAAAACTTTTCCCACAGACACATCTGCACACTGCCTACTGTTACTGCAAGATCTGACAGATGTACATGGGCTTGTTCTCACACTGTATGAGGAAAGTTATCACAACAGAACCTGGCATTAAACAGCATATTACAGGCTTTACAGCAAAATATAAACTGAAAAAAGTAAATAAATAAAAAGAAAAGATGTAAAATGCAACGCACAATTTTGTTGACAAATGTTTAATAAAATTAAATATGTAATTACTACATTAAATATAATATAATTTGTAACTTTTTTTAATGGAAAAGTGTGTTTTCGGTCAAAATTTGCCTTCATTATATAGTTGAATCTTGTCTGAATGAATGTCAGTTTGGTTTTATTTTGTACGTTTGTCAGTTGTATAAAAAATATTAATATTTAATCAAATATGTTCATGTTGATATAGATTTTAGTTTAATGGGCAATTCATTCATTCATCATATAGGCTATAGAGAGAGAGAGAGAGAGAGAGAGAGAGAGAGAGACATTGCATGTGTGTGCCAAAAATGAAACATTGAATAATTTACTCACACAGCACGTCTCTCTCTCTCTCTCTCTCTCTCTCTCTCTCTCTCTCTCTCTCTCTCTCTCTCCTCTCTCTCTCTCTCTCTCTCTCTCTCTCTCTCTCTCTCTCTCTCTCTCTCTCTCTCTCTCTCCTCTCTCTCTCTCTCTCTCTCTCTCTCTCTCTCTCACACACACACACACACACACACACACACACAGCAATGCTTCTGTTCTGTTTCAACTTGCCACAGAACATGTTGAGACTTACTGATGAGGCACACCTGAGTGTGTGTGTATGTGTGGTTAACTCTGAAACAGCGTTTCTCACATTTTCTTGTTCATTTTAAGAGATCCTTTATGGAAAGCCCCTTATATTTGAGCCAAAAACTAAATGAAGAAAACTAGGATGTATAGGATATACTGTAGGTACGTGCTAAAGCAAGTATCACAATTACTGCTGAACATACTTAGGGTTATGGATTTGAACAAACCCTAAAGTTTTAAACTTAAGCATGTAACTGCACCTTTTGTGTTACAAGCATGAATGATTCCTCAAATCTTGCTACTTGTTGAGGAGAGATGCGGCTTGAAGTGGTCAGATACAGTTGCCTCCTGGTGGATGATAAAACAGTTTGAAATGTCCCATTGACTCACATTGAAGGAGGGATATACATCTTTGGACTGAGCTTTTTGACTTGGGCCAGTAAATAACGACTCAGACCACCCTAGCAACCACTTAGCGACATCCTGGCAACACCCTAGAATTTTTATTGGTGAGTTTTGCACAGGAACCATGACTTGGTTCTAGTTTTCAATTAATTGCATGCATGAAAACTCACCTCTCTACCTTTGAACCATTTGCTTTTTGTTTCTCTTGTTCCCTTTTCTCATGTGCATGCTTGAATGGTGTTATTCACACAGGCAGAGTCTTGAGAAAGTGTATTCCGGCAAGTATATTCTTGTGCAGGTGTTGTCCGATGTGCCATAATTAGGACAATGTGTGGTTTCTGACCTCCGTCCCTTTGGACTCCACCTGCTCTCATTCACCATGTCCCACAAGGATCATGACTCCATATAGAGGAGATTTCTCGAGGAGAGAGAGAGAGACTAGCGAGAACAGGTGATAAAGTCTCAGGTTGAGTTGACTGTGAGAGATGAGTGTTTTACTCACTATGGTTTCTATGGGTTCATCGGTGTGTCGTTTGACAGCAGAGGATACGTGATTCTGTTGGTTTGGACAATGCACTATCTGAAAAAGAAGGTAAAGACTTTTCCCTTTGCTTGACTTGTGTTGCAGTTTGGTTATCTAATTTCACAGGTCTCTGATTGGTCTAGAGGTTTTGTGGGAATCATTACCCATCATGCTTTTTTCCTGAACTTTGAGTTAATATATCAAGACTGCATGAGTCTTGATTTAATCATGCTCTGCATGATAATGGTAGCATTTTCTTTCAATTTTTTTGAGGTTTTGAAGATAATTTTTATATCATATTTATATAATTATAGTGTAATTTTGATTTTTACTTTGGATTTCTGTGGAAAACGCAAGTGGTGCTTGTCCATGAAAACCATGAGTGTTCTGGGTGGTTGCTAGGGTGTTGCTAGGGTGTTTCTAAGTTGTTTTGGGTTGTTTTTTGGTGGGTCCTCACTGGCCCAAGTCAAAAGAAAGTCTCTTTGATATTATAATTTTTAGCTATCACTCCTGCTTCCAAGTGAATGAGTTTTTCTCCCCACATTTTATAGTCTGCCAGGTGAAATCATAAGTCTGATAACTTTTGAGCAAACTGCACAATTTGAAATGTCACACAAATGGTATGGGATGATTCACTAACCCTAAGTATGAGTAATAGCAATGTTAATATTTATAAAGCTTGGAATAAAAAAATGATGAAACAAATGAAAAACAAAGAAAAGGTCTATATTTGAGGACTTTGAACTCTTCAAAAGCATGAGAATACATCGTTTGTTACCAAATTTGTCCAGCTGAGCTTTACTTTTATCACACCTGTTGAGGTACTACTAGCCCAACAGTTATGGAAACATAATTTATGAGTGGTGGGTATGATCTGTGAGTTTTGTGTTTGTAAGTTAGAGAAGAGAATGGCAGGCAATTAGACATGGGACAGATTATGGTTGTGTTTTACAACCTACCCTTTGCCTGGAGGCATGGCTCCCTCTCGTACGTCCCAACAAGGTGTAACTGGAGCTGTAGAAGTGGAGTGGATGGAGTCTTATCTCCTCCCTCTTTTCTTTCAATATCAGCTTTTTTTTGCCTACCTCCTTCACCTGTCTCCCTCCCACTATTTTACCTGTCTCACCCTCCTTCACTGTCTGCCTTTTCACTCAGTCTCAGTACAGCCTACTGAGCAGCAGTATGGAACAAGGTTTGGGGAACAGACCAGCGTCTACCAGTCCGTACAGCTCAGAGACCACCTCCAACGTGCCAACGCCGTCACCCTACTCTCAGCCAAACTCAACCTTCGAGGCCATGTCTCCAGCCCCGGCCATCCCCTCCAACACTGACTACCCTGGGCCGCACAACTTCGAGGTCACCTTCCAGCAGTCGAGCACCGCCAAGTCAGCCACCTGGACGGTGAGTAGAGCGCCTCGGTTGTGGCGCAACTGCATCACGTGTTTCTTTATGAACCCATGCACACACTATGCTTTTCCCACACTAACTGGCGATCGCACGCAGAACTTTTACATTTCTCTGGTTGCTTTTGCCCTTTCTTCGACGTCGACTTCTCTAATAGATTCTCATGTTGGCTGCATTCCCGCTTTGTTCCTCTTTTTAATATGTTTCTGAGAACTAAACATCTGTATATGGGTAGATGACCTGAAATTTCAAGCAGTGACAGTAGTGTCATGTGGTGTGATATGCTATTAATCTCCTTATCGCCTATACCACCTTTAAAATGTTTGATTATGCTTTTGAAAAAAGGATCTTATGCTCACCAAGGCTGCATTTATTTAGTTATAAAAACAACCAGATACATTAATACTGTGAAATATTATTACAATTTACAATAACTCTTTACATTTTAAATTATATTAAAATAGTGAAGACAAAGCTGATTTTTTTTGCAGCCATTTGTCCAGTCTTCAGTGTCACATGATCCTTCAGAAATCAGAAATTGTGAAATCGCAATATGTTTTTCTTGCTTCAGAAAAACAATTAGTTATTGTTTAACGAATATAAAGTTCAAAAGAACAGCATTTAATTAAAATATAACAATTTTGTAACTATTTTGTTACTGTCAATTTTGATCAATGCATCCTTGCTGAATAAAAGTATTAATTTCTTTAAGAAGATTCTTAATTTTCTATCTTATTTTTTCTGTAATTATTATATATGCAGTATTATGACCACATTTTTGGAATATTTGCACTTCATTACATAAAAATGTTAAAACACTTGTCATGCAAAATGACTTTTAATGCAAACTGCAAAAAAAATGTGAAAATAAAACATTTTAAGAATTGAAAATATGATGACAAGTCACAAAACCTGCAATATATTCCTTCCCGTTAAAAGCGGTATGTTATTTGTCATCTATCCATAAATGTATATTTTTTTAAATAATTCAGTCTCTGTCAGGTTTCTTGTACTTCGATTGTTGTTTTGTAAGTTAACTGCGACAGTTCCCTGATATACTGCTCTCTCTCTGAGAAACAATCATTCAAAAAGCTTTATCAAAAAAGTTTGCCTTATCAAAAAAAACTTTTGTAATTAAATTACAGAAACATAAAGTTTAAATTCTTTAGTGTGTCTGAGTCCAACATGTTTGTTTGGATTTTAGAAATAGTTCGAGCTCGAAGCAAGTTGTTCACAAACTATAAAGATCTATATCATGATACTCTGCTCTGTTACCATTTCCACATGGTTCTTCTTGAGGTTTAAGGAGACTAATGAAACTTAGGAGCTGAATTGCATCTTTTTTTTTTTTATGTTGTTGATCAACATTTACCTTGTAAGTGGTCCGAAGTGGTTGCTCATGCACATGTTGCTTAACTGATGCTAGGGTGTTCTGTTTTAAGTGGTTTCTACAGCATTGCTAGATGGTTGCTGTAGTGTTCTGGTTGGTTGCTTAAAGAAATTATGCATCAAAGTTTAATACTTAGGTTTAGTGGTTAGTTCAGATATTTAATAAGAGACATAGCGCTTATACTTTCTTCTTATACATTATTGCATCCACCGAAGAAAAGAAATCACAGTGATGCTTGAAATGAGAGCAGTCAGTGTTTTCCCCAAAGTCCAGTGTCGCCCTGATGAAAGGTGCTACATCAGTCTGTCATGAAGATGACCCTCTGAAACAGGAGATGGGGCTCTTTCTTGTGTTGGTGGCTCTTAGGTTGTTTGTTGGATGAAGTCAAGCGTGAGGCTTGGTCTCTGACTTGATGTGGATGTGTAAGATGATAGCGGTTCCAGGAAGGTGAGTGCTATGGCCATCACTCAGTGTCTGCCTGTGAAGACTGTCACCTTTGACGCGCCACGTTCCGCTCCATTCTCAAAGACTAGGTCTCTGTGAACAACAATAACAGGAGGATAAGCTTCCAAAATGGGCATACGTGGAGTTTCCAGCACAGATTGCTGTTTACGTTTCAGGGTAAGAGAAGCAGGCTTTAAATGTGAGTGCGTTTGGTACCTCAGTTACCGCCATAGCTAAATAATGATACATGCTATTAGTCTTGTTTTCTTTATATTATATATATTGGAAATCTATATGTGAATATTCCTTCCCTGTTCAAAAAACACCTGGCTATCTTGTTTCACAAATTCCTGATTGGTCCATATTACCCATCCGACTTCTCTGGACTTTGAGCTATCACCTCATGTTTTCGAGTGTTAAATGTGCATGAATCTAAATATTAATGTTAGCAATTTCAGTAAAAAAATGACTTTACTGTGTTTTTAAGTAAATGTATAAATTTATCTTTGACATTTATTTTATCATATAGAAATAACTTTTAGAAATTATGTTATTAGCTTAACCCTAACCCTTTCCGAACCTGTAAGACTTTCTTTCTTCTTTGGAACATAAGATATTTTGATTAATATGTTTTTGTTTTTGTTTTTTTGTCCATGCAATGAAAGTCAATGGTGACCAAAACTACTTGATTGTCAACATTCTTAATTTTTAATTATAATAAAAAAAAAAAAAATTGTGTTACACAAGAAAGAAAGTCATGCAGGTTTAAAATCACATGAGAGTGAGTAGAGTGAGTGGTTTTTGGGTGAACTGTCCCTTTAAAAATGCACTCAATCATTTTCATGCGGTAAACAGTTTTGTTTAACAAAATATGAAAAAAGGTTGTAAAATAAAGATGACATGTTATTGGACACTTTTTCTTACAGAATAAATGAACAATGGCTGACTTCAAATTGCATTACTTCAATGGCATCCATATCTGAAAGGTTTTTTTTTTACTTGTTTTTTTTTTAATGCTACATGCAAATGATCCTCCATGCCACTAGTTGTCAGTATAAGTCCAAGATGACTGCTGTATGATCCTGTGCAACATAAACAAAAAGGGGATATATTTTTTGATTATTTTGCACTAGCTGATATCATACACTGAAGCAAATTTGGAAGGATTTACTTTGGGAAAAAAAAATTCACTCGTTTTTTTTGTAAAACATATTCCAAATACATAACCAATAATAAAATCCATTTTCAATGTAGTAGTTTGGGATTTTATAGTGACACTTACTGGTGTTGATGCAGCAAACAAAGTGGGTTACCAATATGCCACTGTAGAAATACCTCATTGTCCTAGTAATGTAAGGATTATCAAGATAAAGAAATTACTATTCAGCTGATCATGTGACATCAACTTTTCGGCCTAAATTTTTGCGGCATCAACTTTTAGTATGAGTGTGTGTATGGATGTAATCCGGACATACTACATTCGCCATGTTGTCATTATCGTGTGACCTACCAGCGTCAGTTACGTCGCTTCCCCGCCATTCACAAATCCACTGAATGCACACTTCAGAATCTCGCCAGAAGTAGGTTTTCTGGGTACTTTTTGCCTACTCTTTTGTATGTGAATACAATTCACTTTTGAGTGAATTCCGATGTACTTCTTTCAGATGCAGTACTTGTATTGGTTCTCCTATTTTAAGTAACATCTAAAGGTAGTGTCAGGGGGAGGAATGTTCGCATTCTTGCATTTGATTGTACAGAAATGTCTATAAGATCATGAGTGCAAGATGACTGACTATTATTCTTAGTCTGTGTTCCTGGTTGTAAATTTGTAAATGTGTCTGTTAAAAGTTAAATTACATATTTAATATCTTGTGGAAGTACACTAGCACATTAGTGTTTTGGCTTTAAATCTAAAATACATACAAAATGTCACAAAAGGTCTTTAAAGCCATATCTTTTTTTGAAATATTCTTTACATCAGGGGTCTTTAATGTTTTTCAGGGCAGGGACCCCCGATACAAAAAGTATCAAAAAGAGTTACTTATTAAGCATGTAGCCTTCCATATTAATAGAAAAATTAAATTGAGATTTATGCATCATACAAAATCACAATTCATTAATCGTTCACAGTTGTTGTAAATTATTTTAATGGATTTGCAGAGTCATAAATTGTACTAGTCAGATGGACAATTAAACATTTACCTGAACTTTGTAGCTTAGGTTAGTTCACCCAAAAATGGAAATTCTGTCATCATTTACTCAACCTCATGTCGTTCCAAACCTGCATCTTCATCTACCCAAACTGATGTGTGTTGATGATTCATTTAAAAAAAAAAAAATCTGTTGTTCATCATATAAAGCGATCAAATCTCTTCAGAAAATTTGAAACTAAACTGCTCAATTCATGTGGATTAGTTTTACGATCTCTTTATGAACTTTTTGAAGCGTCAAAGTGGTAGTTGCGTAGCTGTCAATGGAGGGAACCAAGATATTATAAATATCCTCAGTTGTGTTCCGAAGATGAACGTAAGTCTTACGGGTTTGGAATCTGAAATAGGTGAGGGTTCTCTAGTAAAGTGCAGATACAATATGTAAGCAACGGCTCCACCAAAACATGAAGAGCAATGTAACTAAGTTAGATGTTGTGGGAAGAAGGAGGCGGGAACCGGCCCATCACGGACGACTGCTGTCACATGAAAAAAAACATACACATCAAATAAAATAGCCCAAGCCTGGCCTCTCTCGTCCTTCGCTGTCGTCGCTCCTCCTTTTATGCTTCCGCTCCGCTCCTCTGTGAGAGATACGAGACCGGTGCGTCGCGCTCATTAGTAATCACGCCGCTGGTCTCTCACGGCCCTCGGCCTCGTCCTGCTCGCCACAAGCAATTTACAGTGAGACTTTTTTTTTTTTTTTTTGACTTTTGACTTTTATTAGGATAGGACAGTAGCTAGAGACAGGAAGTGAGGTGGGAGAGAGAGGATCGGGATCAGGAAAGGTCCACGAGCCGGGACTCGAACTCAGGTTGCCCGAAGCACAACGGCGCTACACGTCGACGCACTTGCCCACGAGGCTATTGGCACCGACTACAGTCAGACATTTAAGTCATTACTTTTACAAATAATTGGAACTGAATATCCCAAATATATTGATATGAATATTTTTCTATGAATCTATTAGTCTGCTTTTACATTGCGCACATCTATTTTGTCCCGTGCTAGTTATCACTATGTCAGTTGCAATTTCGAGAGTCAATCATGCATTTATATATAGATGTCACTTCTGAAATTTTGCAGCCGGCGATCCTCTTAGCAGCATGAAAAACTAAACTTTTTTTCAATGGATTATATATAGCCTCGAAAGCGTGAAAAGACTGCTCACTTTACAATCACTATAAAACTGTCACTTATTTCGCGATCTCACAGAGTTCCATTAAAATCAATAAAGTTGTGTACACTGCATAATGAATCTCTTACTTACATTGTGTCTTTGTTTGTTAATGAGATGATTTGTGTGCGTACAGAACTCTGAACAAAAACTCCTAAAACTGATTTAAACACCTCTGATTGGCCACTGCGTTCAAGAGATCAACAAACATGACTGTGATTGGATAGATGACTCAACGCTGCAAAAACACGTTGTAAACAGAAACATTTGACATTCTCTAGAGCGCAAACACAAAACCTCACTGCGCATTTGCCAAATCTGTTTCGCCAGTGTGATATTATTACAGTATCAACTGAGGGTTATGCTTTCATTTGAGGGTGCTAATATTTAATTTTGACTTTTTACCCATGTTTTAATTTACCCCTAGTGGTCGCGGACCCCAGATTGAAGACCCCTGCTTTGCATAGTTTCATGTAAAGAATATCTATAAATAATAATAATAAATAAATAATAGATTCTTGTTATTGTTTGTAACTCCAACACCTTTTTTTGTAACTTGATGTGAGTGTCAGGAAGACAAGAAGCTGCTTGCCTTGCTACTTTTTTTTTGCAACAACTTTCAGTTTCATTCTGCCGCTCACTCTAAAGACCAGTAAACGTTTTACTTTATCCTCCAAAAGAAACAGAGAAAGGTAAAAATGACTCAGGATTATTGTGATATGTGAAATCTCAACCTCAAATTCAGGGAATTTCCAGGCATAATACAAAGGCTTGCAGGATAAGGATATCTGAGATTAGTGTGTAAGTGGGAAGTGACTCATTGTGTGTCGAACTGAAGGGTTAAGACATGATGCTCTTGGATTTGTGTAGCCTCGGGATGCTTTGGGAGAGGCATGGGGGCATTTTGACTGTAATCTACTTGATCCGCAGTGGGCTTCACACCGCTACCTGAAACAACATTCCTCTTAGCCAAACTCATGGATGAACCATTTGTAAATCTGGAGTATTGCACAATTGACTGTTAGAATTGTAGGGGTAATGTTACCTCTGCTTGTGATGTTTGCCAATAATTATGCTTGCATTAATTGTTTTAATTAAGCCACGTCACATGATCAGGAATTGCACACGACCTGCTTAAAGGAGTGTGTGAGTGACATGTATAAATGTAAAATGTATAAATATGCAAAAGGAGATGCTTTGCAGAATGTCTTGACTGCTCTTTTCCATATGTGGAACAGTGGAATTTTGTAAAAAAATTCTGTTTAACTTTAACTTATTTCACTTTTAGTTTTAGTAATTTCAGTACTTCAATTTAAATGTATTTTTCAGGTCATTTCTAATGTTTGCTTAAGTTTTCTATTTCAGCTTTTTTTGTGTTAATGAAAATAATTTTGAATAGTTTTAGTTAAAAAATAATAACACTAATGAGGACTGTAGCTGTCCGGTTCCAAAATGACAAAAAACAAACAATAAAAGTACCTTAAATTTAGTCCATATGACTTTTGCACTATATTCCAAGTACTAAGGACCAGAAGTTTTATTCTTTATTCCTTGACAACATTCCTATCAGTTGTTTGTGCATATTTGAAATTAGTACGTCAAGACATGCTACACCAGGTTTGATATTGGAGGGGAATATTTTTAGGGAATAACAAATTACATTTTAGGCATTTCATCGCACATCACATGACATTTACATTTAATCATTTAGCAGACGCTTTTATCCAAAGCGACTTACAAATGAGTAGAGCAATAGAAGCAATCAGACCAACAAGAGGGTAACAGTATACAAGTGCTGTAACAAGTCTCAGTTAGTCTAGCACAGTACACATAGCAAGTTTTTTTTTTTTTTATCAGAAAAACAACAACAAATAGAATAGAAAAGGTAAGTGCTAGTGCTATTAAAGGCACACTATGCAGTTTCCGTTTTTCTCAAACAGCGACCCCTAGAGTCGCTGTTGAGTACTTGTATTTAACGTTACTGTCGTAAATACCGCAGAGTCGTCGTTTTCTTTTCCTTGACTCTTCCGACTGCGCCTTCTTCATTTTCTTCGTCGACTCTGCCATGATTCACGTCTGAAATGCGTGCTAGTGTCTTCCATAGAGGCTGCTTCATATGTTGTTGATGTGTGTGACGTCGTGCCGTAAAGCAAGTCGTGATTCTCGCGAGATTTGTCGGGGCGCCACCTCTCAAACCTGCATTGCCTGCGGCATCTTTGCCCACTTTGCTATCGGGATGATTCGCCCTACTATGAGTTTGTTTACCATCTAAATGATTTCGAAGCTGTTATATTAAGGTACAAATCTTGCATAGTGTGCCTTTAATTGGTCAGGCGCTGACGAAAAAGATGGCTAAAGACTCAGCTGCTCGAATTAAGATAGGCAGGTCATTCCACATGATTTCAGAAGATATCAGAATATAGTATTTATGATACTATCTTGCGTATATTTGACTGTTTAAGCTCAATAAGCAGCGAAAAATAACTCAATTTAGTGCTGAGAGGCGGCTTTATCTGCGCGCACTTTGGGTGTGAGCACAAAATATGTGTCAGAGAGATGAGAGAGCGAGAAAGCGCGGCTGGTATCAAGTATCTATTCTGTAGAAAATGAGTATCGGAAGCGTTCCAGATATTTCAGTATCGATATGTATCAAAAAAAGCGATATTTTTTGGCAACACTACATTGCAGGTTGGCGGGTGTTAATGTCAAGCCCTGTGTGTTACAGTCGGATTGGTGCAGAGTTCAGAGACCACGTCCCTGTCCTTGGTTCTGAACCCCTTCTGATCATTCAGCTTTCTCAAATGACCTTGTGCAAGCTCCTAAAGGTGTTTTTTTTTTTTTTATCGCTGAGCTTTTGTTAGGGTCATTTTATGTTATCTTCCTAAATCATGTCTGTTTCTGCCTGGGCCGTTGCCTCTGTCTTCTTAGGTCCCAATTAAAGTATGATATCACTGAGTGAATCATAAAAACAAATTGTGTGTTAGGGATAACTGTTTAAAAGCTCCCTCTCAAATGTACATTATAGGCTTAAAGCATGAGCTGTCATAAGGGATGAAAATGAGTTCTGACACCTCAGCTTTTCCAATAAAGACCCCAACACTTTCTTTTTTTTTTCATTGTTGGCATATAAGTTGGGCAAGCCTGAGCATGTTTATGCTTCTGGAATATTTGAGGCTGCTCTTCTTAGTTTTTACCCTCATAGTCAGCTAGCGGGTCTAAACACGCCCCAAAGCCAGCGCATCCTTCCTCTCCAAATGACAAAACCTAACAGCAAACACAAATGATGAGATTTCCTACATATGTGCACATGCACTGCATGCATACTTTGTTCATTTTTAGATGTAAAATCAGGTTGGCCCTTCATTCTTCTAGTTTGGTTTTGCCTTATTTGCAATGAAACTAGAGTGATAGTTCAGCTAAATATGGAAAATCATGCACTCAATTTCATGTTATTCCAAACCGCATGAGTTTTTTTTCTTGCACAAAACACAAAAAGGGAAATTTAGCAGATTGTACAAGCTACTTTCTTTTTTCCACACAGTGAAATTGAATGGGAACAATGGACATCTGTTCACTTTCATTGCGTGGAAAAGTACATCTTGGACATTCTGCTAAATATATCAGTAGCATCCTCCACAATATATATTTCTTACTTTTACACTTCCTTTTATAGCCAATTTTATTTGAACCTTTTACTCTAACCTAAAATTTTGTGCAAAAATGTTATTTGTCGTCTTCCCAGTCTCTGAATTCAGAGATCTTCTTATGCTGAACATTTTAACAAAACAATTATTGTTTTAAGAAAAAAAAAGGTCTGCCCCTCCCTGTAAAGAATACTTGTTTCCACATGTCTGCAAACAGCAACTCCAAACTAAGTCCCTCTAAAAATATGGAAATAAGTTAAGTGCTCTGAGCTCAGACGAGGCTCAAATAGAAGTTAAGTGAATCTGAAAAACTTGAGAATAAATGTGATCAGTGTGCTGTAAAAATGGCAAATAGTAGTTTTGACATGACATGGAGAAAATCTAGAGGTGATTTTTAGAGATTTTTATTTCTGTGACAGGGCCTTTTATTCAAGAACATCTGGATTATGTTAGAACTGCTTTTGTCCATACAATGAAAGTAAATGGGGTCCAAAAATGTAAAGCCTCACACGTCATGCAGAAAATACAGTATATATATACCGTGGCCACAAATTAAGGATTCATTCCCACAACTTATTTTTTTGTTCTCTCGTTTTAGCAATTAGTTTCCTTCCTTGATTCAATCAAAAAAAGGGAACAGGCCACAAACGAGGGAACAAATCCTTAATTCGTGGCCACGATAGATAGATATTTTCCTGCATGTAATATGCAGGGAAACCTACAAAACAACAATGGAAATGAGACATAAAAAAAAAAAAAAAAAAAAATCTATTTTGATCTATTGTGACAACATGAGGGCAAGTAAATGATGACACTTTTTTTTTTTTTAATGCTGTATGTTTTTTCTTGCTAATGCAAGTCTTTATTACTATTTAAAAAGTTCTTTATTTGTGGAGTGCAACTATTTCTCCCAAGCATGTCCTTGGAGGGACAGTGGAGCAGTATGTGATGCTGGCTGCAATTTCACAGCCGTTAGCATAGGCAGCACATTTGTGAATTTATCGACGGAGATGGGGAGTTGGCTGAATTTGCGGGTGGCATGCTGAAACATGTCCATCAGGCTGTCAGACTCGTCATTATCACTTAGGCCCGCGAGCCTGCCCGAACGTGTGCCTTTCCAATGCTCACCTTCCTCCAGCCCATCATCTTATTTTACCTTACATCACTTCACACCGTCTCCACACTGCAGGCGAGCGATGCAGCGCTGCATTATAATCAAGCAAGATGTCTACAAAGTGCACATTTCGTGCTTTGTTTCTTTTGCTTGCAGTGCAAATGGCTTTGTGTGTTTTTGTTCGTTGCATTGCTTACAATGGAGATGATGGGTTTTATCTTTATTCATGATATATACATATTCATTCACCTTGATTTCTTCTTCAAACTAATAACTTTATTATATTATATTATTTATAAAAGTTCTTCAGGGGTTGTTAGCAGCATCATAATGGCCTAAAGGGGCCATATGGTTATCCATAAGGACAACAAGTATGAAATGTTTTTGTGGAAAAAAAGTTTTTTGAAAAGCTGTTTTCAACAACACACTGTGTAACACACATTGTAAGCAATCATTGACCACTGTGAATTTCAGACAGGTGGGTCCAGCTTTCGGAAATCCAGTTTATTGGATTGCCGCTTGATTTTGATCCCTCAACAATAACACCCTTTATGGATGTTGCACATATTTTATTGAATCAAAATCCTTGAAGTGGAAGCACTCGTAAAAATGAATCCAATTAGAACCAAAAAGTTTGGTTCTGAATATCTAATATACTCTTATATAATAAAGTTTTTTTTTCATAAATGGTTCCACACTGTAAAAAAAAAAAAAGTTGAGAAAACTTAAAAGTTTAAGGCAACCAGCTGCAGGACATTTTTGAGTTTTCTCAACTTACGTGTTTGAGTTATCTCAACTTTTCTCAACTTTTTTCATGTTAAATAGTTGAATAAACTTTAAAAACTGAATTTGTCATACAAAACGTAAGTTGGATTTTTTACAGTGCATGAAGAGCCTTTAACATCCATGGACCTGTCGATTTCACAAAATTTCTTTATAGTAAAAAAAGATTTTTCAAATGATTAAAATGCTCTTCACACTTCACACAGAAAAGTGGTTATTTTAAGAACTTAGTGGTTCTTTTGGGAACCCAAAATGGTTCTTCTATGACATTGCTATGAAACCCCCCTTTTGGCATCTTTACTTCTAAGAGTGTAGGAGAAGCTTTTCAATTCTAATAACTATTTATTCTCTAGTTCTTATAAAAGTTAAGTTCTTTCAGAAAGAATCCAGAAACCAATACATTGATCTGGAGCACCTATAATGTAAAGTAGAATGATTAGCAACTCAAGAACCCAATGCAGCAAAAATGGTTCTTGATAAGAATTGTGTTGGTTGAAGATGTGCTACAAAGGAAGAATCTATAGAAGATACCGTAGTAGATCATTCACATCATTAAAAATAAAGGTTCTTTATTAGCATTTATGGTTCCATTAAGAATCGTTAACATTTAATTTGCACAAAAGGACCTTTTTAGTGAAGAAAGGTTCTTTTTACTATTTAAATGTTTTTCATACAAAGAAAAAAAAATGGTTGTTTTATATTTAACGGTTCACTAAAAGTTTCACCAAAATGGTTCTTCTGTAGCATCGTTGTGAAACCCACCATTTTGGGACCTTTATCCATTAGCATCACCAATTGAGCTCTTCTTGTTCCACTTTCAGTTGGTGGTATAAACACATTAATGTTCTTATCTTTCAATGAGTCCATTTTTGAATTATCACGCTTCTTTCAACTCAACAATAATTTCAACTAAATTCAACTGAATGATAAATGGTTTATGTCCAAAGTAGAGGGATTAAGTGTAAAACAGTGGTAAGATGATGTGAATAAGGGTGTGTGTGTCACATGGGCGTGTTGAGACGTCTCCCTGTGCTGACACATCTTCACCCAATGATCTATGCGGCTCTCTAATGTGTGTATGTGTGTTTATGTTACTCATTTACATAATCTCTCAGTGAAAGTTGTGCTGATGTTCTTACAGTGAAATAACTGCAAAGTTAAACAATACTACACAGAAAAGAGACTATTACGCCACTTTTACTGTATATTTATAGGTTAGCAGGGGAATCAAATCACTTTGTGGTGTTTTTTATTATTATGGCAATTGTAGATGAATAAATAAATAAAAATAATAATAACTTAGTGGTTCCTCATAATGGAAACATGTTATCCCTACTCAAATACCTTATGTATGATGAACTTAACTGAATTGAGTATTAATTGGGTAATAATTGACTCATCTCTAAGCTTTGATAAACAGATAAATTCTGTTGTAAAGAACAGTTTTTATCAGCTTAGATTGATTTCTAAGATAAAACCCCTTCTCAGTTATAAAGACTTGGAGATTGTTATTCATGCTTTTATTACTTCCAGACTGGACTACTGCAATTCTCTTTATGCAGGGATCCCCCAGCGTCAACTATGTCGTCTGCAGTTGGTACAAAATGCCGCAGCAAGATTTCTGACTGGCACTAAAAAAAGGGACCACATTACTCCAGTACTATCTTATCTTCACTGGCTGCCGGTTCAGTACAGGATTGAATATAAGATTTTATTAATGGTTTTTAAAGCATTGCACAACAGGTCCCCCAAATACATTGTGGATCTTTTAGACTCTTACACAACAGGCAGGACACTAAGATCCACGAACCAATCTTTGCTGGCGGTCCCCTTTTCTAAAAAGAAGTCAAAGGGTGACCGAGCTTTTTCAGTTGTGGCTCCTAAGTTGTGGAACAGCCTCCCCCTTCATATCCGGTTAGCTCAATCAATAGAAATATTTAAGTCGCAGCTAAAAACTTACCTTTTTAATTTAGCCTTTAGTTAAGGGTGGTGTACACTGTAGGTATACACTTTTATTTAGTTTTATTTCTTCATACACACTGATCTCATTATGCTGGTGGGTGAGGGAGATGTTTAAGAGTGTGAAATATGCCTTCATCCGCTAGGCTTGATATGTTCTGTTTTTATATATGTATGTCTTTTTACTGTAACTGTGAAGCACTTTGGGCAACAACGTTGCGGGTAAACGTGCTATATAAATAAATAAAAGTTGAAGTTGAAGAAGTTGAGTAAACTTAAACTTAAACATGTCCAAATAACTTGATTAAATCAAGTTCATCCTACCTAAAGTATTTGAGTAGAAATAACATGTTTCAATCACATGGATCATTATAACCATTATTTAATTACAGTAAGATATTTTTTAGTGTAGCTGCTAATAATAACTCATACTAACAAGCCAATCACAGCTTTTCTAGTATGACATCATGGTTACATCCATGGCATTTACATAGTAGTTACTTTTTTATTATTAAAACAACTAAAGTTCTTGTTAGCAGGTCCTCAACTGTACTAAAAGCTGTCATGGATGTTTGTTGCACAAAATCTGACTGAACGAATATAGCGTTAAAATAACGGTAATTTCCGTTTGTTATTTTAGAAGTGCGATAAGATTTAATTTATTTGAATGAATTCAAACAAATTAACGAGAAAGCGAGAAAGAGAGAGAGAGAGAGAGATTGTGAGTGTGAATGTAAATGTGCGTCTGTATGTAATAGTAAAGCTTGTTAGTTTATTTTTTTTAAAAGTGAATGTTATCACCTCTTTGCTGAGAAATGGCCTGTAATGTAGCTTTCAGTAGCGAAGCTCTTTTATTTTTTTTAAATCACGGGACAGAGGTTGGTCAGGTGTCCAGATATTGGATATGTATCTGATTTAAAGCCACATTTGGAAGTGGCTCAGAATGAATGTGAAAAAATCAGATTTTTGCAGATTTTTGTGTTTACACCAAGCGGCAACACAGAAGTGACTTAAACTGTTAATCGACTGGCCGCTAGAGACAGGCTGCAAAAGGGAGTCAATCCCATAGACCCCACATGTTAAAAAGCCCAACTTTACAGCAGAAAAAAAATGAGTTTACAGCCTGGTGCAAAAAGTGTTTTTGGTCTATATAGCAAATTTTGCCCTTCATGACAACTGTGAGGGGGGTGATTTTTTTTTTCAGAACTCATCCGTTTAAATTATATTAAGCGTTACATTTCTGCATAATTAAGGGCGTGGCCAGGTGGATTGCCGCTTATGTCACTACTAGCCGTTTGTCTGCTGTCTGTTAGCGTCACGTCACCTCAGCTAATCGCGCCTTTGTGCGGTGACGCGCTACAAAGATGGCGACGGCTGGCTCCGCCCACTTTGGGATGCAGTAATGCTCTTTAGAAACCTACGGGTGACGTCACGGACACTACGTCCATATTTCTTTACAGTCTATGGTTTACACATGTGCAACAAATTTCGATCTGTGTCAGATGTGGGTAAAAAAATCTGATATTTTGTGCTAGTGTAAACACAGCCTAAATTCATTTAGTCAGTCTCTACATGAGGGATTTTAAGCTGTGTTAACAACTGGCACAAAATATGTGATAACATCTCAAATGGATTAAGCAAAGTGGTTTATGTTGTGACAACATATTGAAAATATTGTGTTGGTTTAACTTGTTTTAAGTCAACTGAACAAGCAGCAAAATTCATTTTTGACCTACTTGATTGAAACATCATTTTCAAAATGAAAAATGAAAACATTGAATTAAGCCAAAAACGTCAGTTTAACACAAAGCAATCATGTTTAAACGAGAAAACCAAATCAATGGTGTAAAATCACAATGAATTGTTTAAATAAAGTGAACAGTATCAAAAAACGCTTTTTTAGTTTTTGTTTAGGTCTGAATAATTAAATAGTCATAATGACAATATGTCACAAATTACTATGCTGTGTGTTTGCTAGGGTTTTCTGGGTGGTTGCTTACTGACCCAAGTCAAATCTCTATAATACTCTTACCGCTATATGCCTCACATCTCTTTGATGATATTATAATTTATTGTGATATTAACTAAAATATTATGAGATTATCAATTCATCATTCAGTAATTGAAGTTGTCAGATCTGGGCTGAACTGGACTTTGTATTGAATTTTAGATACAATTATGTTAAGATAAAAAATATTTAGATAAAATTAATGTTTATCTACCAATATTAGAAAGTGAGTTGTGAACAAAGTCCGTAAGTAATATAAATATGTCAAAATATTTGTACAAATATATAGATATTTCTTGAGTTTCTTTTTGTCACAATTTACCGGCAAGTATTTGTTGACATTCGTTTTATTTTTTGGGGTAATGCATAGCCTTGTGTAATTACTTACTTCTAAATCAATAAATATATATAATTATTTCTAACATATTTCTTATTTGCTTCTCCAAAGCAAAAAAACTAATTTTATTGTTTTCTTGCTAAGTTCATTCAACTATTTTGGTTTTACAATGCAGTTTCTGTTCAATTCTAACACTTGTGACAGGTTTTAAGACGTCAGATGTCATTTGTACTATGTAAGTTACACAATTGTACAACTTCATGAACTCCATGAGCTTTAGTTCATGAGATGCATTAAAGATATGAGTATGATTGCAAAATCAGTAGCATTCAGCAAACAGTGCTCATCACATTTGTTCTTTTGCCGCACCTGGTGTACAATCTCCCTTTCATAAAATCTGAATCACATTAATACAAGTCCGCACAAAGCGGGCCTGTACATTTGGTTTTTGAGGGAATATCTGGGATGTCTTTATAGTTTTAGACAAGCTCTGACATGTGCCGTGTGTGTGTGTGTGTGTGTGTGTGTGTGTGTGTGTGTGTGTGTGTGTGTGTGTGTGTGTGTGTGAGTGTGAGTGTGAGAGTGAGAGTGAGAGAGAGAAACCTCGTCCAGTGATGATAAATTTGTCTTAATTTATCAAAGAAGGAAATTCAGAACAAATCTGGTTATTTAGTGTAATGAAAGACCAACATTTTGCCAAGACGGACTCAGGACCAAATTAGTTTTCAGAAAAATTTGCATTTTTAATATTTTGTCTTGGCTTCACTGTATAAGCAGTATTGATTCAAATGCTTATACATATGCATAACCCATTGTTTATTTCCATATTTTTTCTGCAGTACTCTCCGTTGCTTAAGAAACTGTACTGTCAGATTGCCAAGACCTGTCCGATTCAGATCAAGCTTGCTTCCTCGCCCCCAAACGGCAGCGTGATACGAGCCATGCCCATCTACAAGAAGGCTGAACACGTCACAGAGGTGGTCAAACGTTGTCCTAACCACGAACTTGGACGGGACTTCAATGAAAGTTTGTAAACTTCATTCTTGTTTGATATTGTGACATTTCATTGTGTAAATGCAACTTTTTCCGTTGCTTGACTGTTCATGTTAGTGTAATAAAATGTAAATATGCTTCATAACAGATCATAACAGATTGGACATCTGAAAGCATTTATAAACCAGTAAAAATAGACCAAATTGGTTAACAAAGACATTTGAATAACTATTGAAGTAAAGTCTTTAATTATTATTATTATTATTATCATTATTCATTATATGAACACAAAAAAGTTGCTGAATGAATTTCAAATAGGCAAATGCTTAAGAGTCTATTATTGGATCATTATTGCAGTGATTATTATGTTTCTAGCATGTTATGTGTTTGGCAACAGACCTTTACCAAAAATGTATGCACCTCTTGATGGAAATAACATCACAACATTTATTTCCATCAAGAGGCGCGTCAATTTATGGTCAATATATTGTATTGTCAATGCAAGAGTCCAGCTCTCTGTAAAGTCTCCTCCAGCACATCCCAAAGACTTTCAATGAGTTTAAGATCTGGACTCAGAGGAGCCGATTCATGTGTAAAAATGATTCTTCATGATCCTTACAACCATTCTTTCACAATCTGAGCCTGATGAATCTGCACATTATCATCCTGGAATATGGCCATGATGTGTCTTCCTACATGAATGTTTAAGAAATGAAAAGCTACACACTCCATCAATTAGGGTAAGAAGAGCATAACCAAACATATAACATGCTAGAAACATAATAATCACTGCAATAATGATCCAATCATAGACCCTTAAGTATTTGCCTATTTACATCCAGTGACAGTGTATTATTCTGGGTATTCACCTCAAAATAACCAAAGCTATCATAATTATGAGAAAGATTGTCAAACACAAACAGAAATATTCCTCTTGTCCTTCCTCCTCTAATTGAGAAGCTTTCTTTTCCTGCTCTCTGTCCAGGTCAGACAGCTCCTGCCAGTCACTTGATACGGGTGGAGGGCAATAATTTGAGTCAGTATGTGGATGACCCTGTGACAGGCCGACAGAGTGTGCTAGTTCCCTATGAGAATCCACAGGTTAGTTGAATAGTTGCAGATGCATGTCAGTTCACAATGTTCAACAATTCTCACGCCTACTCAGAACGCATTAGCAACCCCACATAAACAGGGTGAATCACTCACATTTTCATCAGAAAATGTAAAAAATGTATATTGTTTCTCACACTTAACCTTGTGAAAAACAAGTAGCATGCTTTACACTCTTTCCCTGCCAGCATTTTTGATAATTTTCACAAAAATGTCATGACTCCCATATCTGAACATGCAATATATCATAAGAAAGAACAGACCCTCTGCTTTTAAACAAAATTAAAGCTTCATGCATTCTTTTTTTTTATCAACCCTTGAATGTGGGTAAGTTTAATAAAAAATGCAACATTTTGAGCAAAAAGTTGAGAAAATCACGTTTTTGTCAAGCACTACATCCAGATGGGTTTCAGAATGATGATCAAAACATACCTCGTCCTGGGTCGACATTTCATTCGATAACTTTAGGCAGTTTTGATTTATATACTGTTTAATGTTGATGATTGCGTTATTTTACATTTCCATCTGCTTACATATGACATCGCTTGTTTCTGCATCTTCTTCCCATGTGCTTTGATCAGGTAATTCAGAACTCTTTCAGAAGATGTCATAGCGCCCCCCTAGCGTTTTACAGTGAAAACACGGAAAATTCTGTGTTTGGCGGGGAAGCGTTTCTCTCACAAATTAAGGAAAAGTGTATGTTTGGCGAGGAAAGAGTTAAAAAAGAGTGCTTATACGGAAATAATATACTTTAAAATATATATACTTAAGTGTGAACTAATTGCAATTATTTGCTAATTGTTATTGTCAATTAAATGAAAGTGTAATTTAGTTTAAATTTATATTAAATGCAGTTAGTTGATGTAAAGAGGGCTGTTTTTGACCCAATTAAGAAGGACTTAAAGGGATAGTTCACTTTGAAATTAAATTTTGGTATGTTTTAGCTTACCTCAAGGGCATCCAAGATGTAGGTGTCTTTTTTTCCGCAGTAGATTCAATTTTTATATTTTTAGGTCAAACCGTTCTTGTCTGTCAGTCATATAATGCAGGTCTATGGTCACCACCTCAAAGGGCATGCACAGAGTCCAAATTAAAACAATTCCCCATCGTCCAAATTAAACAATTCCCCATCGTAAGTACACATTGATGGCCTGAGACACGAAACGAGCGGTTTGTGTGAGAAAACGAACAGTATTTATATCGTTTTTACCTCTTGTACACAGCGACGTCCAAGTGATCTGATCTGACGTGTACGCAGACTGGTGCATAGATATATACACTAGATGTCGCCTTGGCTACGGCATTCGGTCAATGAACTGCCGTCGCCAAGGCGACATCTAGTGTATATAGCTATGCACCAGTCTGCGTACACGTCACACACTAGGAAGCGCCCGCGCCCTCAGATCACTTGGACGTCGCTGTGTACAAAAGGTAAAAACGATATAAATGCTGTTCGTTTTCTCACACAAACCGCTCGTTTCGTGTCTCAGGCCATCAATGTGTACTTACGATGGAGAATTGTTTAATTTGGACGATGGGGAATTGTTTTAATTTGGACTCTGTGCATACTCTTTGATGTGGTGACCACAGACCTGCATTATATGACTGACAGACAAGAACGGTTTGACCTAAAAATATCAAAATTGAAACTACTGCGGAAAAAAAGACACCTACATCTTGGATGCCCTTGAGGTAAGCTAAAACATACCAAAATTTAATTTCAAAGTGAACTATCCCTTTAAGTACATCTTTATAAGTTAATCACAATTAATAAAACCTAACTGTTAAAAAAAAATATGAGAACAAAATAATACTGCTGCATTATTAATATCATCAATGATTTTGAAAAAGAAATAGCCTATCTAAAAAGAATATGACCATCTCAAATAACCCATAGTCAGTAATGTTGGGAATTGCATTTGAGCTGAAACTGAACAGTTAATGAACAACGGTCGGTAAACTGCAGTGCTTTGCTATAGCTGGTTAATATACTCAACCCAACACGTCCTATATGAGATTAATCAGATATAGACAACATATTTTACAGTAATCTTAAAGTAATCTTACAACTTACATTTGCACAAAAGGACACGAATGCGCACGTATTTTTGAACCATGTAACCTTGTTAACAGTGCTTTAAGATTTTCAGGTCTAACAGGTAAGATATATATTGAATAACACTTCAAACTCTTTACAGTATTCACTGCATAAATTATCAATTAAATATAGATTAATCGTTCTTAAAGCTACAAACGTTATTCAGTCAAGAGATTTGAGTGATTTTCTCTGTCTTTTGTTCTTTGAATAACTTTAATCACAGACATCATAGGCTGCTGTCAGTTTAAGACCTGACGCACATCCTATTTTCTCACAACTCTTTACATACATTTAAGACTTCATTTAACTCATTTAACTGTGCTCGAGGATACTCGACAAAACAGCCATTTTGGCATAAATTTGTGTTTTTGTTCATTCAAGCGTTGTCTGAAGCAGCTTTCTGTTGCGCACGAAGGTGTGTGTCACACAAACAGGAGATTCACAGATGCGCACACCAATAGTACCGCACTCTTGTGTCTTGTCACGCATTAAAAGTAATAAGCCACAAGAAGCTGTGCTTTACAGTTCATTTATAACAGCTAAGGAACATTGTTAGGCACGACACGAAGCATATGTACGTATGTACATATTCATTAAAGTCTACTCTCTTTAAGTACACTTAAGTGGCCTTTTATTTGAGTAATATTGTATTATCTGCAAGTAAAGTTTTTAAAAAATATATATAAACTTTGAAGTACACTACGAGTGTGGTGTGCTTAATGCTTCAGAGAGAACATTTCTCGTTATAAACTGTTTCTATGGTTTTCTATGTGCAAAAGCACACATACACAAACATACTGTTCATTCATGCACATACTCTCATAACACACAACCCATATTTTCACAAATTTACACATATACATGTTTGATGGATTGAAAATGAGTGAAACCATGCAATGATCACTCGTTTCAGGACGCTTAACATGTTCTGACTGGCTATAAATAGCCTAAGGATTATTCTCAGTAACAATACCTGTAGTTATTCCTCTATTACTCTGTTGCTCCGTTTTGCGGCAAATTGGTGGCGCCACCTAGAGGCACATATTTCTTGCGTTCTGTCAGTGCTGATGTTTGATTAATAAATACATTTCTGGTTCTTTTTAATAGTTGATTTAAATAAATTCAGTGTTTTCAAGTGTACAAAAAGTATAGCCTATAACAAAAACTGCATTTTAAAAAATGCATGTAAAATAAAAAAGGGACATCTTTATTGACTGATGACAATTTTTTGAACTGGTTCATTTCAGTGTTTCTGAGTGAACTTAAATTAAATTATTAAAGTGAATTTGACTTTCCAATGCCGTATGATATGCTATATTTGCAATATAATGCAATTATAGAAAATGTATATGTTTCTCTTTGTTTCTCTTTCTCAAGGTGGGCACTGAGTTCACAACCATTCTGTATAATTTCATGTGCAACAGCAGTTGTGTCGGTGGAATGAACCGCAGGCCTATCCTCATCATCATCACGCTGGAGACACGGGAGTGAGTGAACGCCTTTACTGTTTTCTTCAGCAGTGATTCTTCACTTATTTTGCTTCAGACAAACATGTACTTAAAAATGAGCACTGAAATGTATTAATTTAACTGTGAACTGCATGACAACAACATGCTAATTATTAACATGACTAGGAAAACTGAATGGTTAGATTCAGTTTGGTTATGCCAAAAGTTAAAGCTGAACTCTACCATCTTTTCCCACAGCGGACAGGTTCTCGGTAGGCGTTCGTTTGAGGGCCGGATCTGTGCGTGTCCGGGTCGTGACCGCAAAGCAGATGAGGATCATTTCAGGGAGCAACAGGCGCTAAACGATAGCGTGGCCAAAAATGGAAATGCCAATAAACGAAGTAAGCCATGAATGCATTTCTTTCTTCATATCATATTTAAAATAAGTTTCTAATCTTTTAAATGTTATCATAGGGTGTTCACACTTGGCAGGTTTGGTTCGATTAAAACGAACCCTGGTGTGATTGCTCCGTTAGTGCTGTTCATTTGAATAAGTGTGAACACTGTCATCTGAACCCTGGTGTGCACCAAACAAGTGCACTGAAGCCCCTGAAAAGAAAAGAAAAGCCTCGGTCCACTTCCAGAAGAACTCTGGCGTGGTTCGACTGAAATATGAACGCAACACGGACCAAAGACATGTAAACGAATCCAAAACAGGACGTGATGCATCTTGTGACATCATGTCCTGTTTTGGGTTCGTTGACAGAATGCTCAAGAATGGATCGGAATGGATGGATTTAGGAATGGATTTAGGACAGAATACCCTAAAAATGACAGAATGCTCAAGCATACCTGATCTTTCTCGTCATAGGAGCTACGTTGCCCATTACAGTTCGGTACAGGCATCAGAAACACAATCACAATTCGTTTGTGTGCGACAGGGGTATTCCTGTTGCTGGTTTGACTCCTTTACAGTTCTCAGCTGGTAAAAATACCATCATATGTACGCACAAGATGTCCGTAGCAAAATATACGTCATAAAAGCCGTTTTTTTGTTTGGCATCTTTAGGTTTGTTGTTAAAAATGACAGTGTGAATGCTACATGAACCAAGACTAAATATATGATTTTCTTTTTTGGTCTGGACCAAAAGAACAAAGAGAACCAAAGTGCAAGTGTGAACACACCCTTAGTTATTTTATCTCTGGTTAAAACTGGAGATTCTGTTTATGAATTTACAGATTTCAAGCAGACTCCAGCCAATATTACAGGCCCTTCCATCAACATCAAGAAGAGGCGGCATGGAGAAGAAGAGATGTATTACATACCAGTGAGTGTGGAAGCATGCAAAACATACTTGTGTCATTTTTGTGATAAAAAAAAAAAAGTCCCCCCCCCCTCAAATGTCTTAAGTTATTGTAATATTTTTGGTTTGATTTGAAGGTGCGTGGTCGGGAGAATTTTGACATCCTGATGAAGATAAAGGACAGTCTGGAACTTGTGGAGTTTGTACCACAGCAGTTAGTAGACTCATACAGACAACAACAACAGCAGCTCCTACAGAGACAGTGAGTGTTTATATATGCATCACATGCTGCCGTTTAAAAGTTCAGAGTCAAGTGACAGACAATCAGCATTTCAAACAAATACTGTTGAAGAATCGTTCCTGGACGAATCCTGGAGAAATAATGATCAGTTTCCACAAAAATATGAAGCAGCAGAACTGTTTTCAACACTGATAATAGTTTCTTGAGTAGCAAATCAGCATATTAGAATGATTTCTGGAGGATCATGTGACACTGAAGACTGGAGTAATGATGCTGAAAATTCAGCTTTGCCAGCACAGGAATAAATTGCATTTGAAAATATATTCAAATTGAAACCAGTTCTTTTAAATTGTTATAATATTTCACAATATTACCGTTTAATTGTATGTTTGATCAAATAAATGCAACCTAGGTGACTTTGAAAAACATCACCAACCTCAAATCTTACCGCCCCCAAACTTTGAACAGTACTGTATATATACTTATACAACACTTCTCTGTTTTATTTTATATTTCTTTTTTTTTTTTTTTTTTTTGCATTTTTGCTACTGTTACTTTAAGACACAGTATATAGAGTAACATTTTTGGACGATTCTTTTGACTTAGACATATTTCTAACATGTAGTCCAGGGGTGCCCAATCCTGCCGATGGACTGTCCTGCACAGTTCATCTCCAACCCTAATCAAACACACCTGCCTTTCATTTTCAAGTGATCCTAAAGACCTTAATTGGTTGCTTCAGGTGTGTTTGATTAGGGTTGGAAATGAACTGTGCAGGACAGTCCATCGGCAGGAGCAGGATTGGGCACCCCTGATGTAGTCAAACGTGACACTCAACAAACCTAGCCAGTTCAGATATTTTGTGTGTTCTAGCTCAAGCACTCCTGGAGCAACTAATGAAGCCCTTGATTAGTTGCATCAGGTGTGCTTGAGACAACATCTGTTTTGCAGATTTGTGCTGTTGTGAGGGATTCAGGGGGTTGAATCATTTTGAGACTGCAGAAGTCATTAAAAGTTGCATTTTCAGTTGAAATTGGGAAACCACTTGAAACATTTGTTGTGTTGAGCTATTTCAATTACTTTTGTTTGATTTGTTCATTGCAAACAGCTGAAAGTCTGTACATTTTGCCAATAAACCTGATTTGCAATGAGGGTTGAATAACTGTGTGTAAATTACCTCTGTTATGATTTGCTGACAAAATTGCATGTACAGTCAATCAGTAATATCATACCTACCAATTTGATGAATACAGGCCTTGGTTAGTAAATGAGTCACAGTGTTGTTTGTAATATCATAACTGCCATAACTAAAATGTCATGCAAGCCAGCTCAGTTTCAGTATATGGCTTGGTGAACTGATGAGAGGGCTTTGCACTGTGAATAATAAAGTATGTCTACGTATCAGTAGAAAAGCATTTTCAGCTGTCCATGATATGGCCTCTTTCAGCTCATTCTTCAGCATCTAGTATTGTAGTGTTCCACAGAGGGCCGGAAATAATTGTGTTCCTCTCATGTGATTCACAGGAGTCATGTTACCTCTCCGTCTCCATATGGCACACTCAATAACATGAATAAGATGCACGGGTCCATCAGCAAGCTTCCCTCAGTGAATCAGCTGGTTACACAACAGACTCAGCAGAGCGCAGGACCCTCTGCATCCATGTCACATATGGGTAAGCTCCTCCACAACATTTATATATATCCGTATACATATTATATAAAACTGTTTTTTTATTATTTATATATATATATATATATATATATATATATATATATATATATATATATATATTATAGTTTTTCTTTTATTTCATGTCATATACCAGTTCATCTCTAAACAGCTCTTTAAAAAATGTTATTGATTTTGTCTATATATTTGAGTTATTTTAGTCTAAATTATTATAGTTTAACCCAGTCAAGTAGGACTTACAAGTACATCTTTATATTCTGCCAAATGTACTGACATTTATTTTACACTACAATACACTTTAATGTCATTTCTATTGAAACGTGTACTTCATGTGTTTAAATATATTTGTAATTGCACAGTTGTGATAATGTAGTTGCAATTTAGTACAATTAAAATATATTAACTTTAAATGTAATCTCAAATAACACCAGTTAAAATTATAATCAAGTACTTTACATGTGCTTTAGTATATTACTCGACACATCAAAATAGGTGTACTTTAAAACACAGCAAAAGATTAAAGTAACACTTTTAATTTGAAACTATTACAAAGTGCACTTTTCAAAAGTGTCTCTCACTCTTTAAGTAGACTTAAAGGGATATTTCACTGCTGGAAAGATGAATGTGTATTTAAATTGGGTCATATATGTAGTAGAAATGTGAAATTATTTTAAAAGTTGGTGCCTTCTAGACTATTTTTGGCTCATGTGGATGAAAGACAACGACTCCCAGAATGCACTTGCTTCGCTGCCCTACGAGGCCACTCCCAAGCCACGCCTACCGGTTACAGAGGGCAGTATCGGAAGAAATGATACAACTAGGCTACTAGTTGACTCGAAACTGAAAAGACGCCGTTTTATCGTGAGTCTCCGTGACGAGTTAGTTGATAAATTAATTTAAATACTAGCGTATTTTCCATCGAAATTGTGCTAAATTGCTTTGTACCGGGATGTACAGCCAAAACCAGGAAAGGACAAGCAGCAAGTTTGGGCGGGTTGAAAACATGCGGAACGAGCTCCTACTACTGGCTGTAGTCTCTCGCCTCTGGCCAAAAAAGCCTCCGATGACGCAAAATGATGATTTTTGCATCATCTGAGGTTTTTTCCAGACACACAACACAGAAATCTCTCGTCTCAGGGGGACATGAGGGAGGGAAGCACGGTCATTCGAAAATACTACCGGGTTTCTACTGATACAAAGCTTAATGCTAATCGGTGAAGTATCCCTTTAAGTGACCTTTTATTTCAGTAATATATTATCTGCAAGTAGTTTTTAAGATTTGAAGTACACTACAATTGCACATTCAATCAAGCACACTTCTTTTTTACAAGGGTATCTCTTTGATTTGATTTCCTTTCATTCAATGAAAGCGAGACTATTGTTCTAGCAATGACATTTGCATTCATGAAAAGCTACCAGACATTTGGCCAATAGCAAAGTGTTAATCTCTATATCCCATGTGATGCTCATTTGATGTTTGGTGAGTGTTCATTTAGGTTTTGACGATTGGCTCTTGTGGTTTTGTTCATGCAGGAACAAACATGCTGGGTGGACACCACATGCAGTCTAACGGCGACGTGAATGGAGCTCACCCGTCACAGTCTATAGTGTCCACCTCTCACTGTACCCCTCCCCCACCTTACAACCCCGACCCCAGCCTCGTCAGGTACTTCACCCTGCAGTAGCACCAACCTGACACACGCGTACACACAGACTACAAATGATGTTCAGCTTCTTTCATATGGATTCTTACAGCAGTGCGACTGAAATTAGCCTCATGTGTCTCATCAAGAGTGCCTTTAGATTGTCTTATTCTGTAGAGCAGGGGTGTCAGATTCAGTTTTAGAGGGCCAGTGTCCTGCAGAGTTCAGCTCCAACCCTTATTAAACACACCTGTATCAGCTTATCAAGGTCTTCGGGATACTAGAAACTGGTGTTTAGGAGCTGGATGGAGCTAAACTCTGCAGGACAGTGGCCCTTCAGGAGTGAACTTTGACACATGTGCACTAGGGCTTATTTACACCTAGTCACTTCATGCATTTTTTCCTATCCGATAGACATCTGATCGTCAAAAGACCAGGTGTAAATGCCCTACGAGACTAAGCGATCCGACCAGTGCTGATGCCGCTCTTTATCCTATTGCGGTCCTATTGATCCTATTGATAAATAAAATGCACGTTTATCTGTTTCATTCGTTGACGTGAACTCCGTTAAATTTGCATATAGCACGGGAATTGAATATCGGATTTACATCCGTTTTGCGGAGACACATTTATGTGGCCATGTGTAAATGGAACCGTTTTAACATATCAGATATCTATTCGATCAGTAAAACCGCATGAAGTGACCAGGTGTAAAAAGGCCCCTAGACATAAAGAGCAACCTTAAATCATTCAAAATGCCCCTTTAGATGCATCTCCATTTCACCATGACTTGATCATCTATCTTTACATAGTTACAGTTTTCGAATTACAGTATACAAATAATTTTTTTTGTGCTAATGCACAAAAGAGGATTTTGATTGTAAAGAAATCTTTGCTTTTTTAAAGAGGTTCCTATTTCAGACTTGTACATAAGAGTAATATCTTTTTTAAATAGTTCTCTGCTGGTCAGAGAAACATTTTGACTTTAAATCATACGGCCGATCACATGCAGTTATTTATCACATTGGGCTGGGTAGGGGGTGGTGAGGTGCCTATATGGCCTGTACAGTTTTCATCAGGTGAATCTCACAAAAACATGTCTGGTACACCCCAAAATCAAAAGGAAAAAAATGCATTTGCCTTGATTTGTTTTAAACGGATATTTCAGCCAAAAATGAAGAAATTGTAATCAGTTACTCACCCTCATGTTGTTCCAAGCCCATAAGATTTTCGTTCATCTTTGGAACACAAATAAAGATCTTTCTAATGAAATCTGAGAGATTTCTGATTTCTGTGTTGATAGAACACGCAACTACCACATTGACGCTTCAATAAGTTCATTAAGAGATCCTAAAACTAATCCATATGAATTGAGCGGATTAGCCCAAATTTTCTGAAGAGACACACTCACTTTTTATGATGAACAGATTTAATTTAGGCTTTTATTCACTTATAAACATTGATTAGTGAACATAAACAGAAGCTCAAACTAATTATCTTGATGTGCGAGATACATTGCTGAACCTCATTGGTTCTTGCTGAAGCTCAAACGTGCTGCGTAACATGAGAATGAACCTCATTGGTTCTTGCTGAAGCTCAAACGTGATGCGTAACACAAGAATGAACCTCATTGGTTCTTGCTGAAGCTCAAACGTGCTGCGTAACAAGAATGAACCTCATTGGTTCTTGCTGAAGCTCAAACTTGCTGCGTAACAAGAATGAACCTCATTGGTTCTTGCTGAAGCTCAAACGTGCTGCGGAACAGCAGAATGAACCTCATTGGTTCTTGCTGAAGCTCAAACGTGATGCGTAACACAAGAATGAACCTCATTGGTTCTTGCAGAAGCTCAAACGTGTTGCGTAACACAAGAATGAACCTCATTGGTTCTTGCAGAAGCTCAAACGTGCTTCGTAACACAAGAATGAACCTCATTGGTTCTTGCAGAAGCTCAAACGTGTTGCGTAACACAAGAATGAACCTCATTGGTTCTTGCACGTCAAGAAAGAATGCTTGAGCTTCCGTTTACCCATGGCCGTAGCCAGATATGAGGTCACTAAGGTCCGGATCTCAATATTTTTCAGAGGTGTAGGCTATATAATAAATGTTGTGACATAATTGCCTAATATAGTATTATCACTACTTTAATGGTGCAAGGATCAACATCACCAACACCGCTTGTCAATATCAAAATATTTGAGATGACCAATCAAATCAAAGTAGGTGGGCTTAATGTTCACAGAAGCTGCTGAGCGCGAATTCCAGCACAACTCTATGCTTCAGTAAACAGTCATAAAATGTGAGATAAGATGTAAGTAGCTAAACTAAACATTTCATATTTGACAGCGGTTTTAGGATAAAAATGTTAAACGACTGACAAAAATAATCAGGCAAACTAATAAACTTTTTTCTAATGTCGCCATTTTGAATTGAAAACAGGCCTATGTAATTTACATGATTCATATAACGTAATAATTAGTAACTGTCATTGTGAAGGAATAAGAAACATAAATCTCTCAGAATCTCTCCGGGGACAGAAATCTCTCAGATTTCATTAAAATATGTTAATTCATGTTTCGAAGATGAACGAAAGTCTTACGGGTTTGGAACGTCATGAGGGTGAGTAATTAATGACAGAATTTTCATTTTTGGATGAAGCACTTTTAATGGCCTCTGCATTGTGACAGATTTTCATGACAATTAAGCACATTTCCTCCATAAATACTAATTTCTGTCACCGATCTGAATTTTATTTTTGTAATTCTCATACATTTTTCATTAAATTCTCCCTACAGTATAAGCATTTATTAGAGACCACACAACAAATACTACAATTGTATTTAAACTCTTTACAATTTAAGTAACATTTCTTTTTTATTACAGTTTTATAAGAAATTAGGAAAATATTATAATGTTATAATAATTTATTATAATTAATGTTATTTAAAAAATGTATATTACACATTTTAATTATAACGAGGGCTATCACGATTCCTCGATTAAATTTGAGTACTCGATAAAAATAAATAAAAATCCTCGATTGCAATTGATGCAAGTTGATTGTTTATATTATGTATTTTAACAGTGTTGTTCTATAAAACCATATGATTACGTCAAATATCGTCAAAATAATCAACCGACTACTTGATTACCAAAATAATCGTTAGTGACAGCCCTAGTTGTAATATAATAAATGTCAAAAATGGCCACAATCTTTTTTCTTCATTTGATTTTTGGATTAAAATACGTATGATATATTCCATTCAGTTTTTTTGAGATTCACTTTCACCCAGTTATGTATTTTAGTCCATTGCCACCAACAACCTGTTTACATTATTCACTAAGTTAATAGCATTGTCATTGGTGCTACTTTGCCAACCAAGTCTTATATATTGGCACCTAGAGTGATATTTATTTTAAACTAAATGTGTCATTTTCCATGCACATTGCATTGTTTTACCGACTCCATTGTCAAAAATTTAATTTATTAATATCAATGTTCCATCTCCATTTAATTATCAATGTATCAGGGTGAAAATTAAGGGCAGCATCTATAATTATAACAAAGCAACCACATGTGTTGGAAACTATGTTTAGTTTAAAATGACCAAAACTGCTTTATTAAATCAGATATTGTGATCATTAAGCCATTTCAAAACACTTTACAGTCAGATGTTGAATTTGCTACACATACTTTACTCACTTTCTTGTAGTTTTGTTTGTCTTATTTGCTCTGCCTTTAAAATAACTCTGTCGGCTTTAAATTTGCTACATTTCCTGTTTTGATTGTATCAAGCAAATCTTTTTTTTTTTTTGGTGAAATATTTATAATAAAAAGATCAATACAATGAAAATCTTGTTATGCATCATTAATGTAATTGCATGTTTTGATTGCATTTTTTTTAATAAAATGAAATCCTATGCAAATTCTGAAAAAGAATTTGCATGCAGCATTTCATTTAACTACCATTCAAAAGTTTGGGGTCAGTAAAACTTTTTTATTTATTTAAAGAAATTAATACTTTTATTCAACAAGGATGCATTCAATTAAGAGTGACAGTTAAAACTTTTACATTCTTAAAAAAGATATATATTTCTAGTGAATGATTGTGCTTTTGTATTTTCTATTCATCAAAATGTATCACACGTTCCACAGAAATATTAAGAATTATATAAAAAAAATTAAGAATTATTTGAATTAAGAATGATTTCTGAAGGATCATGTGACTGAAGACTGGAGTAATGATAAAAAAATTCAGCTTTGATCACAGGAATAGATTACATATAAAAACATTCAAATAGAAAAGTTATTTTAAATAATTGTAATAATATTTCAGCCTTGGTGAGAATATGCGACTTCTTTAAAAAACCTTTATACATTTTTACCAAACTTTTGAATGGTGGCATATATTACATTCACTTCTAGCTGAACATTTCACCATATTTAACTGGTGTTTGTATAATCAAAGATTTAGATTAGAATACAAATGCTTTATTTTAATGAAGTATATTGTTGCCTAAATACACTGACATTATTATTCCATCAGTACTTGATAATAATCCCTGTGCAGATGCAAATGCCATGGTGCTTTGCTTGTTATGTTCTCCATGGGTGAATATGTAATTCACAGGACGCAGCCGCTTGGTCTTAGTGGGGTTCCTTTTGTCTCTGAACAGTTTCTTAACCAGCCTGGGCTGCCAAAACTGTATCGACTTCTTCACGTCCCAGGGACTCCAGAGTGTGTACCACCTTCAGACTCTTTCTATGGAGGTAAACCAACAGTTCGGTCAATATGGATTTTTCATTCTTCAATCATTTGTGTTTTATCCTTATAGAGTGCATTAGTGTCCAGCCAATTTTGGCCACTGTGATTTTGCCACATATTTTGTTGATCCCGGAACAACATTCCTGTCTGAAAATTTGATCCTAAACCGATCCCTACCCATAACTTATCCCTAAAATGAATCAGAGGGAAATGATAGGTGAATAACATCTAACCCAGTGGTTGAAAGCCTGAACTTGACATAAACTGTAAACTTGTCTCTCAGATCTGATTGGTTGATTGGAATGTTTCTCCAGAACCAACAAAGACGTTGATCCAGGAACATGTTACACTTGGTGAAATCAGATCTGAAATACTTGATTCTGATTGGTCAGGACTCAGCAGCATTTTGTGGACAAATATTTTTTGTATAACAACACAACATTTAGTGGGATACATAGATGTAACATGTAATAGAGTGCAACAGTGCCCGCCCACTTTTTCAGCGTAGTTGGGAAAGAACTACAATCCCATGAAGCTTTGTGAACAGAATAATTGAATTAAACACGATTGAGAAATATTTAAGAATTTTGAGAGCGTAGAGAGACTCGATTACGTCATTTGCAGTGCTTCATTAAAGTGGGCGGAGTAAAGTTTGGTGCGTTTGATTATCGCGATTCTCTGATCGGTGGAATTTTCTGTAGAGCATCATGGGTAATGTAGTGTTTCACCAAAATTTCGGCTGTTAAATGATTATTTAAAAAATAAGTTAAAAGAATGCAGTCTGAAGACTTCAACAAAAGAAAATACTCTCAATTAACTCTTTCCCGGCCATTGACAGAAATTCCCGGCTCTCTGTGTTTTCACCGTTCACTGGGTAGGGGGCGCTGTTAGGCATCTTCTGAAAGAGTGCTGAATCTCCTGATAAAAACACAGGTGAAGAAGCAGAACCAAGCTATAGCATATGTAAGCAGATGCATAAGTAAAATAACGTGATCATCAACATTAAACAGCATATAAATCAAAACGGCCTAAAGTTATCGAATGAAATGTCGACCCAGGACGAGCTTTAGGACTGTGAAGCTTTAGGAGTGTTGATGGACTTGATCTACTCCATCCATGTTTTGATCATCGTTTTGAATTCGATCTGGATGTAGTCTTTGACAAAAACGAGATTTTCTTTTTTGCTCAAAATTTTGCTTTTTTTATGATACTTACCCACATTCAATTGTTGATAAAAAAGAATAAAAAAAAGAATGCATGAATAATTTTTTTTTTAAAGCAGAGGGGTCTGTTCGTTCTTTTGATAAATTGCATGTTCAGATATTCATACATATTCTGGGGGCCATGAAACTTTTGTGAAATTGTCAAAAACGGTCGGTGACTGGCAAATTTTTTCAAAAACGCTGGCGGAGAAAGAGTTAACAACCTCGTAGCTCACAGTAGGTTTGTCTTTAAAGGAACACGCCGACTTTTTGGGACTTTAGCTTATTCACCGTATCCAGAGTTAGAGAAGTCTATATATACCCTTCTCATCTCCGTGCCTGCCGTAACCCTGTCTGATGCATGCTAGCCTAGCTTAGCACAAAGACTGGAGGTGAACGGCTCCAGCTAGCATTCTGCTCCCAATAATTGACAAAATAACGCTAACATTTTCCTATTTACATGTTGTGATTTGTATAGTCACAGCGTGTACAAATAACAAGGTCACATGAGACACAGCCATCTTCTAACCGTATACATACTGGGAACTATATTCTCAGAAGGCGAAGCACTGCTACTTGGGCGGAGGGATTTGCTCGCAGCACCCGAGAAGCGCCGTGGTGAGGAGCGGAGAGTTCGCTCAGAATTGGAGTAAATCACTCCGCCCAAGTAGCAGTGCTTCGCCTTCTGAGAATGTATACGGTTAGAAGATGGCTGTCTCATGTGACCTTGTTATTTGACCTGCACTTATTGGGAGCAGTATGCTAGCTGGAGCCATTTACCTCAAGTCTTTGTGCTAAGCTAGGCTAGCGGTGGGTGCGTCAGACAGAGTTACGGCACGCACGGTGATGAAAAGGGGATACGGTGAATAAGCTAAAGTCCCAAAAAGTTGGCTTCCTTTAAGTTATCATTAAAAATGTTAAAAGAGTTTTTACTTCCAGAACCCGACTCTTGCACTCTATAGTGAGATTTGATTCACAAAGGCCTGTTTTTTTCTACCGTGAACGTTCATAGCGTGATGTTTACTGTAAGCACAATGTACTAACTACCTGTGATCTTGTGTTCCTCAGGATCTTGGGGCCCTGAAGATCCCTGAGCAGTTCCGGCTGGCGATCTGGAGGGGCCTGCAGGACATGAAGCAGGGCCACGACTACATCCGCTCCAGCAGTAACATGGCCACGATGGCCATCGGCCCCGGAGGAGAACTGCAGCGCCAGCGCGTCATGGAGGCCGTGCACTTCCGAGTGCGTCACACCATCACCATCCCGAACCGCAGCGGGGCCGCGGGGGGAGACGAGTGGGCCGACTTCGGCTTCGACATGCCCGACTGCAGGATACACAAGCACTCCATCAAGGAGGAGTTTGCAGAAAGCGACCTTCGCTGAGAACTGTTTTCCAACTATATTGTCCGTACTGGGTTCTTAAAACTGCAATGGACGGTTTATATTTTCCATATAGTCGCACTTCCATGTTTGACAACTAATGATTTGACGAGTAGCAATTCCCCGGGGTTCAAGCGAATCATTTTATTAGATGGCCTTATGCTAATATTACATCACACACACAAAAAAACGTAACTAAAATGAATGGCATTATTAGGACGTAGTTATGAATGGTTAGAAGCAGTGTATGATTTCAAAACGTTGCCTTATTTATTTTTTTGGCTTGTTGTAAATTATAATTGTGCAATTATGTATGATAAAGGGGAAAAAAAAACGTAGCTAAAGTGGATACTTTGACCCATTAAATCATACTTTATATTCACTTATTTTGACAAAGCTATATATGTATGGCTTGGTCAAAAGGCATTCTGTATTTGATTTATTGTCTCATTTCAATGTCATCCCATAACTATTATTTGTACGTTATCAAAGTTTCACAATCACAGTGATGAAGACCGCACCATAAAAGTGCAGGTACATTTATAGGTAACAGAAACCATTATTATTATTTTTACTTTTACTGCTTTTGAAGTGGATTTTTTTATGCATTTGTTAAGTATTATGTTGTTGAAAGGGAGACTGTATCACCATAAGCATTTTTTTTTTCAATGCCTTTACAATCATACTTTTAAAGTTCACCTGTTTTGTGGTATTAGCCTTGCAGGACAAGGTTTTATTTATCATGCTGTACTGTTATAATGTCTATTTTTCCTTTATTAGATGCCTTATGTTATCGTTTTAATTGTCTCTAATTTTAGGATGTTTAATAGTAAAATTATGGCTCAGCCAAGGTACTAAGGTGAATCTTACAAAAACAATTCCCGGTCACATTTCATCCCAGAATTACAAGAAAAAATAGACATAGACATTAGGGCTATTATAATTTCGACATTGTGGCATTATTTGAAAAACGTCTCATCATAGTAATGCATTTTTAAATCAACATAAACTACCATGATGCATAAATACATAAATATTAATATTTTGTGCATTACCCCAATAAGAATTGTGGTGCTACAAATTGTAATGGCCTTAAAATGCTAAATTCGGTCTTTAATCAAAATATAATTCTATTTTATTTTTATGTTTTTATTTTGCAGCTGAAATATGACCTGAACATCATTTTGTGAGTCGCCTGTCTCAAGACAAAATAACTCAATCTTGTATCACTCTTTAAGACCCAAACTTTACTTTAATATCACTACAAATACTACTAAGAAGACAAAGTACTTTTTCAGCTGACCCACACAATTATCATGATATGATCCCATCAAAAACCTGATATAGACAGAGCCTTCATCAGAGGACATCCAGGAACATTGTCCTCTATTTATATTTCCTACTCCTATACAGTCTGTGTATAAAACTGAACTAAGAGCTGTCTTGAACATTAATAATTTGGTGGATTGTATGTAGTTAAAGGTACATCTGTAACCTTTATTCAACAAGCAAATGCATTCGTAAATAACTAGTGTTAACCATATTGTTCATGTGATGATAACAGCACATCTTAAATTGGATGCCATTTAAGGGTCCCAAGAGGTTCATTGAGGACGAAATGAGGTTTTTAAATTGGCCGTGATGGTTAAATGCCATCATAAAGATCCAAGCACTTTATGGCTTTAGGATATTGTAAACAATGTTATATTTACAGTAAATATCAGTCAGTATTATGTCACGCTGTGTCATTTTGACAACTACAGATTTTAGAAATGTTTTTAAGAGTTAATATCTTGTGTTTTCATTAAAGAGCTGTTATGCTGTTTCTTTTTTTTTTATATCGCCATGTTTGAATTATCATGTAAAGTGATTTCTTTTTCAAATAAATACTAAAGTGTGTAAAACTGAGGGTGTTTTAATTATGCAAGGTCAGTATTGGTTGAGGATCACCCACCAATGCATTGGTCTGTTCTGGACATAAAATTTCATATTGGCCATCTGTGAGACGACATCAAAAATGACTTTTGCCAATTATCTGAGGGAAGAATGTGCTCTTTTCGGCCTTTGGTCCATTTCTCACCATGTAAAACTAGTAAAACTGGTTGATCTGCCCAGTAAACAATCATGGAATGCCTACACATTTTAGTGGGTTAAAAGTATTTCAGACATCTTTATTCATTAAAAGCTATAGGCTAATTGAGTAAAATCATTCAATTTGAACCTGACATATCTTTGACATATCTTTAATTAGAATATTGGCAACTAAATATGTGTATATATTCATATGCCTGTGGCCTGTGGGCTTCTAAGACAGAATAATTTACATACCTTTCAGATTCATCTCTTTTACTGCTTGGTCTGTCATCGCTTATTCAAGTGTTTAAATAATTGGCAAAACAAAATTTAATTGATTTAGTGTTATATTAATGATACTTTAACACACACACACACATTATAGTGCGATCAATTCAATTAATTGCATCTAACATAAAAGTTTGAAAATGTATAATACTTGTATACACACACATAAAAGTACTGTCAAATCGATTCATATATATATATATATATATATACACACACACACACACAATATATATATATATATATATATATATATGCACATTCACATAACTACACACACATATTATACATTTACAAACTTTTATGTTAGATGCCATTAATTTGACAGCACTATATTGAGTGTGAGTGTGTGTGTGTGTGTTTTAAAGTGTTTTTAAAGTGGAGAAGCTTCTTGCCCCAGGTAAAGAAATTAAATTTGTCACAATTTTAAAAAGTAAAAGTAGATTGTTCTTAAGGGGGAATCTTCACCCATCTTACCCTACTTGGATTTTTTAACCCGTTCATATGGATTTGTGTTGATGGGCATATAGATACTTATAAAATCTTCTTATTCTCTTTTTCTAAAAAAAAAAAAAAAAAAAAAAAAAAAAATCACATACCCATTTTAAAAAATAAATAGTATCAGTATTGTAATCGGTATCGTTACAACTGTAACAAAAAGTATCGGTATCATATCGAAGAAAAAAAAGTTAGGTATAACTGGCGCTGAGTTTGGATCTGCTGAACAGGGAGTGATGTTGTCTGCACTCGGCTGATGTTGAACAGGGAGCGATGTTGTCTGCGCTCGGCTACTGCGGTCTGACGGCGGCTGCGTCTACAGAAGAACTGACGTGTTGTGTTCACAGAGAAGCAGCGCGACGCGCGGATCGGCAGCCGAGAGTGACACAGCGGCACAACCGGGTAAGAGAAACAGATTTCCTGTCATCTCACTCCTGTTATAAACCTCTCACAGGCGATCCGACTCCTCGAATATGTTAACTGTCCGCCTGATTTTATTTTCCTCATGTGGCATGACGATTGTAAATTTAGATTTTCTAAAAGATGCCGTAAAAGGCAGTGCTAGCAAAGTTTACCACTCGCCTGCGTTCGGATTTCCCCGGAAGTGAGTTGTCAACTTTTCTGCGTGTCTGCTGGTCTTTGTAGTTCATTCTCGATGCCTCCCAGAGGAAGTTTCAATTACAAATTCGAAAATGAAAACTACAACGCTTGCGTTTCCGTCTTGTTGTATATAAAATGGGAAGTGTAGTTTATAAGTAGTCGTTTGCGTTTTGCGTCAAACGCAGAAGATCTATTTTAGAAACTACATTAACCAGCATGCTTTACGCCTTAAAGGAATCGGCTACGGCTAACAAACCGATGCTAAATAGCAAATTAGCTTAGAATGTCTGACCACTAGCCTTCTAGTTAGGTGGTTACATTAACAGCGAGTTTATGAAATAAACATTGAGGTAAGTATCTGTCGCACTGGTTCGCTTATGACAACAGACTGAGAACAAGTACCGGAACTTTAGCTAGTGTTAATTTGCATGCACTGTCCTGTTTGGTTCAGATGTCAGGAAATAGGCTAGACGTATCTGGATCAAGAATCGCTGGTTCTGCTCTGGGATCACTATAGTTTATTTAGCAAATAAATACACATGTTAGTATTCTCTACAATGATGCATTAGATTCCACTGTAGCCGACAGCAGTGACTGAAAGATGAGCTGCTTCTACCTTTGGCAGAGACACCAAACCATTTATTTAATGCGCCGTTATACTGAAGGTGATCTTGATTGAGGTTGATTATTTTCCTCGAAGAACCTCTTGTTCATTGACGTGGTGGTTTTTGGACTTTGCCTCAGATTACATGTGTAGATCATCATCATCATCATCATCACACGGAGGCTTACCCTGTTGTACGATCAGGAAATCAATTCTTTTAAGCGCACTCGTGAGTGAATCGTATATTATCATCGACTGAAACGGGGGAAATGCACAGATCTGCAAGGTTGATAATGTAGTCAACAGTAATTTAGATTGTAAGACCTACGAACTTTAACGTAATACAACACCACCCTTATCCCCGCCTGTGAAATGTCATTCAGTCAGAAACTGTTACAGAGCAAATCAGGTGATCTAGAGAAAGAAAGAAAAGAAATCAAGGGATTCCTATTGGGATTTCTGGAACCCGGGTATCTTTATAAGAAACGTCCCCTGTTCAGAATACAGTATTTTAAGGAAAATTTTGTAAAATGTAAATAAGCTTTTACATATCTTTATTGGAAAGTGTTTCAATAGTGTTTTTCCATGCTTGTTCAATGAACCGTAATAAATGATTGCACATGTACTTGTGGAACAGTCCTTAAAGGATTAGTTCACTTCAGAATTAAAACTTGCTGATAATTTACGCACCCCAGTCCACGTCGTCCAAGATATTCATGTTTTTCTTTCTTCAGTCGAAAAGAAATTAAGGTTTTTGAGGAAAACATTCCAGGATTTTTCTCCATATAGTGGACTTCATTGGTCTGAAGGTCCAAATTACAGTTTCAATGCGGCTTCAAAGGCTCTACACGATCCCTACACGAATAAGGATCTTATCTAGCGAAACGATCAGTAATTTATATATATATATATATATATATATATATATATATATATATATATATACATACATGCATGCATACTTTTTAACCACAAAAAACAATCCTGGAATGTTTTCCTCAAAAACCTTAATTGCTTTTTGACTGAAGAAAGAAAGTGGGGTGAGTAAATTATTAGGAAATTTTAATTCTGAAGTGAACACATCCTTTCAGACACTAACAGATTAATGGTGGTTGACAATTAAAGTCACAGTTTCAATACTTTAGGACACTAAAGAGACCTTTTTACTGATTGGGAAAAACAGCAGGAGAAAGATGACCTGGGTCCCTGATCACCTGTGTGAACATGTCATGGTCCTGCTGCAGAAAGCATGAGGACTGCTGATGTGACCAGAGCAATAAGAGTCTAGAATCCGTAATTTAAGACGCCTTAGACAGTGTTACAGGGAGACAGGAAGAACAGCTGACTATTACAATTTTTTTTCTTTTTTTTTCACAATTTAAGAAATTGTTAGAAATAATATGAATTAAAAAGGAAGTGAACCCTGTAACCAACAGGGAAATGTGTTCGGTTTATGTCTTAGTCGTTTTTATGTGAATCTGTTTAAAAATTCAGAAGAGAGATAGTAAACCATACACAATGCAATAGGGCTGTAAAACATTAGAAAAGTATAAAATATCCTAAATGAATGTCAGATTTTCCAGTTGGATATTATTATTTTTTTGGTAGGGTTTTATATGGTCTCAATAGATTTATAGGAATTGAGTAAAGGATTTATAGAAATGTGGAAATAAAATATTTTTAATAATAAACGAAGGGATTGCTTCAAAACACTATTTTAGGACTTGTTAATTATGGAAAATTAGAAAATAATAGTGATAAAAACAAAATGAGAACTTTTTTCACATTCCATTTTATTAGGTTTAAAAAAAAAAGTTTTTAAATGAAGGCTCGATTTAGTCATACTAAATTTGCTGCAACTTAATGAATGCATCAGGTTGTAATTCTCCATGCTTTGAGCGCAAAACACTTAATTGTGTTGATGAGGCTGCTCAACACCATTATTAGCTATATGAACACTTATAATGTGCAAGAAAGCATGCTTGCTTAGGAGACATTAGGATGGAAATGTGCAGCTACACTCAGTTTTAAATATATATTTGAGTGAGCTCAATGAGGAGATTTATATTGTGTTATTTCTGGGTTGTTTACTGTCAATATAAAAATAGCAAGCAAAAATAATCCTTTTTTTTGTCACTGTATCCTCATTATGCTACCCCTCATTCACAGACAGAATGCCAGAAGGAGACAGTGCTGGTGAATCCATCCATGGGAAACCATCAGCGATCGGAAACTTCTTTAAACGGCTCGGGCAGGTGAGGCTCTTGGAAATGCCACTGTCTGACTATTTAAGCAATTTTAAGAAATGTATGCAAACTATTGAAATTGATCATTCTTTTCACCAATTTCAATATCACAAAAACACCCTAATACTGGCCTAGGTAAAAAGAAAAACTCTCAAGCTTACAGAAGATATGTGAACAGTCAGTGATAAAATAAGATCAAAGAAATTAATTACAAGCAAAACTACAATAGAACAAAGACTCAAATTATATAGACATACCTGAAAAATGTCAAGCACTAGAAATTAAAAATACTACATAAATTGAATAAAGTAATCAAATGTATAATAAAAAAAACAACACTGCATAGTCTTCTCTGTGATTCATTCAAGAGAAGTGATTTCTGTTGTTTGATTAGCATTAATTACACAGACGTCAGCAGGTATACATTACATTACCTTTTACATTAAAATCAAATGCACAGATCCAATTTACTGTTACACATGTGTTTTCTTTCTCAACCATTTACTTTCACTTAAGACATAAATGCCTGTGTTTGAGGATACTTTCAAAGATGGGCATTTTGACACGCAAGTAAGTGTATTTAACCGTTCAAGCCCAATTACGCAGCAGGCGATCTCCCAAAGTCTGGTTCGTTTGACTAGTGTGATTGCTGGGTGATGAGCACACTGCACCATGCCCTGGCCTGCTTGAAGAGGTGGGCTTGGGCACGGGTCGATTGGGCTCGAGTGCAGTACGCATGTATTGTGATCACTAACCGTGCCGGAGCATGGAGCAGTTACTGCTTTTGTGTGCGTTATTGTCATTATTTCCAAACTTCTATTACTACTACTTGGATGGTAAACTTTTCAATTAATTTGAGTATATTTATATTTATAACGTGTCTGCTTCTCACCTTATTGACGAACAGGAATTGTAGTTTGTGAGTAAAACTGCAAATTCCTCTATCAACGTCAGTTACCACCGTAAAAATTCTTTTGATATGTGCAGTACAGTGAAAATTCGCTGCATAAGTGATAAATCTAGTAGACAGTCATTCTGTTATTTTCTGCTATTTACGAAAGCGATTTTCTTCCTGTTTTCTTCAAAACAAAAAGGTCCATCGTAATGACGTAACCGTGCTACGGCCCGTAATGTTAAAGGCACAATATGTAACTTTTTTGCTTTAAAAATAGCAAAAATCACTATATCTATGTTATATATTTTTTTTTTTGTGTGTGTACTTACATTATCCCGACTGTTTCCAACAACTTTCAAACCAGGAGAAATTAGTAATTTAATTCGAAGACACGGACCGTTTCTTTATTTCCGTTTTGTCGCCGTCAATGGCGTCATATCCGCGTTCTCCCTGGTTTCCGCTCGTACTGCCGTAGCAACCAGAGCCCTCTGATAGTAACCAAGGCGACTGACGTGGACAACTGTGTCGTTCGTAATGTCTATCTGCACGCTGTTGTTGTTTCGTTCAAACATTATGGACCATGGCAAGCAGACTTTGGATAAAAAAGGATAACTAAAACGAGAATCAATATCAGCGCGGTGTTTTCGAGATGCCGAGAGCTCCCATAGACAGTATATAAACGAGAGCTCCACGTCTGAGACTTCGACCGCTCCTACATGTACTTTATTAAACAGGTGAGCACATTTACATAAAACTAATCAATGTTATATAGTGATATATATATATATATATATATATATATATATATATATATATATATATATATATATAATGATAAAATGTTAGAATATGATCTGTATGTTATTCTAATGTTGATCTAGCTTACTGCTAGTCTCATACAGACAAACTAACACATAAATTTCAACACATTCAAATGCAGTTTAGTGTGATAGTGTAATGTTAGACCAGGTGAAACAGCGCTGCGTTACCTCACAAGTTTAATTTGTCTAATAAACTGACCTGTGAGTTGTAATTCTGCACTTGCGTGTAGTTCGGTAGAATGTAAGTTAATGTCCATATTCCTTTTATATCCGCAGGACTCGCGTCGCATGTGGAGCTGATAGCTGTCAGCATATCACAGTCATGATAAAAGCATCGATGTATTCAGTCATCCATAAACATTATTAGATCGGTCGGCTTGACATTGACGACAAGATCCATAATTCTTAGCAAATGTTGCGTCATCAAACTACGCCTTTGTTATTGTAAGAGGTTAGCGACCCCTAGCGGCGAAAAATTCCATACTGTACGTTTAAAGAGATAGTTCACTCAAAAATGAAAATTGTCATTATTTACTCGACCTCATGTTGTTCCAAACCCGTGAGACTTTCGCTCATCTTCGTAACACAAATGAAGATCTTTTTGATGAAATCTGAGTGATGTCTGTCCCTCCATTGACAGCTACGCAACTGACATTTTGATGCTTCAAAAAGTTTATAAAGAGATTGTAAAACTAATCCATATGAATTGAGGGGTTTAATCCAAATTCTCTCTTTATAGCTTTATAAGATAAACTGATTGAATTTAGGCCTTTTATTCAGATATAAACCTTGATCAGCAAACATAAACAGAACCTCAACCGAACCTGCTTGACGCGCGAGAACAAACCTCTTGCTGAAGCTCAAACGTGCTGCGTAACACGAGAATGAACCTTATTGGTTCTTGTAGAAACTCAAACGTGCTGCGTAACACAAGAATGAACCTTATTGGTTCTTGTGGAAGATCAAACGTGCTGCGTAACACGAGAATGAACCTCATTGGTTCTTGTAGAAACTCAAACGTGCTGCGGAACACGAGAATGAACCTCATTGGTTCTTGTGGAAGATCAAACGTGCTGTGTAACACGAGAATGAACCTCATTGGTTCTTGTGGAAGATCAAACGTGCTGCGTAACACGAGAATGAACCTCATTGGTTCTTGCTGAAGCTCAAACGTGCTGCGGAACACGAGGATGAACCTCATTGGTTCTTGTAGAAACTCAAACGTGCTGCGTAACACGAGAATGAACCTCATTGGTTCTTGTGGAAGATCAAACGTGCTGCGTAACACGAGAATGAACCTCATTGGTTCTTGCTGAAGCTCAAACGTGCTGCGTAACACGAGGATGAACCTCATTGGTTCTTGTGGAAGCTCAAACGTGCTGTGTAACACGAGAATGAACCTCATTGGTTCTTGCTGAGGCTCAAACGTGCTGCGTAACACGAGAATGAACCTCATTGGTTCTTGTAGAAACTCAAACGTGCTGCGTAACACGAGAATGAACCTCATTGGTTCTTGCTGAGGCTCAAACGTGCTGCGTAACACGAGGATGAACCTCATTGGTTCTTGCTGAGGCTCAAACGTGCTGCGTAACACGAGAATGAACCTCATTGGTTCTTGTAGAAACTCAAACGTGCTGCGTAACACGAGAATGAACCTCATTGGTTCTTGCTGAGGCTCAAACGTGCTGCGTAACACGAGGATGAACCTTATTGGTTCTTCTAGAAACTCAAACGTGCTGCGTAACACAAGAATAAACCTCATTGGTTCTTCTAGAACAGGGTTCACCAATCTCGGTCCTGGAGGGCCGCTGTCCTGCAGAGTTTAGCTCCAACCCCAATTAAACACACCTGAACCAGCTAATCAAGGTCTCATTAGACATACTAGAAACTTTCAAACAGGTGTGTTGGAGCTGGTTGGAGCTAAACTCTGCAGGGACAGCGGCCCTCCAGGACCGAGATTGGTGAACCCTGTTCTAGAAGCTCAAACGTGCTGCGTAACACGAGAATGAACCTCATCGGTTCTTCTAGAAACTCAAACGTGCTGTGTAACACGAGAATGAACCTCATTGGTTCTTCTAGAAGCTCAAACGTGCTGTGTAACACGAGAATGAACCTCATTGGTTCTTCTAGAAGCTCAAACGTGCTGCGTAACACGAGAATGAACCTCATTGGTTCTTGTGGAAGATCAAACGTGCTGCGTTGCACAAGAATGAACCTTATTGGTTCTTGTGGAAGATCAAACGTGCTGCGTAACACGAGAATGAACCTCATTGGCTCTTCTAGAAACTCAAACGTGCTGCGTTGCACAAGAATGAACCTTATTGGTTCTTCTAGAAACTCAAACGTGCTGTGGAACACGAGAATGAACTGATAAGAAACTATAAGCTAACCATGCAGCACGTCAGCATCACATGAGTGTAACGGCAATAGAGAGAATAGTCCAAAATCTCAACCTGTTAATAGTGTCTACTGGTATATCTTCCGCCCCTAGTGAGTGTTGTTGGATAATGAGAACTACTTTTTCTCTTTTAAATGCAGATTTATCAGTCATGGTTGGACAAGTCAACGCCGTTCTCAGCATTCCGATGGGCAGCCACTCTTCTTCTAACGGCCATATATATGATCAGAGTATATATTCTACAGGTAAAAACACCATCTGTTTAGGAATGTTTGCAAAATACTTTCATTTATTTAATTTATGCTTTGACAATAAGGGTAGAGTTATTATGCAGTTGTAGACTTATGACAATGTTCTTGATGTGTAATTGCATCTTGCGGGTCTACAAAGTTAATTTGATTTGAGTAACTGTTGCATTTTTTTATCGCAAAACATTAATCAAATGCACTGAATCATTTGTGTCTTTTATTAGGGCTGGTACATAGTCACATATGCTCTCGGGATCTACCACCTTAACCTCTTCATTGCTTTCCTCTCACCAAAAGTGGATCCCTCATTGCTTGATGATCCAGGTAAGACCGGTATCTTCTTATCATCAGTGACATTTGCATCGCTGTGGTGATTTCTTTTATTTTTTTATTATTCCCTAATCGATGTCTCCCTTCACTAGATGAGGGTCCAGCACTACCCACAAAACAGAATGAAGAGTTCCGGCCGTTCATTAGGAGGTTGCCAGAGTTCAAATTCTGGTGAGTTGTCACATTAAGGGGTGACATTTTAAAAATCCCATGGAATCGCTTGATGAGTGCAGTTTTCTCCAGAGAATAAGTGGATTGGCTTGATCCAGTGACACACCGAAATACCAGAAATGGAGCCCAATGATTTCCACCACGTGGAAATGATAGGCAGAATCCAGTGATTAAAATTAAATTGTGTATAATACGTAATGTCACAAAATTTGGTGAAATTAGTATGAATAAAAAGTAGGGCTGTACACTTAATCATTATTAAAGCTACTTAAGAAATGTAATTATGAATACATCTGCTGTCTCACTATATGAGGATATGAACACATAAACTGAGTCACTTCATGATCATTTCATGCACAAAGAAACTTACTAACTGGACCTTTACAAAAAGACATTTCACGAGAATTTTTTTTTTTTTAAGGGTTATATTGCAAAACCACAATTTGTCGTCAACTTTTATTTTTGTTTGCCAAAAATTTAAACTTGTTCAAATGTAATTTTATTGCATTTTGAAATTAAATGAACATTTGAAATTAATTTGATTACCAACATTTTTTTTTTCATCTCAATTTAATCATAAAAAACACCAGAGAAATAAAGAGAAATTAAAACAGACAACAGAATTTCTGGCACATTTCATAGGAATGAAAAATTAACAATAATGTGGTGATCTGTAAGATATTAAAAATGAATGTAAATAACAACTGCACAATATTGCTACAATAAATGTAATATTTAAATTACAACATTTACTAAAACAATTTTCCAAATTAGTATTTTGGGGAAAAAAAGTGAACATCTATAAAAACAAAACAGGAGGGAGATAGAGAATAGGAGCTGTAAGCATGAGTGCTTTAAGGGTGCAATAAGTGATTTCTGAGAAACAATGTTGATATTTGAAATAAACCCAAACACACACACCCCTCCCTTCATTGCTCCGCCCCCAAAATGCTCGAACACGCAATGCAAGAGTGGATGTCTCTTTATCATAGCTGATGCGAAGCAAAATAATGCTTTGTGAAAAATAAAGCAAAGATAACAAACGACAAGGACGATGCAAGCAAGAGTTTGTTGTTAGTCGCCAGGAACACACAGATCTAGACAATGACACTCATAACTGTCCTGTTACTAAAGCTAACATTACAATAACAGCATATCTTGGTTCTGTGAAACAGTAAAACCATGTTACTCGCATGGAGCAGAAACAACAACACCTCAGCATCTGATTTCAGGCCTTCCTGCTTCGGTCTCTCTAACGCTCGAAAGCTTTTCTAATATTAACACGGCTCCAAAAGCTCTTGCCTGATCATAACCCTTCTTTGTCTGACCTTTTCTCTTTTGTAATGTCTCTCAGCCATCTCTTTTTCTAGTCTTTCTTCAAATGTCCCTCTTGCCCACTCTCTCTCGCGCTCTCTCTCCTCCCCATCATGAGTGGACACGCCCCCTTCTGCTGATTGGCTACAAGTGTGTTGTGCTGCTCGGGTCCGAGCCACTTTCAACAGAACATTTAAATATATCAGCACTTCCTGCACCTTTAAATCTCATGAGCTCGTGTGCATCTGTGCTGGGATAAAAGTCTTGCTTCCAACACTAATCGGCCAAACAGGAGAACTTAAATGCCAAACGATTTATCGTGATTGCTAATATATCAGTTGCCCACTACATATCGTTCAATTAGTACGTTACAATAAGCTCACAGTAATGTTGTTTTTTACATATTTAATTTTAGACCTTAACACCTGGTTTCACAGATAAGGCTTAAGCTAGTCCCAGACTAAAATGCATGCTTGAGCTGTTTTAACTGAAAAAGCAACTTGACCTGAAATACCTTTAAACATGTCATTGTCATTTTGTCTCAAGATGCACACCAGTAATGTTTTTTTCTAAGTCATGTTTATAAAAGCTGCTTAAATGTCCTAATTGAACTAAGGCCTAATCCTGGCTTAATCTAAGCCCTGTGTGTTAAACCGGGCCTTAGTAACTCATAAATGTGTGATTCAGTTTAAAGGGATACTTCAGGATTTAGCATTAAGCTTTGTATCAGTAGAAAACCTGTAGTATTTTCGAATTACCATGCTTTCCACCCTCATATCCCCCTGAAACAAGAGATTTATGCTTTTTTTTTTTTGTCTGGAAAAAATCCTCTGATGACGCAAAAATCGTACTTTTGCGTCATCGGAGGATTTTTTGGCCAGAGGCGAGAGACTACAGCCAGTAGTAGGGGCTGTCCCGCATGTTCTCAACCCGCCCATAGAGGGTGGGATCTCACTCACAGAATGTACACATAGTGTCAGCCATCTTTTTTTGGAAGCTAAGCTAGCAGGCTCTTGTTCTGTGGAGAAAGCTGAGTAGTAGGGGTTACCATCCTCTTTTTCCCGGACATGTCCGGCCGTCGAGATCGCCCAAAATGTCCGGGATTCGGCTTTTGCTTTCTGCGGTCACCATTCGTTGTTTACATGCACACCTTTTGTTTCAATCTAACTGAATTCATTCCGATTGGTGAATCTGAATGTAGTGTTTACATGAACGCTAAACATGTGATCGGTTGATGTGCGTTTTTAACATTGCTAAGAAAATTCCCGCTCCTCCGTGAGAGATACGAGACTGGTGCGTCTCACAGGTGTAGCTCATCAGTAATCACGTCACCGGCCTCTCATCGTTCTCCCGCGCCCCTCAGTCTCGTCCTGCTCGCCTCAGTAAACATAATGAATGGCGACTGTAGAACGCAAAAGCCGAATCCCGGACATTTTGGGCGATCTCGAAATCCCGGGCAGACTCGTCACGGAGACTCACTAGTAGCCTAGCCTTTTTGTTTAACTGCTGCGCTCTCTTACCGGTAGGCGTGGCTTGGGAGTGGCCTCTTAGGACAGCGAAGCAAGTGCATTCTGGGATTTGTTGTCTTTCATCCACATGAGCCAAAAACAAATTTTCTGGCTTTTCTCAGTCTAGAAAGCTCCAAATTAAAAAATAATTTCACATTTCTTCTACATAAATGACCCTTTTTAAATACACATTCATCTTTCCAGAGGTGAAGTATCCCTTTAAGTGTTTGTTGTATTTTTGCTTGATGTTTCAGGCATTCAGCGACGAAGGGCATCGTCATCGCTATGATATGCACATTCTTCGACGCCTTTGACGTGCCGGTGTTCTGGCCCATCCTCGTAATGTATTTCATCATGCTGTTCTGCATCACCATGAAGCGGCAGATCAAGGTTCGCCAATGGAAGCATTTCTTTTTTTATATAGCTGAGCTGTTAAAAGCAGCGTTGTCTAAAATTTGAGTTCCAGTGATGTAATGTTGTTAACTTGAGGTTTTGACACTTTTGTTTGTGTTTCCTCTACAGCACATGATCAAGTATAGATACCTGCCCTTCACACATGGGAAGAGGACTTACAGAGGCAAGGAAGACACAGCGAAAACCTTTGCTAGTTAAAATTCCCCTTCCTGAAATTAAAGTTATTGATGAAGAATGGTGCGTAACGGGGGTTGAGGTTTTTTTTTCTTTTTCTTTTTTTCTCTTTTGCTTTTTCTGAGTAAGAAAAAGCCATGCCTGTTGAACCTTTTGATTGACATTGAAACTGTAATGATGCCTTTAAGCGTTTGGGCCTTTGAGAAATGCTGTCGAGAGCTTCTACACTGGCAAACTTTAATATATTTGGACAACTAAGTATGAGATTTGACTGATTTTTTTTTTTGCTCAGTGGTCCCCATTCTTCTTCAAACCTAGAGGATTTGATACTCCTTTCCGGTTCATTTTAAAACCTTTTTCTCAGCGGAACACAAAAGGAGAAATTTTACAGAATGTCCCTGCTGCTCTTTTACATACTTTTAACTTTATGGAAAATGGCAGCAGGAATATTCTGCCGTGTGTGTTTAACTGATGAAAATAGTCATACTGAATTGGGACTAAGTCATGATGAGAAACGAGTTTTGGTTTAACTATTTCCTGATTATTTACAAACATGGGAATATAATATAATAGTGGGAAGTTTAATATTCGAACCCTGGTACATTTGATGTCTTTCATAAATAATAACACTGGATTCAGTATTCAGACTAACGCAAGACGCTTCCATGAAGAGAGAGGGAGACATTATTGATCATAGGGACTTAGTGGAGTTTCATCTTGCCACATGTTAATATTTGCCTTTTATGAACATTTATAAATCTCTTAATGTGCTGTAGCATTGTATTTAATTTTTGTACATAGTTGTCCACTTTATTCACATCCATTCGTGCTGTTTGTAAGTTATTCTTCAGTAGGTAAACCGTTTCAACCCCCCTCACTTTGTACGTCAGGATTTTTAAAGCAAACGTGCATTCCATTAAAATGTTGATACAAAAATATTGGCTGTATGTTTTTATCGTTTAAGCATTCCCAATTAAAACTGTCTCTCTTTTTTCTTTTACAGAGGAAACATAAAGTTGAGTGCTTTAACTATTACAAATGGATGGCGAGGGTTGAAGGTTGTTCTTTGTTTTTGTTTTTTCTTTTCTGTTTTTCTTTCTTTCTTTTTGAGCTGGGCCATAACTAGTATAGATTTTTTTTTTTTTTTTATGGGCAAATGGAGAGAACTTCAATAAGCATTTGAGATGAGATACATTTTTCCTATTAGAGTGCAGTTTTTTTGGAGGGGAGATATATATAAAAAATGTAAAATGTATAATTTTTTTTAATGGTTAGCATGTTTTTTTTTTTGAAATGCCATTTTTAATGTATTAAATTAATCTTCATCAAAACAAAATGATAGGTTTGTTAATTCCTGATTAAAGACATTGCATGTTTTAGGTTTTCTTGTGCTGCTGGTTAAGAGAAAACAAGATGATTTTAATAACCAATTGTAAATTTTTCACTTCAAATGCTATTAAAAAGCTGTGTCCCTTCACTGCTTATTTTTTTTTGTTTGTTTTTTATTTTATTTTTATATAAGTTTAGTGAATAAATCAATTGAAGTCTGTTGATAATTCTGGTAACACTTTATTTTATTGTCCTTGTTACTCATGTTACATGTTATAGTAACAACAGTAAATTATGCATAATTACATGCACCTAAACCAAACCCTAACCTTATGTTAATTAATATTACTCCGCACTTAATTCAATAATTACTGTAACAAGGACACCTTAAAATAAAGGGTAACCCATTTCTGTATTCTACTTGCAAGAGTGTTTGGTTGAGTCTGAATCGAAGATGAAGTGTAATGTATTAGATGCATTATTCTGTATGTATTATGAAAATTTGATAAACACGATCTTACAACATTTTGCATTTCCATTTACAGTACAGAAGCCCCTAAGAGACACTTGTGTTCCACCTAAAAATGCATGAATGTCATTGCATTAGATAGCAAAACATCAAACCATCTGGAATCTACAAGCATATGATGCGAGTACTTTACTCAGAACTAGGGTTATCTATCTATCTATCTTTCTTTTTCTTTTCTTTTTCTGAACAGGAAGGAAGTGTGAGATAAGATGTGCCGGTCATTACTGACATGTGATAATATATTTAGAAAGGGTCCTTCTACTACCCACAGCTGCCTGAGTAGCAAGTGCTAAGTAAGCTATTTTTGCTAAAAACATTAGCCTGTCAAAGGTTTAATGTGTGTAATTTGACAACGAATAAGATGAATCTAAAACTAAATGAAATCAAATAACAGTCAACTAGACAAACCAGTAATGTTGATAATCTTCCTCCCTTGCACTCATTTTCTGAGTTTAGTTTTGTGCTAATATACGTAAAAACATTTCCCTGTGGGGGGCAGCAATGCGACAGACATCGTGTCGATCTGGCAAGCGCATGTAATACAAACTTTTATTCCGTTTTGCATTTGCTATATGTTAGAATTCAAATTTGATGTTCTGTTATCCTACTGAGACCCATATATATATTAGCCTTTTTTTCCTTTGTAAAGGACATGATATTTTAGCGAATTTGTTTGGTTTCACAACAACAGCTTCCTCTCCTTGGTCTTTAAAAATGACTGACATTGACTGAATTATGGAATTGAGCACTCTTATGGAAATATTATAATATTTTGAAATTATCATTAACAATGTGATTCATTTTCAAATTGTTTGTCTTTAAATAAACATCTCAGGAAACCGTTATGGAGTTTCAAATCAGAATATGAAAACAGTGCATTGATTTCATACATGTCCACTGTAGAGAACACCAGGACTTACACCATGTTTATCAGGCATTCTGACAAGTGAATAAGGAAAGAAATTATATATCAACAGTGCTGTCAAATAAATTAATCGCATAGGCCTATAACATAAAAGTTTGTGTTTATATAATATAGTCTGTGTATACACACCTGACACACACACACACACACACACATAGGCCTACTGTATATTATATAAACACAAACTTTTATGTTTGATGTGATCGATTTGACAGCACTTCCTATGAAGTAATTACTCCCATTATTACACTTTTTTTTTTATTGTATGTTGCCTCTGGAACACATTAACATGCTAATTAGATTCAATGTATAGATACATAGAATCGGACATATTCCATAAAGTAAATATATTCAATCATTCTGTTAGGCTATTTGTTTCATAACATAGTTAAGAATCATTTTTATACAAAGTTTGGTTAAAAATTTGTCTGAAACCTAAAAATTGATTGGTAAATGAAACCAACAACAACAACATTGTTTTTGCCTGCACGTATCTTGTCATGCCATTTTATTTTATTTTATTTTATTATAAATAAATAAAATATTTTTTTCAAAAAAAAAAAAATCTCCATTTGTTTCTTATGCTCCAAGTCTAAACAATGTAATGACCATAGACTGTAAAAAAAGGTAATGACAACAAAATTAATTCACAAAAAAAAAAAGGTTTTCTGGTTCTCAGGAGGATTTAACGATAATGTTGTTGCGCGCATAGATATGGTTGCGCGTGTGTAATGATGCCCTCTAGTGGCTCTTATTGGACACGCACGTGCGCGTCCTCGCTGACGTCAGCGCGTTGTGTTAAACAACATCTACCAGAGAGCGTGACTGACTGTAAACGACCGAGTCCATCCTAACGCGCGGTTTATGCTTGCTCTTTACCTGTGTACGGCCGTTTCTTTAATCTAACCGCGCCAGCAGACAATGATTAAACACTATTATTCACTTTGCTTAGAGAAAACCCCATCGAACCGGCTGTTTCCCTGCGTATACGTTGCACTTCCGGGTTTTCGGGCAAGCGTCAGTTCTGAGGATCAGCTGAGATGATTGAATGAGCAAACGGAGAGGAGAGAGCGACTCCTGAACGCTGCGCTGCCGATAATCGTTGCTGGACACCAAGTGCATAATAAAAGACAGCGTGGCAAGAGGACTCGTGGAATAAAGCTGCTTGTTTATGCAGCTGGCACTCATCAGATATGTTATTATAAGCTAGTGTTTTAGGTACATAAGTATGAAGATAATGTGTCAATGGTGACTCATCCTACTGGTCTGATAACCGATTCCTCCTAATGCAGTTGAGTTGTTTGGGATCTCCTAACACTTGATGTCCGCTGAGTCTCGAACTGGACTGTTTTATATTAAGAGATTATCGCGCTTTTCTATAATTTGTGCATCTGTCAATCTTTGTTGGATCTGGGAAACGACACGTACGCGAGAGTCTGGTTGTTTTTCATGATTTAATGAAAGAGTGTTGCCGGTTGGACTATGAAGAAGTTCTTCGATACCCGACGGGAGATGGTGAGCTCGGGGCCCGCGTCAGGAGCCGTCGTGGGGGGCAGCGCGGGGTCCGGCGCGTTCATCGGACGCGTTTACACGATTGGACGACATCAAGTGACCGTGGAGGAGACTGTAGCAGAGGGTAAGCGACTTTAAGTGACTTTTTTGCTTTTCATAAGGACTAATAATGAATCAAATGTGCGTAGGCTACTGGTGATGCTTTTACGGTCCATGTCTATATAAATAAATAACGATGCCTTTTGAATGACTCCGAGCCTCTGTCGTCACTCATGCGTCATCTAAATATTTGCTGACTGCATGTAGTGAGGCGTGCTGTCCCAGCAGAGGAGGTTCAATTTAATATTTAACACCAAAATGAAAATTTGGTAATCATTTACTTACCTTTGTGTTGTTGCAAACCAGTAAGACTTACTTTCTTCCTGGAAGCCAAAAGGAGAGGTTGAGCAGAATTTCGACGCTGCTCTTTTCCGGATAATGAAAGTGGATGGAGACTGGAGGTTTCAAGCTCCAAAAGTGACAAAAAGCATCTTAAGACTACCGTTAAATAACCAAAAATGACTCTTGCATATGTTTCACAAGTCTTCTGAAGCCATATGTTAGTTTTGTGTGAGGAACAGTTTGAAATTTATATCATTATTCACTGAAAATATTGCCCCAAGTCAGCATGTATTCAACTGTCAACAGCAGGTTTGACTTTATGCCAAACTTTATTGGTTTTATTGATTTATTTAATCTGCCATGTCTGTGTTTTTCTCACACACCCTCAGTAAAACTTCCAGAGCAAATTACCAACTGTTTTTTGGCTAATTTGATGGTCCTCTGCTTTAAAAACTCTCATCCCGTCCAAATGCGAATGTCTGTGATTGCTGATGTTGTATGTATTGTCCTGATGCTTCTCCTCATGTGTATTTTGACCTACCGTTTGAGCACCAATCTTCAGCATGCTTTCATTTCGATATGGATGGTATCTGATGAAAAAATAACATAATAGTAATAATAAGAGCCAAATTGTGAAAAGCATTGACTGCCCAATTTCATATCAGTAGATACTTATGTTTCTCTGCTCAATTATATTATAAACAGCTGTCTATAAATTAATGCCATTTTATTTAAATAGGGTTTAATAAATTAAAATTATGCCCGCATCTAGAAAACACACACTCCCACCTCTGTAATAAACATGGAGATGCTAGTCCCGTTCGAATCGGTGCATGAAATCACAGACATTGGTTGATAAGAATTGTAGCTCAAACTTCACTTTAACGTTGTTCCAAACCTAGATGACTGACTTTTTGCTGTGAAACACAAAATTGATATACGGTGAGAAATTCCTTTAAAAATGATGGGTTTACCAGGGTTTCTGGAACTCATGCAGCCCCAGTAATGTGGTAATGGAACTGCATGGAAAGTTCTGAATTCACTGGATGCATTACATGAGTCATCAGCTTTAAGTCTCTTAAGCAGATTTGAAGAAGTCATTCCCCCTGCTGATGCACTGAGATCTTAGCAGACGAGTCCTGACAGGGTGTCGTATCAGGAACTCAAAACCTAGTTATGAAATTTCAAGCTACATCTTAGAGTTACAGAGGATGAGCTGTTCTCCAACTCAACATGTAAATGCAGACGATATAATGAAGACTGAGAGAGAGAACCGGTTGTCATATGTCCATGTCATGACCTCAGTGCATAGAGAGTTGTGAACGCCTTACACAAGCCATTTCTGTTATTGCCTGTAAGCACATTTGGAGTCACTGTGTCTCATGGGAGATCGGAGACATTCTGCCATTTAAAAAAAAAAGTCTACATCCTAGTGAGAATTTTGTATTTGATAATTCAGTATTGGACATTTTGCCACAGAATATGTTGCATTGGAGACGCATGCATTGTGATGTCATCCTCAGACCCTTGCACTTTATAATCTTTGTCAACCTGGTATTTTCTCACAAACTTTGAACTGCTGCTTCTGTGTGTCTCAACAAAACAGGGCTTGGCTTAATAATCTGGGGTTGTTTTTGTCTTTCATTCCGTTGCCCTTCCAGTCAAGCGTATTTTGTATACATTTGAAAGTCCCCTTGTAGTCAATCATTTTATACCTTAAAACTAATCTTTGATTTTAATTACATATTTAAAAAAAACTAAATTCTTTGTAAAAAACATTTGTCATGCCTTAAAATAGCTTGAATGTAACTCTACACTCTTGCCTCATTTAGTATTCACGGTTCCATGAATATGCAAATTAGCCCCGCCTCCACGCACTCTCTCCAGCTCAGAGATCCACTCGTTGACGATCACATGTTGACCTGATTGGTTACAAGGTAGTTTGTGACGTCAGAAACACCAGCGATTTCAGACCGCGTTTGAGACTGTCTTTGGTTCACTGCGGTTTTAAGGAGAAAATACTCAGCAATGGTGTTGACTTGTGAATTTGCACATGGTTTGTCTTAAAGCATATTAAAAACGCCACATGTACATATAAACAACATTAAAAGCTTGATTTTCAACACAGGGGGGCTTGAAAAGTGGATCGGACTGAGCAACAAAACACACTTGTAGACAGTCAGCAGTAAGGGGGGTATACACTCATGATGGGGGAGGAGAGAGAGCGCAGACATTAGCAGAACGACTATAGAAAGAGAGAGATGGCAGAGAAAATACAAAAGAGGAAAAGGTCAGAGGAATATAACTTAAAAAATAAAGGTTGCAATCAGACAAGAGGACTCATTAATATCGGAGAGGCTTTCCCTCTCCAGAGGCGCTGGAGAGACCTTAAGGAGCGGGAAGGCCTGAAAACGGACATCAATGTTGCTTATTATTTCTTCTCGATACATGAGTAACGTTGGTTTTGCTGAGTTTGACAGAACTAATATATGCTATCTTTTGCTTGAAAAAACTTGTCATCTCCTTGCATTAATTTTATTATGAACCTGGAACGTCTAAACCTCCACCGACCGTTTCAAGCATCGGCTCCCAAAGTGTGTCTGAAAAGTGAGATAACACTCCTAATATATGGATTTTCATTTGGTTCCCTTTTTAGTTGTCACTAATCCCTTAATCTTGTCACATTTGTATTATCTTGGACTATCGTGTTATGTAGGGAGATGTTCATGAAAACGGTGTTTGTTTTTTTTGGATTGAAGGGATGACTTGTCATCGAAGGAGATGAGCTAAATGACAATTAGACATTCGACCTGAATTAGTATAGTAACACAAATTGCTTTCACTTATTGATGACATCATTAATTATCATTGTGTTGGTGATTTCAAATATCAACCGTGTTTACCAGAAATTGCTCACTGCACCTTTAAAGGGGTAGTTCACCCAAAAATGTAACTTCTGTGATAATTTAGGGCTGTTCACATCAAGAACGATAACTATGAAGATAACTTCAACGATAGCTATATTAACGTTCACACCAGCGATATTGTTCTGTTCATTCTGAGCACATGCTGTCTGCTGCTTTAGCTCTTCAATCAGGATGGATTCCGATTGGATGTCAGAATTTTTATCGTTCATCAGCTAGAAACGTAAAGGTTTGAAAGTATTGTTTAGTTTCTCTGTACTGTTATCATTATAGTTGTGGTGTGGACTCTGCTCTTCTTTTATATTTAGAATGATTCTTAGAACTATATTCATAGTTATCGTCCTTACCCATGAGGACCCATAAGACGTTCGTAAGCAGATCATATGAAAACGTACAAATTCGATCATGCTAATTAGCCACCAATTCGCCAAAAAACATAAAATAGTTACGAATTGAATTTGTGTTGTAAAAATATATTGTTCCAAAGATTAGAAACAACAAGAGGGGGAATTATTGATGACAGAATTGTTATTTTTGAGTCTCTCAAAATGGGATTTTTATTTTGTATTTTTTTTATGTTTTGACTAGGATAGTTAATAATAAAAATTAAATAAAATGTCATGTGGTGCGACTTTTCAAAACCGAGATTTTTGGTTAAAAAAAGTATTAAAGGTGTAAGGACAATAATACTTTAAACTTGGTGAAGCCTTTGTCATTAAATTAAAACTTTTTTGAAAACCATATAAAGCCAATGGTAATGCAAGTGATATTTCTTGGAACTTGACAAGTTTTTAATCCTAGTTAAAATAAAATAAAAAAAGTACTCCCTTTGATGATGGACAAATGTAGTTTCTAAATAGCATTTAATAGAAACAAAGCAGAAAATGCACTATATTTCAGTCACTTGCATTTGTTACAAGGGAGTTTAGGAATCCCAACACAACAGCTGTACTGTGAATGGCTTCAGCTGGCTGCTCTGAAGAACAGCATCCAACCTTGTGCTCATGGCAGTCGGCCACCATAGTATAGTGGCCAGTTATGCTGTCTAAAACATTTTGCCAAGGAAAATCTGTCAAGGTCTAGAGGCTTTGACCTTGAAGCACAGTTCACTATATGTTTGACTTCTGCCTAGTCATCCAAATGAGTTCATAAGGCCTTCAAGCGATAAATCTCAATGTTGTTAAACCATTACATCACTGCTTCAGTCAGGCTGTCACCTTTCACTCTCTAAAAGACTAACAGGACCATTTGGAGGTTCTTACAAGCATGCATAAACTCACTGTAGGGACAAGAACGCTATGCAAGTACAAATGCAGGCACAAATGTTTGGGCAAACTATTTGCAGGTGTGTGTGGTTCTGCTGCACATTCTTCTCATTCAGGATGCCATCTATAAACAGATAAACAGTCACACTAACTTTTAACTCGCTCAGCAAGATTCTCAAGATATGACCAGCTTTGGGATAAATCATAATAAATAATCCATCCCGATCTTATGAGAAAACGTAACTATTTTAATGAAGTGGTATGAATTCATACAAGAGATTTGTACAAAAATGTAAGATTTTTTTTGAAAAAACACATGAAACTAAACTATAAGTGGAGGTAAGCAGCATAAAGTATGAAAATGCATGAATGAATGAATATACACATTTATATGATTTAGCCGCTAAAGCGTAAAAATTGTTGTGAATTGCTATGAGAGTGTGTTGAATATTAAAAAATACAACCCAACCTCATGTAGCTAATGTAACTAAGGGTATGTTTACATGCTTAAAACGGATAAGTTTTTCCTTTGAGTTTTCCGCGTACAGACAAAATGATTATGTGAAAATGACGAACGCTGTTTTCTTGATGCGTAATACGCATGTGCATGATGTCATCGTCTTCAGAGATCTGCGTTTTATTTTTTTTATAGGGTGACCGGTTTTAAAAACCAGTTTTCAAAATTTTGCGTTTTCAGGCACCCAAAACGCCGTTTTCGTGTAAATGAACGGACAAAAACGCATAAAAAGTTTTTTTTTTTTGTTGAAACAGGTGTCGTATAAACAGCCCCTAGTTTACAAGGTGGTGATTTCTTATGAATTCGTAGTGTGAATCATAAGTATGAAGAAAAGTAAGGATGATGGTCCTTCCCTAAACACGACCGCCAGTGCGGCATATACACATCGTATGAAAACGAATGAATGAAATCATACTAATTAGCTACCAACTCGTAGAATAGTTACGAATTGCCATGAGATTGTGTTGTGTGTTCCGAAGATAAACAAAGGTTATATGGGTTTGGAACGACATGATGACAGAATTTTATTTTTGGGTGAATCTCAAAATATCAGATCATTTGAACTTTTTATGGTTTGACTTGGCATGGTTAGTTCAGAAAAATGAAAAATTAGTAAAATGTCAAGTGGTGCAACTTCTCAAAAACTTGAATGAATAATATGATATTTGTTGATAAAAGCAATATATATTTAAATACTTTTTTTTGATAATAATGATTAAGATCAATCAAGGTTGACAATATTTTATTACTTTTAAGTTGGTTACTCCACATGACATTTCTTAAACTCATTTTGGAAATCATATACAGTTAATGTGTCAAACCATCAGTGGGGCATAAGCAGATTGTACGGAAACGTACAAATGAATGTAAGTGTAAAAATAGTTTCGAATTGACAGCATGTTGAATAATCCATTGGTAAGTTAAGTGTAAACACCATGACTCTGTGGTCTAAACATTGGATAGTTGACCCAAAATAAAAAATTTGTCATCATACACTCACCCTTGCAGTCAAAACTCGCATGAACAAAAACAAAACAAAAAGTGAATCAGTTAAATATAGTATTTAGGAGATAATTGTCCAGTCAACAGATTTGACTGCAGGCTCATTTTAGAGTCATTACCCACAAAGCTGTAAACTCTGCAATGATGCTTGACTTCAATTATGGTAAGCTCAGCGGTTAAATGTTTATGAACTATAAAAGTGTATTGAAGCAAATTGGATTAACACACTGAAGACATTGAAATGAAGGCCTGGCGCATTTAATTACATAACACTGAGAGGTTGTGTGTATGACTGAGCGAATGCTTCGTGTGTTACATGATCTTTACTGCAGGCAGATCTGAATTTAAACAGGATGGCTGAATGTCAACAGCTGTGAGTGTCACCCATGACACATGGGCTAGTTCGGAGACAGTTGTTACAGGAATTTGCATTTTTGTGACCTTAGAAATGTTTGTGGCTTAAATGTAAATAGGTTATTTGTGTGCGCCACACTACCAAAGAGGACATACACATACGCAGGGCATGTTCCGATCGTTATACAATGTGCTATCTTTGAAAGAATGCAGTATGCAGTTGTTATACTGTGCACAATATGCAAATGACACTGCACAATGTGAACGATCTTCTGTTTATATTGAGGTGATCAACTGAGAAGAATTAACCAAAAGCCATTTCATCTACAATTTCCTTTTCATGATTTTATCCTTCTGCCACAAGTTACAAAATAACAAATAAATAGGCAAAATAGATATATTTATTTCCAAAATAACTAAACAGTGCTTACTTAGGATAAACCTCATAATGTCAGTCAATTCTATTTAGATCTAGAATTGCTACATCCCAAATAACACACTATTTGTCCTGACTAGTATTCAATATTAGAACGAATGTGTCCCAAATTGTAGTATGATGAACTGAGAATCCCATAGGTATCCGGATGGTCTACTATTTCTGGTGAAAATTTGAAATCCAGATCCATGAACACTCTAAGGCCCTGTTTACACCTGGTATTAAGATGTGTTTTGGTCGATCCCATCACAAGTGGACATGTACAGGTGTAAACGGGGTCTAAAATGTTTTGAGCTTGTCCACTCTTCCACCACTTTCAGAGTTAGTCGAAAACGCATTCGACCGGATTGCTTTATAGTGTAAACGCTCATGTGGTTGAATGTGTACGAACAGCCACAAAAGACACAGTCTACTTTCCGAATGCTGACTTGACGCGTAAACATTATGGGAAGCACTATAGCCAAGCGGGATTTGGTTTGAAGACGAAAAATGTACCAAGCACAGTGTTCTCTCACCATTCCTGATTTAAAACACACACTCACCGCGTCGGTGCAATCTTGAAACTAAAGTTGATGCTCTCCATATGTTTTTCCGTCGTCTCTGGGTGAAAACTTATTTTGTCCATTAGATCGATAGACCATAGACCCTCCCCTCTAAGACACCAGGACAGAAGTGGTTGACAAAAGAGACGAATTAAAACACCAGGTGTAAACGGGTATGTGTCTCCTTCATCTACTTGTGATCCGATCGACCAAAACGCATCCTAATACCAGCTGTAAACAGGATTCAGTTCAGAACTACAAAAATGAATATAAAGTCTTAAAAACTACAAAAATGGTGAATGTTGTGTAAACCTTAAGAAAGGCTTTGGCAAAAGTTTATCTGTGTTATATTTCATCTGCAACAACATTGTAAACTTTTATATTTGTATATAATGAGATGACATTATTCTACTCATCCTTCAACCATCGAATATTAAAAGGAAATGTAAAAGTCTATAAGCATTAACAAATTATTACAACAGACCATGAATTACACCCGATTATTTCCGCAGCAATATTACGGACGTGTTAAATATCACTGTGGTAATATATGTCACTTAGCCAAAAATGTTCTTTAACGGGAACATTGAGTTATAATTTAATATTATTTCTGTCATTGTGACAGACAATACATATTCTGTTTACCTGCATTAGAAGCATTCCAGTAAACACTGCTAATAGAGATTAGAAGTGAAAAGTGAGACAATTACATTTAAAAGCATTCGTTTGAAATCAAACCTGGAAAGAGACGTGAGGATTTGGGGAGAAAAGCAAGAGATTCTTGGTGCATTCCAGTGAATTATTAATGGGATATATCGTAAATTAAATCGGGAAAGCAGACCACAAATGCGCAGTATAGCTATGTTGTCCTTTTTTATACTGTTACAGTAGAAAACAAAGGGGGAAAAAATTTATCAGGAGGAAATGAAAGCCATAGATATTCTTCATATCCCATGTCACATTAAAATACCAAATGTTACGTTATTCTCTTGAAGTCTGAACATGAGAACTTGAAGGAAATTTTACTGTTCATTCAGTCAGACTGACAGATAAGGATTATTTCTAATCAAAAAGTATGTACTTGCATACTTTTATGCAAGTACCAAATGTCTTGGTTCAGTTTGAAGCTCTGAGGTCATCGTTGATGTTTTTGTCATTGAGTAAACATCAGACTGCCCCTAGGAGAGAGTGTCTTTGCCTCATTCTGATTGTTCAGTGTGTGTGTGTGTGTGTGTGTGTGTGTGTGTGTGTGTGTGTGTGTGTGTGTGAATAATAGATGATCAGCAACTGACTTATTCATTAATGTTTCTAATGGCCGCCATCTGTCGGCCCTCAGCTGTCATGCTCATTGTGTTCTGGTGTGTTTGTTTCAGACTGTATTAGTGATACTGTTGGTTTTATAGGGTTAGTCTTTTAGTCGTATTTTGTCTAGCTGGGTTTAGTCTTTCTTAAAGGAGTAGTCCACTGGATGAATTAGTTTCCCATTTCACATATTATACTGGTAAATTATAAACCATAAAATGACCAGATTGACTTATCCTATGCTATTCACATAATCTTTTTACAGTTAAGATATCTTTCGCACACCAGCACCAAAATACCAGTAAACACTTGTGATTTCATTTGAGGTCTGATTCTATTGAAAAGTTTTCCGCTGTTTGGCCCCCAGTGACCTCTCTAAGGCTTAAAGGGATATTTCACCGCTGGAAAGATGAATGTGTATTTAAATTGGGTCATTTATGTAGTCGAAATGTGAAATTATTTTAGAAGTTGGTGCCTTCTAGACTGAGAAAAGCCAGAAAATGTATTTTTGGCTCATGTTGATGAAAGACAACAACTCCCAGAATGCACTTGCTTCGCTGCCCTACGAGGCCACTCCAAAGCCACGCCTACTGGTTACAGAGGGCAATATCGGAAGAAATGATACAACTAGGCTACTAGTCGACTCAAAACTGAAAAGACGCCATTTTTATCGTGAGATCCCCCTATGGGCGGGTTGAAGACATGCAGAACGAGCTCCTCCTACTGGCTGTAGTCTCTCACCTCTGACCAAAAAAGCCTCTGATGACGCAAAATGACGATTTTTGCGTCATTGGAGGTTTTTTTCCAGACAAACAATACAGAAATCTCTCGTCTCAGGGGGACATCCCAGAGGGAGGGAAGCATGGTCATTCGAAAATACTACCGGGTTTCTACTGATACAAAGCTTAATGCTAATCGGTGAAGTAGCTATCCCTTTAAAGGTACAATATGTAGTTTTTTTGCTTTAAAAGTAGCAAAAATCACTATATCTATGTTATATATATATTTTTTTTTGTGTACTTAGATTATCCCGACTGTTTCCAACAACTTTCAAATCAGGAGAAATTAGTCATTTAATTCGAAGACACGGACCGTTTCTTTATTTCCATTTTGTCGCCGTCAATGGCGTCATGTCCGCATTCTCCCTGGTTTCCGCTCGTACTGCCATAGTAACCAGAGCCCTCTGATAGTAACCAAGGCGACAGACGTGGACAACTGTGTCGTTCGTAATGTCTATCTGCACGCTGTTGTTGTTTCGTTCAAACATTATGGACCATGGCAAGCAGACTTTGGATAAAAAAGGAGAACTAAAAGGAGAATCAATATCAGCGCGGTGTTTTCAATATGCCTAGAGCTCCACGTCCGAGACTTCGACCGCTCCTACATGTACTTTATTAAACAGGTGAGCACATTTACATAAAACTAATCAATGTTATATAGTTCAACAATGATAAAATGTTAGAATATGATCTGTATGTTATTCTAATGTTGATCTAGCTTACTGCTAGTCTCATACAGACAAACTAACACATAGAATAACATAAATTTCAACACATTCAAATGCAGTTTAGTGTGATAGTGTAATGTTAGACCAAGTGAAACAGCGTTTAATTTGTCTAATAAACTGACCTGTGAGTTGTAATTCTGCACTTGCGTGTAGTTCGGTAGAGTGAAATGTCCATTTTTCTTTTATATCCGCGGGACTCGCGTCGCGTGTGGAGCTGATAGCTGTCTCTTAGCAATCCCGACCTGCTTCATATCACAGTCATGATAAAAGCATCGATGTATTCAGTCATCCATAAACATTATTAGATCGGTCGGCTTGACGTTGACGACAAGATCCATCATTCTTAGCAAATGTTGCGTCATCAAACTACGCCTTTGTTATTGTAAGAGGTTAGCAACCCCTAGCGGTGAAAAAATTACATATTGTACGTTTAAAATGCACATTCCTTCTGGGCACCTTGACTGTTAATCAGCTTTTTACTATTGCACTTTTATATATTGGACCAATTTTATTAATTTTTTCTTCTTCTTTTTCTTGTGTGTGTGTGTGTAGGCCGAGCCAGTGTTGTTTGTTCTGTGTTTTAACTTGAAAAATCCTTAAAGTAAAAAAACAAACAAAAAAAACTTGGGATTTCATCCATCAAAAATGACCGTTAAATAATTATTATCATTATTATTTTATAGCCATATTGATATACAATCACAATTTTTTTACCCCAAATCGTGCAGCTTTTTTATGAAGTATGAACCTCAACTAACTTGCACAGAAAGACTCTCTTCTGAATGTTTTGTCGCTGCGAAATTAGTTAAAAGAGAAAAATGTAGAAGACCGTTATGCTAAGGCCATGTGTGGGAGTACTTGGAAGTACAATGGGAGTGCTGCGTTTTTAAAATGGCAGCAGCGTAACAAGGCGCTGCGTGACTATTTCATGCTGAGCACTAAACGCTTTTAGCCGGTCGCCGAGAGTTGAAGAATGTTCGACTTTGGGTAAAACACAGCGCTCATCACTGTCACTTTTTACCCAGCCGTCCAATCACAGTGGAGGAGGGGCGGGACAAATACCACAATGACCAACCGTCACATTCTACTTGTACACAAGAAGCAAGTCCTTTCATCCAAAAACCAGTGCCACTGGTCTCAAGCATAGATATCATATATAAACACTAGATGTCTTATGGCGCAGTCACTTCCGGCATCATCGTTCGGCCATCTTGTGACAGTGCTCTGTGCATTAAGGTGAATGATCAGCACGCACACAAATCCTCTTATCTCGCTGAAATCTTGACGGATTTACAAACGGTTTGGTTGGTTTCTTACAAACGTTATTAACGTGGCTATAATTCCGAATGCTTGAACATGTATGTTATAATTTTTCATATGTATGCAGTGTATGTATGCAGTGTCATAACTACATCTCTGACGTTTATAACAAACCAAACCGTTTGAAAATCGGTAGAAAAATGAGCAAGTTATGGTTATTTAAAAGTACATGCACCATTGAAGTAGTGAGCGAGTACACTGTGGCAAGATGGCCGCCACGTGCGGACGTCGACCTCCATTGGCCAGCAGTGCGCACGAGACATCTAGCCTTTATATATGATATCTATGGTCTCAAGCAGCAAGGCGTTTTCAGAAGAGCGCTGGCCAAAAAAGCTTTGGTGGACACACTCCCTAAAGTAAAGTACAGTGCTCCTAGTGGCAACCCTGAGAATGCAACACTTCTGTGTTATGAATTGAGTCATAAATCAAGCTAGTGTAGCTATAGAAGCTTTTGCTTTCTCATAGTTGAGTATGTTTGAGGATTTCAGAGTACTGAAGGTTCAGTAGAATCTACGCAAGGTTTTTTATAATAGTTGGCTCGGTGCTACACATGCAGGTCTACAGTGTTTTGGTGGGAAGTGTGTGAGTCGATGCTGAACGGATGAGTCATAGTTCTGCTGCCGGTTCTGCCTGCTTCGACCTCCTGCGAGGAGATTTCTCACACACACAAGAAGGACGATAGGAAATGAGAGATGGAGGGTGAAAGGAAGCGATACCTCCTCTCCAACAAAGCTGTTTAAATTTAGCACAGTCCTGAGTCACTGTCTATGTGTGTTTTATGTTTGTGCGTATCTGTTTGTATTGTTTCTGTCCTGCTTGATTAACTTCCATTAAGTGAAAGGTGAAGTAGGCCGCTGTAGTTTCTGCGACACTAATGGCACCTTGCGGAATTGCAAAAATAAAGCATATTTTCAGACAACCTTGCAACTCAAACATCATAAACACAGCTCTTCAGGGCCCGATAAACTTCAAGCGAAATCAAAGAACAAACTGCAGTAACTTCATTTCAAACAAAATCAGGCCAAAACAAAGTTCGTTTTTGAGTCAGGTTTGGGAGTTTGAAACTACAATTAAATTACCCCAAAAAAATTGTACTTAAGTTCTGATGAAATGAGACACTGTTTTTCATGTTTAATACGGCAAAGCTGCTTGATTTTAAGCAATCTATTGTATAAAGTGCTATAAAAATAAACGTGACTTTACTACAATGCCGAATTGCAGAGCTTGTGCAAACATATCCACGTTGCTATGATCAGATGCTTTTCTTATGCTTTATTTAACAAAATGCTTGCTGTTTTCTCAATTTTGTTGTGTGTTTATTTTGTTATTGAGAGGAAAGCGCATAGCACATATTCACATAATATTCATCTAAACGCTGCTCTCAGCTTTGTGGGCGGCGTCAGATGTTCGCTAACAGAATATCTCTGGTCACGTATTTCGAACTTCATTTTGACCCCAAGCGAAGAACTAAAGCGAACTTTGCCGTGAGTATATCGGGCCCTCTTTACGGGTTTTTGTGAAGGCATGTCTCAACAGGGAAAAGTATGCTACTTTCAATAAATGTACATTTTAGGACTACTTTTAGCTGTGTTGATGTGTCACCATGAGTAATCAACTGAGTAGACTACGTGAGCAAGCATCTCGCTTATAATAAACTCATCCAACATATCCGGCTGAACCCCCTCTGGCTCCGCCTACTACAGTAGCCCCGCCCCCAAACTCTCACTATAGGTTGAGCTGGAAAGAAATGTTTTAAAGGTGCCTGGGAGGCTCAATGTTTTCACTTTTGGGTGAGATAAACCCATGAAAGGCATAACAATAGTCAATGAACAATAAACTGGATTAAGAGAATGTATTTTAACACAAAAAAATCTTACATCACCTTTAAGTCAGGGGTGTTTTCTCTCAGAGGAGGAATAAGAGGCAGTGCAAATTGGATTTCAAATCAGTAGAGAGAAATGTCTCAAAGCATTGTTCAACTTCATCATTTGCCCTTGAGTATTGCGTATACAAACAAAGCTGTAATTTTATATTTGTACCTGTGTAAAATAGCACAATACAGAAATGCCACATGAGACACACTGTGAAGAAACCTGAGTAGTGCATGCTGGGACACAGGGTTCACATCACAATAGAGATGGCACAGAAACAGTCACAGACTCTTTTCTCAGCCTTTTGATTGTCTCTGTCTCTAGATAGTGGATTGATGCCGCCACTGTTATTTGTCGTTTGTTATTTGTAACAATCTTTTAGAGGTGGGACTACTTTCATAGGTGGATTAATGTCTCATTATGGGTTATTGACATAATTCCTGTGTGTGTGTACTTTGTATTTAAGTAGCTTTCATACCATTTTCAAGAAACATTTCAATTTAATTACTCTAAAAATGTCCTGACGTGTTGATTATATGAATGTGTATCTTAATCATTATTTTCCAACAAGTTATTAATTCATAAATATCATGAACTGTTTTGGGGGTGACAACTCCTACTACTTTAATATATATACTACTATAAACTACTTTTGTTTGTATTCTTTTGTATAATGTTCGTCAGACCATTTTCAGGACAGTTTTTGACATTATGCCGCTAAAAAATAGATTAAAACGAATAAAAAAAATGAAACATGCTCATCATGGGGGGTTTAAGTCATTGTATGTATTAGTTACATTCGTAATGAATAAAAAAAGTAATAGATTCACACACAAAAAATAGTTATGTCGTTGACCCTGAAAATATTTGTAGGCCTATATGTTGTTACCACAGCATATACTTTTGAATTCTACTCCTTTATTTAAAGTCAAATTAATATGAATATTAACACGTGAAACAATAGAATATGGCATTAAAGTGTTTCTCAATTAAGTAAACGTAGCTTCAAGCTTTCCCTTGTGGTGAGAAGCGTGTACTTGTCTTTTTTCTTGTCGTTGTTGTTTGATTAATATTGATCAAATAAAAGACAGCGAAGGTTCTTTTAGGCTGCATTTACTGTAAAGTACTGGTTTCTTGACATCCTGAGGTACATTTCTCACACGTAAACCATGTGAAAGTGGCCGGATTTACTTAAGTTAAAAGATTAGGTATACATTTGCAGTCTCATGCCAACACGTGTAATGTTTAAGAGTCGAACGTGGAGTATTCCTTTAAGATGCTGCAGTTTGGAGGACAGTAAGCTTCTCAGTCCAGCCTATTAGAGATTCCTGGTAAGCGGCATAAACAAGATAGTGGGGTGATATTTATAGACCCTTACATAATCACATTCTCAGTTTACTTACGACTACACCCCACCTCATCCGAAGGCTGTGTGTGTGTGTGTGTGTGTGTGTGTGTGTGTGTGTGCTGCTTGCGTGTTTTGTGGTGAGGACACAGGCGTGGTTTGTTATTTTCTGAGTAATTGTCGTTTTCCGTGTGTTTATCTGAATGCAGACTGAAGCAGCTCTCCGTATGCAGGGATTACAGTGTGTGCAGAGCGGTGTACTGTATGTGTGCATATACTATTTTACCCAGCATTTGATTTAATCAGCTTTTGGCAGCAGGTTGAACAACCTGTGTCCTGATTTATATGTCCTGGTTTATATGAAACGGTTTGCTCTCTTAAGACAGGCTGTGAAAAGTACTGTGTGTACTGTTTCCATGAAAAAGCATTTGAAGTATGCTAGCTTAAAGCGTAACTCTCGCCAAAATGCAACCTAGGGTCTTTTTGTTAATCTACCCGAGGCAAACTTTCGTTTAAAAGCATAATCAATCTTAAAAGTGGCGTTTCCATTCTAATTATGCTTTTAAACGAAAGTTTGCCTCGGGTATATTCACAAAAAGACCCTAGGTTGTATTTTGGCGAGAGTTACGCTTTAAGGGATAGTTCACCCAAAATGAGTGTCTTTCTTCTGCTGAACACAAAAGAAGATATTTTGAACAATGTTGGCAACCAGACATTTGACTTTAGTTATTGACTTCCATAGTCTTTTTTTTTCCCCCTTTGGAAGTCAATGGCTACCTTCAACTGTTTGATTAACAACATTCTTCAAAATATTTTCTTTGTGTTTAACAGAAGAAAGAAACTTGAGGGTGGGTAAATGATGACTACATTTTCATTTTTGGGTAAGCTATCCCCTTTATCACAAGTATGCTTGAAGTTTTGCTAACATTATTTTTAAATTAATTTTCAACTCATTCTATTAAAAATATTAATTTGTGATGATTTTAAAAAAATTTTTTTATATATAATTATTGAAAAGGTCTGTAGGCAATTTTAGGTCTGTAGGCAAAAATTAAAACATGATGTTTCTTTAAAAACGTTAATTTAATTTAAAACAGCATCATTTATTTGTGCATTTTTATCATGTCCCTCCATCACACTTCTCATTTACCTCAAAACAATAGTAGTAAACAGTGATTTATTTTTTATTTGTAAAATAACTTTTGTACCCCAAAGTTTGGGGTAATTAAGATTAAATTAAGATTAAATTAAGAAAAAATAAAAATAAAATTAACAAGGACTCATGAAATTGATCAAAGGTGACAGTAGAGATTTATATTATTACAAAAGATTTCTATTTCAAATAAATGCTGTTCTTTTAAACTTTGTTTATCAAAGGATGTATCAAGGTTTCCACGAAAAATATTTTCATTATTGAAAAATTTCATTATTGATAAGAACCATTATTAATATTTGAGCACTACATATTAGAATGATTTCTGAAGGACTGTGGTGGATTTTCGTGAATGTGACAGCAACTCGGACTCTGGTGCGCACTTGCTCAGAAAGAAAAAAGTAAAACTGCTCATGCGTTTTAGCCGATGACGATATCATTAGTTCAACCAAACACATGTAAGGGATAACAGTGGTGAGGATTTCACCTTGGATACGGACATGGGTAATTCATGTTAGGGCAGCACGATATTAGAAAATAGCTACTGACATAGCGAAATGTTGTTTTTCTGCGGTATATATTGCGATATGAAAACAATTTCAACATATGATTTGAATAGCTCTATTTGTAAAGAATTAATCATTCTAGAATGATTGGGGTGATGTTGTAGGAGAGTGCATCTGAGAGTGCATTTATTATTTATTATCAAAATAAGACACAAGCATGGATAAATACAACAGAACAAATGAAATATGCAGTGCTTTATGTTTTTCAGGTAAATCTAACTGTATGCAGGTACAGACATTGAATAATCAAATGTAAAATAACACTGCATAGTCTTCACTGTATAAATTAAATATAATACAAAACTACAAAAGTGATTTTCTCTTTCGCTTTTGTTGTTTGGTTATCATTGGTGACACAAAAAGCTGCTGGTATATAAGGCTGCAGTCACTTTAAGATGAATGCACAGACCCAATATAATCATGATATGCATCCGTTTGATTGTTTACAACACATAACTGACTGTGCTTACGAGGATACTCGCCAAGACAGGTATTTTGACTTAAATTTGCATGCGTGTGTCTGTTCAAGCTAAAAAGAAAGAGAAAGAGAACTGAATTCGGTGTTCAGCTCCAGTCTTCTTGCGCTTGATGTTTAAACTGACAGGATTTGCAAATGATAAACTTTCACTATGATGGTTAAACTTTGCAATTAACCTGCGACTCACATGCGTTCCGAACCGGAGCCGATCAACTATGATCCCTATGCTTGACATCACACATCCACATTGCGATATCGATACTAAAACGATACATACTTCTCACAGCAGCCTGTCATGTATGTGTTGGCAGTAGCAAATCCTGTACTTACTAACTCTCCAGCCGCAGCAGTAGCAGATCTATTGTGCAAAGACCAAATATATCTACATTGTCGTATATTACCATGCCAAACACTCGTGACGACAGAAATATACTACTTTATGCATTTAATCTCACTTTATTAACCAATGTCTTTGCAGCTGACCTTTAATGATCCAGTTCAACCATATGAATAAGCAAAAATGACTTCAGATAAACAGCACATTTGTGGAAATTATTTTATTTTTTTGCTGAAGTAAGAGTGTGGAACTTTCTTCTCCTGCGTCCTATTCTAGAATGGCAGCACAGCTGAATTTTTTTTTATTTTTTTATTTTTTAGCTGCTCTCTCTTTAAAGACGTCAATTTACATTTCCGGCTTCAACCTGAGGCTATTCACTTCACTTTTGGTGTAAAAAGTTTTTTTTACCCAAAAATATACGGGTTTTTTTTCTTCATTTTTTGTTATTAAAAACGAACAAGCAAGCCCAGCCCAGCTGAGAAAAAGTCATGCAAAAGTAACGTAATGCATAACTTTTCATAAAAAGTAAACCAAGTAGTTACAGCAGTTACTTTTAAAAGGAGTAAAGCAATATTGTAACGCATTACTTTTAAAAGTAACTTGCCCCAACACTGATGACTAATATGCTGAAAACGGCTCCGTCAGTGTTAATTGTCTTGTCACATACATTGACAGTTAGAGATTATATTACATAAATCACTTAAATTATATATTTTTTCAATGCAAAACAGCAACATTTGACAAAAGTTGAGTAGGCATCCCTGAATATTACTGTCATTCCTTTATTACAATTCTATTGCAAATCATGCTTCAAATATTAATCTTACATCTCACTCTTTTACCGTTAAATCTGGAGCGCCACTTCTTTGATTAGCCATTTTGACGTTGTTGAGCGCTAATCAGCTCAGATGAAACATCTGAATCTTGGCACTGTACAATATCTTTGCAGATGCAAAGTATAGTTATTATTTGCCAATTTCACAACTTTTACTATATATAAAAATGCAGAGGTCCAGAACTTCAGTGGTGGGGTACGGTCATGCACACAGACTATTCATGGCCTTTCTGAAAATCTAAATTCTGAAAACATGAGACTTTTATGTGCTTTGTGACTAATTGTATCAAATTTTCAGACAATAAAGTTCATTGTTACTCTCACTATGCCTTTGACAGTTGCAGGTTTCTGGACAGAGCTCCTCTTGTTCAGTTGGACTGACATTTGTGACATTTTATTTTATTTTTGTTGGACCTCATGTTGCTTCATCCCAGCTAACAGCATAATCTGATGACCATACTTTTGCCGTGTCAGCGTAACTATTTATGCTGCGACAGTCAAGAAAGTGAGATTCCTGGATTTGTTGCCACAATGTAACTGATGTCAGATGTTAAAAGTGACATTGTTGCATTGCTATTCTGTTGGTAATATTTTACTTGACTGATCAGCCTGCAGGCAGACATCCAGTAGACCAACCAGTTCAACCTTGCACTGTGTCCTAACCAGACGCGATGCGATAAGATTCCAGCAACAAATCATTTGTCTGTCCACATTAGACGCGACGTGACTGCGAGATCAATCAAAACCCACAGCCAATCAGAACATCCTGTGGGCGGAGTCAGTTTAAAGGATATGCTAGTCTTTTTTTATAAAATGACAGGTAGAACTCTTAACTGAGTTCTTAACAGCAACCTTGGTCTTAACAGCAGCATTGATCGTATCTGCTTCTTTCTTTTTTTATGAGAAACCTCGCAAAGTCAGCCATATTGTTTCCATATTCAATGTCTGCACAACTAAATGGACAGCTAAAAATACATGCAAAAAAAATATAAAAGGTTTTGCTGTGAGTTGCAACAAGATCTCAGGTTTTAGGCTACATCATCCGGTTTGTGTCTAATACATTTCAGCTCTCACGTTTCTCTACAAGATTGGAAATCCTACCTCTCAAACAAAATGAAACATCTTAGGTAGATTCTGAAGGACAGTGCTAAATGAAAAACAATATTATCATGTTGCCGTCTTGAGCACCAGTGAATGCTTGAACCGTTTTTTAACAGTTGTGTATGAATTCCTCAAGTGTCCTGAGTGTGAAAAGATGGATCTTAGTTTAACTGCTCAGGACAAACAAGGGACTTGTGAATAACTATCACAAAACAGAAAAACAGCTGTTGATCATCCAGATAACAACAAACAGTATTAAGATTCAAGGGTATGTAAACTTTAAAACTAGTTAATTTGTGTCAATTATTCTGTCTTGTTGTGGTTTACATGTAAACATCGGTTATGTAAAACAGCTTATTCAGGACAATACTCAAAAATAACGCTATATATATAAGTATCTTGAATATTCTGCAAGGGGGTATGTAAACTAATCAGTAGAACTGCAAATGGGCCATAACTTGGTGTTTTTAATGTTGCTCTGCAGTTTCTAGGTTCTGATTCAATCTGATATTTATTTTGAGCTTATTATTCATATAATTTCCTATTGTTCAATTACTAATGAAACAAGTTGTCTAAGGGTACGTTTACATGACAACAATGTACTAAAAACAGAAAAGTTTTTCCTTTGTGTTTTTCAGAGGAAAACTTTGTCAAGCAAAAGCCTAAAAACGCTTTATTCTGCTGCCCGACCAGTAGTTGGCAAAGAAACACTACGCGCCTATACACTGAACACGTAAACATGCATGCGCATGATGTCAGCGTTTTCACTTTTTGTAGTTTAGACGGAGACGATAATGGTATCGTTTTCAAAAACGTGCACTTTGAAATACGTTTTCAAAAGTTTTCAGGCCCCCAAAATGCCATTCCCACGTAAATGAACGACCAAAACGCATAGAACGTTTCCCGTTTATAGTTGAAAACGGTGTCATGTAAACAGCCCCTAAATAAGTAGTAACTCTGAAACATCCAAACAGCAGTGAAGTGAACCGTGCAAGCGAAACTGAAACGGATTTAAAGTAATAGCACATGTCTCAATATTGTCTCAATATAAAGAGTCATAAAATTTGAGGTCACATTCCTAGCACAAACGGTCCGTGATGAGTTATTTCTTGAACTTTAAATCATTAATCCCAAGTATGAGCATTAGTTATTGTGATCCACCAAAGGTTTTTTTGGGAGTACTTTCTCTTACTGTCAGACATAATATAATTAAAATGAGGTTAACCTATCAGTAATGTGGTTATACACCGTGTCCACTGACAGTCGCTCTGAATGCAAAAGGGAAACCGTGTTCAATACCTCCTTATTTCCCTGGACAAAGGTTGCCAGTGTTCCTTGTGATGCTGTGTTACATTTGTTGAATTACAAATGAGATTGATTTGCGTTTCTGCATGTGAGCTCTCAGTAGCTCGACTGTCCTGTGTTTAAAGATTTTCAGGCTGTTGGTTTTCTTTCCACAGGTGGTTTTGCTATCGTATTTCTGGTGAGGACTCATCAGGGCGTCCGCTGTGCGCTGAAGAGAATGTATGTGAACAATGAACATGACCTTGAAGTATGCAACAGGGAGATTCAGATTATGGTGAGACATTGCCTTACATGGTTCTTTACATGCCTTACACATTTTTGTAATGTTCCTGCAGCTCAACTGAGACAGCATGACACTAAAGACACAAACATACTGATCAAATGTATACCCAAAGTTGCTTTTTTAAACATCTGCCAAACGAATGAATGTCAATTGCATTTCACCACAGGCAGCAGTTATCAGGGTCCAGGCTCTTTGAAAATGGGGAAATAATGACCACAATTTCCAGATATGCCATAACAGAAACATTATATTTGTGAATTTCAATGTACAGATATGTTAGTTATACTGTTCCCTATTGGTGGAATTTGACAAAAACTAATATCTGTCTGCAGAATGTCCTGTTATTGACGCCTACCAAATTTCATGCAGATGTGACTCTGTTCAGTGGGTATATAGCCAGTATGGGTTACAGCCGAAAATTTAATTAGCATTTGTTTGCAAAAAAAAAGAAAGCAGACAAACTAGCTTTGATTTGTACATATTTGTTTATTTATTTTGTGTCAGCAGGGATTGTCAGGGTTGAACGCCTTCAGATTTTTTTAAGTCAACATTTATGTGATTAAAGTCGAGTCGACGTTGGCTAGTCGCTGATGATGTCATTAATGAACAAATAAGCCTGAACACGGGTTGCCTTGTGCACAGCTATGGAATATGACACAGCGCTGCCCACAAGGCTATTGCTCATAACAGCTTATTTTTATAACGAGTTATTTTGTCTTTGGGTCGTTATATTTCTCACAGATTTCTACTTGTTCTATGTCATAAACAGATAAAGTAGAACAGTAAAAATTACAATTAAATGAATGCATTTGTGATTGCAAAAGTGATTGCGTGTGAATTATTTATACCTAGCAGAGTCTCTCTACTAATAGTAAAGCTGTGGGTTTAGTTACTAAGAAATATAAGAAGTATAGTCTTGTGGAGTGCTCTCGGAGTATGCATTTATTTAGCATTTTAAGTGCTGGAAATGGAGTGTAAAAGGGGACTTCATAGATTTCTAATCCTGTTGGGCTCTCTATATGGCCTGATCAGCGACTAGTCTGCGTCAAGCTTAAAGCGTCTTGGCAGAGCATTAAAGTCCACGAGTCTGTGCAACCCCTATAGCAAATGTCATGCGAAATGGAAAGACACTTCTAAAATAAGTAATTTGTTTTTACCTAGAGAGTTAAAAATAGTGAACTTAAAAAAAGAAAAAATAACAGGACATTCTGAGGACACTCACATACATTTTTGTCAAATTCCACCAATTGGAAGCAGTATAACTAAAAAAATCTGTATATTTATACTCTTAAGTCATACCGCTGATTCGCTTTCTCTTCATTCATACCAACACAACTGGTGCCATCTTGCTTTTAAATGATCGATTGTATTGAAAATTAAACTTGAGTATTTCACTAATACCCTTTACGGGTTATTTTGCGATAACTGACCTGCTGTACATTATTATCTTGTACATTAGGACTTAAATTTCAATCTATTGCTGACACAAAGGTATTGCATGGCTTCAGATGCATTCAGACGTCATTGTTATGTCCTTTTTGGGTACCCTATTCCTTACAAACATCCAAACAGATGTTTTCTGTAGATTCCCATCCCCCATCACCATTTTGTCCTATTTTTGATTTATCCTTTTAATATCATTACGATTAGACCTTCAAAACTGAGCCATGCACAATCTTAAAAGGATTTGAGGTCTGCTGTTCCTCAGTTTGCATGTAGTGCAGTAAATACAGCGCTGAGAACAGTTCAGTCCCAGTAAAGGTCATTCGTGTCCTCTGGGACTGAGTTCCGAATGGAAATCCAGTGTTCTTCACTGTGAGCTCTACTAAATAGACAGGGAGGAAAATGTCAGCACTGTTTTAGCTTCACAAAGTGTCTTGCTGTTTCAAAATGAGCAGCTGCTCACAGTGCACTCCTAAATAGACGACTAACTGAGGGCATTTCAAGTTTGTGAATGAATGAGTTGATTTGAAAGGACATTGACCAGCTAAGCTATTCCATTTAAAAACTAGCATTGACTTAGTCGCCTCAAAGGCCCATTGTCTGAGCTTTTAGCAAATGGTCGGAAAACAAAGCGAGCTTTCACAATTCAGACACTGTTCAGTAATTCTGTCAAACCTTCTGTCAATATTAATTTCGGGAATTTTTATAAAAATAAAAATGTATTTATTTTTTTACAGCAAATAAACTGCTTTTACACAGAGAGCAAATAGCATTTTTTATTGAAAGAGTTTAGTGATTAAATGAGTTAAGTCAAAAAATTAAGGGTGATTTGGGAATCTTTCCATTTAATATTGTAAATAGTCGCTTAGTGTTAATGTAGTGTGACATCCACTCTCCAAAGGACATTTCAAATTTGTAGATATAAATGTTTATGTTTGTATGTACACACAGATGTAAACATATTTAAAATATAAATCTATAATAGACAGAGAGAGCGAGAGAGAGAGAATTGATTTAATTATTTATATTTACATGCATGCATATATGCTCACACACCGTAACACTTTGGGTTTCCATGTTTTATGGGGACTTTCCTTAGACATAATGATTTTTATATTGTACAAACAGTATGTTCTATACACTAACCCTAAACCTACCCATCACAGAAAACTTTCTGCATGTTTACATTTTCAAAAAACATAATTTAGTATGATTTATAAGCTGTTTTTCTCATTGGACCAAAAAAAAGATTTCTAGTATGGCCATCCTACGCACACACTCATTTGAAATGGTACACACCTGTCTTAACCTGAAATGACTCTGATTAACTCCAAATAAATCTCAGCTCTTCTTGTAAGATTTTTCTGACATCTTGGTTGCATGCTATTACAAGAGCCATGGGCCACAAAGAGTTAATGAAACATCAACTTTAGCATTCAGTGGCATTGCTTAGGGTTTTTTTTTTTTTTTTTTTACATTTAAAGGTGCAAAGGTTCTGATATGGTTTATCTTTGTTTCATTTCGTCAAAAAAAAAAACAGCTATTTTAAAAGGGGTGTGAAGACGTTTTATATCCACTGTATACCCAGACATTTCTTTATGAGATTTTTCCTGCTGATGTCATGTAAAGCTATTTACAATTATTATTTTTTGCTCTCTAAATGTGCTGATCTTGTTGAACAGAGGGACCTTGTGGGTAACAAAAACATTGTTGGTTTCCTGGACTCCAACATCACAGCAGTGGGATCGGGAGATGTTTGGGAAGTTCTCATACTGATGGACTTCTGTAGAGGTCAGTGTGTGTTCCTCTCTCAAGATCTCTTTCAAATTGGGATGCAGACACTTTTTCCCACTACCTTTAGTGTTCTAGACTTACTATGCAACACTTGTGTTGGTGTGATGATCCAGGTGGGCAGGTTGTGAACCTGATGAACCAGCGCTTACAGACTGGATTCAGTGAGCCAGAGGTGCTGCAGATCTTCTGTGACACATGTGAAGCTGTCACTCGACTACACCAGTGCAAAACTCCCATCATCCACCGGGACCTCAAAGTATGAACTCTCTCCAGACATTTATTATTCTGTTTATTTCTTCAAGAAGTAGTTCACCCAAAAATGAAAATTCTGTCATCATTTAATCACCTCCATTTTGTTCCAAACCCATATGAATTTCTTATGAAACACAAAATAAGTGTTCAGTATTTTTTAGCTGCTCTTTTCCATACAATTAAAACATACAGAAACTAGTGTTTGTCAAGCTTCAAAAAGATGTTGCCATTGATTCCAACATGATGTGATGTTTTGATGACTCAAATGTGAATATTGCTTTAACCCTGTAAAGCCTGACATACAAAATATGATTTTTTTGGAATGGAACAGGTTTATTGAACCTTTAGACTTATGCACGTGTGTCTTTGCATATATATGCACATGTGTTTTTTGTTGAGAGTATAATATTTGATACATCAGGCTTTTATGGCTCATATAGTATGACATAGTGAGAATATGGAGCTCACACTCGAGGAAAAAACCCTCAGTTTTATTTAGAGGCCCAAACTAAGCAAAAATATGCCATTTGCTGATATTTATAAGGCCAAAAAGAAAGGTTTCTTTGATTGTAATGTAAATCAGTGAGAGCTTTATAACATGAAATGCATATAAATATCTGTTGTCACCATATCCCCCAATATTATGTCTTCGTATGATGATATTTTAATGCTTAGTTTTATGATCAAAACTGTAGTTTTTATTGTCGGGGGCAAAACGTTTATTTCTCACATATTTAAATGATTTTTCTAAAAAATTATGTATGGATAATCAAGTAAAAGTCAGTTGATTCAGTCTAGAAAATGTTCATCTTGAAATATTACTAACAATATAAAAGTTATTCTTAGATTTACTTAATAAAAATTAGTAAGATTTCACAGCAAAAAGACCTGAAGTGAGACGTTACATTTTTTCCTGTTTTAGAGCTCATTTGTGATCTTTTTTGAGTACTGCTTCAGTTAAGCTTTTCCAAAACAAAGGCAGAACCTCATGTGTCTCCTCTCTCTGTGTCTGTTTTAGGTGGAGAACATTTTGCTGCATGACAGAGGTCATTATGTGTTGTGTGATTTTGGCAGTGCCATTAACCGCTCCCAGAATCCACAAACAGAAGGTGTAGCGGCTGTAGAAGAAGAAATCAAGAAGTGAGCGTCAGTTTCTTTGTTTATATGGCACACCACAGTTTTACTTGTTTACATCAATTAAATCTTTCACTCTGTGTGTGTGTTTAAGGTACACTACTCTATCATACCGGGCCCCAGAAATGGTGAATCTTTATGGGGGCAAAGTTATCACTACTAAAGCAGATATATGGGTACGTTAAATAGGTGAAGACTGTTAGAGAATAATTCTGTTATCTACAACAACAGTGTAGTGCAGTTTTTTTTTTTTTTTTTTTTAGTATTCAGAAACACAGTGACGTTAGTATGTTTGTGTCCTCAGGCTTTGGGCTGCTTGTTGTATAAGTTGTGTTATTTCACATTGCCGTTTGGAGAGAGTCAGGTGGCCATCTGTGACGGCAGCTTCACCATCCCAGACAACTCCCGCTACTCGCACGACATGCACTGTCTCATCCGTAAGTTTCGCTGTTGATCCGTTATCTGATTAGATTTTTTTTTTATTAAAAATTATCTTGAAGATTTTGACACTTCATGCAAGTTTCATAGATAATATTTTATGTGTGTGTCCTAAATGCACACAATTAAATAGTGTTGTCAAAAGAAGTCGGTACTGAAATTTAAAAAATGTGATGATACCAGTATTTCCCTCTAGCATTTTGAGCATGTTGGATTCTTAAACACCTCTGATTGGCCACTGTGTGTTCATGTGCTCAATATATGTCTGTGATTGGCTACAATGATCAACGCTTCAATGTGACCTTCATATAACACAAAGAGAAAAAAAAGTAAAAAAAAATTGTAACAATTATTTTTTTATTTTTTTTGTAACAAAAAAAACCCCGGATTTTTACCTGTAGACTTTTTTTTTTTTGATTTGTTTTATTTTCCCAACAGGTTACATGCTGGAGCCAGACCCTGATGTCAGGCCAGATATCTACCAGGTGTCATATTTCGCCTTTAAACTGGCACGGAAAGAATGTCCAGTACAGAATATCGACGTAAGACCTGCTCATTCAGACTGTGACGAATGACTTAAGATCTCTCTTCCTTCTTCCTGTGCTATAGCTAGACAAACTACCATGTGCATTTGCCCTGATCTTCTCACCTATTTTCCTGCCACACTCATGGTTTTTGTTCTCTTTTCCAACACATTCTTCTTAATCCATGTTTAATTCATGCCCATCCCTTTCAGTAGTTATAGTAAGTGCTTGCACGTAACGGCAGAGGAAGTGGAATGTCGCTTGTTGCTGCCATTTGGCCCAGATCCAGTGGTCCCTCCCACTCTGAGCGGTATTGATAGCATAATGGAAGCATTGAGTCATGATCAAAGACATATTAACTTTGGCACCGCAAAGTGTTGTTTAGAGTTCAATAGGAATGACCTCCAACAAACAGTTTTTTCAATGTTGCTGCTACAAAAAGCCTTTTTGAAAAAATAAAATAAAATAATTTTCTCTGTAAAGTTAGTCTGATATAAGTCATATTTTTGTTATTAAAGGTTTATTTCACTTCAGAATAAACATTTCCTGATGATTTACTCACCCCCACATCATCCAAGATGTTCATGTCTTACTTTCTTCAGTCGAAAAGAAATGAAGGTTTTTTGAGGAAAACATTCCAGGATGTTTCTCCATACAGTGACTTCAATGGGGTACAACAGTTTGAAGGTCCAAATTGCAGTTTCAATGCAGCTTCAAAGGGCTCTACACGATCCCAGCTGAGGAAAAAGAGTCTTATCTAGCCAAACCATCTGTCATTTTCTTTAAAAAATGTTTTTACATTTATATACCTTTTTTACCACAAATGCTCATCTTGCGCTAGCTCTGCAATTTCATAATTACGTTGAAATGTCACACATGTTCTGGTTCAAAAGGTAGGCTAGGGTGAAAAACTCCCATCAATATAAATCGTTGTTTTACCTATTTTATTTTAAATTGTAAATGCCTTTAGTCTTTGCACGTTCGCTTTGTAAACAGTAGGTTGATACTTCCTGCAAAAAAAAAGTATATAAATGTTCATTTTTATTTAGAAAATGACAGATGGTTTGGCTAAGACCCTTTTTCCCTCGGCTGGGATCGTGTAGAGGCTTTGAAGCTGCACTGAAACTGCAATTTGGACCTTCAACCTGTTGGTTCCCTTTGAAGGCCACTATTTGGAGAAAAATCCTGTAATCTTTTCCTCAAAAACCTTCATTTCTTTTCGACTGAAGAAAGAAAGACATGAACATCTTGGATGACGTGGGGGTGAGTAAATTATAAGGAAATTTTAATCCTAACCTGAACTAATCCTTTTAGCACATGGGAAATCTCCCTGTAAAGTAAACAGGTTTTTAGGGTAGGGAAATCACCCTGATTGCCTATCCAGTGAGGTTTCCCTGACTCAGACTGCGTCTACAAATAAATATATCATTGCTAATGAACATGCCTTTATTACACATTTGTGTTTGTGCCAACAACATGACACTTATGGAGTGAGACAATTGACACTACATAAATAACTTCATAAGTTAAATTAATGATTAACTTATTCTATAAAAAAAACACATTTACTTTATTATGTTACTGGTCTTCATGCACAATTAATTGGCACATCTTATTCAGAGTTATTTTAGTATTATTTATATACTATTATAATATTTATTAATAGTTTGAATGAGCTTTTATTTTTAGTTTAATGTTTGGTAATTTTGTTACATGCTTTATTTGTTTATCTGTTTAGCTTTATTTTTTTATTTCAGATTTAGTAATTTTAGTAAGTTATTTCAGTTATTTGCCAAGACAGCATTTTTAGTTTATCTAATATTTATATTTTATTTCAGCTTTACCATTTTTTACAGTTTTAGTTTTGGTTTTATAACCACAATTAAAGAACACCTTTCTGTTTCGGCTACCTACAAACTCACTCCATATTGGTAATAAGTAGAAGTCCTAAATTCCACTCAGCATGTTTTTTTGTGTTGAATTCGAGAAATCTCAGAAATAAAATGAGTTGCAAATGTTTCATGTTGACTAAAGACAATCATATACAACATAACAATGTGATGGTAATTATAAAATTTCTCTCATTCCACTAGAATTCACCCATTCCTGCAAAACTCCCAGAGCCAATCAGAGCCAGCGAAGCCGTGGCCAAGAAGAGTCAAAACAAAGCCAGGTGAGACTTTCATTTATCTGTGTGGTCACAAATGTTGTTAAATTATGATGTGTTTTTTTTTTTTTTTTTTTTTTTTTTGGGATGCATATAGTGGTGCAGGGATGATGTGAAATAAGGTTTTTGGTAAACATAACTTGACAAATAGTTTTGTTCTACAGCGTAAATTTTTTTATTAGCATAAAGTTTTCAAAATGCACGTTTCCGATATGGGTGTGTGCAGTTTACATTGTAGAACAAAACGTTCAAGGATAGTCATGGTATGTTTCACACAGATCTTATTTTACTCATAAACTGAAAAACCCCATTATAAAAACCCACTGGAAAATCTCGATTAGTCGTTTTGACGTCATCCCTGCAGCATTCTTACTGTATATAGTGGTAGTTCTGACTTGACTTGAACTTTTTTTTTTGTCATTCAGGCTCACTGATCCAATCCCCACTCTTGAAACGTCCATTGCGCCACGGCAACGTCCCAAGGCTGGCCAAGCTCAACCAATCGCAGGCATCCTGCCCATCCAACCAGCACTCACCCCTCGCAAAAGAGCCAATGCACCTGCAGGACCCAGCCAGCCAATCAGTGAGTGTTTATTTTTTGCTCCTTCATCCAAAATCAAACACTATCTATGCATCACCACCAGAACAAACCCGTTTGTGTGGCTACACTCCTTCATCTCTTCGTGCTCGCTCTTTTTTTTTTTCACTTTTACTCTCGTCCCCTGACGACACTTCACCTGTTGTATTGACCGGCATGCGTCTTTGGCTGACACACCCGACTCTAGTATTCCCACTGGTTCAATCAGTGTGTTATTAGAGAGAGCTTTTAAAACCTCTCTATTGAACTCCTGACACACTGAATCCTACTGAGCTGACATTTCACTTCTTATTTCTGGTCAATGCTAATTAAAGTGCTACACAGTTCATTGATCATGAATATACTGACGTATTGTTATCCTCCTGAAATGTTTTAGCACCAGATTATCTGGGTCTGTCTTCATTTAGGATGACGTTTCATTTTTATCAAGTAATTTATTATAGCTGAAAATGCAAATGCTGCACAAAGTAACAAAATTGCTACCACACAGAACATGTATGTATTTTTAACATACAAAAACAGCAGTAAAGACATTAATGTTACCAAAAATAAGAATGCTTCAAATAAATGCTATTCTTTTCAACTTTCGATTTATCAAAGAATCCTGAAAAATAGAAAACTTTCACAATATTACAGTTTTTTTCTGTATTTTTGATCAAATTCATGCTTTGGTGACCATAAGACAAAGACAAAAAAAGACCAACCCCAAACTTTACATTGGTAATTTAAGTGAACATCTGGTTATTGGAAATCTGAATAAAAACACGTGGCTTATACCTGTATTAATCGTAATTTCTTATTACATAAACACTTTGTATGATGTATGTATATTTGGGATATGTCATGTAAACACATTAACCTGTTGACCATAACTTCCTGATTAAAATACTGTGTAGTATTACAAAAAAATGCTGATTAATAAATAATAACAGTGAGTTTCTTCAGGACTTCAAGTAGATAATTGTTTTGTTGTTGTTTGGGGGGGAATAAGCTGACTTAATATGTATACCTTGCTGTGGATTAGAACTAAAGTAGATTGAATAGAGACAGATTTTTTTTTTTTTTTTTTTTTTAATACTCGAAATATCAAATTAAATTACATTGTGAATATTGTGGTTTTGTGTTTTGTTTTTTAATTTTTAATTTGTGTTTTTCTATTTGTTCACAGGTGTTAACATGGCTTCCCAGCCTGTTTCTCTTGCCCAATCACAGGTTCCTGTCGCTCAGCAACAAGCCACTCCTATTCCAATACAGGCCACGCCCTCTCCACCGCAGACCACACCCCAGCACACACAACTGTTTGTACAGCAGCAAAATACAGCCTTCTTTACTGCTCAACAACAGGTAACTGCTACAAAAAAAGTGGATATAATCTTAAAAATAATATAATTCAAAGTCAACATGAAATCAGAATTGACCATATTTAGTTTCTTACTACACATTTATGTCTTACTGTGAACTTTATCCTCTGCAAACGCTCTTTTCATAAGCTAATCAAATCCAGATGGATCAAATTAAGTCCTACCTTGCATTTTTCCCCTCATCGAATACCCTATTTTCCTCATAAATATGTCACATTATGGAAGTAAAACAGGTTGTGATTTTGGTTTCATGTGAACTTAAGAATGATCATCTCTGAAACGCTACGTCGTGGATTTGAATTTTTACATTTGCAAAAAGAAGAAATGTGATGTCAATTGTTGCACCTACCTCCTATTTTAGCAGCATCACTCAACGCAGACGAGCGCCATACCTGCACAAACGGTTGCATCATCCTCCACCCCTGTTTCTACACACTCTAAACCTAAGAATAGGGCTCCCCCTCCACCCATACACCACCCTCAAACCAACCTCAAACCGACATTATCAGCAACCGCACAGACAAAAAGCAAAGCAACGGCCCCAGCTCCGCCTGCAGAGTGTTCACATAGTAATAACGTAGATGGTGATATCTCGGCCCAACCTAAAACCAAAGCTATGGCACCTCCACCCCCTTCAGCTCATGCCTCCACCCCTCCTCCACCTAAAACCACCTCAGCGCCATCCGCTGACTCTGAAGTGGACCCAGTGCAGAGGGTAACCCTCCCAACATCTGTGTCTGTTCTGTTAGAGTGATTCTCTTTACTTTCTAGAGCCTTTATCCTCCGCTTGTTGACTTGCCATGCACCTTAAAACTTGCAAAACTTGCATACATTGTCATAAAATCAGTATGTGTTGACAGTTACTGTATAATTATACCTGCAGGGCTAGGTGTCATGTACAACACAAGTGGAGTCGTTCTATATAATAGACCTTAGTCAGGGCCGTCGTCTTACTGAATTTTATTTAGATGAAAATGAAGCTGTGAGATATAGACTTATAGTCTTTACAATGGCATGCACCGAATAAAGGTCCTAAATCAAATGTAATTTGTAAACTCAACTAGGGCTGCAGGATTGATAATAATAATAATTTTACTCCTTTAATTTTACAGCTGATATACAATTCAAATACTATATTTGTTCTTAAATACTTGTATATTATATATTTTACAGTTAAACATTACAATAGTACTATATATATATATATATATATATATATATATATATATATATATATATATATATATATATATATATATAATATATATATTATTATTATTATTATTATTATTATTATTATTATTATTATTTTTTTTTTTTTAAATCTACTTTTTTTTTTTGTAGTTATGGAAGCTTGTGTCCGCCACAGAATAAAAAAGAAAAAAGGTAATTGCGACTTTTTTTTTCTTTTCTCAAATGCGAGATGTAAACTCGCAATTGCGAGTTATAAAGCCCAATTCTGAGGAAAAAAAATACTCACTGACTTCAGAATTGGACTTTATAACTCGCAGTGCGAGTTTATATCTCACATTTGAGAGAAAGAAAAGTCAGAATTGCGATTTATAAAGTCAGAATGGTGAGAGGAAAAAATTGCAATTATTTTTTAAATTGATTTATTCTGTGGTGGAAACAAGCTTCCATAACTACTATTACTACTAAATAAATAAAAAACAAATAATAAATATTACTATTGTAATGTTTAACTGTAAAATAAAAAAAAACAAGTATTTAAGAAAGAATATAGTATTTTAATTTTATATCTGCTGTAAAATTATGATGTCTTATATGACTTAATTTCAAGCTTTTATTTTGACGAAATCGCAGGGAAACTGAAAAAAACTCTCCTTTGTTTATAAGAACTTACATGTATGGAAAGATGGTTGGCGCATGTTGTGTTCTTAAAGTACCTTAAAACGACCCAAACTCAGAGCAGATGCAGAGATGATGTTCGTGTGGATCAGTGTTTACTTTGAACCGATTCGTTTTGAGACACTGCAAACACTTTTCAGTTGATAAGTTTATAACTAATGATTTTTACAACGGAAATTAATCAATCAAATATTCACAATGACTTTCTTCTAGAGCTGCTGTAAAGCCAAAACAATCAATTGTTGCATTAATTTCCTGCTTTGAAACAATCCGTATTATAAAAAGCGTTATATAAATGGAGACTTGACTTGACTTTACTTGTCATATTTACATATTTATTTAATTAAATATTTCACGGAAACGGTTTTGTCAGCTGGACTGACAGGGCACAGCTCAACAGTACAATCCACTGAAAACAGCACGTCTATCCCTGACAGCCTCGTTTTAATTTCTGTCAAAAATCATATATGGCGCTACCCTGACTAAAATCTATATCTTTGTCATGACACATCTGAAGTTCATCTTTGTTAACTAACTCTCATGTCATTCCAAACACATCTCATTTGTTGTTCTTTTCTAAAACATGAAAGGAGAAGTTTAGCAGAATATTCACATAAAGTGAAAGTATTTTAAATACCAAAATTCAGTTTTAAATGTTTCACATTTAAAAATGTGATTGAGGGAATAGCCCTCTGCTCTATTCTTAAGTTTAATTTGTGTTTGTATATTGGTCGCAACTTAGCTAAGTTTGGCACAAAGATTTGAGGGCAATGGCAAAAGATTTTTAGAAGATTTTCAATGAATAAAATCTTTCTGTTCCTATGGCTTCCAAAGAGCTGAAAAATAGAGCCTGAATCATTCTTCAGGTGAGCACAATAGCCCAATTCCATATCCACTTCCATTATGGACAAAAAGTAATAATCATACGGATTTGGAATGACATGAGGGTGAATAAATGTCCCATTCATCTAACAACAGACATTTAACCTTTCAAAGGTGAACCTTTGGCATTTTCTCATTTCATAGAAATCATTTTCATCAACTTTTTTCAACAAATCAGTGAGATATCAGATTTGTCTTTTTTTAAAAGCTCTCTTTCTGTACCTTTCAAAGATAGAAATGACTCATTTGCAATTTCAGAAATTAAATTCCCTTAAAAATATTCTTAAGCTTCCACAGGCTTTAATGTTACTTTGTCTTTATACCTTTCTTTCTGTAAAAGTCCATCGCTGGAAGTCGTGGGATGCATAAAGTCGGATCTTTGACTCCACCCTCTTCTCCTAAGACCGCCCCAAAGGGAGGCCACAGACGAATTCTGAGTGATGTCACACACAGCACCATATTCGGAGTTCCTGTGAGCAAGTCCACTCAACTGCTTCAAGCTGCTGCTGCAGAGGCCAGCCTTAATAAGTCCAAGTAAATCAAGAAAATACTTTATCAAACTTCAGTTTTAACCTTTACATTGTCCAGCATTGGGTAAAGATAAAGATTGTATTGGAGTAAGCACTACATTGACACTAGCAGTCATTTTTGACCGCGAACAGTACAAGTGTGACTATTTTTTTCAGGACCATATAACCTTTTCTAATCATGTCCATGATTTTTGTGTGTGTGTGTGTGTGTTCAAATAGCAAGTGCCAAAACCTTTACCAAGGTCAATAACGACCAAACAGCACCAGAGGGTTAAGCTGTTTAATATTTTTTTTCAGCAGGATTGATTATTTTTTGATTGCTAAAGGTTTAAAACCAATCAGATTTATCTCTCACCAATGTTTTTGACTGCAATTCAACACACTCAGTTGGCCGAAAAGGCTCAGATGGGGTTACTAGTGCCAGAACACACTGCAAAAAACTGTGCCACCAGATGCTCAACAACAGCCCTACATCAGCCGACCGTCGGCTTGATGTGTAATGGTCTTTTTACACAAAATCGAATTGAAAATGCAAATAGTTTTTATTTTCACTCATGCAACATGCTGAGATCATGTGAGAACAATGTAGCATACTGCTGTTTTATATATTTATAAGTGATGCTCCCCAGACAGACCAATGTCTTAGAATTAGTCATGGTTATGGCATAACCACCTTAAAGGTACAGTAGCAAAAGCAACCTTTTTAATTATAAGAGAGAAAAATTGACATCAAAACCAAATTATGAGTTTTGGTGCAAAAAACCTTGAAGTGGAACTTTTTAAAGTTTGCATTGTGTTTTTTGACTGTAGGTCAGCTAGCACCACTCCCTCTGGTTCTCCATGTTCATCACAGCAGAGTGTTTATCAGTCAGGGGAGGCTTCGGGACCCTCAGCTGGAGCCTCAGCGTCCTGGAACCCTTTTGGCGATGACAACTTCTCCAAACTCACAGCAGAAGAGCTGCTTAACAAGGATTTTGCCAAATTGGATGGTAAATCCAATGTTTTCGTTTGAAATCAAGTACTCAAAGTAATTTTAGCACAATATTTATTTTAGTTAGTATTCTGCACACTTTATTTAAGCAAACCTCTACAGAGAGACTTAAGTAATACTTGTGTCTGTGTTTCCAGCTAAGATGGCAGAGAGATCCTGTCCTGAAAATCTGATTCCTGGGTTGCAGTCTGTGTCTTCCAATAAAGGCTTTCTCCAGGGAGGAGGTACAGTCTGTTTATCACTCTCTCTGTCTGTCCCAGTGCTTGCTGGGAGTCTGTTAATGCTTAAGACAGAACTGCATTGCAAAAGTAGTTTGTTTTCCACTTTCAAAGCAATGTGATGCCACAAATGCTGTTAACTTCTACTGAACCTGGAACAGATTCAACCAATGGGTGCTGCCAGATTTTCGGGATGGGGGATAGTCCTCCACAATTTACTGCAAACTCTGGAAATGGAATGCCAGTTTTTCACAATCCTTGTTATTCCCAATGGATCAAGTCCCACCCTACATTTTTGTGTTGCATATCCTGTTTCACCCAGAAACATGCCACGTTGCTGAAGTCAAATGGGTTGTGAATGTTGATTCACTTTCAAAGTCTTTTGAGAGACTTTAAAATGGCATTAAATGTTCTTGACCTCTTCTAGCCTTCCAGAAATAAAGTAGCGTGCATTTCACCTGCTAGCAGCCTTGTGATAAGCCTTTCCTCTTCCTATTTATAGAGATAAAGACAGATACGGCACTCTTTTTCCACCTGGGTTCTTGGAAACATTGCGGACCCTTGTCAGTAATCAATTAAAGGGTAAATTCTGATCAAGATTGTTATTGGGTGATTAAGACCTTTAAAAAGGTGTAGTTTCTCTTTGTAGTGAAACTTTTTGTGAGACTTTTTCACTATTCCTTCAATTTAGGGTTAGGGATTTAGACAAACTTTGAGTACTGTAACTCATCCTGAACCGCCGTTTGTGCTACATACATGAATGATATTTGAAAGATTCTGGCTTATTGAGGAGAGGTGTGTTATTTGTTTTACTAAAGTGATCAGTCTTACAGCTTTCTCCTAGTTGACGGTAAAACTATCAAAATCCCATAGACTTGCATAGGAGGAGGAACCCGAGCCATATCCAAAGACCAGAATATCATAGGCTGCGTTTACACTTGGCATTAACATACGATCACCGTGTTTCGATCAAGCAGATCGGATCATAAGCCAATCAGGACATGGTGTGTTTACACCTGTCCATATCAAGTGGCTTCTGTATCTGGATAACAGATCGGATCTCGTATAAAAAAAAAAAAAAAAAAGGATGGCTCCGGTGCAAAGTGGTGGGTTTTCTTTTAAAAACAGTTTTCAGTCAGGACATTTTACAAATCTCGCAAAATGAGGAGGATGAAGAGGCTGCAAGTACTAACAATGTGGATAGATGCCGTAATGAAAACGGTACAGAGAAACGCATCCGAGAACATTGCCAGCTGTGGTGGGGAAAATGCGCGTTCTTTACAGAAAATGAATGGTTCTGGGGCGAAAGCAAACATTTCAGAATATTTGCGATGTACTTCGCACTCGACTGTATCGCAAAACCACACAGCTCTCAGTTCCGGAGAGAGGAGGGGGAATAATGGCATTGGGGGGGGTTTGTGTGACGTCCTCCTGTGAATGCAGACACGATGGCTGGATTGCGTTTACATTACACTGAGATCCGATCACAATGCGTCCTGGACTACCTCCGAACCTGGGCACGCTGATCGGATAACATTCCGATCAGAAGTGCATTTACACTTGTCTTTTCAATGTGTATGTGGACAACATCTGGATACAGGTCACATGTTAATGTCAAGTGTAAACGCGGCCATAGAGACTTGGGGCCTGGGCTCTTCTAAAAATGTGTCTGTAAGCGACTGATTAGCAATGCCCTAGCAACTTCTTAGAACACTCTTATCTGTCACATGGTAATAGACTTAAAGGGTTCACCCTCCAAAAAAAAAAAAGAAAAAAAAAAGAGTATTCTGTCATCATTCTCGCCCTCAAGTCTTTCCAAACCCATGAGACTTTTCTTTGAAACACAAATGAAGATATTTTTAATAAAACCTGAGTGATTTCTCCAGTCCATTCCAGCTAAACTTTAAAGATTCAAAAACATTATAAAAGTAATCCATATGAACTGAATGGTTTAATCAGTCTTCTGAAGACACACAATCACTTTATATGATGAACAGTTTTAATTTAGGCATTCATTAACATAAAAACATTGATCCACACACAAACTCATCAAATATGTTAAATGGAAGCTCAGATGTGCTTGCTTGATGCATGAGAACCAATGAGGTTTGTTCTCGTATCATGCAAGCAAATTTGAGATTTCGCAAGAATCAGTGAGGTTTGATGGGTTATATGTTTGTGGTGGGTTGTTCAATGTTTATAGTAAAATAATAATGAAAAATAATAAAAGCCTTAAGTAAATATATACCACTCTCCACAAATATGGTACACTGTTTCATGGCCTTTTTGTGAAGCGTTCGAGTGTTACTGTTATTTAGTATTAATTTATCATTGATGTATTTGGTTTAAAAATTTCAGGTTCTCATTTTGTGAAAAGTGCCATGCATCTCACATTGCCATTTAACCAAAAAAGACAATTATATTTAAACAACATATTCTGCTACACTGTATATAATGGCAGTGTATATGTGCATAGATATTCTTTTAAATGTTATTTTATCTTTTTGATTTTTAGTGTTAGAATTTGTATGTAAAAGTGAAGCGATGATTCTCAGCAGAAAGCACAGAGGATGGATTAACGCTTGAAAGTCTTACATAAGCACAGTCTGGTAATCCTCTGAATCTGATGACACACACCAGATCATGCTGGGTAAATTTAAGGCACAGGTAAACCTTTTGAGAGCTGAAGGATACAAGGTCATGAAATTGGCAATCATGTGTACCGTAGCTCCATGGAGATCTGACACACACTTTTCCCCAACAATAGTCAGTAGCCGTATCTAGGGACCAATCGAGTCCTGTAAGTAATCATCTCGGAAAAACCTTAGCAATTGCGTAACAATATGATTAAAAGCCACTCAGAATGCCCAAGAAACTATGTAGCTATGCCCTGGCAACCGTTCACAACACCCTTGTTGAGTCTGTTTACTCAGAGGAGGAGTGGTGTTCTCTAAGATTTGAAGACCATCCTTGATTCATTTATGTTTAAAGGTTGATGGTTTGCTCTCTGCCTTAGTGAAAGGGGGAAAGCGAGCGTTCTGCTGTTCTGTGACCTGAGTTCCCCCCTTCTCTCCCCATACCCTCATCCCAAAGTCCTCCTTTCGATCATAAAGACTGTGAGTAAGACCAGCATTGTAACAAAGAGTCCGATTCTCAACTGATCCGCATGCATCTGGTTGAATAAAACCGTGATAGTTGCACCATTACCAACGTTTGCCAGTTTAACTAATAGCTTGTCTGGTAGTCGAGTACTGTACCTTCGCTCTGCTTGAGTTATAACCCTGAGCCTGTGAAGTATGGATTGTCTGTCTAACACGAATAATACGTTTGTTTTAAACTGTAGTATACACCAGTGGTTCGCAATCCTGTTACTGTAACCCACTCCACAAAACTGCACATTTTGAATCTATCCCTGATCAGACAAATGAGATGTTCAAAATGTGCAGTGCTCGGGCCCCAGGAACAGGGCTGAGAACCTTTCTGCCACATGAGCCCAGTACAGTATTTCAGTGTGTGCTGTTTTATACTGCATGTTCTAGCAAATGTGGTAGATCATTTGGCTATTTCAGGCATTCAGAAATTACTATGCACTGTATACATTCTGCATACTGAAGAAAGGGAGCAAGTAGTATGCCATGCTGAACATAACAACTCTCAATCTCTATTGTCTTTCTGTTGTTTGTTTTAAAAGGATGTTGTTGGGTTTTCAGTTAGTTTGTGCTCTTGCATTCTTTCTTTTTTTCTACAGGATTATCTATGATTAATGCTTAAACTGTCTTAATAAATGTTCTTTTTCCTTATAAGCAACATTTTTGACTTGACTCAGTCCTGCTCCTGGAGGGACAGACCTGCAGAGTTTGGCTCCAACCCTAATTAAACACACCTGAAACAGCAGAGATAGTGAAGGTCTTCAGGACCTCTACTAACACTTTGAGGCAGGTGTTTTGGAGCAGGTCAGAGCTAAACTCTACAGGACATTGTCCCTCCAGGAGCAGGATTGGACACCACTGACTTAAATCTCCTCTCCACACTGTATACTCTCCTGTCTTTACTGTTTCCTCTCTCTGCTCATAACTGAGTCTCCTCTCCTCCTCACTGTCTCTTCTCCTCAATCTCCTCACTGTTTCCTCTCTCTTCTCCTCTCCTCACTGTCTCTTCTCCTCAATCTCTTCACTGTTACCTCTCTCTTCTCCTCTCCTCACTGTCTCTTTTCATCCTCACTTCCATGTCTCCTTCTTACTGTCTTCTCTCTCTTCTCTCCCGATTTAATCTCCTCTCCCTCACTCGTTCCTTTCTTTTACTTTCCTCACTCTCTTCTCTTTTCCTCTTCTTACTGCCTCTATTCTCCTCTTCTTTCTTTACTGTCATCTCTCCTCCTTTCATGCCCTGTCCTCCTCACTTGTCTCCTCTCTTTACTGTCCCCTCACTCCCCTCAATCTTTTCCTCACTGTCTCTTTTCTTCTGTCTTCTCTTCTTACTGTCTCAATCTCCTCTCTTCTGTCCCCTCTCCTCAATGTATCCTCCTCACTATCTTTGTTCTCCTCTCCTTTCTTTGTTTCCTTTCCTCCTCACGGTCTCCCTTCTCTTTGTCTTCTCTCTTTATGGTCCTCTCCTCACTGTCTTTCCTCTCCTCCTCACTATCTCTGTACTCTTCTCCTCTTTGTCTCATCTCCTCCTCACTGTATCTCTTCTCTTTCACTGTCTCCTCTCTTTACTCTCCTCTCCTTGCTCTCTCCTCTCCTCACGGTTTCTTCTCTGTTCCCTTCTCCTCTTCTCATTCTCCTCTCTATTTTACCGTCTATTCTTCTCTTTGTCTCCCCTCTTCCTTTCATCTCTTCTCTACCTCACTGACCAATTTCTTCTCCTTTCCTCTCCTCATCTTTTCTTTCCTTTCTGTTTCTTCTCTTCCCTTCTCCTTGCTCTCTCCTGTCCTCACTGTTTCTTCTCTCTTCCCTTCTCCTCACTGTCTCCTCTTCGCTCATGGAGTAGAGAAGTTGATTGAGGGTTTGAAGTCTCCAGAGCCCTCTTCCTCCCTGATCCTCCCTGACCTTCCCTTGAATGACCCCTTCAGCCCTGCAGACTGTAGTCATGGTAACCAGCCGCTTGTCTGTTTATTGTTGTTTTAGTTTTTTTATTGCCAATAACCCGACAACTGATGAATTGCCTCACTGGCCTTCATTGGTGTTTTAATGGTGATTGTTTTCTTAGTTCAGCTCATAGTAACACCTGGAACTCCTGGATCGTCCCCATTTCTGACATACTCCTTTCTGTCTCTTCTTATAACCCCACTGTGGTTTCATCTCTTCGCCTGTGTAGTTGTTGTAAACGTTGTTTTCATCAGGCATCTGTATATGTTTGAATGATCTGGTTTAAAGAGTGCTGCTTCATGCATGGAGTGAATTGACATCACCAAGACCACCTCTCTCACCTTTTTATTTGCTGCGTAAAATGTCAAATCTGTCTCTTTTCTTTTTTTCTGTCTGCAGTTGGGACGGATTCTCTGATCCCTGGTCTGGATCCTCTACAGACTGATCCTGGGTCAGCTGCACTGCCAGGTCAGCAATTCTGTTAATATTCTCCTTTTATACAGTGGCTCACTGAAGCACTGAATCTGCTGACGTTGGAAAAATCTGTAAGGTGTTCTGGATGACATTATCACTACCATTTGTGAACCTCCATTGAAATAATTAGATACCATTGTTATTACTCCAAGTATTACATTTTAGTCAAAACCGCTACCGAAGCATGGATAGATAGTGTTGTCGCACAGTTCTTTTTGGTAGGGTAACTTTTCTCACTGATCTGGCTGGATCACCAGTTTGTGATTACTGTATAAGGCGTAACATTTAATAATTTTATTAAGAATGGTTTGGCATATTTTCTGCTCTGTTTCAGGTATCAGTCTTTGAAGTTATTAGATTTACAGCTCAGTGTTTTCTATGTACCGTGAAATAGAGCAGGATCTTTGGTCCATTAGAAGCCTTTATTCACTGTGGTGTTCTTAAAAAAGGGAATCAATAACAGTAGTTCAGTTCCACTGATGAAAAAATGCTGATACTTTCTGCACAGTAACCACATGACCTCATCTGTCCTTGTTAGCAGTGAAGTAACTTGTCATCGCTTGTTGATGATAACATGTGGAGGGTTTGGTTGAATGATGAGTAATTCATTATTTTGGCAGCAAAAAGAATGAATCAATGGCACGTTGTTGGTCATGCCGGGGTGATGACCTACAGAATATTTCTTTAAAAGCCTCAAAGTGCTGTGTCACCTTTCTTGGTATTACAGTCCAGTTTGGTTTGTGTTGTTTTCTGTTTGTATTGTGTGTAGAGCCACCTGGTGACTAAATAGCAAACTACATCCCAGTGTGTATCAAATACATTCATAGGTTATTCCCAGTGTGTGTCTTATTGCTGGCTTGTTGGTTGTAGTTGTACTACAGCCTATGCTGTAGCACTTGTAGTTATTATTTGTTTTATTTGCATCACGGACATCGTTATGGCCCCTAAAATCTATTTTGAAGCTTGATAACATTTATTCAGTAATAGTCATTATTTTTGACAGGAATATTTTTTTACTCTTTCAAGTGGTTTCAGGACTCAAACATAATTTGCAGAAGTGTGAGAATTCAGACACGAGTGTTTGGCCACTGTGCACTCTTACATTACTCTGGTGGTACAAACCGTAATAATGGAATCCAGTAATAAAAATAGAATTTACCGTAAAATGGCGAATGTCACGAAATGTGGCAAAATTTGGATGAATAATTAAGTAGGACTGAATGCTTAATCAAATCACGAGATAGGCTAGTGTCTGTGAATATTAAACCTCAAAGATACTGTTATTTAAATATAAAGCGTGTATGTTCTGTTTGTCTTGGTGTGAATGAGTGGCGTGGTTTCGTCTACTACACATACTCAAGCACGTGATGCTCGTGTGCATGAACTTCATCCCCAAAGCTGCTCTGAGTCACTTCACCAACATTTCACCAATTTCATTTGATAAATCTATCGTCAGATAAACAGAAACTCAAAGGTCTTCACTACAATCCGCCAAAATAAATTATTACAGTATTACTATTGTACAGTAGAATGTACTTAAAAAATATGATATTTTAAGGAATATCAACATTTTGTCCATTCTTTGATTTAAACATTACACTTTGTGCACTTTGTTTTACAAAAACGAATGGAATTTTTCAAATTGCTTTGTTATATTTTAAACGATAAAATGAATAGTTAAAGTTTTATGCAGTAATTTGATAACCACTTTTTTGATAATACATTTGTATTAAATCATAAAACGTTAAAATGAAAAATGAGGGGACTAAATGAGGGAACAAATGAATAACACCTGTGACGATTAAATTAATGTCCATGACAACAAATGAGAAGCGGGAAACTGAAACAAAGGAACACAGGAACTCCCGAATAAAACCTAAAAGTCCATGAAAACGAAACACAACTGAATATCTGTGACACTACATCCCCTCCCGGAAGGTGCGACCTCGCAGCGTGAAGAGGAGGACGAGGACATGGTGAAGGGATGGCGACAGGAGATGGTGAAGAGATGTTAGGATGACAAGACCCCAGCGGCGATGATGGTAGATGCCCGGCGATGCAGACCCAGAGCTCAGCAGGGATGACAGCCCACGGCGGAGTCGACGGATAGAGAACCCCAGGTGTTGCTGTGGCTTACCACATCCTGCAACGGAGGCGTGGCCTCAGGATCCCAGGGCACAGACAGAAAGCCGATGGTACAGAGCGACATCGCTGGCACTGGAGACCTAGGTGAAGCCGTGGTGACGAACGTCTGAGGCGGAGTGCCCGAGGACTGAGGCAGAGCCGGTGTGACGGAGGATGCAAGGCCGAGGGTCTCTGGTCGAGCCGAAGGTGGGAGGAGCCAATGCGAAGCCGACAGGTCGACGGGCCGAGGTGGAGCGAAGGGATCAGAGGCCAGAGGCAAAGCCACAGGATCTTCTCACTTGGGCGAGGCTGGTGGTTGCAAAACCTGAGGCTTAACGTCACAGCAAGGCGTTCCCGGGGAAGACAAAGGGCTGCTAGCATCCAGCAGAGGCGGGGCTTCACTGGCTGAGCTTTGCAGTGAGGGTGATGGAGGTAAACTTGATGTGATCAATAACGGTAACTCCACTTCCCAACAAGTCAACGAAAGAGTCTCAGTGGTGTCTTGAAACAGCGATGTTTCAGAACAAACAGATAATACTGGGTGGGATATGGTGGGAGGCAGTACCTCCGTATCCATGTCAATCAGCTAGTCCTCGATGTCCTTTTCCACGTGCATTCCCTCAGCTGCTGATGTTGTGGGCTCACACCCCTGGTCAGACTCACTCTGCGGCTCCTGTTCCGGGGCTATTGTCGGCGCTGTCCTCTTCTCCTCGGGATCTGGCTCACTCATCGGTGCGGGCGGTCGCTCTCCGTCTGCAGGGGGAACTCGCGAATTCTCTGCGGTTGAGGGTGTTGGTGGGTTGGGCTCTTGGTCTGGTTTTGTTCTGGACCGGGGACCAGGCACTCTCCAGACACCTGATGATGGCCTCCCTCCAGTTTAGTCCTGAGGTGTCTGGGAGGTCTACTGGGTGGTGGTAGTTCGCCCCGATCCAGAACAAAGATTTCAGGGTCTCATCGTCGTAGGGACAGGTGACTACAAGATGGCAGAAACCCTCCATGTATTCCAACAAAATGTGGCTTCTCTGGGCCACCGCAGCAAATCTCGCTGCATATTCCATTTTCATTTTCAGTGGTCGGTTGTTCTGTTACGCGGACTGAAGATGAAAACAGACTGACAGAAGGCAGGATTAAAAAGTTTAAACGTGGTTTAATAAACAAAATATGGACTAGTGTAACAGTGTGTCAAATGCAAACACAAGCATAAACACAATTAACAACCGACAACTGAAGGAAAAACAGTCCATGAAAATTAAACCAAAAACAAACACAACTGAATATCTGTGACATATATAAATATAATAATATATATACACATACTGTACATAAATTCGACTGACATCACTAGCACTAGTTCTGACACATTTTGAACACATCATTATGTGAAATCAAGCTTTCATAGAGTATGCTGTGGGTCTCATTCACTTCTGCTGCAGAGCTTCTCTCTGATTTCTCACTGCCACCTTCTACCCATCCTCTTCATACTTCTCTTGCACTCTGTTTTATCTGTCCCACCTGAACCTTGTGGATGTCTTTTTGTTTGGAACTCTCTCTTTATATTCTCAATATTTTATTACTGTTGTCACTCATCCTTCTGTTCTCTGTCATTCTTTATTCTTCATGCTTGCCCTATGTCCTCCAGAGTCCCTGGTTGGACAGGATTATCTTTTGGATGGGCCGCTTCTCTCCCTCCCCACCACTGGGGGTCTAATACTGGCTTCATCCCCCTCATCTCTTCCTGCACCATCTATGGACCAGTTTACCACTACTGCTTTGAGCAGTGGACAGTCCCACCAGGGTAAGAACCGTATGCATATTCACCTCATTTGCATGTCGTATATCTAACGAGCCATAGATTGTAAAGTTAGATTTTTGTTTTTGTTTTTGTTTTTTTACAAATTTTGGTGGGACAAATTCCTTTAAAACAAAACATAAAAAGCCCCCTTAGTTTATTTGGCTTATCCCCTCATCTGGGGATAATACTAATTGCTATGCAAGTTCGATTTCACACATTGCTGCAATCCAAATTGTGTCCCAACCCAAATTTATGCTTTTCTGTCTCTTTCTGAGGCATTCCTGTTGCTCAAAACAATAGAACATGGCACTAGCTAGCAACATCAAGGTCAAAGGTTCGATGGTAAAATGTAAATGCCTAAAGCCTTTGAATAAAAAGCATCTGCCAAATGCATAAATGCAAAAGCATTGAGGTACTTCCAATATGGTCAGTTTTCTCTGTCAGTTCAACTACTGTCATAAACTTAATGATATTTACAACTTTTTGTCTCCACTCCTGAAATATGAAGCAGCACTGTTTTCAACATTGATAATAATAAAAAATGTTTCTTGAGCAGCAAATCAGCATATTAGAATTATTTCTAAAGGATCATGAGACGCTGAAGAGTTTTGCCAACACATGAATAAATTTTAATTTAAATATTTTCAAATAGAAGTCGGTTATTTATTTGTAATAATATTTCACTATATTACTGTTCTTACTGTATTTTTGAAGATAAATAAATGCAGCCTTAGTGAGAGACTTCTTTCAAAAACATTTACACATACAACATAAAGCATTGTGAATGTGACAAGACACAATCACAGCCAATCAGGATATATTTAATGTTTCAACGTATAGTCAGTGGAGTGTGATTTTTGGACCAATGAGATTCGCAATGGGTGGAGCTTCCCAATGAAACGCAGCCAAAATAGAAACCAATTTGAATCAGCCTGTGGTAAGTTTTTGTTTTTGCTGAGCAAATAAACAAAATTGGCCTAAACTGCCAGCTAAATTGGTGAAGATTTGTGCTCAGAATAGGCCTTGACAAATTAAAGGTAGGGTACGCAGTTTTCGGAGAGGCTAGCAATAGCGAGCTAGCTTTGAAACCATAAGATCCCATCCTCCTTTCAGAGCTTCTCCAAAGCCACACCTCCTTCAAGACACATGAACACTTGAGACGGTGTTAAACTATCTCATGTCTCACAGCACATAACATTACAATAGGCCTATGTCACACTTCCTGCTTCCGGAACGCGGAGTAGGGATTCAGAACTTCCGGTCAACAGTATTTCTCCATAAGGATTTAGATTATCAGCCATAATGTCTAAACCATCCGAGGTAGACTGACCACGAGCTATGAGGTTGTGAAACGAATGTTTTTGCTCCTGTAGAAGCTATAAGTTCGTATGAAATCAACCCTGTTTTAAGAAAAACATGTTTTATCCGCGATCTTATGAAAAAAAACTATACTACCCACAATCCTAAGCGTAGCAGCAACGTCTGCTGATTGGTCCAACTCCCTGTTACCATAGAAACGTTTACCTTACTGACGAACAGCCCGCCGCTGTTGTTGTAGTGTACCGGGTTGCTCTGCGTCAGGACGTAGACAGCCATTCCTCAGCTTTCACGCTTTTCCACTTGAAAGTTTTCATTTACCATCCTAACCACATCGTCATATGTGACTTCAGGCAGGTTGCGGAGATATTTGGTCCAGCGGTATCTATCGGACTCCGCCATTGTAAAAAGCTAACCGGAAGAGCCGTATCCCTACTAAAAGACGTACTTCCGGTCTTCAATTTTTTCGTGACATAGGCCTATAATAATGAACATAAACAACTTAAAGAGCGCTGACCTGTACCATCTGACTGCTGCAGATTCATTTCAGCGTTGATAGTGTTGCCATTGAAATGCATAAGTTCGAGTCCCGAACCGCTCCCGAGTATAACGTCACAGGCTTCCATCTCTTCCAAATTACTATGGTGTGTACGCAGCTTAAGCTTGTTGTTTTGGTTGAGTAGGAACTGTAAAAGGCGTCTGCTGTTTCGGTTGCGGTGCTCAGTGACTGACGTCTGTCTAACTCTGCATAGCATGAAACGCACTGATGATGTGTGATGTCTGCGCGGAGGTATGGAAATACCAACGCATTCTCATCCTAGGGCGTCATATACTGACACTTTTGACATTTCGTCTACATCGAACGCACATGGCACCCTTTAGCGTCAATATGACACGCAGATAGCTTTGTTCGGTTATGGGTAGGTTTAGGTCTGGGGTAGGGTTAGGGTTAGACCGCTAGGAGGCGCCTTCTGGCCCATATCTATCTGCGTCTCATATTGACGCTAAAGGGTGCCATGTGCGTTCGATGTAGACGAAATGTCAAAAGCGTCAGTATTATGACGCCTTGGGATGAGAACGGGCTGGAAATACATACGTTGACAGGCAGGTAGGACATTGTATCATTGTATTTGGAACGAGGGCAATGATTGGACGAATATTTTATTAAGACCACTGAACTTAGTGATCACTATCAGGTAGGGCTGTACCCGAATATTCGAATATTCGTTCAGTGGGTTGGTATTCGATTTGAAAATTTGACATATTCGAATATTCAGTTTTTTTTGGGGGTTTTTTTGCACACCTGGCATCCCCCTCGAAACGGTTCTCATTCGCGCTTGAATATGTTCAACACTATAAAATCTGACGAAATACGATACTCTTTTTTACAATTATCTTATATAGCCTATAGCCATTTTTAATAGGATGGACAGTTGAAGGAACCCAATTATTCTCTGGCTAGAGCGCAGAACAGCGGAGTTTGTGTGGACAGAAGTGCATGCCTGAGCTTGTATTTTGGGTTAAGCTGCGTTGCTTTGACATTGTGGAAAATAGAATAATAGAAAAAAATGTATTACGCTTTTTACCCGTTATTATCAATCTAAATGAATCTCGTTTTTAACTTAACTTAATTTCGTTTTTCTTTATTTAAATTTCGTTTTTTTTCTTTATTTAAATCTACCCTTTACTGTGTCAGTAATTTGTTAGTCAGAAAAATATTAGACTACCTTGTTAAAATGATTGCTTAAGTTAACAGACCTGTGTGTGTGTGTGTGTGTTACGTGCGAGTGTATTTACTTTGTGTTGTTCATGGGGAAGATGTGTTTAATATCACTAGTGCAGTGTCCGTTCTCGGAGCATAAGCCCTGCCCGTGTGAGGTGCGCCGCTTCCCGCTCGCGTTGTTCTGTAGTTTATTAAAAGTTTATTAATTCTGAACGTGTCGCGTCTCACGTGTCTATCTATATTGCACCAAATGTGACACTGCACTCCCGAGTGAAATCGATTGGATGAACGGTTCTCGAAATAATCAAAATGCAAACGGACATACAGACACATAGAGAATACTGCCTTTATTAGAGAGAAGAATATGTTCAGCCCCCTCTCTCCGAAGCTTCGAATATTCGATGTTCATTACTACCGAAGCTTCAAAGCTAAAAAAATGGTATTCGGACCAGCCCTACTATCAGGAGGTGAAGAGACTTTCAACCAGCGTAACAAAAAAATCTGGAACAAATTGCTTCCCCTGCCTTTAAGCACTCAAAGCACTATTTTTCTGGAAGTCTATGTGCTTGCATTTACTACCTGTTCTTGCTTATCTATAATCACTCTTTTCCCCCCTCTCTAACTCTCTTCCTAATCTTTCTTTTTTTGTTTCCTCTCACTCGGTCTGCTGTGGCACTAACCTCTTCCTGCAGCTTCTCCCCTCTCAAGCTTCCAGTCCTCTGAGACTGGGGACCAAAGCTCCGATAACCAGTTTGACCCAATTCCAGTGCTTATCTCCAAAAGCTCCAGCCAAGGTAAGGGAGTTTGGATACCAGCAAAAGTTTTTGGCACATGCTTTATTTACTGCATCTAATTCACACTGAAAAGTGTAGGCATGTGTTTGCAAACTTTTTGAGTGATCTAAGTGAAAGCGGTAGTGTAGAGTTAGATTGTTCTGAGATACTGGTGTTTTTGATGTTGTTGAACAATTGTTTAAGTAGAAGCTGATTGACCTGACTTTGAGTAATGCAAAAGAAAAGGAAATACTCCTTTGACACATGCTTACATTTCTCAATCGCGAACTGTCCTCGCCCTGTCGCAGTCATTTTTAAATGGGTGAATCATACAAAAACACTGTGTATGTCACAATGTCACTGTCATATTTCAATAAAAAATCAAAAGGCATTGGGACATTTATTTTCCCAAATTCTCAATACCTTTATATCTTAATAATAATTCCTTTATGAGATTTTTCCCATTATTGTCAGTGGTTATTCTCATTAAAAAGAAATAAATAAACCTTAAATTCTGTAATACAGATTTTTTTTTAGACAGTAATTTTAACATGAATTATAAATAAAAAATCATTATAGTTATTGTATATACACTACCATTCAAAACTTTGGGGTCAATATTTTTTTCTTATACTTTTACTTTTATTCTTAATACTTCAGTATACTTTTATTCATTAAATAGTTCAAAAGTGACATTTTATAATGTTCTATTTCAAATAAATGCTGTTGTTTGAACTTTTTATTCATTAAAGAATCCTGAAAAAATATGTATCATAGGTTTTCACAAAAATATTAGGCAGAATATTAGGCACAACTGTTTTCAAGATTGATAAGAAATGTTTCCTGAGCAGCAAATCAGCATATTAGAATGATTTCTGAAGGATCATGTAAAATTCAGCTTTGATCACAGGGATAAAATTACATTTTACATTGTAATATTTCAAATAAAACATAAAAAAATCTTATTGACCCCAATATATATATTCCTAAAAATGGCATGATTTTCTTAATGCAAAATATAATTGATATTACATTTCTTTTAGTTTTGTGGTGAAATTGGACATGGCTTTTATGATATTCAAGTATGTGGTTGTCAATATATTAAATCTAAAATGTAAACTATGACCATAAAGTAGCATTACAGCGAAACATACTGTAATTCTCCAAGACTTTAGACTTTGGTTTCTCTTTATTTTTATGGTCCCCTTTAGACATTCTGCTGACTATAAGTAATGTTGCAACTACATGCATGTCAACTAACTCTCATTAGAGTGTTAGTAGAGTATTAGTACATTGTTAGGTTTGGGTTAGAATAAGTGGACATGCACTTGCAATGTTACTTATAGTCAGTAGAATATCTGTTGGGGAGCATCACAATAAAGTGTTAGCAGATATTAAGCAGACAGTCTACTAATACTCTACTAATACTCTAATGAGAGTTAGTTAACATGTAGGTGCAACGTTACTTATAGTTAGTAGAATGTCAAAAGGGGACCATAAAAATAAAGTATTATCTTGGCTTTTTGGGGTTTTGTTTTACTTTCTAGCCATCCTCTTAAAAATATCTCACTTCGATTCCGATCTGTTATCTTTTAGCGTTTTATGCTTTCTCTTTCCTGCTATTCATCTGGTTTTTGCTTTTTCTCTTTCCTCCTTTCTTTTCTCACCCCTCATTCTTCACTCACCCTCCGTCAACGTCTTATCTTCTTTTCATCCTCATTCTTTCTCACACTTCTCATTCCTCACATCCTCCCTCTCTCTCTCTCTCTCTCTCTCTCTCTCTCTCTCTCTCTCTCTCTCTCTCTCTCTCTCTCTCTCTCTCTCTCTCTCTCTCTCTCTCTCTTCCTCTTTCCGGCATGTTCTAGGTGGTCATTCTCGCAGCAACAGTGGCAGTTCTGAGACCAGTCTGCCCTCGCTGGCACGCTCTCTTCTGCTGGTGGACCAACTCATCGACTTATAGAGGAAACAGAAAGAGAGGCAGATGAATAGAGAGGGAGGGAGAGGGCAGCGTGCAATTCTTAAAAATATAGCGAGAGTTTAGAAACCTCAACCTTAAGAAATCCCATAAACCTTGTGCACATTTTCCTTTGCCATTCTTTTCTCATTTGCTCTTTGTCTCTCTTCTGCTGATCCATAAACATTCTCATGACTCTATCATTGATTTATGCTTCATTCTTCAGGATGTCAAATAGCAACCAATGATGCTTTCTTTCAACTCCCAAAACAAACATCTCAATTATAACAAACCAAAAGTCAAAATTTGAACAAATACATAGTATTTGGATATGGTTCATGAAATGGCCCTCTGTCATGTGAAGTAAAAATTGAACAGAGGGAAACTTGTGACAGAATTAATTGGGATTTGATTGTTAAACGTTAGCCTGCCAACTTCCTAGCAACCACCCAGAAAACCCTAACCACTGCTAACTTGGTAACTTGCTAAAACTCACAATGACAGTCAAACACACAAACACAGTCTGGAAACCACCGACAACACCATAGTATTGTGATGAGGATGTTCGTCTGATCAAGCACCTCTAGATTTCCATTGCTGTCGGGCGGAAACCTCTTGTTTATCTTTTTCCAAAAACGGCACTTTTCAATGAATGGCAAAAAAACTATTTTTTAAAAAATAATAAATATTGTAGCATTATATATGGTCAGACACATGCATGTGTTATGCTCAGTGATATTAACCCTTTTGCTCACCAGCCACGGTGAGGATGAGGATAAAACCGCCATATAGATATTTTTAATATTATCTCATAATTTGGCAGCAGGAATATTAGGCTGCTGTCACTTTATGACCTGACGCACATATCTATTATACTGTTACACACGTGTTTTCTTTCTCAACTGTTTACGTTCACTTAAAACATAACTGACTGTGTTTACATGAATACATCAACTTAACGGGTTATAAAGTTTACTGTAGCTATGTGGGCGTACAGTCATGTGGCCAAAATCTCATAACCGAGAAAGTGCTACACACAATCTATTTTATACAGTATTGGCTATGACTCGACGATAAATGCTAGGCTAAGACACTCTTCTCCAATTCTCAAATGCATGAATCATTTGCCTTTATGCATGTATAAAATGCTGTACTTATTCAAAGCAAACAACCAGTTCTTTATTACCCCTGCATTGCAAACAAGCAAAGACGGATTGAGGATCCAATGCGTTAAGAGGTTTAGTCACAAGCTCTTCTTAATACTTTTCATTGGATAAATATTTGCAAAACCCACAGATAGACGTAAAGGATGAAAATAAAAATGACTAAATATGGAGATACAAGGTTTCCGCCCGACTGTGACGATCCAGAGAAAAGTTTACATTTTATTAAAGAATTATAAAAACAATCATTTATCTTTAGAATAACGTGAACGGTTGAATCATGCAAAACTACAACAGGGACATTTTGATTCCTCTGATTATTCATGTGGTCAGCCCACCAATCATTCTAGGTACTGGATAATGCCTTTTCCAATTTTAATCAGTTTAGTATGCAACGTTTTATGCTGGTTATACAGTGGCAGACAGACAATACAAAAGAAACGAGAGCAAGTAAGGGGTTAGGGTTTAACATCTCAAAAGGATGATTTTGCAGAAATAATTAGACTAAACTAAAGCAAGGACTAAAGCAAATAATAAGAAATTGAGCCATTACGGGCAGAAGCATACTCTACATAAGTATATAAACATAGACATAAATGCTTGGCCACCCGATACACTCTTAACCAGCTATACAACATGCTAGCAATGAAATATGTGTTAACACGTTACATTAAACTCCATATTACATTCATTTAGTTATTTTTAAAAAAAAAAGTATTCTTTGAAATGTCAAATTATGTATTCCAGCTAAACTAGTGTTATACCAAAAATATTTTAATATTTGAGAAGTTTTATTAGTAACACTTTACAATAGGGTTTCATTAAACTACTTTAGTTAACATGAACTACTGACCAATACTTCTACAGCATTTATTAATCTTAGTTAATGCAGTGTGAACTAACATGAACAAACAATGAACGACTATATTTTTATTAACTAACATCAACAAAGAATAATAAATACTGTAACAAATGTATTGCTCATTGTTAATACATGTTAGTTAATACATTAATGTTAATGAATGTGACCTTATTGTAAAGTGTTACCGTTTTATTTGAATATATCATTATATGATATTTATATGAACATATAAAATAAGAATTACTAGTATGAAATCAACTAGTATTGATTTTGTCGAAACCATGATATATGTTTTCAGGATTCTTTGGTGAATAGAAACTTCAGAGAACAGCATTTATTTAAAATGGAAATCTTTACTGACACTTGATCAAGTAAATGGATCATTACTGAATTAAATTATTCTGACCCCAACTTTTGAATGGTAGTGTACAACATGCTAACAACATGCTAGCAATGCCTAACATGTTAGAAGTCTAACATTGCAAGTGTTCAGGTGGAAACAAACCATAGTCCTCAAGAAGGTGATAGTTACTGTACCTTAAAACGTCTCCGCCATTAAAACAGAAAGTATCTAGAACTGTGAGCATTCACATACTTCTGCAGAGTATGTTTTGGCCCTCAGAAAGTTGCATTTAAAGTTTTCCCTTCCGTGTTTACATTAGATTTAGATTATCCTGCAAAGTTCTAGACAGATCAACATCACAGATGCTGTAAATGAACGTCTTATTTCTACAGAGGCGTTTCCCTGTGCAGTTGTTATAATCTGTCACAGTATTAATCATCTTGGATTTCATTCCTCTGTGATGTTCTTTGATCCCATCGTTTATTTTTTCTGTCATTCTGTCTCATCTCCTTCCCTTCATTTTTGTCTCTCTTGTTCATTCATACCCCATGCTTATTTTTCTTTGCTTTTTGCTCTATCTGACATGCGTGGAAAACTTCTTATGCCCTGTACTACCCCTATAGTGTAAATTTAATATTTAGAATTTCGATCCAGTTATGCATTGTCCCCTTTAAAGACACATAAAGGATAAATGAAAAGGAAACATACATGTGGGTAAATTAGGCCGTGATGGTATAGGATGAATGTAAAAACTGTATTATTCTCAAGATAAATATTATAAGATAAAGATTATTTATCTGTATATTAGAGCACAAAGTTGTAAAATGAGCTTTTCTGTCTGTTGGATTCTCTTTTGTCACATTTTGCCTGTTTCGGATAAACTTGAACATAGCGACTATCAGAGTTGTGTGGTTCTGAAGAAACTCAGTGTTCAGCAACATTTCATCCATCAAGCTCTAAATGATCAACGTAAATATAAGCTGTTCCAAAACCTCATGAGCTGTGCCTGTGGGCAGCTTTTTATTTTTATCCATTACCTTCTTAAATAACCTCTATTTTGAATCTTAATCTCTTAAAATTTCAATGAGACGTGTTTATTTTCTAAGTTAACTGAGTAAATGTGTTTGGACTGAGCCTATGACGGTCTGCTCCTCCTGAGGTTTCGTCTGCCATGTGACATTTACCAGAAATGAGAGATTCAAGTAAAACACAGTGTTTCATCCAGTTACATCCAGAAAATGTAAAAAAATCGAACCTTAATAAATAATTGTGCTTTTCAACAAGCAATTCTGAAATTGACAGGGTTCTCAATCATGAAAAACCTGGAGATTTTAAAAGTGTGTTTTCTGGGCCTGGAAAAGTCATGAATATTACAACAGTGATTCTGAACCCACTTTCGGAACCTTTATTTTTTAGAGTGATATAAAGCTGATAGTAATACAAATTGAGACATAAGGAAATTATTTAATTACTGAAATTAAATAAATACTTATTTACCTCCAGGTGCACTAAAATTCTCAAAGTTAAAACAAAAACAAAAATTGCTTCTTATCCTTCAAGTTAACTTTTCAGCAAATGTCAATATCTCAGAATGGTCAGATATTGGCCTATATATCGATCTATCACTATCCTAAAGCTGACGTCACATCGGTGTCCCGGCAGCACGTATCAGACATGCCGACACCGACTCTTGACGAATCTCCACAAAGTCACATTTTACCGACACATATCAAACATTAAACAGAGCTCAATGTAAGAAAACATGTCTGTATGTATATGTATGATGTTTGAATTTTCATAATTAGATGTGCGGAAGCAGTAACAATACACTATTATTTCTTTTGAGATGTAAACATTATAGTGTACTTAAGTGTTTTTTTGTTAAATGCCAAGAGCACTGTTTTATTTTGAGTGATTGTTTTGTCCGAAGCTTGTGCAAATGTTGCATCGGTAGAACGTTGTTGTGTAATATTCAACACGATCTCATGAGAATGCGTAACTATTTTACGAGACAAGCATTAAGGCCGACCCTTAATCCCACCTTTAAACCTAACCATCATTGGGACGTAAGCATATCGTACAAAAGCCTACGAATGAGATTGTATGAATTCTTTGGATTTAGCCAAAAGGTAAAATGGTCACAAATTACCATGAGAGTGTGTTGGCAATATTATGTTAGTTTCTCGTTTCTTTTTCCTCCCTTTGCTTGTTTTAATGTGGCTGACCTATGCAATCTGACTGTAGTGCTCATATTAGATCTTAGATGTAGTCTGACGTTGAAGTCTTTGTTGTGTTGTAGCGTGTATCACAGCCCATGTCAGGAGAAAATAATGACGACAACAAAAAAGTCTTATCTATACTGGAATGCCATCGTGTTATCCTTTTTTCCTCATGTTATCGAGCGCCGTATTCCTTCTGTTTTTATGCAACAATGGAAATTCTGAAAAGGAGGATATTAAATAAAAGTGTCAATGGGAACAGATAGCTGTGTCTTAGTCTTTGTTAATGGAGATCAGAAACATGTTGTACTTCAGGTTCTGCATTAATGGCTTGGACGAATGACATGATGGCAGTTTAGAGAAGACTGATGAAATAATGATTTATTTCATCACGCACAAGTATCTATCTGTTGCTGGGCTTTATTAATTAGCTTAATTCTGAGTTATTTCAATTACTGATCATAAATTACATCACTTTTCTTTCAATCTTTTTCTTTTCTTGGCCAGATTTAAATGTTGCTTTGTGTGATATGTGACAGCACACACTCTTAAAGGGATGGTTCGGAGTAAAATCAACCTAGGGTCCTTTGCACCATGACCTCGAGCCAAACACCCCCCAGAAGCCTTTTTTCCCTTGGTCAAACATTATTAAATTATTACACTATATCCTTATGCATCGCTTTCTGCCAGGACTTTTACGTGCTTTTCCCAAATCACGGAAGTGACCTTGACGTCCGGGTTAGCAGTAGAATGAGCCGTCAGGCAAGTGTTATTTAAATAAACTCCTGATGTACTTACAAACTTTCCAATGCCTCGTTTTATGAGTACAGAACCTATTTGTACTACTGTAGAAGTTTGGTACCATTCAGGGCATTATTAGTGGGGTAATTTACGGGATACATCCTTGGACCCGTTAGCGCCTGCACTAAGCCATCCGGCTGATATCTCTAAATAAGCTCTAACTTTAATAATGTTCAACCAAAGGAAAAAAGGCTTCTGGGGGGGTGTTTGGCTCGAGGTCATGGTGCAAAGGACCTTAGGTTGATTTTACTCCGAACGATCCCTTTAACACTACATGGGTCATTCCTGTTCTGCACCTTTTGAACTGATGAATGTGCCCATGTTGCTATTTAAATGAATCCTCAGGCACTTTGTCCTTATTCTTCAATTTAGCCATTGCTCAGTGAGGGATTGACAGTTAGCTTACATGCGCATGCCATCTTGTTGCCAATTATTATTATTATTATCAATGCATTCAAAAGGCTATTTTAAATTCTCTGCAAAATGTAAGTTTTCATTGTTTACTCACCCTCATGCCATTCCAAACCTGTGTGACATTTCTTTCTTCTGTGAAACACTTAAGACATTTTGAAGATTCTTGGGAACCGAACCGCTTTGGTGACCATTGACTTCATTTGTATGGACAAAAATGTCGTCTTTTATTTTCCACAGAAAAAAGTTAGTCATACAGATTTGGAACAACTTGAGGGTGAGTAAATGATGACAGAGTTTTCATTTTTGGTCATACTAGCCCTTTAAGGCCACCTTTTATAGTTTCTGCTGCATTGTACATGTTCATCTTTGTCAAATCAATAAATATCTCTGCACAGATGTGTAAGCTTTAGGTTTAGTGGCATTTCTCATATATATTTTGCATCGCACCTCATCAGTACATAGTGCTATTGTACATATATTCAAACAAAAGCACATTTTACACAGATAATAAACACTGCCAATGCCTCTGCAGTTTGTTAGGATGTAAGCACTAATATTTTAACTAAATCTTAGTGTGCACTGCTGTATTAATCCTGAGTTTAATGCCAACCATTTACTTCATCCTGAAGGTAAGACTTACATCATGTCTCTGCTCTGATCTCAGTTCAGTCATTGTGTTTTTTGTAACCTACTTGTTTCCATCACTCTCAATAATGGAATTTCGTTTATTCATTTTATAACTTCAGCACTGGTGAGTGAAGGGTTAATTCACCCAAAAACTGAAAATTCTGTCATTAAGTACTCTCCCTCATGTCGTTCCAAACCTGGAAGACCTTTGTTTATCATCAGAACACAAATTAAGATATTTTTTTATAAAATCAGAGCTTTCTGACCCCCTATAAGCAGCAGCGTCATTGCAACTTTCAAGGCCCAGAAAGGTAGTAAAGACATCGTTAAAACAGTCCATGTGACTATAGTGGTTCAACCTTAATTTTATGAAGCGACGAGAATACTTTTTGTGGGCAAACAAAGATAACGACTTTATTCAACAATTTCTTCTCTTCCATGCAAGTCTCTGCCGCTGTTCACGTGAGCACCATGATGCATGCGTTTGGTGTTGACACAGGATCCGGCCAATAGCCTACTGAGCCGGTGTTCTGACGTACAACCCGGAAGCGCTGCACTGTGTCTACAGTGTGAACAGCGTCAGAGACTAACATGGAAGAGAAGAAATTGTTGAATAAAGTTGTTATTTTTGTCTGTTTTTTCGCACAGAAAGTATTCTCGTCACTTCATAACATTAAGGTTGAACCACTGTAGTCACAGGACTATTTTAACTATGTCTTTACTACCTTTCTGGGCCTTGAAAGTGGTAGTTGCGTAGCTGTCAATGGAGGGTCAGAAAGCTCTCGGATGGCATCAAAAATATCTTCATTTGTGTTCCGAAGGTGAACGACATGAGGGTGAATAATTAATGACAGAAATTTTATTTTTTGGGTGAACTATCCCTTTAACCTTGTCTGTTGCTAACACGCCTTTCAAAAAACAAATGTGGGCTGTCAATGTGTGTATATTTCTCACACACTAAACCTGCCTGTTATCTTGACAGCCCTTTAAAAAAAGTAGTAGTTCTTCCAGTTAGTTTATGAACTTATAAGTTCTGCCTTGGCATTTCTTGGACAAGTGATCAAATGAAGGGCTAATAGACAATAAAATGACAGTTTGTGGAAACAAGGTTGCTGTTTGTCAGTGGTAGCTGTTCTAGACGTTGACTGTTCGTGGTATTTCCTGTGGTGTTGGTCAATAGTATTTCTTTGGATATACTGTAGTAGAATGTGCTTTATTTGTCCTGTATTACTCTATTGCTTCATTGTGTAGCCATCTTGTATAATGGAGTGCTACTAAATCATGTTTTTACTACCAAAACATAGTACATTTTGTTATCATTTACTCACTCAGGTTTTGCCAAACCTGTATGACTTTGTCTTCTGTGGAACATTTTGAGAAATGTCTCAGTGCTTGTTTTTTTTTTTTTCCATTCAATGGAAGTCAATGGTCACCAACATTCTTCAAAAGTCTTTTGTGTTTCGCAGAAGAATGTCATACAGGTTTGAAATGACACGAGGGTGAGTAAATGACACTAACCCTTAAACGCTTTTGAACACACAGATCCTCGTCTTGAGGGATGGTTCACCCACAAATTGTAATTCTATCATCATTCCATGCCATCATGTGGTTTCAAACTTGGAGCACAAAAGGAGAAAATGTCAGCAATCCTGTTTTTATTATTATTATTATTATTGAATTACAATGTATGGGAACTGGACCTTCAAGCTTCACAACACAAAAATATCATAAAAGTAGCAATAGCCTGTATGACTCATGGCTAGATTTGATGTCTTCTAAAGTAACAAGATAGCTATTTGTGACCAAGAGAACAAAAAATAATCTTCCTCTTCAGTGGGCTGTTAACTCTTGAACTGCTCTGACTGGTTCTTTGAGGCAATGAGATGAACTCAAGAATCTTGAGAACTCCGACTTGTGAACGAATCTTTCAGACTGGTTTTGTGAACTGGATCAGCCAATTGAAAAGATCTGACTCAAAATAATGATTGACATCTCTACTTCTCTCAATTGGATGTCCAGATTTTCATGGAATAATGACTTAAACTTGGCTTAAACAGTCTGATGCTCACACAAAGTGACTGTATGCCTTCAGTAGACTTACTTCCTTTTTGAAACTTGAGCTCTCCAGTCCGCATTCATTAAAAAAATGAATGAATGCCTCCTTTTGTGGTGAGCGGGAGTAAGAAAGTCATACGGGCTTGGAATGACATGAGGGTGAGTAAATGATACAGAATTTTCATTTTTGGGTGAACTGTCCAGTAGAGGAACAGTTTTGTCATTGTCCCGATACAGGCTGCAACAATAGAGGATTCTGGTTGTTTCAGCGATGTTTTTAATTCTGTAGTTCTATAGAACTACAAAATACTTTTTGGTCACAATCATTGATTGTTCATAATGATTCTCCTGCTGTTGAAAACGTCACCAACTATCAATTTTCTTTTTGCGTTTTGTTTTGTTTTGCAGAAGCCAGAAGGAAGAGTGATGGATATGGAATGCTGTTAGATGGAGAAGGTGTTGAGAACCCCGTTGAGGACTGTTTTCACTCCAGTGATGAAGACGATGGAGAAAAAGAAGAGGGGCGGTCACAGGTGAGTGGCGAAGAAACTCCAAGTTTGGACTGCAGTGGCTCCAGACCATTACTTCAAGACTCGGATGACGACGATGAGCAAAGCCCCGCATCTTCGAGAAACCTCCAGATGTCTTCCGAATCCGAGGTACCGGTTGAAAACCAGTCCTCTCTGGTTTCAGTCCACGCTCAGAACCACTCGCCACCGCTGGTGTCCCAAGCCCAACATCCGGGGGCGGATCCAAGCGTCGATGTCTTCTCCAAAGCTCCATTTCGGATCGGACAAGACGGGGACAGCGATGGAGATGTGTTCTCCAATGCGCCTTTTGCTCGTCCCCTGGTTCAGCCTCAACAGCCTGATATTTTCCTCCAGGCCCCCTTTGGTAGGAAGAAGGAAATTTCTGGAAAGGTTTACACCAATCCAGTGACCCAGCCGGGATATTTACACCCCCATCCAGGTTCTTCCCTTGACGAGAGCATCCTCGGCCAGGTGACGCCTCTGCCCTTTCGACCCCAGGCACTTTCTAAGTATTCCAGACACTATGAAGGACCCGTGAACACAGAGCCTGAACACAAACCGAGCGGCGAGCATCATCACAATCTGACGTCTGATGTGGCTCCCGGTGACCCGTTTGTCTCGGCGCCCTTCCACCTTAAAGGCCGTCATGATAAACGCTGAGAGAATAGCGTCTGAAACCACACCAGTACTTTCGCCCCCTAAAAGATTTGAGCTCGACATAATAAAATGCTGTATACTGAGTGTAATATATTGAAGAATGAAGCACATTTATGGCCTTTGGCTGTCTATCTCTGGGTAAACGTTTTATTTGTGACATCTTTTGCTACCTCAGATCATTCTGATGCTGTCAAACTTCACTTCTGTCCTGTGTCTCTACCACATCAACAGAAAACTGAACTGGGGTGTTGCTTAGCAAAAATGTTGAAATGTTTTCTATTATGAGCATGAGCTTAAAGAATTATTTCCACCATTATCAAATGTTTGTATTATTCTCCATCTGGTTACCGATGGCATTTCTACTATCATGGTATACCAGGCAGTTTTGTATAGCTCAGATCTGGCAGTGTCACACATCATAATAAAAAACAGGAAACATCCTGTCCCAACAATTGATTATTAATAAAACATATTTAATAAGTTGATTTTGTCTCTCAAAACACACAAAAGGTTATCAGCCAACATTTCTTTGGGCTGTGAAAATACTTTTAAATTTTAAATTATTCTTTCCCCTAATGAAGAAATATCCAGGTCACATTTCACCCCAAATGCAAAAGAAAACCAAGCACCAGGTTTTAAGCACCATTAATATTTTTGAATTGTAACGCGTCAATTTCATGACAAATATTTTCCATCTAAATTCTTATTACTATGATGTTAAAATAATAAACTAATGATTGTTTTTTTTACTGTCCTTTTTTTTTTTTTTTAAATCAGCATAAATTCAATACATTATCAATACATTATAGATTTAATTTGCAGTCTTGTTCCTGTAAACATGCTTAATTTTCATGAAAATAATGTATGTTACAATGAAAATCGCAATGGTCTTAACCTTGACCTGGCCTGATTATTTCTGTCAGATTCATCATTATAGCTATATGTATGTTACATTTGCACAACTGAATGAGGAAAGCATCAAATTGTCAAATTTTCCCTTGAAAATATGCCTGTGAAACCCTGAATGCATTGCAATTTTGAAATAATATATAGGCCTAATATCTATTTTTCATTAACTTTTTTAATTATCCATGTTGAATTACCTTAAAAAAAAAAAAAGTTTGACCCATAATTAGAGTTGCTCCAATTATTTCCCTAATAATCATGTTTAGCATGAAAGCCAATGAAAAGCAAGCAGACAAAAGCTCTAAATATTGTATAAGCAACACCTGATCTCATGCACCGTGTTTATGGAAGAGCAGTGCTAGTGTACAGTGATGTTTTTCATTTAGCACATTAGTGTTGGGCTCATATTATACAGCTGAATGTTAAATCCAATTGATGCTGGATTATATTGCACACAACTGTAATAGAATGTTACTATTCAATGTAATATTTGTTTTCTAGCTATAAATGAACACTGCACATTCCCTTTATTATGTTTAAACAGGCAGCTCGAGCACCAAGATGCTGTTATCTCTGCTGTTCACAACATCCACTCAATCTCTGATTAAATGCAATATAGTATGTTCAAATTCAGTCCCGACCCATGAAACACTTAACTTTTGCTGCACAGATTTTCAATGCACCTGTCATCCTCCGTTTGCCTCCTCAGCATTTCATCCCATAAATGCAAATGTGTAAATCGAGGCATTAAGGCTGTTGTTAATATACACAGGTGCATCTTACACTTTTTCACTATGATACTAAGAGTTATAAGGTGTAGTTTGTATTACGTGGGGTGAATTTTAGGTGTGTATCCACGTTGCTCTTTGTGGAAAGGTGTTTTATATGAGAGACTGGGGATTGTTCATATTTTTTATGTCTAATGTTGAAACAGCCATGATTGCTTGGTGGCCTTGAATGAATTTGGAGGCACTTCTCTTTTGGAAATACTTGAGCTACACAAAACACTCACTGGTGTAGAATCTCTATGTAATAAATGAAATGTGTTTAAAAGGTGTCATTGTATTGATTTATTATACTTTATTTGTATTATAATATTACAATATATAAAAATTTACTATATATATATGTGTGTGTGTGTGTGTGTGTATGTATATGTACATTATTGCAGTTATTATTATGTTTCTACCATGTTATATGTTTGGCAACAGTTCTTCTAACCCTAATTGATGGAGTGTGTAGCTTTTCATTTCTTAAACATTCATGTAGGAAGACACATCATGGATGTGTCCATGGCACAGACACATTCCAGGATGACAATGTGCAGATTCATCAGGCTCAGATTGTGAAAGAATGGTTGTGAGGATCATGAAGAATCATTTTCACACATGAATCGGCTCCTCTGAGTCCAGATCTTAAATTCATTGAAAGTCTTTGGGATGTGCTGGAGGAGACTTTACAGAGAGCTGGACTCTTGCATTGACTATACAAGATCTTGTTTAAGATGTTTTAAATAAAAAAAAAATTTATAAAATTACTAGCGTGGCATCTGATCTGAGGACTAATTATCCTTTTTTCCCTCAGTTATTTTGCTTTATTTCCATATTTATCAGTCATTGGCTCCTTCTTAGATGCCTACGTTTAAATCTCTTGACAAACTGTAAATTAAATTTGCATTCGAAATGAAAGATGTAAATTGTACTGAATGTCACCATACATTGTTCAAGATAGAGACAAATTAAGTCCACACGTCAAACAAACAAGAATATGGTTCAAACTACAGCTCGTTCCAACTTTTGCGAGATAACTATTGATAACGAGTTGGAACTTGCGACAATAGTTGGCTAACGATGCTTTTGGGAAACACACTCCTGTCTAGTTCAGTGTTGAGTGTAAATTGAGTCGTAAATTTCTGTGGTTCATCATTTGACAAGACATTAAAGGGATAGTTCACCCAAAAATGAAAATTCTGTCATCATTTACTCACCCTCAAGTTGTTCCAAACCTGTATGAGTTTCTTTGTTCTGCTGAACACAAAGGAAGATATTTGGAAGAATGTTTGTAATCAACAGATCTCGGTCCCCATTGACTTCCATAGTAGGAAAAAAATATACTATGGTAGTCAATGGGGACCGAGATCTGTTTGGTTACAAACATTCTTCCAAATATCTTCCTTTGTGTTCAGCAGAACAAAGAAACTCATACAGGTTTGGAACAACTTGAGGGTGAGTAAACAATGACAGAATTTTCATTTTTGGGTGAACTATCCCTTTAATCCAAGGAAAAGAATAAACCCTGCCATCTGGCGTTCTTATGATACTATTGGCTGGTGTGTGTGTGTGTGTGTGTGTGTGTGTGTGTGTGTGTGTGTGTGTGATGCTTCTTCCTCCAGGGGGCGCTAGGTGGATCAGGAGCCGCACTAAAGCCCCTGTCTTCGGCTGCATTCAGTTTTTAAAATATTATTTTTTGGGTATATCGGCAGACATTCATAAAGTCCAGTAATTAACAAAAAATGACTGAAAAAATACTGATTCAATCAGTAATCACAAACAAAATGTGATTGGTCTGTCATATCAGTCATTGGTTCCACGTGACAACACCTAGATCTAGATGTGTAAATAACGATAAACATCGAGGATTTAGAATAGAAAAAGGATTGACACATAATTAAAAACGACGTTTAGACCAACAACATATGGAAACCAGCAACCAGTATCATCAGAGATGGCATGATCGGCATCACAACGATTACCATTCTATTCTTTTTTTGTGCCCTTCTATTCTCCTGTAATTTCTGTGAGCATTCTCTACGTCATCACTGCGCGACTGCCAAACAGTACTCGGGAGGAATCCACATGGTCAACTGAACTCTACACTGTACTGTTTATTTTTTTCATTTATGAAAGCTGTACATGAATACATGCAGTCATTATAATTTTTAAGTGAGTCAAATAAATGTTTACGTGGCGCTGACACGAGCCAGGAGTCACTATAATGGCGCTATTTATGATAAACAGGTAACGTTATGCATATATTACAGTATCTGTCGTTTGCTGCACATTTAGTTGACTGACACAGAACTTCTTAGAGTAAGTTATTTGACCAGTTAACTTAAATTATAAGTAATGGCTCTCACTTCAGATTACATCACAGTAGTTGTAAAGTCTGGCATAGAATTCTCCGTTTATCTTACATTTCATCTGAAATGACTTAAAAACACTTCCTTCAAATTACTGTATAATTATCGACTGTATTATTGTATAATTATTTGACTTCCACGAAGTATTTATATTCTTAATCTCATTCCAGAGTTATTTAATTAAATTGGCGATTGCAATAATGAAACATATATATTACACATTAAAATAAAACATAAAATATAAAACAGTAAATAAACATAAAATATGCAGTTTCACTTTTACGTTGATATAATTTAACCTAAAATCTACATGTTGAGAAAAGGGTTATTCCGTGTCAAATCAAACAAATTTCGGAAACTTCCCCGTCTCAATTTTTTTATTTTGTTAATATTTTTTCTGTACAAAGACAAACAATAATAGTGATGAAAGCCAAAATATAAAATGTCACAGATGTATATTTACTGAGTAATACACTATTTTGTAAAGGAGACTTAAGATTTTGAGTCAATTTAGAGGGGTGTAAAAATGACTTTAGAAAGATGGCAGCATTATTATTTTAGTTTTACACAGAGATTGGTAGGTCTATTAGTAAAATCTGTTGTCTTTAGCCATCTGTGTTGCATTATGCTAATAGAAAAAAGCACTTCTTGTGTTTTTTGCGCAGTTTGGACGCCTGTAACACTTTGCACACAGCTGATACTTTTTTAGAAGAGGAATATCTAAAAACAAATAATGTTAAAACTAGAAATGTATCTCCTTTTTTTCTATCAGCTCAATTGCATAGAATACACCTGTATGTGTGCAATGAATAGTTTGCATGCCTGTAACTCTAAAAGTATTCAAGATATATTTATATCCTTCTAGATTCTCATTCTTAATAAACTTTTCTTTTGGAATCTTCATTTTTAAGGCCCCATATGGTTCAGTCCCAGAGATATTGGGACCCCAATGTGACTCCATGTCCAAATTGTTGATTTTTACCCATTTTCATTGGTAACATTTTAAACAGCTGATAGTTATTGTGTTCAGAATTTAGACATAAAAAATTTGAGCCGGGGACCTCTTGGTTGAGTTGACACGGAATGACCCCAAAAGAAGTTCATGTTATTTGTCAGCAACCCATCATCCCATGTGACGCCCTGTCTATTGATGTGTTGTATGTGATCAGGTATTTAGGGGAGGAGGAGGACAGTGAATCTAACAGAGAGTCTCGATCCAGAGCTTTGCTGGCTAAACTTCAGGAGCAGGTCAAAGCCAGAGAACAGCAGAGCGTCTCAAACACGGCTGATGAAGATGAAGACCATCAGGGGGAGCAAGAACAAAAGAAAAGAAAACGTGACCGGCAAGAGACTGAGAGAGTGCAGCGTAAAGCAAAGAAGAGTGAAAATGTTAAAAAAACAAAACTGGATGATGAAGCTGCAAGTTCAACTAAAAAGAAGAAAAAACACAAACCATTGTCCAATGAAAATGAGAGTGTGAATACAGGTAATGCTGGCTTACTACTATGTTTGATTGTTTTTAAATGAAACTAGTCAAGCTCGTTGATTTGTTGGGCTTAAAACGTTTTAGCACTTTTTTAGCACAAATAGGGTACAAATTGGTATTCCATTACTTTTCGTAAAACAATAAAGGCATTCCATGTTGCTTAGAGAGAGAATGATTAAATATGTTAGATAAAATATTGTCTAGTATTTAAAATGAAAGCTATGAATATGACATTGCAAAAATTGCCGTATGATATGCCAAAATATTATATTTAGCTTACCACATTTTTGTACAACCCTGTTACTGCTGTTGACTTCCCTCCATTAATAAATGGAACATACATAAAATTGTGATACCCAAGAAGTGATATCATTTGGAAAATCAATTTTTTTGTTGTTGCAGCATATCAATAAGACAAGTAAATAATATTCCATTTTCTCAATCTTTACACAAATTTAGTGTTGGCTGCATTTATCAAGCTCTCAAGCATTCAACCCAGTCTACAAAGTTATTGTAAGAAAAAAAGAATAATTTTTTCCTTATTTAAATAAAATACACATATTTTAGTGACTAGAAATCGGCATTTCCAAAACAACTAGCAAGGAAATTTACAACCCTGTTACCAATTCTACCATATTGTTTTTTGTTGTTGTTTTTGCATATTATTTATTTGTCATTATCTTTATTTTAACATTTATTGCTATAAAATAAAATCAGGATCTAAAAACTGGTTTAAAGACTAATTTTGGTTACAAAAATGGCAAACCTTACTAAAATGATTAGTAAATAAAATAGCTCATATGGCATTTAAATAAAATTTCTGATATGGGCAAAAAAAAATGTTTTTAAACTTAATCATCTCCTTTAACTGAGCATTTGTTGGGGGGAAAAAATGACTTTATTAAGAGTTTCAAACTCTATCCTGTACTGTTTTTGTGGAAATTGCATTCATTTTAGGAGATAATGAGTCAAATCATGAGAAGTCTGTGGAAATCACCGAAACAAGTGAAAGTGACCCAGAGGAAAGTAAGAAGACTGAAAAAGCTGTGGACCCTCAGATCGGTCAGTTCCAAGCAGAGGCAGAAAACAACACTTCCCAGACCGCCTTCCACATCCTGGGTGGGTTCAAAGAGAAGACCGTGCAAAAGGTAGCACTTATAAAAAAAAAGTTCTGAATGAAACTGTATTGAGGGTAATGTCTTTGTAAAGAACTGTTTTTGTGCTATTGCAGGTCAGAAGAGTATTGCCTCAGTGGTTGGCACAGCCTGACGTCATTCAGAGGGACATGAAGAATAACCTCATCCCCATCAGTCAGGTACCAGGCATCTGTCCGATACTGCTGAAGAAATTACAAGCTAATGGGATACAGAGCTTCTTTCCAGGTAAGAGGGGATGATAATTCACTGGCATTGTATTAAATATAATGTTGGCAGATGAACAACCAAATAGTGGAAATCTGGGGCCAGATTCACAAAACATTCTTAAAAATAAAATTCTTCTTAACTGCTATTTTCTGCTTATTTTAGAAACTTAAGAAAAAAGATAAGAACATTTTGTATCCCCAAAAATGTTTCTTAAGAATTTTCGTATCTTTTTTCACTCAAAAATGAAATTTCTTCATTAATTTCTCACTTCGTTTCAAATCCGTAAGACTTTAGTTCACACGCATCTAACACTTTGACGCTTCAAAAAGTTCATAAAGATATCGTAAAACTAATCCATATTAATCGAGCGGTTTAGTCCAAATTTTCTGAGGAGACTCGATTGCTTTATATGATGAACAGATTGAATTTAGTCTTTTATTTAAGATAATATTTATATTCCTGAAATTTTTTTTCTTAAAAATCATGGTAAATAACATCTTAAAGTTAGGATAACCTCCTACCTGTCTTAAATCCCCAAAGGTAAGTTTAATTCATTTATTGGGTAGTTTAAAATATTAATGTTCCCCTGTAGTCAATAACTGTATCCCTTAAAACTCATCTTTGATCACCAAAATGACATTTTTCCTTTAAAAAACATTCATCATGCCTTAAAATAGCTTGAACTTAGCTCTACACCCTTGCCTCATTTAGTATACGCTGTTCTATAAATATGCAAATTAGTCCCGCCTCCACTCACTCGCACCAGCTCAGAGATCCACTCGTCGACGTGATTGGTTACAAGGTAGTTTGTGATGTCAGAAACACCAGCGCTTTTAAATAGTTATTTAAACTTGACATGGCGCATTAAAAACACGACACGGAGTAATTAACTCCCGTTAAGCCAATCACCACAAAATAGTCTGTGCTCTTATTATGATAACTACAGTAATCTGCAGGCAATGCAAAAAAAACTTTGAATGTTCACAAGAAGCCATGCCCTTGATGATGCTAGCGCTGTGCTGTGTTTGTGTTGGTGTTTTTCAGTTCAAGCCGAGGTCATCCCTGCCGTTCTCGACAGCGTGAGCTCAGGGCTGCTGCTGGGTCCTGGGGGCTACAGGCCCAGAGACATCTGTGTTTCTGCACCGACAGGGAGTGGAAAGACATTGGCGTTCGTCATACCTGTTGTACAGGTATGAACAATGAGTTACATTCCAATGTGTTATTATTTCTCTCTTTAAAATTCTTTTCTAAAAAGAAAGGATTTGTACGACTCACTTTATCAGTTAGTGTTTCCGGTGGCTGGAATTTTGTCAGTCAAAAGTAGTCGATCTCCGAATGCAACGTAATGAACTGACTCCTTATGAGGAAATGTCATGAACTTGTAATTTCAATGAAAAGCATGATAACTTAAATAAAAAATGATCCGTGAATTAATATGGAAACAAGCTTTAGGAGCTTTCCATCTTTACTCTCCTCATGTTACGTTGCATTCGGAGATCGAATCCAGCCACCGGAAACACTAACTGATAAAGTGAGTCGTACAAAACCTTTCTTTTTAGTAAACTTTGCGTACACAACAATGTAGTCAATGCTCAAGTTCATGTATAGAGCCCCTGGTGATAAAAGAGCCATTACATTGAAAGTGCATGTACTGTGAAATAAAGTGCAACCCTATTTTTGATAAAATAAATGTAGCCTTGGTGAGCATAGAGACTTCTTTCAAAAACAAATTTAGTTTTTAAAATATTTCAGATTTTTGACCAGTAGTATTTATATTTCTTTATGGCACAGACTATAAATAAAAGTGGCAAAAGGCCAAAGATTTATAAGTAAACAGATTAAATTATTAGATTTTTTTAATATATATATTGCGTTTGCTAATGCAGGCGTTGTCCAAGCGTGTGGTGCGAGAGATCCGTGCACTCGCTGTACTGCCCACTAAGGAGTTAGCACAACAGGTAATGATTATTAATCATTGATTATTTATCAATTAATTATCTACATATCCACTTAATCTACAAATCTGCCTAAATTCATTGTTCATCCTTGATTTCAACCCCACAGGTGTCCAAGGTGTTTAGCTCGTACACTGAGGGCAGCAGTCTAAAGGTGGTCATGATCGCAGGCCAGAAATCATTTGATGCAGAGCGAGCAGCGCTCTCTGAAAACAGGTGAGTGTGTTTGTAGGCTCATGGATAGAGTTGCACGATTTTGGATAAATTGTGAATCACAATTTTTTTTTTTTTCAAATTGGGATCACGATTCTGAACGGACAATTAAACAAAATAACATGTAATGTACTAGAGGTTCTGACAAAATTTGCTGAAGTCTATTTCAATTCTTTTTTTAAAAATCGGTTTGAGTGAATGATTCAATGACTCACTCATAAATACTTTTTTTCATCATTCATCATAATTTTTTTTCATTACTGGATGAATCAGTGTCTCTGAACGAATCAAGTGAATGAATGATTCAATGACAAATACGTGTTTTAACAGTCACCTGTCGAGTCGCCACCTAGTTGTGTAACGATGTACATTTCAATCATTCAGTCGATTCAATCATTATTTAAAGCGCCAAGTTACTTTCAAAAGGTTATTTGCTCTATTTTGATTGCTTCTGTTAGTGTTTACATCCGAACGTTAATGTTCCGGTGTGATTTTGTCAAAGGTTTAATAGACATGGCTGAATCGTTGTCATTTAGGAATGAGATTGTGTAGGTGTTTGGTTCGAGATTGCGATCTTTTAGCGATTAATCGTGCCGCTCTACTCATGGAGTAGGATAATAGTAGATGCTTTGAATCGCCTAGAATATGTGACTAATGACCACCAGAGTAGGTGAAACTTGATGAACTATAAGTAATAACTTCAGTCATCTCCAAGAGTTTAACCTTTGCGTCTTTGTGTAGGGGAGGTGTTACCCACAGTTTGGCAGATATCGTCGTTGCCACACCGGGCCGACTGGTGGATCACATCAATAAAAACAACAACTTCAGTCTACAACACCTACGATTCCTGGTGAGCATCAGCACAAATCTACATCTAAATCTGGAACAATGTTCAGTGAAATCCTGAAGCAATCCCAAAGCAGAGAAAACTGAAGCAATAAACTCAATTATATTTATGTTTAAAGACCCCAATAGATCAAAATGGGAGTCTTGTTGAGTTTTATTCATTTATCTTAGCTTTGAGGTTATCTAAATGCTATTATACTCATAAATGTTGACTAAATGAACTTTAGTAGATATACAGTACATTACAAAAACACATTAAACTTTGAGGATTGAGCAATTACAGTAAGGATTGAGGAAGGAGAAGAGGCAGAGGGAATTACAATAGTCAAATAAGTAATAAAAGTGTGAATAACTTTCTCCAAATCCTAAAAGGACAAAAACAATGTTTAAGAACGAAGTTTAGAACTGATACAAACAAATCTCTTTTTTTAACAAAAGAGTCAATTTGTTTAACTAATCAAAAAGTCAAGAATAACACAGATTTGTTACTTGAGACTTAATAAATGGAAAATGATAACCAAGATTATTGACAAGACCGCATCTAGATTAAGGAAAACCAAGATCATTAGCTCTGTTGAGGGAAGTTATTTGCTAACCACTTTTTATATCAAGACAGTCCAGCAAAGCCTAAATAGAATCACTAGACATCAGGGGAAGATATAGCACTTTTTCAGCTGCAGTGCATACAAATGACAGGAAATATTGTGTTTCCTGATAATATTTCCAAGGGGAAGCATATTTCAGATTAAAGAGAATCCGCCCTAGAATGGAGCCCTGAAGGACCCCGCTGACAATAGGAGCTAGGGATACGGTGAATTTAACCACAGCTACAGAGAAAGTCCTTAACATATCATTAAGGCTAACTAAACCACTGTAATGCTGTGTTATTTTTGTTTTTCACTTTTCTCTATCATGGTATTCTTCTATTTTCTGTATATAAAGTATGTTTAAATAATGTGTATGTTGTAGATTATTGACGAGGCAGACAGGATGATTGACAGCATGCATCAGTCCTGGCTCAGTCAGGTGACTAAAGCAGTGTACAGAAGCCCAGGTGACACACAGACGTCTTTCTTCAGGAGAATAGTGCCTGGACCAATCACAGTGGCAAGGTAGGATGTCATCTGCTTTGTCCATTATTTAGAACAAAGATTTTCAGCCCCACCCACACTATAGGCCTCATTATAACTGAGGTTATGGAGTTTACCCCTTCCAATGTATATTACACAACAAATGTAAATCTTGGTGCTCTGGCACCTTATGTTAAGCCATATGTCAAAAACTTGGGTGTGGTGTTGGATAGTGCCCTAAAACTTGATAGACAGGTCAACCAAGTTGTAAAGTCAAGCTTTTACCAGCTACGAACCCTGGTAAAAATGAAGTCTTTCCTTTCATTCTCAAATTTTGAAAAAGTAATACATGGTTTATCACCACAAGGCTGGATTATTGCAATTCGCTTTATTTGGGGATTAGTCAATTGTCCATAAACCACCTTCAGACAGTCCAGAATGCTGCTGCCAGAGCTTTGACTGGAGTTTGTAAACGGGAACATATAACTCCTGTCCTTCAGTCACTTCACTGGCTGCCGGTGCGTCATAGGATTCATTTTAAAGTTCTGCTATTAGTTTTTAAGTCTTTAAATGGGTTAGCTCCGTCTTACCTTTCCGATCTGCTGACAGTCCATCAACCTGCAAGAGCTCTTAGGTCTGCAAACTTAGGTCTCTTAATGGCTCCTAGATCAAGACTTAAAGGGATACTCCACTTTTTTTTGGAAATAGGCTCATTTTACAATTCCCCCAGAGTTAAACAGTTGAGTTTTACCGTTTTCGAATCCATTCAGCCGATCTCCGGGTCTGGTGGTACCACTTTTAACATAGCTTAGCATAGATCATTGAATCGGACAAGACCATTAGCATCTCTCTCAAAAAAAAATCGATATTTTTCCTATTTAAAACTTGACTCTTCTGTAGTTACATCGTGTACTAAGACCGACGGAAAATGTAAAGTTGCGATTTTCTAGGCTGATATGGCTAGGAACTATACTCTCATTCCTGCGTAATAATCAAGAAACTTTGCTGCCGTACCATGAGTCCAGCAGGCGTAATGATATGACGCAGCGCCTGAAAATAGGTCTAATAGGTTAGACAAACTTAGTCCCGGTCACGTTGGAAGTTACGGAGCTGGGGACTATTTTCAGGCGCTGCGTCATATCATTACGCCTGCTGGACTCATGGTACGGCAGCAAAGTTTCTTGATTATTATGCAGGAATGAGAGTATAGTCAAAAAGTATCAGCCTAGAAAATCGCAACTTTTCATTTTCCGTCGGTCTTAGTACATGATGTAACTACGGAAGAGTCAAGTTTTAAATAGGAAAAATATCGAAACTCTTTGGTCATTTTTTTGAGAGAGATGCTAATGGTCTTGTCCGATTCAATGATCTATGCTAAGCTATGCTAAAAGTGGTACCGCCAGACCCGGAGATCGGCTGAATGGATTCGAAAACGATAAAACTCAACTGTTTAACTCTGGGGGAGTTGTAAAATGAGCCTATTTCCAAAAAAAGTGGGGTATCCCTTAAAGACTAGAGGAGATCGAGCATTTTCCATTGCTGCCCCAAGACTTTGGAACAATCTGCCTATTGAAATTAGAACTGCAGCCACCCTGTCCATTTTTGAAGTTAGGTTAAAAACATTTTTATTTGTTCTGTCTTATAAAATATGAATGTTGATGCAGTTGTCCTGTTTGTCCTTGTTGTCTTTTATTCTGTTATTGTTTTTCCTTTTTAATCTGTACAGCACATTGGTCAACGGAAGTTGTGTTTAATTGTGCTTTATAAATAAAGTGATTGATTGATAAGCCAACCTAGCGACCCCCAGTTCGACGATGTCTGTGCATTCCTTAACGTTAAACTTTCAAGTAACCTGGGTCTTGCTCAAAGACCCAGTAATACACCTGCCACAACTAGAACATGTGACCTGTATTTTCCATTAATTACCTAATCTCTGGTGGCCTGCCACAATCGATTGTGTCTCGAAAGTACATCTTCACCTCTCATTTAAACATAAAAGCTCTCTAAAATTGTGTCTTGGGCCATTGCTTTGGCAAAGCATGTCAATCAAACTAAATTTGAAATCAAGGTATGGCATTTTTTGTGCCCTTTTAATTCAGCTCATGATCCGGTGTTTTCCAAGTCAATTAGAGCAGCTCAATCCATGTCCTCATGTGCTGCGAGTTTCAGTTACGCTTTTTCACATTCACAATTTTTGTGGACATATGATTACAGCATTTCACTAGATTTGTTATGATAAGCATTTGTAAACCTGTTTTCATGTTTCAAACTTAAAGGTCTACCTGCTGTTTTTCACCAAAATAAAAGCTTGGAAGTGAAGAAATTAAGACAGTGTTGTAATTTTACCTTAGTAAACTAATAAATAATATACGTATTATGAAATTAATTTTTCATTTACAATTTTTTTTATAGTGCATTTGTATTAAAAAGTACTATATAACTGTGTTAGGAATAATAACAACAACAATACTAATAATAATAATATTCATAATAATAATAATAATAATGGCCCAGTCGAGGTCCCCCCACCGTAGTCACACAGAATTCTGTGGGAAACACTGCTGTGACTGTTGCGCTGTTAGTCTCAAACATGTAAAGCTCAATGTTTATGTCTGTTTGTTTGTATGTGTGTCAGTTTGTCTCCGCCACAGATTCCTCTGCAGAAGTTGCTGTTTTCAGCCACTCTCACACAAAACCCTGAGAAACTACAACTGCTGGACCTGCACCAGCCTCGACTCTTCAGTTCCACACACAGCTGTTCAGAGACCTCCACTCAAAGCCAGGACACGTTTAACTTCCCTCAGGGCCTCTCTGTGAGTTTAACGACATTTCCTGAACCATATGATCTGCACTGGTACAGTTCTCCTGTGCACACCTTTAACACATGTGAATGTCTTCTGCAGGAGTATTACGTCTCCTGCACCCTAAGCAACAAACCGCTCATCATCCTTCACTTCCTGCTTCGGCTCAAGTTCAGTCCTGCTTTGTGCTTCACGAACTCCAGAGAAGCAGCACACCGGTAATGATGGATTTGAAGCTCCAGCACAATGCAGATATAGGACATGTATTTATAAACGGGGCTCCAGGCCCTGACTAAAATAGTTGAAATTTTCAAAAAACAAACACTTGCAACAATGAATAGAAATCTAGTCGCCACTGGCAATAGAACTGAATATCTGATTCATTTTCACAAATCAATCTTTTCAATCAGTCCATTTAACTGAATCAATTTAGCAATTTGTTTACGTCATTAGTTAAAAGTGTTTATTGATGTGCCTACATGACATTAATTACATTACATTAATTATCTTTGAGTAATACTATTAATAAATATTGTTGCTTATTCTGCAATATGCCATACAGTATATGTTTTATTATGATTTGTTTATATAGATGTGTGTATATGTATATGTGTGTATATATATATATATATATATATATATATATATACAGTATATATATATATACACACACACACTTTAAATCAAAGTCGATAAGATTTTTTTTTAAATAAAAAGTATTTTATGCACATTAAAAATACAGTAAAAACTAATATTGTAAATATTATGAAATATTATTACAGTTTTAAATATATTGATAAATATTATTTAAAATAATAAAGTATTATTGCAATTTAAAATATCTATTTTAATGTATTTCAGAAAAAATTATTTTGTTTATTTAAGTGATGCAAAGCTGAATTTTTAACATCATTACTTGTCACATGATCCTTCAGAAATAATTCTAATATGATTTACTGTAACTTTTGCCAATATAAAATAACTGTCACTTTTCATTTTTGTTTCTTTCAATTTAATGCATCCTTGCCAAATAAAAGTATTAGTTTCTTTAAATAAAAAAAACGTGGGTAGTAAATACATAATTTATGGGTATATATTATTTTTTTCATAAGCTAATTTTATGTGGAAAACATGTCTTTAAATATGTATTTTAAACTCACAGGTTAAAGTTATATGATTGAGTAAAAGAATCTGTGATTGAAGATTTGAGATGTGAATCTGGTCTGGTATGGATATAAAGTATTAATGTTATTTATTCAGTTCATTATACTTTTGATTTGAAAAAACTTTGGAGCAGCCCTGTTAAGACAAACATGGAAATTACTTTTAATATCCATGTGTATTATTAATCATGAATAATTCACAAGGATGCGAAGTCATCCACATCAAGGAAAAATAAGCACACAGATAAGATTTTTAGCTGTGATCAACTGCCTGTGCAACTTGTGTATTTTTGTCTCACTAGACTTTATTTGCTGGTGAAGCTGTTTGGCGGAGTGGAAGTGGCTGAGTTTTCCTCTCGTCTGAGCCCAAGTGAACGACAGAAAACACTGAAAGACTTTGAGCAAGGGAAGATCCCACTGTACGTATTCCTTAATAATGTTCAAATATAATGCGTACAATGTTAAAGCCCATATATATATATATATATATATATATATATATATACACACACAGAGTTGGGTGTAATGCATTGCTAAGGAAATAATTACTGTAATTTAATTTATTTTCCCTCGAAAAGAAAATCCCGGTAAGAGGGATTACTCTCTTTCTGTAATTTAATTATAGTTATAGTACTTGTTTGGAGACATTAAGGTTTTTTAATGTTTTTTAAAAGTAGTCTCTTGATCTCACCAAGGCTGCATTTATTTGATCAAAAATACAGTAAAAATAGTAATATATTTTGTAAAATTGTTGTAATATATTTCAAAATGTAATTTATTCCTGTGATGGCAAAGCTGAATTTTCATCAGCCATTACTCCAGTCTTCATTGTCACATGATCCTTCAGAAATCATTCTAATAATCAGGTCTTATTATTATCAAAATTTGATGATATGTTAAAATGTATGTTTTTAATGTAATCTTCTCCCTTTAAATAGGGAGAAGAATAATTTGTGCAATTTAATATTATTTATTTGAGGAATTAAAAAAGCAGCTTCATGTCTATGCTTCAACTGTTCGAGGTCGATGTGGGATTTAGAAAGTAATGCGATACTTTTTGGAGATATTAGTTATTACAGTAATATGTTGAGCTACTGTTGAGCTAATTACACTAGCAATAAATTACTTTTTTAGAGTAACTTACCCAAACTGTGTATACATCAATATATTAAGTGTGTCTGTAATGATGTAATATTGGTGATGTTGTTCATGTCAGGTTGATAAGCACAGATGCTGCTGCCAGGGGCATTGACATCAACAGCGTAAAATGTGTCATTAATTATGATGCTCCTCAATACATACGAACATACATTCACAGGCAAGTCAAAATATTACTATAAAAACCACATCGAAGAATTATGATCTTCATATCCATCAGTGTATCTTTACCGCATTTTCACTTGCAGGGTGGGCAGAACAGCGAGAGCAGGGAAAGCTGGGTCGGCGTTCACCTTCCTTTTAAAAGTGCAGGTCAGGTTTTTCTCAGAACTGGAATGAAATCGAGCAATTGCGATTTAGTTGTGTTTGTTGTTTCAGTCAATTATCAAAGTTTATTATTTGCATGTACAAATAATAATTATGAGTGACTGTGATTAGTTGCTCTAACTGATTGTCACGTAAATTGTGCTTGAATACCTTTAGTCTTCGTTCATGTTTCAGGAAACGAGGTTTTTGAAGATGGTGTCAGATGCTGGCAGTCCTGGCATAAAGAGGCAGCTTGTGCAACCAGAAAGTCTTAAAGGCATGGAGGCTCGCTATGAGCAAACGCTGGCTGAGCTGGGCAAAGCTGTGAAGGTAAAAGCAAAGCTGCAGAGCTGTCTGAGACCTCTTTGGCAACTTTTCCAGACATGGATTAAACCTATTCCTGGATTACTGAAGTGCTTTTACTGTTGGACAAGGCTTAGTGTTTGTCTGGGGAACCTGAATTATGCATGTTCGCACAGTAGGTTTTCGCAGAATTCAGAATTTAAGAATCGCTCCATCCTCCAAATTCATGAGTGTGATTATAAATTGGATTGACAGGAATATGAACTAACTAAATTGCAGTAAATGAAGCCACTTGGGGAATCTCATTAGTTCAAAATATAACTAATTAATTTAATTCATTAAAAGTTAATTTGTTTCTTTATTTTATTATAAATGTTTTATTTTGATTGATTTTGCTCATTTGTTCTCTATGTATTATATTTAAGGTATAATTTTTCAGAAATATACTAAATTCATTACTGTCGAAATATATCTTATATAATTTAATACAGCACCACAGAATTTCCACTATTATTTTCAGATAACATTATAAAATTTAATTAAATTAAAATTTTAATTTTTTGAAATAACATTAAATCAAAATGAAATTTTTCTTTACTGATATATATTAATATTTGGAAAAACTAAATGGTTTAACTTTGCAACATATATGCATCTAATTTTATTGTAATACCGTAAAATTTATGGCTTCTGGAAATTAAAAACTAAGTATTGTTAGAACAGTAAAACAACACATGACAGATTATAATATTTTCAATAATTTTGTTTCTACTCATTTATGTTATCAGTAAATGGACATTAGGGTGTTTTGTGTTACATTTTCTGTTATTTAGTTAATGTTTATTGCATTTTAGTGTCTCGTGTTTAGATGGATTGTCTATATAAAAGTTCTGGCCATGTTTTACGGACAGGCCACTTATAATAAACTTTGATTTCATCTGTATTATCATGGTATTTATCAGTACATTTTAGTTTGAAAAGCAGATTTTGGTTGTTCAAGAACGGTTGTAAAATATATACAGGCATCAATATGCCATTCTGTAATACCAGAAATATTGTCAGCATATTTTTTATGATGACTTTTTGGTTTCTACTGTGAACTTAGCAGGATATATTTTACAGTGTTTACAGCCCTGTTACACAACCACTGCTGACTCAGACTATGTAACTTAACTAATGTTGGTATTTCTTTGTTTTTAAGGAGGAAAAAGCGAGGAAGCGTTTCTGAGCAGGAAATGACTGAACTATACATCTGTTTGCCTTTGAATTATGATTTCATGCCTTGTTTCTTAAAAAAATGCAATATCTGAACTATAATGAAATGGAATACAAATGTTTTTAATAAAATGTGAAAAGACTCAAGCTTGGGTTTTAATGCTTTGAAATTAAAATGGTAAATTGTATGCCCCGAAGAGCAGTAAGAAAAAGAAATGAAGCGTATGAATGACTAGAGACCATCACTTACCGTTGTGAAGTGCCACATGAGATGAGAGACGTGTCTCTGCACCACACACAAGAATCTTCATCACCTGAAAATCAGTTTTTGGAGTATGGTTTGTTCCAATTTCTTTTAATATTTCCAGTTTTGCAGAGTCAGACTGTCTCGGTGTTGCTTTGAAACAAGACATCAGGTTGGATGTTGAAGATCTATGTTTTTATCCATGTAAATTATGTTAATTTAAACAAACAGGATGAACTATTAACATCCAGAAAAAAATGCAATATATGCCTTAAATAACAAAAAAAAAATATTTCAAAACTTCTGTTCTGACTATTTTTGCTTCCATTTAACAAGGGGAAACTGAGGATAGTTCACACAGGGAAGCTCTGTATTTCATTAACTGGTTTACTGGGTCACATGGTTTTCAGTCAAAAGTCCAAGTACACAAATTCTTGTTTTCTCTTGCATTTTGGTCCAAAAACCAAGATCAAGTAATTCCTACTAATTTAACTTTATTAAATTAAGATAAATATTTTGTAACTTCTGTCCTTCATGATAAATTAACATAATTACTTTTTCAGTCAGGCAAAAACCAAACACAATAGAACCTCACTGGCATGAGATAAAGGTTTAGCTAAAAGGATGAACTGTACTCCCAAAAAAAGGGATTTTTCATAAATGTAGGTTTTGGGCATGTTGTCATATTTTATCTTACAAATGAATACAGTTTATAGATTTGTTGCCTGACAATTTGATACAAGTTCCATTGTGAAAACACATGTCCTGCTTTTATTTATTTTCTGGCTAATAAGAGTGTAAAAAGTCTGCTCAACTGTAGTACCTCAAACAACCATTCAGCGATGAAAGAAACTGTTTCCTGAAAACACTAGAAGTGAATCAGAATGAAGTGCGCGTGCGCGTTGCTGTTCAAGGCAAAACGCTGCAGTTTGTTGAGTGATTTCATCCCGGAAAGACTCCAACGAATATCGAGATGTCCATGTTTTATCCCTTTTCCTGACGAGACCTTTTACATTAATCGCCGGTAAGGGCAATTTGACACCAATACATTCAATTTTGACACTAATATATAACATTTATCTGTAAAAAAGAGGAAAGTGTAACTAACGTTAACGTAATAACAATAACAGTAGCTGTATTAGCAAGCATGCTACCAGAACAAAAGCAGTTTCGTACTAAATGGATTTACATGTTGAATGTGTTTGCAGTTTGTGGGGCTTGTTTAATATTATGTTTTTCTAATTCTCCTTTATTTAATCATTCGTAGAGTAAAATGGCTCTATCATTTGAAAGGCACAGTGTCAGTACAGTAGTAAAGTGTTGCCTCCTGCAAAAGTCTGGTGATGGTGAACATGATTAATTGCAGTCTCTGTTTCTACACCACACTGGTTTGGTTTGCATTTGGTCCTGCAGTACATCCTGAGCACTGAGTGTTCTCTATATTGCATCTGATTTGTGATTCATGCAAATAAAAAGTGCAAGATGTGTGTTGGTATCTGACGAACAACAGGTTTTCATTCAAGATAACATCCAAACAAACAATAGGAAACATTCCATCTTTTCAGGTTTTTTTTTTTTCTTCCTTATCTCTCTAAAGCCTGACATAAAATAATAGCCAGAACATTTTTTTAATTATTATTTTAAAACGGAACAGTTTGCACATCAGGCTTTAGAGGCTCTCATACTTGAGGAGGAAAAACATCTCAATAATGTATGGATAGTTAATCAAGTAAACCAAAGTTGCTTCAGTCTAGTAATGGTTAATCTTGAAATGATTACTAACAATATACAAGTTATTCTTTCTGTAATTTTATAATAATGAGTAAAGATTTCACAGCAAAAACACGCATAAACCACGAACTGAAGGGTGTTTACTTGCTGAAATGTATAAACTATCAATAAGACGACAGAAGGCATCATGTAGTAGATCGTGTATAACAGGTTTTTCAGCTAAGGTTTGATCATTTAGAGCCCTTAGAAATGTGTGAAAAAAATTCTACCAAACAGTTGAGAAGAAAGAAAAAATAACTAGAGAATAACTATATTTTCAACCCACAGACTCTAATGTGATTGTTACTATTAATAAAACATTGGCAATTGATCATTGCTGTGAAACATTATCTGCATGTCTTTGAATAGATTAAATCAACTAAATACTGAAACAAGTTTGGTGAGTTTTGAAAAAAGTCAGTCAGTCTCTGAAATTAATCTTCATGCCTTTGAAATATGACCATCTGACCCTTTTAATGACCAATTACATGCTATATTCTGACATTGTTGATGAAAATGGAATATTCTTGAAAACTGCAGCGACAACTAGTGACTTCTATGTTTAACACACAGTGCCCAAGTAGTAGGTAAGATTCCACAGAAATGTTGTGTATTTTCGCAGGCAAGTTTTAATTTAGCTAAAAATGCCTCACTTCTTTTTCTATTTGTATTTATGTGTTTGTTATATCCTGAATTATGGGGCTATACATGTCTGTACTAAGTTTATATTTCCCTTTCAGGAACCCATCTTTAAGGTGTTTGTGGAACTGTGATAAAGCATGATGGGTGCACTTGGGAACGGTCGACGTGGCAGCCGCTCTTCATCTTTGCTGTTGGTGGCTCTCATCTCCTGCATCCTCCTGCTTGGCTTCAACTATTGGGTCTCAAACTCAAGAAACGTCGAACTGCAGGTTTGACACTGTGTTTGGATATTGCCTTTGGCGAGTGGCGGTGTGAGTGGCTGCTTAACTTAATAGGTCTGTCTAGAAAGGAGCTTTGTTTAAACATTATAATTTAACATTTAATTTAATATTCAACAATAACATTAATTGATATTAAATGTAATATTCAACAATCATATTGATCTGCCTGCATTGACACCATTATATGAGAACTCAACTGAGCTGGACGATGACCTCATGGTTTTCTCCAGATTGCTATATATATAAATGAACTAAATGAATAACTTTTTTTACAACAAAAATGAAACATCACTGAACTTACTTAAGCTAGACTGTGATGCTATTTTCTTCTAGAAACAAACTTTGTTGCATTATTTTCCTGTTATTTCTATAAAGCTGCTTTGAAATAGTCTGTATTGTAAAAAGCGCTATATAAATAAATGTGACTTGACTTGACTTTGTGTTGTTCTCCAGAGCAAGATATTGGAGCTGGAGGACCGCATGAGGAAGCTGGCTGTAGAAAGCGACAGAGAGCAGCAGAAGGCCGAGGATGAGACGCGCAGACAGAACGAGCAGCTGGAGTTAATGGAGGAAACACACCAAAGACAGCAGGAAAGCGCTCTGAACACCTGGAAAAAAGAAAAAGTATGAAAACACTCGTCTTGCACTCACTGACAAGAGTTCAGGTGGAAACTCGGAGCTAGTAATCATCCAGTTACCTGTCGTGATTTAGGGAATGAATCATGTTTATTCAAATCATTTTACTCTATTGATTTGATTGGCAGTTCAGTAGGTTTTGATGCTGAGCAGGTAAGCTGTCCTGCCCTAATGCCCTACATCAGTGGTTCTCAGCCTTTTCAACTCAATGGCCCCCATATTGGCCATAACAATATTTAAAGGCCTCTTGACTTCTCCAGTGATTTTCTGGATAAGGATTAAGGGATATGTTTGCCATCATCCGGTGGACTTTTGACAGCTCTTTTGAAAACTACAGATAACATTTTTGGACAGTTTCCCTACCGTTTTGGCAAAAGGGTCACCACAGCCCACAGAGTCATGTAACACTGATTTAAAACAAAAATGTCACCTTTTTCTCCATAGACAGCCGAGTTTTATTTAAAGCCTGTCTTGTCAGCGGTGAATCACCCCTGTGTGGATGAGGATTTTTTTAAAATATGTTAGCTGTATTTTTTCTAGCGTAAATATAAAAAGGTATATTATAAAAATGCACATGGAGTTATGAGACTTTTTCCAAGTTAAGAAATAACACTTTTAAATTTGTGGCCTATTACACAAAGCCGTACAATGGGCTTCCAGGGTAACTTTGAATTTTGTTTGGGAAAACTCTAGTTTTTCAGGCTCAAAAAAATGGATTGGTTTTTAGCAGTGTTCGTCGTTTCTGCATGGTAACTTGAGCTACACGACTAACCTGCTCCTGAGAAGGTTTTATTCTGAGTAAGAAATAGCAAACTAAAATGCATTAGGCCTAATGCATTACACATAAGTATTATTTTACATTATTTTATTTTTAACTGTTAATATTTCACTTTTAATTTAAATTAATATAAATGTACATATAAACTTTAGAATATATAATGTTTTTGACATTTTCTTTCATGCTCTTTAAGCTATATAAATTATTAATTAAATAAATTCAGTTGATTCACTTGTGTTAGTACAGTCACATATTCTTCCAGCTGCCTTCTCGAACTTTTGTGGCAGCAGCAGTTTTTTTTCCTGCCTTGCAAATGTTTAGATTCATGATATTTTTCATAATGCTATCTTGGGGCGTTTTCACACCTGGCTCATTTGGAGCATTTGTTTCAGAACCTGGTGCGTTTTCTCCCTTAGTTCAGTTCGTTTAGGCATATATGAACACGGCAATCACGCTCAGATCCACACCAAAACAATCGCTCTGAGATCGCCTGAATAAGGTGGTCTTGGCACAATTGAAAACGAACTCTGTGGAGGTGAGAAAGCAATCCGACCCAACAGACCAATGAACCAAGCGGTATCATAATTCACAATGGCAAATGTGTTATTTAACAAGCAGCAGTGTCTGATTCTGTGAGTGAGCACATTAGTTATCGCAGTTGAAAACCAAAGTGCGTCACTTCATCTTAATATATATATATATATATACAGTGAGGAAAATAAGTATTTGAACACCCTGCTATTTTGCAAGTTCTCCCACTTAGAAATCATGGAGGGGTCTGAAATTGTCATCGTAGGTGCATGTCCACTGTGAGAGACATAATCTAAAAAAAAAATCCAGAAATCACAATGTATGATTTTTTAACTATTTATTTGTATGATACAGCTGCAAATAAGTATTTGAACACCTGAGAAAATCAATGTTAATATTTGGTACAGTAGCCTTTGTTTGCAATTACAGAGGTCAAACGTTTCCTGTAGTTTTTCACCAGGTTTACACACACTGCAGGAGGGATTTTGGCCCACTCCTCCACACAGATCTTCTCTAGATCAGTCAGGTTTCTGGGCTGTCGCTGAGAAACACGGAGTTTGAGCTCCCTCCAAAGATTCTCTATTGGGTTTAGGCCTGGAGACTGGCTAGGCCACGCCAGAACCTTGATATGCTTCTTACAGAGCCACTCCTTGGTTATCCTGGCTGTGTGCTTCAGGTCATTGTCATGTTGGAAGACCCAGCCTCGACCCATCTTCAATGCTCTAACTGAGGGAAGGAGGTTGTTCCCCAAAAAATCTCGCAATAAATGGCCCCGGTCATCCTCTCCTTAATACAGTGCAGTCGCCCTGTCCCATGTGCAGAAAAACACCCCCAAAGCATGATGCTACCACCCCCATGCTTCACAGTAGGGATGGTGTTCTTGGGATGGTACTCATCATTCTTCTTCCTCCAAACACGTTTAGTGGAATTATGACCAAAAAGTTATATTTTGGTCTCATCTGACCACATGATTTTCTCCCATGACTCCTCTGGATCATCCAAATGGTCATTGGCAAACTTAAGACGGGCCTTGACATGTGCTGGTTTAAGCAGGGGAACCTTCCGTGCCATGCATGATTTCAAACCATGACGTCTTAGTGTATTACCAACAGTAACCTTGGAAACGGTGGTCCCAGCTCTTTTCAGGTCATTGACCAGCTCCTCCCGTGTAGTTCTGGGCTGATTTCTCACCTTTCTTAGGATCATTGAGACCCCACGAGGTAAGATCTTGCATGGAGCCCCAGTCCGAGGGAGATTGACAGTCATGTTTAGCTTCTTCCATTTTCTAATGATTGCTCCAACAGTGGACCTTTTTTCACCAAGCTGCTTGGCAATTTCCCCGTAGCCCTTTCCAGCCTTGTGGAGGTGTACAATTTTGTCTCTAGTGTCTTTGGACAGCTCTTTGGTCTTGGCCATGTTAGTAGTTGGATTCTTGTGGACAGGTGTCTTTATGCAGCTAACGACCTCAAACAGGTGCATCTAATTTAGGATAATAAATGGAGTGGAGGTGGACATTTTAAAGGCAGACTAACAGGTCTTTGAGGGTCAGAATTCTAGCTGATAGACAGGTGTTCAAATACTTATTTGCAGCTGTATCATACAAATAAATAGTTAAAAAATCATATATTGTGATTTCTGGATTTTTTTTTTTGATTATGTCTCTCACAGTGAACATGCACCTACGATGACAATTTCAGACCCCTCCATGATTTCCAAGTGGGAGAACTTGCAAAATAGCAGGGTGTTCAAATACTTATTTTCCTCACTGTATATATATATATATATATATATCAGGGGCGTTTCCAAGGGAGGCAGTGCCTCCTCAAAAAATTGGATGAGAAAGTTGTCCATATTATAAAAATAAAACAACGCAAATATTATCTAATGTGACACTAAAAAGTGTATAAATCACTTGTTTTTCTAAAGTAACAATGTCCAACAGCGACACCAGCAGGTAAAGTTACAGCGAAACGCCATGTCCATTGGGTTAGGACAGACTCCCTAAAGCGTGCACTGGGTTAGGTGGGGGTAATTAAGAATGAATGGGGGAAAGTCACATGAGAGGAGGCAATGCCTCCACCGCGCTATGATTGGATATCGCTGGTTCGTGCGATAAATCCCGCCTCTTGTTTTCATGCAGGTTCACGAATCAGTCTGAATGAACAAAATGATGGCGTTTAATGGAAAGACTAATTAAACAACTCAGCCATTTAGATATCACTGCTTTATGTCATGTCAAAATCAAACTTGAAATGGACTGAAAACATGATGACTTGGAATTTTTTTGTGAGTAATCAGCTTGGTGAAATTAAAGGTACATCATCTGTAATTAGTGTTTACCGAGCTTGATAACTGATGAAAATAAGACAAAGAGAGAGAATATATATACCTGTCCTGTATATTACAAAAGTAATTGAAATTGCTTAACACAACATATGTTTCCCCTTCTCAGAAATCTGGTTGCAGCCGTTGATAGCTTCCTTCCCTATAACCACTGTTCCTTTAACTTTGAACTTGCAAACTATGCTTCCAGTGTTGTCTCCAGGAACATTTAGTGCCTTCGCTATCTTTTGGTATCCTGTTCCTTGTTTGTGAAGGGTGATGATGTCTTCTCTTAACTTTGTGGACCATTCTTTTAACTTACCCATATTTCTAACATGCAGTCAAACAAACCTAGCCAGTTCAGATATTTCATGTGTTCTAGCTCTAACTAAGCTCTAACTAATGCAGCCCTTGATTAGTTGCATCAGGTGTGCTTGAGACAACATCTGATTTGTGCTGTTGTGAGGGATTCTACTCAGGGACACTGAAGTCATTAAAAGTTGAATTTTCAGGTGAATTTGCAGAAACCACTTGAAACATTTGTTGTGTTGAGCTATTTCAATTACTTTTGTTTGATTTGTTCATTGCAAACAGCTGAAAGTCTCGACAGCGAACTTGTCAATCCATCTTAATGGATGACGTGGAGGAAACTCATAAGACAAATAAGAGTACAGTTTTACTCTCATGTTACTTACTTAGACTCATTTTGGTAAGTTTTGAAATGTTGCCTTGTGAAAGCCAACCAAAGCAGGAAGAAAATGCAACATTGTAAAAAATTAAGATCCTGTTTCGGAACAAAGCAAATTATCAAAATTTCTTGGAATGCCCCTAATCTTCAGCAGACAAGTGAATCATAGCGATTCGCCTGCGATAAGTGAATAAAACGGACAATTTTTAAATCATTTTACATCTTGAGGCCTCCTTTGAAATTTGTTCAGGCCTCCTAGTGGGTCCTGACCCCCTGGAACCACTGTTCTAGATGGGTTGCCCACTAGGTTTTAATGCACATAAATGCTCTTATTAGGTTTTGATGCCCAGGCCAGAAATGCTGTCTGTATATGCAGGTATGCTAGCAGCCTAGCATGTTCAAAATGGCGCTACCTTGACTAAGTGTTATTGATGCCCAGAAATGCTATCTATATAAACAGCTATGCAATTATACTCAAAATGACTCTGTATGTAGGCTGGTCACTAGGTTTTAATGGCGAAAATTGGATTTTGGATATGCTCAGTGTATGTTTTTAGGTCTAAAAGTTTTCTCTCTGTCATAGGAGAATCTGAAGATCAACATTTCCTCCAGTGCTAAAATGGTGCAAGACATGAAGAGTAAGTGTTTACCTCATATTTGTGCTACTGTATTTAACTCTGTAACGCATATCATCTTTCCTTCACATTTTTGTTATTAGACCGTATGAAGTCATTACTGCAGGATGCGAGCAAAATGCAGAGTGAGCTGAAGTCCTGTCAAATGAACATGGACACGCTCAGTAAGAAAGCCAGCAGTGAGATGTAGGTCCATTCTGAATGCTCTAATCTACAATCCCAAAGACATTATACTGCTTGATCAGTATGATAATGGCTGTATGTATTGTGCAGGTCTCAGTGCAACAAACAAATTGAGGCCATGAAAGAGGAATGCAATGGGAAAATGGCAGCTGCCAAACTGGAAAAGCAAAGGACGTCTGAAAAGGAAGCTCTACTGGTACGGCTATGAGAAAAAAAAAAAGGCCTTAAATAGTTCCTTTGTGATTCCTATTTATTTGCTGTCTCTTACCCCTTTTCCACTGACATAAACTGTCCTTCACAGAATGCTGATGGTTCCATGCCGAAAGTCTCTGTTTCAAAAGCCAAATCTGATGTTCCCGCCTCAAACCATTCAAATAAAAGTGTGGCAGAACCTCCAAACGGCAAACCAGATGGGAATTCACAGCCCAAAAATGATGCTGAGGTCCAAAACAATGAGTTAGCGGTGGAGAAAAATGAAGAAGGTGAGAATTGCCTGTTTGAGCATGGTTTGTAAATGGTCTCTATATATGGGTGAAGGCCCTCATTTAATGCATGTCCGATAACTTAAGAGTACTAGCTAGGTCTGTGACATTGGCCGTTTCTTTTTTTATAGTGGCTGGAATTAATTATAGCCTATTATTCACACAAATAATACACAATGCAGAAATTATGGCTGTAATGTGATTCTTGAACATAGAAAACAATAGAAATTATACAAAATTTTGAAACTAAGCCAAGTTTAAATATATTTCCCCACAAAGATAAATTCGCCATCATATATACCGTTCTGCGATTTGAGAGGAATGTGGGACAGGAGCAGGACAGAGTCTATCTCTAGTCTAAAATCTTCATTTCTTCTCCTGACGTTCCAAAGCAACTGACCTTGTAAAAGGTCTGAAGAGAACATTTTATCTTCCGCCGGTGCAAGGCATTTAGGATATAGTATATTTGATTTTGCACTGCCAGAAAAAAATTAATTACAGGCATGTGTGCAAAAAAAGGTCCGTCCTACAGCCAATATAGTAATTAAAAGTGAATGAAAGGAAGAAACGTTTATAATCCCTGCAAAAATGGGTGAGACGTGAGTGAAGATTTGGTAATTTTCCATTTTCAGTGGAATAACTGAAATCAGGTGACCTGATCGCAAAACAGATACAAAGCCGTCAAATGGCTTAAATTGATGGGCTCCTGTACCTCTCTCATTCCTCACGTATCCAAATGTTTGCGATGTAACATTTAATTGCTTACCTATTATTTCTTTTGTGAACAAAGCTTTGTGCTTCACTCGTGTTGTAATATTCATGTAAAACTGCATTCACATACAAACCACAGTGGTGTGGCGGTTGTCAGGTTGAACAGCTCGAAGCTTGAAGAAGCTTGAAGAAAACCTCTCCACAATAAACCACATGATTTTCATGCCGGTAGCACAATGAGTACCCGTATCGGCATGAAATGAATATTCACTCCATCTCTTCTCTAAACGCACATTATTGATCGGATTTCAAATGACTCAGATCCTCCGGTGAAACGACAGACATCTCTCTGATGGCGTATGCAGGACTTTTCCAATCATTTAATGTGCTTATATTCGCCCCTGCAAGCTTGTGTTCGTCCGCCTCTGTTTGTGAGTGCAATGCCCACATCTCAAAATCCAATCAACATCCGATGCCTAGAACCAAGTCCTCGTCTTTTATCTTTTCTTTTTCAATAGTCTGTTCGGATAAATACTTGGAATTACATCATAATATGGAAGAAAAGGTATACATCACAACTTTAATCTTTTCACTTACTGCAAACTCATAATAACATTGAAATTTGCTTCCCAAGCCTGCTGTGTAAGAATAAATCATTTTTATAATTATACTTTTTTTTTATTCATAACCATCTATTCAGATGTAGCAGGTGTTTAGGATAGAATTAGTAAAAAAAATTGATGTTTTCCTCCTTACACTCATTGTTTTAATTGGAATACCTCCCATTTGGTCAGACGGCTGCGTAATGTTTTGTCGCTCAACATTTTCTGTAAAGCTGCTTTGAAACAATGATTATGTTAACATGCACCCTCATATTAGGCAATATTGCGATTAAACTGTACTTCGTAAACACAATACTTCAATCAAATACCAATCAACCAACCATAATCGTAGTAAAATATATGGTGTATGCTGATTTTAAACGCTATAAACAGGCATGTAAACACTTTAAATGTGTATTGTGAAAAGCTAAATAAATTTGAAATATAGTCTGTCGTTTTTCATAAGAAAAATCATAAAAAACGTACGTTTTAGCGTTCCGTACTATCACTCTTATTAAATGTGCACCGTTAAAGCCCTTCACACCAACATCATTGTCCATTGGTGTCCATAGTTATTGTTCTTGGTGTGAATGGGCCTTTAAGTCTTGTCAGTTTTTTTTTAAGAAATACTCTATTCTCTGTTCCTCCAGCATGTCAAGTCACATTTATTTATATAGTGCTTTTTACAATACAGATTGTTTCAAAGCAGCTTTACAGAGATAACTTGTTTAACAACATTCTGTCTGCTCCTCTAAGATGCTGTGATTTTGCAAGACTTACCCACCCCCACCTCCAAACGGACCAATAAGAGTGAGACTCTTAACAGACCAGCCAATGAAGAAGTTCCAGGAGCAGTGGTGGACATTAAAGGACAGGCTTCAAAGGCCATAGGTGGGGTAACAGAGAGAATCCAGCCATTAAAGCACAACACACACACACACACACACACATTACTAATTTTATCTGTCATCATGCAGATACTGTGCTGGATGAAGCAGGGATTTTAGAGCCAAAGGAAAATGACATTGGGATTGGAGACGAGGAGGAGGATGATGTCAAAATTGGGTACAGGAAAGAGGAAGATGCAGCAAATGGGAAGGAAGACGCCGTTATGTACGACAATGAGGGCGAGATAGAAAAACAGCTCTCTAAAATTAAAGGTGGGTCTTCAACATCATGATCATCATACAAGTAGACTTTTTTTTCCATTTTAAAATGACTATATAAAGATGTTAGGAAATTTCAAGTGTAACACTTTTTTTGGTAGCTTTTACAAACTGAGGGATGACGTATTATATGTGGTAATTGACAGCAAGTCGATTGATAAAGTTGTGAATAATAATCATCATTATATGTCAAAAGTACTTTTGTCCCATGCAATAAGATTACGAATAATTTTCTTGTTTCCACAGATGAAAATCAAGGTGCAGGTCTAGATCTAGAGGATGATGTGGCTAATTATAATGGTGATGATGACAACCAACCGGAGTCTGAGGACGATAAGCAGGCGGAGCTCGCAGCGATGTAACAAACATGCTCCTGATCACGACGAGTCTGCTGACAGCAACATTTTCTTCAGCTGAAGACTGTCACAAACCCTTATTAGTGTCCTCCCAACTGCTCGGCAGACGTTTAAAAGGTGGGAGAGGAAACCTGCTGTAAAGACTCATTTGTGCTGGTGAATTCTGCACTACTGTGTAATGAAGGATATGAGTTTATGTCATTAACAAACTATCTCATATGTCTTACCAGGACAGGCATGAAGAAGACATTCTTTTGCTAGTACTGATTTTAGTTTAAACTTGAATGTAACTACTTATGACAACAAGCCTTTCAATTAATGCATCATGGTGAATTTTCCCTACGTCAAACCTCTTATTAAATGTAAGATGCTTTGCTCTTGTACAAAAACAACTGCTGATTTGTTACAAAAACGGCTTTATCTTGTCTTTATGTTCCGTTTTGAGGAAACTGGATGTCAACATTTTAGCTACTGAAAACACAGGAATATTAGATGTTCAGACTAAAAGACACGTTCCTCTTCACTCATTTAATAACAGTGCAATCCAGGCTTTTATTTGCTGTAAAAGTATATTTTTATGTTGATTTAATAATTTTTTTACATTTTCATGTTGGGAACTGGAATATGTTTTTAAAAAATATGGGTTTCTTACTGAATTTCTGATCTCATAATAAAAATTATTTTGTTGCGCTACTCTACTTATTGTGTGCATTTAATGGGTTAACCATGTAGATGAGCAATGACTGCGGCATTTTATAATGGAATGAGTACTGCATGGTACATGCTGCATTGTCACAGGACCTCACTATGTCGCATATTAATTTAGCAAGTAACATCCAGTTATCACAGTAGTACTCCATTGCACTTTTGTGTAAAAATGTCAACTTTGGCACTATCAAATAGTTCAAGAAGATGTTAAAATTCGTAGTTAATTTCTGTCTTTTTCATCACACTGGAAATAGAAGAATGTATCCACATTGTTGGATATATTATCTATTTAGTATGCTCTGTGGTGTGCTGCACATTTTGCCAATGCAGTAGGACAGGTCATGGAGGTATTCCTTGCGTACTGATAATTTATTATACTGAGCACAGTGTATATTCTGCTAAATAATAGTATGCCATTCTGAACGTAGCCTGTGTAGTGTGCTCTCCTTTAGGAACCTAGATGCTAGTTAATGAACATCTCATAACAATATTTCATGCTCTATGTCTATAATACATAACATAACATTTTAAGGACCTATCAGCCTGTGTCTTCTGGAGTTTCATGACAAAACTTTGTATTAATGTGAGTGGCAGCAATGCTGATGCAATAAGCACATTAACTTTTTCCCTGCCATTGATGAAAATTTCCATAATTTATAGCTGCGTTTCTACCAAAATTACCCGGAACAGTTTGTCCCAGACCTGTTGCTACCTGCTCCATCGCGGTCTAAAGTTTCGTGAAAATTAGGCAAATTTGTCCGGTGACATAGGACTGCGCGCAACTTTCCAGTTCCTACTGGATTTCATTCTCCACATATAAGCGTAATGAAGCCTGAACCTTGTTGTCGGTCCATCGGACGTATTTTGTTGACAACAACTCCATTGTTGATTCGAATAGCAAACAACTCTTACTTAACGCACCGTAATAAACTTGTAAAAATAGTGGTTCTAATAAACTTGTAAAAGTAGTGGTTGAAATAAAATGCTGCGTGGAGTCAACCAATCAAAATGTTGCGTTAACTCAACCAATCAGCATGTTCAGCACCCAAGTCCCATCCCCGAAAGTTCCTGAACTTTGAAAAAGTACTACCTCGCGAGCAGGGACTTTCTAGGGGGGAAATTTTGACCCGGAACTTCATTTAGACCCTGGTTCTTGCGGAGGAAACACACAGAGTACTACCCCAAAGTCCCTAGTTTCTGGGGAAAGTTCCTGTGGGGGAAATGCGGTTTATGAGACATCGCTTTCCCCTCATTGGTGGAAATTTCCAGCTTTCCATAGGGGGCTCTATGACACATCTTTTGAATGTATGCTGAATCTCCTGATCAAAATACATGTGAAGAAGAAGCAGAATTATCAACCTGATGCTAAAAAGCTGTGGCCATGTAGACTAGAATGTGGAAAGCACATGGCCGTCATCCAAATGCTCCAGTAAAATGGACAGAATAATTGACACAAGCTAATTCATCGGTTCCTCGTTTTCATGTCCTGCACCAGATAACATACTCTTTTCTCTTATGGGCATAGAGGTGTCTAATAGAAAGAGCCTGTTCCTATGTGCTCGCTGTGGTAACACATCTGATGCCGGCAGTCTCCGCTGAGCAGCCAGACATGCAGATTCCACAACTACAGATTGTGCCGTCCGCTTGAGAGAGAAGATCCCTCCTCAGCGGGATAGTCCAGGGAGGTGCTGTCAACAGCTCCACTAACTCCAGGAACCATGGCTCATTGAGGCACTCCTGGAGGGGATTGGGTCAGGGATAAGAATAGTGGGCATTGAGTGTTTCCTGCCGAGGCAAATAAATCCACTTCTGCTTCCTCGACATGTTGTATATCATATTGACAGTATGAGGGTGCAGCCACCATTCTCCAAGGACTACAGTCTCCCTTAATAACAGGTCTGCGCCGCAGTTCACATGGCCAGGAACAAGCAAAAGTGACTTGTAGGGCTCCATGTGGCTCCATGCAAGCCTCTGTAGGGGCCATCTTTGTGATTTATGTCTGCCAGCACTGGCATGTTGTCTGCATGATTGAGAATGTGGCGGTGATGAACCTTTGGGGGGAAGAACTTGTCCCATTGCCACATTCTAAAGACTTCCACCAATCCGCTGATGTTCCGCCGGTTTAAAAGGCCCATTGACAAGGATTGAGGAGATCAGCGCCAGATCTCAGTCAACATCCATGCCTTGAGCTGTCTGTGTCTATGTTTTGTAACGTCATTTACACCTCTTCAGGCAGGGTAGGCAGGATTTTTCTAAAAAACTTTTTCCCAAATATGTTTAAACTGTCTTTATATACCAATACATAATTAAAATGTAAGTACTCTGAAAAAGAGAGTATAAAAATCGAGTGTCTGTAGTCCTCGCAGGACTGCAATAAACACAGCTACTGATTCCACCCCCTCCCTTCTGGGCTCCTTCCAAAGCCACGCCCCCAAAACACATGAACGCGCGATGCCTCAGCTGGAGGTTGCCAGCGCCGAGCGGAGAGGAGCGCAGTGCATGTAGTGACATCATGTCAGAATTACATGTAATAAAATACCTACCTTTATCATTATGAATATAAACAACTAACATGGCTGTTAGTACTCACTATCAAGCTAGCATATCGATACTGGTAAAGTTTAAAATATATTGAGTTTGATTCGGTAAGCAGCTAGTAACATAAGGCAAAGCTAAAAACAGGTTGCATTGATACACGGTTTCCCATTACCATCAGTTACACTGTGATGAAGGTGAATTTCGTGTAAGATTCATAACATATACGGTGTTTTGCATGTAAGAGCTTCCACGATGAAACTTAAGCACTGTTGGCTCTGATGAGGATTAACGTTACACTCAGGTGACAAGTAGCCTACCTTTCTACCTTTCTAGTTCCTTTTTTTGCCTTGTTTGCCTTCGCTGACTGTATATGCAGGTACTGGGAATTTTGACTGCTCTTTCTCTGCCATAATTCTCTGTGATTCTTCCTAGCTTCCGTGCCTCTCTCCGTGCCTCTTCCCCTCCTCGAGTCAAACTGGTGCACGCATGTGGGCAGATCCTGTAGTAGCGGGGGTGGTAGCCATGGTAGCGAGGGAGAGTGACAGTCGCCCAGCCAATCATTTCATTCGTTCCGAATGGAAATAAGTAGCTGTTTATTGCAGTCCTGCGAGGACTACAGACACTCGATTTTTATACTCTCTTTTTCAGAGTACTTACATTTTAATTATGTATTGGTATATAAAGTCAGTTTAAACAAATTTGGGAAAAAAGTTTTGTAGAAAAATCCTGCCTACCCTGCCTTTAACTCTGTCTTCCTGGCTGTTTCAGCTACTCGCACACATGGAAACAGTTGTATCTCATGTAAATGTTGCGCAATCATCCCGTTTACATCTTTAAGCACGTAACATTTGGTGGTGGCAGCGGTGGGATATTCCTTTAAAGGGATATCTTATTTTCTTGGGATGAGTCTTGTGAGGTATGCTTTTGCTTGTGTGCTGGTGGAACAACCATGAAAGGTGTATTGCTTGTATGAAAAGCAGTGAGTGCAGGTTCCGTATGAAAGGGTATATATTGGAGTTTAGTGTTTGTCGTGTTAAGTTTAATTAGCATGGCTGATTTTGATCTGGTTAGTTTTGCGAGTGCACCGACTGTCGAACAACTGGATAAGTGCAGGAAGGATGATTTATTGAGTTTCCACATTAAAGTTTCTGACAGCAACTTAAGCGAGAAAATAAAACAATTATAGTACAGGAGTTGGGGAAGTTAGGTGTGTTAAACTGTCTGATCGATCTGAGCGGGATCCTCTTGGTTCTGAAGCGTGCCCTTCTTGGACTGGTGAGGAGGATGCGAGAGAGACTGATGAGGCGGAGGGTTCCGAAGCCAAAGCAGTTTTGCCGCCCTTCGAACCTTTTTCTCCAACCTTGACTGGGTCTGGAGGTGAGTTGAGTTGATTATGTTAGAAGAATTTAAAAGCTGTATTCCTGATCGTATTGTTGTCTACCTAAATGAACAGAAGGTGACATCATTGTCTCAGGCTTCTGTTTGTGCTAATGAGCCTTTCGTGATGGAAGGATTTGTGTCTGTAAGTGACCAGCCAATGGATCAGGTCAAAGTGACCATGTTGCGTGATATGGGGGCTATGCAGTAGTTTATAGTGGCAGCTACATTGCCGTTCTCTGAATGTACTTTTTGTGGTAGATTGTGGATTCTGAACCCTTCTTGTTAGTACGCAGCCTTGAAATGAGCACTATGACGGTTCCTTAGCATCAAATTGATTTGAAGTCAGATTTGTTTTCAGGACTTGTGAAGGTGTGTGACAACCTACCAGTGCCTGGAGTGAACTTCATTCTTGGTAATGATATAGCTGGTGGTATAATTTTGCCGCTGCTAGAAGTTTGTGATAAACCGGTTTAGTCTGATCACACTGATGAATTGTTCGAGAGATTTCCTGAGGTCTTTTGTGTTTGTGCTGTGACGCGATCACAAGCTCGTAAATTCGCTGATGCAGATGATTTGTCCTTCACTTTCATGGCACCTACGTTTGTGAATGAGGCTCTGGTGGCTGAGAAAATGAAGAAAACCCTGCGAAAGTGTATTTCCTCTGTCGTTCCTGTTTTAGTTTTTTTTGGGGGGGGGCGGGGGGGGGAGTGTTACGTTCAACATGTGTTTGTGTATTTTTCGTACACACGTTCCATGTGTGCTTTTGTTTCTATATGTTACTCTTAGGTTGTGATCATTGGCTGTCCATCAGATACGTGACGTCACAACGTCACACATCAGAACGTCTCGGTTACGGATGTAACCCTCGTTCCCTGAGTGGGAACGGAGACGTTACGTCGGATGACGACGATTGGGGTTTCGCTTAGAAGCCTATCACCTTCGAGTATATAAAACGAGCCAATGGCAATGAAATGCCATGGGTCTGCGGAATTTGCATAGCGTAACTCCGCCCGCCGCAGGGGGTATATAAGGAAGTACGCTGCACAATGCAGACATGCCTTCGCTGAGGAGCCGAGACTGGCCCCAGGCGTTTTTCAGCGGTACAGCGGAAGTGGCAGGAAGACGTAACGTCTCCGTTCCCACTCAGGGAACGAGGGTTACATCCGTAACCGAGACGTTCCCTTTCGTGGTCACTCCGAGTTACGTCGGATGGCGACGATTGGGGTTCCAGTCTAATCACGCCACCTCGGCTGTCTTCCAGTGCCCTGCGTAAGTCTGAGCTCCCTGTTGTGAGACTAGCACGAACGAAGGAGTCCTACTTAACACAGGGATACCAAGGTACACTGGGAAGCATATCTCCAGAGAGAAATATGCAATCATGCCCAGCCATGATGGGGGGGACTTAGAATACACATATGACCCAGAGGGATGCATATGGAGAATCACTGGGGTGTCCAGCCGCAGGTGGAATTTTAAACCCCAGGGGTGGCAAGGTGGCTTGCCAAGGGAAAGACACACGCTCACAAGGAGACTTACAGTGGAATACACATGTGGGGGTCGCCCAGAGGGGGAACCATGCACATGGAGGCACCTAGTCAAGCGCAAAAGCTGCGTTATGGCAGATTGGCATAACTCAGGCGTTGACGTCACCAGTGCTGGAGGAACTCAGAGCTTATCAGACTCACCTGAGAGAATATCGCACGTATCCCGTCCGTGGAGAGGAATGGCGAGCAAGCGAAGACACCTGAGCAGAATCTAGCACCGGCTGGTTGAAGCGAGTACATGAGAAGAAACTGGCTCTACGCGGAGATTATAGAATCTCGCGAATGTGTTGGGTGTCGCCCAGCCTGCAGCTCTACAAATGTCTGTTAGCGAGGCGCCATGCGCTAGAGCCCAAGAGGAAGCCACACTACGTGTGGAGTGGGCTTTCACACCAAGGGGGCACGGGCGACCTTGCTGCTGGTATGCCAAAGCAATGGTATCCACTATCCAGTGAGATAACCTTTGCTTTGAGAGAGCCTTTCCCTTCAGCTTCCCACCATGACAGACAAAGAGCTGGTCTGAGGTCCTGAAACACCGCGTTCTGTCTACGTAAGCACGGAGGGCGCGTACTGGACAGAGCAGTGCCAAGGCTGGGTCTGCCTCCTCCAAGGGCAGCGCTTGCAGGTTCACCACCTGGTCTCGAAAGGGGGTGGTAGGAACCTTGGGCATATATCCAAGCCGGGGTCTCAGGATCACGTGAGAGTCAGCCGGCCCGAATTCCAGGCACGCTTCGTCAACCGAAAATGCCTGCAGGTCCCCTACCCTCTTGATGGAGGCCAATGCAACCAGGAGCGCTGTCTTCATTGACAGGACTACTTAAGCTCCACTGATTGCAAAGGCTCAAATGGAGCACTCTGCAGGGCAGTTAGAACCACTGAGAGGTCCCAAGAGGGAACGAGGGGAGGACGAGGAGGATTTAGTCTCCTCGCTCCCCTCAGGAACCTGACGATCAGGTCGTGCTTTCCCAGAGACTTACCATCAACTGCTTCGTGATGTGCGGCAATGGCGGCAACATACACTTTCAGGGTGGAGGGAGACAGCCTTCGCTCCAACCCTTCTTGCAGGAAGGAAAGCACGACACTGATCGGGCATTTCGTGGGTTCTTGATGTTTAGAAGAACACCAGTTGACGAAGAGGTTCCACTTCAACGCATAGGCATGTCTCGTGGACGATGCTCTAGCGGAAGTGATGGTAGCCACCACCGCAGGTGGTAGGGTACTCAAACCTGCCTCGTCCCGTCCAGGAGCCACACGTGGAGGTTCCAAAGATCGGGACGAGGGTGCCATAAGGTGCCCCGTCCCTGAGAAAGGAGGTCCTTCCTCAGAGGAATTGGCCAGGGAGGTGCTGTCGCGAGGAGTACTAGTTCGGAGAACCAGGTCCGGTTGGGCCAATACGGGGCAACCAAAATGACCTGCTCCTCGTCCTCCCTGATCTTGCGCAAGGTCTGCGCAAGAAGGCTCACTGGGGGAAACGCATACTTGCGTAGGCCCCGCGGCCAGCTGTGCGCCAGTGCATCCGTGCCGAGCGTGCCCTCGGTCAGGGAATAAAACAGGTCGCAATGGGACGAGTCGTGGGAGGCAAACAGGTCTACCTGTGCGTCGTCGAACTGATCCCAAATCAGCTGAACCGTCCGGGGATGGAGTCGCCATTCTCCAGCGAGAGGCCGAACTCGAGACAGCTCGTCGGCCGCCTGGTTCAGGTGTCCCGGGATATAAATGGCTCGAAGCGACCTCAGATGCTTCTGACTCCATATGAGGAGGTGGCGAGCGAGTTGCGACATACGGCGGGAGCGTAGACCACCTTGATGGTTGATGTACGCTACTGTTGCGGTATTGTCTGATCGGACTAGTACGTGCTGACCCCTGAGCAGCGCATGGAAGCGGTGCAGGGCGAGACGTACAGCCAGCAACTCGAGGCAATTGACATGCCAAAGGCGCTGGGGTCCTGTCCAGGAGCCCGCGGCAGCATGACCATTGCACATGGCGCCCCAGCCCGTGTTGGAGGCATCTGTTGATACAACAACATGCCGGGAAACTCGTTCTAAGGGCACTCCGGCCCGTAGAAAACTGAGGTTCGCCCACGGGGTGAAGGTCTGACGGCAGGCTGGAGTCACTGGGACTTGGAGCGTGCCGTGTTGCCATGCCCACCTCGGGACTCGATCGCGAAGCCAAAGCTGAAGCGGTCTCATATGAAGCAATCCCAGCGGCGTTACTGCGGCTGCGGATGCCATATGCCCCAGGAGCCTCTGAAAAAGTTTCAGTGGAACCGCACTCTTGCCCTCGAACTGACGAAGACAAGTCAGCAGTGACTGCGCGCGCTCGCTCGTAAGCTGCGCGCACATGGCGACCGAGTCGATCTCCATACCGAGAAAAGAGATCCTCTGCACGGGGCAGAGTTTGCTCTTCTCCCAGTTGACCCGAAGGCCCAGACGGACTAGGTGCCGGAGCACTAGGTCCCTGTGTTCGCAAACCTGGTCTCGAGAGTGAGCTAGGATCAGCCAGTCGTCGAGATAGTTCAGGATGCGAACCCCGTGTTCTCGGAGGGGAACAAGGGCTGCCTCGACGACCTTCGTAAAGACGCGAGGAGACAGGGCTAGCCCGAAAGGGAGAACCGCGTACTGGTATGCCTGCCCCTCGAAAGCAAACCGTAGAAACGGTCTGTGTCGAGGTAAAATGGAGACATGGAAGTAGGCGTCCTTCAGGTCGATCGCTGCAAACCAATCCTGCGGCCGCACACACTGGAGGATGTGTTTGGCCGTGAGCATCTTGAATGGCAGCCTGTGAAGGGAGCGGTTCAAGACGCGCAGGTCGAGGATTGGCCGTAACCCACCGGACTTCTTGGGTACAATGAAGTAAGGGCTGTAGAAGCCGGACTTCATTTCGGCTGGAGGGACAATCTCGATCGCACCCTTCGCCAGCAGGGTGGCGACCTCCGCTCTCATGACAGGGGCATTGCCACCGACCATAGTGAAGCGGATTCCCCTGAAGCGGGGAGGAGATCTCGCGAACTGAATCGCGTAGCCGAGCCTGATGGTTCTCGCGACCCAGCGGGACAGTCTGGGAAGCTCTAGCCAGGCCTCCAGAAAGTGCACCAGCGGGGACATACGAACCACAGACGTACCGTCGGTGGGGCAGCGAGGCGGAATGACCGGCACCGGCGAGGGTGGCATAGCGGCCCTGTGCGGGGGCACGGTCATTAACCGCGTCCTGCCAGAGGAGGCCAGGGGAGGGCGCGCGTCCCACGGGGGCGTGCTCTGGCAGGGGTCTGGCGACAGAGGGGGATGAGAGGAGCGTGGCCCGTGGGCGGCGCGTGCTGTCATCCCACACCTCTGGGACAGAGGAGGGCGGCAGTGGCGGGACCCGAGGGTGGCGCGCACTGCGGCCCTCGGACTCTGTCGGCTCAGGATTGGGGAATTCAATTCTGTCTTCAACCACATCAAAGTACTGCTCGTCGTTGGACGAGCAGCGGGGAGTGGAGAACAAAAGATTCTCCCCCGGCCCTCCACCGGGGGAAGGAGTGGCCCTGCTACCAGCTCCTGGGACAGAATTGAAGCCAACCCTGAGCAGCCCGTCTCGGGAGCGCCGCTCGGCCTGGCGTTTAGCGGGCGGCGGGGCTAGAGAGGGCTGTGGCGCCTGCCTGCGGCTCTCTCCACAACGCGGCCCGGGTGAAGGTTGCTGCTGGGGCCGTGCGGGAGGGGCGGCCGCGGGAGGGCGCCCTCGGCGGCGAGCAGGCTGAGGATTCTGTGCCGACAGCTGAGCAGCGGAGCGTCGGGGCAGAATGTACTTGATAGCCTCAGTCTGCTTCTGGGCGGTCGAGAACTGTTGGGCAAAATCCTCGACCGCACCGCCGAAAAGGCCGGCCTGGGATATGGGAGCATCAAGCAGACGAGTCCGCTCGGGCTCACACATATCAGCCAGGTTCAGCCAGAGATGTCTCTCCTGGACCACAGCTGTGGACATCACCAAACCCAGGGAGCGCGCGGTCACCTTCGTCGCTCGGAGAGCGAGGTCGGTGGCGGCGCGCAGCTCATCAACGAGCCCTGGGTCTGTCCTGCCCTCGTGCATGTCACGAAGCATCTGGGCCTGGTAGACCTGCAGAATGGCCATGGCATGCAAAGAGACAGCTGCCTGTCCCGCCGCACTGTAAGACTTCGCCACGAGAGTGGACGAGAATCCACAGGCTTTGGACGGGTGCTTAGGATCACCACGTGATGAAGCGCCTGCCGGACACAGCTGCATCGCGACAGAACGTTCAACCGTGGGAATCCCAGTGTACCCACAAGCATCAGCTCTATCGAGGGGAGGAAAGGCGGAGAAAGCCGACGAACGATCGCGGGAAGACATGGGAGCCTTCCAGGACCGCGTGACTTCCTCATGCACTTCCGGGAAGAATGGTATTGGGGTTGGGCGGCGACGAATGTCAGCGGCCGCTCCCAAAAACCAATCATCCAGCCGCGAGCGCACTGGATCGAGCCCAATGGCCGCGGCTGCCCGGGAAAGCATGGCAGTCAACTCGGGATCAGACTCGGGCAATGCTGGCACGCCCGAGGGCGGCAACACAGCTGAATCCTCACTTCCCGAGGACTCATGCCCACCTTGTGATGCAGTGATCGACATTGCATCCTCCTGTGGAACGCGAAACGAAACGCGCGGGGCCTCCGTAGAGGGACCGGCGGTTTCGGTTTGCACGCTCGCGGGTACCAATGCTGAAGAGGGGTGTGTGGACCGTGGACGTATCGGCGGTTTGTCCCACACAGATACCCTCAGGTCACCCTGGCCACCAGCCGAAGTACAGCCTCTCGGGGAGACCGTAGATCGGGGTGTGGATGAGGGGACTCTCGCTCTGATGAGCTCATTGAGTCTCGACCGCAGCATGGAGATGGTCATGTTCCCGCAATGAGAACATGAATCATCCACAAACGCTGCTTCAGCGTGATCAACGCCCAAACACGCTAAGCAGAGATTGTGCCCATCAGGAGAAAATACATCGCGACCACAACCAGAAGTGCACGGGCGAGACATCTTTAAAAAGACGTGCCACATGCAATGCTCTTTTTGTGAGAGGAAAACTCCGCGGATGTTGAAGCGAACAGGGAGAAATCACACTAACTGTCAGATCACTGACAAGATCAGCAGGGAAGTGTGCACTCGCTGAAATCGCCGTCACACCAACACCGGAGAGCTCGCTCGTCTCGAAGGTAAGAGAAGACTAACTCAGAATCTTTGGCTTGCAGGAGTGGAGAAGTTCTCGGCTCCGAAGCGAAAGCATGTCTGCATTGTGCAGCGTACTTCCTTATATACCCCCTGCGGCGGGCGGAGTTACGCTATGCAAATTCCGCAGACCCATGGCATTTCATTGCCATTGGCTCGTTTTATATACTCGAAGGTGATAGGCTTCTAAGCGAAACCCCAATCGTCGTCATCCGACGTAACTCGGAGTGACCACGAAAGGGAACTGATGTTCCACCAATCCGCTGATGTTCCGCAGAGGAGTGAGGAGATCAGCTCCAGATCTCAGTCAACACCCATGCCTTGAGCTATCTGTCGAACCATGATCACGTTAATGCTTATGTTGTGGTTTTGAGATTAGTGGTTTTCAACAGTAACTCTTGTCTTTCTGGCTGTTTCTGCTACTCGCACACATGGCAACAGTTGTATCTCACATAAATTTTGCGCAATAACCCCGTTTACATCTTTAAGCACGTAACATGAGATATCAAGAGAATTGGGCATTTCCAATTAATGTACTAAATAATTATTAGGGCCAAGCGAGGAAGGTGCGTAGGCACCTATTTTAATCGTTAGTGTTCTTATTATTCTTCCGCTTCTTCTTCTTGTTCCAGGGGGCTTGGGAATCTAGCGTGTTAGGGGCTCCGCTATAACCCCCAGTGCTGGCTTGCGTCGATAGACACTGATATGGTATATAAATGATAGCATCAGCTATCTGGGCATTTCCAATTAATGGCCAAGCATGGAAGGTACGTAGGCACCTATTGTAATTGTTAGTGTTCTTATTATTCTTCCGCTTCCTCCTCTTCTTCTTCCGCTCTTGAGTCCATAGCAGCTCATAGCACCGCTTGCGGGAAAGTAATGAAATTTGGCACATAAATAGAGGACAGTCTGAACATTAACCACAGTGATTTTGGAGTCTCTAAATCAATCCGTCTAGCACCACAAAACTGTACAAATGTTCATTTACTTTTTATGCTAATAACCTTTGAACTGTAAGGGCTAGAAACAAATTAGGGGCCAAGCACTGAAAGTTCTTCTGCTCTGGAGGTCTATGGCAGCCCATAGACCCGCTTGCGGGAAACTTATGACATTTGGCACACTGATAGAGGACAGTCTGATCTGTCAACATAGCAAATTTGGAGTCTCCAAATCAGTCCCTCTAGCGCCACCAACTGTCCAAATTTGCACTCATGTTTATGCGAATAACTTTTGAACCATAAGGGCTACAAACTAAATTTCCTCTGATTCCATTCCTTTGAGAATTTTTCCGCCATTTTGAATTTTCTGAATATTTCGAACTCGTCCTAGAAGGTTGCTCCGATTTTCGGTACTGAAAGTACTCAAAATGTTTCAGGGCAGCGACACCTTTCGATCAAAAGTTATAATGAAATTTATACCGTAATTTATACTGTTTGGTGACATATTGACACCAAACTTTGTATGTGTCATTGTCACCTCACTCTGACAACATCACATCAATTTTGTAATTGCGCCACCTATTGGTCGAAAGTGATAATCCATTAAATCATATTTTTAATTACTGGTTATATGATTTTTTTGCCTAAAATCCTCTTTAAATGTCTTTAATTGCTAATTTTTGCAGTTGGTCTGACACTCCCAGCCATGTTGGCATGTCTTATCGTCTTCTTTGCGCTTGGCCCTGATAATTGCTGCTTGAATTGCTGATTCCTTGGCTCAAGACGATTCAATTCCTTAATGACATTTTTCCGCCATTTTGAATTTTCAGAAAAACCTACTTTTACTAACTCCTTTTGGTTGTTGCTCCAATTTCCACGAAAATGGATTTAGATCATCTTCAGATCTTGCTGACAAAAAATGAAGGAATTCAAGTTTATCCGTCAAAGCAAAATAATAATGTATTTTAGGCTACATCTCTGTAATGCTTTAGCTGATTCTGACCAAACTGGCTGTTTTATGACTACCATGACCTGAGGGTATCTGCACAGTTTCAGCGTAGTGCCACCTAGTGGTCAGGAAATATGGAAAATAAATGTTTTTGCTTTTAACTTTTGAACGGTTTGACCAAAACTGGTCTCTTTAGATTTGGTGCAGCATGCCGGGTCGAAAAATAACCAATTTTTCCATATTGGTCATTTTGGACATCGGCCATTTTGATTTTTGTTATAAAATGCTATATTTTAAATGAACACATTGGCATATCATTTCGAAACTCTGTACGTGTCATCTGCACCATGCCCTGAAGGAACTTCAAAAAGTTTAGAGACAACGTCAAAAGTTATAATGAAAATTCCAAGAATGCTAATAACTTTTGTTTAAATTAGCCTATTGTAAAGAAACTAAATAGTCTAAATAGATTCCTTGGGTCATGCCAAAAACATAGATTCCAATTTTGCCATAGTCGGCCGAACTTCCTGTTTGCCATTGTGATTTTCTTTAAAAGCCTACTTTTTCTAACTCCTCCTGGACCTAGACCGTTGATCCGATTTTCACCAAAATCAAATCGTATCATCTTCAGATCATGCCGGCAAAAATGTTGGGATTTTGTGTCGTTAGACAAAATCATTTTCGTATACCGCATCAACAAATTTGATGGCATGATGCCAAAATGACTCTGAGGCTGGATCTCTGCAATGCTTTGGCAAATTGACAAACAAACTTTGTATGTGTCATTGTCACCTTTCTCTGACCACATCAGTTTTGTAACAAGCGCCACCTATTGGTCAAAAGTGACAAACCATTAAATCATATTACTCGTGACTGTATTTATGATTTTTCAGCCATTTTGCCTAAAATCATCTTAATATCTTTAATTGCTCATTGTTTCATTGGTCAGTTGCTATATTATTATTATTATTATTATCATTAGGCTACTTTTATTAATAAATTAATATTGCGATTCATTTGCCCCACAATAATTTCGTAGTGCATCACTGCATAACCAACACACTGCAAGGATAATAAAAGATAAGTTAGATTAGCTTACTTCTCGTTTAAAAAAACAACTTGTTTAATGAAGATTTTTTATTTATTTTTTAATTCACAACGAATGGGCCACAAGAGAAATTTTAAGAAAATAAATTAAGACAATTATCTACCTTCATCTGCACAACATGTTGAAGTAGATTTAGCTCTCATCATCTCTGATGAGAATATGCGTTTTTAATGCAGTGTCAAATGCAGTTTTTCCTTTCACTTTCTGTAGTAAATAATTTAATTCTTCACCGATATGACTCTAATGCAAAGTTTGCACATTACTCGTGCGATATCCACTGGCTCGCCTTCATGGTTTAAAACGGAAATTTAAAACGGTGCGCGCCATTTCCCGTGATAATAAAATTCAGTAAATTATTAAATAAATGAGTGAATAAACAAGTAGGCTCAATTAATCTAGCCCACACACTCCAGTTCAGTTGATGGTTGTAATGCACAAAAAGCTGGTCTGCAACGACCAATAAACTGAAATGAATAAGAAGAATTTGATTTAACTAAGAGAAATCAAAGACTATGCGACTATGGCTGTGCAATATGTTCAAAATGTCATGTCCTAAAAGTCAGATAAGCAGTATGTACCTACGACCTGTAACGCAACTGGCTTACACCGACAGAGAAGCTAATGTTAGCATTGGGCTAATACTAGCTACAAAAGTAGCTACGTTGCCTAACGTAACATATGTCATGGAAATAACAAATCCCCCCTTTAGCAAAACAAATAATTACCTGTCCAGCAGAAAGACCGCAACCTCGGCATCGCTTTTCAGGCCCTTCAGCTCCCTCAGTTGTCTCCACCGTTCAAATGCTGCACCGATGTTGACGCGAGTTTGTCCTCTGGCTTTATCCAGTGCCTGTTTTGTTGCAGCCTTTTCTGCCTCCGATTTTCTTTTTTTAGGCTTTTTATCAGGGCGAGCAGTTACCAGCAAAGCTGGCATTGGTAGTTTTTGCTGCATTTTCTCTTCCATTGTGCCGCAAACTCCTGCTTACTCGGTGTAGTGAGCTGAATATTTCCGGGAACGGTGACATGTGACGAGTGCATGCAGGGCAGCGCACACAGTGGGACTCGGGCACGAGACATGAAGGCATCTGATTGGTTCTTTACATTCGCACCGAGTGGCAGTGATTGGTCAGAGTTTTTACTGTCCTGCAGCTGCTACAGAGGTCTGATTGTTTTCATTCCTTTTTCTGAACACATAATGTATTGACTACTCTCAGGATGGAAGGACCATTTCACCCAGTATAAAAAAAAGTGTTTCTGAACAGGATTACCTACTATAGCTTTAATGGGTTTTCACAGTGAGCTCCAATGAGAGCACCCAGCTTTTATCTTACACACGCATACATACAAGCGGCTCCTGAAGACAAAAAAGCTGATGGCATGTATCACAGGCTTACGGGCACTCCGCTTGTGACTTCATGGACTGTCATTAGCCAATAAATTGACATGTTTGTCACACTAATGGTGTGGGTTGACACACTTGTGGGTCGACAAATCTGGATTAATGTCAGATATGCAAAATAAATTAAATTTATCCAGGAACTGGGTTAAGCAAATTTAAAAATGTAAAGTATATGTGAATAGCCATAGTGTTGCTAGCCATTCGAATCAATGAATTTTCTATTTCAGCATTGTTTTCAGCATTAAGCATGAACTATTTTTATACTAAAAAAATAACTTGTAACACCACAGTATTCACGTCAACAGAAGTTGCATAAAATCTCTAATGTATACATATCCTAGAGTATTTTTGTTTTTTTGGCTCACCACCTCTAAACCTCAGTGATTCTAATCCAACTGTAAACCCCTGCTGAGAGTTCAGAAGGGTACAGTTTGTTTCACACAGGCTTGTAAAATTTGTTTTTTATGATGAGCATTGTGGTGTAATGCTCTATTTAATAACTGACTGACATATGCTTTTCGAGTTTAGATATGGAAATGGCCATTTGTATCACTGAATATAGTGGTTTAAGAAAATTAAAATGAGTTTTAAGAAAATTAAGAGTAGAATATAAGCCCGATTCTCAAACGACTAGCCACTGCACATCTGCCTTATGACCAACAGGCCAACTTAAACAATGTCTCTCAGTAGCATTTACATTTTCCTTGTTGGCTTTACTAATTGTTTCTTTTTCGAAGTTTCTTGCTCAAAATCTGAGTTCAGCTTGGAAGGAGATTACTTATTGGGTGGCCTTTTCACTTTACATGAAATTGACCATGAGACACGCCTGTTCTCCCCAGAGACCACTGAATGTGTCAGGTAAGGAAGGACATTTTTATCAGCTAGGTTGCCTGTATTGTAAATCAAAGTAGCATTTCCTCATAGTCACATTTATAAACTGAAACTTTAATGACATGCTATTAACTTCATCATTGATGTTTTCAAGGCACAGTCCCTCAAAATCTGGCTATCAGATGTTGCAAGTAATGAGGTTTGCTGTTGAAGAGATTAATAACTCCACCACTCTTCTGCCCAATGTTTCTTTGGGCTATGACATTTTTGACCATTGTTCTAATACATTAAATTTCCATTCAGTCTTAAGTTTTATCTCAAGTAATGGATCAATAAAACCTAAAGAAAAACGGAACAACTATCAGCCTAAAGTGATTGCTTTAACAGGGCCATTGGGAAGCACACAAACTATTACTACTGCACCACTATTCACAATGGACCTTATACCTATGGTAAGTTAAGCTTCTTTTTATAGTTTGCATAATGAAATACTTACACACTTCCTTACTGCCATTTGTTCAGGACTACACAGTTGCTATATATACAGTAAAATGCTAATTAATGGTTTATAATATTTTGTTGTCTTCTGTTTCAAAGGTGAATTATGGAGCTTCTAACTCTGCATTAAGCAACACACTTAAGTATCCTGCTTTTGTAAGAACAATGCCTAGCAACAAAGACCTGATAGAAATGATTATTCACATCATTCAATGGTTTGGATGGAACTGGGTTGCCTTTCTTGGTAGCCAAGATAATTACAGTTCAGACGGACTAAAGCTGTTTAACGCGTATATAAGAAATACTGGCATTTGTTTGGCCTATGAAGAGCGTCTAAGCCTAAATGCAAACTACAGTCTAACACTTCAAAAGATTGACATGCTCAGTATCAATGTCATTGTTGTTTTTGCTCAGCCACAATATGCAAGCAAAATTATCAAAGCAGCCATAGCAAACAACATCCAAGACAAAGTATGGATTGCAAGTCAAGCATGGGCTATTAATCAACAGCTTCCCAGAGAGCCAGGAATTGGGAAAATTGGCACAATCATTGGTATTACGGAGAGATTGTTGACATTGCCTGGATTTGATGAATTTGTCTATAAAGACAAGAGATCAACTGATGTCACCCATAATGAAGAGAGTGACATCCAGAGTAAGAGTAAGACATGTAATCAAGTTTGTGATTACTGCACATTGTTGACCGCAGAGGAGATTATAAATGAAAATCCCACATCCTCTTTTGCCATCTATGTTGCCATATACACCATAGCTCATGCATTACATAAGGTTCTGCAGTGCGACATGAATGGATGCCGCAAAAACACAGTGGTAAAGCCATACATGGTAAGAGAATTCATTTGAATTTATGACAAGTGGATCAATATATTAATTACATTATTGAAGTAATAATGTTTTAATTATTGGTCATATTTTTATGAAATCGTATATTATATTATTTACAATATTTACAATAATTGAATAACTAAATAAAACAATATTTATATTAATTTATTAAAGTTATAGTAATATTATATTTTGTCTTTTTTTGTTAAACAATGGGGGTAAAATCACCACAACTCACAACAGCTTATGGGAGAAATGAAGACGTTGGATTTTCCACTCAATGGTCGTCAGGTGAAATATGATGATTATTATGATCCACCCATCAATTATGCAGTTGTGCTCTGGCACACTGATGTAAATCCTCCACAGTTTGAGATGGTGGGCACATATGATACATATCCAGAAATTACTTTTACAATCAACAACTCTCTCCTGCCCTGGAATAACAATGATTCTGTAAGTCTTAATTTGATGAGCCTTTATCTAAACATTTAGCTTTATAGATTCCAGTTTGTCTCAATCAAATTTAAAATATTGACATCAAGACTATTAGATTGTTCTCTGTTAATTCATTTTTTCATAAAGCTGGTAACACTTTATTTTAATGTGTCCTTGTTACATGTTACATGTAATTACTATATTAATAACTATAAATTATGCATAATTACATGCAACCATAAACCAAACCCTAATCCTAATCTAACCCTATAGCACTGGGCACAGGTGCTCTCAACCCTGGTCCTCAAATAGCCACTGTCCTGCAGAGTTCAGCTCCAACCCTAATCAAACACACCTGAACCAGCTAATTAAGCTCTTCAGGATTACTAGTAAGATACAGACAGGTGAGTTTGATCAAGGTTGGAGCTAAACTCTGCAGGAAAGTTCCCTCGAGGACCAGGGTTGAGAACCCCTGCTATAACCCCTGCAAGTACATGTAGTTAATTAATATTACTCAGTAAATGTATAATTACACTGTAACAGGCAAAATGATAACTAAACTGTAACCAAATATCTATTTTTTCTATGTTTGGAAGCAAGATTTTAGAATTTTTGGGGTGTTTAAGGGAATGTAATTTGTGTTCAGGTGAGTTAATTGTTAAAGAATACTGACACAGTTTAGAAAAATGTGTAAAATCAGTTGAGAAAAACTTTAACATTAATAACGCATTTTCTTATTCTTTAAAGGTTCCTTTCGCAAACTGCTCTGCTGAGTGCAAGGAGGGATTTTCAAGGAAACCTAGCATTTTTCATAGTTGCTGTTTTACGTGTAAAAAATGCCCACGTAACAGCTATGTGGATTATTCTCGTAAGTACATATTAAGTTTCCAAAAATTAAATGTTTATTAACATTACATTCAGTTCGAATTTACAGTTTTTTTTTTTTGTGTGTGTTACAAAAAGTGCTACATTTTTAAAACTCTTAGACGTAATCTCACAAAACAATGGTCAAAACCACAATGTTTAAAAAGGATGTGTGAGTCTGTGTGATCCTGGTAAACTCTACATTATGAGGACAGATGGCAATATCAAAAATCCTTCTCCTTGTGAGGCCATTTTTGGTCCCCATGAGGAAAACAGCTTATAAATCATACTAAGTGATGTTTTTTGTAAATGTTAAAATGCACAAAATTTTCTCTGATGGTTAGGTTTAGGGGGTAGAATATACAGTTTGTACAGTATAAAAATCATTATGTCCATTGAATGCACAAAACATCATGGAAATATCATATCTTTTAATCCCACACTGGAGGGATACTATCACAAAAATTATGGAGGTCTGTTTTTTTGGAGGTCTCCTACAATATGTTTACATGCATCAAAGGCCAAAAATCACTTTCATTTTCTCATAATATCCATTGCACATCACCACATTTTCCAATGATTCTCAAAAGACTCATCCAAAGACTCAGTCTCTCTAAACCCCTCCTTTCTGCGAGCCTACTCTGCTCTGATTGGCCAGATGTCCCAGTCTGTGGTGATTTGTCTACCGTTTACAGCAGGGGTGGGGAATGTTGGTCCTGGAGGGCCACTCTCCTGCAGAGTTTAGTTCCAACCCTAATCAAACACACCTGAACAAGCTAATCAATGTCTTCAGGATCACTAAGGCTACAATCAGGTGAGTTTTTTTCAGGGTTGGAGCTAAACTCTGCAGGACAATGGCCCTCCTGGACCAACGTTCTCCACCCCTGGTTTACAGCATATGTTGGAAACTAAATGACCATAACTGAATTTCAGCTCCAGAGGCTTGTACACACTGTAAAGACAGTAATGATGGCGTAGATTTTACCATATCAATCCGAGCGTGAGTCTGATGATGAAACATTGAAAGCTAGTTATTCAACCCGAACCTCCGTCGCAAGGATGACTTTGAGCAGAACGTTTCTCAGTGATACACTACTCAGTTTGACGTTCATCATGAGATGTTGCAACTGTAATTCCTCACCATCAGCATTAACAAGTGGATGTCCATCAACAAACAAATGTGTATATTGCTAATTTATAGCAGTGCACATGCGGGAACTGTATCATTTACTGTATCAGTAACAGCGTGTACATTATGCGAATGACTGATGTAACATTAAAGTTTGTAAAACAAGGATGTCTTGCTACATCCTTTTCATCATTACTCAAAGTAGAAAGAACAACAGACAATCTGCATTAATGGATTCAATTTCAGGTAATAGGGTCACACTGCTGATTAGCAGAAGTATTTCAGGAAGACAGTAGTAACGTGCGTTAGCCCGAGACCTACACAATATAAAACACAAAACTACGTATTTTTGAACACCCGGTAGAAAATACATTCATCGATGTCTGGCACTGTAATTTGGAGTGATGAGATACTTAGTAGACTGTCCTCACTCATTGGCTGGCTGTCTGAGTGGTGTCCGCACTAATAGAATATAGAATTATAAAATTATTCTATAATATAGAATTCATAGACAATTGGTCTAGTTGTTTCCTGAAGGTTGGGTCTTCATATGCAGGTGTGTAGGTCGCACCATATGCACCATATGGTTCTCGGGATAACCGTCAAGTGGTATCTGCACAGAGTTAAAAAAGAAAAAACAAAAGAGAACAACGGCAACAGAGCAGTATTCGTTGTAAAGACTGCAAACATTAGGGTTGTATCCTCTGTTCAATCTGAGTCTGCTATTGTTGTTCCTTCTTTCCCTATTTCTTAATTCATGAGACACCTAAAAGGAACAGTGAGGTGAGGATGGACTAGTGGTTGGGAAGGCCTATGAGGGAGTCTTCACCGCAGGGTGGGCCCCCGAAGCATGTTGCATTCGGTTCTTCCCTGGGCTCCTCACTGGTCCGTGTTGGAAACTCAGAATCGAAGACCAGGAGACTTGGTTCTTTCTTCAGCAGGATTCTTTATTGAGAACATGAGCTGTCAGTAGCTGCAGTCACCAAAGTCTAATCTAAATACAGTATTCATGGTAGTTATACACATTCAAAAAGGGGAGGGATTACATAGAGGTGGAGACTCTGAACAAAGCATGCAAATTAAGTATACAGGTTAAGGAACCCGCCCCAGACTCCAGCGTGTTACCAGTCTCAATCCAATCAGCATAACCATTCAAACGCATATGTGCTAATCCAATCAGCCTACGATTCAACGTCTGGGCTGTGGCTCTGGCTCCAAGAGCAATTAAAGACAATAAAGAGAAAACAGGAATTGCAACTCTGCTGAGCAGATAAGAATCATTCTTGTGATATCATCATCTTAACCCTAAAAGCTAAATACAAGATTCTTAAAGCATATCTGACTTAAATTCTTAAATTTGTAATCCTTCAGTCCCCCGTTTGAGAGTTCTAATAACTCTCACAAAATACACATTTAGACACTTAAAAGTTCATTCTTGTAACTTGTGATTGTTACAGGCACATATAACTTATTCTGTGTAGATTTTCTGTAATTGCATGTTGACACAGAACAAACATGCAATTAGGGTCCGTGAAGTCCTTACGGGTAATAGTCTTTTCTGGTTGGAACCGTTATTTCCTTGTGATACTAACATGTTTCCGAACCATGAAGAGTTATCTTCAGTCATCTGGTGTCATTTTGTTGAAAGATCAAGAATGTCTTGTTGTAGTTTGTTCAAGTTCTCTGATGGATGACTGAAGTTCCCGTAGGTGAGTCTCAGCGTTGTGTATTATTTTCTTTTTCTTTTGTGATAGTTCATTCAGCAGTGGGTCTAGTTGTCTTCTTGAGGTTGTGGCTTCATATGCAGGTGAGACGGTCATTGCATATGGATCTCGGAACAACCATCAAGTGGTATCTGCACAGAGGAAGAAAGAAAACAGAAAACAAAAGACGACAGAGCAGTATTTGTTCAAACACTAGGGTTGTAGCAGTATTTGTTTAAATACGGGTTGTATCGTTTTCAGAGTCTGCTGTTGTTGTTTCATTCTTTCCCTATTTCTTAATTGATTTGACACCTATGGACCAGTGAGGTGGGGATAAGAGGGGGAATGAGGAAATCTTCACCACAAGGTTTTGCCCCCGAGGCCTGTTGCACTTCGGTTCTTCCCTGGGCTCCTCAACTGGTCTGTGTGTCCTATTCTGTCCCTGTAATTGCTGTGAATGAGTTAGCAGATGACAGAAACGTATTGTACTAAGCAACAGCATATCCTGCCTGTTTGTTGCCCTTCAATAACCTTATGCACTATGCAATTATCATTATGCAATAACATTTATATCAATTTACGAAAATTCCCAAAATAATGCAATTATGAATTGCCATATTTCCATTCTCCAGTGTAACATCAGTCATAATAGACATCATAATAGAGTTAGAGCATAAAACTAATAGAGCATAATAGGGTTCCCCAAAGGAAGGCTGAGACAGTCACTTTCCATTTGTTCTATTAAACAAAAATCAGTCTTTCATCTTTGTTGTTGTTTCTGGCACTCACAGCCTAAATGGTTAACACATTATCAAGTTGCCCTACAAGTTTAACGAGGAGGGGAGGGGCTGCTTCAGAGTAGCAAGCAGGCTGAGCAGAAGCTGAGTAACCTTGTTAACTTCTTTAAAGTTCTTTTTGTTTTTCCTACACTCTCTCATCCAATGCCCAGGTTTACCACAGTAATTACAGCTGCCCTCTCTCTTAGGACTATTGCGTTTCTGTTGATTCTCTGTGTTGACATTAAAGGATGCTGCTGCAATTTTTACTCTTGCCTTGACATCAGAGTCTCTTTCCCAAGTAGCTAACCTGTCCAAGTTGTTTTGCAGGGTTCTACTGGACCATGTTAATTCTAAGTAAGGCAATGCATTTTTATGTTCTGACAAAAGACCATCAAACCATGCCCTAAAGAGGGGACCATTATCATCTAACGACTTCTCTGAAGTGTCAGCAATCCCGCTGTAAGCTGCAGCGGTCTGGCAAAATCTTTCTGTGTACTCACATACAGTTTCACCCTTCTTCTGTACACAACTGGTGATATTGGTCCAACAATGTTCTTTAACACTCTCAGAACTCCCTCTCTCAATTAATCTTTTCTGGCATTTTGAAACTCCGAATTGTTTACAGCATTTTTAAAATCATTGAATTCTGACTCAGTCAAGATCTGTGATACCAGCTGGGTGACGTCAGCTAGAGACATATCGTAGAGCCGCATCTTTTTGGACAATTCTCTCCTAAACTCAGAAAAATGTATTTGCACTGATGGCAAACTTTCAACAAGTCTCTCTATATCTTTAGGACCTAAAGCTGTGTTGACTGCTTGTATGGGGGTTGCAGATGGAACTGGATCAACCCCTTTTCCCCTACCCTGAGCCTTTTGCCTTGCTCCACACACTTCAACTGCATGTACATTTTTCATCAATCCAGCATTGACATTGTCCTCTATTCTATCAAAAGACTGTAAATCAGGATAGCTTTCATCTGACTGTTGGTCTTCTGAGTCACATTTGGTTGAGGCCTTATGGCACACCTTTTTCTTGAGACGGGACACTTGAGTGTGCAATTGTTTATTCTGTTCTTTTAACTTAGCATTACACTGAGCTTGTTCTTGTGCAATGGATAAGCTAAATTCTCTGTGACAACAGATAATGGCTTTCACATTGTTCTTGCGAATACTTGCACCTAGTATCTTTTTACAATCTTCAATTGACCATACTTTTTCTGCATCAATACCAATTTTCTTGGTCAAATCCAATTTGACCGACTCGGTCACTATGGAGTCCATGTGCTGTGCTAACAATGACTTGAACTCACTGTCTGTCCATAAAGGAATCGAAAGACCACCTTTTTCAGCTGTGGGGATTAGTCTAGCATCCTTCTAACCATTTTATGAATTTCTTTGTTACCACACAAACAAACACTAAATACTTATCTGTTCAACAGATGGTACACTTGTAAACTTTCCAATTTATCAACACTTCACACTTAACTTCCCTGCCGACAAGAACAGAGGATAAACAGAAATAACTAGCATGTAAAGCTAATCCTTCTCTGCCTAAAGCAAAGGATACAAAATATTAGCACATGCTGCCAACCGTCCCTGATAAAGCAGAGGATAAATTTTCACTTACTTTACAGAGGATAAACCTTCTCTAGCAAGAGGATAGAACAATATTAACATGTAATGCTAATCTTCTCTGCCTGGCAGAGGATATCTTTCATCTCTAAAAGCAAACTTTTTAGAGGATATCTTTAGTTGACCAAACTCTACAGCTGTTTGTTAAAGTCCCTGTAAAGGCAATTCTACAAAAAAATTCTAAACACATTATAAGTGCTAGAAATGTATTGCTAAAACATGTTACAAAGACTGAGAACTGTGAAGTACTAAATTGTGGAGTTAGACCGTTTAACAGTTTTTCACCCTTGCTGTGAGCCGGATTTTTTGGGCGGGGCTAAAACGGGGGATTGATGACGCACTGCGACCCCCTGAGCTTGATTGGGCCCCTACTTGATGACGCACGGAGTCACTAAGCCTATCGCTCAATCACGAGTTACTATCAGACAGACTACAGTTTGCTAGCTACTATGCCCACGGCTCTGGCTATGCCTTTGTCATGTAAATGCGTATTTCCTGGATGCAATCACTTAGAAAACAGATCGGTGTCCTTATTTAAATTTCCGAAAAATGATCATATCAAGAAGAGGTGGATTTATCTTGTGAAGAGCTAACGTTACCTTGATGGAGAGCTGATGATCACCACCACACCCGCCTCTGTAGAGATCAGGATAGTTTACTTTCATTGGAGACAACTGGAATTCACTGATAATCCGCTGTTACTGGTGAATGGGGCCGAACCGACTATCTCCCGCTGTCCGCTTCGACCTTCATCCTCCCGTCGCGCCGACATGCACGAGCTGTGCGCGAGTCATATTTCCCGCGAGTGGGCGTGGTTTCAGCGCAGCCAGCGGACACGCCCCCAGCGTTTGAGAGCTGAGACTACTGCTCATTTTTTCGAGATTTTGATAGCTTATTTTATTTACTTGGCGGCTTTTTTAATCATTGAAATTGGGCTGGGTGGCTAATAACACATTTTTCGGTGGTATGACAAACTCAGAACACATACTTAATTTTGACTTTACAGGGACTTTAACTTCTTCTCTGTCGGCGCAGAGGAAAACAAATTTGTACTGGTCTGCATCGGTTCTTTGAATAGAGTGAAACTCACCGAATCATTGGTTGTACAGAAACATTTCATCTGGAACTCAGTCAGAGCAGTTAATTCTTTGAGATCTTTTTGGAGCTTGAAGTTTTCAATCTGGATTCAGAAGATTCAGTCTGGAACTTAGTCAGATCTTTGTTGAGCTTGAAGTTTCAATCTGGATTCAGGTGATTCAGTCTGGAAATTAGTCAGATCTTTGTTGAGCTTGAAGTTTCAAGATTCAGATCTTTGAGCTTGAAGTTCTTTGTTGAGTTTCCTTTTCTCTGTCCGGGTCACGGGGCACCAAAACTGTTGGTCTCAGAACTCAGAATCGAAGACCAGGAGACTTGGTTCTTTCTTCAGCAGGATTCTTTATTGAAAACACAAGCTTTCGGTAGCTGCAGTCACCAAAGTCTAATCTAAATACAGTATTCATGGTAGTTATACACATTCAAAAAGGGGAGGGATTACATAGAGGTGGAGACTCTGAACAAAGCATGCAAATTAAGTATACAGGTTAAGGAACCCGCCCCAGACTCCAGCGTGTTACCAGTCTCAATCCAATCAGCATAACCATTCAAACGCATATGTGCTAATCCAATCAGCCTACTGATTCAACGTCTGGGCTGTGGCTCTGGCTCCAAGAGCAAATAAAGACAATAAAGAGAAAACAGGAATTGCAACTTTGCTGAGCAGATCAGAATCATTCATATGATATCATCATCTTAACCTTAAAAGCTAAATACAAGATTCTTAAAGCATATCTGACTTAAATTCTTAATTTTTTTTATCATTCAGTGTCCTATCCTATCCCTGTGGGGGAGGAACAACTTTACAGTGTGAAACATGAGTCCAGGTTTTCCCTCCCTGAGACAATACTGCAGCTGCTGTAATCAACATAACTTGATGTGGTCCTTGCCACTTAGGCTCTAATGGTTTGTTTTTGAATGACTTTATCATGACCCATTGACCTGGGACGATTGTGTGTCCACCTTCTGGTGGAGTCTGCCAACAAGACTCAACTCTCTCTTTGGCACTCTGCACTGCCTTTGTGAGGTTTTCACAGTAAGCGATCAGGGCATCTGAGGCAATGTGTACATCAGCATTTCTAAGATCAATCACACCTGGCATTTGCATTGGGCGTCCAGTAATAATCTCATGAGGACTCAGTCCTACTGTTCTGTTAGGTGACGCTCTCATACTACATAGTACTGCTGGCAGCGCTTCAACCCATGGTACTCCTTCCTGATGCATTTTGCTTAACCTGATTTTGATTGTTCTGTTTGATCATTCAACCTGTCCTGATGCCTGTGGCCTATAGGGACAGTGCAGATTCCACTTAACCTTCAACATTCTAGACACCTCCTTGACTACCTGTCCTGTGAAGTGTGTACCTTGATCTGAGTCAATGCAATCTGGTAATCCCCATCTGGGAAAGAAATCAGTCACAAGACATTTAGCGGTATGTGCAGCTGTAGCACACCCTGTTGGATAAGCTTCTAACCATCTTGAGAACTTGTCTATTACTACCAAAACGTCAGTTTTTCCCTTACAACGAGGCAACAATATGTACTCAACTTGCAGGTGACGAAATGGTCCTGGTGGAGCTGGGGTATGTGTTGCTACTGTAGTTGCTGCTGGCACATCATTATTTTTCTGCCATGTAACACATCTCTTGACTGTTTCGGTGGCTACCTGTCTGAATTTTGGATTCCACCATTGATTTGAGAACCTATGATTCATCGTTGCTGGACCACTGTGACCCAAATTGTGTATTTGTTAACCCCCTGAGGTCGGCGGTATCGCCGGCGATACCAGCTCGCTTTTTTTTTATCAGTGTAAAAGAAACTCATAAATACTCTGTTGACTTTGATTTTCCATAGGAGTTTCATACATCAATCGATTCTGTTAAATGTGTATTCTTTTTGTGTATACTCACAATAAAAACAAAGTGTTGTGCTTTTTGCCAAATAAAGAAAAATAAACACGAAGCGAGTTCTGCCTTCTCTCTGCCAGTGAAGTCCATTCTGAAACGCGTCCGAAAATGAACAATAACTCAGCGAATACTAAGTCAAACAGGCATACAGACACACAGGCATGAAGCTTGAATTCTCTTCTTTTAAATGAAGTAATTTATATAAAAAACAAATATTCTCATCTTGTGAAATCTGTATTAAAAGAGAACGATTCCAGTCGAGCTCATTACAGCTCATTCAGATGTAATGTGACACGCCCACGGAGAGCGCGCGCTATTCAAACGCAAATGATTGAGGCAATCCTGAAAACCTGTGAACGCCCCCATATCAGCTCGAGAAAACACAAGTTTATTCAGATCATTACTTGTTTACACCGTCTCGCAGCGCTGTGAGGAATAATAATAATGGAAAATGTACCTCAGAAGTGCGGGTATATCGAGGAGCGAGCTGAGGAATACTGTAGTAAGTTTTTTTCCTTCTCACGTGAATCGCGTTTCTGTTTATGAATGAATGAACGGCAGAGATGCGCGCTGTTTACCACAGCTCGCAAAAAGACAGTTTAAATTTAAATCGCGTGTGTGAATGAATGATGATGTTTTAGCAAACTGTATTGCTATACTGAGATGAGTAAAAATCGACTGAAATATGTTGAAATAAAATGTAGGCTATTTGTATAAGCAACGTATTAAACTGCAAATTAACATTTATATGCCCTAATATTTCATAAAAACAACGTTACAGTCAGGCGAAATATGAAAGACAACATTTTGTTGACTAGATTTGGGTACAGTTTTTAATGTAGAATATACTGCCACATCAAATAAGCTTTTGTTTAGCAATTTCTATATATATAAAATACTATTTTTGTCAAAAATAAAGTCATCAACTAAGATGTTAGCTGTTCCAATGTTGGCTATATTCAAACTAATGAATACATAGATAAAATGTAGGCCTATAATACATTTTTTTTTTTTTACAAAGAAAGAGTACACTTGAAATATTGTTGAAATTGTAATTATTGTTGTAATTGTAACCTTTTTAATAAAATAGCAAAACATATTTACAAGATAGATGTAAGCAAAATCTTAAATGGTCAATATAAGTCTTCTTCTAAATATATCTTTTGTCCTTGCATTGTGGCTCAGTCAGTGTCACACCTGAATGAATGGCTAATTATGCAGAGTCATTACGCATAATGGGTGGGACATTGTAATCTCAGGTGTAAACCACTCCTCGTTCACGCTCCCCTCGCATATTGGCTTTCCAAACTAAAAGTGTTTCACAAAACTTAAATCAATGTATCGTTTTATGTGAATGATTAGGCAGGAAGATTTTCCCATCATTTTGAAGAAAAAACTCTAGGCGACGACATCCATTAGTCAAAGTCTTATTGCCACATATTTAGTATGTGTTTTGTGGCCTTATTTCAGAAACTTTAATTTTTAGTTTTTTCGATAACCATGCATAAACATTATTCTCTCAAAAATGAAAACATGTACATACATGTGGCTCACATATTATGGTAGTCCTGTTTGTGCTATATAGAGTGAATTCACACCTTTGCCATTAATATGTTTATAAGCAACTGAAAAAAGCACAAATGTCAGGGCATGTCAGAACATCTCAAGGACCCCAAAAACACCCCAGACCCCAGAGGGTTAAGCCAAATATGGCAGCAGTGATTCGGGAGCGACATACTTTTCCCCTTTGGTCCAGCAGCCGGATGAATCAACGGTGGCTCCTTTGTCTAACCATGTCCATGCTTCATATAGAGGAACATCTTTGTACAGATCAATGATAGATTCAGGAGGCAAAATTGTACAGTTATATAGGAACAAGCCTGTTTAGCTGCTACATCTGCAAGAGCATTACCTTTAGCTTCTATAGTGTTAGTTGTGAGATGTGCTTTCACTTTGATCACCGCTAATTTCTTTGGAAGTTTCATGGCAAACATAAGATCTTTCACTAATTCAGCATGCTTAATGGGGGATCCAGCAGAAGTTAGAAACTGTCTGCTTTGCCAAATGACACCAAAATCATGAATTACCCCAAAAGCATACCTGGAATCTGTGTAGATATTTGCAACTGATCCTGAAGATAGCGTGCATGCTCTAGTTAAAGCTACCAGTTCTGCAGCCTGAGCTGAAAAATGATCTGGAAGACGACCTGAAGCAACCACTTCAGTGGTGGAAGTTACTGCATATCCTGCACATTACCTTCAATTACTTGAGCTGAACCATCAACAAACAACTCAAATTCTGAATTTTCTATGGGAGTTTCTTTTAGTTCACTTGTTCCCTGCGTATGTAAGCGTAACACTACCATGAGTCATTTCGACTTCATCCTCTAACACAACTTCAGTCATTACAGACATCATACATGAGGAGGGGTTTGTGACTGGTGCATGCTGTAAAACAATGTTCGGGGCTGTGAGGGTTGCTAACCAATTTCCCCAACGAGAGGAAGTGACAGAAGTGACTTTTTCTTGATTCATTAGTGCGGACACTGCGTGAGGGTATTTTACTTTTACAGTCTGTCCTTACACCATTCCTGATGAAGCCTGAAGCGCTAGATGAACTGCCTGTACTGCTCTGAGGCATGGGCCCATACCTTGAGTGATGTCAAGTTTACCAGAATAGTAATGGATTGGGTGTAAACTGCCCCCATGATCTTGCATTAGACATGCAGTCATGAAGCCTACGTGTTCATGGACATAAAGCACAAAGGGTCTATCAGATTGGGCAATTCCTAATGCTGGTGCTTGACATAGTGCTCTCTTCAAATCATTGAATGCTTTAGTATTCGGCGGCATGGCTAGCATGGTAGTAGGCGGAGGCATGGCTTTGACTGAAGCCACTCGATCCTGTGTAATGGATCTATTTCCTTCACCAATTTTTTGATGTGATTTGCTTTTTGGCAATTTGAGCTTTGTGAAAGCTGCATTTGTGTCCTTTTTTATGCAAATAGTCCAACAATGCTGCCAATTCAGTTTGATGTACCTCGTGATCTGTTGAGGCAATCAAAATATAATTGACATATTGGATCATAGTGGACTGTTTTACCGGACATTCTGGGTCACACAAATCACGTCTGACAGCCTGATGGTATATGGTCGGGGAGTTTTGAAATCCCTGTGGTAATCGTGTCCACTGGTATTGTTCATGGTCAACTGTGAAGGCTAACCATGGCTGGCTGTCAGAGTGTAACGGTACAGAAAAGAATCCATTAGACATATCAATTACTGAAAAAATTGTACAATCTAATGGTAAGCCATTACAAATTGTAGATGGATCTGCCACTAGCGGGGTGATTTTATCAATATGTTTATTGGCTACTCTTGTAGTCTATTGTAAGTCTCCATGTTGCATTGGACTTCTTGATGGGCCATATGGGTGAATTACATGGACTGTTGGTTTTAACTAGCACTCCTTGCGTCAGCAACTTTTCTACAATAGCTTAAATCCCCTGCATAGCTTCCTTATTGATCGGATATTGTTTGGTGACCGGAGGAGGAGTTCCCGTCAATTTGACTGGTTCTACACCTGTCAACAAACCACAATCATCCTTGTCTTTAGCCCAAATTGGATGATTCTGTAAGAAAGCATACTCTGGAGGGGTTGCATTATTGGTAGAAACTTATGCTGAGGAAATTGTAATGCTAGCAGATTCTGAGGACATCGCTAAAGTTAGATGTACTTGTCTCAGGAGATCCATGCCTAAAATTGCACCTGTATTCAATGGAGCACATATCAATTTTATAGTCAGAGTTTTCGGGCCAAATTGTACCTCTATGGGTGGGGTTTCATACAAAACAGAATCTTTACCTATTACGCCAGTTAAACAAAGTTTGGTTTTCTTGTACGGGATGTCTAAACCTTTAGACAATTTTGTAGGAATTATTTTAATCTCTGCACCTGTATCAAGCAAAAAATCAATCTCTTTCTCTTGTAGCATGTACTTTCTTTTTTAGTCCATCTATTGTCTTGTTTCATTGGGTTAAACGTAGCTGCTGCTACTCTCACTTGGGTTTTAACATTAGCATCTCTTTGCCATGTAGCTAACCTGTCTAGGTTACTTCTGAGAGTTCCATTAGACCACATAATATCTAGGAATGGCAAGGCTGATCTGTACTCAGCTATAAGACCATCTGCCCAAAGACCATCTATAAGACCAAGAGCTCCTTTATCATCTAGCACCCTTTCAGGGTCATCAACGATTCCACTATAAGTTACAGCTGCCTGACAGAACCTCTCAGTATATTCACTCACAGTTTCTTCTTTCTTTTGTACACAGCTAGTAATTCTAGACCAATCTATTTTGGGTCCTAAGATATTCTTTAGGATTTTCAAAACACCTTCTCTCAAATCGCCTTTACTGGCATGTTGTAGTTCAGATGTAACAGCAGACTCAAAACTGTTTAATTCAGATTCAATTAGAATTTGTGATATCAGCTGTGTAACTTCTGCCAATGACATGTCATAGAGACACATTTTATTGATCAATGCTCTTCTAAATTCAGAAAAATGTGTGCGTGCTGAGGGTAAGCTCTGGGATAATCTCTCTATATCTTTTGGTCCTAGCGCTTTGGCAACAGTTTGTATTTGGACAACAGAAGAGTTGGGAGGAACACTTTCAGTTCCTTCAATTCCCTGAGACCTTCTCCTAGCGCCACATACCTTTACTGAGTCTACAGGCTCATCAGTTACTGATTGGATCGCTACATCTGTTTCAAAGAAAGCTTGTAAGTCAGGGTAAATGTTATCCGGCTGACTAACTTCTTCTACATCAGTTTTTCCTATAGCTTTGTTGCGGTTCAATTTCTTGTTCAAAGAGGAAACTAGCACGGAGCTCTTTGATCTCTTTCTCTAGCTCTGAGTTATACTGCGACTGTTCTGTAGCTTTTGCTAAAATAAACTCTCTGTTGCAGCAGATAATGCCCTTCACATTGTTTTTTGCGGATGCTTGCTCCAAGCACCTTTTTACACTCATCTACTGACCAAGTTTTGTCTGGGTGAATTTCATATTTCTGAGTTAGTTCCTGTCTAACTTTTTCAGTGACTATTAGGTCCAGTTGTTCTCCTAACATTTTTTTGAACTCACTATCTGACCACAAAGGAGTTGCAAGTCCACCTTTTTCAGTTGTGGGCATTAGTCTAGCACTTTTCCTAAAACTTTGTTACCACACAAACAAACACTAAAAAAACCTTCCCTGGTTAACAGAGGGTACACTTGTTAACACAGCTTAACTATTGTTAACTCTCCAAATGACCAACACTTCACACTTAACCTCCCTGCCTACAAAAACAGAGGATAAACCAAAATATCAGCACATAATGCTAATCTTCTCTGCCTAAAGCAAAGGATACACAAATTACTAGCAATTTACGCTAATCTTCCCTGCCTGAAACAGAGGATGCAAAATATTAGCACATGATGCTAATCTTCCCTTTAAAGCAGAGGATAAACCATCTCTAGCAAGAGGATAAAACAATATTAACATGTAATGCTAATCTTCCCTGCCTGGCAGAGGATATCTTTCATCTCTAAAAGCAAACTTTTTAGAGGATAACTTAGTTAACAAAACCCTGCAGCTGTCTGTACTCTTCTCTGACGGCGCAGAGGATGACAAAATTTTAAGGGTTTTTTGGGGTCCTTGAGATGTTCTGACATGCCCTGACATTTGTGCTTTTTTCAGTTGCTTATAAACATATTAATGGCAAAGGTGTAATTAAACTCTATTTAGCACAAACAGGGCTACCATAATATGTGAGCAACATGCATGTACGTGTTTGTATTTTTGAGAGAATAATGTTTATGCATGGTTATTGAAAAAACTAAAACTAAAGTTTCTGAAATAAGGCCACAAAACACATACTAAATATGTGTCAATAAGACTTTTGACTAATGGATGTCGTTGCCTAGTGTTTTTTCTTCAAAATGATGTGAAAATCACCCTGCCTAATCATTCACATAAAACAATACATTGATTTAAATCTTAATAACATTTTATTTCATCATATTTCAGTCGATTTTTACTCATCTCAGTATAGCAATACAGTTTGCTAAAAGCGGATCATTCATTCACACACAGAAACGCGATTCAAATTTAATCTGTCTTTCTGCAAGCTGTGGTAAACAGCGCATCTCTGCCGTTCATTCATTCACACACAGAAACGCGATTCACTTGAGAATGAAAAAAAACTTACTACAGTATTCCATCCGTTGCTCCTCGAAATACCAGCACTTCTGAGGTACATTTTCCATTATTATTATTATTCCTCACAGCGCTGCGAAACGGTGTAAACAAGTACAATGATCTGAGTAAACTTGATGTGTTTTCTCGAGCTGATATGGGGGCGTTCACAGTTTGGACGGATCGCCTCAGTCATTTGCGTTTGAATAGCGCGCGCTCTCCGTGGGCGGGGTGACATTAAAAATAATTCGCTGAGATGAGAACGACTGACATCTCGCTCTTTTCATACAGATTACATAAACTGAGAATATATTTTTTCTTCTTCATTCACTTCTTCATTTTCTTCATTTAAAATAAGAGAATTCAAGCTTCATGCCTGTGTGTCTGTATGCCTGTTTGACTGAGTATTCGCTGAGTTATGGTTCATTTTCGGACGCGTTTCAGAATGGACTTCACTGACAGAGAGGAGGCAGAACTCGCATCATGTTTATTTTTCTTTATTTGGCAAAAAGCACAACACTTTGTTTTTATTATGTGTATACACAAAAAAATACACACTTAACAGGATCGATTGATGTATAACACAAGCATATAAGATAAACATTTATATTAGAATTTTGATTCTTTTTTGCACTGATAAGGAAAAAAACGAGCCTATCGCGCCGGCGCGATAGCCGACCTCAGGGGGTTAAAGGTTCTTTTGAATAGAGTGAAACTCACCGAATTGTTGGTTGTACAGAAATCTTTGTCTGGAACTCAGTCAGAAAAGTTCATTCTTTGAGATCCTTTTTGGAGCTTGAAGTTTTCAATCTGGAGGAAGCTGGAAAGATTCAGTCTGGCAATCTTTGTTTAGCTAGATGTTTTGCTCTGGATTCCAAAAGATGCAGTCTGGATCTTTGTTTGAGCTTGAAGTTTCAATCTGGATTCAGGTGAGTAGCTCTATCCAGGTCACGTGGCACCAAAACTGTTGGGAATTTCTTTCTTCAAATCAGAGACCAAGAGATGTTGGGATATCGTTCAAGTAGAAGTTATTCTTTATTGAGCGTTGCTGCAGTTCATCCAACAATCTAACTAACGTAACTTTACATGGTATCTTATAGGCAATTCAGTGGGCTGTCCTTAAAGGTGCTGACCTTACACACAGCCTTAGGGATGACCACTACATCTAATCATCTAAAGACAATTTATTGGTGGCAATTACCCCCAACTGGAGATAATGGTATTCCCCAAATTGTATAAACAACACATGGTCACGAGAACTAAGACTATGTAACATTCACACATAGTTCAACTCTTAGTAGGAAGATCAAAGACTTCCCCAAATGGTATAAACAACACATGGTCACGAGAACTAAGACTATGTAACATTCACACATAGTTCAACTCTTAAAATATATATGCATATTTTTAGGAACACTGCTACAAAAATATGCCTGTATTTCAAGTTGATAAAATAATTTCAAATACACATCAGTTTATTTGTTTATTTGTGTACTTTTACTTTTAAAATTTCATCATAACCGCGCGCATCATAACTTGCAGTCTTCAAGACGGATGCTAAGGAGTTGAAGAAAAGAATAGCTAGTGGAGATGGTAAAGTTGTTGACAATACGTCATCAAAAATCAAGTCCAGTGTGTGGAAGAAATTTGGAGTTATCTGAAGAAAACAATATTGTGAAAGGCTTTGCTCATGTTGATAAGCCGCAAATGTGGAACTTCATCACTGAGGAAGCACGCAGATAACTGTGGTAACAAACCAAGCAGTTCTATCGAACAGTATTTTTCAAATTTAACACTATTAAGTATGTGTGGTGTGCAGGGCATGTTTGAACCCAAAATTGTCAGATGTAGGCTAGACGAAATTGCGTGGCAGATATAGTGTTGTAGCAGCATCTGTTCGATTTGTAAAATGTAATAAGGCTATTCAGTTTTGTGGTAACATTAGCCATGTTCTTCATGTACCGGCCTTTTGACAGCTTTGGCTAAAGTTGTCCTTGTGTTAATGGTCGTGTAAAAACTTCTGTATGACCTGGCAATAAACATTTTTGTAAGTGTCTATACTGTGATAGTCTAAACTGATTTTATTTCGGTTGCGGGTCGGGTGGTCGGTTTTTAATTAGTGCTGCTGTCGGAAAACGGGTTGGATGCGGCTTTAAGCACTGCGGGTACAGACGCCACTCTTCCAATGCCAACTTGACTGCCAACAACTCTCTGTTACCAATGTCATAGTTAGGTTCAGCAGGTGATAAACGGTGGGATAAAAACGTGCAAGGATGCATCTTGTCGTCTGTCGAAGAGCGTTGGGAGAGAACTGCACCTACCCCCACCTCTGACGCGTCAACCTCCACCACGAACTGACGTGAGGGATCAGGGGCAACTAAGATGGGAGCCGAGACAAATTGACTTTTGAGGTTGGCGAATACAGCCTCGGCTGTATCGGACCACCTGGTCGTTCTGGGGGAGGTCAAGGCGGTCAGAGGTGTGGCTAGTTGGCTGAAGTTGCGAATGAAACGCCGATAGAAGTTGGTGAAACCCCAGAAACCTCTGTAGGGCCTTACGGGAATATGGACTTGGCCAATCTATCACAGCCTTAACCTTGTCAGGATCCATACGCACTCCCTCAGAAGAGACGATGTAGCCTAGGAAAGGGACAGACTGTGCATAAAAAGTGGATTTCTCCGCCTGGACAAAAAAGCCCATTCTCTAGCAACCTTTGAAGCACTCGTCTGACGTGCTGAACATGTTCCTGGAGAGAAGAAGAAAAAATCAATATGTCATCCAGGTAGACATATATGAATTGGTCTACCATGTCTCTCAACACGTTATTGACGAGTGCTTGGAAAACCGCTGGGGAGTTGGATAGCCCGAATGGCATAACCAAGTATTCAAAGTGGCCCCTGGGGGTGTTAAACGTGGTTTTCCATTCATCCCCCTCCCTGATGCGAACCAAATGATAGGCATTACGTAAATCCAGTTTTGTGAAGACGGAGGATGCCTGAAACCGCTTGAACGAAAACCCGCCTCATCTCTTCAGAAAGTGCCTGGAACGAGTAACAGCATAGTTGTTGGTTCACCCACACCGCCATTCCCCACAGAGCCGCCCGCCCTGAGAGTAATGTGAGCATGAAGGCCAGCTTAAATTCCTCCATGCTGAAAGTCTGTGGCTGGAGGGAAAAAAAAACATTGAGCATTTAGTAAAAAATGCCCTACAATAGTTCGGCTCACCAGAATACAGTTCAGGAGTTGATAGACGTGGTTCAGGTTGGCGGCTGGATGCAGGTGGAGTGGGGGGAACAAGCGGTGGGCTGGGTGCAGTGGAACTAGCTAGGTGTTAAAGCTGTTGGGTGAGCTCGGATAATTTTCTATCAGAGTTAGTACTGGCTGCAGATAAAGTCCTACTTGTTGGTGATTTTAATATACATGTAGATAACGAAAAAGATGCATTGGTATTGGCATTTAAAGATAGTTAGACAACACATGTCAGGACCTACTTATTGTCGTAATCATACTCTAGATCTAATATTATCACATGGAATCAATGTTGATGGTGTTTACATTCTGTAGCAGAGCGATGACATCTCAGATCATTATCTAGTCTCGTGTAAATTTCATTTAGCCAAGGCTGCAAAGCTGACTCCGTGTTACAATTATGTTAGACCTATCACTTCTGCTATTAAAGATTGCTTTATTAATAACATTCCTGATCAGTTTCATCTCCTCAGCATCCCAGATAGCTTAGAAGAACTCGATAAAACCTTTGACTCTCTCTTTTCCAGCACTTTAGACACAGTTGCTCCTTTGCGCTTAAAGCAGATTAAAGAAAATAGTCCACGCCGTGGTACAATGAGCACACTCGAGCCCTTAAGAGAGCAGCCAGAAAAATGGAGCGCAACTGGAAGAAAACAAAATTTTAGTTTTTTCACATTTCATGGAAAGAGAGCACGAGAGGCTGCGAGACTCTGCTTATTTTTCAACCCTATTAGAAGAAAATAAACAAAACCCTAGGTATTTATTGGAAACAGTGGCTAAATTAACAAAAAATAAAGCTTCAACCCCAGACGTTTCCAAGCAGCACAGCAGTAATGACTTTATTTAACTTCTTTACTTACAAGAATGATAATATCAGGGAGAAAATTTTAACTATGCAGCCGTCTCCTACAGTTTCGCATCAGACAGTGCATTGTAGTCTCCTTGGGGAAAATTTCGATTCATTCATTGCTTTAGGAGAGGAAGAATTTTCTAAACTCGTTAAATCATCTAAATCGACAACATGTATGTTAGACCCTATACCGACTAAGCTATTGAAAGAGATGCTTCCAGAGGTCATAGATCACCTTCTTAATATCACAAATTAATCTTTGTCACTAGGATACAAACCAAATCTTTTAAGCTGGCTATGATTAAATCGCTTGTTAAAAAAGCGCAACTTGATCCTACAGAATTAGTCAATTACTGGCCGATCTCAAATCTACCTTTTCTGTCAAAGATACTAGAAAAGGCAGTATCCTCACAACTATGTTACTTTTTAGAAAGAAATGGTATCTGCGAGGATTTCCAGTCAGGATTTAGACCGTACCATAGTACTGAGACAGCTCTCATTAGAGACACAAATGATTTGCTCTTATCATCGATTGAGGTTGTATCTCTCTATTAGTGTTACTTGATCTTAGTGCTGCATTTGATACTATTGACCACAACATTCTTTTAAATAGACTCGAAAATTGTTTTATTATTAAATTATTGCATTAGCATTGGTTTAAATCATAATTATCTGACCGTTATCAGTTTGTTGTAGTAAATGAAGAGATGTCTTATTGATCACAAGTTCAGTATGGAGTACCACAAGGTTCAGTACTAGGACCGTTGCGTTCACTCTGTACATGCTACCCTTGGGAGATATCATTAGGAAGCATGGCATTAGTTTTCACTGTTATGCTGAAGATACTCTGCTCTATATTTTTTCCAGCCCGTTCTCAACCCAAGGCGTCATAATACTGACGCTTTTGACATTTCGTCTACATCGAACGCACATGGCACCCTTTAGCGTCAATATGAGACGCAGATAGATATGGGCCAGAAGGCGCCTCCTAGCGGTCTAACCCTAAACCTACCCCAGACCTAAACCTACCCATAACCGAACAAAGCTATCTGCGTGTCATATTGACGCTAAAGGGTGCCATGTGCGTTCGATGTAGACGAAATGTCAAAAGCGTCAGTATATGATGTCCTAGGATGAGAATGCGTTGATTTTTTCACGCCCTGACGAAACTTACCAATTCACAAAATTAACGGAATGCATAGCTGATATAAAAAACTGGATGACTAGTAATTTCCTACTACTTAACTCAGGCAAAAAACATCCCATAAATCCTGATGTACTTGTTACATCATAAGAAGAATGGCGTCTATGCTAATATTAGTCTCTCTGTTCATCCCGGGGTTTACCGCAGTCTGCCGGATCCAGGCAGTATCCAGATCCGATGAAGGGCCTGCATCTGGACACGACAACAACGCAGTCCTGATGTGTCAACTAGTCTCTCCCCTGTGAAGGCCCCTTCTCCTTCCCTTTACCTCTGTACAGATAAAACGTTGTCAAAATATTTCCGGTTCACATGGCTACTCAGAAGCGATAAATAATTCTGTATTATACATTTTTAAGGCCAGACAAGCAATCGTGTTCTCTCTCCACGAAATTCGACGTGGAAAAACGAAAAAACGTCTAGTTGTGTTTTCTTCCAGTTTTGCTCCATTTTTCTGGCTGCTCTCTTAAGGGCCTGAGTGTGTTCGTTGCACCACAGCATTGGACTGTGTCTAAAAGCAACTGTGTCTAAAAGTGCTGGAAAAGTGCTCGCAATATCGAGTTATTCTAAGCTATCTGGGATCTGAGGAGATGAAACTGATCAGGAATATTATTAATAAAGCAATCTTCAGTGGTAGAAGTGATAGTTCTAACATATTTGTAACACGGAGTCAGCTTTGCAACCTTGGCTAAATGGAGTATACACAAGACTAGATAATGATCTGAGATGTGATCGCTCTGCTGAAGAATGTCAACAAGTTAATCATCTCATTAGCTCCTTTGTTTGGTATTTAAGCCTTGTGTTTTGTTCTGTTCAGTTGTCTGTTAATGTTGCATTTACGCCATTGTTCTGTCTATTACTAAACATAGCTACATATTATTTTACTGTTTTTCAGGGGACCCCTTTACCTGTTTTCCATGTGCAGAGAGTGAATGGTCTGATGAAGGCAGCACAACATGTAAAACACGTTCTGTTGTCTATCTTGAGTTCACAGAAATCCCCTCAATCGCTGTCATGGTTTCTTCCATATGCATAATTATTTTACTCATTGCCATATTTTGCCTTTTCTCATACAATTACAACACACCAGTGGTGAGGTCTGCTGGTGGTAGTATGTGTCTTCTTATGTTGATATGTTTGATCATGTCTAGCTTAAGTGCATTCTTTTTCTTTGGAAAACCCACATTTGCACATTGCCTCCTGAGAAAGGTCATATTTACATTTTTCTTCACTGTTTGTATTTCCTGTTTAACTGTCCGTTCCTTTCAAATTATTTGTGTTTTTAAAATGGCTGCTCAGTTCCCAAAGGTGCACAGCCTTTGGGTAAAGCACAATGGACAGTGGCTCTTCATTGCATTTTCTTCTGTCATTCATTTAATTTCTTGTGTGATATGGATGACTGTCTCTCCTGACAAACCCATCGCTGACTCATGGACTTATAATGACCAAATTATGCTCATCTGTGAAATGGGGAACTCTATAACATTAACCATAGTTGTGTTTATAGGTTGGTTTCTTGGTTTCCTGTGTCTCCTGTTTTCTTACATGGGAAGAGATCTGCCAAAAAATTACAATGAGGCCAAACCAATAACCTTCAGTCTCATTTTGTACTATCTTAGCTGGATTGTGTACTTCACAGCATACCTCTCTGTCAAAAGCAAGTATGTCACCCTTTTGAATGCAATGGCCCAGATATCCAGTATAAATGGAATTCTCTTTAGCTATTTCATACCAAAATCTTATATCATAATATTCCAACCACAAAAGAACACTCCCGCATACTTTCAAACATCTATTCAGAATTACACCCAAACCATTAGTAGGACTTAGACATTATTATGACCGCTGCTAGCGTAGCTAGCGAAAGCGGTCATATAGGGATTGTCAAAGTTTTTTTTTTTTTTTTTTTTCGTCATCTACTGAATTTTTCGTCAACGATACCAGGGACACCGAAACACCGGGGAACATGAAATTTGGTGGGCATGTAGCCCCACTAGACTTTTACGGAAAAATTTCGTTTGGTCCCCGGGGGCCACTCCCCCCCCGCGCTGGGCCCCCCCAAACCCAAAAAATGCAGTTTTTCCTAAATAACTACCTGAACCGTGGCACCGAGGATGAAGAAATTTTTATGGTATGTTGGTCTTAAGGGCCCACATCAACCTAGCCCATAATCACTCATTTGTGATTTGCGCCCCTCCCATAAAATGAAATGAAAATGAAAATGCAAATGAAAATGCAATATTATTCTGCTTTAATCGCCCCTATCCTCAGTTGAGATGTTCAGAACTGCACCATATTTCATGTGTATGATTAACTTGACATCCTCTGGGGGTATGCTAAGTTTCGTAGAATTTCATCCATGGGGGGGTATAAAATAAATTCATTTATGTGCACATTTAGTGACTGTACACTCATCGGCCTGTAGATGGTGGTGTTGAGCGAAGGGTTGCTGGTTTAGGATGATACTGTCACTAAGGTTGCCAACTGTCCCGAATTAGGCGGGACGTCCCGTATTTTGGGCCTAATTTATTTGTCCCGTGCGTGACCTCCCGTGTCCCGTTTTTTGACAAGCTGATAAACCACTGACTGATACAACAGCAACAGCAGCAGTGCTGACCACGACACTTGAGAATGATCACAGACACCTGTCATCATCCAATCACAGCTTTTTTTAATCACTGTTTTGAGACAAATCATTGTTTGATTTGCGAACATCCTCTGCCGTCTGGTCGCTTCCGCTTCAAGCCGGACTCGTCTCGCGCTAACGGTAATTTCCTTTCACTGTCCACGTTTTGGTTTCGGCTAATCAATTTTGGCGAATGCAAACAACGTGATTATTGTTCATGAGTCTAACATCCAGCCACGCAAGAAAACATGTAATCTACCTGAGGGAATAATATGCTCAAAAAACATTTCTGATTATTATTAATGTTTTAAAGCTTTTAGAAAGTACATAGAAAGCTTTTGTAACATTATCTTAACTGTCACTTTTGATTAATGTAATGCATCCTTGCTGAATAAAAGTAGGCAATTACTTTCTTTATTTTTTTTCCCAAAAAATAATCTTACTAACCCCAAACTTTTGAACTGTAAGCCTAGTGTATAATGTTAAAAATGCTTTCTATTTTAGATAAATGCTGTTATTTTGAACTATGGTTTGTTTGTAATGTGACTTTTTTCATGTATGACATTAAAATTATTTTTAGAATTAAATACATAAATAGGTTAAGCAATACAAATGTGTTTATGTCTGATAACCTTTTAAACACAAACTTAACTGCAGACACTGAAATGACGTACACTGTGTGATACAGTACAAATATTTTGAGTGTCCCTCATTTTCCTATAAATAACCACGATTGTCCCGCATTTTCCTTTTCTGAAGTTGGCAACCCTAACTGTCACACACACACATGCAGGAATACAAACAAACGCAAGCATGCACACACACTGACATCCACACGCACAGACACACACCCATACACACACATACAAATCCACATACACAGACACACACACACACACACACACACGCGCACACACATGTACGCACGCATACATACACGCACAGACACACACATACACACAGACAGACTTGCACATACTACTACTTTTTTTAGGTATATACATAAACACGCAATACAGCCAAATTGCTCCACGTCATTTATTTTTGTGGAAAGCCAGTGCAGGCCTGAGCGGCGGTCATATTTTGTACCGCCATGCGGTACATCTAGTTCTTTGTATATCTACCTTATTTTTTAACATAAGAGCAGATGCTGCTATTTATAAATTGTGCGAATGTGCGAAGCTTCTGGTCTCGTCCGCTTCCAGTTATTTTAGCTGTGCAAAAACATTCCTTTGTACTGGAATTTGTTATCATATCTAAATCCATTATCATAACCATAAACACACTGATTTGTAGAACAAATAGTTTTAGTTTACTACACTTTGTTATTCTTCTTGTTATAGAGGCTAATGAATCAGAAGTCTCACACATTCACAGAGATTATCTTACTTTCGAGTTGCAAAATAACGTGGATAGGATGTGAACGTAGTGTAACAGCGCAACGCTTCTGGGTTGTACGTCAGAACGTAAGCTCATTTCCACGGATTCTGTAGATTGCAGAAACAAAAGATTTAAAAAAAAATGCTGAGTCCTCACACTGTTTTCTCCCCTCCAGGTCTCATTCAGTCATGCAAATCACATAAACCTACTGCCTCCAGCTGTTTTATGTGAGGGCAAAATAAATACTTCTGTTGTGAATGGTAAAGGGGTTTCATTCCCGCAGCAGCAGAACAGTCAGAAAAAAGAAAACAATGCCTGTTCTTCTGATGTGGGAGATGCCCCAATAAAGATCGTTGATAATTATTTGTCTTTATCCCCCAAACTCAGGCGTGACCACTTGGGGCACAAGAAAGGGTCCAACGAAAGCTGAATAAATATTTGGGTGCTAGATGTTTATTGTTCTTTTGTTCCACTTGGGTATTTAAAGGGAATTGGCAAACCGCTCAAGGAAGCATCTGTAAACAGATCTTCCCACACTGTTGCTGTGTGTCTCTATTGCCTGGTATGCTGACTATTTGAAACTATTTTGATATTGCATTTTGAATGATGTCTCTATTATATGCTGATCAGTTGTGTACTATGTATTCTTTTTAATTCTTTTTATTTGATGTTTAATCCTGCCTGGCAAAAATAAATGTTAACCTTGATTTATTCTGCATTATTCTGAAATCATTATTTCCAGTAGATTAATGTGCAGTCTGGTGTTTCCGCAAATCTCTGTCCAGGATAGATCAAACCGAAGGCACTAATGAATGGAGCATGGGGCACCTCATTAAGGAGACCTTCCGATTTTTGACTATCACTGACTTAGCACGTTGCAAGCTCGCAACTATTAAAAAAAATTACAGCTTTGTTATGAGTCAGCAGTGAGTGGCCGCTTAGGGTAAAATAGTTGCACTGCACCCTCTGACTTCAAAACTGGCTAGATTGTGTCCGTGAGCGCACGTTCGCAATGTGACGTCTCAAAGCGACCCCGGGTCCTTAATGAACGAATATTTAAAATTATGAGATGGCCAGAATAATCCTTGGTCTAAATTAAATCACAACTAATCTGAGGATCAGGTATTAAGATAGCAAATTTGTAAAAACAAAGAGTCACTTAAATTTGGAGTCAGATTAAATTATTCATGGAGTCAGAATTAAAATTAGAAATCAACTGTTAAATAAATTAAAGTGATTTTTTCAGAAGCGCCTGAAAAGACATACACGCTGAATTCCTTCGACCACGACACTGGATACTGTTTTTGGGCCAGTGGGTGGAGTTTACACCATTGTCTCTAAATGCACAACAGCAATGTTTTTTTCCTAAGGCATGTTTATAAAAGCTACTTAAATGTCTTAATTGAACTAAGGTCTAATCCTGGCTTAATCTAAGCCCTGTCTTTGAAACCAGGCCATAGATTTGTGAAGTTTGGATCAGCAGTCTTATATGTTTGATTTCATACTAACTGTCTATTCAAACTCACGTGTAACAGTTTATAATACCCAGTTCACCCTGTAGCCCAAGACTCATTGCCCACTGAAGCTAAGCAGTGCGCTGGCAGTGCACCACTGAGCCTGGTTAGTGCCTGGATGGGAGACCTCCTGAGAAAACTAGCTTACTGCTGGAAGAGGTGTTAGTGAGGCCAGCAGGGGGTGCTCACCCTGTGGTCTGTGATGGGGACATTATACTGTCAAAAAGCACCGTCCTTCAGATCAGATGTTGAAAACCAAGTTCCTGACTCTCTGTGGCCATTAAAAATCCCAGTAGGGATTTAAAAAAAATCGGGGGTTTAACCCCGACATCCTGGCAAAATTTGCCCATTGGCCTCTGTCCATCCTCATGGCCTCCTAATCATCCCCATATATACTGATTGTCCTCATTACTCTGTCTCCTCTCCACCAATAAGTTGCTGTGTGGTGGGTGTTCTGGTGCAATATGGCTGCCGTCACATCATCCAGGTGGATGCTGCACATTGGTGGTGGTTAAGGAGATTCCCCCCTTCCATGAAAAGCGCTTTGAGTGCTGAGAAAAGCACTAGGCTATATAAATGTAACGAATTATTATTATAGTATAATACATTTAATGACAGAATCTGACCTTTTATACAAAGGACTTTGTACAAAGCATAGTGCATATCAAAAATGAATAGTGACCTACAAATAATAACAAATCTGTCCTGCAGTGTATACACTCGTAGTACATTTGCATCAGTGAAAAACATTCCTTTCCTTGTAAAGAATATGTCAACGGTACACAGTTGAAGTACACATCAGCATTGGAAAACCTTTGCTCAGTGAAACATGTTGCATTGCACATGTCACAGGTCGGGATGGGCCAAGCCGGACTGCGCCCACCCCTGAACCAGGACCACCCTGAGGAGCGTGTCAGAGACGAGACGGAAACAGAATTCAAGGGAATAACAGTTCTTTTTATTAAAGTTAAAAGTAATTTGAATAACCTAAGCTAAAATCTTCCTTTCCTCTTCTTCCCCGGAATCGAGGCAATGCGGCAGTCTCCGGGGCCCACTCCCACGCCGATACAAGGTTCGCAATGGCCTGAGATGGATCGATGGATTTCCACGGGTGTGTATGCGGTCGGGGCTGTTCCCCTTCCCGCACTGATGCGGGGTCCGCAGGGACCTACGACAGACAGGTGAGTTTCCACAGGTGAGCAGACAGTCGGGCTGTTCCTCTTCCCACACTGATGCAGGGTCCACAGGGACCTACGACGGACAGGTGAGTTTCCACAGGTGAGTAGACGGTCGGGCTGTTCCTCTTCCCACACTGATGCAGGGTTCACAGGGACCGACGACAGACAGGTGAGTTTCCACAGGTGAGTAGACAGTCGGGGCCCTTCCTTTTCCCACACCGATGCAGGGTTCACAAGGACCGATGACAGACAGGTGAATTTCCACAGGTGAGTAGACAGTTGGAACTCTAGGGCTACAGCAGACTCGAGTCCACAGGCTGAACGGAGCTTCTCTAGGGCAGACAGTTAGAACAGACAGAGTCAGCTTCAACAGCAGTATATAGGCCTCACGTGTGTTGCCGGGGACAGGTGACTCCACACCATGCAGATGGGCCGGGGGCTATAGCAGACTCAAGGTGCAGGCCGAGCGGAGCTTCTCCTGGACAGACAGAATCAACTTCAACAGCAATATACAACTCTCACGTGTGTTGCGGGGGACAGCTAACTTCGCACCATGCAGATGGACTTGGGATTGTAACAGACTCAAAGTCGCAGCTGAGCAGGGCTGCTCTAAGACAGACAAAATCAACTTCACCACAGTATACAGTTCTTACATGTGTTGCAGGGGACAGATAACTTCACACCATGCAGATGGACCGGGGGCTATAGCAGATTCAAGTCGCAGGCTGAGTGGAGCTTCTCTAGAACAGACAGAATCAACTTCAACAGCAGTATACAATTCTCACGTGTGTTGCAGGGGACAGATGACTTCGCACCATGCAGAATGGACTTGGGGTTGTAGCAGACTCAAGTCGCAGGCTGAGGTGAACTTCTCTAGGACAGACAGAATCAACTTCAACAGCAGTATACAGTTCTCACGTGTGTTGCAGGGGACAGATAACTTCACACCATACAGGTGGGCTTAGGGCTGCAGCAGACTCAAAGTCAACAGGCTGAGCGGAGCTCCTGCTAAGACAAACAAAATCACAATTGCAGATAGAGTGTGCAGTCTCACGTGTGTTGCAAGGGGGGGCAAACCTTCTCACCATACAGGTGGGTTGACAGGCAAGGAGCGAACTTAAGTCAACAGGCTGGACAGAGCTTCTTCTAAGACGGTCAGAATCACTACTTCAAAACAGAGAGGTTAGTTTGACTCACAGATGCTATTCCTTCTAGTCCTCAACAGATGGGGCCGATCGAATTATTAAGCTCCAATTACTGACAGTAGACCAGCATGGCACGTGGGGAGTGCACGGCAAGAGAAAATAAATCTTCCACACACACACGGCAATTTCACTCCAAACATGCAACGTGAGGGGGGAAACGTCAATTTAAGCACTGCAATCCACTTCAATAAGTGCAGATAAGGCCAGCACTCACCCAGGGGTCTCCGTGCCACAAGCAACGAGCTCCAATGTTGGGAAAAAGATGTTTCAGGGTTTTCCTCCACAGACATAGACGGATTCACATCACCGTTCCAACACGGGGGAAGAGGGCAAGAGATCGAACATGAATCAGTATAATTCACTCAGTGACGTTTAGGTAGCACAATCAAAGCACTCCAATCCACCTCAAATTCAGTGTTGAAACATGCAGGTACGAGATACGATGGTCGATTACTTATCTCTCTCCCTTCCAGGCAAACGGTGTGTTTTCACAACTCTTCCACACTCCTCAAGTCCCCTCCAGCAGCACTTCCCTTTGCACCCCGCAATTCCTCTCTGCAACACTCAAATAGAACGACTTCTCACGGGAGAGAACCACACCACAGTCTCTCTTCGCTGGCTTTTTATATCCTTCTCCATGCCCACATAGCTTCGTCATGGCTCTAGATTAATTCCCCACACCTGATGTCGATTTCCTCATCCCGGTTGGCAAGGCAACAGATACACATTTACACGGGGGGTGGTGTTTCCTTGTTATTATACCGGAGGGGACACAATTGCGGCGAACTTTAGTTCCGCCCTCATTTGTCACACCGTGACATACTCCCCCGCCAAACCGTTCTAGTCCCGAGAACGGGAGCCGGACATCCAGTCTCCATATCTAGCTGGGGGCCGACCTCGGTTCTCCCGCTGGGGCCGCCTGGGTGGAGAAATAGGCTCTTCAGGCCGTGGCTCTATGCCTAGTCCCCTCGGGACCACCGCCCATCCTACCAACTGGGGCATCCATGCTGTTTCACCGGGGGGCTTTTCGGCAGCAGGAGTCGGATAGTTCGGACAGGGGCGAATCAGGTTGCGATGCAACACCCGCTCTGGACCGGCTCTCCCTTCGGGACGGATGGCATAAACCGGCTGGTCTGGGTGTGGTTGCCGCTGGACTACATAGGGCTGTGACTCCCACCGGTCGCTTAATTTGCCCTTCCCCTGGCGACGGTTGTCCCTTACCAATACTCTCTCCCCTGGTAGTAGCGGTGCTTCCCGAGCCGTCCGGTCGTATAGCCTTTTGTTCTTCGCTGCAGCCCGACTGATCTGATCCGAGACCTGCTCATAAGCCGACTGAAGGCGCTGGTGGTGCCTGGTCACCCAATCGGTCAGACTGCTCCCTTCTTCCGCCGCCATGGTCCCCAAAAGCAAATCAGTTGGAAGCCTCACATGCCTTCCAAACATCAGATAAGTTGGGGCGTAGCCCGTAGTACTGTGTACGCTATTGTTGTATGCCTGAACTAATGCCGGAAGTCTGTCGGCCCAATGGCCCTGCTGGTCCTCCTCCAGGGTCCCCAGCAGGCTCAGCAGCGTCTGGTTAAATCTCTCACAACCCCCGTTCCCTTGGGGGTGATAAGGGGTCGTATGGGTCTTCTTCCCTCCATACAGCTGGCACAGCTCGTGGATCACCCTGGACTCAAAGTTAGGCCCCTGATCAGAATGGAGTACTTCGGGACACCCGAACGGCTGGATCACGTACTTCCACAAGGCGTTGGCGGTGGTAATAGCGGTCTGATCTAGGGTCGGAACGGCCCAAGCGTACTTCGTGAACAGGTCCGTCACCACAAGGATATACTGGATCCGGTCCACCGGCCGACCCAGGGTCAGATAGTCCATAGCGACAATGTGCAAGGGTGCCTTGGCCTGAATTGGAACCAGGGGAGCCCGTACCTCTTTCTTGGTCTTAAACAATATACAGCGTGGACACTTCTGTAGATAGGCCCTCGTTGTGCCCTCCATTCCGGGCCAATAGAAGTGTCGCCGTAATAAGGCTGTCGTCCTCTCTTGCCCTTGATGCCCCATCCTGGTGTGATAGGCTTCCAACAACGCTGGCCAGCGGCCCTCTGGGACCACCACCTGACAGACCCTGTCACCCCTCTTGGGATCTTGAAGGGCCCTGCAGATCACCCCTTCCTTCAAGTAGAGTCTCTCTCTCTGGCCCAACAGTCCTCGCACTGTCCGGGTCTGAGCTCGGCATTCCGCACCATCGGGCCATGCCTTCCGCCTCAGCCAAGTCCGGACCACCAGCAGATCCTCGTCCTCGCCCTGCCATACCCTCCAGCGCTGCGGGTCCCATCCCCAACAACCCGGGGATTCTTCCAAGGGCTGGCCTGGTGCCTCCACAATCCCCACCATTAGTCCTTCGTCATGTCCTGCTTCATGAGCCAATACCGGGCCCGAGGATCCTTCCTCTGGCAGCCTAGATAGGACATCGGCGTTGGTGTGTTCCCTCCCTGGCCGGTACTGGAGCTGGTAATCGAAGTTCGCCAGTTGTGCCACCCATCTCTGTTCTACCGCCCCCAGCTTGGCGGTCTGCAGATGTACGAGCGGATTATTGTCCGTAACCACTTGCACCCTGGCTCCCCACAGGTAATCTTTAAATTTTTCACTCACCGCCCACTTCATTGCCAGCAGCTCGAGTTTAAAGGAACTGTAATTGGCGTCGTTTCTCTCGGTGGGGTGCAGGCTTCGGCTCGCATAAGCGATTACCCTCTCCTTTCCTTGTTGCTTCTGAGCCAGAACAGCTCCTAACCCCAGGTTACTGGCATCTGTGTACAGGATGAAAGGTTGTGTGAAGTCGGCATAAGCCAAAATCGGGGCCTGTAATAACTCCTGTTTGAGCCTCTGAAAGGCCTCCTCACACGCCGGATCCCACTGGATCGACGGCGACCCTCGACCCCGAACTCGTCCCGTACCTCCCAGCAGCTGGTTGATCGGCTTGGCGATTCTGGAGAAGTCTTTAATGAACCGCCTATAATATCCGACGAAGCCCAGGAAGGATCTAACCTGCCGTACCGTCTTAGGGGTGGCCCACCCCTGCACAGCCGCCACCTTCTCCGGATCGACAGAAATCCCTCCAGCACTCACAATGTGGCCCAAGAATTTTACCTCCTTTCGGAAAAGCTGACATTTCCCCGGCTGGAGTTTCAGCCCATACCTCTCCAGGGAGAGAAAGACCTGTTCCAGGTGTTGGAGATGGGACCCGAAATCCGGAGAATAGACGATCACGTCGTCGAGGTAGACAAGCGTGGTCTCCATTAGTTGGCCGCCCAGGCAACGCTGCATGAGCCGTTGGAAGGTGGCTGGGGCGTTGCAGAGGCCAAAGGGCATCCGGTCCCACTCATATAACCCAAAGGGGGTAGTGAACGCAGTCTTCTCCCTGTCCCGCTCATCCACCTGGACTTGCCAGTATCCGCTGGCCAGATCGAGTGTCGAATACCAAGCTGCTTGTGTAAGGCTGGTGAGAGAATCTTCTACTCGGGGCAATGGGAAAGCATCCCTCTTGGTCACCTGGTTGAGCCGCCGGTAGTCCACACAGAACCTCCAAGAACCATTTTTCTTCCGTACCAGTACTATCGGCGCGGCCCAAGGACTGCTGCTCTCCCGGATAATTCCCTTATCCAACATCCCCCTCAGGAGGGTGCGAACCTCTGAATACAGGGTCGGAGGCACGGGTCGATAACGCTCCCTGCTGGGTGTGGCCTCTCCGGTCGGGATCTGGTGCTTAACTGCATCCGTACGGCCGTAGTCCTCGTCGTGGGTAGAGAACAAATGTTGCCATTTCGTCAAGAAACATTGGAGTTGTTGGACTTGGTCCTCTTTCAATCCCTCTCCACGTAACGACTCTCCTTCCAGGTGTGTCGGCAGTCTTCCTCCAACCTCTTCCACGTGTCGACCCGTTTGTGCTAGGGCCACCTCTACCACTGTTGGACTTACTCGACAGAATTCCACTTCTCCCTGTTCTCGAATTTGATGGGGCTTCACCGAGGTAACTCGGGCCAGGCGTTGGTGGCGGTATAGATGGATCGGGAAAGAATTTGTGTTTCGGACTCTAACTGAGACTCGGCCTCTCCTTGCGGACGCCAGCCCCCGAGCAACTTCCACCTTGGGGCCATCCGGGTAGGGCTCCACCAAAACCCACTCCTGGGGGCTATAAAGCCGAGAGGGCACCCTGGCCCAGACCACGGCTTCACTTCGAGCGGGAACGGACAAGGCATAACGGCAGGCCACTCTCCCAGTACTCTCCCGTTCGCCCTGCTGCTCGGCCAGGCAAACCCGGCGACAGTCGGCTCTCACCCGATCCCACTCCTGGCCATCCGATGACGAGGCAGCTCGCACTGGGCTGCCCCGGAACAGTTCCTCCCAACACTCAGAGATCACGTTCATGCCCAGTAGGGCCCGATGAGACCCCAGACAGCCATCTCGCACCACCACTACTCCCTTCTGGGGTACCACAACCCCGTGTATCTCCAGATCCATCACCAAATATCCAACGTATGGTATGTCAAGTCCATTTGCCCCACGCAGGGTCAACCAGGGGGCTTCGGCCGTCGACCGACCCTGGGCACCAAATAACTCATGAGTCAGGCTCTCCGCAAACAAGGTTACTTGCGACCCGGTGTCCAGGAGGCATTGCACTTCCTGGCCGTTGACCTGAATCGCCACAACCGGGCAACGGCCCACCAGGTGTTCGTTGGGGAGTGTGGGAAGCTGAGGGTCTAACAAGGGGGTCCCGACCACTTGACCCACAGTGGCCGGACGCTCTAAAAACCCCCCTGCGATGCCCGTCTGGAGGAGCACTGACGGAAATAATGACCCGGTTCTCCACAGTTATTGCAGAGAGGACGACCCTGTTCATCCCACTGGAATCGAGGCCCCAAAGGCCGAAGTGGACGGCGTTCTGGGAGATGGCCCCCATCGGAGTATGCCCGCTCCCGTGGCGGAGGCAATGAACGGGGATATTCCCGGCGAAGTTCTGCCACGAGGGACTTAGACAGTTCGGACAGTTGCTCACGTACGTCCTTCTTCAGCTCCTCCCGAAGGGCCTGTTTCCAGTCCGATGTAGCAGGGGGCGGTGGAACACTAGTGGCGTTGGTAGCCAGACAACTGGGAGGGTCTACGCTCGCAGCATGGTCACGTTCAAGGGCTAAAGCTTCTCCACGCAGCTCTTCAAAAGTGAGGTCGGGTTCTCGTCGTAGTTGGACCCGCAGACTCTGACGCACAGGGCCTTCTCGTAATCCTAATAGAAACTGATCTCTCAACAGGACTTCCTCATCACCCAGACCGTGATCCTGTCTTCCTTTCAAACGGGAGAACTGTTCCCTCAACTGTAGTGTGAATGCACGGACATTTTGTCGAGGCCCTTGTCTACAATTGAAAAACTGCGTTCGCAGGACAGCTACCGGGGTGGTGTCTCCATATTGCCCCGTGAGAAATTCAAAGATTGCTTGGACCGTCGTTCGATTTGCTTCCGGCGCTGCCTGTACCTCTCTTCTTGCTTCTCCTTCCAAGGAATTTAAAACAAACTGTACTTTCTGGGGGGCACTCAGACCTTGAAGTCCGGCTAAGTACTCGACCTGCGCTTTCCAACATGACAAACTCACTTCTGATCCAGGGCCTCCGTACTTCTGGGCCCACGGGGCTCCCATAAAAATCGGCATTGCCGGTTGCCGCACTACTGGCTCTTCTTCTTCAGCCATCTCACTCTGATCGCTCAACTCAAGGTGGTATCCTGCCGACTTACGCCAAATCTGTCACAGGTCGGGATGGGCCAAGCCGGACTGCGCCCACCCCTGAACCAGGACCACCCTGAGGAGCGTGTCAGAGACGAGACGGAAACAGAATTCAAGGGAATAACAGTTCTTTTTATTAAAGTTAAAAGTAATTTGAATAACCTAAGCTAAAATCTTCCTTTCCTCTTCTTCCCCGGAATCGAGGCAATGCGGCAGTCTCCGGGGCCCACTCCCACGCCGATACAAGGTTCGCAATGGCCTGAGATGGATCGATGGATTTCCACGGGTGTGTATGCGGTCGGGGCTGTTCCCCTTCCCGCACTGATGCGGGGTCCGCAGGGACCTACGACAGACAGGTGAGTTTCCACAGGTGAGCAGACAGTCGGGCTGTTCCTCTTCCCACACTGATGCAGGGTCCACAGGGACCTACGACGGACAGGTGAGTTTCCACAGGTGAGTAGACGGTCGGGCTGTTCCTCTTCCCACACTGATGCAGGGTTCACAGGGACCGACGACAGACAGGTGAGTTTCCACAGGTGAGTAGACAGTCGGGGCCCTTCCTTTTCCCACACCGATGCAGGGTTCACAAGGACCGATGACAGACAGGTGAATTTCCACAGGTGAGTAGACAGTTGGAACTCTAGGGCTACAGCAGACTCGAGTCCACAGGCTGAACGGAGCTTCTCTAGGGCAGACAGTTAGAACAGACAGAGTCAGCTTCAACAGCAGTATATAGGCCTCACGTGTGTTGCCGGGGACAGGTGACTCCACACCATGCAGATGGGCCGGGGGCTATAGCAGACTCAAGGTGCAGGCCGAGCGGAGCTTCTCCTGGACAGACAGAATCAACTTCAACAGCAATATACAACTCTCACGTGTGTTGCGGGGGACAGCTAACTTCGCACCATGCAGATGGACTTGGGATTGTAACAGACTCAAAGTCGCAGCTGAGCAGGGCTGCTCTAAGACAGACAAAATCAACTTCACCACAGTATACAGTTCTTACGTGTGTTGCAGGGGACAGATAACTTCACACCATGCAGATGGACCGGGGGCTATAGCAGATTCAAGTCGCAGGCTGAGTGGAGCTTCTCTAGAACAGACAGAATCAACTTCAACAGCAGTATACAATTCTCACGTGTGTTGCAGGGGACAGATGACTTCGCACCATGCAGAATGGACTTGGGGTTGTAGCAGACTCAAGTCGCAGGCTGAGGTGAACTTCTCTAGGACAGACAGAATCAACTTCAACAGCAGTATACAGTTCTCACGTGTGTTGCAGGGGACAGATAACTTCACACCATACAGGTGGGCTTAGGGCTGCAGCAGACTCAAAGTCAACAGGCTGAGCGGAGCTCCTGCTAAGACAAACAAAATCACAATTGCAGATAGAGTGTGCAGTCTCACGTGTGTTGCAAGGGGGGGCAAACCTTCTCACCATACAGGTGGGTTGACAGGCAAGGAGCGAACTTAAGTCAACAGGCTGGACAGAGCTTCTTCTAAGACGGTCAGAATCACTACTTCAAAACAGAGAGGTTAGTTTGACTCACAGATGCTATTCCTTCTAGTCCTCAACAGATGGGGCCGATCGAATTATTAAGCTCCAATTACTGACAGTAGACCAGCATGGCACGTGGGGAGTGCACGGCAAGAGAAAATAAATCTTCCACACACACACGGCAATTTCACTCCAAACATGCAACGTGAGGGGGGAAACGTCAATTTAAGCACTGCAATCCACTTCAATAAGTGCAGATAAGGCCAGCACTCACCCAGGGGTCTCCGTGCCACAAGCAACGAGCTCCAATGTTGGGAAAAAGATGTTTCAGGGTTTTCCTCCACAGACATAGACGGATTCACATCACCGTTCCAACACGGGGGAAGAGGGCAAGAGATCGAACATGAATCAGTATAATTCACTCAGTGACGTTTAGGTAGCACAATCAAAGCACTCCAATCCACCTCAAATTCAGTGTTGAAACATGCAGGTACGAGATACGATGGTCGATTACTTATCTCTCTCCCTTCCAGGCAAACGGTGTGTTTTCACAACTCTTCCACACTCCTCAAGTCCCCTCCAGCAGCACTTCCCTTTGCACCCCGCAATTCCTCTCTGCAACACTCAAATAGAACGACTTCTCACGGGAGAGAACCACACCACAGTCTCTCTTCGCTGGCTTTTTATATCCTTCTCCATGCCCACATAGCTTCGTCATGGCTCTAGATTAATTCCCCACACCTGATGTCGATTTCCTCATCCCGGTTGGCAAGGCAACAGATACACATTTACACGGGGGGTGGTGTTTCCTTGTTATTATACCGGAGGGGACACAATTGCGGCGAACTTTAGTTCCGCCCTCATTTGTCACACCGTGACACACACATACTTCTATGCAAAATATAGCTCATCCGATATCTCTTCTAAGCACTTATGTATAACATAGTCTGACTTCACAAAATACATTTTACAAATTATTATGAACATTAATAAAAAAAATAAAAAAAAAGAAGTCATTCAACAGTAAAATTTTTATCTTCAGCGGCAAGCCATTGAATGTGGAGTTTTTTTTTTTTTTTTTTACCCAAACTAAGATGGCTGACAGCCAATCAGAAATGCCAAGGAATGCTCTGGAACGTATCAATCCATTCCTTCTATCCTAGGTGACTCTTGCAGTTAAAAAAACAAAATGTTGTAGCATCAAATAACATCTAATGAATCATTTCATTTTTAAAGTTTCCAAGTATTGATTTTAGGTTGGGAGGAAATTCTGATTAATCATCTGTCCACTAAATTGGACATAATGTATTAATACCTCTGACAAGGACCTGCTGGACACCCCCCACACCAGGTTGCAGACTTTTGGGGATAGGGCTTTCTCTGCCAATGCTCCCACACTCTGGAACAGTCTACCCCTCCACGTCCGCTCTGCCCCATCCCTGCCCATGTTCAAAATGCACCTCAAAACATTTATTTTCACTAAGTCCTTTAACCCCTAACCCCCCTATTTGTTAAACGACCTTGGGTACCATGAAAGGCGCTATATAAGTCCAAGTTATTATTATTATTATTAATAGCTTTTCAGCTACAATTCAGACTATTACTGACTATTCTTGAAAATACTTCATCTGCAGTAACTTTTTTGGCTGTAAATAAATGTATTTGTGTTATTAGAATGTAATTTGCAGTTACATCAAAAAAGTTATGTGATTACATAATGTACGTTACTTGTAATGCATTACTCGTTACATCAGAAAGGTAATCTGATTACATAATGCATGCTCCTTGTAATGCTTTACTCATTACATCAAAAAAGTAATCTAATTTCGTAATGCATGTTACCTAAAATACGTTTCTTTACTCGTTACATCAAAAAGTAATCTGACTACATCATGCATGTTACTTGAGGTTATGCATGTTATCCAAGGTTTTTCCAGAGAGGAGAGCTATGGTAGAAATGTGTCCATTTTGAACATAATTGGAATTATCAGCTAATAAGGATAAATTAACATACAGTGCTATGCATAAGTTTAGACACCCATGCTAAAGTTGACTAAAAAGAGGAATAAAAAATCATCTTTTGGAAATTGAACTTAATGCCTTAATTTAAAAAATTAGGAAAAATCCAACCTTTAAGGATACCAATTTTCTTTGTGAATGAATAATGTATCGTAAATAAATAAATGTTCTTCCTTAAAATACAGGGTGCATAAGTTTGGACACCCCTATGTTAAATTCCCATAGAGGCAGGCAGATTTTTATTTTTAAGTATTTAAAAAAAAAAACATTTTTAGGATACTATGCATCCTGATAAAGTTCCCTTGGCCTTTGGAATTAAAATAGCCCCACATCATCACATAGCCTTCACCATACCTAGAGATTGGCATGGGGTACTTTCCATAAGATCATCTCTCAATGCAAATCAAACTAGCTATTAGGCTAACTGAAATAAAATCATGCCAATCTCTAGGTATGGTGAATGCTATGTGATGATGTGGGGCTATTTTAATTCCAAAGGCCAAGGGAACTTTATCAGGATGCATAGTATCCTAAAAAATAAATTAAAAAAAATACTTAAAAAATAAAAATCTGCCTGCCTCTATGGGAATTTAACATAGGGGTGTCCAAACTTATGCACCCTGTATTTTAAGGAAGAACATTTATTTATTTACGATACATTATTCATTCACAAAGAAAATTGGTGTCCTTAAAGGTTGGATTTTTCCTAATTTTTTTAATTAAGGCATTAAGTTCAGTTTCCAAAAGATGATTTTTTATTCCTCTTTTTAGTCAACTTTAGTATGGGTGTCTAAACTTATGCATAGCACTGTACTCTGGTAGACTGGAAAGAGCATGAGTTTTTTCTACATAGATTGAGTTTGATTTCCACAGAGTTGTACCTTCACCAGTTGTAATCTTTAATGGAATCATGTCTTCATGTTCTGATATCAAAGACACGTGAAGTTCAACTTGTATGAAGTTCTTCGTCTGCTGGTCACACAGGAACAAACTCAATTGTGTTTGCAATAGTTGAAGCTTTATTATATTTTTTACATGATTTTATATAATTTTAATCATTGGTTTGTTAAATACTTTTCTTTTTTTTCTTTTCTTTTTCTTTTTTTTTAACCAAAATATTTGTAAAAAACAAATCTTTTCAAATCTTATTTTCATGGCCTAAAATCCTGACTGGGGTAGTCATAATTCATGCATGAAAGGGTTAATGTCTAAATAAATATAAGAGTGCACATGAAGCTAGAAATTTTGAGAAAGGACACAATTACCAATTTTGTGGGATGTAACGGAGAAGAAATATAATGAGTAGGCAGGGAGTAAGTAAAGTAATAATATTACTTTTGAAACCGAGTAATGAGTAATAGGCCTATATTAATTATTTTTTACTACCGAGACCAACACTGGTCAGGAGTGCACACACAAGTATTTTAACGTGTTTCACCTGTCCCTCTGTTCAAACTGTAATCAATCTACCCTTAATTTTAGCATTTTGAAAATCCTAAAAGGTTATGAAGAAAATAAAGGAATATAAAGATTTCTGTACATAGAAAGTGGATTGTACCATGTGTAAGCATTAGCTATAGGTCCCATTTTAAAAATAGCAACATGTTTTTATAACTTACATGGAATTTGTAAGTTCCTCAATGGTGTATATAAGCTCAATCCTTTTAGTGTAGCGCCCCAGAGAAACACATCAGCTGGCAGAGAGGGGATGAGAGGAAAGAGATGGGGAGAGAGGACAGAGAGGACAACAGAGAAATCTGGAATGAAGACCTCGCCTGTAACCTTTCTCTTCTATGCCTGTTTCTCTCGTATGTCTGACACATAAAAATAATAAATAAGAGATCTCTTGGTGAAAATAACTGGTGTTGCTTCCATGATTAAAAGTTTAATTTTCAAATCTACACCACTTGGTGGAAATGTATAGGATGATGCACTATGATGTACTAGTGTCCACTGTTCCTGAACTCTCTGTGCTCCCTTTTTATCTGTACCATGTCCTCTTAAGGGGATAGTTCACCCAAAAATAAAAATAACCCCATGATTTACTCCCCCTCAAGCCATCCTATAGTGTACATGACATTCTTCTTTCAGACAAATACAATTGGAGTTATATTAAGAAATGTCCTGGCTAATCCAAGCTTTATAATGGGAGTGAATGGCTGGAGAAAATTTGAAGCACAAAAAAGTGCATCCATCCATGATAAAAATACTCCACACGGCTCCAGGGGATTAATAAAGGCCTTCTGAAGCACAGCCATGGGTTTTTGTAAGAAAAATACCATATTTATAACTTTACAATCTAAAATAACTAGCTTCCAACAGACGACCGTACGCATCGATTTACGGCGAAAGAGTAACCCTTGACCTAGACGCACAACACAATGACAAAATGTGGAAGCGCAGAGGATAGAGCAAAAAAAACAAAACACCAGTCACGAATTAGAAGTCTAAAACGACAAAGCATATGCTTACTCCTACATCCTACGTCATACATCGACAAGTGTTACTCTTTTGGCGTAAGTTAACTTGTGTAGGCCGTCTGCCGGAAGCTAGTTATTTTAGTTGATAAAGTTTTAAATATGGATATTTTTTCTCACATGAACGCATCGCTTCACTTCAGAGGGTCTTTATTAACCCCCCAGAGCCGTGTGGAGCGCTTTTATCATGGATGGATGCACTTTGATGGACTTTGATGGACTTAAAAAAACATATGGCCATTCACTTCCATTATAAAGCTTGGAGGAGCCATGACATTTTTTTTTTATATAACTCTGATTGCATTTGTCTGAAAGAAGAATGTCAAATACACCTAGGATGACTTGAAGGTGAGTAAATCATGGGCTAATTTTCATTTTTGGGTGAACTATCCATTTAAAGTACTTTAATCAGCTTCACATTCCTTCTTGCCTTCTTTTTAAAACAACTCACAGATCCATTTCTGGTTATGTTTGTCTCTTGTTGCAACCCAAATAAAGAGCATTTTACAAGTGGATTACTTGCATCTCTTGTTTCACCACACAACATGTCACACCATTGTTCATCTGCACCATGTCCTCTTAAACACTTTACATAGCACTGCCATCTAGTGGTACATCTAACAGACAGCAATAATCTATTGAATGTTATACAACATGAGTTCTATCTCTGGCAGTGGTCCCTGGCTCTGCCTTGGTTCCCTACTCCAACATGGTGCTATCTAGCTCATTCTGGATGCTCTCCAGCCCTTGGACTCTTGTTCTCTAAAACATGTAGGGTAAAGTGGGGGAAAACGCCCCCCTTAAGGAAAATGTGACATTACAGTGAAACAAAACATAAATGTGACTAGAATTGCCATCCCGGTTTTGAGTGACTATGGCAGGAGTTATTCACCAAATATTAAAATTGCTCAGCCTTCATAATTAATTAGTATTTTCACTGAAAATATTTTTGTACAAAGGGGGCGTTTTGCCCCAGCGGTGGGGTAAAACGCCCCCCAAGGTGGGGTAAAATGCCCCCTTTCTTACCAACCAGTTTGCTTCATAGATCAACAGCAAAATTAACAGACAATAGTTTTTAATCTCTAAAGGTAAAAGGCAAGTAATGTATCAACATGTATATATATTTATATTTATTTCAGCAATCTCCAAAATAGGCAAAATTAACTACCTTCCATCAGTGAGCTAACTTTGCTAGCAAGCTAGCTAGTTAATGCTCACTTGAGGTAATTTTTTCATGTTTTGTTCAAATATTTAGATTTTACCACCTAGTTATACTGCATTAAGTGTAAAACAAAGGATGTGATAGACAGAAATATTTTATTATAGTAATTATGATAGAGAAACTATGCCCCCAGGGGGGGGCGTTTTACCCCTCAGCGTAGGGGGCGTTTTACCCCACAAGCTATGACTTTTTAAAAATTTGTTTAATTTTTAAAATATAATTATATTCCTTAAAAATAATATATGATCTCAAACTACAGACTTCACTATTCATCTATCATACATCACTGCGATATCCTGCAGAACAATATTCTCTTAAACACTTATTTACTAATATCTGAAAATTATAGCATTTACCATTTAATCCTCTTCTCTTCAAATGTGTCGCTGGTGTCAGCTTCTCCATAGAGATTTGTATATCCCCGTTATCAACGTAGTGCATAGCAACAGTAAAAATGTATCTTGACTACTTTTAGTGGTTATTTTGGGAAAAACAGGTGGGGGGCGTTTTACCCCAGGGGGGCGTTTTCCCCCACTCTACCCTACCTGGTTCAACTATCTGATTTATCAAAACTATTCCATTTACACCTGGTCACATAAATGTGTTTTTGCAAAATGGATAGCCGATCTTCAATTCCTGCACTATATGCAGATTTAATGGAGTTCACGTCACCGAAAGTAACAGATATGAGCAGCATTTTATTGATCATCAGCTAATTTCAAAAACAAAGACCGCAATAGGAGACAGCGGCAACATCACTGGTAAGATCATTTTGTTTCTTTACTTTTAATAAAGATGATTGTGTGTTAAGCATCTGCGACTTTCACTTTAATTTGCCATAGCTCGATGAATAGATCGCTCAGCTTTCTGAAATGGGGTTTCAAAAACCAGATGAATTTATACTTGTCCAGGTTCGTCTGGAATGCGGCCCAGACCAACTCCATTGGCATATACACCTGGTCTTTTCACGATCGGATAGCTATCCGATCACAGTTAGTGGCCAGGTGTAAACAGCCCCATAGTCAACAGAATGTGTAAAGGGGACCATTTAAATAAAGTGTTACCAAATTTGTGAATTACGATTTTAATCCAACTGAAACTTTAACTGTTTGTTTGAAGAGAGTTTGAATTATTTTGCATCTTTTGTTGTTTGTGATGTGGTGTAATGCTCTACCTAACTGATTGATGCAAACTTTGTGAGTTTAGATATGGAAATCTAAATAATAATGGAGTTCTTTCTATTGCTCTGGATGTGCATCTAATTAATATGGATATGAAAACAAAATCGAGGGAATCTTCCTCGCAATCCACCGGCCCAAAGGCAAGCTCACACTACAGGACTGTAAGGGCACATTTACACAACAATGATGTACTAAAAACTGAAACGTTTTCCTTTGCTTTTTTTTGCATACAGATGATAACGTTGTCAAAATGATCCCTGTTCACAAGGATCTGTAAAAATGACTAAAAACGTTATGCATGTTATGCGTGCCAGGCCAGTAGTTGGCGATGCCATTTTGTAGAGAAACATCACGCCCCATTAGACTGAACACGTAATATACATTAACATGACCGTCATCGTTTTCACAAATTTGCTTTTTTGTTCGGGTCTTACCCTCTCCCCCGCCAGCGAGACATCTACTATTTTCCTCCAAGCCTTACAGTCTTACAGTCATGTGAAAAAGAAAGTTCACCCTTTTGAATTCTATGGTTCCCTTTCGAAAGGGAACTCTCACTGCGTTGATTGATGCTAAGGGGAATGCCTCAGGCGTGACAGGTGTCTGAAATCACAATAAAATCACGGCAATCCTATTGACCGGCGACAGCCCATGAATCATGGAAGTATATAGGGCGCCTTGCAAGCATGATAATCATATTTTCGTCTTCAGGGACTGTTCTGTCTGTAAGCGCTTGAAAATCAGGTAGTTATGAAATGCACTGAAAAGGCTGAGTGCTTTCAGAAGTGTGCAGACCCGTGCTCAAGATTTCTGTCAGGACCACTACCGTCAAATATGATTGACAATTAGCATACAGTTTGGATTGGCGGTATGGTTCCGTTCTGGGCGAGAACTCCCTGCGCATCCATGCAGCCTAGCATGGATAAGAGCAGGGAGAGCAGCAATAATCCCCCTTGGGGTAAACAGAACAGAACCAACATGAAAATTTGCAAATATATTTAATTCAAGATTTTAAAGTACAACATTATTCGATAATTATTCTGATTCAAGGGGAATCAGAATGTCAAATCCTGACTGGGCTAGAGGAGGAGCTGGGGATGGAGGAGGGTAATTAGCTCCTGAGAAACGCGATAGCTGCTGATCATACTGAAGGAGCTTATATGTATATGGTGATAGGCGTCGTATTCCTATAGGTAGATGAGGGTCAGCTGATGCGAGCTTGACTAACGTGACCTGCCAGAACTAACGCTACGCTTGATATTTGACACCGGGTGACACACACAAACCGTGCGTTTTCTGTCTGCAAAGGAAGAGGTGCAAATTGTGAGCATTTTTCTTTGAGAACGCTCCGCTCTTGTCTGGCCCTCCTCTCGAGAGAAGAGGGTTCGGCGTCTGCACCTCGCGGTTCAGGTCCCGCTCGTGCTTAAAAAAAGAAAAGGTGTCTAGAACGATAGAGAGAAGCACCAGTTGTATGGGCTTCTTTTGTGAGTATGTGGTGGCTTCCCTTGTTGTCATATGTAAGATAAAGCGAGGTGTGCCACCGCTCATTCTTGTTGTTGAACTATGTTTATAGCTTAGGCTTCCTCTCATGGTGAGAGCATTTGAGGCCGCTACTCATTCATATGAAATATGTTATCAGCGGAGAGTTAAGTGGCAGAACGTCATTCTGGAAAGAAGAATGGGAAAGTTTATGCTACCGCTTGTTTTTTTCTACACACACCTGTGTTAGCCCTCGGCTGTTAGCCACTTCAGGGTAGAGTAGCGTGTCTCTCTCTCAATTGTTTTGCCGTATACACTGAGGCTGGAGCATCAGATAGATCTTATCTCTGGCCCATAGGAACGTCTAACATCTTTTGGTCCTGAGTACAGCGATTTTGCAGCCTCTCGTATGAAAATAAAATGTATATAATTTCTCATGGCTGTGGCTACTCCAAGCCTTCAGGTAGATCTATGCTAACAGGCTGGCCCTCACCAATTTCTGTCACCTCTAGAGCCGTTGGCGGGTCTGCACTCTGTTAAATCTCAGGGTGAGGTGGTAGTATTCCCCTGTGATACAGGGTAGGTCTGAGTACTTCATTTTCAGCTCTGTATTATCCTACCTCTCACCATTATGGCTCGGGTCGAGCGGAAAGTTCTAACCTTCACTTCTTTTTGGTTTTCGAAGTACACTCCCATGAAGCCAGAGCATTGCCATGAGCTGACGCCCATGCATACAGATGGTAGGCCCCTGACTTTGGGGCCTCTGTTGAGGCAGAGTGGTGTATGTTGTACTCCCCTTGCTTAAAGGGTGCTGTGTTTTTTGCTGAGTACACTGCCATGGTCAATGTGATTAGGTACCAGGATGCTGCAGGCGCTGTGTAAACAGCTTATCTGCCAACGAAGGCTGCGCCGGTAGATAGTAGGCCTCAGCAGGCCTCCTTGACTGGGCAGCCCCCAAGAGAGTGCGGTAGGCCAGCTTACCTCAGGTGGTTGGCCTTAGTAGTTCGGGCAGTAGACTCACTGATGGGTAGTAGGCCTTAAACATACAAATTAGCTGCGACCAGGTAGCTAGCCTTATTAGGCCTCCTGTGGGTGGCCTCAATATTTGTGTTGGTGTAGTATGGTTCCAAACGGTATATGTGTGTAGCAGAATAGACTGGCTATCAGCTAGTAGGCCCAACCAGGCCTCACTGATGGCGAGTCCCCGGCAGTATGAATTTGGCTGACAGCACTGACTTGCTTCAAGGCCTTAGCAAGGCCTCCCTGACCCTGAGCGTCATCAGACAATTGGCTTCAGTGGGCCTCTCTGGAAGCTAGCCCCAATTAGCCGAATAGGATTGACCACTGTCAGGCGGTTGGCCTTATCAGGCCACCATGTAGCTAGGTCCCCAACCTTATGGCCATTGCAGTCAGTTTCTTACCTAAAGAAAACTTTCAGACAACCGGCTTTAACAGGCCACTCCGAGACTGAGCCCCAAGACTGGCAGGCCTTAACAGGCCGCCCTGGGACTGACACTCAGAATCAGGATTCATAGCAATAACCAGTTTTTAGCTAGCTATTAGGTAGTAGGCCTCTCCAGGCCTCCCTGAAGGCAGGTAGTAGGCCTCATCAGGCCTCTCTGAAGGCGAAGTCCCAAAGATGGGCAACTGCACAGCTAGCTTTACTGGCTGCCAGGTAGTAGGCCTCACTAGGCCTCCCTAAAGGCAAGTTCCCAAATACGGGTACAAGGTAGCCAGCCCTCTGGTAGTAGGCCTCACCCGGCCTCCTTGTAAGTGGTCTCCCAGCGACGCTGGGTTCCGGCAGCTAGTGGCTGCTTGCTATCAGTTCGGCTGGCCTTAGCATGCAGCTTCTGAGGGCGAGCTTGAGCCCTAGCATGACTAATGGTCGTTTTCTGCTACTGGTTCCCTCCCGGAACCACTTTCATCTAGCCTACAGCCTGGTTTGCCTACCAGGCAGGCCATGTGCTCCCCTCACTGAGCCTCCTGAGTCTGGTCAGACGGTCATAGGCCTCTCGTGAGTTAGATCAGTCCTTAGGCCTTTTCAGGCCTCCTCGGTGCTTTGAAACACAAGCGCTGGGTAGATCTGTGGATCGAGCAGAGAAACTCCCCTCGCTGGCAAGGGTTGTAAGCGCTATGCTGAGTCATGCTCTCCTGGATACCCAGTCCCTGAGATCTGGGCCGAGTGGTTCGCAGTCCCTCGGGTTGGATGCCTTATCTAAAGGCAAGTGTCCAGAGGCTCTGTCTTCGGACAGACAGGAATTTGGCCAGACTGAAATGTCCAATGTAAGTGACGCCAGGTCAGGCCTTCCTGGTGGCATTTCGGGTGAGTATGTTCCCCTGAATAGTGATTGGCTGGGGCTCCTTCGGGTTCCCTAGCCACATTCCCTAGAAGGGACCCCTTCTAAATTTGAAGCTGTTGTCCAAGCCCTTGAGCAGGCCCAGGTAGGCCTTTCATTAAACATTTTTTATGGAGGTTTTCCTGTGGAACGTATAGCTTGGGCTTTGACCATAGGGAATGCTGTCACTGACAGCCCAGTGTGACCTGAGGGTGAGTGGTTCTGGCATTTCATTTGAATTTGCTGGTTTTGACAGTTGTCACTGCCAATGGGTATACACTCCCCTTAGCAATGTGATGTTGGTATATCGTTCCCCTTAGCGTCAATCGACGCAATGCGAGTTCCCTTTCGAAAGGGAAAGTCTAGGTTACGACTGTAACCTCTGTTCCCTGAGAACAGGGAACGAGACACTGCGTCTTTTCGCCATGCCTCGGGGCCTGCCTACCAAACAGTCCCTTCATACGAAAAGGTGATTATCATGTTTGCAAGGCGCCCTTAAATACTTCCAGGTCACACGTTAATGATTTATGTGAACAGAGGTTACAGTCATAACCCTAGACGTTTTACGTATCAAGACATTTAGGGAAATACAGCCTCAGATGAACTACAACACATGACATATCACACCGTGCCATTTAGGGCTGTCCCTTAATAGTTGACTAACCGTTGGTCCACTAGAAGAGGTTTGGTCGACAAAGAGTTTATTAGAAACAAACTCCAGAGGAACTGGCAAAATCACACAGGCTGTAACGGACAGATTGTTGACGGCAGGAAATCCAAACATTCGCCTATTATTCATCGACCTCAAATATGGCTTATCGCTTGAAACATGTAAGTAGCAGCACTTTACAAGTCCGCTCGCTCTTAAGTTTTCTTAAGTAAACCTAGACAAATGTGCGTTATTAATAGCGCATATTCAAGTGTTTGTGAGGAGAGCACACTTACTGCATGAAATACAGGCGTCGGCGTGATCACTTGCATTTAAATTAAATAATAATTTTTGTTAGTCGATAAGAGTAATGCATATTTTTAAATATATCGGAAATATAAAATATATAGGAAATATATCTATAGAGAGCTTGAAATGTCTACATTTGAAAGAACAGATTCAATGGAAAGTAAATAATTTCAGATTATGTAATGGGTATGAAATGTGCATATAGGGACGTCCACTACTTTGGAGATGACGAGTCAGCATCGTTGACTTACTATCTGCAGCCGAAATCACAGAAAACATTACCAATAAAATATTTAAATGTTTAGACAGTCTCCTCCTGTTTTTTTTAACGTTATCATTATCATTATATTTGCCGGTGCACTGTGGCAAGCTTTATGTGTGCAGTATCAGGTTGAGGTCTGGACTTTGACTGGGCCAGTACAACACCTTGATTTTTTTTTCTTTTTTAGCCATTCTGTTGTAGATTTGCTGGTGTGCTTGGAATCATTGTCTCGTTGCATGACCCAAATTTACCCCTCTGCCACCGTGCTTGGCAGCTGAAATTAGGTGTTTGTGCTGATATGCTGTGTTTGAATTTCGCCAAAGGTGGCACTGTGCATTATGGCCAAACATCTCAACTTTGGTCTTGTCTGTCAAAAGGACATTGTTCCAGAAGTCTTGTGGTTTGTTCAGATGCAACTTTGCAAACCTAAGGCATGCTGCCATGTTCTTTTTTTAGAGAGCAGACTGTTGATTAGCAGTGACTGACTGCTACTAACCTCTTAACTCCTATGGAAGCAGTAATGGTGTACTTGGTTTGTTACACATGGCTTCTCAATTTTGGCCTAGTTTTTGTTAAATAAACCATGACATGGTGTAAAATGTCATGTGTTGTTGTTCATCTAAGGTTGTATTTACCTAAATATAAGAACTCCCAAGGACCAGATGATTTTTTTATTATGTTCCGATAAAACCATATAATATAAAACGTAAAACCACAGAATTTAAAAGGTTGTATTTTCTTTTTCACATGACAGTTGGCAACTAATGATCTTTGCAATGGAAGTGAATCAATCAAAACTAACTTTAGCTGGACAATTACTTTATTCTAGAGCTGCTGTAAAGCCAAAACAATCTCAGTTACTTTAAGTTACTATTATCACTTTAAAGCCGCTTTGAAACAATCTATATTGTTAAAAGCGCTATATACAGTGGGTACGGAAAGTATTCAGACCCCCTTAAATTTTTCACTCTTTGTTATATTGCAGCCATTTGCTAAAATCATTTAAGTTCTTTTTTCCCCCTCATTATTGTACACACAGCACCCCATATTGACAGAAAAACACAGAATTATTGACATTTTTGCACATTTATTAAAAAAGAAAAACTGAAAAATCACATGGTCCTAAGACCCTTTGCTCAGTATTTAGTAGAAGCACCCTTTTGATCTAATACAGCCATGAGTCTTTTTGGGAAAGATGCAACAAGTTTTTCACACCTGGATTTGGGTATCCTCTGCCATTCCTCCTTGCAGATCCTCTCCAGTTCAGTCAGGATGGATGGTAAACGTTGGTGGACAGCCATTTTCAGGTCTCTCCAGAGATGCTCAATTGGGTTTAAGTCAGGGCTCTGGCTGGGCCATTCAAGAACAGTCACGGAGTTGTTGTGAAGCCACTCCTTCGTTATTTTAGCTGTGTGCTTAGGGTCATTGTCTTGTTGGAAGGTGAACCTTCGGCCCAGTCTGAGGTCCAGAGCACTCTGGAGAAGGTTTTCGTCCAGGATATCCCTGTACTTGGCCGCATTCATCTTTCCCTCGATTGCAACCAGTCGTCCTGTCCCTGCAGCTGAAAAACACCCCCACAGCATGATGCTGCCACCACCATGCTTCACTGTTGAGACTGTATTGGACAGGTGATGAGCAGTGCCTGGTTTTCTCCACACATACCGCTTAGAATTAAGGCCAAAAAGTTCTATCTTGGTCTCATCAGACCAGAGAATCTTATTTATCACCATCTTGGGAGTCCTTCAGGTGTGCTTTCATGTGTCTTGCACTGAGGAGAGGCTTCCGTCGGGCCACTCTGCCATAAAGCCCCGACTGGTGGATGGCTGCAGTGATGGTTGACTTACTACAACTTTCTCCCATCTCCCGACTGCATCTCTGGAGCTCAGCCACAGTGATCTTTGGGTTCTTCTTTACCTCTCTCACCAAGGCTCTTCTCCCCCGATAGCTCAGTTTGGCCGGACAGCCAGCTCCAGGAAGGGTTCTGGTCGTCCCAAACGTCTTCCATTTAAGGATTATGGAGGCCACTGTGCTCTTAGGAACCTTAAGTGCAACAGAAATTTTTTTGTAACCTTGGCCAGATCTGTGCCTTGCCACAATTCTGTCTCTGAGCTCTTCAGGCAGTTCCTTTGACCTCATGATTCTCATTTGCTCTGACATGCACTGTGAGCTGTAAGGTCTTATATAGACAGGTGTGTGGCTTTCCTAATCAAGTCCAATCAGTATAATCAAACACAGCTGGACTCAAATGAAGGTGTAGAACCATCTCAAGGATGATCAGAAGAAATGGACAGCACCTGAATTAAATATATGAGTGTCACAGCAAAGGGTCTGAATACTTAGGACCATGTGATATTTCAGTTTTTCTTTTTTAATAAATGTGCAAAAATGTCAACAATTCTGTGTTTTTCTGTCAATATGGGGTGCTGTGTGTACAATAATGAGGAAAAAAAATGAACTTAAAGGGACTATGTGTAGCTTTTTAGGTATTTTATTATCTAAAAGCAATATTTTTATTAATAAATATGCCCTCAATGGTGTACAAATACCTATGCCAATGATCAGACTAATCCTCATAAACGAAGAATTTATTATCTTTATATACATGGGACGGGTAGGTCCATGGAGGCTTCCATGTAGTTCCGCCATCTTGAAAAACTATAATAGCAGAGAGGGACAAAAAGTACTAGGCCAACGCGTTTCCACAATGCGTTTTCGTTCAGAACCAGCGTCACGTGACTGAAGCCAGCAGAAACGGAGGAGCAGAGCAGTGAGAGGCGCTTGTCACTGCCCCGGCAAGTTTAAAAGGCTGCACTGTACGGTTATTTATACACCGTTCATTCATACATATGCTGAGTCACAGGATGAGTCCTCGTCGTCGAAAAAGTCCAAAATAGACCGTAAAAGGAAACGTGACCGGAGATTACAAAATCAAGGGTTAATGTCGGGATAGCTAATGCAGGAGAAAGCTTTCAAAATAGACCCTGAAGTTGCCTGCTTTCTTCTCGACAGGTAAGTCAATGTTACGGTCTTAATTACAAGCTTTTTTTTTCATTGCTTGGTTGTGTACTTTATTATATAGACAGTAGAACATTTATAGTTAAAAGTTAAACAGGCTCTTTGATGAATAGCAGCCATAGGCGTCGCGGGCGGGCGGTGGGTACGCGTTCCCACCAGATTTCGTCATGAGTCATTTTGTACCCACCACTTTTTTCAGATAACATCCATAATTATTAGACTTTGGGTTCGATTTTTTGACAGTTTTCAGTGGTTTGAGGAGCAACATGAGAGAGAAATTTGGTGCTCGTTGTTTGGGTACATTAAATCACATTAAATCTGCAGCCAGGGCACAAATTGCATCTTCATGTAACATCACCATGGTTATGTTGGTCAGACAACCCTTTCTCGCAATCTTTGTCTGGTCAACAGCTTTCCATGTGGTGGGACCTGAAGTAGAACATATGAATGGTAGAACAACCAAGTAGAACAACAGAAGTAGACCATCTGTTGAATGGATTATATTTGTCTTATATGGACAATGGAGATTGAGTGGAGATTCATGGAGATATAATCATCACTAAATAAAATGGGCCACAATGGAAATAAATCTTCAAGACTTGAGATATACTTCGTATTGCAACTGAAATAAAAAGTACCTGCACTTACCTCTGGGCAATTACCTTGTTTTTGGTTCTTTGTGACTATGACATTTGTCGCAACAAAAAATGAGTTTTTTCCCTGCCGAAATAAAACAACAACAACATTTCATGACTTTTTAACTTGTTTTCAAGAGTTATTGGAATACAAACCTAAATCTACTTAAGAACACTTTCATTGTGGTGTAAGACTGGAAAAACTGGAAGAACTGGAAGAGAAGGCAACTCTCTGAGAAAACAACATCTGAACTCTCTTGCTATATTAAACATCCCCATTCGAGACACAATCACACTTGAGTTGATCACCTCCCAATTTACAATTCTCTCCCTTCCCCATCTCGTCTCTCTCTCTCATGCTGAGATCACCTGAAATTCATCCAAACATCTACAGTATATGGTTTAATGTAAACAATTATCATACAACACTATACATGTTTGGTATGGGGTTCCATTTGTGTCGAAATTATGTCGACATGCTATCTGTCTATGCTGTGTGTCGTCTTCCATGTCTATGTGTCTGTTCACTGTCTATGTCTATGTCTGTCTGTCTATGCTATGTGTCGTCTTCCATGTCTATGTGTCTGTTCACTGTCTATGTCTATGTCTGTCTGTCTATGCTATGTGTCGTCTTCCATGTCTATGTGTCTGTTCACTGTCTATGTCTATGTCTGTCTATGCTATGTGTCGTCTTCCATGTCTATGTGTCTGTTCACTGTCTATGTCTATGTCTGTCTGTCTATGCTGTGTGTCGTCTTCCATGTCTATGTGTCTGTTCACTGTCTATGTCTATGTCTGTCTGTCTATGCTATGTGTCGTCTTCCATGTCTGTGTCTGTTCACTGTCTATGTCTATGTCTGTCTGTCTATGCTATGTGTCGTCTTCCATGTCTATGTGTCTGTTCACTGTCTATGTCTATGTCTGTCTGTCTATGCTATGTGTCGTCTTCCATGTCTATGTCTGTTCACTGTTTATGTCCATGTCTGTCTGTCTATGCTATGTGTCGTCTTCCATGTCTATGTGTCTGTTCACTGTCTATGTCTATGTCTGTCTGTCTATGCTATGTGTCGTCTTCCATGTCTATGTGTCTGTTCACTGTTTATGTCCATGTCTGTCTGTCTATGCTGTGTGTCGTCTTCCATGTCTATGTGTCTGTTCACTGTCTATGTCTATGTCTGTCTGTCTACGCTATGTGTCGTCTTCCATGTCTATGTGTCTGTTCACTGTTTATGTCCATGTCTGTCTGTCTATGCTGTGTGTCGTCTTCCATGTCTGTCTGTCTATGCTGTGTGTCGTCTTCCATGTCTATGTGTCTGTTCACTGTCGTGATTGCCCACATGACTCAACTTTTGTCTTTGTCCACTCAACTTACTCCTGTCATCTGTCCTTGTCGTTTGACTGTGTCGTCTTGCGTGTCAATGCTGCATGTGTCATGTGTTTTTTCATTCATTCAATTTATATTTTAAGATATTTTAATTGCATTTTCATCTCACTCTACCATTCACAGAAAAAAATAAAGAACCTCATGAATACAAGGATTATTCCTGCCGAAAATAAATAAAATAAAATATTGAATAATGAAATAATATTCTCATCAACACTACAGTTCAAATGTTTAGAGTTGGCAAGATTAATGTTTTTGAAAGCAGTCTCTTATGCAGGCTGCATTTATCTGAACAAAAATACCATTATATAAATATATATAGGCTAAGTAATATTGTGAAATTTAAAATAACTGTTTTCTATTTTGATATATTTTAAAATGTAATTTAGGCTATACCTGTAAAGACAAAGCAAAATTTTTAGCTGCCAATATTTCAGTGTCACATGATCCTTCAGAAATCATTCTAATATGCTAATTAGATGCTCAAGAAATATTTCTTATTATTATCATCAATGGTGAAAACATTTTTATAATATTTTTTGTGGAAAGAAGATATAAATCATTTATAACATTACAGATGTCTTTACTGTCACTTTTTACTGTCACATCAATTTAATACGCCTTTGCTGAATAATTTCTTTTAAAACTCTTTTAAAAAATGACTGGTAGGGGGAGAGTGGGGTGATTTGTGCCAGGGGGGAAGTAGTTCCACCCTTTTTTCTGGAAAACCATAGAAGAAATTGGTCATGTGTCCACATAATTTTGAAAAGCAATCACTTTTACTCGTCCTCCAAAGACGGGAGACACATGGCATGAGAGTTAAGCATATTTTAGTGCAAAAAACTGTTTTTTCCCTTTCAAAGTAAAATTTCTATGATTAAGGTTTTTTGATTGTAGTGTCTGAACAATTATAGACAAGTTTGAAAACATTTCACACATGTTTTAGTGCTTTAGTAGGCTACACAATGAGTCTATACAGTTAGCATGATGTTAGCTCTTAACTGCTGGATCATGCTAGTTTTTCAAACTTGTGGGTCCGGGGTGATTTGTGCCAAAGGGCCTGGGTTAAGTTGTGCCAGATCCAGACCACCTAGACCTACATTCTCACAGGGGATAATCTTGAGAAGTGAGGAGATGGGCATGCCTCATCATTGTTTTACTTGGGCCTGCCCAAAATTTGTTTAATTTAGCTAACACTGATTTCAGTTTTGAGTTTGCTCTATGTTATTAAAGAGAAGTTTTATTCCGTTTTTAAGTGGCCTATGTCAGGATGTTTAGAAATTAGCCTAGTCACTTTATTCTTATATGTTACATAATTGACAGACAGCGCTATGTCAACAGGCATCTATTGCCAAAGCCTTTTTGCCTGAAATGATATCACAAATATCATATATTGTGTTGCTATGGTGCTCTAAATGGTTGCTAGGGTGTAGCTTGATAGCTTCACAATGATCCTGAGAGACTTATTGGTCGTCTGAGTAAAATGAGCCTGCCCCCTTGTCTCTATGACACTGTGATCCAGAGTTATGTTCAATACAAAATCCCTATGCAATTGACCATAGTAGGAAAAACACATGCTATGGTATTCCAGGGTGACAATATCTAAATAAACCTTAAATGAGTAATTTTGTATTGAATTTATCTTGCTTTCATATAGCATTATGGTTCATAACATTAAAATGTTCTGTTTTACTTCAGAAATCACTGGCACAATTTACCCCCAATGTATTCCCCCAAAGGCACAACTTCCCCCACACCAGGGGCAAGTTGTGCCATGAGAACACTTTTTTTCCAAGAGCTATATTTCTGAAACAATTTATTTCAGATCCAAAGTTATTGTTCTCAGGGATGCACCACATCCTGAAATATATGTACATCCTTAAGTTGAAGGCATTACTGCCATGGCCTCACTTTAAAGTCACTTTGAGTAAAAACTGGCACAACTCACCCCACTCTCCCCTACTGTATAGGCCTATGTCACTGAACTTGCTACAACACTGTAGGCTACATATCAAATCCAATTTAGCTTATTTAACACCCTGCATAGAAAAATCTATGAGGTTAAAATTATTCCCCATCAATCATTGTCCCTACTAGAATGACAGACTTTGACAGTGGAAAACTCAAGTCCCTACATCTTGTAGGAGATTTGAATAGTAAAATTTTACAGACTGCATTTTATCCAATATAATTCCAAGTAGCCTACATCTAAATAACAAACAAACAAGGATTTGAATAGGCAAATTTCGAACACTGATAACATGAACATTTAATACTGATTGTATTGTGAAAACAAATGTAGTCTCAGTGTGTAAATGACAAGCATGAGTTGTGTATATTTACCATCAGCGAAGACAATATAATAAATTCACAAATTCTCTTGTTTTATCATTTTGTTTTATGTAAGCTGAACTGTAATGAACATGGTGCATTTCTCTCATTTTACCTAATTTGTGTTTTCAGCTTTGAACAAAGCCTGCTCTGATTCACTCACGCAAAGCCACTTTGCATATGAGATTCATTCCCTGTTTCTCTACAAGACAATGCGCATCTCTCCAGATCTCATATCAGTGCAGGACTCTGGTTTGTGTGCTTCGCTCTCTGAAGAGAACATCATGATCTCGACCTGAATTGAGCACGTTCTTTTTTATGTTGGACTTGCGCTTATTGGTGTTTCTGGAAACTTATTTAACCTCATTTTCACTATACAACAGCAAGTGAAGACCAGGACCATTCAGACTGTGGGTCTGATCCTAAACGTCATCTCCATCAGCAACATTATCTTGGTCCTCGCCACCTTCTCATTGGTGATGGGTGTTTTTCAGAATCCCCAAATTTGGTGCATCACACCATATCCTTTATCAATCCGGATCGAATTTTATCTGATGATGACTTCCAGCTTTAACAGCTTCTGGGCCATTGCATGGCTGAGTCTCTTCTACTGCATCAAAGTCGTGAGTTTTTCCTCTGAGTGCTTCCAGACGCTGAAGAGGAAAATCTCGTCTGTGATCAACGCTGCAGTGCTGCTCTTTCTCCTTCTTGTTTTTCACTCCTCTGTTCTCAGTTGACATTTCACTGGATGAAAATGACAACGTGAATGACACCGCTAACATGACCTGTTCGCAGCCCTTTTTCACTATCGATATTAACACAAATGCATACGCAGGTGCTACCATTTGTCTCCTCTGCCCGATCCCTCTGATGATCATGCTGCCGACCTCTGTCCGAATGGTCGTCCATCTGTGCGCCCATACTCTGGCTCTCCAGAAGAACAAGACCCAGGTGCAAGGATCTGACTCGTACCTCCTGGTGTGCAAAATCACCATCTCCCTGGTGGGAGTTTATCTGTCCACTCTGTTTATTGTGTCTTTGTTCATCATTATAAAGTTAATCGGGGGAGTTATCACCTACCAAATTATTGCCGGTGCCTTTGGTTTTTACGGTGGCATGACTTCTTTACTTCTGACAGCTTCAAACAGGTATCTAAAAGACAAGCTCTGGAGTCTGTTCTGTTGTAGGAAGGCACAGGAACAATCTAGCAAAAGCCAGACAGTTGAGACAGGGGATGTTTGATATGATAAGGATTGTTTACCAGGTGACTTGATTTATAGACAACTAGCACTCACTGTAATATTTTTACTCGCTTTTTTAAGTCGCTTTGGATAAAGCATTAACTATATTTGCGTCAACGCCAACGCACAACAACATTCTCTTTATTATAAGCAGACACGGCAGTTTTGTCATCTGCCACTTTAAATGCTCAACCTCTTTAAAAGCTGGATGAATTCTGATTGGCTGTCAATGTTTTTATCCTTCATCAGCTGGATTTAAAAAAAAAATGATTCAAATGATATTGTTCCTCTGTGTCATTATTGTTTTAGTTGTGGTGTGGACTTTGCTATTCTTTAAATTTAGAACAATTTGTAGAAAAATAGAAAACAAAAACTTGCCATATATCTTTAGCGTTACTGCTATATCATCCTTGGTGTGAATCTGCTTTAATTCATATGCATTTATACAACCTTGTTAAATATTGACATTTTCCCATGAAACTGGGTTGTAATAACTAGAAACAAGTTAGTATTTATTTAATATAATATTCATATAAATTGTTCTCGTAGAGTAATGAAAAAGTTATTTTTGTCTTGGTGATCTAAATGTAGTTGTGAAAAATACCAATAAAATGTCTACGGATTGAATGGACGAATACTGTTTGTGAACAACAGAGCGTGGCCAAAGACTTGTACAGACATGTTTCACTCATTTGACTCATATGTTATTCATACTGCAACTGCTGTTAGAAGATTGGGATTGCACATGCGCATTGGCTAAATCAGCCTGAATTAGGGGTTTTTACGCTTTTTTTTACGCTTTTTAATTCTATTTGAGCATAAGAAACAACATTTTTGGGACAGTATACATGTCAGATGTTTTGCTGATTTGAAATGTCCATCCATCCATCCATCCATCTTCTACCGCTTATCCGGGGCCGGGTCGCGGGGGCAGCAGTCTAAGCAGGGATGCCCAGACTTCCCTCTCCCTAGACACTTCCTCCAGCTCTTCCGGGGGGACACCGAGGCGTTCCCAGGCCAGCCGGGAGACATAGTCTCTCCAGCGTGTCCTAGGTCTTCCCCGGGGTCTCCTCCCGGTGGGACATGCCCGGAACGCCTTCCCGGGAAGGCGTCCAGGAGGCATCCGGAAAAGATGCCCGAGCCACCTCAACTGACCCCTCTCGATGTGGAGGAGCAGCGGCTCTACTCTGAGCTCCTCCCGAGTGACCGAGCTTCTCACCCTATCTCTAAGGGATCGCCCAGCCACCCTGCGGAGAAAACTCATTTCGGCCGCTTGTATCCGGGATCTTGTCCTTTCGGTCATGACCCACAGCTCATGACCATAGGTGAGAGTAGGAACGTAGATTGACTGGTAAATCGAGAGCTTCGCCTTGCGGCTCAGCTCCTTCTTCACCACGACAGACCGGTACAGGGACTGCATTACTGCAGAAGCTGCACCGATCCGCCTGTCAATCTCCCGTTCCATCCTTCCCTCACTCGTGAACAAGACCCCAAGATACTTGAACTCCTCCACTTGAGGCAGGAGCTCTCCACCAACCTGAAGCGGGCAAACCACCCTTTTCCGACTGAGAACCATGGCCTCGGATTTGGAGGTGCTGATTTTCATCCCAGCCGCTTCACACTCGGCTGCAAACCGTCCCAGTGCATGCTGGAGGTCCTGGTTTGATGAGGCCAACACGACAACATCATCCGCAAAGAGCAGAGATGAAATCGTGTGGTCCCCAAACCTGACCCCCTCCGGCCCCTGGCTGCGCCTAGAAATTCTGTCCATAAAAATTATGAACAGAACCAGCGACAAAGGGCAGCCCTGCCGGAGTCCAACACGCACCGGGAACAAGTCTGACTTACTACTGGCAATACGAACCAAGCTCCTGCTCCGGTCGTACAGGGACCGGATAGCCCTTAGCAAAGGGCCCCGGACCCCATACTCCCGGAGCACCCTCCACAGGCCGCCGCGAGGGACACAGTCGAATGCCTTCTCCAAATCCACAAAGCACATGTGGATTGGTTGGGCAAACTCCCATGAAAACCACACTGTTCCTCCTGAATCCGAGGTTCTACTATCGGCCGGATTCTCCTCTCCAGTACCCTGGCATAGACTTTCCCAGGGAGGCTGAGAAGTGTGATCCCCCTATAGTTGGAGCACACCCTCCGATCCCCCTTCTTGAAAAGAGGGACCACCACCCCGGTCTGCCAGTCCAAAGGTACTGTCCCCGACTGCCACGCGATGTTGCAGAGGCGTGTCAGCCAAGACAGCCCCACAACATCCAGAGACTTGAGGTACTCAGGGCGGATCTCATCCACCCCCGGTGCCTTGCCACCGAGGAGTTTCTTGACTACCTCGGTGACTTCAGCTTGGGTGATGGATGAGTCCGCCTCCGAGCCCTCAGCCTCTGCTTCCTCAATGGAAGACGTGACGGCGGGATTGAGGAGATCCTCGAAGTATTCCTTCCACCGTCCGGTGATATCCCCAGTCGAGGTCAACAGCTGCCCACCTCCACTGTAAACAGCGTTGGTAGGGCACTGCTTCCCCCTCCTGAGGCGCCGGACGGTTTGCCAGAATCTCTTCGAGGCCGACCGATAGTCCTTCTCCATGGCCTCACCGAACTCCTCCCAGGCCCGAGTTTTTGCCTCCACAACCACCCGGGCTGCAGTCCGCTTGGCCCGTCGGTACCCATCAGCTGCCTCAGGAGTCCCACAAGCCAGCCAGGCCCGATAGGACTCCTTCTTCAGCTTGACGGCATCCCTTACTTCCGGTGTCCACCACCGGGTTCGGGGATTGCCGCCTCGACAGGCACCGGAGACCTTACGGCCACAGCTCAGAGTGGCCGCGTTGACAATGGAGGTGGAGAACATGGTCCACTCGGACTCAATATCTCCAGACTCCCTCGGGATCTGGTCGAAGCTCTGCCGGAGGTGGGAGTTGAAGATCTCTCTGACAGGAGATTCGGCCAAACGTTCCCAACAGACCCTCACAGTACGTTTGGGTCTGCCGAGTCTGTCCAGCTTCCTCCCCCGCCATCGGATCCAACTCACCACCAGGTGGTGATCAGTTGACAGCTCCGCCCCTCTCTTCACCCGAGTGTCCAAGACATACGGCCGGAGGTCGGATGAAACGACCACAAAGTCGATCATCGACCTCCGGCCTAGGGTGTCCTGGTGCCATGTGCACTGATGGACATCCTTATGCTTGAACATGGTGTTCGTTATGGACAAGCTGTAACTACATTTTACATTTTACATTTAGTCATTTAGCAGACGCTTTTATCCAAAGCGACTTACAAATCAGGACTAAATTAAGCGAGTCATCATGAAGAGGCAAAAGACAACAACGCAAGAAGTGCTCAGAATACGAAGTTCAGGCATTATTCAGAGTAGCATAAGCATGATAAGTGGGATTTTAAGGGAAAGGTTTTTTTTTTTTTTTTTTTTTTTTTTTTAATGAGTTTAGGAGCTCATGGAAGAGATGGGTTTTCAGCTGTTTTTTGAATGTTGTCAGGGATTCAGCATTCCGGATGAGGGTGGGGAGAGTGTTCCACCAGCATGGAACTGTGAATGAGAATGATCTGGAAAGTGATTTTGTGGCTTTCTGTGATGGAACCACGAGACGTCGCTTGTTGATTGATCGTAGGCGTCTGGTGGGGATGTAGGCTCGTAGGAGTGAGTGAAGGTAGGAGGGAGCTGAGCCTGTGATAGATCTGTAAGCAAGCGTCAATGCCTTGAACTTGATGCGAGCAGCGAGAGGTAGCCAGTGCAGAGAGATTAACAGAGGGGTGACGTGGGCCCTCTTGGGCTCGTTGAAGACAAGACGAGCTGCAGCATTCTGGATCATCTGAAGAGGTTTGGTAGCACATGCTGGAAGTCCGGCCAGAAGAGCATTGCAGTAGTCAAGCCTAGAAATGACCAGGGCCTGGACGAGGAGTTGTGTTGCGTGCTCAGTTAGGAAAGGCCTGATCTTCCTGATGTTGTGCAGCGCAAACCTGCATGATCGAGCTGTCTTTGAAATGTGATCTGTGAAGGTCAGCTGGTCATCAAACGTTACTCCCAGATTTCTGACCGACCTTGATGGGGTGATTGATGATGAATCAAGCTGGATGGTGAAGTCGTGCTGTAGAGACGGATTGGCAGGGAGGACAAGCAGCTCAGTCTTTGCCAGGTTGAGCTGCAGGTGATGTTCCTTCATCCATGTGGAGATGTCTGCCAGACAGCTCGAGACCCGTGCAGCTACTGTGGGATCATCTGGTCGAAATGAGAGGAAGAGTTGTGTGTCATCAGCATAGCAGTGGTAGGAGAAACCATGTGCCTGTATGATGTGTCCCAGTGATGTAGTGTAGATGGAGAAGAGGAGGGGACCAAGAACTGAACCCTGGGGAACCCCTGTGGTCAGTTGATGTGCTCTGGATACCTCGCCTCTCCATGCGACTTTGAAGGACCTACCTGTGAGATAGGATTCAAACCAGTCGAGTGAAGTTCCTGTGATGCCCAGTGATGAGAGGCTGGACATAAGGATCTGATGGTTCACGGTGTCGAAGGCAGCAGACAGATCAAGGAGAATGAGGAGTGAAGATTTGGAAGCAGCTTTTGCAATCCGTAGGGCTTCTGTGACCGACAGTAATGCAGTCTCAGTTGAATGCCCTTTCTTGAAGCCAGATTGGTTGACATCCAGCTGGTTGTTTAGAGACAAGAAGGATGTTACTTTGTTGAAAACAGCTCTTTCAAGTGTTTTTGCAATGAATGGTAGGAGAGAGATGGGTCTGTAATTCTCTACAAAAGATGTGTTTAGCGTTGGTTTTTTAAGCAGTGGAGTGACCCGAGCCTGCTTGAATGCTGTAGGGAAGGTGCCAGTATGGAGGGATGAGTTGATGATGTGTGTGAGTGCTGGTAGAAGTGTGGGAGAGATGGCTTGTAGAAGGTGTGAGGGGATGGGGTCTAGAGGGCAGGTGGTAGGGTGACTGGAGAGGAGAAGTGTAGATACTTCTTCCTCTGTTAGCGGCGAAAAGGAGGACAGAGGGTATTGGCTGTGGAAGGGGTCGGTCTGGGTTCCTGTGTGTGTGGAGCTGAGAATTGACTGCTGATAGTTGTTGTTTTGTTGGTGAAGAAGTTTGCAAAATCATCGGCAGTTAAGGAGGAGGAGGGTGGTGGTGGAGGTGGACAGAGGAGTGAGTTGAATGTCTTGAAGAGTAGTCGTGCGTTGGAGGAGCTGTTGATCTTGTTGTGGAAATAAGAAGATTTTGCAGCATGAACATCAGCAGAAAAGGACGAGAGGAGAGATTTATACATACTCAGGTCAGATGAGTCTTTTGATTTGCGCCATTTCCTCTCCGCTGCCCTGAGTTCGGTCCGGTGTTCACGGAGAACCTCAGATAGCCAGGGGTTAGAAGGAGTAGCGCGTGCTGGCCTGGAGGAGAGAGGGCAGATTTTGTCTAGAGTAGAGGTTAGTGTGGAGCATAGGGTATCCGTTGCAGTATTCACATCCAGAGATGAGAATTGTGAGGGTGGGGGAAGAGAAGAAGACACGGCAGAGGAGAGATGGGAGGGGGAAAGTGAGCGTAGGTTTCGCCTGAGGGTGACTGGTGGTGGGGTTGGTGGCGCAGGGGTAGCGAGTTGTAGACTGAAGGTGATGAGGAAATGATCTGAAACATGGAGAGGCCTCACCAAAATGTTGTCTGTGATGCAGTTGCGTGTGTAAACCAGGTCCAGTTGGTTGCCTGATTTGTGAGTACCTGTGGTGATGTGTCGTTTGAGATCGAAGGAGGCTAGTAGAGAGGTGAAGTCTGTTGCATGTGGTTTTTCGAGATGAATGTTGAAGTCACCGAAGACTAGAAGTGGGGTGCCGTCCTCAGGGAAAGAGGACAGCAGCACATCCAGCTCCTCTACGAAGTTACCCAGCTGACCTGGGGGGCGATAAATTACTACAATATGGATCTTACTGGGAGTTGTAAGTGTGATAGCATGATATTCAAATGAATTGTTGTTGCATAGAGAAGAGAGCGCTGAGTATTTCCAATTGTTGGAAACGAGAAGCCCTGTCCCGCCACCCCTCCCAGACTGGCGAGGGGAGTGAGAAAAGGAGAAGTTGCTAGAGAGAGCAGCGGGGGTTGCTGAGTCTTCAGGACGAATCCAGGTCTCAGTCAAGCCCAGGATACTGAGAGTAGAATGAGATGCAAAGGCTGGAATGAAGTCAGCTTTGTTGACTGCTGACTGACAATTCCATAGACCCACGGAAAGAGAGAGAGGAGTGTGTGAGGATGAGAGAATGGGACGCAGATTATTAGTATCGCGCTGCCTTGTGCGCGTGATGAAAGGGCGTTGTCGAACGATAACAGGAATGTGTTGAAAACACATGCTGATTCGGGAGAAAGATAAGATAAGAAGTGGAAAGGGAAAAGGCGAATGTTAAGTGCCTTTCTGGTGTCCCTGCTCGGTGGAGTCGCGCAGGTAGAGTCGATGGTCTTTACCCGAGTCGGTCTTCACACGAGGAGGCTGAACACGAGAGCTGAACGCTTCCGCTGACGCTTCCGCGACAGCGCGCAAAATACACAGATATACAGAAAAATACTTTCACCGCTTGAGTGAGTACAGCTGGTTCGGTCTTGCAATTAAGTGGATAACGCGATAATGGGCCAACTTTCGCTTTGAAAGTGCTAGGAGCAGAGGCTTAAAGTGCAAATTAGACTTTAACAATAATACTTTTCACTCGCGGCTGTTTGTTTAATGTGGCAACGCGTCCAACTAAAATACACAATTATGTGAAGTTAAAAATATAAGGGAAGCTGAGAATCGAAGATGGCCTTACCTTGACTACAAAGCAACGCTGACAATAACAGGAGAGCAGAGTATTCCAGAAAACACACAGTTGCGCGTTTCAGTCGAGCCTCTTGTTGCTCGCTTGTCCAACGGGAGTGAACTGAATCTCGTCTATTTAAAGGTATTCTAACAGATGCTGGTTCGGTCTTGCAATTAAGTGGATAACGCGATAATGGGCCAACTTTCGCTTTGAAAGTGCTAGGAGCAGAGGCTTAAAGTGCAAATTAGACTTTAACAATAATACTTTTCACTCGCGGCTGTTTGTTTAATGTGGCAACGCGTCCAACTAAAATACACAATTATGTGAAGTTAAAAATATAAGGGAAGCTGAGAATCGAAGATGGCCTTACCTTGACTACAAAGCAACGCTGACAATAACAGGAGAGCAGAGTATTCCAGAAAACACACAGTTGCGCGTTTCAGTCGAGCCTCTTGTTGCTCGCTTGTCCAACGGGAGTGAACTGAATCTCGTCTATTTAAAGGTATTCTAACAGATGCTGGTTCGGTCTTGCAATTAAGTGGATAACGCGATAATGGGCCAACTTTCGCTTTGAAAGTGCTAGGAGCAGAGGCTTAAAGTGCAAATTAGACTTTAACAATAATACTTTTCACTCGCGGCTGTTTGTTTAATGTGGCAACGCGTCCAACTAAAATACACAATTATGTGAAGTTAAAAATATAAGGGAAGCTGAGAATCGAAGATGGCCTTACCTTGACTACAAAGCAACGCTGACAATAACAGGAGAGCAGAGTATTCCAGAAAACACACAGTTGCGCGTTTCAGTCGAGCCTCTTGTTGCTCGCTTGTCCAACGGGAGTGAACTGAATCTCGTCTATTTAAAGGTATTCTAACAGATGCTGGTTCGGTCTTGCAATTAAGTGGATAACGCGATAATGGGCCAACTTTCGCTTTGAAAGTGCTAGGAGCAGAGGCTTAAAGTGCAAATTAGACTTTAACAATAATACTTTTCACTCGCGGCTGTTTGTTTAATGTGGCAACGCGTCCAACTAAAATACACAATTATGTGAAGTTAAAAATATAAGGGAAGCTGAGAATCGAAGATGGCCTTACCTTGACTACAAAGCAACGCTGACAATAACAGGAGAGCAGAGTATTCCAGAAAACACACAGTTGCGCGTTTCAGTCGAGCCTCTTGTTGCTCGCTTGTCCAACGGGAGTGAACTGAATCTCGTCTATTTAAAGGTATTCTAACAGATGCTGGTTCGGTCTTGCAATTAAGTGGATAACGCGATAATGGGCCAACTTTCGCTTTGAAAGTGCTAGGAGCAGAGGCTTAAAGTGCAAATTAGACTTTAACAATAATACTTTTCACTCGCGGCTGTTTGTTTAATGTGGCAACGCGTCCAACTAAAATACACAATTATGTGAAGTTAAAAATATAAGGGAAGCTGAGAATCGAAGATGGCCTTACCTTGACTACAAAGCAACGCTGACAATAACAGGAGAGCAGAGTATTCCAGAAAACACACAGTTGCGCGTTTCAGTCGAGCCTCTTGTTGCTCGCTTGTCCAACGGGAGTGAACTGAATCTCGTCTATTTAAAGGTATTCTAACAGATGCTGGTTCGGTCTTGCAATTAAGTGGATAACGCGATAATGGGCCAACTTTCGCTTTGAAAGTGCTAGGAGCAGAGGCTTAAAGTGCAAATTAGACTTTAACAATAATACTTTTCACTCGCGGCTGTTTGTTTAATGTGGCAACGCGTCCAACTAAAATACACAATTATGTGAAGTTAAAAATATAAGGGAAGCTGAGAATCGAAGATGGCCTTACCTTGACTACAAAGCAACGCTGACAATAACAGGAGAGCAGAGTATTCCAGAAAACACACAGTTGCGCGTTTCAGTCGAGCCTCTTGTTGCTCGCTTGTCCAACGGGAGTGAACTGAATCTCGTCTATTTAAAGGTATTCTAACAGATGCTGGTTCGGTCTTGCAATTAAGTGGATAACGCGATAATGGGCCAACTTTCGCTTTGAAAGTGCTAGGAGCAGAGGCTTAAAGTGCAAATTAGACTTTAACAATAATACTTTTCACTCGCGGCTGTTTGTTTAATGTGGCAACGCGTCCAACTAAAATACACAATTATGTGAAGTTAAAAATATAAGGGAAGCTGAGAATCGAAGATGGCCTTACCTTGACTACAAAGCAACGCTGACAATAACAGGAGAGCAGAGTATTCCAGAAAACACACAGTTGCGCGTTTCAGTCGAGCCTCTTGTTGCTCGCTTGTCCAACGGGAGTGAACTGAATCTCGTCTATTTAAAGGTATTCTAACAGATGCTGGTTCGGTCTTGCAATTAAGTGGATAACGCGATAATGGGCCAACTTTCGCTTTGAAAGTGCTAGGAGCAGAGGCAGCAACTAGCACAGAAGTCCAATAACAGAACACCACTCGGGTTCAGATCAGGGGGGCCGTTCCTCCCAATCACGCCCCTCCAGGTGTCACTGTCGCTGCCCACGTGGGCGTTGAAGTCCCCCAGTAGAACGACGGAGTCCCCAGTCGGAGCACTTTCCAGCACCCCTCCCAGAGACTCCAAGAAGGCCGGGTACTCTGCACTGCCGTTCGGCCCGTAAGCACAAACGACAGTGAGAGACCTATCCCCGACCCGAAGGCGTAGGGAAGCGACCCTCTCGTTCACCGGGGTGAACTCCAACACATGGCGGCTGAGCTGGGGGGCTATAAGCAAACCCACACCAGCCCGCCGCCTCTCACCATGGGCAACTCCAGAGTGGTGAAGAGTCCATCCTCTCTCGAGGAGTGTGGTTCCAGAGCCCAAGCCGTGCGTAGAGGTGATCCCAACTATCTCTAGTCGGAATCTCTGAACCTCACGCACAACCTCAGGCTCCTTCCCCGCCAGAGAGGTGACATTCCATGTCCCTAGAGCTAGATTCCGCGTCCAGGGATCGGGTTGTCTAGGCCCCCGCCTTCGACTGCCGCCCGATCCACTTAGCACCGGCCCCTTACGGTCCCTCCTGCAGGTGGTGGGTCCACGGGAGGGTGGCCCCACGTCGCTCCTTCGGGCTGAGCCCGGCCGGACCCCATGGGGGAAGGCCCGACCACCAGGCGCTCGCATACGAGCCCCAACCCCGGGCCTGGCTCCAGGGTGGGGCCCCGGCTGCGCCATACCGGGCGACGTCACGGTCCTCGTTTTTTTGGCATCATAAGGGTTTTTGAACCGCTCTTAGTCTGACCCGTCGCCTAGGACCTGTTTGCCTTGGGAGACCCTACCAGGGGCATATAGCCCCAGACAACATAGCTCCTAGGTTCATTCGGGTACTCAAACCCCTCCACCACGGTAAGGTGGCAGTTCAAGGAGGGATGATTTGAAATGTGTAAATTTAAATGTGAGTTTGGGAAAGTTTTTTAGATTTATGTATTTCCCCATTTAAGTAGATACGAGTTGGCCTTGCATGCCCAAAATAATGGCCCGGAGGTCTTGCAAAAATGGCCATAGTGTGAAATGACTTACCTTGACAGGGATTTTAGCATGGCACTACCATTGCCAGAGGTCATGGGTTTGACTCCAAAGAAACACACTCTGATAAATGTATGCATGATTGTATAAATGCATAAATGCGGGTATCATTTTAATATAGTGTTTTTATTTTGAATACAGTGAATTTATTGATTTCGTTTTTTTGAATACAGTAACATTTTCTAATCCATATTTGATCTAGTCCACCATATTACCGCAAAATAACTTGATGAAAAATTAAAGTTTAAACATAAAACTAGACTAATAGACCATGCAAAACAGACTTAGTTAAACATTTTCTGTAGCTTTAGTTTGTGAAAATTCCAGGATGGAATACCTGAAGAATCATGATATTGCCCTAAAGATCAAAGATATCTATAAACATTGGTACTGATCTAGGCACCTCAGCGCCGGGCAAAAACAATGTTGAGTGGCTCCCACGCTAGCACATAAGAGGGGGCAGCACCACCACTCTTCCAGGGAGTAAGACGAGCAGGAAGCAGACTCAATAGATTCTTCTATATACTCATATATACTTATATATACTCGTATGTGTCACCCACAGGACATGATGGGTACCAGGGATAACCCATCAGCCTGATGCCAACAGGCTGGATGAAAAGGATTCATCCTCCAATCTACAGGAACATGGAGTTTCAGTGGGAACGTCCCTTCGAGAACACCCTTAGAGGCTTGCAGAGGGCACTGAGGCCGCCACAGAGGCCCTAAGCATGAACAGGAGATCCCGTTAGAGAGCGGGATGGAACACCAGTACTGAAGCCAGTGGGCAGTAATAAGCTGGGTTCAATGCCCCCCCTAACTTAATTGTTTAGTTCCTAGTAGAGTGGGGTTCTAGTATGGATGTCCTGACCACCTCGGTGGAAAGGGCAACCTAATTATGGGTGGGACCCCCTCAGGGGCCAGACCCATAGTCTCCATAACTCTGGTCGGGGATGAAATAATGTACCATCAGCCTGAGACAGAAGATCTCTCCTAATAGGAATTTTCCATGGAGGACTCTCCAAGAGACTAATAAGGCCCGAAAACCAAATTCGGGCCGGCCAGTACGGAGCTACAAGGAGCAGTCTCACTCCGTACCTCCTGACCCTTTCTAGAACCCCAGGGAGCAGAGCGATCGGGGGAAAAGCGTACAGACGTGACCTCGGCCACATCTGTACCATGGCATCCAGACCCAAAGGAGCTGGATGTGAGAGAGAGTACCAGAGCGGGCAATGAGAGTTCTCATGAGAAGCGAACAGGTCAACCTCCGCCCGGCCAAACTCTCTCCATATAAGCTCAACCACTTCAGGGTGGAGCCGCCATTCCCCGGGCCTCAGCCCCCGCCTCGACAGGATGTCTGCTCCCATATTTTCAACCCCAGGAATATAAATAGATCTGACAGAGAGAAATTTGTCCTGTGACCAAAGAAGAATGTGATGAGCCATTCTACAAAGAGGGCGAGATCTCAAACCTCCTTGGCGGTTGATATAAGAGACCACCGACATATTGTCTGTCCTAACAAGAACATGATGGCCTCTGAGGTCCACAAGGAAGTGCCTCAGGGCAAAAAAAACTGCCAACATCTCCAGGCGATTAATATGCCACGTGAGATGATGGTCCTTCCAAGTACCTCGGGTATAACGGCCCTCCATAACTGCACCCCAGCCCGCGAGGGACGCATCCGTAGTCAGAGTTCTTCTCTCACATGGTGCTCCCAAGACCGGGCCTTGAGACAGGAACCCTGGTTTCTTCCATATGACAAGAGAACGAAGGCAACTGCGCGTAACTCTGATCACACGAAAAGGGTTTCCCAGAGGAGAAAATCCCTTGTTCCTGAGCCACCACTGCAGGGCCCTCATGTGGAGCAAACCAAAGGGTATTACCGTGGAAGCTGCAGCCATAAGACCCAAAACTCTTTGAAAGTGTTTGACAGTGATAGCCTGGCCTAACCTAACACTCATCATTGTATTTAAGATAGTATTAATACGAGCAGGAGACAATTGTGCCCGCATCGTAACCGAGTCCCACTCTACTCCCAGGAACGTAGTCCTCTGAAGAGGAGTTAAGGAACTTTTCTTCACATTGAGTCTTAACCCCAAGCACCTCAGATGACGCAAAACAACACCTCGATGTTGGATTGCCAGATCTTTCGACTGGGCCAAAATAAGCCAGTCATCTATGTAATTTAAGATACGAATCCCCTGAAGTCTCAATGGAGCAAGGGACGCATCCATACATTTAGTAAAGGTGCGAGGGGATAAGGCTAGGCCGAAAGGAAGAACCCTATATTGATAAGCTTTTCCCCCAAAAGCAAATCTAAGAAACTTCCTGTGTTGTGGGATGATGGAAATATGGAAATATGCATCCTTAAGATCTATCGTCACAAACCAGTCCTCGGATCTGATTTGTTGAACGATCATAGGTATAGTTAACATCTTGAACTTAAATCTCCTCAAAGATTTATTCAATACCCTAAGATCTATAATGGGACGCAGCCCACCATCCTTCTTTGGAACTATGAAGTACCGGCTGTAGAACCCGGAATCCCTCTGCTCTAGGGGCACATATTCTATGGCCTCCTTAGCTAAGAGAGTCTGAACCTCATCTTCCATCACCTGAGCCTGATCAGGAGATACCAGCGTATGAATAACCCCGTTAAATCTAGGTGGTCTATACTGGAACTGGATTTTATATCCCTTCTCGACTGTATTCAGGACCCACTGAGATATATTTTGAAGACCCTTCCAGGTGTCTAAATAATCTACTAAGGGAATCAGTCTCTCAGGACTGACCTCAGGTATTAAATCCACAACATCATTACCATATTTATTTTTATTTACACTTTCGGTGACCTGAAGCAATCTTTTGGCAGGAACTAACCGAATTATTTCTTTTCCAGGTCTCTTGAGAGGTAGCGAATGTTTCAGAACCCTAGATTTTATAGGAACCTTTTTTGTGACATATTCGCTGGAAGTCGATGCATCCCGAGGCGCACTTGGCGGCGGAAAGCAACATCGATTTCCTGAGGGCTCCGCGGAGCGAAGATTTAAAAAGCCCACACGGAGGGGGATGCCCTCAGAGACCTGGACGTCCCATCATGGCCTCTTAGCCGAAGCCTTCTTAGCCTGAATAACAGTCCTCAGATCTGTTTTCGACTTAGAAGGCTTCGGCTGAGAGTGTTGCCTCTGTTTCCGGGCCCCTTGGGGGGGAGCACGAGAAGCAACACTCTCCTTCTGCTTAAGCAGGTATGAGGAGCTGGCGGCGGCCTCGTGGGACTGCCCCTGGCAGCAGACCCACGAGACCTGGGACGACGGCGGGGGATAAACTCCTTAAAAGCGGCTGATTGTCGTTTCGCCTCCTGAAACCTCTCGACGACGTTATTGACACCGTCGCTGAAAAGGCCAGAAGGCGAAACTGGGGCATCAAGGAGACAAGCCCTGTCCTTGTCCCCGATGCCCGACAAATTCAGCCACAAATGTCTCTCTGTGGCTACCAGAGCTGCCATGGAGCGGCCGATGGCACGGGCCGTCTCCTTGGTAGCACGGAGAGACAAGTCAACCACTCGACGCATCTCCCTGACGTCGTCGAATGTGACCTCCCCGCTGTCGTCCGCCTCTGTGAGGAGGTCGGCCTGGTATGCCTGCAACAGCCCCATTGTATGCAGACAACTACCAGCCCGACCTGCCGCCATATATGCCTTCCCGACCAAGGCCGATGTTGTACGGCAGGGCTTGGTGGGAAGCGCCGGAGCCCGCAGGGATGATGCAGCATCAGGGGAGAGATGTGTGGCAAAGGACTCTTCAACCCTGGGCATCATCCCATAGCCCTCCTCCCTGGCACCCATAATATCTGAGTATATGTGTACATTGGGGCCAGATACTCTCGAGGAGAAGGGCTTTCCCCACGATCTCGACACCTCAGTGTGAAGATCGGGGAAAAATGGCAGACTCCGGCGTAGAGGTTGTGACCGAGGCTGCAGGAAGCGCTCATCGAGCTTGCTTTTTACTGTCGCTTCCTGCACCTCAGCGGGCCAATCGATGTTTAACTTGGCCACTGCTCGAGTCACAACCTCTAGCAGCTCCTCATAGGCAGGGGAATGGGGTGGCGATCTTTCACATTCCCCTGCCTCGATGCCCGAAATATCTAGCTCCTCGGAACCAGATAATTCGAGCATCGGTTCCTCTCTGGGGACGGAAGAAGCCGCAGCGCGGGCTTCCGTCCCCTGAGCGGAACGGGAACTAGCTTCAAAGGGCCGAAGCCGTCTCAACGTTATCCACTAGGTCCCTCTGCGATCCCCATGAATGCAGACGCCGCGCTGCCTCGACAGACGCGGGACCTGATCCACGGGGATCGCGAGGCTGGCCAGCCTCATTAAACATGTTACGCCGGGAGCGGAGCGTTCTCAGGGGCATGCTTTCACAGTTAGCACAGACAGCACCCTCGAGTGCTGCCTGTGCATGCTCCGCTCCCAAACAAACAACACAAAGCGAGTGTGTGTCACCCTCAGCCAAGAAACGTGGGCAAGGGGACGCACACTGCCTGAATTGTTTCTCAGTCGCCATCACTTCTAAATATATTCACGGGACAAACAACACCAAATAGAACAGACAAGTTGAAACATAGAGCGCTTGCTGAAGACCAGAAGCTAACATTTCCTGGTTCCTGTGACCGTTTTATAGCTTCCGGATCACCGTCACATGCGACGTCACGGGTGACGTAATGACGTTGCACCAATCACGATTGGAATAGTTGCATAGTTGGCTTCAGACGCTTCATGCCGAAGGCATTCCCCAAAGTATCGAGTATCGATGCAGCGGGAGTTCCCTTTACGAAAGGGAACTCCGTCTTTGAGAACAGGAACTTTCCTTATGATGCTGACCTTGCCAAATTCATCTCCATATTGTTCCCCTTTGTGCACAGAGAAAAACAAAACAAGATTTTGTATTGATGCCTATATAATGCAGAACCTATACAAATCTATTTCATTGAAACCAAATGCGTTTGCATATAAACTGTGATAAAATATTAACCTAAAACCATGCTTCATGTGGAAGCATCTAAATTAATTTCTTGCTGATAAGTCAAAAATATTCACTGTACATCAACCTAAATACATTATGTTAAAACAAAACAAAAACATGTAATATATCAGGTAAAACAGCTTGCATCAAGATTGCAGTGCACAAATCCATTAAACAGCTAAATTAAAACAAAAATTAAAATCACCTGTAAATAAATCCACGGATTTGAATTCAAATGGAATTTTATTTATCTTGGCAAACAGGAAGACTGAGCGACATGGCTGAGAATGCAGATCGAGATACAACTCCAGTGGCATTTTGGCTGTGAAGTGTGTGTCCAAGAAGAGCGATTCCTCCGCGTCTAATCCTCATATGTTCTGTGTTTATGCTCCGCTCTTCAGGGGTCAGTAGTACAATGTTCTTGCGACACCTAAAATTAGGTTACCATGTTGTGGCTGTCTGCTTCGTTTATCTAATTGCTTGCTGCTATTAATGTCATGATCAAAGACAAATGGCAGGAGCTGAGAAAAACTTGCATGTCATAAGGAATTTGCCTGAGATATGGTGAAGGGATGAGAGCAAGAGAGAGCTACACACTGTTAAGAAACTCATGACAGCATATGTTTTACTTTAACTCATCAAAATAAATTAAACAATTTTCAACTTCAACTGTCAAGTTGATTGTAGGCTACATAAATTTAAGGCAGCTTTTTGTACATTGTGAAGAGAAGCTTCAAATATTGCTAATTCGTGCACTGGAAGAGGTGTTAGCGAGGCCAGCAGGGGGTGCTCACCCTGTGGTCTGTGTGGGTCCTAATGCCCCAGTATAGTGACGCGGACACTATACTGCCAAAAGAGCACCGTCCTTCGGATGAGACGTAAAACCGAGGTCCTGACTCTCTGTGGTCATTAAAAATCCCAGGATGTCCTTCGAAAAAGAGTAGGGGTGTAACCCCGGCATCCTGGCCAAATCTGCCCCTTGGCCTCTGTCCATCATGGCCTCCTAATCATCCTCATACACTGATTGGCTTCATCACTGTCTCCTCTCCACCAGTAAGCTGGTGTGTGGTGGGCGTTCTGGCGCAGTATGGCTGCCGTCGCATCATCCAAGTGGATGCTGCACATTGGTGGTGGTTGAGGAGATTCCCCCCTTCCATATGTAAAGCGCTTTGAGGTCTCAGAAAAAGCGCTATATAAAATGTAACGAACTATTATTATTATTATTACTTTTCCCACAAAGTAATGGTTAACTTGATTTTTTGAGTTTGGGGGTGTGTGTCAATAAAGATTGCTGTAATAGGCCAAAGTCCAATCACATTCACCCCATCCGTAACAACTCTTCCTCACTTGTGTTGCGTTTCATAAGTTAATTCTTAATCACTGAAAAATATTACAAAATATTATTATAGAATGCTGAAAAAATAAGATTTAGACTCAATTTCACAAGCAAAACCTGTTAAGATTTCTTGTTTTGTGCATGCATTCCTCAAGAATTTCAAGTAATTAAGTAATTTTTTTACCCCCAGTGCATACATTTTCTCCTATTACTGTAATTTCAGCAAAGCAGATCAAAATCCATATGCATCTCTTTCATGCTTAGTGTTCTTTTTTTCTTTTAGAGGTATCTTTCCAGCATCAAATGATTAAGTGTAACCTAACACATTTAGGCCTACTGCTTTAGACATTAGCTGAAAACAGTTTGGAATGGCCTATGTAATAAGTTAAGATTTTTCGGTTTTAGACATTTACTTTGTATATTTTATAAAAAAACCCTCTCAAGTGTCATGATTTGAGACCTTTAATGCCAATTCAGAAAGTAATGAAAACTTATTAGAAGTTTCATAATTTTTAATTGAAAAAATTGTTGCCACATGATGGCACAAAAACACTTCTAAAAAATGGACCCAAAAGAATGAATTAGTGGTGGATCGTTCCAACACCTTTATGATTTTCTTTCTCCTTGGACAGAAAGTTATGATTAATATTTAGTCTATTTATATATCAATTTGTCAAGCTCTATAACAGGCTCCAGAATCAAGGCTGCTCTATAAAGTTGGGATGTAGCCTAATGCAAATGGCTCCACCATAACAAGAATAGCAAAGTATATAGTGTAACATTTAAGATTAGTTACAAGTCATTACTTTTACAAATAATTGGAATAGTTTTTTTTTTTTTTTTTTTTTTTACAATATTCTAAAACTCCCACAGTTTTAAAATCGGTTAAGATTTGAAAATCGTGTAGTGGGTCCATATGGAGCTTAAAATATGACAATATGATTTGAATTTGAATTGTGTAAATTTGAATTATTTACAAGTGAAATCTAACAAAATTGAATTTTAGGTGGTAGTTTAAATAGTTCTGAATTAGATTTTTTTTAAACGAATATTGAACATTTGAAATTTAACAAATTGAAATGTTTTTATGGCTGAATTTTATAGACATGTATTTTCAAACAGCTAGTTCTCTTACGAGAGGTTCTCTCGTACTGCGTAAGTCTTACGCTAGGGGAAAATCTCTTTTCCGCGAGATACTGAAGCCAAAAATTATCCTTAATTTTGAAATAATGTAAAACGCGTTGCGGCAGCATGCAGACACAGGCGAGACGGCTCGCGTGCCTATTGGCTGCCCTGCGGCAACTGCAGCAGCCTATCGATAAGGCCCTTTCGTGGGCCAGAATGGGCGTGGCCTAGGGCTATAAATATAGCTTCGAGAGGCTAGCTCACTGATTTTTTCATCTCTTCAGCGAAGCTCTCGCATCGCTGGATCCGGAGAGAAGCCGCGCCGTCTGAAGAAGCCTTTCAGCGTGACGAGTCGACACTCTGAAGCCGCTGGCCGTGCCGCCTTCAGTTGCCTTCCTGCTGCGCTATCCGGCGTCATATCCTTTCTCTGCTACTATGTTTTGTGTATGTGTGTGTGCTCGCCACCGCGACACACACTCTCATTGCACTAAAAGAGCCGGGCGTCTTTTTCAAGACGCCCCTTTCCTGAGGATCACGCAGCTCTCGCGCTCGCTGACGGCGACTGCCCTCACTGCGAGCCAGTTACTGCCTATGGTGACTCTGAGGACTCACCTGGCATCCTTCTCCGAGACTGCTCCTCCGCCCCCCCAACCCGCAAAGCTCGCCGGTTCGCCCGCTTGCCTTGCCTGCTTGGGGGATGATACCTGCTCTCCCTCTGTTCGAGCCGCGCAAACCGCGCCGTTCACAGGGGATGTCAGGAGCGGACGGTCACGGGGCTAGCTTTCTCTCTCCCTCTGTTCGAGCCGCGCAAACTCCGCCGTTCACAAGGGAGGCTGGAAGCGGACGGTCGGGGTTAGTTTTTCTTTACGTTACAAGAAAGCTACCCTGCCCTTGCGCCCCATTCACGCGTCACTCACCGGCGAAAAGAGAACTCAGTTCCCTGATTAGGCGACTGGAAATATCAATATTGCAGCAAACGAGCCTGTTATAAACACGCACGCTTGCAAGCAAACGCCGAAGAAAACATGTTGACGCTCTCTTATATGCTCGTGCATTCCCCCCTGTGGCTCAGTGGCGGAATCTTAGGTTTTTCGCACGAGAGACCGGTGTTCGAATCCCGGTCTAACGGCAGATATTTTATGCCGCCAATGCTTCGCTCTGTCAGTTCCCTGAAAGGCGACTGCAGATGTGCATTTTGCAGCCAACGAGCGCGTTGTACAACCCGCTCGCCTGCACCCAAACACCGTTTCTATGGTTCCCGTGCGTCACTGGCGAAAGGAGAACAGGGTGCTTTTAGTCCCGCTGCGGCCGGGCCGACCTCCACTCCTCGCACATTTCTCATTCCCCTCTGAAGTTCAGGTGACTGGAAATGTCAATATTGCAGTGAGCGAGCCTGTTGTATTGCACGCACTCCTGCAAACAAACGCCAGCATGTTGACGCTCTCTGATAATACTCGCACTGAATGCCTATGTGTCTTCCCCTGTGGTCCAGTGGCAGATCCTCAGGCTTTCGCGCGAGAGACTCGTGATCGAATCCCGGGTCTATCGTTCCGCATATCTCAAGGTTTCTGTAAAAACAAAACCAACGTGCATTCGTTCTGCTCAGGCGGACAATGCTCTCAGTGTTGTAAATGTGCCCGCTATCCCGCGCCCACATTCACACATAGACATGACAGGTCCTACGGGACTCGCCCAGCCCTCCCCCTCTCGGTTGACCACCGCAAAGGAGTCGAGCGCGGGTAATCTGCCCGCTGTTAATAGCGCGCCCCCTGCCTCGAAGCGCGACGCTTATGTTGCAGCACACCGAAGCCCCTCTGTCGCTGAGCGACCAGAGCGCGCTCCGCATTCAGCCCCTAGCCTTTCGTGCAGATGCATGGGCAAGGCTACCCGGGGGTTTTGAAGTGGGTGCTAGACATTATAGAAAGAGGCTATTCGCTACAGTTTCGCCGACGCCCTCGCCGCTATGCGACGCGCGTCGAAACTACGGTAAAAACAGAAGTAGCACCACCTACTTCGAGCCGAAATTTTGAAACTGTTGAGCAAAGGGGCCATAGAGCCTTTATCTCAAGCTCAGAGCGAAGGAGGGCTATACAGCAGATACTTCCTGGTACTGAAAAAAGACGGGGATCTCAGACCCATACTAGATCTAAGGCAACTGAACAGAGTGCTTGCGAAGCGACAGTTCAGAATGCTCACAACCAGAAAAATCCTCCCGCAGATTCGCCGAGGAGATTGGTTTGTGTCAATAGATCTGAAAGACGCATATTTTCAAATACAAATAGCGTCACATCACAGGCGACATTTGAGATTCGCCTTCGAGGGCCAGGCATATCAGTGCTCAGTCCTACCGTTCGGCTTGTCTCTAGCACCCCGTACATGTACGATGTGCATGGACGCAGCGCTCGCACCCCTCAGACTACAGGGCATGCAAGTATTGAACTACTTGGACGATTGGCTGATTCTAGCTCAATCTCACTCGGTGCTCATAGAGCACAGGACCATTTTGCTCGATCACCTCGAGAATCTGGGTCTCAGAGTCAAGTGGGCGAAGAGTTCTCTGTCTCCCAGACAGATAATATCTTTTCTGGGCACAGAACTGGACTCGCTGTCTATGATAGCGCGACTGTCACCACAGCGCGTACTAGACATTCAGCGCGCAGCGAGCTCTTTCCGCTGCGGCGCATCTGTCCTGCTCAAGAAATTTCAGAGGATGCTAGGTCTCATGGCCTCAGCATCATCAGTACTTCAGCTGGGCTTGCTTCGCATGCGCCTGCTACAGTTCTGGCTGAAAGCGCGAGTACCGCGCCGAGCGTGGGCTTCCGGTCTGCTTCGTCTCAAGGTCAATCAGAAATGCATCGCAGCTCTGAAACCTTGGAAAGCAAACGACTGGTACCAATCAGGTGTAAGCCTGGGGACTTCCTTGAGTGTGAAGGTAGTGTCTATGGACGCATCCACCTCGGGATGGGGAGCACTGCTCAAGGGCAGACCGTTCTTCGGCCAATGGTCAGAACGGGAGAAGCTTCTACACATAAACTGCCTCGAAATGTTGGCAGTAGACAACGCGCTGACGCGTTTTTGTCCCCAAATCCTACATAAATCGCCAGGGCGGCCTCAGGTCCCGAAACCTGCACAGGCTGACAGACACTGCATGAAAATTGGGATTTCCGACCCCGTAAACGGCCGCAAATCTCCCTAATTTTCGGCAGTTAACGACAATTTACAGCCTGTGAACGTCGCGTTCGTCTGTGCCGAATATTGCCGGAAACGAACCATGACGTATGCAGAGCGCTCGCGCCGGAGGTGTGAATGGCTCTAATTACCATATGAATAGCAGCTCCCGCCAGAGAAAGGCTTGAATTTCCTCACTCACTATTGGTTGAACCCACGTGGTTTAAACAAGAAAAATCACTCGTGATTGGTTGGCAGATCTGTTACTATTGGTCACCCTCGCTCATTAAAAATTCAAAAAATTATAATATTCATATAAATAATAATATATAAATTATTTTTTTATATTCATAATATGCTATTCTGTGGTATATTCATGTCATTGTTAACCTATGGACTACACTATTATTACCATCAAGGACATGAATTTATAAAGGAATGGAAAATTTGCCAGGGACATGCTGTTTATTCAAAGAAAGAGCTTTATTAGCACAGACACAAAACAATATACACCTATGTACAAAGCATAGATCATCTGCACACACAACAAATTGGAAGCTCAGTGTCTGTTTTCATCTTCGGAGCTGTAGTAGGTGACTAGCGGCGTGCTCTCTGAATTCGATCCACTTTGAAAACGTCTGTGGTGCGTTGCCCTGTATTTAGGAGTCGCCTCTAATCTCGACTGCAGCGTAGCACAGAGCTCTGTGAGCTCCTGGCTGGTGGTTGAACTTCATCGGACATCAGATCTATGGTGGCGCACTTCCAAATGCCGACGTCATCCTCACCTAGCACACAGTCTCGATTCTAGCAGCTGTAAAAACAACCAATACAGACAATCAGTACTGTGATGCACTGTGTATGGACACAAAACATCTATTAATGCACGTGAAAAATAGTCACATTGACAAAATCTTACCCTCTTTCTTCTCGCTCGACTCCGAGCTGAACTCTTCACAGCTTCGGCCTGCAATGCCAGATCTGGTTGTTAGTACGCAGGAGCTTCAGGTACAGTCTCCTAGTATGTCTTACAGGCAGCTGGAAAACAATTAAATGAGAGTGATATGAATAAAAACAACGCAAGTCACAGTAAAATGAAACAAGGAGAAAATAGTAAAAGTTACTTACAATGTCGTCATGATCAGCGTCATGAAAATCTGGACTTGCAGACATAGCTCTGAGTAAATGTGAGGTTACGCCCTCGTTATGAGGCGAGGTTACTCTATGGAAACAAAATGTATGATTAAGATCGTAAACTATAACGGATCTACTTTCTTATACAAGAGAATGAAAGCATATTCTTTGAATCTTACCTTTAAAATGTTTGTAAGTTTTTATGAAAGTAAAAAAATAAAATGTAAGATTCTTTTTTTTTTTTTTTTTTTACCTTGATCCAGTTCGTAGCTCCCACAATTTGTCTCAGAGTTGTGAAGATGGCATACTGCTTCCTGTAAATTACAGGATTATTTACAATTATTAAACAAATAATAGCCATCAATCCCATGACCTCTTGCTTTATGATGAAATCATGAAAAACTCTTACATTTCACAAGGCCTGACAAAATACAGCTGCAGGTAACTAGCGGCATTCTGTCTGAATTCGGTCCATTTTGCAGACGTCTGTGGTGCGTTGCCCTGTACTTTGGAGTCGCCTCTAATCTCGACTGCAGCGTAGCACAGAGCTCGGTGAGCTCCTGGCTGCGAAAGGACGGAGGTCGCACAATCCATCCAGACACCCCGCCGACGATGCCGTCTTCCTCATCAGACATCAGGTCTATGGAAGCACACTTCCGAAGGCCCACCTCATCCTCAGCTAGCACACTCTGTCTCGCTTTTAGCAGCTGTTAAAACCAATAAAGACAATCAATACTGCGCAATGCACTGCGTATGGACAACACACATCTATTAATGCACCTGAAAAATAGTCACATTGACCAAAAACAAATCTAATCTAATAAATCTTACCGTCTTTCTTCTCGCTCGACTCCGAGCTGAATTCACCACAGCTTCCGCCTGCAATGCAAGATCTGGTTGTTTGTACCTGAAGCTCCTGCGCACCGTCGTGTAATATGTCTTAAAGGCAGCTGGAAAACAATTAATTGAGAGTGAAATTAATAAGAACAACATAAGTCACAGTAAAATTAAACAAAGGAGAAAAAATGCAACCGGGGGAAATTGCAGAAATACACACCGGAAGCAAACTATGCTTTTTGAAATTGGGGTTTTATTCTGACTGCTGTTTAAAATAAGTGACAGCGGTCAATGGAAGCAAGAAAAAAGTTTGCCTTGTTCGAAGAGATTTCACAAGAAAAAAAAAATAGATTTCACTAGTTAAAAAAAAAAAGAAAAAGAAATTGTAGAAACAGTTTACAGTAAATTTGAAGATGACAATCAAATGTCACAAAAAGCTTAACCAGTGGATCAATGCCCAAATCCACAGAATACTTAACTCAATTCAAACTGAAATGCAGTGTAATACACTGCAACTGGTCAGATTTAAATTGATTTCTCCAAACTAAAATATGTTAGGCTACAATTAAATACGATAACACAAACTGGAATACGGCAGTGGCTGAGGTAACTTAGGCCTAAGTTACAAGAGAAATAAAAGCACTTTAACAAAGCCACAACCCACGTTTAATCATGCCATGCGGAACCAGAAATATGCATTTAACCATAAAGTTATACTGTATAATCACAGAATATAGATTCAACTCATTAACAGATTTATCAAATAAACATGCCATCAGTAATTTCCCCCATAAACCATAAAACGTACATACCCAATCCTTTACCGTCCGATCACCACGAGGTTCACTCGTCACACATGCGCTCCAAATAAATCTATAAACAAAAATGTACACATCAAATGTTATTTTAACTTCGCTTCACAACTTATTTGTGCATATTAAAGATATTGGAGTAATATTTACCAAGAAAGAAGAACGTATAACACAGAATCCGATCGATGCACGCACCGTCATGGAGCTCTCCTGAACAATGAAAAATGGCTGCCGTTCTCTGGTCGCGCGCACGCGTCCAGCACAAGTGAATAGTATCGCGAGAAGAGAGGGATTTCTTAAAGGGGCCACAAACATTTTTAATGCAAAATAGAAACGAGGTACATTTTATGTAAACAACTCTAATCGTAGTTGTAACTCTATATGTACAGTAGGCATAATTCTTGTCAATGCGTATGTGTATGCAGCATGAGTCAAATACAATCTTCTGTTCGTGTTGTATTATGCACAGTGGTTGGGCTCTAAGAGATTGTGATGCTGTTTGCATGGAATGCACATTTTACCTTTGTGGCAAAGCCTGATTGAAATTAATTGTTGAAATAAATGGTTTTGTGTCTTTTTTACATAACATTGGCTATTGCTAATGACACATAGTAACTAATCTAGCTACTTTCATTAAATATATCAATTTAAGCTAAAATGTAAGAGGGTCATTCTATGAAAATGTCCATTTTTCTGTCCCTAGCCTTTACAGAAATATTACACTTAAAAAACACTTTAGGGTTACAATTTCTTTACATTTTAAAATAAAACAATATGTTATTTGAACAATTACACCCTCTTGAGCCATCAATGTGGCAATATTTGATTTTTATGAATTATATAGAATTTCAAGCACCACAGAAGTGCTCGTCCCCACAGTCATGTACAGAGGGAAAATGCTCTATTTTGAGGTCAATAACAGATTTTTACACCATTTAAAATACAATAATGTATACATAACTATCAAATATATTATGTAAATGATATATATAAAAAAAAATGCAGAATACATATTATAAAATTTATAATGAAAGTAGTGGTCCCCTGGAGTTGTGTCACTGGTGTTACTGTTAAACAAAAATCTCTTATTTTGAAATAAAAATCACACTGCTATAGCTTATGTTTGTATGCAGGCCTACGGAATTTATATTCACAATACTTAATAACTAATATTATTTTATTGCATTTATATTAGTTGTTTGAAGAGTTACAAAAAAGCGGTCGGTCTTAACACAAGTTTCAGCCGGCAAGTCGGTCGGACTAAAAGGGGGAACAAATAAATAATTGGGTCGGTAGGCTACTAAATTGACAGGGTCGGTCGGGTTACGGCAAACAAGAATATTTTTAAGGATGGCCTTAGACTATTGTAACTCACTTTATTTTGCGCTATCTCAGGCCTCTCTCTCTTGTCTACAGCTAGTTCAAAACGCAGCGGCTAGACTTCTCACCGGGACACGCAAATATGAGTCGATCACCCCTATTTTATTCAAACTCCACTGGCTACCTGTCACATTCAGGATTGATTTTAAAATTTGACTATTTGTGTATAAAGCTCTTAACAAACCGGCCCCCCAATATCTGACCAATCTCCTCTGCCCGTACACTCCATCTCGTACTTTGAGATCCAGTGATCACTGTCTTCTCATCGTGCCCAGATCCAGACTTAAAAAACGAGGCGACTGCACTTTTGCGACTGCTGGCCCAAAACTTTGGAACAGTCTACCCCTCTATATCAGACTAGCTCCCTCAATTTCCATCTTCAAAACATCCTTGAAAACTTTAATACCCCTTGACACAACTATTTTTTTTTTTTTTTTAATTGTCCTGTTTCTGCCCTGCATTTTATCTATTGCCCTGTACAGCACTTTGGTCAGCCTTGGCTGTTTTTAATTTTGCGTTATAAATAAATATTGTATTTTTTTTAGAATTAAGTTAATACCTTTGAGTCACCTGGGATAAAACTCCCCCTGCTACCCTCATTTGCATTTGTAAAGCTCACAGCAGTCTCATTTACATGTTAAAGCATTAGAGGGAGGGGGGTCACGGGGCAAGCAAGTCCCACGTCAATTTCCGACAATTTCCGACAGTTTGCAGTGTTGCCTGTAAATTGCCGTTTGCAGTCGTAAACCTGAACTTCCACGACAATCTACAGTGCCGGTAACTGTCGAAAATCCCACTTTTCATGCAGTGAGAACGCCTCCTGGGTGTGGGCTCAGCGCAACCTGCTCTCGCTGAAAGCAGCGCATGTGCCAGGGCTCCTAAACGTAGGACCGGACAGACTGTCCAGGAACAATGTTCCGACAGGCGAGTGGCCTCTACACCCACAGACGTCCAGCTGCTGTGGAAGAAATTCGGCAGAGCGGAAGTAGACCTGTTCGCGTCTCAAGAAAACGCTCACTGTCTGGAATTTTTCTCCAAGAGCAGGGACGCGCTGGCTCATGTATGGCCCCGCCGCCCGCTCTATGCCTTTCCTCCCGTCTCTCTCCTGCCTCAGGTGATAGAACGGATCAGAGAAGGATGCTCAGTGCTACTCGTAGCGCCGTTCTGGAAAAACCAACCCTGGTTCCCAGTTCTGATGCAGCTAGCAAGCACCCATGGCCAGTGCCAGTGAGGAGGGACCTCCTCTCTCAGGCCAAGGGCTCGTTTTGGCATCCGCGCCCAGAGCTGTGGTCCCTTCATGTTTGGGCCATCAACGGGTACCCGCTGACCTCCCAAGCGGAGTGTTAAACACGATCACACAGGCTAGAGCTCCGTCTACGCGACGTCTCTATTCCTCGGAATGGTCAGTGTTCTCCAGCTGGTGCACAGCTCGTGGCGTGTCGCCCCTAGACTGTGGGGTGACGGAGGTTCTCTCCTTCCTACAAGAGCTGTTGGACAAGGGCAGGACCCCTTCCACGCTCAAAGTGTATGTGGCGGCCATTGCAGCGTTCTCAAAAACAACGCTGGGTCAGTCAGTAGGAAGGAACGATTTAGTCATCCGCTTCCTTAGAGGAGCTAAGAGACTGAATCCTCCCAGACCTCCCTCAGTCCCTGTATGGGACCTTTCTACAGTGCTGGAAGCCATGAAAGGTGACCCATTCGAGCCTTTACAGACGATTGATCTTAAACACCTGTCTTTCAAGACAGTGGTTCTTCTGGCTCTCGCTTCAGTGAAGCGCATAGGGGACTTACACGCGCTCTCAGTAAGCGCGACGTGCATGGAGTTTGGGCCCAATGACTCAAGAGTTATACTCAAACCTAAGCACGGTTATGTTCCAAAATCCCTCAACACACCGTTTAGGGCGCAGGTCATTTCCCTGTCAGCCCTACCGGTCTCTGACGAGGAAGGAGACGCAAGCTTCCTTTGCCCAGTCAGGGCATTAAGAGCTTATGTGTCTCGCACGTCTGTTTTCAGACAGACAGAGCAGCTCTTTGTTTCACTCTACGGACGTTCTAAGGGACTTGCCGTGTCGAAACAGAGCCTATCCAGTTGGATAGTTGATGCTAAACCAGTGAGCTAGCCTCTCGAAGCTATATTTATAGCCCAACAGTAGTCGATTGTCGAGTTCACGCGCGTGATCATAGGTACTAAACCTATGCGCGTGAACTCGACAATCGATTACTGTGGACTTCGACCGAAAACAGGATGTAAATACAGGTATGTGCGCTGGCTGAATAAACATCATTTTTTATATATTTCTTTCACATCTACTGCAGTCAGATTCACCCGCGTTCACTCCGAAGGAATCACTCACATGACCTGTGCACTTGTAATGACACATCAAGGATGTTAAGAGGCTAAAAGCAGGTTTAAAACTTGCCCCATTGAAGTCAACAGGGTGCAAATTTTAAAACGAGGATAACACGGTGTAGGCAACACCGATTTTTGTCGTTGTACTCTGTACTGACAGCACTCCAAATTTACAAAAAAATTAGCTCAATGTTAAAATTGACCGGAGTTCTCCTTTAAGGCTTCCTTCTTCATAAAACGAGTCGGACATCATCACATTTTTGTATACATTTTGATTTATTTTCATTAGTAATCTTAGCTACAGGACATCGTATTTCAAAACATGACCTGCGAAAAAGAGAGAATTTTTTTTTTTTTGCGTCGTTGTACCCAGCACTTCTGAAAATGCACTTCCGAATGGGTCTCTGTACCCAGCACATTTCAAACCAAACTGACGCCCATGCAGCTATTGAGTAAAGTAAGGTTAGAGAAGGCTCTGATGATAATGATATCTAACAATGCACGTACTTCAAAAAATATAACGAGTAAAGAAGGCATTACTACTAATTACCATAGTTAATGTTTTTCACAGTCAGTAATTCATACTGTAACATTCTTTTTTTCGTTGTTTCAAGTTTCAGTTTGTTTTAAACAACAAACCTGTTCACCCGAAGAAAAACTCGAAGTGCTATTATAAGACATCCTGTCATAGCTTTTTAGTACATAACGGCTACCGTAGATGCAACGCGCATTTGAAAAAGTGAGGCGCTGGAGAGCATTATTCGTTTGAATGCAAAATACAATTTCACCACTAGATGGGAGAAATTCCTACACACAGTCCCTTTAAATGATTTTAGCAAATGGCTGCAATATAACAAAGAGTGAAAAATTTAAGGGGGTCTGAATACTTTCCATACCCACTGTAAGTGAAGGCGACTTGACTTGACCTGTGTATTTTAGGCTTTTATATTCCTCTGTATCTTTGTCTGTTTGTATTGTTTATGTTAATGTGTAGTTGTTATGTTGATACCCGGTTTCTCCTTTCTTATTAAAAACTCTTGATTTACTTTTGAATTGTGCATGTTCATCTACCCATTACACCTAGAGGGATGTCTAGAACTGCTACACAGTTCTCATATGATTTCTTAGAAGTTTGTGTTATGAAGTGACACCCCACAAGTGGATTAATGTGACACTTGTGGGGTGACAAATCTAGAATAATGTCAGATATGCAAAAATATAAAAATTTATGACGGAACTGGGTTAAGCAAATTTAAAAATGTAAAGTATATGTGAACAGCAACATACAGTATGTTGCTGGCCATTCAACATCTATGAATTCAGCATTGGTTTTCAGCCTCCAGGGAGAGCATTAACAATATTTTATACTCAAATGTGATGCGCAACACCACAGTACTCAGCACAATTTTTATATTTGCTCACCACCTCTAAACTTTTTGAAACCTTAGTGATTCGAATCCAACCATAAATCCCTGCTGAGAGTAGAAGGTCACAGTTTGAAAAATATGTCATGAATGTGGTGTAATGCTCTATTTAATAACTGACTGACATATGCTTTGTGAGTTTAGATATGGAAATTGACATTTGTATCGCTGGATATAGTGGTTTAATAAAATTAAAATGAGTTTTAAGAAAATTAAGAGTAGAATATAAGCCCGATTCTCAAACGACTAGCCACTGCACATCTGCCTGTGCTTAAACAGCTTAAACTTAAACAATGTCTCTCAGTAGCATTTACATTTTCCTTGTTGGCTTTACTAATTGTTTCTTTTTCGAAGTTTCTTGCTCAAAATCTGAGTTCAGCTTGGAAGGAGATTACTTATTGGGTGGCCTTTTCACGTTACATGAAATTGACCATGAGACACCCCTGTTCTCCCCAGAGACCACTGAATGTTTCAGGTAAGCAAGGTTTTTTTTTTTTTTATCAGTCAGGTTGTCAATATGCAATATTGTAAATCACAGCAGCATTTGCTCAAAGTCAAATTTATGAAGTGGAAATTCAATTGCATGCTATTAACTTCCTCACTGATGTTTTCAAGGCACAGTCCCTCAATATCTGGCTATCAGAGGTTGCAAGTAATGAGGTTTGCTGTTGAAGAGATTAATAACTCCACCACTCTTCTGCCCAATGTTTCTTTGGGCTATGAAATTTTTGACCATTGTTCTAATACAAAGAATATCCCTTCAGTTTTAAGTTTTATTTCAAAGAATGGGTCAATAAAACCTAAAGAAAAACTGAACAACTATCAGCCTAAAGTGATTGCTTTAACAGGGCCATTGGAAAGCACACAAACTATTACTATTGCACCACTATTCACAATGGACTTTATACCTATGGTAAGTTAAGCTTATTTTTATAGTTTATATAACAAAATACTTACACACTTACTTACTGCCCTTTGTTCAGGACTTCATATTTATTATATTCAGTAAAATGCTAATGAATTGTTTATAATTTGGTGTTTCTTCTTTTTCAAAGGTGAATTTTGGAGCTTCTAGCTATGCATTAAGCAACAAACTTAAGTATCCTGCTTTTGTAAGAACAATCCCTAGCAACAAAGACCTGATAGAAATGATTATTCGCATCATTCAATGGTTTGGATGGAACTGGGTTGCCTTTCTTGGTAGCCAAGATGATTACAGTTCAGACGGACTAAAGCTGTTTAACACGTATATAAGCAATACTAGCATTTGTTTGGCCTATCAAGAGAGTCTAAGCCTAAATGCAAACTACAGTCTAACACTTCAAAAGATTGATATGCTCGATATCAATGTCATTGTTGTTTTTGCTCTGCCACAATATGCAAGCAAAATTATCAAAGCAGCCATAGCAAACAACATCCAAGACAAAGTATGGATTGCATGTCAAGCATGGGCTATGAATCAACAGCTTCCCAGAGAGCCAGGAATTGGGAAAATTGGCACAATCATTGGTATTAGGGAGAGATTTTTGACATTGCCTGGATTTGATGAATTTGTCTATAAAGAAAAGAGATCAACTGATGTCTCCCATAATGAAGAGAGTGACATCCAGAGTAAGAGTAAGACATGTAATCAAGTCTGTGATTACTGCACATTGTGGACCGCAGACGAGATTATAAATGAAAAACCCACATCCTCTTTTGCCATCTATGCTGCCATATACACCATAGCTCATGCATTACATAAGGTTCTGCAGTGCGACATGAATGGATGCCGCAAAAACACAGTGGTTAAGCCATACATGGTAAGAGAATTCATTTGAATTTATGACAAGTTGATCAATATATTAATTACATTATTGAAGTAACAATGTTTTATTTAATTCAATATTGTTCATATTTTTATGAAATTGCATATTATATTATTTACAATATTTACAATCATTTAATTTAACTAAATAAAACAATATTTATATTAATTTCTTAAAGTTATAGTAATATGATATGTTTTCTTTTTTTGTTAAATAATGGGGGTAAAATCACCACAACTCACAACAGCTTGTAGAAGAAATTAAGAAGTTGGATTTTCCACTCAATGGTCGTCAGGTGAAATATGATGATAATTATGATCCACCCATCAATTATGCAGTTGTGCTCTGGCATACTGATGTAAATCCTCCACAATTTGAGATGGTGGGCACATATGATACATATCCAGAAATTACTTTTACAATCAACAACTCTCTCCTGCCCTGGCATAACAACGGTTCTGTAAGTCTTAATTTGATGAATTAATTTGTATAAAATAAATTAAGAAAAACTGTAACTTTACTTACACATTTTCTTATTCTTTAAAGGTTCCTTTCTCAAACTGCTCTGCTGAGTGCAAGGAGGGATTTTCAAGGCAACCTGGAGGTTTTCATAGTTGCTGTTTTACATGTAAAAAATGCCAGCGTAACAGCTATGTGGATCATTCTCGTAAGTACCTTAGGATGTGGTCAATGACACCTTGGTACTTAAGTTTTTTTTTTTTTTTTTTTTTTTTTTTTTTCATATATATATATTTTTATTATTATTTTATTATGCCTTAAACAACATATACAGAACAATACAGCAGACAATATAAAGCCAGGGAAATAAAGGAAAGAAAAAAAGAGAGAAAAAAAAAAAGGGCAAGACCTTTACATTACTGGAGTATTTTGAAGACAGAACATAAACGGACAGTTTTAATAGCCTTTCTATTAGTGCTACTTTGAATAGTACAAAGGTAATTTCCCAATTCCTTAAAAAACACTGAAAACCAGGGTTTTCTGTTAGAAAATTTACACTTATGGATGTGAAACTTAACTAAAAGAATAAACAGATTAATAACAAAGGCTTCGTTATTCACATTATCCTGAGTAAAATATCCCAAAACTACATTTTCAAAAAGCAAAATAAAATGAGAGAGCACCTTTTCTGTGATAAACACAGAGACGTCATACCACAGCATTTTTAACAAAACTACAGTGCCAAAAGACGTGAGATACAGTTTCCAATTGCAAAGAGCAAAAAGAACAAAAAACATCAATATCCTTCTTAAATTTACTAAGAAAATGTTTAACAGGATAGAATTTATGAATAATTTTGAAAGAAATTTATTTTACCTTGTTTGTAACAAAAAACTTATGAGGCAATAACCAAACACTTTCCCACTTAAAGTTTCTAACAAATTTAGCCCAATAAGCAATAGAGTAAGGCTTGGTAGTAACCTCCTTTAAAAACAGATCGCGAATAGATTTGTTATTTTTAGTCTGTGAAAAACAAATTTTACCACACATTGTATCAGTTAGATTGACTATGGGCACGTCAACCATTACCACATCTCTAAATAAGGAAGTAATACCAGAGTTAATCGCAGAGAAAACAAGAGAGAATTCCTTGGGAGTCACAGGAAAATTAAAGTGTTCAAGAAACTCATCATAAGACATGAGATACCCTTGAGTGTTAAACAACTGAGATACTAAAACAATACCTTTATCAAACCAGCTTTTCAAAAAAATACTTTTATGTTTATACAGAATACAACGATTGTTCCAAATAAAGTAACGCTGCGGAGAGAAATTGTGCTTGTAGATCAATTTCCAAGCCAACAAGGCTTGAGCATGAAAGGCAGATAGTTTTTCTACATTAGTAGAAAAAAAAGACCCCCGAGTTGGTCAAAAATAAAATTAGGAATAAAATTCCACAAAGAAGGTTTATTCAGACAAAATTTTAACCAGTTAATTTTGAGAGTGTTATTTAAAGTAGAAAAATCCAAAAAGTCAAGTCCACCGTTTTTAAGAGAATTCACAACAACAGATTTACGATTATAGTGCACACGATTCTTCCAAAAAAAATTAAATAAAGTCCGATCAATAGTATTAAGAGAATTATTGTCTAAATGTATAGTTGAAGCAATATAGGTCAGTCTAGAAATTCCTTTTGCTTTTGACAGAAGAACTCTACCTCTAAGGGACAAGTTCCTTAACAACCAAAGATTAAATTTTCTTTTAATCTTTTCAAGGGCAGGGTTAAAATTCAGGGAAACTCTATCTTGTTCATTTTTCGAAATGACAACACCTAAGTAATTAACATCTTTTTTAACAGGAATACCATCCAAAGATAAAAGGGAGGAATTTTTTTTATCTGAAATTTCACATTTTTTAATATTAAGGAACAAACCTGCAGCATTAGAAAAAAACGGAATAATTTTAATTGCCTGATGAACTTGGGTCGGATTTTTTAAAAACAGGGCTGTATCGTCTGCTAATTGACTAATTAAAATATTTCTACCAGCTATATGAATTCCTTCAAGCTTACTTTCCTTAATAAAATAACAGAAGACTTGAGCTACAATAAGAAAGAGGTATACGGATGCTGGACAGCCTTGCCGAACACCTCTCTCTAAAAAAAATCTCTGTGTAGTGCCGTGTCCTAATTTCACTGAGCTATTTCCCCCAGCATACAACGTTTTCATCGCATTACAAAAAAAAGGCCCGAAACCAAAACGCTCTAAACAAAAAAAAAAATGAAAGGATGCTCAATCGTGTCAAAAGCTTTGAAGAAATCCAAAAACAGAATTAAACTATCGTCCTCAATAAGTTCAGAGTAATCAATGAGATCAAAAACAAGTCTGATATTATTAAAGATATGACGATTTTTCATAAAACCTGACTGATTTTCATCAATAATGGAGTTCAAAACCAATTTAAAACGATTAGAGAAAATAAGAGCAAACAATTTATAATCATTATTAAGAAGGCTAACAGGTCTCCAATTGTCTAAGAGAAGAATGTCCTTTTTAGGTTTAGGTATTAAACAAATGACACCTTGCTTCATACTAACAGAAAGCTCAGAGCAGTTTAAACTCTCTGTATACACTTGCAGGAGGAACGGAGATAACAGCTCAGAATATAACTTATAAAATTCAGCCGTTATCCCATCACTACCAGGCGACTTGTTAATTTTTAACTGTGAAATTGAATCCTTAACCTCATCGATAGAAATTGGCGAATCGCATAAAATTTGATCATCGTGACTAATAGTCCTAACATTACCAAGATGATTACTGAAAGAGTCCAAATCGGCTAGATTAAATTTAGATTTATACAAATTAGAGTAAAACTTGTAGCAAAATTGGGAAATTTCTTTAAGATTTTCTGAGACAACCCCTCCAATATTTAATTGACAAATAGAATTGTGTTTAGCCCTATTTTTCTCAAGCTTAAAAAAATAGGAAGACATTTGTTCTCCGTGCTCAAGCCACCTTTGCCTTGATCTAATAAAAGCACCTTCTGATCTTAATTTATACAAATCATCCAACTTAATTTGTAAATCAACTAAATGAGTTCTTTGACTATCGGACAAATTTTCAGGCAAGATCTTGGTAATAGAAGAGATTTCACTAACAATGTTAACTTCTTCGAGACGTTTTAATTTAGCCAAATTACCACTAAACTTTCTGAGGTATTTCCCAATTTCATATTTTAACAATTCCCAATTTAAACCAAAATTATTTTCTCGATTAGCTTTGCTCCAATAAAAGCCAATAAGTCTTCCCAGCTCTGACTTAACCTCTTTATGATTAAGTAATGAACTATTCATTTTCCAATAAGAAGAGCCCTTGATAAATCTATAGCTTCAGGAGAAAACATAAATTTAATAGAGACAGCCTTATGATCTGTTAATGGCGTTGTAGAAATATCAACAGAAATATGATCTTTATCCAAATTTCTAGAGACCAACCAAAAATCAATTCGTGAAAGTCTAGATGAATTTTTATTGCTCCACGTGTATTCTCTGTCATATGTATTTTTAACCCTCCAGATATCTACAAGCTCTAAGTCTATGCATAAAAGCTTTCAAAGCTGTGTTTGAGTTTGATTGGCGACCAGGTGGCCACCTATCAAGAGATTCATTTAGGACAGTGTTAAAATCACCACCAATCACTAAATAAGCATTTGGAAATTTTGACTGCCAATAAGTAAGCTTATCTTCCAAAACAAATAATAGCTGATCATTCTCAGATCTAGAATTATACCCATAATAATTAACAACAATAAGATTTACATTATAACACTTTAGAAGTAACAAAATAAAGTGCCCATACTCATCACAGTATGTATGCAACACATCACCTGCAAAATTATTTTTTAAACAGGAAACGCCTGCAGAGTGCTCTGAACCATGAGAAAACCATATCTCATTACCCCACTGCGACTTCCAAAAATTAACATCTTTATCACCCCTGGCGTTTAAAGACACAACAGAAAAAGACATTTGAATTCACAAAAAACTGGAACAATTAACCCGCTTTAAGAACGCTCTATGGACTTAGATCTTTGGGTCACAAAATCAAAAATGCTGAAAAAAGCAGCACCATGTTAAATATCAAAAATTACAAAAAGAACACTGTAATGAAAAATTTTTGGCAGATTCTTAAATGTATAAAACAAACCCGTAACAATGTCTACAAAGTGCACCTGACAGATCAGTCAAAGTCAAAACAGGCGACGCCTGTTATTAAGATGAAAGCACTTTAAGTAGACAGGATGATTTCACCCTGCCCTTGAATGAAAGCTCTGCCTCCAACAAAGTATGCCGTCTTCCCCTCCGCACGTGCTTTTTGGACCTCCGGCCACAGCTTCCTTCTCCTTTCACGATCTCCGGCTGAAAAATCCTCCATAAAGCGCAAACCATTCTCTTTTAGAAAGGAAGAATTCTTCGCGGCCTTCCAGACAGCGTCTCTGTAAGAGCGAACGGAGAACTGCATAATGGTCACCCTGGGACGATCCGTGCCACCTTGTTGCATCTTCCTGAGACAATGGACCACGTCAATAACATCTGAGAGTTTGTCCTTTGCACTAGGAAGAACATTTTGGCAGATTTTGACAACCTCAAGCTTAATATCTTCGCGCTCAGATTCAGGAATTCCGGATATCCTCAAATTAAGTCTTCTCAAATATGTATCCATATCATCCATCCTCCGCTGCAACTGAGCCACAGGTCGTTCAACACCATCCATTCGCCGCTCAAGAGTAGTAACCTTCTCAACAACGGCCTTTAATTCAGCTGACATGTCCGAGATCTTCCTTTCAATTCCGTCTGAGCGACTGTTGATCAGCTGTGTTATGCCTAATAGCTGCGACGAGATATCAGCTCGAGTGTCGTCACTTGCTCTCTTCTTTATGACCGGTGATTTACTCGGTGTGATAGGCAATGCAGGGAACTCCTCTTCAACTAAACAGAACGCATTTTCCTCGCTTGCACAAGAAACAGCGTAATCATGGCCGCTACTGACTGGTGAGCATGCATTAGCATTAACACTAGCCTCCTTAGCATCAGTCGAAGAGTTACTCAAATGACCACGTTTACGCCCCATGGCAACACTATATAAAGGTAATCTTCAAATCAAAGAAGCAACAAAATTGCATACAGGCAGTATACAATTAATTAAAGGTCCTTTTTGCCCTATCTAAACACATATGGTGCAGGAGCTCGTACAAACATGTCTGATTAGGCAGCCATCTTGGACCCACCCCACCTTGGTACTTAAGTTCCCTTTCGTGGTCAATGCGAGTTACGTCGGATGACGACGAATGGGGTGTCGCTTAGAAAGCCTCTCACCTTCGTGTATACAAAACGAGCCAATGGCAAGAAAATGCCATGGGTCTGCAGAATTTGCATAGCGTAAGTCCGCCCCACGTTGTGGGTATATAAAGAAGTACGCTGGCAACATGCAGATATGTTTTCGCTTCGGAGCCAAGAGTTCTCTTCACTCCTACAAGCCATTCTGAATCATCTTTCTCGAGTTCCAGCGAGATCGCATTGCCTGCTGCTGATCTGTGCAGTGATCTGCCGACAGTGTGTGTGTTTCTCCCTGGGCGCTTCAGCACTCTGCTGAGCTTTTGGGTGATCTGAGGGTTATGGATGGCACAATACCGACAAGCATTCCTCGGGCCACGCCCCCCTCCACATCGCAAACCGTGGGGCTTCCGTGTGTGCCTGGTTCCTCTCGGGGACCCAGTGTTTTTATTCGGGGCTCCAGCAGATGGTGTCATGTGCAATTCAAATTTATTTGTATAGCGCTTTTCACAATACATATTGTTTCAAAGCAGCTTTACAGAAAGTGCATTTCAGAAATGTACATAGAAAAATACAGTTAGTTAATCATGTATTAATTTAGGGCATAACATATCGCACTAGCGTCCCGAGATAACAACAGAAAAGCAGATTGGAAATAATTAGCATAGCTGCTGTTCATAATATTAATGCATTCAATCTGATTCAACTGTAGTATAAAAAATAAGTATTATGTGAATGCTTGGCTAAAGAGATGCGTCTTTAATCTAGTTTTAAACTGGGACAGCGAGTCTGAGCCTCGAACAATATCAGGAAGGCCATTCCAGAGTTTAGGAGCTAAATGTGAAAACGCCCTCCCTCCTAGTGGACTTAGATATCCTAGGAATGACCAGGGGCCTCATTTATAACCGTTGCGTACGCACAAAACAGGCCCTGAAAGAGGCATACGCCACTTCCGACGCATAAGTTGTGTCACATCCATGTGATCGGCCTCTTACAACGAACACACTGCGGAAGTTTCATCAAGATCAGTTAATGTATGCAGAAGTTATAACACACTTCCTGTGTCCCATTATTCGCTATAAATTCGTTTCCTCGCCACGGCCAAACCGTTCGAGATATCAAAAATCTGTTCGCAAGAATTCATCCTCAATGTCTTGACTTCATTCACACCGAGTTTGGTGGCGATCGGATGAATAGTATTTCACATTCCATTGTATGCGTTTTCCAAACAACGTATAATAACCGACTTCCTGTTGGGCTTTTGTAAAACTTAGAGCACGAAAGTTGTTCGGCCCGATGAGATCTATATGTGTACTGAGTTTCATATTATTAGATGCAAGTGTGTTTGATTTTTCGACCAAGTTTTCGGACTTGTAAATAAAACAACAACCTTTCAGGGCTTGGGCCCTATTAATAATCCTTCCGGAAACAATAGGGCCTTCGCCCTTTCAGGGCTTGGGCCCTAATAATCCAAGGTTTTTATTTAACACCGTGGCTAGACTAACAAATAAACAGACATCACCTGAGCAAAATATTCCGTTACAGTGTAGTAGTAATGATTTTATGAATTTCTTCACTGAGAAAATAGAAAGCATCAGAAACACAATTGTAAATGTACAATCTTTAATGGTGTCTTATGATTCAGCCTCAATTAACGCCCCTCAAGAACAACTATACTGCTTTACAACTATAGGACAGGAAGCACTAAATAAACTTATCATTGCATCTAAACCAACAACATGTTTATTAGAGCCAATACCCACTAAACTACTGAAAGAAGTGTTACCTGTAGTGGAAGAGCCTCTTCTCGATATTATTAACTCGTCTTTATCTTTAGGTCATGTTCCAAGAATATTCAAGTTGGCAGTTATAAAACCTCTCATTAAGAAACCACAATTAGATCATAATAACCTAGCAAATTACAGACCCATTTCAAATCTTCCATTTATGTCTAAAATACTAGAAAAAGTTGTGTCCGCTCAATTGTGCTCTTTCTTGCAAGAAAATGATATCTATGAAAAATTTCAGTCAGGATTCAGGCCGCATCATAGCACAGACACTGCGCTCGTTAAAATTACAAATGATTTACTTCTAGCTTCTGACCAAGACTGTATCTCAATACTAGTTTTACGCGATCTTAGCGCTGCGTTCGACACTATAGATCACAAAATACTCTTAAATCGACTACAAAACTACACTGGTGTTCATGGAGAGGCATTAAGCTGGTTTAGATCGTACTTATCAGACCGCTACCATTTTGTCTGTTTAAATGGGGAAAAATCGAAGATAACGTCAGTAAACTATGGAGTGCCACAAGGATCTGTGTTAGGCCCTCTATTATTCTCAATATATATGCTGCCACTTGGTAATATTATAAGAAAACATGGAATTAATTTCCACTGTTATGCTGATGACACTCAATTATATATTTCCTCATGACCAGATGAAAACACTAAATTATCTAAATTGACAGAGTGTGTTAAAGATATAATACTGGATGACGTGTAATTTTTCCGGACCGCCACATTATTTTATATGGCCCGCGAGAGCATATGGGTGTCTTAAAATTAGGGATGCAACAATATAACGAAAATAACATTTTCGGTTTTTGGCCGAAAGATACTAAAAAGCCGCCGCGCCCCTCCGTGTTCGACGATGGTTTGACTCTGGCTCAGTGTGTTTTATGACTTTGCGTGCGAGTCCGCTTTCGAAGAACTTCGAAGCACGTTCAGCTGTGTGTGCGCGCTGTGCTCTCCGCTCCGTGTTCACAGTTCTGCTCAATGTTCGCGCGTGTGTGTGTGTGTGTGTGTGTGTTTGTGTAGCGAGCTCTGCTCACGCTCACCGGAAAGGCAAAGTCTGCTAAAAAAACGTGCCGACATGAAATTTCTCTGGACTTGTTTCTTTTTGCAATAGCACTACTGTGCTGTAACATGGTGTGTAGCCGTGCTGGGCAACACTGGTAAAATTACACGAATCACGATCCTTTGGTTCACTGGTCCTCTCCCTGCTCTGTTCATGCTCTGATAAAAATAGCTTTGTAGGACTATACTTTATTTTGACAATTGGTCAAAAAATAAATCTGTTAAATCTGATTGCTGCATAGAACTGATTGAAGAATAATATATTGATATTTTATATTATTTTAATATAATAATATATTTATTTAAATATATTAAATATATTACGTAATACTTAATATAATATGTACCAGTATTATCCTTTTCACCATTTGTATCACTCCACTTGTCTGTGTTTGCGCCACTTGCATCATAAGCCAGTAGGTGGCGACAAGTGACAAGTGTCTTTATGAGTGAACAATTGAACTTTAAACTGATTAGTGCCAAAAACATTGATTAACTCAGGAAAGAAACAAGTTGCTGAAACCAATCTTTAATGCTAATATAAATTGCTCATTTGCCTCTGGACACAAAAAGATTGCACTGGTTTTTGATTGAAATGTAACATCTATGCAAAATAATCCTTGAAAGATTTCTAATTTAAGGCCATTCCTGTTTGGAATATGTGATTATGTATTGTCAACAATAAGCAGAAACATTCTGCGTTTCCATTTTGTAGTGTGGATCATTCATTGCAACATTTATCCTCATTCTCATTTTTAAGAATCTGTTATCTTGACAAATAATTTATGCTACTGCCCACTAACATGCTTTTAAAGCTATTGTTATCAAATTTTTTTGGCCTTTAAACACCTTAAAATGCACATATGTAGGTCAGAGAAATCCATATTTTATCGGGGGACCATGCCCCCGAACCCCCCTAACTACCTCACATTTGAATACACATGACTGTGTGGTAATGTGCTGGTGTGGCTACAGTGCCAAGGCTGATTTTTTTAGCCAGTTTGCCCCATATACAATATACATTTTTGTATCAAATCATTATTACCCAGCCCCTGATGTTTCGGGCTCATCCCCTGATGTTTTTAAAACCTAGAAACACCCCTACAAATGCATATACAATATTTGTAACTTAAATAAGTAATAATCAAATAAAGAGACAATATATTAACATTTTAAACGTCTTACAGTTACAACCGGCCCTTTGAGGGTAGCCATAATGCTGAAGTGGCCCTCAGTGAAAATGAGTTTGACACCCCTGGATTAAAGTAATGTCCAGGAAACACTAAAAGCCTCATATCTTCTAAAAATGTAATTATACACCATTTATTTCTATATAAAATTATACAAATATCAGAACTAAACCCATTTTATTCTTTTTTTTTTTTCAATTTAATAATTGTTTAAGTTTAAAAAACATCCAGAATGTTTTTTTAGTCCAAAAAATCAATAAATTATGTCATTCATAGTGCTATACTGCCCTCTTGTGTTCAAAATCAGGTAGGCCTATTGTATCTATATAAAAATATACTAGGTATGTGACGGTGAGAATATTTTAACACCGGTTAATCAACGTGTGACGCTGCTGGGGGCTTTTGAATCGTTAACTTAAAAACGAAAGTAAAATATGTTCGTCCGCACTGACATGGATAATGGTGCAGAGCAGAGCGAGCGTTTTCAATGAATTCCTATGGAAGTAGGAATGAACTAAAAAACGTTGACTCTGTTCTGCCCGTTCCTCGCCGTGGACGTGCACCGTTATGAATGCCCGTGCAGCCGTGAGCATTTTAGTTTAAAGGGACACTAGGTAACTTTTTAACCTTAACTGAACAGCTTCGGAGTCAGTGGAATGGTTATATTACTTATTTCGGGTTGAATGGTGGTCGTTTCGCACCCCCCTGGTGCCCGAGAGCAGAAAAAACTCACTTGCAACTTTGGGCTGGCGGGCCGGCGGCCTCGCCGTCAGGAAGTATCGCGTGATATCAGGTCTTGCGATGTAACAAATAGCTTTTCGGCACTGCACACAAAGCTAGGAAAGCTTGTCAGAGCGGAGGACGAAAGAAAGAGGAAACGGCAGACTGACCGAGCAAGGAGTCAGACTCGAGTAAATATCGTTCTTGTTGATGGACTAGTAGACATCTTCAGAGGTTATCTGTGCCTGTTCGATGTCCGACGCTTTGTAACGCGTTCTGTCAGGAGGAGAAATAGGGATAGCTCACAGATGAAGTTATTACAGAGGCCAGACAGACTCACGGAGGCGATTGGCATCTCACAACTTGCACTTTATTCCCCAGTCGAACTCGTGTAACTGTCTGTCACCCGTTCTACCATCCACATCTTTACTTGATAAACAAAAGTAGGATAAGAATGAGCATCAAACTGAAATAACCCGCATACGGGTGTTCGAGGTGCGCATACAACACAGACTGCCGACGACAGTTCAACAGGGCGCGCGCAGCTCTTAAAGGGGCCACACCTTATTTCCATTCATTACAGCTTCCATCCTATTGAACAGGTACCAGTATAGAGGGCGGAAGGGATCAGGCCGTGAGTGCAGAGACGGCTCTGCGCGAGTGGTATTTACGACAGTAACGTTAAATACAAGTACTCCACAGCGACTCTAGGGGTCGCTGTTTGACAAAAACGGAAAGCTGCATAGTGTGCCTTTAATTTGAAAATTAGCGCCAATTCGGGGGCAGATTGCTTGAATTTATTTTACAAAAGCACAATGTTGTGTTTTATTTCGACTGTACACAAATATAAGTTAACCCTCTGGGGTCTAAGGTGTTTTTGGGGTCCTTGAGATGTTCTGACATGCCCTGACATTTGTGCTTTTTTCAGTTGCTTATAAACATTAATGGCAAAGGTGTAATTACACTCTATTTAGCACAAACAGGGCGACCATAATATGTGAGCAACATGAATGTACATGTTTGCATTTTTGAGAGAATAATGTTTATGCATGGTTATTGAAAAAACTAAAAACTAAAGTTTCTGAAATAAGGCCACAAAACACATACTAAATATGTGTCAATAAGACTTTTGGATGTTGTCGCCTAGAGTTTTTTCTTCAAAATGATGTGAAAATCATCCTCCCTAATCATTTAGATAACACAATACATTGATTTAAATTTTGCAAAACACTTTCTGTTTGGAAAGGCAATATGCGAAGTGGGCGTCAACACTCCAACACCATCATGCATATTTAGTGGTTCGCACCTGAGGAGACAATGGGGCCCGCATACTTAATGAGCCATTCATTCAGGTGTTTGACTGAGCCACAAGAAAGAATGCAAGAGCAACAGTTGGAAGCATCTCAATTTTTTTTTTTTTTTCACAAATTGTGCTTGCAAAATTGGCCTATAATATCCAAGGAAAACATGTCTAGTAATTGTGCAGTTAATTCTCATTCTGTATTTTCAGTTTTGGAATATTTATCCTCTCCCCAAATTTGTCACTAATAAAACACAATAAAAATTATTTAAAGAAAAGGCTTATATTTACCTTTTAATAGTTTGTTTACATCTACCTTGTAAATATATATTTTTTATTAAAAAGGTTACAATTACAACAACAATTCAAGTGTAATCTTTCTTTGTAAAAACTAAAGTATACATTTTATCATACATATTTCAAAGTTAAGGATTCATTACTTGAATATAGCCTAGGCTACATTGGAATAAACACTATAACATATTATTTGATTACTTTATTTTTGACAAAACATACTATATTTAACATATGAGCAAAAATTGGCAAACAAAAGCTTATTTGATATGGCAGATTTTTTACAGTAAAAATGTATAATCTATCCAAAACTAATCAACGAAATGTTGTCTTTCATATGTCTGTAACATAGGTCTTTCGTTTTTATTATAAGAAATATAAATGTTAATTTGCAGTTTAATACGTTGCTTATACAAATACATTTTATTTCAACATATTTCAGTCGATTTTTACTCAGTATAGCAATACAGTTTGCTAAAAGCGAAACATTCATTCACACACAGAAACGCGATTAAAATTTAAACCGTCTTTTTGCCAGTTGTGGTAAACAGCGTGCATCTCTGCCATTCATTCATTCACACACAGGAACGCAATTCACTTGAGAATGAAAAAAAAACTTACTATAGTATTCCATAGCTCAGGATCCGTTGTCCTCGAAATACCAGCACTTCTGAGGTACATTTTCCATTATTATTATTTCGATAGTATTATTCCTCACAGCGCCGCGAGACGGTGTAAACAAGTACAATGATCTGAATAAGCTTGATGTGTTTTCTCGAACTTGATATGGGGGCGTTCACAGGTTTGCGTGGATTGCCTCAGTCATTTGCTTGAATAGCGCGCGCTCTCCGTGGGCGGGGTCACATTAAAAATAATTAGCTGAGATGAGAACGACTGACATCTCTCTCTTTTCATACAGATTGCATAAACTGAGAATATTTGTTTTTCATAAAAATTACTTCATTTAAAAGAAGAGAATTCAAGCTTCATGCCTGTGTGCCTGTGTGACTGTTTGAAAAAAAGAATATACATATATTTATATATATATATATATATATTTTTTTTTTTAAGTGTGTGTGTGTATATATATATATATATATATATATATATATCATTTTTTTCTTTTTTTAAGTAACAAGACAGAGAATATTACTTATCTGATATATATATATATATATATATATATATATATATATAGCTGCGACCAGCGACGGAGGGCCCAAGCCGGTGACACCGCCACCCAGTGCCTTTGGGCCCGCAATCGCTGTTCGCAGCTATATTTTTGGTTATTTTCTATTCGTTTGCAGAGACGCTCAGCCCTGTCTGCTTTTAGGGCCTTTTTATAATGTGACATACTGTCTTTCCACGTGATTCTAAAGACCTCTAAATTAGTTTGTTTCCATTTATGCTCTAAATGACGAGTTTCTCTCTTGATAACATGCGTAGCACTGTTGTACCATGGTGCTTTAGTTTTCTCTCTAACCTTTTTTAATCTAATTGGTTCAACAATGTCTAATGTACTAAAGAAAATGGTGCTCATAGTGCTAGTCATTTCCTCTAGTTCATCTGTTTGTTTGGGTTCACTGAGCAGCTGAGATAGATCAGGTAAGCTATTTGAGAATCTATCTATAGGGGTTTGGAAGGATTGTTCTGCCTGGTCGATAACGTGGCGCAACGTGACAAATTTCAGCAGTACGTAGTATGCAAGTTACCATGTAATGATCAGTGACATCATCACTTTGCGGTATAATATCTATATCGGTTGGATTGGTTCCATGTGATATAATTAAATCTAGCGTATGATTAAGAAGATGAATGGGACCAGTGACATTTTGCTTGACCCCAAAGGAGTTTAATAAATCTGTAAACGCAGCCCCTAACGCATCATTTGTGTTATCTACGTGTATGTTAAAATCTCCAACAATTAATGCTTTATCGACATTGACCAATAGATCTGAGAGAAAGTCTGCAAACTATTTTAGGAAATCAGCATAGGGCCCTGGAGGTCTATATACAGTAGCCAAGGCTAGAAATAATAGGGATTTTTTTCTTACATCTAAAGGGCCTTACACACTGGGACGAATATCGGCGCGCGTTATTCGCCAGCGTTTTTCAACGCGTTTTTTGTGTTCACACCCAAGCGATTTTCGCTGACGATGAGCCGAGTGAACATGCAAATTCATTCCCTGACATTAGATGGCGCGATTGTCAAACGTTCGTGGGAAAAAGTTACAAGCCTATGTACATGAAAGACAATTAAGTAAAATGAAACTCACCATCAAGGCCCATTTGCTCTGCAATACCACTCCATAACAGTTCTCTTTTATCAAGATTTTTGTAGTCGCGTTTGTCATATAGTTCTTTATGTTCCGACACCAACGAGGCCAGCAGCTCTACATTCATCTTGCCTTGCATCTTCCTCGTCTTATTTCTTCCCAGCAGTGTAGACGCTATCTTCTTCGCCTGGGCGAAGGGCGGCAGTGGCTCAGTGGTTCATGTAGATTGTCTACAAACCGGAAGGTTGGTGGTTCAATCCCCGGTTCCACCTGACCAAGTGTCGAGGTGTCCTTGAGCAAGACACCTAACCCCAGCTGCTCCCGACGAGCTGGATCGCCTTGCATGGCTGACACCGCCGTCGGTGTATGAATGAGTGAGTGAATGGGTGAATGTGAGGCAATATTGTAAAGCGCTTTGGTGGCCATTGGGTCTGTGAAAGCGCTATATAAATGCAGTCCATTTACCATTTACCATATAGTTCTTTATGTTCCGACACCAACGAGGCCAGCAGCTCTACATTCATCTTGCCTTGCATCTTCCTCGTCTTATTTCTTCCCAGCAGTGTAGACGCTATCTTCTTCGCCTGTATGTGTGCTCGGCAAGACCGTTTTGTGTTTGAGCGCCCCCAAGTTGTGTTTTACTGTAACTTCAGAAGCTCCAGACACGTGAGCAAAAGCGCCAATCTCATTGGTCGGATAGTTTTTGACGCGGCGCGTCAAACCAAAAAAACGAACCCGAGGCGTTTTTTTAAAAATGACGCTTTTACGCGTGGCGTTTTTCGCGTCGGTGTGCACACTCACATTGGCGCCCTTTGTTTAGTCACGAGGCGTTAAACGTCGGCGAATATCGCGCGCGAAATTCGTCCCGGTGTGAACAGGCCTTAAGAGCGTAATATTTAGCACAAGTACTTCAAATTAATTAAACCTGTGACCTGTTTTCTGAGTAACATTAAGAATATCTCTATAGATTGTTGCAACACCGCCGCCACGACCAATCAGACGGGGCTCATGCTTATAACAGTATCCTGGTGGAGTAGACTCATTAAGACCGAAATAATCATTTGGTTTAAGCCAGGTTTCAGTAAGGCAAAGTACATCAAAACTATTATCTGTGACCATTTCATTTACAATAACCGCCTTAGGTGTGAGCGATCTAATGTTTAGAAGACCTAGCTTTATAAATTGTTTTTATTCACTAATATTGAGAATTTCTGGTTTAATCACAATTAGATTTTTCCTAGATCCTACAGTAGATTTAATGTTTGACCTCACTAAACGAGGAATAGACACAGTTTCTATATAATGTTCTACATTGGTACTTATATCAATTAAGTTGGGACAGCAAAGACTGTGATTTGGACTTTGACTTACTAGTCATATGGTGTGTAACGCCTTGGAGATGTTGTCCGACAGAAGAGCCACTCCAATTCTGCTTGGGTGAAGGCCATCAGCACGGAAGAGCCTAGGTCGCTCCCAGAACAGATTCAAATTATTTACAAAGAGCAGTCTCTGTTCATTACACCATGTCATTAGCCATTCATTTAGAGCAAATAATCTACTGAACCTTTCATGTCCTAGTCGGTACGTGGGAAGCGGTCCAGACACGATGATCGTTGTTTCAGGCAATGTGCTGCGTACCGTCTCGATCAGGCTCCTGTAGTCCTTCTTCAGAACCTCCGTCTGCCGCAGCCTGATGTCGTTCGTTCCCGCATGCAGCACGACAGCTCCGACATGCTCGTCACCGTTTAGGATCTCGGGAACCTGCGCAGCTACATCGAGAACACGAGCACCAGGAAAGCAGTGAGTGCGCACCTTACCTTTACCTGAGGTAGCGTGGACATGCCGGACGATGGAACTGCCAATGATCACAGCGTCGCATTCCGTCTCGCGTAGAGGGGAGAAGCGGTTCCGGGTGGAGATCTCGAAGGCCGGAGAGGGTCGGAGAGGTCCTTGCTCTGGTCCTGGCTTGCGTCTTCCGCTGTGGAATCACCCAGGGTCCATGGTGTTGTGTCGGTGCCGGAGTGAATGAAACCAGGGATGATCGCGTCCTGGGTGCGCGGGTCCTGTGTAGAGAAACACACGGAGTAGATGAGGTCAGAGTCAAAAAATGACTAACCACTGACTTGCAGTGTTTGGAATAACGCCGTTTAAAAGAACGGCGTTAGGTAACGACATTATTTTTTCAGTAACGGGGTAATCTAACTAATTACTTTTCCCGTCGTTACAACGCCATTAACATTACTGAACGTTAAATGCGGTGCGTTACTATGCATTGATTGAATAAACTGTGTAATCCGAACACACCCCTGGCTCACACAGCGATTGAGGAAGTGGGTTAATAACAAGGTAAGCGATTATGATTGGCTAAGGCAGGGTCATGTGTTTCATGGTAGCCAATCAGAGCCAGTGTTTTTACACACATGCCAGCACACGCGCCACACACACACACACACACACACACACCAGCTAAACAGATTCGAAGAAGCAGCAGAGATGGCGAGTCAGGAGCAATCCGATGAAAAGTTGGCATTTTCAAGGTGGAGATATAAGCACTACTTCAAATTAATTGAGGTCAAAGACAAGAACTAGGGGTGGAACGGTACATGTATTCGTATTGAACCGAGAGAGAGAGAGAGGCGCGGGCGCGATCGAAAAGTTGCAAAGTGTTTACATTTGTGTGTGTGTGTGTGAGTGTGTGTGTGTGTGTGTGTGTGTGAGAGAGAGAGAGAGAGAGAGAGAGAGAGAGAGAGAGAGAGAGAGAGAGAAAGAGAGGCGCGGGCGCGATCGAAAAGTCGCAAAGTGTTAACATTTGTGTGCGTGCGTGTGTGTGTGTGTGTGTGTGAGGCGTTCAAACATCAAAAAGTGTTTAAGTTACTGCTAATTAAAATGAAGGAAAACAAATATATTAATCTTATATAATGTGCACAGTCAGTGCACTACAAATAAACTGGTCCAATGCCTTTACTTTATTAATAAAACTTTTAATAAAAAGTTGAGAGAGGTTGATTTAATTTGCAGAGTTAAATGCACTTTATATGGTGTAACTGTTTACTTTTCTTACAAAGATAATGCTTGAAGTGCAGGATAAACCTCTTGCTGTCTGTCGACGTGCAATAAATATTTAAAGTTATGTACAAACACCTGTCTGTTCTACTCATTTCAACTGACTTAAAAACTGCTCAAAAAAATCCAAATTCTTTGACATATAGCAACTTTTTTTATATATATTTTTTTTACAGTAACGCAAATAGTTACTTTCCCTGGTAAAGAGTTACTTTTATTATAGAGTAATTCAGTTACTAACTCAGATACTTTTTGGAACAAGTAGTGAGTAACTATAACTAATTACTTTTTTTAAGTAACGTTCCCAACACTGCTGACTTGTGAGCATCGGTGCGTGATGTTTCAAGTGCGGCTCGCCGATCTCGCAGCTCGGCTTGCCTCTCTAGTAGGTCGCGGATCTGCTTCTCCACGGACTCAAGCTCTAACTGCACCGAATGCAACTCAAACGTGTCCTCACCTGCACTCAAAGGTAACGTTAGACACACATCCGATATATTCGCCATTATAGCAGATGTGAGCTTTCAGTGATACGGGTGTAAATAAGACGATCGATAGGTGAGACCACGCGTGCAATGCTAGCAGGCTAAGGCTAGTAGTAGCGGAATTTCAGAAAGTTGGATATAAGTAGCGATATCAAAGCAATCTGATTGTTTTTTATAAAGAATAGTATCGGAGATATGTTCACACGCTTGTAAAATTAGAAAATTTTGATTTATAAATAAATGTGAAAGAAGAAAATCAAGGATTAGGAATCAATTCGACGGAACTCCAAACCTCACAGAGTCATGTCACTCACAGCATCACAACGCGGGCTTGATTCCTCTGGAAATGAGGATTCAACTGCGTTGCCTCCCTCGGGAGTGTCAATGTTAGTCGAGTCAGATCCAGAGTTGATGGCCATGCTTTCCCGGGCAGCTGAAAGCATCGGTTGGAGTGGCGCCGGCCTCCCCCCGAGAGCTGTAGGCTTACGATTGGTTCCTGGGCGCGTGTTGCTCTACAGCACTTGCTCCCAGTGCCTTTCTCCCGGATGTGCATCAGGACGCCTCCGGCTCGCGAGAGTCCCCGTGACTTATCGCGGCCCGCAGGCGTCCTCCGCCTTCGCTGCACTCGATCGCGTGGCGATCATGGGCTGTATGTTCTCTGTCACTATCGTGGCACAGGCATGCAGTGCTGTGTGTCGCCTTCGGGGCAGTGCTGACTCTGGAGTTCTGTCAGACCAGGCCGCAGTGGAACGCCCTGGCCAACACTGACAGAATGCGGAAACTCGACCACGCCCCCACGCAGGGACGCTATGCCTCCCATGTCCGGGCTGGTCGATCCGCCACGCACACTATTGACCTCGCTCTACGGGCGACATCGGTACCTGCGTGATCCCGGGCCAGGTGATGTCCACAGGTGTGGTCCAGGAATGGGCTCAGCCAGGTTGATGTGAGGGGGTCTGAGAATTCATTTTCTCAGCTCCCCCATGTCCCAGGCTGGGCTCCTCGGCGGTGTGGTTGAGGACTGTACCCTACAGTCTTCGACCCCCCAGAAGCAGACTGAGGCCTTCTGCACCAACGGTCATCCGTCCGTGCAGTCTCCTTAGTCTGCTTCCTGCCGAGGCCGCCTCCCTGCAGCCCCTCCCCTCGGGCCTTCACTGGCCCCGAGCAGGAGAGGGTTGCAGGAGGGCAGCACCGCCCGTCTCCGCCCTTTAGCCGGCTAAATGCCTGGCTAGGCAGCACTCTTGAGACAGGCGGCTTGCTCGGCGGTGTGGTTGAGGACTGCGCCCAACAGTCTTCGACCCCCCAGAAGCAGACTGAGGCCTTCTGCACCAACGGTCATCTGTTCGTGCGGTCTCCTTAGTCTACTTCCCGCCGAGGCCACCTCCCTGCGGCTCCTCCCCTCGAGCCTTCACCGGCCCCGAGCAGGAGGAGGATGCAGGAGGGCGGCATTGCCCTGAGTTCTTCTCAGGAGCTGGTAGCAGGGCCACTCCTTCCCCCGGTGAAGGGCCGGGGGAGAATCTCTTGTTTCAAGAACTGATGCCCCTTCCTCCGAGCCCCAAGAGGCTGTGGATGACAGTGCGTGCCGCTCACGAGCCTCGCCACTCTCGTCCCCCTCTGTCGCCAGACCCCTGCCAGAGCACGCCCCCGTGGAACACTGGTCCTTCCCTGGCCTCCTCTGGCAGGACGCGGCCAATGACTGTGCCCCCACACCGGGCCGCTATGCCACCCACGCCTGGGCCGGTCATTCCACCTCGCTGCACTACCGAGGGTACGTCTGTGGTTCGCGTGACCCCGCTGGTACAGTTCTGGAAGCTTGACTAGAGCTTCCCAGGCTGTCCTGCTGGGTCACGAGGACCATCAGGCTCGGCTACGCGATTCAGTTCGCGGGTCTCCTCCCCGCTTCAGGGGAGTCCGCTTCAGTATGGTCGGTGGCAATGCCCCTGTCATGAGAGCGGAGGTCGCCACCCTACTGGCGAAGGGTGCAATCGAGACTGTCCCTCCAGCCGAAATGAAGTCCGGCTTCTACAGCCCCTACTTCATTGTACCGAAAAAATCCGGTGGGTTACAGCCAATCCTCGATCTGCGCGTCTTGAACCGCTCCCTTCACAGGCTGCCGTTCAAGATGCTCACGGCCAAACGCATCCTCCAGTGTGTGCGGCCGCAGGATTGGTTTGCAGCGATCGACCTGAAGGACGCCTACTTCCATGTCTCCATTTTACCTCGAAACAGACAGTTTCTTCGGTTTGCTTTCGAGGGGCGGGCATACCAGTACGCGGTTCTCCCGTTCGGGCTAGTCCTGTCTCCTCGCGTCTTCACGAAAGTCGTTGAGGCAGCCCTTGTTCCCCTCTGGGAACACAGGGTTCGCATCCTGAACTATCTCAACGACTGGCTGATCCTAGGTCACTCTCGAGACCAGGTTTGCGAACACAGGGACCTAGTGCTCCGGCACCTAGCTCGTATGGGCCTTAGGGTCAACTGGGAGAAGAGTAAACTCTGCCCCGTGCAGAGGATCTCTTTTCTCAGTATGGAGATCGACTCGGTCGTCATGTGCGCGCAGCTTACGAGTGAGTGCGCGCAGTCACTGCTGACTTGTCTTCGCCAGTTCGAGGACAAGAGTGCGGTTCCACTGAAACTATTTCAGAGGCTCCTGGGGCATATGGCATCCGCAGCCGCAGTAACGCCGCTCGGATTGCTTCATATGAGACCGCTTCAGCTTTGGCTTCGCGATCGAGTCCCGAGGTGGGCATGGCAACACGGCACGCTCCGAGTCCCAGTGACTCCAGCCTGCCGTCAGACCTTCACCCCGTGGACGAACCTCAGCTTTCTACGGGCCGGAGTGCCCTTAGAACGAGTTTCCCGGCATGTTGTTGTATCAACAGATGCGTCCACCACGGGCTGGGGTGCCATGTGCAATGGACATGCTGCTGTGGGCTCCTCGACAGGACCCCAGCGCCTTTGGCATGTCAATTGCTTCGAGTTGCTGGCTGTACGTCTCGTCCTGCACTGCTTCTGTGCGTTGCTCAGGGGTCAGCACATACTAGTCCGATCAGACAATACCGCGACAGTAGCGTACATCAACCATCAAGGTGGTCTGCGCTCCCGCCGTATGTCGCAACTCGCTCGCCACCTCCTCATATGGAGTCAGAAGCATCTGAGGTCACTTCGAGCCATTTATATCCCGAGAGACCTGAGCGGCCGACGAGCTGTCTCGGCTTCGGCCTCTACCTGGAGAATGGAGACTCCATCCCCAGTCGGTTCAGCTGATTTGGGATCAGTTCGGGGACGCACAGGTAGATCTGTTTGCCTCCCACGACTCGTCCCATTGCGACCTGTTTTATTCCCTGACCGAGGGCATGCTCGGCACAGGCGCACAGCTGGTCGCGGGGCCTACGCAAGTATGCGTTTCCCCCAGTGAACCTTCTTGCGCAGACCTTGCGCAAGATCAGGGAGGACGAGGAGCAGGTCATTTTGGTTGCCATTATTGGCACAACCGGACCTGGTTCCCAGAACTAGTACTCCTCGCGACAGCACCTCCCTGGCCTATTCCCCTGAGGAAGGACCTGCTTTCTCAGGGACGGGGCACCCTATGGCACCCTCGCCCGATCTTTGGAACCTCCACGCGTGGCTCCGGGACGGGACGAGGCAGGTTTGAGTACCCTACCACCAGTGGTGGTGGCTACCATCACTTCCGCTAGAGCATCGTCCACGAGACATGCCTATGCGTTGAAGTGGAGCCTCTTCATCAACTGGTGTTCTTCCCAACGTGAAGTGTTGTGCTTTCCTTCCTGCAAGAAGGGTTGGAGCGAAGGCTGTCTCCCTCCACCCTGAAAGTGTATGTTGCCACCATTGCCGCACATCTGACTCAGTTGAAGGTAAGTCCGTTGGAAAGCACAACCTGATCATCAGGTTCCTGAGAGGAGCGAGGAGACTGAATCCTCCTCGTCCTCCTCTCGTACCCTCTTGGGACCTCTCAGTGGTTTTTACTGCCCTACAGAGTGCTCCCTTTGAGCCTCTGCAATCAGTGGAGCTTAAGTTCCTGTCAATGAAGACAGCGCTCCTGGTTGCATTGGCCTCCATCAAGAGGGTAGGGGACCTGCAGGCATTTTCGGTTGACGAAGCGTGCCTGGAATTCGGGCCGGCTAACTCTCACATGATCCTGAGACCCCGGCCTGGATATGTGCCCAAGGTTCCCATCACTCCCTTTCGCCAGGTGGTGAACCTGCAAGCGCTGCCCTTGAAGGAGGCAGACCCAGCCTTGGCACTGCTCTGTCCAGTACGCGCCCTCCGTGCTTACGTAGACAAAACGCGGTGTTTCAGGACCTCAGACCAGCTCTTTGTCTGTTATGGTGGGAAGCTGAAGGGAAAGGCTCTCTCCAAGCAAAGGTTGTCTCACTGGATAGTGGACGCCATTGCTTTGGCATACCAGCAGCAAGGTCGACCATGCCCCCTTGGTGTGAGGGCACACTCCACTCAGAGTGTGGCATTCTCTTGGGCTCTTGCGCATGGCGCCTCGCTAACAGACATTTGTAGAGCTGCAGGCTGGGCGACACCTAACACATTCGCGAGATTCTATAATCTCCGAGTGGAGACAGTTTCTTCTCATGTACTCGCTTCAACTAGCCGGTACTAGATTCTGCCCAGGTGTCTTCGCTTGCTCGCCATTCCTCTCCATGGACGGGATACGTGTGATATTTTCTTCAGGTGAGCCTATAAGCCCTGAGTCTCCTCCAGCACTGTCGACGTCAACGCCAGAGTTATGCCACTGGCAGCTTTCGCGCTTGGCTAGGTGCCTCCATGTGCATGGTTCCCCCTCTGGGCGACCCCCACATGTGTATTTCCACTGTAAGCCAATCTGAGCATGTGTCTTTCCCTCGGCAAGCTACCTTGCCACCCCTGGAGTTGAAATATTTCACCTGCAGCTGGACACCCCAGTGATACTCCATATGCAGCCGCTCAGGGTCATATGTGTATTCCAAGTCCCCCTCTTCGGGCTGGGCATAATTGCATATTTCCACTGAGATATGCTTCCCAGTGTACCTTGGTATTCCTGTGTTAAGTAGGACTCCTTCGTCCGTGCTAGTCTCACGACAGGGACCTCAGACTTGCGCAGGGCACTGGAAGACAGCCGAGGTGGCGTGATTAGACTGGGGACCCCATTCGTCGTCATCCGACGTAACTTGGAGTCACCACGAAACCCATGACCCTTTGTTCAAATTATTGGTGTAACTTCCGTTAAGCTGTAAACAGTCAGGGAAAAGCTCGGTCTATGAACGTAATAATATGTTTAAAAAGATTGTCACAATGAGATGACATTATTCTACTCACCCTTCAACCATCGAACATTAAAAGGACATTTAAAAGTGTAAAAGCATCAACAAGGTACTTTCAACAAGAGACTATGGATAACCCCAAAACGCGATTCTTTCCACAGCAATAACGGACAGGTTAAATATCACTGTATAATATATCTGTATTATGTAACATACGGTGCCTTAATCAAAAATTTTATTTACCTGTGAAAACAAACCTGGAAAGTTATGTGGATTTGAAGAGAAAATTATTAATGGGATATATCGTAAATTAAATCAGGAGAACAGACCACAAATGTGCAGTATATGTTGTCCTTTTTACATACTATTACAGCAGAATTCAAATCGAAAAAAGAAAAGAATCATGAGGAAAAGAATGCAGCGACTGAAAAGACTTGATGGTCTTGATATAAAATGTCACAGTAAAATACCACCTGCTATGTTATTATCATGATGTCTGAAAATAAAACATGAAGGGAAATTGACAGCTCATTCAGTCAAACTGACGGATCAACTTTATTTGTACGGCAACATTATGATTTGAAATGATTAGTTAGTTTCAGTCATTTTGAATGGAAGTTCCCCCAAACCGGAAGTGCCACCCATAATTTAAAACGCATTAAGATCGTCAGAAATAAGGCAAATAACTGTTTTGAAAGAATGACTAGCAGTGTGAACAGTTTGGATTTTTGTACTTATTTTTTTCTTTTTTCTTTCCACCTTGTGAAAATAGTACTAAAGCGAATAAAAAACTGTACATATATTCTTTTAAAGGATAATTATTCTTTTTATGCTTAAAGGTGCATTGCGCAAGTCTCTGAGTTTTTGCAGAACTATGCCCCCTTCTGGCGACACGCGAAACTGCAACCAGAGTTGTGCACGCGATTACGTTGGGGTTTGGGATGAACTAGAAGCCGGTCTCTTTGAATCCATCTTCTACTTTTGCAAAAGTCGCTTGAGTTGTCTTCGCTGATGCGGATAATGGCGGCGAATACACAAACCTGCCAGACATAGCCAGGTGAGCGTGAACGCGCATGACGTCACGCCCAGTCGATTCCGACCCGAATCCCTCTTATTTATTTTACTGTACAGGATTATAGAGGCAATCGCAGTGATCATAGAAGGGCTCATTCAGCCCATCAGGCAATTGTTTAAGCATGTATGGGTTAGAAAAACGGGTATTTTTAACATGAAATGTTGCGCAATGCACCTTTAAGTATAAGCCGTACTGTATTTCTTTTCACATGCTTATGGGTTTTTGGCAAAATGCTATTTTAAACATTTATATTATTTTACTGTTTTTCAGGGGACCCCTTTACCTGTTTTCCATGTGCAGGGAGTGAATGGTCTGATGAAGGCAGCACAACATGTAAAACACGTTCTGTTGTCTATCTTGAGTTCACAGAAATCCCCTCAATCGCTGTCATGGTGTTTGCCATATGCATAATTATTTTACTCATTGCCATATTTTGCCTTTTCTCCTACAATTACAACACACCAGTGGTGAGGTCTGCTGGTGGTAGCATGTGTTTCCTGATGTTGACGTCTTTGATCATGGCTAGCATAAGTGCATTCTTTTTCTTTGGAAAACCCACATTTGCACATTGCCTCCTGAGAAATGCCATATTTACATTTTTCTTCACTGTCTGTATTTCCTGTTTAACTGTCCGTTCCTTTCAAATTATTTGTGTTTTTAAAATGGCTGCTCAGTTCCCAAAGGTGCACAGCCTTTGGGTAAAGCACAATGGACAGTGGCTCTTCATTGCATTTTCTTCTGTCATTCATTTAATTTCTTGTGTGATATGGATGACTGTCTCTCCTGACAAACCCATCGCTGACTCATGGACTTATAATGACCAAATTATGCTCATCTGTGAAATGGAGAACTCTATAACATTAACCATAGTTGTGTTTATAGGTTGGTTTCTTGGTTTCCTGTGTCTCCTGTTTTCTTACATGGGAAGAGATCTGCCAAAAAATTACAATGAGGCCAAACCAATAACCTTCAGTCTCATTTTGTACTATCTTAGCTGGATTGTGTACTTCACAGCATACCTCTCTGTCAAAAGCAAGTATGTCACCCTTTTGAATGCAATGGCCCAGATATCCAGTATAAATGGAATTCTCTTTAGCTATTTCATACCAAAATCTTATATCATAATATTCCAACCACAAAAGAACACTCCCGCATACTTTCAAACATCTATTCAGAATTACACCCAAACCATTAGTAGGACTTAGACATTATTCTTTGTGTATCTACCTTATTTTTTAACATAAGAGCAGATACTGCTATTTATAAATTGTGCTGATGTGCGAAGCTTCCGGTCTCGTCCGCTTCCATTTATTTTAGCTGTGCAAAAACATTCCTTTGTACTGGAATTTGTTATCATATCTGAATCGATTATCATAATCATAAACACACTGATTTGTAGCACAAATAGTTTTGCTGTTTACTACACTTTGTTATTCTTGTTATAGAGGCTAATGAATCAGAAGTCTCACACATTCACAGAGATTAGCTTACTTTCGAGTTGCAAAATAAGGTGGATAGGATGTGAACGTAGTGTAACAGCGCAGCGCTTCTGGGTTGTACGTCAGAACGTAGGCTTATTTCCACGGATTCTGTAGCTTGTAGAAACAAAATATTTTAAAGCATTTAGGCACTGACACCGCAAGGCAAACTGCACCTTATCTCGGCGTTTGACAGGGCATTTTGTGAACCAGAAGTTGTTATTTGAAGTTCAGTCGATTGGTAAAAGTCAATTTAACAGAAGGCTAACAATTTTGCTATATTTTGTACAATTTTGGATGGAACTTTATTTAAATATCAGAATCAGAAAATAAGCATTATATGGTAAAAAACACGGAATAGTTGTGATGGGCTATATGAGACGCCGAGTGCGTCCATCTCTGGCTCACGACCAGGCAAAGTCTTCTGGAAGCTAGATTCAAATCTATTTGGCTCAAAAATCTGAGGGGGCACATGCCTCCAGACTAAAATGCATGTTTGAGCTGTTTTAATTGAAAGCAACTTACACTGACATATCTTAAAATATGTCAGCGCCATTGTAAGGATGGATTTCTCCTAAGACTGATTTCAAGAATTTTACCTTGCAGTGAAACAATAAAACTCACTAATCTGCAGAAGAGATCTAAGGGACAGAGAGCACAACACAACTGCCCCAATCTCATCTCTCCCGAGTCCTGTTTTCTCCCCTCCAGGTCTCATTCAGTCATGCAAATCACACAAACCTACTGCCTCCAGCTGTTTTATGTGAGGGCAAAATAAATACTTCTGTTGTGAATGGTAAAGGGGTTTCATTCCCGCAGCAGCAGAACAGTCAGAAAAAAGAAAACAATGCCTGTTCTTCTGATGTGGGAGATGGCCCAATAAAGATCATTGATAACCATTTGTCTTTATCCCCCAAACTCAGGCGTGACCACTTGGGGCATGAAAAAGGATCCAACGAAAGCTGAATAAATATTTGGGTGCTAGATGTTTATTGTTCTTTTGTTCCACGTGGGTATTTAAAGGGAATTGGCAAACCGCTCAAGGAAGCATCTGTAAACAGATCTTCCCACACTGTTGCTGTGTGTCTCTATTGCCTGGTATGCTGACTCTTTGAAACTATTTTGATATTGCATTTTGAATGATATCTTTATTATATGCTGATCAGTTGTGTACTATGTATTCTTTTTTTAATCTTTTTATTTGATGTTTAATCCTGCCTGGCAAAAATAAATGTTAACCTTGATTTATTCTGCATTATTCTGAAATCATTATTTCCAGTAGATTAATGTGCAGTCTGGTGTTTCCGCAAATCTTTGTCCAGGATAGATGAGTATGTGAATAGGAGAAATAGTTATACTGCTACGAATATACTGCGCTAGAGGTTCTATAGAAAGTTAAAGATTAAAGGGGACAAGGGGCAGCCCTGTCTTGTACCACGGTTTATAGTAAACAATTTTGAAATGACACCTCCACACTCTAGCAGAAGGGTTCGCGTACAGCACCTGAATCATTTTTATAAACTTAGGACCAAACTTAAACTCATTAAGGACACGTCATAGGTACTGCCATTCAAGCCTATCAAAGGCCTTCTCTGCGTCAAGAAAGAGAAGGCCACAAGAAGAGGGAATTTTTTGTGCTTCGCCTAAAATGAGAATTAGTCGCCTAATGTTGTCTGCAGCCAAACGGCCCTTCATAAATCCTGTTTGGTCCGGATGTATTAGATCTGGTAATACTGACTCTAGTCTGCGGGCTAATACACGGGAGTAAATTTTAAGCATTAATAAGTGATATTGGTCGGTAGCTCGCACATTACAAAGGGTCTTTGTCCAGTTTGGGGATAACTGAAATAAGAGCAGTGTTAAGGTCCTTGTGGAAATTCCCTTGTTCAATAGCAAAATTTATAGAATCCAGCCAGAAAGGACCTAAAATCTCCCACAGAACTGAATAAAGCTCAATCGGCAAACCATCAAGGCCCTCTCTTCGTACTTCTTAGCGCTAGATGTAATTCTTCTAATGAGATAGGCAAGTCAAGATGTTCTGCATCCTCTATGGAAAGAGTAGGAAGATTCAGGTTGGTAAAGAAATTTGTATAATCATTCTCCGAGGGCTGACAGTCGCTAGAGTACAGTTTGGCAAAAAAGGATGCGAATGACTCATTTATATCTAGCGTAATTGTCACCATTTCTCCTTGATCTCTTTTGATGCATGCTATTGATCGGTTCTTCTCCTGATGTTTCAGAGTTAGTGTAAGAAGATGACTTGGACGGCTGCCTTGTGAATAATATTTGTGCTTAGTAATATGCATTAATTACTCTGTCGTAACAGATTGTTCAGTTCAGCTTGATGTGTCTTCAATTGAGATTCTATGTCTGTACTATAATTCCTTTTAAGTTGACTTTCTATTTGTTCGCATTTTTGTTCTAAATCTGAAATCTGACGTAGTCTATCATGCTTGTTGTGAGATGAAAATCTGATTGCATTGTTCCTGAGGAATCCCTTTATGGTGGCCCATAAGAACATTGGGTTCTCTACACTGCCCTTATTAATGTCTATGAATTCATTAAGTTCAAGTTTTAGTTGATTAAGGAAGCTTTCATTCTGTAGTAACGAGGAATTAAACCTCCATCTAGAAGACTTATTGTTCCTAATGTCTCCAAAACTAAATGTTGCTTCAATAGGGTTATGGTCTGAGATATGTCTAGAGAGAAGATTTATTGAGGAAGATGCAGAAACCAATTCACTAGAAGTAAGTAGTCTATCCTAGAAAAAGACTTATGGTTTGGAGAGTAATATGTGTAATTTCTTGATGAAGGATTATGTTGTCTCCAAAGATCCATCAAATTGAGGTCCTTTGCTATATTGCCTAAAGCCTTAGAAGAGGCTATCTGAGTGTCAGTAGAGACAGCAGCAGACCTGTCTAGGGTGTTGTCAAAAACTGTATTCATGTTTGCGCCAATAACCAGGTAGTACTCGTCTAAAGTTAACAACTCTTTTGTAATGTTCTGAAAAAATTCACAGTCAAAAATGGCTGGGGTATAAATACTAATAAAGGCTACTTTCCTTCCTTCAATGGAGGTACAACAGAATGCTAGCATTCCTGAAACATCTAAACTTTAATTATGTTTATAGTCAGATTACGTCTCATTAACACAGCTACCCCCTTGGTGCTACTGCCATCCGATGAGGCAGCTACCATTTTATATCTCCTGTTTTGTAGTCTTAAAGTATCATTAGGTTTAAGGTGAGTTCTACCAGAAAGACTCGGGAGATAAAATGATATAACAAGAGTAAATTTATTAATAGCTCAGCAAGCATAGTCTTTGGCGTAGGCCCCGTCCTTAGCAAGCAATGCGAGGGTAACGGAATCTGCAAATCCCGCCTGAAGATGAAGGCAGGGGCGCAGCCGACCCCCTGGAGGTAAAGGAAGGGACCATCCTGGTGGTGGTGGGGAGGATGGAGGGAAAGGACCATCGTGGAGGTGGTTGGGGAGGATGGAGGTAATTGGCGCCGTCAGTATCTGCGAACTCAGACGGATGTAAGTACCATTCTTTTATACTGAGAGTGTTAACACATGATTGGTTAGAAGTGAGTTAATTCATGATGCGCTGATTGAGTCTTCCTGGCAGAACTTAACGCTAAGCTTACATTTTCCTGCAATAGTGATATATCAGCATTTTTACGATGAAGGAAATCTAAAACCTTGGACCTTTTGAATGGAGAGTTGATCCCTCTCACATTTAATGACAAAACATTGTATCTATCCATTGTCCCTATAGAGGTATGTCAAAAACAAACTGTGCGTGATAAGGTTAAAGTAAACTGCCGAGGTGTATAATGAAATATGAGAAACTACGGTCATGAAATAAGTGCCTGTGCTAGAACATATCAATCCCATGCGGAAAAATCCACCCCTGAACAGTTCAGCCTCCTCTGCTGAATCAAACGATATTTTATCCCCCTTGTACGTGAGCTTCAAGATGGCTGGGTAGATCAAAAACGAGTCGATGACTTTCTGTCGCAATTGGGCTCGGATTGCTTTGTACTTGTTTCTTCTCTGTACCGTTTCAGCACTGTAGTCAGCGTAGAATTCAAGCTGAGTGTTGTCTGGTAGCCTAGGTTTAGTATTACGAGCTCCCTGCAGGAGTAAATTTCCTCAGGGAGTAAACTAGCTAGCGAGGCTCCTGAGCTAAGGCTAGCTTTGAATTGTTTGCCCGGGTTTTGTTTTGCAGGCGAACTTGCACTTTTCTTTGAGGCCATTTCACGATATTAATAAAAAAAACTATCCAATATGTTAAATGAACAACTTTGTTGCAGGAAACAAGCAGTTTTGAATTTTTAAAAATCACAGCTTCATCAGAAGGTTATGATACTTGGTGACTTTTATTGCATTAGGTATGTGAATACAAAAAAAAAAATTAGGTCATGATCCGAGCATGCAAAGTGGTCGTAAAAAAATAGTCACACTCAGTGTCTTCGGTCAAAAATGACCGACCCATAGGAAATGAATGGGAAATTTATAAAAACACAAAAATTCTCTGAATTTTTGTCTGTACAATCTACAAATCGGCCACGATTCAAAAAAAAAAGTACACCGCAGTAAAGGGGTGACACTCTACAACATCAAGAGTGCAAAAAATTCACACACACACACAAACACACTTTTATACACATACACACCAATAAATTCAGATTACAAAAAATCTGTTTTGGCCATGATCCGAGCATGCTAAGTGGTCGTAAAAAAAATAGTCACACTCATGGTCTTCGGTCAAAAATGACCCCCATAGGAAATGAATGGGAAATTGACAAAAACACAAAAATTCGCAACAAATCGGCCACGATGCAGAAAAAAAGTGCTCAGCAATGAAGGGGTGAAACTCTAAAACATCAAGAGTGAAAAACATAACATAATTAATAATTATAATTAATATATATATATATATATATATAATTAATATAAAAATTATTAAAATGTTATAAACCTTGGCAAAAAGTATTATTTGAGAATAAAATAAAAAAATACATTCAATCCACATCTTAAAAGTAAGTAATTTGGTCAAAAAACAACTAGAATTCACAAGCATCTCCATTTAGAGCTATTACAGGCATCTAGTGGTAAACCCATGCAATAACATGATTTATTTAATTTTATGTTTAATAAATAGATTTTTTTTTTTTCTGAAAGCCTAGTCTCTATTTTAACCGAAAATACCGCATAGAAATACTATAAATATTGCATAAATATTAATAAGTTCAATCAAATTGTCTCAAAATACTAAATTAAGAAGAATAAATATTATAGAACAAAAATAAATTGCATTGGTTTTTACTGGGATGGAGGAAGTTTCATGTTTAGGTGTCCGGTCACTTCTGACCGGGAAGGCACTCAGTGTGACTGCTAAACGAAGACCATCTGAGGGTTAAGCTGCCATTCAAAGGGCTTTTGGCAGGAGCTCAGTGTAAAGCAACCATCTTGCTGCGCGTCACACCGGAAGTCCCACCCCCCTATTTGTTAAGCGACCTTGGGTGAAAGGCGCTATATAAGTCCAAGTTATTCTTATTATTAATAGCTTTTCAGCAACAATTCAGACTATTACTTTGACTGTTCTTGAAAATACTTCATCTGCAGTAACTTATTTGGCTGTAAATAAATGTATTTGTGTTATTAGAATGTAATTTGCAGTTACATCAAAAAAGTAATGTGATTATGTAATGTATGTTACTTGTAATGCATTACTCATTACATCAGAAAGGTAATCTGATTACATAATGCATGCTCCTTGTAATGCTACTCATTACATCAAAAAAGTAATCAAATTTCGTAATGCATGTTACCTAAAATACATTACTTTATTCGTTACATCATACAGTAATCTGACTACATCATGCATGTTACTTGAGGTTATGTATGTTATCCAAGGTTATTCAAGGTAGAAATGTGTCCATTTGGAACATAATCGGAATTATCAGCTAATAAGGGTAAATTAACATACTCTGGTAGACTGGAAAGAGCATGAGTTTTTTCTACATAGATTTAGTTTGATTTCCACCGAGTTGTACCATCAAAAGTTGTAGAGATCTTTAATGGAATCATGTCTTCATGTTCTGATATCAAAGACACGTGAAGTTGAACTTGTACGAAGTTCTTCATCTGCTGGTCACACAGGAACAAACTCAATTGTGTTTGCAATAGTTGAAGCTTTATTATATTTTTTACATGATTTTATATAAGTTTAATCATTGGTTTGTTAAATACTGTTTTTTTGTTGTTGTTTTTTTTACCAAAATATTTGTAAAAAAAATAATCTTTTCAAATCTTATTTTCACGCCCTAAAATCCTGACTGTGGTAGTCATAATTCATGCATGAAAGGGTTAATGTCTAAATAAATATATAAGAGTGCACATGAAGCTAGAAATTTTGAGAAAGGACACAATTACCAATTTTGTGGGATTTAACGGAGAAGTAATATAATGAGTAGGCAGGGAGTAATAAGTAAAGTAATACTATTACTTTTGAAACCGAGTAATGAGTAATAGGCCTATATTATTATTATTTTTACTACAGACACCAGCACTTGTCAGTATTTTAACGTGTTTCTTTGTCCCTCTGTTCAAACTATAATCAATCTACCCTTAATTTTAGCATTTTGAAAATCCTAAAAGGTTATGAAGAAAATAAAGGAATATAAAGATTTCTGTACATAGAAAGTGGATTGTACCATGTGTAAGCAAGAAATGTGAAATCACCAATTGCATTCTATTTTTCAGGGATGATGCACTGTCACCGTGAAAATGAAATAATTTAATTTCATTCTCAATTTTGTCACATATTTTGCGTACAGTTTTCTGTAATGAAATCGTTAATCTGGTTTTAATTTTCATTTTAATCATTTAATTTATTTATTTAAATTTGGCAGAAAAAGCCTTCCATAAAGCATGAGCTATACGTCCCAATTTAAACATAAGCAACATGTTTTTATAACTTACAAGGAATTTGTAAGTTCCTCAATTGTGTATATAAGCTCAATCCTTTTAGTGTAGCACCCCAGAGAAACATACAGCTGGCAGAGAGGGGATGAGAGGAAAGAGATGGGGAGAGAGGACAGAGAGGGGAACAGAGAAATCTGGAATGAAGACCTCGACTGTAACCTTCCTCTTCTATGCCTGTTTCTCTCGTATGTCTGACACATAAAAATAATAAATAAGAGATCTCTTGGTGAAATAACTGGTGTTACTTCCATGATTAAAAGATTAAAAATTACTTGCATTTCTTGTCTCACCACACAACATGTCACACCGTTGTACATCTGCACTCTTAAACACTTTACATAACACTGCCATCTAGTGGTACATATAACAGACAGCAATAATCTATTGAATGTTATACACTATGGGTTCTATCTCTGGCAGTGGTCCCTGGCTCTGCCTTGGTTCCCTGCTCCAACATGGTGCTATCTAGCTCAGTGGTTCCCAAACCTGTCCTGGAGTACCCCCAACACTGCACGTTTTCTTTGTCTCCCTAATCAAACACACCTGATTCAACTCAGCAGCTCATTATCACATGGGTTAATGAGCTGATGAGTTGAATCAGGTGTGTTTGATTAGGGAGACAAAGAAAGTGTGTAGTGTTGGGGGTAATCCAGGACAGGTTTGGGAATCACTGATCTAGCTCATTCTGGATGCTCTGCAGCCCTTGGACTCTTCTTCTCTAAAACATGTACCTGGTTCTGGCCCTGAATTTTTATGCTGAAGTGTCCCTGTTTCCTGTGCCATGTTTGCAGTCCCTTTTAGTTTTGTTAATTAGTCCCTGATTGCTACCAGCTGTGTCTTGTTAGTCCATTACACTTTGTGTATATTTTTTGGGGAAAGGGTGACAATGTGATACTACAACAAAATTACTGTCAATTTATATAAAAATTGTATATACAACATATTTAGTGTTAACAGATATTAAGCAGACAGTCATATTAAAATTTACATATGGGGTTTCAAAAACCAGATGAATTTACACTTGTCCAGTTTCGTCTGGAATGCGGCCCAGACCAACTCCTGATGGGGTTTGAGCGATTAGATTTAAATCCATCTCAAATGCATTTTGAAGGACATTTACACCTGGTCTTTTCATGATCGGATAGCTATCCGATCACAGTTAGTGGCCAGGTGTAAACAGCCACATAGTCAACAGAATGTGTAAAGGGGACCATTTAAATGAAGTGTTACCAAATTTGTGAATTATGATTTTAATCCAACTGAAACTTTAAATGGTTGCAAGCAGTTTGTTTGAAGAGAGTTTGAATTATTTTGCATCTTTTGTTGGTTGTGATGCTCTACCTAACTGATTGATGCAAACTTTGTGAGTTTAGATATGGAAATCTAAATAATAATGGAACTCTTTCTATTGCTCTGGATGTGCATCTAATTAATATGGATATGAAAACAAAATCGAGGGAATCTTCCCCGCAATCCACCGGCCCAAGGGCAAGCTCACACTACAGGACTGTAAGGGCACATTTACACAACAATGATGTACTAAAAACTGAAACGTTTTCCTTTGCTTTTATCGCATACAGTCTATAACGTTGTCAAAATGATCCCTGTTCACAAGGATCTGTAAAAATTACTAAAAACGTTATGCATGTTATGCGTACCAGGCCAGTAGTTGGCGATGCCATTTTGTAGAGAAACATCACGCGCCATTAGACTGAACACATAATATACATGAACATGACCGTCATCGTTTTCACAAATTTATGTTTTTGTTCGGGTCCCCGCATTACAAGACACTGAGGCTTACCCTCTCCCCCGCCAGCGAAACATCTACCATTTTCCTCCAAGCCTTACAGTCTTACAGTCATGTGAAAAAGAAAGTTCACCCTTTTGAATTCTATGGTTCCCTTTCGAAAGGGAACTCTCACTGTGTTGATTGACGCTAAGGGCGCCTCAGGCGTGACAGGTGTCTGAAATCACAATAAAATCACGGCAATCCTATTGACCAGCGACAGCCCATGAATCATTATTGTGCGACCTGGAAGTATATAAGGGCGCCTTGCAAGCATGATAATCATCTTTTCGTCTTCAGGGACTCTTCTGTCTGTAAGCACTTGAAAATCAGGTAATCATGAAATGCACTGAGAAGGCTGAGTGCTTTCAGAAGTGTGCAGACCCGTGCTCAAGATATTTGATGCCGGGTGACACACACAAACCGTGCGTTTTCTGTCTGCAAAGGAAGAGGTGCAAATTGTGAGCATTTTTCTTTGAGAATGCTCCGCTCTTGTCTGGTCCCGCTCGTGCTTAAAAAAAGAAAAGAAAAGGTGTCTAGAACGATAGAGAGAAGCACCAGTTGTATGGGCTGCTTTAGTGAGTAGGTGGTGGCTTCCCTTGTTGTCATATATAAGATAAAGCGAGGTGTGCCACCGCTCATGCTACCGCTTTATGCTATCGCTTGTTTTTTTCTACACACACCTGTGTTAGCCCTCAGCTGTTAGCCACCTCAGGGTAGAGTAGCGTGTTTTTTTTTTGGCATATAGACTGACGCTGGAGCTTAAGATATATCTTATGTCTGGCCCACAGGACCGTCCTGACATCTTCTGGTCCTGAGTACATCGCTCCCTTGAGCTCTGTTTGGGTTTTCAGTGGGCTGAGCGATTCTGCAGCCCCTCATATGAAAATAAAATGTATATAATTTCTCATGGTTGTGGCTCCTCCGAGCCTTCAGGTAGAGCTATGCTTACAGGCTGGCCCTCACCAGGGCCGCCTCTGTACCTGGCCTAGGCTATGCTAGGGATAGTGGAGGCGTTGTTTTTCTAAAAAAATGTTTTTTTATTATTAATATGCAACAAAAACAAAACATACATAACAGCAGGTGACAGATACAATAAAAACAAAACATACACAACAACCAACATGGTGTGCACGTGTGCAAGTGTAACTGGGTGTGTGAGTGGAAGTAACTTTACAGATGTACAACAGACGTAATAAAAATGTATTAAACACATAAAAAACATATTTATGACAATAATGTTGATGAAGATAATATTAGTAAAAATAATAACTTGACGATGAGGAAGAAATGATAATATAGTCTTATATAATAATTCAATAATACTAATAGTAGTAGCAATAATAACAGCAATTAGACTTTTCATCAGGAATGAGGGGGAGGCCGGATGACAAGGAAGAGGAATAATGCTAATAATAATAATAGTAACAATAACACTAACAATAGTAAGGCTATTACTAATATGGTATTAAAAGGCTGCCTCTGCCTAGTGGAGGCGTTCTGCTAAAGCATTTCTTCCTCTGCTCTTGTCTTTGTGAATGTAGGTTTTTAGCATCCCTATATGACAGCCTCCTCCCATGGGAGTCGTTAGGCCAAGGCCCGCCCTCTTCTCTGCATTTTGGGGTGAGAAGAGTAATGCAGCTTGGTGCAGAGGCATGATTAATAAAGACCCTGGGTTAGGCCTCAATAAGGCACCATTTGCACCATTATGGCTCGGGTCGAGCGGAAAGTTCTAACCTTCACTTCTTTTTGGTTTTCGAAGTACTCTCCCTTGAAGCCAGAGCATTGCCATGAGCTGACGCCCATGCATACAGATGGTAGGCCCCTGACTCTGGTGCCTCTGTTGAGGCAGAGTGGTGTATGTTGTACTCCCCTTGCTTAAAGGGACACTCCACCCTAAGAGGTCCATTGTTAGAAAACCAGTCATACTATTGAATGGTCGTGCAACATTCTCTCATTTTCCCCTGAGACGAGAGAAATCCACTATTTACCTTTTTCACTTCCTCCAACAATGACGCAAAAATCTTCATTTGACGTCATTGTTGGAGGAAGTGTAAAAAGGGTGGATTTCTGTAAAGACTACAAGCACAAGTTCCTCATCTTTCCCAGGGGGCGGGACCCACTCACGCTACAGACCAGTGGGTGGGACTTTACTCTCTGAAACTGAAAGCAATATCCTCCATCTTGTTTGAAGCTAAGCTAACAGGCGCTGTGGAGACAGATGTAAAGTAATGACAATAGTGGAGGAGAGTGCTCAATATGATATAGAAGAAGAGGATTTCGGAAGTCTGATGCTTGAATCAGGTGTTTGTGGCTACCTTTACAAGCCGCATTATAGCGAAGAGCAGCCGAGGCAGAAGACCTGCCTGCCGCGGACGAGGAGCCCGGACTGGCTCGGGTTAGGGCGGACTGGTGGCGCCGGTGATCTCACTATGCAACTCATAGACTGTAAGATGCAACTACGAACACAGAGATAAAGTCTGTCTGCAGCAAAGAATTTCAACGATGACAATTTCTCCTGGACGAAATCTCTGAATCAGACGAGGACACGGACGTTTGTGTTGAGAACTATCCTAGTTTCGCACCGCATATGTTCTGACTGAACATCCAGGTACCATGCAATAATTCACCTTTTCGAAAGAAATACAAACGAGGAGTAATGCACTAATGAGTTCGCCAACTAACTAGACATTTTGTGTGAATGTGAAATGAATTTCAAGCTCTGGTGGTAGCTAGCCTTGTAGACGGAAGAGTGATTTCTCTTATAGGCAGATATGCGCTTTCTGGATTAGTGGGAGTGGCTTGCGGAGCTGTGCAATGTGGTGCATTGTGGGAGTTGTTGTCTTTCATACAAATGCGTCCTGAAGTTATTTTTTGTCTTTCCTCAGTCACGAAGGCACCAAATTCAAAATTTATTTTACATTTCGACTACATATATGACCCACTTTAAATAAAAAACAATGTTCAAATGGGTGGAATGCCCCTTTAAAGGGTGCTGTGTTTTTTGCTGAGTACACTGCCATGGGCAATGTGATTAGGTACCAGGATACTGTAGGCGCTGTGTAAACCGCTTATCTGCCAACAAAGGCTGCACCGGTACATAATACATAAAAAAATAAAAATAATTTTATACTACTACCTTTACCAGTGATCATTTTTGAATTCGTCATTCAATAAAATTATTATTATAAAATAAAATCATAAATCTGTTAGTCTTGACTGGCTAGGCTACGAAGCCTCAGCCAAACAGTTAAACAAAAAATACGAGCAGCACCCGATTCAAGTGCAGGTCAGTTCATCTGTAAATACTGTCCTTTTTCCTTTGTTAACTTAGTATTGGAATGCTAGCAAAAGTAAGCGGTATAGCGCCCCTATTACTATCGTCACTCAAAATACTGTATGCTAAAGGAGATTAATATTATTTAGTGTATAGTTACATTAGTAATTTAGCAGACAAATATTAACATTTATGTGGTACTGGGAGCAGGGAGACAGGAGTGATAGAGCAGACATCAACAAAAAATAATGCAATAACATTTTATTAGACAATTTAGAAAATTATGTCTGCCCAATTGTGAGGTTTAAAACTTTTCCTTTCCTTTCCTTTCCTTTCCTTTCCTTTCCTTTCCTTTCCTTTCCTTTCCTTTCCTTTCCTTTCCTTTCCTTTCCTTTCCTTTATTTATTATTATTTTTTTTTAATCAAATGAAGGTGGAGACAGTTAACCTAGCACTAGCTGTGGTGCAATGATCACACATTCAGCCAGGGAGTGAGATGACATGTAGAAGCAAAATAAGATTATTCTTTTTTAAAACATATTGTATGAAATATAGTGTTGCTAAATGTTGGATATTTAAGTAATTTTAAGCAAAAAACAACAATAAGAACAACATTTTGTCATAAATATAATACTTAGATTTTTTTACTAAAATAAATGTAGATTCTGGGCAAACAAATTACAATAAGGTGGTTGTTTTAGACCAAGGTGGAGACAGTTCTGTTTGTAACATGAGGCCAGAACAAGTGACAGGTGAAGAAGAGACAGATGAAGAAGAGACAGGTACAAGAAAAATACACACACTTTATACATACATACATACACACACACACACACACACATATATATATATATATATATATATATATATAACACTAGTACTCCACTTTACTTAGTGTATGAGGCTGATGATCCTGGTGGAAGGGAGAGACAGAGAGATATTAGGGAAAATGAAGAGAAGGAAAAGGGAAGTGAGGATTCCGTTCAAGAGAAAGCCTTTAATTATTTTAGACCGATAATTTTTTTTTATTATTGATTTAGACCGATAAATGTTATTTAGGAAAAAATAGGGTTGTCCGTGTTTCTAAATTTTATTTGGGTGCATAGGATGGCCTGGATAGGTGTAGGATTTCCCGGCCTGAAATTGTGTCCCAGTCTGGCCCTGCTCAGGTGGTTGGCCTTAGTATTTCGGGCAGTAGACTCACTGATGGGTAGTAGGCCTTAAACAGGCCTCCCCGGAAGGGATTCCTTACGTTGTGGGACATACATTTTAGCTGCGACCAGGTAGCTAGCCTTATTAGGCCTCCTGTGGGTGGCCTCAATATTTGTGTTGGTGTAGTATGGTTCCCAACGGTACATGTGTGTAGCAGAATAGACTGGCTATCAGCTAGTAGGCCCAACCAGGCCTCACTGATGGCGAGTCCCCGGCAGTATGAATTTGGCTGACAGCACTGACTTGCTTCAGGCCTAGTAGGCCTCTCAATCTTCTAAGTGAATCTTGAGTGACGGGTTATACAAACAGTGGTGTTGATGGTCAGGCGTTGACCTTAGCAAGGCCTCCCTGACCCTGAGCCCTATCAGACAATTGGCTTCAGTGGGCTTCTCTGGAAGCTAGCCCCGATTAGCCGAATAGGATTGACCACTGTCAGGCGGTTGGCCTTATCAGGCCACCATGTAGCTCGGTCCCCATCCTTACTGCCATTGCAGTCAGTTTCTTACCTAAAGAAAACTTTCAGACAACCGGCTTTAACAGGCCTCTCCGAGACTGAGCCCCAAGACTGACTAACACTCAGAATCAGGATTCATAGCAATAACCAGTTTTTAGCTAGCTATTAGGTAGTAGGCCTCTCCAGGCCTCCCTACAGGCAGGTAGTAGGCCTCATCAGGCCTCTCTTAAGGCGAAGTCCCAAAGATGGGCAACTGCACAGCTAGCTTTACTGGCTGCCAGGTAGTAGGCCTCACTAGGCCTCCCTAAAGGCGAGTTCCCAAATACGGGTACAAGGTAACCAGCCCTCTGGTTATCAGGTAGTAGGCCTCACCAGGCCTCCTTGTAAGTGGTCTTCCAGCAACGCTGGGTTCCAGCAGCTAGTGGCTGCTTGCTATCAGTTTGGCTGGCCTTAGCAGGCAGCTTCTGAAAGCGAGCCTGAGCCCTAGCATGACTAATGTTCGTTTTCTGCTACTGGTTCCCTCCCGGAACCTCTTTTATCTAGCCTACAGCCTAGCCAATGGGTATACACTCCCCTTAGCAATGTGATGTTGGTATATCGTTCCCCTTAGGGTCAATCGACGCAGTGCGAGTTCCCTTTCGAAAGGGAAAGTCTAGGTTACGACTGTAACCTCTGTTCCCTGAGAACAGAGAACGAGACACTGCGTCTTTTCACCATGCCTCGGGGCCTGCCTACCAAACAGTCCCTTCAGACGAAAAGTTGATTATCTTATTTGCAAGGCGCCCTTAAATACTTCCAGGTCACATGTTAATGATTCATGTGAACAGAGGTTACAGTCATAACCCTAGACGTTTTACGTATCAAGACATTTGCGGAAATACAGCCTCAGATGAACTACAACACATGACATATCACACCGTGTCATTTAGGGCTGTCCCTTAATAGTTGACTAACCGTTGGTCCACTAGAAGAGGTTTGGTCGACAAAGACTTTATTAGAAAAAAACTCCAGAGGAACTGGCAAAATCACACAGGCTGCAACGGAAATCCAAACATTCGCCTATTATTCATCAACCTCAAATCTGGCTTATCGCTTGAAACATGTAGGTAACAGCACTTTACAAGTCCGCTCGCTCTTAAGTTAACCTAGACAAATGTACGTTATTATTAGTGCATATTCAAGTGTTTGTGAGGAGAGCGCACTTACTGCATGACATACAGGCGTCGGCGTGATCACTTGCATTTAAATTAAATACTCAGTCATTTTTGGTTAGTCGATAAGAGTAATGCAAACTGTAAATGGTCTACGTTTATTTATTTTTTAACTCACAATAACAATAAACGTTGTGCTTTTGTAAAAATGGAGATCTGTCGATTCAGTCTCAGTGAACTTGAGCGCATCACATAAATGAACCGAAACTCAGCAACTTGCCTCACAGATATGGGAAATATATCTATAGAGAGCTTGAAATGTCTACATTTGAATGAACAGATTCAATTGGAAAGTAAATAATTTCATATTATGTAATGCGTTTGAAATGTGCATATAGGCACGTCCACTACTGCGGAGATGACGAGTCAGCATCGTTGATTTACTATCTGCAGCCGAAATCACAGAAAACATTACCAATAAATTATTTAAATGTTTAGACAGTCTCCTCCTGTTTTTTTTTAACGTTATCATTATATTTGCCGGTGCACTGTGGCAAGCTTTATGTATGCATTTGAGTGCTGATTAGGCTATGCATTTTATATAGGCAATTAAAGGCACATTATTATGCTTTATGGATTATTAATTAATGGGCATCTGTTTATGCACAGCTCTCTTAAAGGGATAGTTCACTTTGAAATAAATTTTTGATATGTTTTAGCTTACCTCAAGGGCATCCAAGATGTAGGTGTCTTTGTTTCCGCAGTAGTTTAAATTTTGATATTTTTAGGTCAAACCGTTCTTGTCTGTCAGTCATATAATGCAGGTCGATGGTCACTGGCTCAAAACACAAGCACAGAGTCCAAATTAAAACAATTCCCCACGTCCAAATGAAACAATTCCCCATCATAAGTACACATTGATGGCCTAAGACACGAAACGAGCGGTTTGTGTGAGAAAACGAACAGTATTTATATCGTTGTTATCTCTTGAAAACAGCACACAATGATCTGACGGCGCGGGCGGGTATAGATATATACATAGATGTCGCCTTGGCTACGGTTTCGTTCCAATGAACTGCAGTAGCGAAGGCGACATCTAGTGTATATATCTATACCCGCCAGCGGGCGGGTATAGATATATACACTAGATGTCGCTTGGCTACGGTTTCGTTCCAATGAACTGCAGTAGCCAAGGCGACATCTATTTATATATCTATACCCGCCCGCGCCGTCAGATCATTTGGACGTGTGCTGTTTTCAAGAGATAACAACGATATAAATACTGTTCGTTTTCTCACACAAACCGCTCGTTTCGTGTCTTAGGCCATCAATGTGTACTTATGATGGGGAATTGTTTCATTTGGACGATGGGGAATTGTTTTAATTTGGACTCTGTGCTTGTGTTTTGAGCCAGCGACCATCAACATGCATTATATGACTGACAGACAAGAACGGTTTGACCTAAAAATATCAAAATTGAAAATACTGCGGAAACAAAGACACCTACATCTTGGATGCCCTTGAGGTAAGCTAAAACATATCAAAAATTAATTTCAAAGTGAACTATCCCTTTAAGGTCCTGCCACAGCATTTCAATCGGGTTGAGGTCTGGACTTTGACTGGGCCAGTACAACACCTTGATTCTTTTCTTTTTTAGCCATTCTGTTGTAGATTTGCTGGTGTGCTTGGAATCATTGTCTTGTTGCATGACCCAAATTTACCCCTCCACCACCGTGCTTGGCAGCTGAAATTAGGTGTTTGTGCTGATATGCTGTGTTTGAATTTCGCCAAAGGTGGCACTGTGCATTATGGCCAAACATCTCCACTTTGGTCTCGTCTGTCAAAAGGACATTGTTCCAGAAGTCTTGTGGTTTGTTCAGATGCAACTTTGCAAACCTAAGGCATGCTGCCATGTTCTTTTTTAGAGAGCAGACTGTTGATTAGCAGTGACTGACTGCTACTAACCTCTTAACTCCTATGGAAGCAGTAATGGTGTACTTGGTTTGTTACACATGGCTTCTCCATTTTGGCCTAGTTTTTGTTAAATAAACCATGACATGGTGTAAAATGTCATGTGTTGTTGTTCATCTAAGGTTGTATTTACCTAAATATAAGACCTCCCAAGGACCAGATGATTTTTTATTATGTTCCGATAAAACCATATAATATAAAACATAAAACCACAGAATTTAAAATGTTGTATTTTCTTTTTCACATGACTGTATCCCTCGGCTGACTAGATTTAAGGAAAAAGATTCTGTTGGCATCACAGGAAGCTAAATCCAGTTTGAAGTATAACAAAGTTAGTCTAAAGTGTGTTTCTCCAGGGGGAACCTGCGACCTTATTTGACACATGCTGATTAAGTGAATAACTACTCTTTGATAAATTCAATCTGGTATGCGTCCATGAAATTGAGCGCCAAAGTAAAAAGTAACACAGTGCTACTCTTTGAACAGGATGGGATGAGGGATGGGTGTTCTATGAAATCCTCGTGAAGTTGCGGCGATAGACCTCACCACAGGTCACTGTCAATGTTCAAAACCCCACTGACCATGATATAATGTTAGATGGCAAGACGGTTATCGGTACAGTGCACCCAGTACAGGTATACCTTGCCGCTGCTCTTGTGGCACCCAGATCTAAGCCTGAAAGAACAAGTGAAACGACCAAGACTTCTGATTCAACATGGGATTTGCCATTGGACTTAAGCCATATCAGTGACTCTAGAAAACAAATTGTATGACAGATGTTGAGAGAGGAAGTAGCTTTGTTCTCGAAATCTGATGATGGCACTGGCTGCATGGATGGACTGCAGTTGACCATCTCGCTAAAAGACACTAGCCTCATCACGCGTACCTTAACCCCTGTACAAAGAGATGAAGGATGACCTACACAAACTCATTGCCCAAGGTTGGGTTCAAAAGTTGAACCCAAAAAAGGATGGTAATGTGGTTCTCATTGCTCGACCAAGGGAAAGCATATCACCAAGGTTTCATGGCCAAAGAGAGTAGACACATGACAGCTTTTGTAATGCCATAGGTATTATATGAGGGGATTTGCATCCCTTTTGGTCTAGTGAATGCTACCGCGGCTTTCCAACACTGCATGGAAGAGTGCCTGAAAGATCTCAGAGACAATTGTTGTGTCCCTGTCACGGTTGGTAAACCCGCTGTCTCATTCTAGACTAGTGTGTTTGTGTGTGTGTGGGTGTGTCTCGTTACGTTCATTGTTTCGGGTGGGCGTGGCCGCCAATCATCCTGATCAGCGGCAGCTGAATGTCATCTAGCAGCCTATTTAATGCCCTCTCTCCTGTCTCATGTTGTCAGATCATTGTTTGAGTATTCCTGTCTTCGTGCCTGTTCCTGTTCCCTCGTGTTTCCTGTGTACTGGATTCTGGATTACTTCACCTCTGATCTCACCGTGGATTCACTATCACCATCACTCTGCACCATAGGATTTGCCAGTCTCAGTCCCTGCGTCACGCTCTCCTGCTGTTGTGTTCCTGATCATCGATCTTCCCCTTTGAGAGACTGCATTCAGCGCTGGAATTATTATTGTATCGATCTGTCTTTACCATTGAGTATTTGTTATCTAATAAATACATCTTTGCACTTGCATTTGCTTCCGTCCAGTTTATCGTTACAGTCCCCTAACTTGATGACACGCTAGTGTTCAGCAAATTTTTTGAAGATCATGTCGATGTGACAACAGTCCGGCAGCATTTGAGGCAATGAGGAATCAAACTAAAACTAGTAAAAAATGTGAGGTGTTCAAGCGTGAAGTAAGTTCAGGGGAGGATTGTGTCCACAGGATTAAGAAACATGGGGAATCCAAACGCGGACAGTTGATAAATATTACAAACTCTTGGAGTAAGAAACATGAAAAGAATCTGATGGCAAACAATCCAGCTGTTGGAATCTGTTCCCTCACCCCCATGATGAGAGATGTTGATGTAGTGGCTTAAAAGAGGCTGATTCTATCCTGTGTGTGCATGGAGCTTAACCAGCATCAGTTTGATAAATATGAGAACCTCATGGAGGAAGCTTGGCGTTTTCACTTTTACACTGATGATACTCAGCTCTATATTTCTTCGTGCCCTGAAGAAACATACCAATTCAAAAATTAACGAAATAAATAGTTGATATAAGAATTTTTTTTTAAAAAACACACGTAATAACCTAGAATATCGTCTAACACTTGATGGCTGCTCTGTCAAGTCTTCGCCGTCAGTTAGGATCCTGGGTGTGCTCTTTGATACCAACTGTCATTTGAAAGCCACATTTCTAGCATCTGTAAAACCGCATTTTTCCATCTTAAAAATATATCTAAGTTACAACATATGTTCTCAATGTCAGATGCAGAACCAGGAACTATGACAATATTAGCTCAGTTCTGTCAACACTGCATTGGCTCCCTATTAAACATCACATTCATTTTAAAATCTTGCTGATTACTTACAAAGCATTAAATGGTTTAGCTCCTCAGTACTTGAGTGAGCTCTTAACGCATTATAGTCCTTCACGTCTATTGCAAACTCAAAATTCCGGCCAGTTGATAATACCTTGAATATCAAAAATCGACTGCTGGCGGTAGATCCTTCTCCTATTTAGCATCTTAACTTTGGAACAGTCTTCTTAACATTGTCTGGGAAGCAGACACACTCTGTCAGTTTAAATCTAGACTAAAAACACATCTCTTTGACCTGGCATACACATAACACATTATCAACTTCTAAAATTCAATGTAAGGCTCTATAGATTAGGTCAGCCGGAACCGGGAACACTTCCCATAAATCCTGATGTACTCATTGCATCATAAGAAGAATGGCGTCTACGCTAATATTAGTCTCTCAGTTTATCTCGCGGTTTACCGCAGTCAGCCTAATCCAGGCCGTATCCAGATCTAATGAAGGACCTGCGCCTGGACATGACGACAACGCAGTCCTGAATAGTCAACTAGTCTCTCCCCTGTGAAGGCCTCCTTCCCTTTACCTTTGTACAGATAAAACATTGTCAAAATGATTCCAGTTCACATGGATACGCGGAAGCAACAAAAAAAAAATCTGTATTATGAATTTTTAAATCCAGACCAAGTAATTTGGTGAGGTCAATTTGTAAAGAAAGACTACACACCTGCACACAACGCGCATACCTATAGACTGAACACGTAATATACATGTGCACGCCGTCAGCGGTTTCACAGATTCACGTTTTTTAAGCTTATACGGAGATGATAAGGTTTTTCAATTTGTTTTACTGCTTGAACCTATTTCAAGGTTTGCGTTCTCGAGCCGCCAGGCACTGTTGTTGTGCAATTGAGCGCATTAGGGTTCTCTTACGAGAGGTTCTCTCGTATTGCGTAAGTAGCTTACGCTGCGGGAAAGTCTCCTTTCTCGAGATACTGAAGCCAAAAAATTATCCTTAATTTTTAATAATCTTGTCAACGCAGTGCGGCAGCATGCAGACCTAGGGCAGGCGACTCGCGTGCCCATTGGCTGCCCTGCGGCAACTGCAGCAGCCTATCGCTGAGCCCTTGGCGTGGCGTCACGACCAATGAGCGCGCTTGGCGCGCTTAATGCGTCACAGCCCGTCATTGGGGGTGTGGCCTAGCGTATATAAGCAGGGCTCAGAGGCTGCTTCACTGATTTCTGTCTCTTCAGCGAAGCTCTTCGCATCGCTGGACTCTGAGGAAGCCGCCGTCGAAGCAAGCGACCAGCACGCCGAGGATCTCAGCCTGAGGACGCCGGCCGCTTTCGCCGCCTTCAGCCTTCCCTGCCTGCTGTGCTATCCGGCACTATGTCTGTGTCTGTGTCCGTCTGTGTTTGTGTGTTTGTGTGTTCGCCCCGCGACACACTTGCATCTAAAAGAGTGCGAGGCGTTGTTGCAAATGCCTCGCTTATCCTGTGGCTCGTGCAGAGCCTCGCTCAGCGACGGAGACCGCCACGTGCTGTGCGCTCTCTGCCTGGGCTTCGACCACGCAGCCCGCGCTCTCTCTGAGGGCAGCTGCGAACAGTGTGAGGAGTTACCGATGTCGACCCTACGGGCTCGACTCGCTAAGTTTGAGGATCCTCCACCTTCTCCGGCCGCCTCTTCCGGGCCGCGTAAGAAGAAACGCCGCTCTCAAAGGCCGCCTGAACCGGACGCTACAGCTGAGTGCTCGCCGGAACCTCTCCCGCGAGCCTCGCTCTCTCCTTCTCCCCCGCCCTTCTCCGACGCGCAGCAGCCGGCTTCCGCCCGCTCTGCCGTCGCCCTGGGAGATGACGCAGATGACGCCGCTGACAGCTGCTCTCTGCTTGCGTCTGACAGCGAGGAATGGTCGGGCTCTCACCGCTCCGCCTCCTCGACTTTAGAGTCTGGCAGATCCCGCGCCAGTGTCGACGCGGAGCTTCTCCGCCTCCTCACTCAAGCGGTCGAAAGGATGGGACTGGATTGGTCCCCACCGAAGGAGCCTGCGCCCAATCGACTCGACGGGTGTTTTCTGCCTAGCCGACGCCAAGCGCCTGCCTCTAGGTCAGCACCCTTCCTGCCTGAGCTCCACGCTGAGCTTTCTAAGTCATGGAATGCGCCCTTCTCCGCCAGACTCCGCTCGCCAGTTTCCTCGGCTCTCTCCCAGGTGGACGGAGCCGCCGAGAAAGGATATACTGGCATCCCCTCCGTTGAGGAGGCGGTGGCAACGCACCTTTGCCCGCCGTCTGCTAGATGGCGCTCAAAGTCTGCCCTGCCGTCCAAAGCCTGCAGGACCACCTCAGCTCTCGCCGGCCGCGCTTTCGCCGCCTCCGGCCAGGCTGCTTCCGCCCTGCATTTGATGGCTGTACTTCAGATCCTGCAAGCCGACCTCCTCCGTGAACTGGACGAGAAGGGCTCGGATCACTCAGCCTTAACGGATCTGCGCAGCGCTACGGACCTTGCGCTCCGTGCTACTAAGACCGCTGCACAAGCCATCGGCAGATCTATGGCCGCGCTCACCGTCATCAACAGGCACCTTTGGTTAACGCTTGCGGACATGAGTGAGTCAGAGCGCTCTGTTTTTCTGAATGCCCCACTCTCGCCCACCGGCCTCTTCGCCCCTGCGGTCAGCGGGATAGTGGATCGCTTCTCTGAAGTACAGAAGGCGTCGCAGGCTATGCACCTCTTCCTGCCCCGCCGCTCGAGCCCAGCCACAGGCCGCTCTCAAACTCAGCCTCCTGTGCGCAGCTCCACACAGCGCTCGTCTCGGCCACCCAACACTTCGCAGCGACGTCAGGACGGCCGCCCTAGATCGCGCTCGACCAGCTGTCACAGACTGCCGCCCCCCCGGGGTCCGCGGCCCAAGATTACATTGAAGTCTGAGCCCGCGAAGTCCTCCTAGCATCTACAAGGAGGAAGAGATGGTTGAGTCCCGCTACGGCCGGACCGCCATCAAAGCGCCCAGCTCTGTCAGTCCCCTCTATTCAGGCTACTGCAGCAGCTTACACCGCAGCCAACGAGCCAGTAACACCACTCGCTCGCCTGCACACAAACGCCGTTTTCACGGCGACCCAGATAAATCTCAAAAAGAGTATAAGTTCGGGTCTTCCGGCTCCGGCCGAAGGTGTCTTAAGTGTAGAAAATGTGCCCACTTCCATGTGCTCACTGCTTCACACAAACACGGTCCCCATGGTAACGCTCTCAGAGCGCTCTCTCTTAAAGCGGACACACGCCGCTCGAGTATTAAGTGTAGTAAATGTGCCCACAACTCTGTGCTCACACCTACCCGCTGCTCGCTCTGCCATTCAGTTACCTTGAATTGCTACGGCTCAGGCCGAGGGGATATTAAGTGTAGAAAAAGTGCCCACTCCCGTGTGTTCACTGCCTCACACAAACATGGTTCCCATGACAACGCGCGCAGAGCGCTATCTCATAAAGCGGAAACACATCGCTCGAGTGTTAAGTGTAGTAAATGTGCCCACGTCTCTGTGCTCACACCTACCAGCTGCTCGCTCTGCCATATGATTACCCCGGGTTACAGACCCTCTAAAGCTCCCAAACACTGGCCGTGTTATAAGTGTAAACCCTGCGTCTGCTCACGAGCACGCGCACTCACTTTCGCGCGCGCCGCCCCATCCTCTCTGATACAGGTTCCCCATCCCGCGCAGCGCGGCGATCTGAACCCAGAGACCATTCGACCCCTAGCTATGCGTGCAAAAGCATGGGAAGCTATTCAGGGCGCGTCAGAATGGGTGTTGAACACTATAAAACACGGCTATTCGCTTCAATTCGCTCGTCGCCCCCCGCGCTTTCTAGCGCAGACGGAGACGAAAGTGGGTTTGGAAGCAGCGCACCTGCTTCAAGCAGAAATAGCGAAGCTGCTGCGCAAAGGGGCCATAGAACAGGTTCATCCTTCCCAGAGCGAGTCAGGCTTTTACAGCCGTTACTTCCTCGTTCCCAAGAAGGACGGAGCGTTAAGACCTATTTTAGATCTGAGACATCTGAACAAGGCCCTCATGAGACGGCCGTTCAAGATGATTACAACCAGACAGATCCTTGTGCAGATCCGCCCAGGAGACTGGTTTATCTCTCTCGATCTGAAAGACGCGTATTTCCAGATCCAAATAACTCCCCGTCACAGGCCATTCTTGAGATTTGCCTTCGACGGTCAAGTATATCAATACACAGTCCTGCCGTTCGGCCTGTCTTTGGCACCCCGTACATTTACGAAATGCATGGACACGGCTCTCGCTCCCCTGAGAAGACAGGGAATGCGAATACTGAACTATCTGGATGATTGGCTTGTTCTAGCGCAGTCAGAGACAGAGCTTGTGTCTCACAGAACAGCGCTTCTCGGCCATCTGGAAGGTCTGGGTCTCTCGGTCAACTGGACCAAGAGCTCACTCTCGCCCCGTCAGTCAATTTCCTTTCTTGGAATAGAACTGGACTCGGTGGCTATGACGGCCAGATTGTTGGAGCAGCGCGTGCGCCGCATCCGTCTCCTCGCCGCATCCTTCAAAAACGGCAGCCGGGTTCCGCTGAAAGCATTCCAGCGTATCCTGGGGCGTATGGCCTCAGCTGCGGCAGTGCTTCAGCTGGGCTTACTGCGCATGCGCCCGCTTCAACGCTGGCTGAGAGCGCGCGTGCCCCATCGAGCCTGGGCGGCCGGCGGCTCGCGTTTCAGCCCTGCAGCCCTGGTTAGCAGCCGAATGGTATCACACAAGTGATTATGGGGGTGATCTCACACCGGAAAGTTGTCTCGACAGACGCTTCCAACCTAGGTTGGGGAGCGCTCTTCGAAGGCAGACCGGTCTGTGGCCGCTGGTCAGACCAGGAGAATCTCCTACACATAAACTGTCTAGAGATGCTCGCAGTCGAGAAAGCGCTCAAACACTTCCTCCCATTCCTCCATGGTCACCATGTTCTAGTCCGCATGGACAATACATCGGTAGTGGCCTATGTGAATCGCCAGGGTGGTGTCAGATCAAAGACGCTCTGCGCCCTGGCGGAACGCCTCCTCGTGTGGGCTCAGCACTCTCTGCGCTCACTGAGAGCAGCGCATGTGCCTGGCCACCTGAACGAGGGCCCCGACAGACTGTCCAGGGACAACGTTCCCCCTGGGGAGTGGTCTCTTCACCCCCAAACAGTCCAGTCACTATGGCGCCGTTTCGGCAAAGCGAAGGTCGACCTTTTTGCGTCAAAAAGACAACGCTCACTGCCCAGAGTTCTTCTCGAAGAACGAGGACGCGCTGGCCCAGACCTGGCCCAGCGGCCCGCTATATGCTTTCCCCCCGATCTCTCTGCTGCCTCAGGTCATCAAGAGAGTCAGGGAAGCGCGCCACACAGTGCTCCTCATAGCCCCGTACTGGGAGAACCAAGCTTGGTTCCCGGAACTGATACAATTGGCAGATTCAGCCCCCTGGCCGATTCCGGTGCGGAGAGACCTTCTCTCTCAAGCCCGCACCTCGATCTGGCATCCCCATCCAGAGCGCTGGTCTCTGCATGCGTGGAGCCTCAACGATTACATGCTGATCTGCCAGAAGGGGTCATGAACACGATCATACAATCTAGAGCTCCCTCTACGAGGTGGCTCTACACGTCTAAATGGTCGGTGTTTAACAGATGGTGCACTGCCAAGGGGCTCAATCCACAGACATGTGGGGTATCGCAAGTATTGTGCTTCCTTCAAGAGCTACTGGACGCGGGCAGGTCCCCCTCCACGCTCAAAGTTTATGTCGCGGCCATTTCAGCGTTCTCTGTCTCAGAGCTGGGCAGCGCATTAGGAAGGAACGAGTTCGTCATCCGCTTCCTTAGAGGAGCTAGGAGGATGAACCCCCCGCGACCCCCCTCGGTTCCTATGTGGGATCTTTCACTGGTCTTGGAAGCCCTGAAAGCACATCCCTTTGAACCCGTGGAAACTGTGGATGTGAAATACCTCACGCTCAAAACCGTTTTTCTGATAGCGCTGTCTTCAGTCAAACGAGTGGGAGACCTTCACGCGTCATCTACTAACGCCGCGTGCCTCGAGTTCGGACCCAATGACTCTAAAGTTATTCTCCGACCAAGGCATGGGTATTTTCCCAAAATTTTGGGCACTCCCTTCAGAGCGCAGGTCATTTCTCTCTCAGCCCTGCCGATTTCTGGCAGCGAGGCAGACAGTAATCTCCTTTGCCCAGTCAGGGCGTTGAGAAACTATATTTCGCGCTCTGCCGCCTTCAGGCGCTCAGAGCAGCTTTTTGTTTCATTTGGTGGGCGCACCAAAGGTCTCGCCGCCTCGAAACACACCCTGTTCAGATGGATAGTGGACGCTATTGCTGCTGCTTATGCGTCTAAAGACCTGCAATGCCCACTGGGCATTCGAGCGCACTCCACCAGAAGCATGGCCTCATCGTGGGCGTGGTCCAGCGGGATTTCCATTCATGACATTTGTGCAGCGGCAGGCTGGGCCTCCCCCTCTACATTTGTTAGGTTTTACAACCTGGAAGTTCCCGCCTTGCAGGCGAAAGTGTTATCAGTCTAAGTCTCGCGTAGCCAGCCCACTGTCTGTGCGCGGGCTACGTTGTGTGATTTAGCTCTACTGGTTGAGCTGCACTATGTAGGGAAGTGTTAGTTCGGACCGGCTGTGCCGCTCCGCGCCCCCATAGTATGTGCTTGTGTACTGCGCTGGCCTTCTGTTGGCCGCCCGGCTCCGCTATCACGTTCCCCGGGCTTCCCCTGGAACTCTCATTCAGTGGATGCTGGGCACGCGCACGGCGTTGACAAGGGAGTTCCCGCAGCGTAAGCTACTTGCGCAATACGAGAGAACCTCTCGTAAGAGAACGTACTCGGTTACTAAACGTAACCTCTGTTCTCTCTAGAGAGGGAACGAGTATTGCGTAACCCGCCGTGCTCGCACCACGAGCTCATTTCGCTTCATGCGACAGAAACCAGTGAAGCAGCCTCTGAGCCCTGCTTATATACGCTAGGCCACACCCCAAATGACGGGCTGTGACGCATTAAGCGCGCCAGGCGCGCTCATTGGTCGTGACGCCACGCCAAGGGCTCAGCGATAGGCTGCTGCAGTTGCCGCAGGGCAGCCAATGGGCACGCGAGTCGCCTGCCCTAGGTCTGCATGCTGCCACACTGCGTTGACAAGATTATTAAAAATTAAGGATAATTTTTTGGCTTCAGTATCTCGACAAAGGAGACTTTCCCGCAGCGTAAGCTACTTACGCAATACTCGTTCCCTCTCTAGAGAGAACAGAGGTTACGTTTAGTAACCGAGTACGTTTTCTGTTAGAACGGTGTCGTGTAAGCGGCTCCAAAGTTAATAACTAATGATCTTTGCAACGGAAGTGATTCAATCAAAACTAACTTTAGCTGGACAATAACTTTATTCTAGAGCTGCTGTAAAGCCAAAACAATCTCAGTTACCTTAATTTACTATTATCACTGTAAAGCCGCTATGAAACAATCTATATTGTTAAAAGCGCTACATAAGTGAAGGTGACTTGACTTGACCTATGTATTTTAGGCTTTTATATTCCTCTGTATCTTTGTCTGGTATTGTTTATGTTAATTATGTAAAAATTATGTCAAAATGTAGTTGTTATGTTGATACCCGGTTTCTCCTTTCTTATTAAAAACTCTTTATTTACTTTTGAATTGTGCATGTTCATCTACCCATTACACCTAGAGGGATATCTAGAACTGCTACACAGTTCTCATATGATTTCTTAGAAGTTTGTGTTATGAAGTGACACCCCACAAGTGGATTAATGTGACACTTGTGGGGTGACAAATCTAGAATAATGTCAGATATGCAAAAACATTCAAATTTATGCCAGAACTGGATTAAGCAAATTTAAAAATGTAAAGCATATGTGAACAGCAACATACTGCTGGCCATTCAACATCTATGAATTCAGCATTGGTTTTCAGCCTCCAGGGAGAGCATTAACAATATTTTATACTCAAATGTGATGTGCAACACCACAGTACTCAGCACAATTTTTATATTTGCTCACCACCTTTAAACTTTTTGAAACCTTAGTGATTCTAATCCAACCATAAATCCCTGCTGAGAGTTTAGAAGGTCACAGTTTGAAAAATATGTCATGAATGTGGTGTAATGCTCTATTTAATAACTGACTGACATATGCTTTGTGAGTTTAGATATGGAAATTGACATTTGTATCGCTGAATATAGTGGTTTAAGCAAATTGAAATGTGTTTTAAGAAAATTAACTCAAGAATATGAGCCTGATTCTCAAACGACTAGCCACTGCACATCTGCTTCATCCAACAGGCAATTTTAAACAATGTATCTCAGTAGTATTTACATTTTCCTTGTGGGCTTTACTAATTGTTTCTTTTTCAAAGTTTCTCGCTCAAAATCTGAGTTCAGTTTAGAAGGAGATTACTTATTGGGTGGCCTTTTCACTTTACATGAAATTAACCATGAGACACCCCTGTTCTCCCCAGAGACCACTGAATGTTTCAGGTAAGGAAGGATTTTTTTTTATCAGTCAGGTTGTCAATATGCAATATTGTAAATCAGCAGCATTTGCTCAAAGTCAAATTTATGAAGTGAAAATTCAATTGCATGCTATTAACTTCCTCACTGATGTTTTCAAGGCACAGTCCCTCAAAATCTGGCTATCAGATGTTGCAAGTAATGAGGTTTGCTGTTGAAGAGATTAATAACTCCACCACTCTTCTGCCCAATGTTTCTTTGGGCTATGACATTTTTGACCATTGTTCTAATACAAAGAATATCCCTTCAGTTTTAAGTTTTATTTCAAAGAATGGGTCAATAAAACCTAAAGAAAAACTGAACTATCAGCCTAAAGTGATTGCTTTAACAGGGCCATTTGGAAGCACACAAACTATTACTATTGCACCACTATTCACAATGGACCTTATACCTATCGTAAGTTAAGCTTCTTTTTATACAGTTTATATAACAAAATACTTACTGCCCTTTGTTCAGGACTACACATTTATTATATTCAGTAAAATGCTAATGAATTGTTTATAATTTGGTTTTTCTTCTGTTTCAAAGGTGAATTTTGGAGCTTCTAGCTATGCATTAAGCAACAAACTTAAGTATCCTGCTTTTGTAAGAACAATCCCTAGCAACAAAGACCTGATAGAAATGATTATTCACATCATTCAATGGTTTGGATGGAACTGGGTTGCCTTTCTTGGTAGCCAAGATGATTACAGTTCAGACGGACTAAAGCTGTTTAACACGTATATAAGCAATACTGGCATTTGTTTGGCCTATCAAGAGAGTCTAAGCCTAAATGCAAACTACAGTCTAACACTTCAAAAGATTGATATGCTCGATATCAATGTCATTGTTGTTTTTGCTATGCCACAATATGCAAGCAAAATTATCAAAGCAGCCATAGCAAACAACATCCAAGACAAAGTATGGATTGCAAGTCAAGCATGGGCTATGAATCAACAGCTTCCCAGAGAGCCAGGAATTGGGAAAATTGGCACAATCATTGGTATTACGGAGAGATTGTTGACATTGCCTGGATTTAATGAATTTATCTATAAAGACAAGAGATCAACTGATGTCACCCATAATGAAGAGAGTGACATCCAGAGTAAGAGTAAGACATGTAATCAAGTTTGTGATTACTGCACATTGTGGACCGCAGAGGAGATTATAAATGAAAATCCCACATTCTCTTTTGCCATCTATGCTGCCATATACACCATAGCTCATGCATTACATAAGGTTCTGCAGTGCGACATGAATGGATGCCGCAAAAACACAGTGGTAAAGCCATACATGGTAAGAGAATTCATTTGAATTTATGACAAGTTGATCAATATATTAATTACATTATTGAAGTAACAATGTTTTATTTAATTAAATATTGTTCATATTTTTATGAAATTGCATATTATATTATTTACAATATTTACAATAATTTAATAACTAAATAAAACAATATTTATATTCATTTATTAAAGTTATAGTAATATTATATTTTGTCTTTTTTTGTTAAATAATGGGGGTAAAATCACCACAACTCACAACAGCTTGTGGGAGAAATGAAGAAGTTGGATTTTCCACTCAATGGTCGTCAGGTGAAATATGATGATAATTATGATCCACCCATCAATTATGCAGTTGTGCTCTGGCACACTGATGTAAATCCTCCACAGTTTGAGATGGTGGGCACATATGATACATATCCAGAAATTACTTTAACAATCAACAACTCTCTCCTGCCCTGGCATAACAACAGTTCTGTAAGTCTTAATTTGATCAAAGCGTAATTATTATTAATTATTAATTATTGTAACGCTTAATTTTTCCTCAGTCAATTTAGCAAATTTTTCCAAATGAAGGTCAACGCTTTTTCATGTTTGAAATCAAGATCTGAGAAATTTGTGTGTGTTTATAGGAATTATGTAATTAGTATTTAATTTGTTTATGGAAAAAACGTAGTGTTCAGATGGTTAAGTTAATTGTTTGTAAAAAAAATTAAGAAAAACTGTAACTTTACTTACACATTTTCTTATTCTTTAAAGGTTCCTTTCTCAAACTGCTCTGCTGAGTGCAAGGAGGGATTTTCAAGGCAACCTGAAGGTTTTCATAGTTGCTGTTTTACATGTAAAAAATGCCAGCGTAACAGCTATGTGGATCATTCTCGTAAGTACCTTAGGATGTGGTCAATGACACCTTGGTACTTAAGTTTCTTCTGTCCATTCTATCACCACAATATACTTTATGGTGCTTTTTTTAAGTGTGATTTAAAGGCAAACTATTTTCCCACATCCATTTAAGTTCTAGTTCTCTTACGAGAGGTCTCTTGTACTGCGTAAGTATCTTACGCTAGGGGGAAAATCCCTTTTCCGCGAGATATTGAAGCCAAAAAATTATCCTTAATTTTGTATTATTGTAAAACGCGTTGCGGCAGCATACAGACATAGGCAAGACGGCTCGCGTGCCTATTGGCTGTCCTGCGGCAACTGCAGCAGCCTATCGAGCGAGGCCTAGCGTGACGTCAGACCCAATGAGGGTGCTTCGCGCCCGCTGCGTCACATCCCGCCGAAACGGGCATGGCTTAGGCCTATAAATCCAGCTCGCAGGCAGCTGATATCTGATTTTTCATCTCTTCAACGAAGCTCACGCATCGCTGGATCCGGAGAGAAGCCGCGCCGTCTGAGGAAGCCTTTTCAGCGGGACGAGTCGTCACTGAAGTCGCTGGCCGCGCCGCCTTCAATCGCCTTCCTGCTGCCTATATCCTTTGGTTTCTGTTCTGTGTGTCTGCTCGCCGCCGCGACACACACTATCTAAAAGAGTGGCTAGTGCAGAGCCCCACTCAGCGACGGGGACTGCCATGTGATCTGCGTTTCCTGCCTGGGTGAGGATCATGCAGCTCTCGCGCTCGCTGATGGCGGCTGCCCTCATTGCGAGCTACTGCCTATGGCGACTCTGAGGACTCGCCTGGCACTTTTCTCAGAGACTGCACCCCTGCCCGCTGTGGTGCCGCGCCGTAAAAAGCGCAGTGCTCAGCGGGTCCCGGAGCCCTCCCCCACCCGTCAAAGCTCGCCGGTTCGCCCCCCTGCTTCACCGGCTTCGCTAGCGTCTCTTCCTGAAGGACAGCGGCCGCGGTCTGCCGCCGCTTCCGTCGACGACGCCGATGAGAGAGCCGCGTTGGGGGAGGACGATTCCTGCTCTATCCTGGCGTCGGGCAGTGAGGATTGGGCGAGCTCTGTGGATCTCGCACCCGCTGCTCGCGCATCGTCAGGCAATAGAGCTAACATCGAGTCAGAGCTGATGCGTGTACTCGCACAGGCCGCGGTGAGCCTCGACCTCGAGTGGTCTACGCCTGAGCAGCCTGCTCACAACCGGCTGGATGGATTTTTTCTTCCTGGGGAGCGCGCTTCGCCTGCGTCCAGACCAGCGCCTTTTCTTCCTGAGTAGGGCTGCACGATAAATCGCATGAGATTGTTATGCGCATCTCGTCAGTAAAGCCGGTTCCTTGATTAGTAGTAAATCGCCATCACCTGCTTTCAGATGGAGCGGCATTTACTACAAAGAGCCGTAGTTAACTGACAAGCTGAGCCATATCGCATTAATATCACGGACGTATCGCCAGCGATAATTAATGCGATATGGCTCAGCTTGTCAGTTAACTACGGCTCTTTGTAGTAAATGCCGCTCCATCTGAAAGCAGGTGATGGCGATTTACTACTAATCAAGGACCCGGCTTTACTGACGAGATGCGCATAACAATCTCATGCGATTTATCGTGCAGCCCTATTCCTGAGTTACACGAAGAAGTCGCTAAATCTTGGAACGCCCCCTTTTCAGCTAGAATGCGCTCTTCTGTTTCGCTGGCATTCTCCGCTGTTGACGATGCCAAAAACAGAGGGTACCATTCGCTCCCACCGGTCGAAGAAGCAATAGCAGCCCACCTTTGCCCGCCCCGCGTGGGCCGCGGCCTAGGATTGCGGTAAAGCCAGAGGCCCTGAAGTCGTCCTAGCACGCCTAGGGAAATGACGTGTTCAAGTCCCGCCGCGGCCGGACTTCCACCAAAACTCATCGCTCGTTCAGTTCCAAGAAATGTGACTGTTCCAGTGTATTCTGCAGTAAACAAGCCGGTTCCACTGCCCGCTTGCCTGCACACAAATGCCGTTTTCACGGCTACCCAGATAAATCCCATAAAGAGTGTATTTTCTGGTGTCCCGGCCACGGCCGATGGTGTTATGAGTGTAGACAAAATGCCCACTGCCCAGTGCTCATTCCTACACACAAGCACAGCCCGTCACACAGGGCTCGCGCACATGAAATCGACCCAGATCGATTGTGCATTAAACGTAGCAAATGTGCCCACTGCCCAGTGCCCACAAACACTACATTCTGCATGTCTCAAAGTTTCTGTAAAAACGAAACCAGCGTGCATTCGCTCTGCTCAGGCGGACAATGCTCTCAGTGTTGTAAATGTGCCCGCTATCCCGCGCCCACATTCACACATAGACATGACAAGTCCTACGGGACTCGCCCAGCCCTCCCCCTCTCGGTTGACCGCCGCAGAGTCGTCGAGCATGGGCAGTCTGCCCGCTGTAATCAGCGCGCCCCCTGCCTCGAATGTCATAAGCGCGACGCTTATGTTACAGCGCACCGAAGCTCCTCTGTCGCTAAGCGACCAGAACGCGCTCTGCATTCAACCCCTAGCCATTCATGCAGATGCATGGGCAATGCTTCCCGGGGTTTCAGAGTGGGTGCTAGACATTATAAAGAGAGGCTATTCGCTACAGTTCTGTCGACGCCCTCGCCGCTGTGCGACGCGCGTCGAATCTGCGGTGAAAACAGAAGTAGCACACCTACTTCGAGCCGAAATATCGAAACTGTTGAGCAAAGGGGCCATAGAGCCTTTATCTCAAGCTCAGAGCGAAGGGGGGCTATACAGCAGATACTTCCTGGTACCGAAGAAAGACGGGGGTCTCAGACCCATACTAGATCTAAGACAGCTGAACAAAGTGCTTGCGAAGCGACAGTTCAATAGGCACAGAAATAAAAGAGTTGGATCTATTCGCAAGCAGTTATTCCTTTTTAATCAATATAAACTCAAACATTTCATTTAAGGTTGTCTTGAAACAGACAACACCTAATACAATGATGAGATCAGACCAAGACTAACTGAAAGTGAGGATTATACAGAGAAACACTAGGGACAAAACAAGATGACTAACTAGACACAGGTGAGACACATGATGGCAAATCAAACACCATGGCAACAGATGTCAGAGACAAAGGAAACAGTGCAAAACTAACAGGCTTAAAACTCAAGCCCAGAAACAGACATAGGCTAACACTTGCATAATTTGATACTGAATAAACTGATTGTTAAAAGTACTTTTTTGAAAGTTGTGAAACTGTTCTGTTCAAGTGATTATACCAAATGTTCTCATTATATATTAGCCTACAATGATGTTGTGAAACAAATGTTTGGAAAGAAACTATGTATCCACCTTATTCTTACGCCCCATGACGCTTTGTTCAAATTATTGGTGTAACTTCCGTTAAGCTGTAAACAATCAGTGAAAAGCTCGGTCTATGAACGTAATAATATGTTTAAAAAGATTGTCACAATGAGATGACATTATTCTACTCACCCTTCAACCATCGAACATTAAAAGGACATATAAAGGTGTAAAAGCATCAACAAGGTACTTTCAACAAGAGACTATGGATAACCCCAAAACGTGATTCTTTCCACAGCAATAACGGACAGGTTAAATATCACTGTAGTAATATATTATGTAACATACATTGCCTTAATCAAAAATTGTATTTACCTGTGAAAGCAAACCTGGAAAGTTATGTGGATTTGAAGAGAAAATTATTAATGGGATATATCGTGAATTAAATCAGGAGAACAGACCACAAATGTGCAGTATATGTTGTCCTTTTTACATATTATTATAGCAGAATTCAAAGGGAAAAAAGAAAAAATCATGAGGAAAAGAATGCAGCGACTGAAAAGACTTGCCATAGATGTTCTTGTTATAAAATGTCACAGTAAAATACCAAGTGCTATGTTATTATCATGATGTCTGAAAATAAAACATGAAGGGAAATTGACAGCTCATTCAGTCAAACTGACAGATCAACTTTATTTGTACATTATGAGTTGAAATTATTAGTTTCAGTCATTTTGAATGGAAGTTCCCCCAAACCGGAAGTGCCACCCAAAATTTAAAACGCATTAAGATAATCACAGAAATAAGGCAAATAACTGTTTTGAAAGAATGACTAGCAGTGTGAACAGTTTGGATTTTTGTACTTATTTTTTTTATATATTTTTTTCACCTTGTGAAAATAGTACTAAAGCGAATAAAAAACTGTACATATTCTTTTAAAGGATAATTATTCTTTTTAAAAGTATGCTTAAGTATAGGCCCTGCTGTATTTCTTTTCACATTTATATTATTTTACTGTTTTTCAGGAGACCCCTATACCTGTTTTCCATGTGCAGAGAGTGAATGGTCTGATGAAGGCAGCACAACATGTAAAACACGTTCTGTTGTCTATCTTCAGTTCACAGAAATCCCCTCAATCGCTGTCATGGTGTTTGCCATATGCATAATTATTTTACTCATTGCCATATCTTGCCTTTTCTCCTACAATTACAACACACCAGTGGTGAGGTCTGCTGGTGGTAGTATATGTTTCCTGATGTTGACGTCTTTGATCATGGCTAGCATAAGTGCATTCTTTTTCTTTGGAAAACCCACATTTGCACATTGCCTCCTGAGAAATGCCATATATGGATTTTTCTTCACTGTCTGTATTTCCTGTTTAACTGTCCGTTCCTTTCAAATTATTTGTGTTTTTAAAATGGCTGCTCAGTTCCCAAAGGTGCACAGCCTTTGGGTAAAGCACAATGGACAGTGGCTTTTCATTGCATTTGCTTCTGTCATTCATATAATTTCTTGTGTGATATGGATGACTGTCTCTCCTGTCAAACCCATCGCTGACTCATGGACTTATAATGACCAAATTATGCTCATCTGTGAAAGGGGGGACACGATAACATTAACCATAGTTGTGTTTATAGGTTGGTTTCTTAGTTTCCTGTGTCTCCTGTTTTCCTACATGGGAAGAGATCTGCCGAAAAATTACAATGAAGCCAAATCAATAACCTTCAGTCTCATTTTGTACTATCTGACCTGGATTGTTTATTTTACAGCATACCAATCTTTCAAGAGCAAATATATCACCCTTTTGAATGCAATGGCCCAGATATCCAGTATAAATGGAATTCTCTTTAGCTATTTTATACCAAAATCTTACATCATAATATTCCAACCACAAAAGAACACTCCCGCATACTTTCAAACATCTATTCAGAATTACACCCAAACCATTAGTAAGACTTAAACTTAGACTTTAGTCTTTGTGTACCCACTTTATTTTTAACATAAGAGCATGTGCTGCCATTAATAGCTTTAATGTGCGAGGCATCCGGTCTCATCCGCTTCCAGTTATTTTAGCTGTCCAAAAGCTTGATATTGCAAACTTGTATTTATTATCATAATATTTGTATCGCAAATAGTTCTAGTTATTTACCTATAGAAGTGGATTAATCGATTATCCTGATTAAGTCTTGCACATTCACAGAAAATAGCTTACTTTTGAGTTGCAAAATAAGGTGGATCGGATGTGAACTCTTAAACTCTGTGTTAGTGGCCTTTACTATTATTTTACCACAATCTTAAAGAAACACGTAGGAAATGTATGAGAATGGAGATATTTTGAGGTCCAGTCTGAATTAAGATACTATGTTAATTTTGAGAATAAAAAGAGTAATTTAAATATTTATAAAACTTAAATGCTAGCATTAACACTTAAGTGTAATGTAATGTAAACACAAATGCTTGTTTTTAACTTGTAATAAAGAGCACCTTCAAAACTTCCCTAACTTGGTGTCCAGGTAATACATCGATTTGTGAGGTTTGGATGGTTGACATCATACTGACCGTCTACTCAAACACACACGTGTAACAGTATGTAATGGTATAATACATTTAAGTATGCTATTAGTAACGATACTTTTCATTACAATTTGTTTTATCAGCATTACATTTTTTGAACCTGTGGAAAAAAAGTACATTTTAGAATGTCCTGGTGTGTATTTGGCATGTCCCAGTTTTGCTTTAATGACAGAATGAAATCTGACCGTAACATACAAAGGACTAAGCATATATCACATATTTTTCAAAACATTTGATTAGTGACCTACAAATAATAACAAATAAATGTTTCATATTTGTTTTCTACATAATTTCTACGATTTTAAAAATGTTAAAACTTATGGAGTAAACTGAGTAGTTTGAAAAGAGGGACAGTTGATTAGTGACCTACAAATAAAAAACAAATAAATGTTTCATATTTGTTTCCTACATAATTTCTACGATTTTAAAAATGTTAAAACTTATGGAGTAAACTGAGTAGTTTGAAAAGAGGGACACACATTTTTTCTCCACACATGCATGGTAGTTTTCTCATCAACTGCGTCAAATCTAAAGGACGTATGGAGCTATAATCCAAAGATATCGAATAAAGTCAATTTAGGGGTAAGAATTTCCCTTTACCATTACCCTTACTCTTTAACATTGAGTAGCTTCTTGTCCTTTATGTACAGAGAGCTCAACACGCAGCAACTGAAGAAAACACATGCAAATACAAAAAACACCAGCAGATTTAGAAAACATCTTCATCAGTGCTGCAAATACTACTGTCGCGTAGTAGCACAGCAAGCTATGCAATGCTCGTTCTCGTGATCAGGGAAGCAAGGTTACATTAGTAACTGAAACGTTTCCTTTCAATATGGTTTACTCGCATTGCGTCAGTTTCTGGCGCTTATGGGGAACGCAATTCAATAGCGCACACTGTTAGACTTTTCAAGGGTTTTTTACAGTAACTTACTGGCAACACTGTTGCCAGTAAGTTACTGTAATTAAGAGTTACAGTACCAAACCGTATTTCAGTTTTGTGTAATACAGTGCATTACTGTAAAAACGAAGCTAATCAGTACAGTGCATTACTGTAAAAACTAAGCTAATCAGTACACTACTGTAATTATTTTTATTTGTACTAAAAATAAATTAGATTTGATAATTTTGATATATGATTAATTTTATTTTTATCCTACATAAGTACTACTTTCATACAAACCAATTAGACAAAGTTATCACAAAATACCATTTTTTTATTTAAAACATTTCATATATATCACAAAATAAACATGCCAATGCTGGAAATTATGTGTGAAATTTTTACACATTAATGGGTGAGTTTAGAGACAACATTTTTTGTGTTAATTTTAACTCATTCATTGTGTTAATGATTTTAACAAAGTAAATATGTCAGAGAGGTTAGCACAAAGATGTGTAAACGTGTTAAATTAACACATTATGTGCTGTCCTTCACTGCAAACATTTTTGAAAACATACATAAAACCATAAACAAAACATTAGCATTTGACTAAATGAATGTAGAGTCATTGGTTGTTTAGCTTATACAAGTATTATAATGAAATATCAACCATTACATTCATAAAACTGCAGAATATAAATACATTTTTAAGCATTCAAAAAGGAAATGTCCAAAACAGGACAAAACACAGTTCTTTTCACAATACAAGACACATAACCCAACCTTAAAAATAATTTCACTTATTTCCAAAAATGTGTTGGATTCATGTACACTGGTGGCCAAAAGAAGTATTTAAGTGTCGTAATGTTTTTGAAAGAAGTCATTTCTTATTATTATCAATGTCTGACTGTCTACTCCATCTTTTCTACAGCATAGGAGTAAAAGTCATCATCAAAATAATCTTTAAAAAGCCAACACAATGTTTTTGTCCACCTTTGTGAATAAATGAACTTCTCCAAAGATTGGTTCCTGTTCAGAACTTGATTGACAACATCAGAGTGTTCCCTGGTCTGCATGCGTGCCCACAAACACAAATGTACTCAGTCCTTCAGAGGAGATCCCGGTTCCAAAACTATATGAGAGAGAGAGAGAGAGAGAGAGAGAGAGAGAGAGAGAGAGAGAGAGAGAGAGAGAGAGAGAGAATATTAGTGTCACATTATTTTTAACCTCCTTTTTTGTTAATTTGTATTATTATTTTCACAAAAACTTAAGAATATATATTTGTAAACAGCTTTTGTCAATAAATAGCATACAAAAGAACTAAATTAAATTATGCCAGATAAAATTGTAATACTTACAAATCCTAAATTCTGTCCAAAAATGCTGAGATCCATAGAAAGAACGACTGAAATCGATGATTTTAGCCCATTTCAGCTTGTCTGCAGTGAAGGAGTACCTGTTTGAGAGAAATACACAGTAAGATACATGCAAGAAATCACTGTGTGATGATCGTTCTCCTTCCTACAGTAGTTAACCCACCTGTGCGCTGATATTAGGACCTTCCTAGTCAGGTGGAACTGCAATGGTAAAGTCTTCTGGCTAATAAAATATAAAAATAATGCAAAAATATAAACTTAAGTTGTTTAGAATGCTAGATTTGGTCTGAATGAATTAGTGAGAGTTTTACTGCAGTGCTTACCTGGATACATTTAATCTGGTGAGACTGAACAAAGACAATGGTCCATCTTCTGATTGGTTCATTTGCTGTGTAATAAAGTTAGACATAATGCAAAGGTCACTTATTTGATATAAAGTTAGCCAATTTTATAGAGATTTTATAAGATATTGTAAGCTACCTAGTCTGCACCAGTGGCTCAAAAGCAATTTTCACATAGCGTATGCTAATCATTTCAGCAAACTTATATCAAAATATATCACAAATGGGCTGGCCTACCTCTGGCGCGAATTGGCGCTTTGTTGCAGTTGCCTTTAAACACAAAAATGGAAGTAAATATTAAATTCCATAAAAAAAAAAAAAACTATAATATGGTATAGTTTGCAAACTAATGCTAAAACTATAAAGGTTCTCATCAGTAGGCCAACATTAGGCTATAAACAGAATTTCACATTAGTTTATTCACATTTATTGTTAATGTAAACGCGTTGCTCGTTGGCATATTTTAACTCGACAATTCAATAATCTAACAAAGTGTGTAAAATGAAACGTTAGCTCAGTTTACCATGGTAAAGTTCGTTACCGCCATGTTGACGACGAGTAGGCTAACGTTAACGTTAACATACGTTAAACTGGGCATAATCCTGTCAACAGCCAGTCTATGGTCAACATACACAGACAGAATGGTTTTTTTGTTCTTTTTTTTTTTTTTTACCTTGCTTGCTGATCTCTCTCTCGGTGAAGTGAATTCCGTCTCTTCCCCGGGCCAGACACGAACGTCGCGATCCAACAAAAGACAGACCCCATTACCTACACTGGATGTCTGTCTGACGCGACACGACAAATCCCAGACAGTATAGTCAAGTCAAGTCAAGTCAAGTCAAGTATATTTGTATAGCGCTTTTCACAATACAGATTGTATCAAAGCAGCTTCACAGTATTAAATTAAAATAATACAACAAGGTTTGTTTCTAGTGGAATTTATTGATAAAATCAAATTAGATATCCCCAGAATATCCCCAACTGAGCAAGCCAAAGGCAACAGTGGCAAGGAACCGAAAAACTCCATCAAGTGACCTAATAGTGTCCTAAAACTCCATCAGGTGACCCAATGGAGAAAAAAAAAAACCTTGGGAGAACCCAGGCTCAGTCGGGGGCCAGTTCTCCTCTGGCGTTTATTAACTAGAGGCCGGATTGTAATTTGAACTGTAAGATTAAAAATATTATATGAATGCCTGGCTGAAGAGATGCGACTTTAATCTAGTTTTAAACTGGGAGAGCGAGTCTGAGCAACGAACAGTATCAGGAAGGCTATTCCAGAGTTTTGGAGCTAAATGTGAAAATGCTCTCCCTCCTTTGGTGGTTCTGGATATCCTAGGTATGACCAAAAGCCTTGAATTTAGTGATCTTAAAGAGCGCGATGGATTATAGGGCGATAGAAGATCCGTTAAATAGACTGGAGCTAAGCCGTTTAGGGCTTTATAAGTCAGTAGCAATACCTTGTAATTAATACGGAACTTTATAGGTAACCAATGCAGTGATGATAAAATCGGTGTTATATGATCATATTTTCTTGATCTAGTAAGAACTCTAGCGGCGGCATTTTGGACTAACTGTAGCTTGTTAATTGAGGATGCAGGACAACCGGCTAATAAAGCATTACAGTAATCTAGTCTCGAGGTCATGAATGCATGAACTAACTTTTCTGCATCAGAAACTGATAGCATATTACGTAGCTTAGCAATGTTTCTAAGGTGGAAAAAGGCGGTTTTTGTAACATATGAAATATGATTTTTGAAAGACAGGTTGCAATCGAGTATAACACCCAGGTCTTTTACTGTAGAGGATAAAGTAACAGGACATCCTACTATATTAAAGTTGTATTGCGAGAGGTTTTGTGGGCGGTTTTTTGAACCGATAAGTAGTACCTCTGTTTTGTCTGGATTTAATAAAAGAAAATTACGCGTCATCCAATCTTTTATATCTTTAACACACTCTGTCAATTTGGATAATTTATCGTTTTCATCTGGCCGTGATGAAATATATATTTGAGTGTCATCAGCATAACAATGGAAACTAATTCCATGTTTCCTTATAATATTTCCAAGTGGCATCATATATACTGAGAATAATAGAGGGCCTAACACAGATCCCTGCGGCACTCCATAGTTTACTGGAGTTATGATCGATTTTTCTCCATTTAAATAGACAAAATGGTAGCGGTCAGATAAGTATGATCTAAACCAGCTTAATGCTTGTCCTTGAACACCAGTATAATTTTGTAGTCGATCTAAGAGTATTGTGTGATCTATAGTATCGAACGCAGCACTAAGATCAAGTAAAACTAGTATTGAGATACAGCCTTGGTCAGAAGCTAAAAGTAAATCATTTGTGATTTTAACGAGCGCAGTTTCAGTGCTATGATGCGGCCTGAAACCAGACTGAAACTTCTCATAGATATCATTTTCTTGCAAGAAAGAACACAATTGAGCGGACACCACTTTTTCTAATATTTTAGACATAAATGGAAGATTTGAAATGGGTCTATAATTTGCTAGGTTATTATGATCTAATTGTGGTTTCTTAATGAGAGGTTTTATAACTGCCAGTTTAAATGTTCTTGGAACATGACCTAAAGATAAAGACGAGTTAATAATATTAAGGAGAGGCTCTTCCACTACAGGTAACACTTCTTTCAGTAGTTTAGTTGGTATCGGATCTAATAAACATGTTGTTGTTTTAGAGGAAGTGATAAGTTTATTTAACTCTATTTGTTCTATAGTTGTAAAGCACTGTAATTGTTCTTGCGGGGTGATAATTAAGGCTGAATTATAAGGCGCAACTGAAGATTGAACGTTTACAATTGTGGTTCTGATGCTTTCTATTTTCTCAGTGAAGAACTTCATAAAATCATTACTACTAAACTGTAACGGGATATTTTGTTCGGGTGATGTCTGTTTATTTGTTAGTCTAGCCACGGTGTTAAATAAAAACCTTGGATTATTTTGGTTATTTTCTATTAGTTTGCGGAGGTGCTCAGCCCTGGCTGCTTTTAGGGCCTTTTTATAACGTGACATACTGTCTTTCCACGCGATTCTAAAGACCTCTAAATTAGTTTGTTTCCATTTACGCTCTAAAATACGGGTTTCTCTCTTTAGAACATGCGTGGTATTGTTGTACCACGGTGCTTTAATTTTCTCTCTGACCTTTTTTAATCTAATAGGTGCAACAACATCCAATGTTCTAGAGAGAATAGTGCTCATAGTGCTAGTTAGTTCTTCTAGTTCATCTGTTTGTTTGGGTTCAGGCAGCAGCTGAGACAGATCAGATAAGCAATTTGAGAAATTATCTATGGTGGATGGAAGGATTGTTCTGCCTGGTTGATAACGCGGCGCCGCATGACATATTACAGCAGTACGTAATATGCAAGTTACCATGTAATGGTCAGTGACTTCATCACTTTGCGGTATAATATCTATATCGGTTGGATCGGTTCCATGTGATATAATTAAATCGAGTGTATGATTAAGACGATGAGTTGGTCCGGTGACGTTTTGCTTGACCCCAAATGAATTTAATAAATCTGTAAACGCAGCCCCTAACGCATCATTTGGATTATCTACGTGTATGTTAAAATCTCCAACAATTAATGCTTTATCGACATTGACTAATAGGTCTGAGAGAAAATCTGCAAACTCTTTTAGGAAATCAGCATAGGGCCCTGGAGGTCTATATACAGTAGCCAAGGCTAGAGATAATAGGGATGTTTTTCTAACATCTAAGAGCGTAACATTTAGTACAAGTACTTCAAACGAAATAAACTTATAACCCGCTTTCTGAGTAACATTGAGAATATCTCTATAAATTGTCGCAACACCACCGCCACGACCAATCAGACGGGGCTCATGCTTATAGGAGTATCCAGGAGGAGCAGACTCATTTAGACCGAAATAATCATTTGGTTTAAGCCAGGTTTCAGTTAGGCAAAGTACATCGAAGCTATTATCTGTGACTATTTCATTTACAATAACTGCCTTAGGTGTGAGTGATCTAATGTTTAGAAGACCTAGCTTTAGAAATTGTTTTTGTTTACTAATAGCAACATTTTCTGTTTTAATAACAATTAGATTTTTCCTAGATCCTGCAGTAGATTTGTTATTTGATCTCACTAAACGAGGAATAGACACGGTTTCTATGCAATATTCTACACTAGTATTTATATCAGTTAAATTGGTGCAGCAGAGACTATGATTTGGACTTTTGGTTACTAGTCAAAAGGTATTTAACATTTTGGAGATGTTATCCGACAGAAGATCTGCTCCGAATCTGCTTGGGTGTAAGCCATCGGCACGGAAAAGCCTAGGACGCTCCCAAAACAGATTCCAATTATTTACAAAGAGCAGTTTCTGCTCATTGCACCATGACATTAACTGCATATGCACTGAGCAGGATCAGCGCGCACAAGGCTGCTGGACCAGACAACATCCCTGGACGCGTACTCAGGGCATGTGCGGAGCAGCTCGCTGGGGTTTTTACAGACATTTTCAACCTGTCTCTTGCCCAAGCAACTGTACCAACATGCTTTAAATGCACTTCCATTGTGCCAGTGCCAAAACACTCCAGCCCGAAGTGCCTTAATGACTACCGCCCTGTAGCACTCACACCCATCGTAATGAAGTGCTTTGAGCGGCTGGTCCTGGCACACCTAAAAGACTCTCTACCATCCACATTGGACTCACACCAGTTTGCCTACCGTAGCAATAGGAGCACAGAGGATGCAGTCTCCATGGCACTGCACTCTGTGCTCACACATCTGGACAATAAGAACACTTATGCACGCATGCTGTTTGTTGACTTCAGCTCAGCATTCAACACTGTCATCCCAACTAAGTTAATAGCCAAACTTGGAGACCTGGGCTTCAACACCTCCATGTGCAACTGGATTTTGGACTTCTTGACCAACAGACCCCAGAATGTTCGATCAGGCTCCAACTGCTCCACATCCATCACACTCAACACTGGTGTACCACAGGGCTGTGTGCTAAGCCCGTTCCTCTACTCCCTCTTCACCTCCGACTGCAAGCCTGTGTACGGATCTAATTCCATCGTCAAGTTTGCGGACGACACTACGGTGATTGGTCTCATCAGCAACAACGATGAGACTGCCTATAGGGAGGAGATCAAGCACCTGGCCACATGGTGCACCGAAAATAACCAGCTCCTCAACACCACCAAAACGAAGGAGCTCATCGTGGACTTCAGGAAAGTGTCAAGAGGCACACACGACACCATCCACATCAATGGAATGGCTGTTGAGCGTGTCTCCAGTTTCAAGTTCCTGGGGACCCACATCTCGGCGGACATGACCTGGACAACCAACACCTCCAGCCTGGTCAAGAAGGCTCACCAGCGCCTCTTCTTCCTGAGGACACTGAGGAAGAATCAGCTTTCCTCCACTATCCTGGTGAACTTCTATCGCTGTGCAATAGAAAGCATCCTGACCAACTGTGCTACAGTGTGGTATGGGAGCTGTTCTGTTGCAGAGCGCAAGGCACTGCAGCGGGTGGTGAAAACCGCCCAGCGCATCACTGGGACTCCACTACCTGCCATCGAGCACATCCAGAGGAAACGCTGTCTGCATCGAGCTCGCAGCATCCTTAAGGACTCCTCTCACCCAGCCCACAGACTGTTTTCTCTCCTGCCTTCCGGCAGGCGTTTCAGGTGCCTCCGGACCAGGACCAGCAGACTAAAGAACAGTTTTTTCCCCAGAGCTGTCTCTTTATTAAACTCTAACCCTCATTGATCCCACTCCCCTCATATACTGATTGACTCTCCTCTCCCTCCTCACACCTGCCTCCATTTTGTTATTTGCAATACTATAATGTTCATTTGCACTGCTGACTGTTATTACAGTAACAACTGTTTACATATGCATCTTGCACTACTACCTTGACTGGAATATGCTCATTTGCACTGCCGACTGTTTATTTACAGTACCGACTGTTATATATACATTGCAATATCGTACCTTAACTGTAATATGCAATTACTTTCCACTGCACTTTCACTCGGATAGCTTCTGTCCAAACTTTATTTGCACTACTTTAAATCCATTGTTATACTGCTCATTAGCCTAACTATACATATATCTATTTGTAAAATTCTGTTTATAGTAATATCCATCTGTATATTATGCTCACATTCTGTTTATAGTAACAGCCATCTGTATATATATTCATAGTACATATCTATCTGTACAATTATGTTTATAGTAACAGCCATCTGTATATTATATTCAGTAAATATCTATCTGTAAACATTCTGTTTATAGTAATAGCCATCTGTATATTATTATATTCAGTACATATCTAGCTGTAAATTCTGTTCACAGTAATAGTTATCTGTATATTATATTCATAGGACAATCTATCTGTAAATTTTTGTTTATAATAGTATTCAACTCTATATTTATTCAGTACATATCCATGTTCTGCACTTATGAACCACTGTATATCCTGCACTTGCTGCTATTGCACTTCTGGTTAGACCTAAACTGCATTTCGTTGCCTTGTACCTGTACTTGTGTAATGACAATAAAGTTGAATCTAATCTAATCTAATCTAACCATTCATTTAGCGCAAATAATCTGCTAAACTTTTCATGTCCTAGTCGGTACGTGGGAAGCGGTCCTGACACTATGATCGTTGTTTCAGGCGATGTGCTGCGTACCGTATCGATCAGATTCCTGAAGTCTTTCTTCAGAATCTCTGTCTGGCGCATCCTGATGTCGTTCACTCCCGCGTGGAGGACAACAGTTCCGACGCGCTCGTCACCGTTCAGAATCTCGGGAACGTGAGTAGCGATTTCAGAAACACGAGCACCAGGAAAGCAGTGACTGTGCACCTTACTTTTACCTAACGTTGCGCGTACGTGCCGAATGATGGAATCGCCGATGATCACAGCATCGCGTTCTGTTTCGCGAAGAGGGGAGAAGCGGTTTTGTGTGGATAACTCGAAAACCGGGAGGGTCGGAGAGAGTCTTGGTCTAGACCTGACTCGCGTCTTCCGCTGCGGAACCACCCAGGCTTCGTGGTGGCGTGTTGGAGCCGGAGTGAACGAGACCATGGCTGATCGCGACCTCGGCGCTCGGGACCTATGTTGAGAAACGCACGGAGTAGACGAAGTCGGAGTCAGCGGGTTAGTAACGCTAATCTCTGATTTGTGTGCATCGGCGCGTGATGTTTCAAGAGCTAACCGCCGGTCTATCTGCTCGGCTTGTCTCAATAAAAGGTCGTGGATCTGTTTCTCAACAGCTTCCAGCTCAGACTGCAGTGCGTGCAGCTCAAATGTGTCCTCACCTGCACCAAAAGGTAGACTACTTTCATCTGATATATTCACCATTTTAACAGATGGACAGTAAGTTAGCAACGAAGCTACCAGTGATGCTATCAATATTAATACTAATTTATGACTGAAGTTTTAGATATAATCCGTCTTTTTAGTGGTACGGGTGTAGAGTAGACGCACGATAGGCGAAAAATGTTTGTAAGTGAGTGTTGAGAAGACGCGTTCAGCCGTGATCCACGGGAGTAACCTATAGGAGTATCCAGCGTTGGATCACTAATAGGCTTGAGACGCGTCTGCTCAACAGTCCGCGTTGTAACTATGAGGGTTGAGCAGTAGTGCTTCTCAGTGAGGTAAAGTAGAAAATGTTTGTTGTAAGTTTAAAGAATAAAATCAAGATTTATAAATCAAATCGATGGAGCTCCAAAGACAACAACGCGTTCAGACGTGACGCCTATAGTGATGCGCCGCGGCCGTTATATTTCAGACGTAGTCCGATACGAGTCCAAGCGCTCACGCTAGTTCTTACAAGGGATAAACAGGTTTGCATTTAAAGGTCCGGTCGCTTCAATGTGTCCAATATAGACAGCCTCTGGCTATTATAGCGTTGTAGACACGCGGTGTAAGGCAAAAATTAGGAAATAAAAAGCACGGTGGAATGGTGCCAGCCAGAGAGGCAGTTATGTCAAATACAGTAGTATACAGCAAATTTAAAAAATACAGTAAGTCTCTGTATGTGGTGTTAGACGTCACAGAAAATTCCCATGATGCAATTGGAATCACAGTTATTTACTGTAAAGAGAAATAGCAGTATAATACTGGGGCATTTAAATTAAATAACTGTAGAAATTACAGAAAAGTCTAACAGTGCAGTGCCTCTAGCACAGAACGGAAGGCCGTCCTGTGAGCCTGTAGCCCGGGGCGCTTGGGCTCCATGTGAGGCTACATGAGAGATAGGGACTTGAAAGTTTTGTCCAACACGATGGGCTCAAGCAAGGCCTGGTTAAGCATACAAAATCCATGCCTGAGGAGCAGGGATGTCTTGTAGAACCTAGCAAAGATGGACAGCGAGGACCAACTGGCCACTGCACAGATGTCAGCAATGGACATTCTGCTAAACCAAGCCCAAGAAGAAGCCATTCCCCTGGTAGAGTGGGCCCTCACCCCAAAAGGGTACTGCAAGTCCAAGGACTTGTAAGCCAGACTTGTAAAACTTTTATCCAATGGGATAGCCTCTGCTTCATGACTGGCAGCCCCTTTGAGCAGCCTACAAAGCAACAAATAGCTACTCTGACTGTCGGAACTGGGTAGAGTGCTCGATGTACACCCTAAGGGTCCGAACCTGGCAAAGTGGGTGTGGCGTCTGCTCATCCTCAGTAGAGGGGAGAGCCGCGAGTGTTATAACCTGTGCTCTAAAGTGCATGGAAAGCACCTTGGGCACATAGCCTCGTCTCGGTCTAAAGACGACCTTGCTGTCATTATGCCCAAACTCGAGGTAGGATGCCTCCACTGAAAGAGCCTGCAAATCACCAAGCCAGAGCCAGCAGAAGGGCAGTCTTTAGCGAGAGAGGCCAAAGGTTGGCCATTGGGAATGGCTCAACCGGAGGGCCTCAGAGTGTCCTTAGGACTGTGGACAGGTTCCAGGATGGAACCATGCTGGGGCGAGGTGGGTTCAGCCTTCTGGCCTCTCTGAGAAACTTGACCACCAGGCCATTTGTCCCAATTAACTGGCCAGCTATAGGAGCGTGGTATGCTGCAAAAGCTGCCACATATATCTTGAACGTGGACAGGGTCAGTATTACAGTGATTTTGTAAGATATAGGGTCTACATCCCAGGCTAAACACAAACTGGAAAGAAATTAGGGCATATAGGCGCCTGGTAGAAGGTGTCCTATCTTCAGAGATCGTTTTCATGATCTCTTGGGAAAAACGTGAAGGCTCCTGTCGAGAGGCTATAGATGGCGGCTCCACAACTCTGGTTGGGGATGCCAAATTGACCCCCCTGCCTGGGAAAGGAGGTCCCTCCTCAACAAAAATAGGCCATGGGGCTGCTGATAGCAGCTGAACCATCCCTGGGAAACACGTTTGGTTTTGCCAGAGTGGTGCCACAAGTTAAATCGAACATCTTTCCTCCCTGATTCGGTTGATGACCTGAGGGAGCAGAGCTACCGGAGGAAAGGCTTAAAGGTGCAGAGAAGGCAACCTGTGGGCTAATGCATCCTTCTCCTTTGAGAAGAACATCAGGTTGGAGCTTTTGATGCAAAGAGGTCCACCTCCGCTTGCCTGAAAATTCTCCAGATCATGCAGACCATCTGGGGATGGAGCCTGCACTCCCTCGGAGACAGTCAGTTCCGGGACAGCATATCCACTCTCGAGGTGGGATGCATGCCTTTAACTAGTCTTGAAGTGGCTGCATATGTAACCGGCCCTAGGGGACTACTGAGGTGGCTGCTGCCATGAGGCCCAGTAGCTTTTGAAATATTTTTGTTGTCTCCGAATCTGAAAGATGCTGCTAGTCTCTGAATTTTCAGAGAGCGCTCCAGCGAAATCCAGGCCCGCATTGGGGCTGGAACGAGATGCGTTGAGTTGGGGACAGTAAGCTCTTGCTTAGATTAATCCTGAACCCCAGACTTTCCAAGTGGCTGAGGGGCAAGGATCTTCGATTGGGCTAAGAGCAGCCAATCGTCTAGGTAATTCAGGATGCGCACTCCCATCTGTCTCAGGTGGAAGAGGGCCGCATCCACACATTTCGTAAAAGTGCACAGAGCTAGGGACAGTCCGAATGGACTGTAGGTTGGTAAGCCGCCCACTCGAACGCAAATCTCAAGAACGGTCTGTAATGAGGGGCTATCTGGATATGAAAGTATGCGTCTTTCTGATCCACTGATACATTTTTTTAAATTCTTAACGGCCATCTTATCAGAGCACAGTTCAGACATCTCAAATCAAGGATGGGCCTGATGCTGCCATCCTTCTTTGGAACGAGAAAGTAGCGGCTGTAAAAGCCTGACTCACTATGGGCCGTGGAAACTTCCTCCACAGTGCACTTTGTTTCGAGACCGACGTGTGAATCACATCCCTGAAGCGGATAAGGGGGGTGGAGGTGGGGGGTTGGGGGTATGTGCGAGCAAACTGGAGTGAGAGGCTTCATTTGTTTATTTCTAAAACCTAATCCGACAAGCCGGGAATGGCTTGCCAAGCCTGGCTCCAGGCGCCGAGGGGTGGAAGAACTAACCCGCTTCGGCAAGAAGTAGCGCATCACCTGCAATGACTTCTGGGCTGCTGTACAACGCTCAGCCATCCACTGCAGAACCAAATAGGCCTGAGGGAGAGACTGGGGAGTCGAGTAGGGCCGTCTTGTCAGCGTCCTTGATCTCCATCAAATTTAACCAAAGGTGCCACTCGAGGACCACCAGTTTGGTCATGGCATGATCGATCGCTTGGGCCATAGACTTAGTGGCATGCAGGACGAGGTTGGTTGTGCTGCGCAGCTACTTGAAGGCTGCCGGGTCAGGACCACTCTCCACTCATCCATGGCATGGAGAAGCACGGAGATCGTCAAGGTTTGGCCAGTCCTCTGCCTCAGAAGCAGCCAGAGACATACTGTCATCAAAGTCCTCCTCGGAGTCATCAAAATAAGCCGTGCCGCTCGTCTTCGCAGGTGAAAGCACTGACGATTCGATACGTTGAGAGGAGAATGAGGCAAGTGGGCGCTGGGCCGACATGAGCTCACTACAGTCCATTGCTCTGCACCGCGGCTCAAGAGAGGAAGAAAACGGGAGAGTGTCCGAGACGGAATCAGTATCTTTAAACAAAGCGATCCGCGAGCGCATCAGTATGAGACTCTTGCAGTGAGAGCAGCTGGTCTCCGTGAGTGCAGCCTTGGCGTGGGCGCATCCCAGAAGCCCTGCATGAGCCACACTCATGACATTTCACAACAAACGTTGCTTGAATTTGCTCTTTTAGATGTAAAAAATTTGCTCCTAAGTATTCCGGATGGCCACAGGGGAGAAGTGCAGAATCAGCGGCAGCTGTCAAGGCGCTGTAAATCCGCTGCTTGAGGCTTGTTCTCACCGAGCAGAAGGCTTCTTTCTTCTCTTCGGAGTCAGCGAGATGATCTTCGCACTTGAAGGAGAAAATTCTGATGAAAATGTCTTTCAGCGCGACTTAAATAAGCAGACGTCCCCGTCTGTTTTTGGCTGGTGCAGGTGCACAGACGTAAACCAATGAGGCTTCAGTATTCTGTGAAAAACTGAGTTTTTCCCATAAGCATTAGAAATTGATGCAATGCGAGTGAGCCGTATCAAAAGGGAACATGTAATCATGCAATTAATTTATTAAGTTAATTAGTAGTAGTCTGTAGTAGTCTGATTACGAGTATTTTAAAATGTAATAATCTAATTACAAGTACTTCATTTTTGGAGTCTTATTACATAATCCAGATTACATGTAATCAGTTACTACCTAGCACTGGAAATAACAACTGGAACTTGCATTCAGTAGGATCATAGACCTGGAGAGTTTGCACCCCATCGAGGAACGGGGTAATTTGGATGGAGGCCCAACGGAAAGTGCACACCCTCTGCAGTATGCAAAGTATCTCTAAACTCTAACTTGCATTACCTTTGGTCTATTTCTCTGGACGTGAGACTGGTACCAGTGAGCACTGAGACATTTCAAATAATACCAAACATGACTGTTAATTCAATTGCCATGACAGTACATTATATTTTTATATAATCATTCTGAGTGAACGGAGTGATGGGAAGAATAAAGGGAAGGAAGTGCGGGAGAAGAAACAAAAGCGAAGGAAAGATGGAAGGGAATGAAGCTTTCCCCTCATCTTCACTCTGTGGCTGAGACAGAGTATGTGCACTTTTAGAAAAATGGTACAAAAGCTGTCACTGGGACAATATCCATTAAAAAAGTTCTAATGTATACCATTTATGTACTTAGGCTACTTATATGTACACTTTTAGTACACTGGACTCTACTACACTGATCATTTACGGTACAAATAAGCACTCTTTAGGTACAAAGGTGTACCTTTTGAAAGGGTGCAGCCCCAGTGACAGCTTTTTTTGAGAGTGTGTTTCTATTGTCCATATCTCAGGAGATCAAAGTATATGAGGTTCTTTCAGCCTTACATCAGTAATGTGTCTATTTATCCATCTGTCTGTGAAAGGGAGGTTAGACTTAAGGAGGAAATGTCTGGCTTGATTCCAGCAGGGGTGTCTGTAAGAATAGAGTCCAGTAGTACAATTCCATTTGACCACTTTATTAATCCATTGAAGCAGATAGAACAAAGCAGATGAGCAGGGAGTTCATAATGTGTGGTTTCAAGAAAAGAACAGAAATACAAACAACTGAATCTAGATAAATCTTATTAAAATGACACAATCAAAAAATAAACAATAGAAACCAGGAAAATAAACTTACATTTCTCATGAACAACTTACAACACATCACAAACATCAGGCAGCTTCAAAGTCTCTCAGTGAGTCTACTGTGCATCAAATGCAGTCATCTACCTATCTATCTATCTATCTATCTATCTATCTATCTATCTATCTATCTATCTATCTATCTATCTATCTATCTATCTATCTATCTATCTATCTATCTATCTATCTATCTATCTATCTATCTATCTATCTATCTATCTATCTATCTCTTATCCTTTATTATGCAATTATATATTATGATGTCTCTCTGTTACACTTGACAATTTCTGACAGATTTGTCATAACACGTTTACTTCAGCTAAATAACCATTACAAAATCATTGATGCATGCATTGCATACAGCTGTACTTGTGACATTTTTTTTTTTTTTACCCCATGACAAGCTCAAATGTTTTCCTGTGTCTTAGCTATCTCTTCACGTCTTTCTTGAATTGTATTTAGCCTCAAAAAAACTAGTTTACCCAAAAATTCTAATTCTGTCATAAAAACTATAATTTCATCCATGGAACATAACATATATTTTGAGAAATGTCTCAGTAGGGGGTTTTCCCCCCATTCAATGTCACCAAAACATTGGTTATGATTTTTTGAAGATGGTTTTCCACTCAACAAAGCCACTTCCTTTATGCAATCTGCCATGCAATTACTAGACAGATAACGTTTTTAAGCAAAAGAAGAATCTTTGCTGTGAATAAGTTTCTTCTGTGTGAAATCCAGATTCATTTTACACAAGGCTGAATAGGGTTGTGCTGAAGGCAGCTGAGCACATTGAAGACTAACAATCTGTCCTCACATGCTTCCAAGCTGAATTCATGCAGCAACACTGATATGAACTGAAAAACAATGCAGAGCTCAATGAGTCATAAAATAATAATTTTTGATTTAAACAGTCTTTGCTCTAATGCAGGGTTTTTTAATCCACAGACTCCCAAATATGATCACCTTGTGTCAGGGAACCCTCATCCTAAGATGTGTAAGATATCTGTCTTTTATAACACCCAACTGATACACTGAAAAAGTAATATTCTAAGTCAAAAATGTGTTTATATTAAGTTACATTATCATATATTCACTATAGTAATGTACTGTTAAATGTATTTATTTCTAATTTTATTTAGATTTATCAATATTAATTAAATTGATGACATCACTTTTCTACAGAGCTGATTTAAAGCTGAATTGCACTCTTTTCATATTGATGACAGACATAGATGACACAAAGTGAGAGATATGGACTCAGGTATTCATGAAATAAAGATTCAGACACTTAAAGTATTTCATCAGGTCATTCAAACAATGATCTGTAACAAATATCGCTAACTCGAATGAGTTAAACGAAGAAAAAACACTGCAGTCCAACCAGAAATGAGGATTAATAAGAACATAAGTCTGAGGAAAACTAAAACAGGAAAGCATAGATGCAGCAGAACAGGTAAGTAAAGTTCTCATAAAAACAAACAATCCAAAACAGGTAAGTCCACATCTAAGTATTTCCGCAGAGGATCGGTCCAGGAATCAAATACGAGGCCAGACAATGGAGAAATGGTGAGAAAGTCCTTTATAGTGTGAACTGAGCACGAGCGGATCAGTGGTGAGGGAGAACCCATGAAAGACCTTTACACAGTTATTGAACAGAACTGAATCAACACTGAACTGACCTCAGCTGAACAATGACATTATTGTCTTTTTAGAGCCGCTTTACAGCAATTTTGAACTCTGTTTGCATCATTAAATCATTATTTTCCTGTTTATTCCTGTAAAGCTGCATTTGGAGCCAAACTGTAGTTTAAAGCGCTATAGAAATATAGGTGACTTGACTTTATGATTTATTCACTCTCGTTCTGAACATGACTTTCTTCTGCGAAACAAAAAAGATTTTGAAGAACCAAACAGTTTTGGTGACCAATGACTTTCATTACAGACATTTCTCAAAATATCTTCTTTTATGAGATGTTCCATATCTTTTAACTCTTTTAACTACCAATAGTACTACCAGTATAATGCACGGTAGTCAACATAATGTCACAAGTGCTGAGCTAAACTTGTATTGAACCTGGAATATTCCTCTAAATTAGTCAAATTTGAGTTGAAAATACTATTATGTGTGATGTGCATGCTTTAGTCTGCAGCCTGTAGTCATCATACTAGCTCAGTGCATAAAAAACAATACCTATTTGTCAGCCTAGTATAAATGTAGAAATGCAACTGAAAAAAGAGCAGAATAGGGTGGTTGTTTAAATGTAGACAAGGAGAAACTGAAATTGTCTTTGGCAAGCCCTGAAGTAAAGCAACACCACTGGTGTTAAATAATTTAAGCCCAGTTTTGAACGTGAAAATGCGGCGTTGATTCAAATCTCAAAGAAACTCTTTTACACCATCAGCACATGGTTTGTCTAGTCAAGCGTACAGTTTCAGACGGGTTTAGTGCCAGAGGTGCAGTCCTATTGGCAGTAACAATATCCCTATGCAAAAGAATCACATGACACTATGCATAGATCAAGAGGAGGCAGCTAGACATGCATAGATCAGTGGGTAACTGCTTAACGAAATCAGTGAACATGTTTTATGCCTGTATTGTCAGCATTTCTGCAGGAGCTAGTTGTCACACTTTTATGAGCAATAGTTTTGCTTATATGGCTAATTCTGTACACCACATTATATAAAATCTTGTCTACAATTTAATTTTTTAGAACATTTCCATAATTATAGCTCAGAAAGATACAGTTGGTTTAACACGATGACCTATCAGCAAGGCACACTATAAAGGGAAAGTTGTGCACTGATGTTTATCGGCACAGGTAATGAGATTTTTATATCTGTCATCAAAGAAAAAGAAGCTTTAAGGTCTTCTTATAAAAGGTCTATAGAGCTTTATGGTTTAACATTGAATGCAACATCCATAAATATTAGTATTGTTATACTGTTCTGTAAAATGTAATTATTTTAATAATTAAATACTCATTTTTTATTGTTACTACATTGAAATATTTCTTTACTGATTTGTTTAATTTTTATAATTTAACAGATTATTTAAATAATAACAATAAAATAATTATTACTATTTAAATATTATTGTATTGAATTATACAATTATTATTATTATTATTGTATTAATTATTTTATATTTTGTATGCCTACATTTTTTATCCCTGCATGGTCACAATATTTTTCCTCCTCATTTTGAACAGTTTATCTATTGGTTTATCATGTTAACCTTTTTTGTTCTTGTTGTCCCTTGTTTCAAAGTATTTTGTAAAAAATCACTTATTGTGAATTGAACTAAAATTCCACTTGGTTAAATATTTTGTTATATGCACTGACATTAGTAACTTTTTTTTTTTTTAAATGTGTGTTACGTCAGCACGCGAGTGAGTCCCGCGCGCCCCTATTCCATATAAAGCAGTGATGCACAGATGCTCATCACAGCTTCACATTCATAACGGACGCAATTATTCAGTGTTTAAGCCAAGCAGTTGGAGGTTTGAGAAATGACACCAAATGAAACGAATCTGATGACAATACTTTGGACTAATCGTGTTCTGGACAACCGGACCCAGGTGATACCGCTGAACAGCACATATTCCCCGCCGGTGGATGATTTGGATGTGAACACGGATATTTATTCCAAAGTGCTCGTGTCGTTAATTTACGCTGTGCTGTTTACAGTCGGTTTAATCGGCAACGCCATGACCATCTACATATCCCTCCAGAGGAGATCCATCAAACATCTCCAAGGGACAGTCCATTATCACCTCGCCAGTCTCGCGGTGTCGGACCTGCTCATTCTGGTGCTGTGTATGCCGGTGGAGCTGTACAACTTCATCTGGGTTCACCATCCGTGGGCTTTCGGTGAGGTGGTCTGCAGGGGCTATTACTTTCTGCGGGACGGCTGCACGTACGCGACGGCGTTCAACATCGTGAGTCTGAGCGTGGAGCGCTACATGGCGCTCTGCCACCCGTTCAAAGCCAAGAGTCAGATGTCCCGCGGGCGCACAAGGAGACTCATCTGCGCGCTCTGGTGTGCGTCGCTCATTCTCGCTTCACCGATGCTTTTGACAATGGGGCAAATTTACGTAGGCGAAGAGAGCATCTGCACCACCGTAGCCTCCAGCAACACCGCCAAAACTGTTCTACAGGTGGGCATGAAGCTATTTCACCCTGAATGGCCCTTATTAGTTCATTACATTTGTGTCGGTGCTACTTTAGATGGCACTAACACAGTAGATAGATTATTAGCAGTCTGATGTACAATTACTTTCATGGGTGTCTATTTTAAAGGAGCTTACTGTACTGTATTGTAGCTACTGGCAATATCAGATTGTTGTTTTTTATGAACATCTTGGTAGCTGGAGTGCCATGTAAATGCCATAAAATGAATATGATCAATCAGTACAATGATAAAATATGGAATTTATTTTTCATTTAAACCTGGAAATAAACAGAACAGTTAATAGGTTTCAGAATGTAAAAATGTTGCAATCTACAACAAAGAATAAATATTTAGGATTTTGCATTATTTGCAATTAAACAAATGTGTGACACTGATCATGTGAACTCTTTTGTACAGATGGTCAAATGTTCTTGATTCTACTGAAGCACAAGAGGCTCTAGATCTCTCTCGAATCATGCTGGAGAACATGAGGTTTTGTTGAGTTATGTCAGCTTGAGTGCTGCTGTCATAACAAATAATGGCAACATAAATAATACGTTTTTTATTATTACAGTTTAGCTTTTTACTTGGAGGCAGATATGTTATTATTTATTTACAGTAAACATAATACATTTCAATTTAGCTCTCTGCCATTTGTCTATATGTCAGGTTTGCTTTAAAATCTGACCAAGTCTACAATGACAGATGATCCAGTAAAGCCCCGAGTATAAAGTAGTTAACATGTCTGAGAGAGTTAGTGATACAAAGAAGGCTGCTACATGGCATGCAAAAGACAGTACCATGAGCCCTCAAAACTGTCACTTGTGATTTACCTTAAACAGCTTGAATTGAATCTGCTGAGCAAAAAAAAAAGAAGAAAAAAAAGCAGCTCTATTAAAATGTCTCCTTAGATATAACAACACGTGTATACTGAACATATATATTTTTCATGTTGACAAACTCATTTCAGAATACTAGCTGGTAAAAATGCTCTGAAGTAAATCACCCTGTATTTGTATAGGGAGGGAGGAAGAATAAGAGGAAACCTTAAATAAACCTCATCCGCAAATCAATCAATCAATCAATCAGAATGACACAGTAAAGAGCAAAGCAGACAAAATAGAGCAAAATGAGACTCTGCACTAATTGACCAAACCATAGAGATATTTTTTTTTTTACTTTGGTTCAGGTGTGTAGAAACTATTAGGGCCAGGGAATGGATTTCTCTCCCTTGGCTCTTAGGAAATAATCATTACGCCTTAACTTTAATGTTTCGGTCCCCACGTTTTGAATAGTTCCTATTTCAGTATAAGTGTTTTTCCTTACAGGTCAATGCCCTTCTCTCTTTTGTTGTGCCAATGCTGGTGATCGCTGTGATGAATGCCCTGATTGGACATAAGCTCCAGAGAATGACCCATCATGACTTACACTGTTCAACGCCTTCAGATGTCACAACAGAGACAAACCGTGAGCGTTCCCTACGCCATAGCATCAAAGTCCTACGTAAGTAAAAGAAATGCATGATTTTACCAAAATGTTTAGTAATTATAGGTTTATTTAACTACTCTACAACTGAAAGTGTCTGATATTTGGTAGTAGCTCAAGGTTTGGTGTCTGGTGGTCCTGGTATCTCCTGCTGCCTGCTCCCCAAGAAGGTGCTTCCTCGATCCATAACTAATAACATAGACCAGCGGAGGGAGGGTGGGGGCTCTGGAGGAGGGCACAGAGTCAGAAACAGACAGAAGATGGGAGGAGCTCGCATAGAGGAACAGCATGGTGGAGATGATGGAGGGAGGAGCCAGGTAGGAGATGGAGGGAGGATCCAAATGATGACTCAGAGTACAGCCAAGACGAAGGCCCAAGGTGGAACCGAATAAAGGTGAAGTCAGCGATCCGAACACCCGTGGTGAAGCCAGGAGATTTGGAGACCAAGGTGGAGCAGAGGAGACACAGAGACCGGGCAACACCGTAGGTCCTGGTGGCCAAGGTGGAGCCGCAGTGACAAGTGGCCAAGGTGGAGCTAGGGTGCTGGTGGGCTGAGGCGGAGACGGAGACCGGAAGACCCGAGATGGATCCAAGTTGCAGGGCGGGGCCAACAGAGGAGCTGCCAAGGGACTGAAGGGAGTCAACGGAAGCAGGGCTGAAGGACTGTCTGGCTTACTGTAGGTAGAGGAGGCAGGAGAGGGAAGCTGGGTGGGACCATCATTGACACAGGAGACTTGGATGTAGCTGACTCTCAGCAGCGGGAGTGTGGGTAGGGCTTCCTTCCATCCCCTCGTACTCCACGAGCACACCCACTGGCACAGATGTTGTTGCCGGTTCACAAACCTGATCAGATTCTTCGTTAGGCTCAGGCTCCGAGGTAATGATATGCTTTGGCATCAACTGGGGCACAGGAATCGTGGCAGGCTCAGGCTCCATGTCTACGATTGTCTCTGGCAGAGGCTCCATGCAAGGTGTGGGAGTGGGGCTGGTGATGTCCTCCTCAGCAGGGCTGATGGTGAACGCAGGTACACAATTCAACAGCCCCCACTCTTAAAGGAGAACTCCGGTCAATTTTAACATTGAGCTCATTTTTTTGTACATTTGGAGTGCTGTCAGTACAGAGAACAACAACAAAAATTGGTGTTGCCTACACCGAGTTATTCTATTTTTAAAATTTGCACCCTGTTGACTTCAATGGGGCAAGTACTAAACCTGCTTTTAGCCTCTTAACATCCTTGATGTGTCATTACAAGTGCACAGAAAATGTGAGTGATTCGTTCTGAGTGAACACAAGTGAATCTGACTGCAGTAGATGTGAAAGATATGTATAAAAATGATGTTATTTAAGCCAGCGCAAATACCTGTGTTTACATCCTGTTTTCGGTTGAAGTCCAAAGTAATCGATTACCGAGTTCACGCGCGTGATCATAGGTAACTAAACCTATGCGCGTGAACTCGGCAATCGACTACTTTGGACTTCAACCGAAAACAGGATGTAAACACAGGTATTTGCGCTGGCTTAAATAACATCATTTTTATACATATCTTTCACATCTACTGCAGTCAGATTCACTCGTGTTCACTCAGAAGGAATCACTCACATTTTCTGTGCACTTGTAATGACACATCAAGGATGTTAAGAGGCTAAAAGCAGGTTTAGTACTTGCCCCATTGAAGTCAACAGGGTGCAAATTTTAAAAATAGAATAACTCGGTGTAGGCAACACCGATTTTTGTCGTTGTTCTCTGTATTGACAGCACTCCAAATGTACAAAAAAATGAGCTCAATGTTAAAATTGACCGGAGTTCTCCTTTAAGGCATGCCTTACACCGCTCATTTAAGCTAGTCCAAAAACACACAGACACATGCAGGGAGAGGTCGGGAAGGTGGTGAGGCACATCAGGTCTGAAAAAAAAGTCCTGAATAGTTACGATGCTTCTGCTCCAAGCAGAGCAGGTGGACAAGTAAGTCCATTTTATGTTTAAATCCGTTCTGGGTTCTGTGTTCTGTAAAAAATATTTCAGCACACGACAAAGGAGATAATAACACAAAAAGTCAAAAATCCAAAACATGACGGTATGCAATATGACGGTGTACAGGAGTGGAACCTGAAGTACTCAAGCTCCCGGTTTTTGTTTGGATGTTTGTACAGTGAGTGTGAAAGCAAGTGTATGTACAGTTCAATTTGTATGTTATAGGTGATCTGAACTTGGTGAAATCAATTACAGGCCAGAAGTTATATTACCAGTGAATCTCAAATCGAAACTAGGCAGGATGAGGCTACTGAGGTCAGCGGAATGGTGGAGCAACACACAGCGGCTGAGAGGCAAAAGGAAGCGATGCACACGGAAGCAAAAGAGGGGCAACTGAGCTGGCCTTCTAGCCAAGCTAAAAGCTAACCGCAACAGACCAGCGATTCCATCACTCTCTCTAGCCAACGTTCATGCACTAGACATTAAAACTGACTTATTGCGGATGCGTATGAGTGTACACCAGAAGATGAGGAACTGCTGTGTACTTTTACTAAATGAAACGTGGCTGAACAGCAACATACCGGACTCAGCCTTTCAGATTAAGGGCATGCTACTTTTCAGAGCCGATCAGAATTATCTATCGGGAGAAAACTCAGGGAGGAGGACTCTGCGTATTTATCAACAAAGGTTGGTGTATAAATTGATCTATCATTAGCAGCCACTGCTCTGAAGCAGTTGAACATTTATCAAATGCCAACTACACTATTTAACACAGAGGTACACTGCAGTGTATATTGTAGCTGTCTACATTCCTCTGAACGCTAAAGCTAGAGAGGTGTTCAGCAAGCTGCATGATAACATGTGCTCTCTCCAACATAAACACCCTGAGGCATTTTTCATGATTGCGGGAGACTTTTATAACTTCAGTTTGATGGATACCACACCTGGGTTTTACCAGCATGTCACCGTCGTGACCCGAGGAGATAACACACCAGGTGTACACAAACAGATGCAGAGCTATACAGAGCCGCCCCCCAACCGCCCCCCACCTCCCACCTCCCACCTCCCACCTCAGACTCTGTGATCATATTTTCATTGTGCTTGTCCCTTCCTAAAGCCCTGTGCTGAAGACAATGAAACCAAAACAAAAGACAATTACGGTGTGGCCACATGATGCTGCGTCTGTATTCAAGGATGGCTTTGCTTATACTGACTGGCAGATTTTCAAGGAAGCAACAATGAACTCTGGGACATGTATTTGGATGAATATGCATCATCTGTCACCAGCTATATTACTAAGTAATGACCTCCTGAGGTCAGATCTCTTCGTAGAGCCCGGGACTCGGCGTTCAGGTCTGGTGATGCAATCATGCTCAGAGCGGTAAATTGACTGCAGGCATTAAAAAAAGCCAAAGCTGCATTTGCTGTAAAGATACAGAGTCATTTTTCTACCCCAGAGAATGTGGGTGGGCATCAAGGCCATCACAGACTACAGTAGTCGAGACACTGAATGCCCAATCCATCTCTTTTCTGATGCTCTCAATACCTTTTATGCTTGTTTTGAAGTGTGCTTTCGTTCATCTTTGGAACACAAATGAACACCATAGACCCCCTACGCAACTGACACTTTGAGGCTACATAAAGAGAGCGTTAAAATAATCGATATGAATTGAGCGGTTTAGTCCAACTTTTCTGAAGAGACTTGATCGCTTTTTATGATGAACAGATTGAATTTAGGCATTTATTAACATATAATTCACATATAAATGACCAGCGAACGTAAAAATAAGCTCAACCGAACCTGCTTGACGCGCAAGAACAAATTTCTTGCGGAAATTCAAATGTGCTGCGTAACACACAAGAGTGAACCTCATTGGTTCTTGCGGAAGCTCAAACGTGATGCGTAACATGAGAATAAACCTCGTTGTTTCTTGCAGAAGCTCAGACGTGCTGCGTAAAACATGAGAATAAACCTCATTGGTTCTTGTGGAAGCTCAAACGTGCTGCGTAACACACGATAATAAACCTCATTGGTTCTTGCGGAAGCTCAAACGTGCTGCGTAACATGAGAATGAACCTCATTGGTTCTTGCTGAAGCTCAAACGTGCTGCGTAACACGAGAATGAACCTCATTGGTTCTTGCGGAAGCTCAAACGTGCTGCGTAACACGAGAATGAACCTCATTGGTTCTTGCAGAAGCTCAAACGTGCTGGGTAACACACGATAATAAACCTCATTGGTTCTTGCTGAAGCTCAAACGTGCTGCGTAACACGAGAATGAACCTCATTGGTTCTTGCTGAAGCTCAAACGTGCTGCGTAACACGAGAATAAACCTCATTGGTTCTTGCTGAAGCTCAAACGTGCTGCGTAACACGAGAATAAACCTCATTGGTTCTTGCAGAAGCTCAAACGTGCTGGGTAACACACAATAATAAACCTCACTGGTTCTTGCAGAAGCTCAAACGTGCTGGGTAACAGGGATGGAAATTAACTTTTTTGTCCACCGGCCACTGTGGCTGGTGGATTTCAAAATCTACCAGCCACTCAATGTTTTTACCAGCCACTTTCTTGTTTTTAACTGACAATGTGTAACTGCATGTGAAAATTAATACTACAATATCTACAATACTTAAGCAGTTTATTTAATCTCAAGTATCAATGAAATACTGACATTTTCTCTTTCTCTCTTATATACACACAAACCATGAACTGATATACATTTCATTAAATGAGTAGGGCAGATTAAACAAAAAACTAACATTCCTCCACCCATCCTCCCCACTCCCAGTCCAATTTACTCCTGCTCATCAGAATCAGATTCTGAAGTTTCAGAGGTGCTTTCCTGAGCGTTCTTCTTCCCCTCCATGAACTCTGGCCTTCTAGGCCGGATGCTAGCCTGATGCCAGAGCTGGATAGCAGGGGTGGGGTCATAATTCTCAATAGAGGGACTGGATAGCTGGACAGTCAGTAGGTCACAGAGGCTTCTTGATGTAAGACGGGACCTCCAGTCACTTTTCACTAACTTCATTTGATTGAAGCCTCTTTCACAGTCTGCAGTAGAGGCTGGTACGGTGAGAATGAGGTCAACCAGGCTGAGGATGTCGGGGCACTGCTGTCGCAAAAACCTGTTGATTTCTGGCCAGGTCTTCATGTGGAGACTCTCTCCTGTCTCATACAGTCTGGTCTTCAGAATGGTCCACTGATCTGGGATGAGCTCAACAGCAACCCCCGAGGATGTCAGGATACTCTGGAAGTGTGTAGTTAATTCCTCCACTTCTGATTCACCAAATTCTGAATAGAGACGGACATAATGAAACAACATTGAGTTATATGCTTTCATGACTTTGTAGATGAAATGTTATGTATGAACCTAAACCACATACCTTTAGAGCGATCTGCGTCAGGCCAGCTTTTCAGATTCACTAACTTTGTAGCTTGGAGAATCCCTATGGTCATGTCGGTGAAGCGACTTTGCAGACTCTGGCAGAGTTTGTCGAGCAGCTCAGACTTGGCCTTCATGACACGGTTTAGGGCATTGTCATCATTCTCGTGCTGCTTCATACAGGCTTTTAGCTTTGGCCCAGGTCTATTTACATTAGTAAGTTATGATATTCAGCTAAGCAGCAAACACATTAACACAACTTTTCAGTTCTCTGACACTCACCTGGTTTTGTATTTTGTGAGCACTGTTTGGGTGGCTGTCAGGCAGCTGTGTACTTCAGCCACTGTGATAGTTGAGGTTTGAAGAGTCAGAGAAAGGCTGCTGAGGTGAGTCAAGCAATCATGCATGAAGTTGCAAAACATGAAAAATGCTGGATCACGGCAGGTTTGGAAGTAGTGGCGTGCTTTGCTCTTCTGCACTGCATTCACCCCTTCAGCATCCGGTGACTGAATCTTTATACAAAATCCATCAAATCAATAAAGAAAAGTCATTAGTCAATTTATAATTTTTAGTGTTTTAATAAGTGTAAGTTAGTTAGTTTGATTTATTAAATTACACTGAACAAATTCCTGACAGTAAACTGACCTAACCTTTTAACTTAACATTCAAGTTCTCTACACTGTTATTTAGCCTACCTGGTCTAGGTGCTGGGTAAGTCCCTGGTAACCCCTCAAAAAATGGTCAATGGCCCTGAAGAGGTGAGAAACCCACCTGGTGCCTCCAACCCTAGTTGGTACAAGGGGATTCTGGCCCAGAATCTTGAAGCTGTGCTTTAGGTTTGCCCTGTTGAGAGCACTTTTACAATAGAATGTATGCAGCCCTGACAGCACATCTTCAGTCTGTTTTGCCAAAGAGCAGCTCTTAATGGCATCCTTGAAAGCTAGTTCCAGGCGGTGTGCCATACAGTGAATACCCAGGACGTGCATGTTACTTCCTCTCAGCCTGCTTACTACTCCTTTACGTGTCCCTGTCATCACCGACGCACCATCAGTTGCACATGCCACCAACTTGGCCTGCCACTCTTCTCCACAAACCTCCCTCATCATGTTATCTATTGCCTGAGCGATGTTCTCACCGTCTGCTTTCTCCACATCCTGTATCCCTACAAAGTGGACCTCCACCTTGCCTTGGTTACAAAAGCGTGTATACAGCATTTCCTGTTCCATCACGGCAGTGTCAGTAGACCCGTCAGACATAATGGAGAGGAATTTCGCTGCCGCTATCTTTGACTGAAGGGTCTTCCTCTCAGCTTCAGCTATGTGCTTAATAAACACCCTGGCTTGCTTCCGATTCACGTATGTGCTACCTGTGCTAATTCCCTTTTTCTCATCTAATCTATAAAATGAAAATGGAAAAATAAACAATGAAAAGTAAAGTTAGAAGTATATATCGTACCATAGCACTAACATTATTGGCTACTTTATGCATATAAACTAGCCTAGCTACTGATTAGTTACATGGGCGCTATTCTTCTGACCTTATTCAGCATTTAACCTAAAATCTACTTTTCAACATTTCATAAAAAAAAAAAAGAGACTTACTTGCATTGCCATTCGTAATCTTGAAATGGCCTTCCTTTTTTCGCGATTGCGTGGGCATTTCTAAACAGTATTGTCATCTTATCCAACTGGGCCGTCTTCAGGCTGGTAAGTGCCTTCATGGCAACCGTATTCTCCGGGGCTGCTTTTCCTTGTGCTCTCTTTTTTACCTGGATGTGGCATTTGGATGATTCGTGATCTTTTATGGCTTCCAGTTTTAGGTTTTTAGTCCCAACAATGAAACTATTAGTTTTGGCATCTTCTGAAGCGTGTTGACGACATACCGAGCAGAACATTGTCAGACTTGTCTCGTCGTAAACTAACCAATCGCGGGACTCCCCATTGTCTGCTTTTCTCCATCGTTCTTTAAAAAAACGTTTTTTGACCTTCGCCTCTGGCTCCTTCTGGGATGTTTTCTCTGCAGAGGCAGACCTCTTAACGCCTGCGATGTAACGCCACATTTTTTTTTGAAGGTGTGCTTCCTCTAAAAGTGTCCGCCGTGCGTGTGAAACACTATGCTATTTTTATTTACCCGCCACGGTGGCCGGTAGGTGAAGCGCGTTTACCCGCCACAACACAAAATCACCCGCATTTGGCTGGTGGCGGGTGCTAATTTCCATCCCTGCTGGGTAACACGAGAATGAACCTCATTGGTTCTTGCTGAAGCTCAAACGTGCTGCGTAACACGAGAATGAACCTCATTGGTTCTTGCAGGAGCTCAAACGTGCTGCGTAACACGAGAATTAACCTCATTGGTTCTTGCAGGAGCTCAAACGTGCTGGGTAACACATGATAATAAACCTCATTGGTTCTTGCTGAAGCTCAAACGTGCTGCGTAACACGAGAATGAACCTCATTGGTTCTTGCTGAAGCTCAAACGTGCTGGGTAACACACGATAATAAACCTCATTGGTTCTTGCTGAAGCTCAAACGTGCTGGGTAACACACGATAATAAACCTCATTGGTTCTTGCAGAAGCTCAAACGTGCTGCGTAACACGAGAATGAACCTCATTGGTTCTTGCAGAAGCTCAAACGTGCTGCGTAACACGAGAATGAACCTCATTGGTTCTTGCTGAAGCTCAAACGTGCTGGGTAACACACGATAATAAACCTCATTGGTTCTTGCGGAAGCTCAAACGTGCTGCGTTACACGAGAATGAACCTCATTGGTTCTTGCAGAAGCTCAAATGTGCTGCGTAACACGAGAATGAACCTCATTGGTTCTTGCTGAAGCTCAAACGTGCTGGGTAACACACGATAATAAACCTCATTGGTTCTTGCAGAAGCTCAAACGTGCTGCGTAACACGAGAATGAACCTCATTGGTTCTTGCAGAAGCTCAAACGTGCTGCGTAACACGAGAATGAACCTCATTGGTTCTTGCTGAAGCTCAAACGTGCTGCGTAACACGAGAATGAACCTCATTGGTTCTTGCTGAAGCTCAAACGTGCTGGGTAACACACGATAATAAACCTCACTGGTTCTTGCAGAAGCTCAAACGTGCTGCGTTACACGAGAATGAACCTCATTGGTTCTTGCAGAAGCTCAAACGTGCTGCGTAACACGAGAATGAACCTCATTGGTTCTTGCAGAAGCTCAAACGTGCTGCGTAACACGAGAATGAACCTCATTGGTTCTTGCTGAAGCTCAAACGTGCTGGGTAACACACGATAATAAACCTCACTGGTTCTTGCAGAAGCTCAAACGTGCTGCGTAACACGAGAATGAACCTCATTGGTTCTTGCAGAAGCTCAAACGTGCTGCGTAACACGAGAATGAACCTCATTGGTTCTTGCAGAAGCTCAAACGTGCTGCGTAACACGAGAATGAACCTCATTGGTTCTTGCTGAAGCTCAAACGTGCTGCGTAACACGAGAATGAACCTCATTGGTTCTTGCTGAAGCTCAAACGTGCTGGGTAACACACGATAATAAACCTCACTGGTTCTTGCAGAAGCTCAAACGTGCTGCGTTACACGAGAATGAACCTCATTGGTTCTTGCCATCAAGCGAACATGCTTGAGCTTCTGTTTACCACAAATAATGTGTGAGTTGATGAATGTTTAATCACTTACATATAATTAAATATATTAAAGGTTATGCTTATTTGGTGTGCTGTCAGAATCTGGCCCGAACCCAGAGTACTCCCCCCATCCCAGATTGGGATAGGAATAGTAAGAAGTGAGGAGATGGGGTGGTGGAGGAATGCTGGAAAACTGCCTTAGAACAGAGTCTGCTGTTTGTAATGTTTTGATTGTAAAGTCCCAAAGGGAAACATTTATGGGAAAAATACTTTTGTAACCAAGGCTGCTGAAAAAGTGGGCAGACACTGTTGCACTGTATCCACTAAGAGCGGCCATTTGTAACTTCAACATGCGAGAGTTCTTCTGTCATCTACTCCCAGTTGTTTTAGCTTTACAAACAGTTTGTTATGCTGCTTTATATTGCAAACTGGTATTTCTTATATATTTGAATGATAATTGTACACATATTGGTTTTGTTGCGCAAATAGCTTTACCATTTAGTGCACTTTGTTGTTCTTCTAGTCACCTATAGTGGCTAATGAACTGGAAATCTCACATAGGCCTATTCACAGAAAACAATTGCTTACCTCCACGTTGGAAAATAAAGTGGATATCAACACTCTTTAGAGTGCCTCTATCTAGATTTCAGGGCCAGAACTGTTGTATAATTCATTATAGTATATGTTTTACTAGTACCCAATTGTCATTTTCATTTCATTTGAGTACACATTTTAATCAGGGGTAAAACCTTTAATTTCTTGGTTTCAATAGTTCAATAGCCATATGTTTTTTCTCTGTTATCAGGTGGGGTTGTTTTTGCTTTTGTTTTATGTTGGTTTCCATATCACAGTCGCCGACTGATGTACTGCTATGTAACGGAGTGGACAAAGTGAGTTTTGCATTTGCATATAACTATATATTTGCAACAAAAAAAAATGCTTTTAAAATAATGTGCCAATTTTGTAACCTTGGTTTTGTTTCCCCCCCACAGTGCACTCTATGATTTCTACCATTACTTTTACATGGTGACAAATGTACTTTTCTATGTGAGTTCTGTGATCAATCCCATCCTTTACAATCTGGTCTCGTCCAAATACCGGCAAATATTTTTTTCCACTGTCACTTACTTTTGCCAAATGTACTCTAAAAGCCAGAGGACTAACAAAAGCAAAAGGAGCTTACAACTATCCCAGCATCTTCGTTCATCTCTGGTCACAACCCGTAACAGCCAACAGACCCTTTATCCCATGGTGGTCATGGAGACTATGTACTGATGTTAATTCTGTCTGGACTTTAAGACTTGTTGACTACAAATGTGTTGCTGTTTTGTTCCATCAGTGTTGAGGGACAATTCTGCATAATTTCAGACCAAAGGGCGTGCAGAATTGTCAAGTTTTTGACAAACGTTTTGACTTTCTGAATATGGAACATTATACACTATACTGTCAGTGTGCTCTAAAAGCTGCAAAAGTGCTGTTTCAAGTGCATGTGTGCATAGTTTATTGCAGAAATATGTCATGTTTTCATGGCACAAGAGGACAGCACTATTTTGTTATACTGCAGGAGTAAAAATAATTAAAAAAATAATAATATTCCCTTTTCAATCTTATTTAATAATTTATGTGTGTAAATCGCTAATTTATCTTTTAATTGTATTTTAGTTTTTTCTGATGTGCGTGAGTTGATTACTGTTTTCCAATCAAAACCACAGAGCAGTGGTTCTCAACCTTTTGACTCCAAGCCCCCTTATGGCCACACAAATATTTGTCCCAGTGACTCTTCCAGTGAGTGCATTTTTGTAAAACAATTTGTACAAACAACACCACACAATGGAATATCTGCAAAAAGTCTGTAACATGCTCAAAATTTTAATCATCTCTCAAAAGTAAATATTTATGTCAATGACCATATATCAGTGCCATAAGAATCTCTGTCATTGTTCACAAACAGTGTACTCTGTCAGTATTTTTCTGATGTAAACTATGGCTTCGGTTTTGATGACAATGATTGAAAATGCACAAGGCTACACTTTTCCTACAGTATATGGCGTATTTTAATAGCACAAAGTTACACATATTTCTTTATATTGGATATTGATTGCAAGAAATTGGACTGGATTTTACTATTGGTCTGTCAACAAATTACAGTGCAATACAAAAAAAAAAAAAACACAAACCTATTTTAAAGTAATGCAAAATGACCATAAAACAACATGCAGCACTGTATGGGGAATTATAATATGTTATAGCCTACTGTGAAGAAAAATAACATGAAAAAAATTCTTCGTTCATTTCGTGTAACCTGTGAAGTAAATTAAATGCTCTATGGGACTAATTATGAAATCACAGCTAGAAAAAAATATATATTTTACACGTATTTGACTGTCCTATTAGGGTAAATTATTTTTGGCAAATCATTTAAAACTTCACACACATTTAAATGCATTTTTACTATCTGAAAAGTAGTGAAAATGGTCTTAAGTTGGCACTGTCCTAAATGACACACTATGTACTTATGCGCTATCAACCGTGTACTGTATGAACTTTATAATAAATTCTGCAAATGCCTAACTTCCACAAAAATATGCCTGACTTCATCTCTACCATCACCCTCTCTGCTTCTATCCTCCTTGATCCTCAACTTTCGTTATCCTTTCTTACAATCATCCTATCATCAATACTTTCTAGAGGAGGTAAAGCTAATTTTCTCTCTGTCTTCTATTAATAACATCAACCTAAAACACAGGAAAAAAGGCTAATATACTGCCTGTCAGTACTGAACACTGTACCAGCTACACAGAAAATATGAATCGCCCAAATGGACTTTGTCATTTATGCATGACGCACAGATTTGTTTGTTTTTTTTGGTCTTTAAATTATTGTTTTTACACAATAAAAATGACCAAAAACTTTAGAAAACACATTTGGATGTGCAATTATATATATATATATATATATATATATATATATATATATATATATATATATATATATATATATATATATTGATTATACATTTTGTAGTCTAAAACAAACTCACTGGAGCGGTGGAGCCTTGACAGCATGTGACCACGTGCTTGGCTGCATCCGAAATACTTTCCATCACACTTTCTAATCGGCCAAATGGAAACACAATAAAACCAAAATGTACAGCCTGCATATTCAGTCCCTACATGGGTGGGAATGAAACGCTCCTTTCCGCTGATTGGTCAACAAAGATCAAGCCGTGCTGTTATCAGTTCTTACTCAGCTCCGCAGTCCGCACAACAGAATAATAGTCATCTGATACAGTTGAATGGATTATTACAGAGTTTATTGCTTGCAAGTTGCAACTACATTTAATCTATTTTGTTTTCAGATTTGTTATTGTGTTTTCTGGTTTGTTTTTCGGAACTGTTGTTGTGTTGTCTAACTTGTTTATTTGTTTTTAGTCTTTCCATTGCATTTATAATTTGTTGTTTTGTTTTTGTTTTTGGATTTGTTATTTTGTTTTAGGAATTGTGATTTGTTTTGCACTTCTCGGCCACTGTACACGCCATGGGAGAGGATTTGCGTAGTGGCAGTGAATGGCAGTGAAGTGACAACCTTTTACTGTCTATGGACGTAACTGATGCTGGTCACGTGATAATGACAACATGGCGAATGTAGTCAGTCCAGATTACATTCATACTACACACTCGCATACTATGTAGAATTTACTTTTTAGTGGTCATTAAGTAATTATTGATTTTGGATGCAACCATGTAATGTAGCCTATCATTTACTTGCCAAAAATGTCAAGCACATGACAAATAGATTTTTTAATTTTATTGGCTGAGGGGGATGTCATATGATATTAGTATACTTTTTTTTTTTTTGGTGTTGAACATTATTGTCTTTTAAATGCAATTTTCTTCGCGTCATTTATAAATGACAATGTCCCATACAGGGTTAAAATTATTTTCTCAGCAGACTAACATATAAAAACGGATACAATTACTGCCTCAAAATTACACATCTCCTTATATTTTATATTACTGTAATCGGAAGGTGTCTCGCGCTTGAATAAATAGTGGGGACATTCTTTTGGAATGTTTTATTCAATACGTTTAATAGGCTATTCAAATAAAATAAATAGGTATACCTAAGAGTCGAAACTAAATAAAATAAAAAATAGCAAGCGTAACTTGACATACACATGTTAAATGAAGGCAAAAATGTTATGGCCAGCATAGCATCATAGTCGTATGCACAGCACAAGTAACGTAAATAAAGCGCACGTGAAGTGGGCGGGAAAAAATAGAATCAGTGTTGATGAACGTTGAGCGGCAAAAGGTAGGCCTACAGTAGAAGATGTCTAAACTTTTACAATTATTTATTTTTAAAAGAATAAAGCTAATTTTACGGGATACTGAGGTGAAACCGCAGCTAAAGACGGCAAAAATCCAGGTTTATTGAATTGGTTAGCCGTAACGTTACACAAGATGGTGTCTCAAAAACTAGCGCGCTGTCTACCTAGGTAGCAGCTAATTAATATTCTCGGGTGTCATTGGCGCGTTCCGAAAGCACAAAATGTTTGGTGCCTATCTAGTCAGCATTTTGGAAGACAATTCAAACATCTAAAACTATCTATTAATAACCAGGCTGTCTAGGTCGGCAGCTTACTAACGTTATATGTTTTGAGACAAACTTAGAGCCTAATAAATAAACGAATCTAGCATTAGGCCTTTACTTTGACAACCAGAACTCAAGTACAACATGTGGGAATTTCTTTATGTTACTGTTTGATGAATGACTACATGTAACGTTATATATGTATGGCATAAACGCAAATAAGCTCAAATAAGTTTCAACTCACGGTCTCCCATGACGACGTGTATTTTCTCAGACACGGCACACATCACGATGTTTTATTCCCAACTCTTCGTCTCTAAACGAGGCACACTAGCCAAGATCTGGCTTGCAGCCCACTGGGAGAAGAAAATAACCAAAGCACATGTGTTTGAATGTGACCTGGAGGCCACCATCAAAGAAATCCTATCCCCCCAGGCAAGATTCAGCTAGTTAATCCAAATATTGACACTAAACCAGCTAACTAATAAAGCTAGAATTAAGTGCAAAGCTAAACTAGAAAAAGTAAAATAAGAATTTTGTGTGTGTGATCTAACTCTGTGATTCATTACCAGATTAAAATTGGTCTGCGAACGTCAGGTCACCTTCTTTTAGGAGTCGTCCGGATATACTCGAAGAAGACCAGATACCTTCTCACAGACTGCAGTGATGCGTTGGTCAAAATTAAAGTGGCTTTCCGGCCAGGTAAATGCAGCCTGCTGGATCTGTGAATGAGTGAGGCTGCACTGGATGAGCACTGCAACTCTAATGATATTTCTTTTTTGTCCATAGGACAGACAGACCTGCCCAATGATGCGATGGAGGCCACCTTAAAAACTATCACTCTACCGGAAGACTTCACTGACTTTGAAACTCAGCTACCTGATCTCAAGTATTGCGTTTATCTACAGCACTCGATCACAGCTCTTCAGACACATTTATTCTGATGTACTTGTGTTTTTATGACCTATTTGGCATTTTATGTCTCACCCAGGACCATTGATGTGGTAGACCACTTCTCTTTGAATCAATGCCGCACTGAAGATATTACTCTCAAAGAGAACTTTGGGAACCACTTTCTCACCATTGAGGGAATAGGTATCAACTCTGAATTATCAATAAAACAAAGTAGTTTTTATATAGTTTATGCAAAATCATTCATGTCTCTCTCTGTATTTATTCAGAAGGGGAGGAAATCCAGTCTTATCAAGGATTGTTTGATCAGAGTTTCAGTGTCCATGGCGACTGTTTTGGTGATGAGGAAATGGCTGTTGACCTCATCGGTGAGTTCATCACACTTATTATTCATGCTTTACATGCTAATGTGATGTCAGTAGATTAAAGAGTTATTTTTTTTTTAAAGGTAACACGAAATCAGAAATTACTTCTTTTTTTTGTAATGCAGCATGTTTTTCAAATTATTTTTTTCGTACACAATATACTGTATAAGACAAGAGTTAGCATTAATGTAATCGAGATTACTGCAATGATAGCAAATAATTAAATGTTTTAAAAAAAATTGGGATATATTAAAATGCCTTTTTGTTACATTACAAAAAAAGGGGTTTCAAGTATGGTTTAAAGGTGAATTATGAAGTGACTTTTGAGAAGTGGCTATTTTTATACTATTGACTACTGACTATTTTAATTTTTAAACATGTTTGGGAAACGTGGCTATCTCATATTATCCTGGAAATCCAGAGTTCTCGCGAGAGCACAAGTTGAATTTACTCAGCGAGTTACTCTGGTGTTGAGTAATGATGCTCATTAAATATGCCCTTGTATCCGAGCTGCACCAATCACATCGGGTTATCTGATATAGGCGGGCCAGAGGCGAGCTAAACAGATGACGACAGCGCTGTGACGTCGAAGTCATTAGTAAACATTGCAAGATGGCTCTGGATGAACACCAGTTGTTTGAAACGGCTTTGGCCGCTACAATGAACGAGTTACACTCAAGGGCTTTTTATCTAAAAGAGGAACAGAAGACGCCGCTCGAATCGTTCCTTTGCAACAAGGGCGTTTTTGCTGTTTTGCCGACTGGATACGGCAAGAGTCTAATCTACCAGTTAGCTCCGCTGGTAGCTAAGCGTATGGGGCTTGTTGTGATTGGTCGTAGTGTTATCCAATTGCGTGCAGTGAGATTTTCAAACGCATGCTTGGTGCCGCCCCTCGAGCTGGACGATTTTCATTAGTCGATGCCAGACCATTAATCTTTCAGATTTAGATCTGGATTTCCAGGCTAATCTCATATGGCTCAGTGTGGGCATTATGTGCTGAGCATGAATTCGAGTCCCTTGCGTTTTTGTGCATCTGGGTACATTTGATTTTGTACAAACACATTTGCCTAATTTTTGTCTTTATTAAAAACCTTAATATAACCTCATCACCTTCCCACTTCTCTGAGTTCAATATTTGTTTCCTTCTCTTTGTTTGTGGTCTGTCAAGATTTTATAGCGAGTAATACTGAGGATGTTCTGATGCCGGATTTGTGTGAGGACACTCTTGAATTACCAGCTACACCTCCTCCAACTGCTGTCAGTGCAGGTAATGATGTTACTTTTTGTTTTAAGTATTTGCATTACATTATATGTTACCCTTTGAAAGAGATGAGCCAGCAGCCATGTTGTTGTTCATGGCTTATCTTAATATTTCATTCTCGTTAGCTGTTAGGAATAAGTAAATGTTCTGGCATGGTGTCAGTGGATGTATGCAATAAAAAATCATATTTATTGGCTTGGTAAAAAGTCTTTACATTGCCAAAGTATTAATAAACTTAAAATACAGAAATACACATTCACACACAATTAGTTTTTTTTTAAATTGATAAAATAATGACAATGAGAAGGAAAAGGCAAAAAAACTACACAATGATTTGTTTTGTCATCTAAGTGTATTATATGTCTTGCTTGCATCCGTAGAAGGTCCTCTAATAAGATTGTAATAATTAGACATGTTTGATTTGCAGTCATGCATATTGTTTTCATGGAGAATAAGTCTGACATAGCCAGTTTACAATGTGAAGTGAATATAAATAAATAAAAAAAATTTTTTTCAAAATGAGGCTAAATTGTCATGCATTTAAATAAAAATATTGAATACGAAATGTAATAACTAACACATTTAGGTATATAGTATGTGCTTTACTTGTTTAAAGTGCCCCTATTATGCTATTTTAAAGTTTCCTAATGTTGTTTTGGAGTCTCCTACAACAGGTTTACATGCATCAAAGGTTTGATTTCAAACGAAAGGTTTCATTTTCTCATAATAAACATTTGCACATCACCACATTTTCAATGATTCTCAAACGACTCGTCAAATGAATCAATCTCTCTAAATCCCTCCTTTCCGCGAGCTACTCTGCTCTGATTGGCAGACACCTCAGTCTGTTGTGATTGGTCTACCGCATACAGCTCTGCTTGTCCTGAGGCTTCCTACACCGTAAACTAAACACAGTAACGAACTATGACGTCGATTTTACCATATCAATCCGAGCGTGAGTCCGTTGATGAAACACTGGAAGAACTAGTTATTCAACCCGAACCTCCATCACAAGGACGACTCGAGCAGGACGTTTCTCAGTGATAAACTCAGTTTGAGGTACATTATGAGATGTTGCAACTGTAACTCCTCACCATCAGCATTAACAAGTGCACGTCCATCAACAAACCGATTATTTTACTTGTACTTACCGAGTATTTTTCTAATTTATTGCGGTGAACACGTGGAAACAGTGCAAGCCGAGCTCAAGTTTGAATGACTGATGTAACATAAACATTGGTAAAACAAATCTTGCTCCATGCTTAATCTTTCCTCAAACTAGTGAGAACGACAGATGATCTGCATTAATAAACACAGTTTTAGGTAATAGTGGCCCACAGCTGATCAGCAGAAGTATTTCAGTAAGACAGTAATAATGTGAGTTAACCAGTTAGCAGGAGACCTACACAATATAAAACTCAAAACGAAGTATTTTGAACACCATCTTTCAAGAGGTTTGCGAATCCTGCATTGAACTCTGAGATTTGAGAAGAAGTCTCAGTAAAATAAAGGGAACACAGCAAAAGTTCAGGATTATAGTGCTATTGTATCGTGGTAAAGATGAATTTTATCCACTGATTCTTCACATGCTCGTCCTTGGGCAGTGAAAAAACACTGGCTTTACCTTCACAGTGTAGAGCACAGCGTCTTCTCGACATGATGCTATCCAGTATCCACAGGAATCTGCTGCTGGTTTGAGGTTCAAGGTTTCCCTGGTGTCTGCGCACGCAATAAGTGGGCAATATATCTTCCGTCTTGACGTCACAACGAAACGGCTTATGACTTGTTTGGAAAACGATTCATTTGATTGACTCCGAGTCGACTCTTACTTTTGAAAGACAATAGCTTTATATACGGTGCACTTTCAGATTTAAAACTTTGCAGGATGTTTTTATTCACTTAGAGCTATGTTACACACTACATTAAAGGTAATTTTCAAAAATCCATAATAGGGGCCATTTAGTACCTGACCTGATTATAATATAATATCTGATTGGTTATTTGGGTGTACAGTAACAATCTTAACATTGATCAATCGAGCAATTTTCCTTCTGTTCCAACATGAACATTTACCACTGTGTTATTCTCTTAAAGAGCCGGAGTCTGTGAAACCAGGACTTTCCTGTTTAAAGGGTAGGAGCAGTCCAGCCTTGACTGAGACCACTTTCTTGGTAAATTCAGAGGAAGGTTTCGCTCTTGCACCTGTTGCTGTTACACGTGAGTGTTAACTCCTCTGGAGAATATTATGAGCAGTAGTATTTACCTTCAAATTGGTTGACCTTGTTCACTTTTGAACTGTTAAAGCGAGTTCACCCAAAATTCTGTCATCATTTACTCAACCTCATGTCCTTACTAAACTATATGACTTGCTTTATTTTGTGGAACATAAAGGAAGATATTTTGTGTCAATACAATGGAGTCAATGGTCACCAAAACTGTTTGGTTACCAACATTATTTAGAAATCTTTTTTTGTGTTCTGCAGAAGACTGAAAGTCACACAGGTTTGAAATGGCACAGGAGTGAGTAAATGATTTTCATTTTTGGGTGAAAAATCCCTTTATTGTTGGGGTTTTAACTGGTCTCGTGAAGCCACTTGAGGGTGCTGTTGACAACCAAGAATAAAAATATCCATCATAAGTTTTGTAGGCCAGATCATGGCAATGAATCAGCTGCTGCAGTGTGTACACAGTGCACAACATGTAGATTTTCTGTGTTCAAGGAATATCATGATGACCTGTTTGCCAAAAGGTGTAGTATGCAACCAGAGTAATATAAACCACAGTTTTGCATAATATTAGAAATTTGTGATGGCAACTAAAAACCACTCACTGCATTAAGCATGTAACTTAGTGAGTTTTAAATGTTTCCACTGGCTAATTTTAGCATTATATACTACATACTGCTCAATAATGAGTACGCTAGTATTCCATTCTGAATCTAGGCATGGTCACAAATTTGCTAATAATTGTAATTCACATCAGACTAATGAAAAGTTCAAACATGTGTTCAGCATCTCCAACAAGGAAAAGAATGACGAGGAAGAGGAAGCTGGTCATTGACCGGTCAAAGGAACTAACTGACGATGCCATCAGAGTTCAACTGGCTGACTCCTCTGACCTCTTAACCCCGTTGGAGATAGCCCCGCCCACTCGGCAGCTCATGGAGTGGAGGGCGAATGGAGGGGTGAAGCAGCTCTTCTCGAGTTTTTGCCTTCCAATCTTACACCCTGACTTAAAGCAGGTATTGCACACCCATTCAGAAATGGCAGCAAAGCTAAGCTGAAGTGCACAGCTGTCATTATACTCTCAGTGTAGCATTAAGGCAGTGCATCATAGGAAAGCTTCCTCTCCCTCTATTTCCTCTAGCTGTTCCCTTGTGACACATCACCTAGGAGACAGGGCTTGAAGGGAGGAGCGAGACAGCAGGCTGACCCAGAGGAGATGAGAGAGCAAACTAGAGAGGGTAGGAAATCACATTGCTTCAGACAGAAACAGAGTTGATGAGTTTAACTTAAAATTAAATTAAAATTGTCATAATTTACTCACCCTCATTTCCTTCCAAAGCATGACTTTCTTTCTTCTGTGAAACATAAAAGAAGATATTTTGAAGTTTTTGTGACAATCAACTTCCATTGACTGGACAAGAAGAAAAAAAAAACTTAAGTAAGTCTTAAAGGTTTGGAATGACATGAAGGTGGGTAAATGATCACAAAATTTTCATTTTTGGGCAAACTATCCCTTTAACAGCTAATGCCATTGCTGTGTCATGGTAGCAGAAAGTCTCTCAGTGAAACTGACTTGAATATTGAAATTAATTTTATTCCAAGTATTCAGAAGTCATATGACTGCATCCTAGCACTGCCTTCTCAAAGCCTTTCTTGTGTGTTGCGAACACACAAGGAGAGCAAGATATTCAGGGAATAATGACTTGTATTGTAAGTCTGCACATTTTGCAAAATGTTGTTTTGCTCCATGGAAGAAAGTACGTTTAGAATGGCATGAAGGTGAAATCTCAGCTAATCCTTATTACTGTGTGTATACCTGTAGCGGTCTGGGACAACACTGCTGAGCCGGTGCTGGAAGACTGGAGTTTGCTGCAAGAGTCTGTTGGACAGGATCAAGCAGATAATGCAGACACTACTGTAGAAACTTCTGTCATTCATCCAGAACCTCGTCCTTCCTGGAACACCACCAGTGTAAGAACTACACATGCACTTGATGAGCACTGACTTCAAGAAGTCAAAGACCCTGTTTATTTTTTTTAATTCAAGTTCTTGATCTTATTTTGAAGGATTATTTGATGCAAGTTCATAATCTTTCATCAGAATAGTCAGCCACCTCTGAAAACTACTTTTGACCATTCTTTCACCCTTTTGGTCACAGGAGGAGAGTAGGTTGGAGGTTTCGTATCCAGAGCCTGTCTCTGAGATCTCCATGATTGGTCATTCATCTGTAGAGACGAGGGAAACCCCACTGGTGACACGGACACAGGTAGTGCTAAACACTCAACCACACCCAAAACACATTTTGTCTCTTCAACACGACCACATGTACTGTTAATTATAATCATTCAACATACATTACAGTATAAATGAAAGCTGTCAATTTTAATATTTATTAGGCTTTTAAAAAAAAACATCTTTTAAATTAGGTTAACTTAAAACAATTTTCACATAAATCCATTATAATACATGTCACATATACCTGTGCCCTTTAATATATCAGGGCATTTTTTTCTATTGGCCCAGTCAGACCGGGTCAGTCCCATGGTCATTAGGCCACGACATAATTTTCTTTTGAAATTTGATCAAATGTATATAATAAATTTGCTCTTAAAAACCAAGTAAATATATTTTTTTAAATGTTTTTCCAATTCTCTTACACAAATGACGCTTCTGACCTCACCATCTTTCTCCTGCTTCCTGTGCACACATCAGTATCTATTTTACAGTTTAGTGTTACAGGGACAGTGCACATTAATAAACATTTATGTCAATGTGCCAGTTTAGCTACCTTGGCTAATTTTCAACTTAGCAGGTGTAATGTCAGATAAAATACATTAAAACAAATCAACAATACTTATACATACAGTAGACCACATTTCATAAGAATACATAAAGTACATTAAAACAAGGACAGTAAAACATAAAACAAGGCAAAGCAGGTGATTTGCAATAGCTACAAAGTATGGGCATCTTCCCTGCTACACACAGCAATCAAAACTTGTCCTGTGCCGTACTCCGTTGCGCAGGGTCCTGTGAGTGCAGACCTCTACTTACAGCCTTTCCTGTGAAAAATTAACCAATGAGAATCTGAGAGGTGGATCCAATGCTTTTGTTACATTTGAATTTGCTGTATTTGCACTTCATTTCAGATCGATTAGGTTCTTTTCGCACCTTTAAAACAGATAAAAAAAATTACCTGTCAAATGATCTGAGCGATCCTTTATGGCTCTTATTATGTTACTCAGTGCAGCTGAGATGGTTTATTCCAGGACACTATTATATTATAGTAATAAAATGCAAGCATTTCCATTTTTGTAAGTCTATCCTCCCGGCGAGCGATTAAAATCTTACTGCGGTTGTTGTAGTTCAAATGTTGTAACTTCACATATTTCATAGAACGTATCTAGTAATGCCAATAAATATATATATATTTTTAAAGAAAATAATACTTTTATTCAGCAAGGATGCATTAAATCAAACATGACAGTAAAGACTTTTATAATGTTACTAAAGATTTCTATTTCAAATACATGCTGTTCTTTTGAACTTTCTATTTATCAAAGAATCCTGAAAAAAAGTGTGGTTTCCACAAAAATATTAAGCAGCACAACTGTTTTCAGCACTGATAATAACATTTCAAATGTTTCTTGAGCACCAAATCAGCATATTATAAGGATTTCTGAAGGATCATGTGACACTGAAGACTGGAGTAATGCAATATTTCAAAATATTACAGTTTTTACTGTATTTTTGATTAAATTAGAGCAGCCATTAGAGATTTTTTTTCCCCCATGAAATGATGTACTGTATATCTTGAATGTAATATAATTTTTATATCATCAGTAATGTAATTGAAAAAACACATGAAAGGATAACCACTTTTACAGTAGAGAGTTGCTGTGTGTGTGTGTGTGTGTGTGTGTGTGTGCCTGTAGAACTTTTGACCTCTTACTTTTTGTCTGCAGTCAGCTCTGAACAGCCAGGATGTGGAGGATAAGAGACTGACCAGTCGGGCACATGACCTCCTCCAGGCCCTCAAAGTAAGAAACAATCAAAAGCTGTAGATGAGGATTTTGGAGTGAAGAATTAAGAGAATGAGAAATTAAAGTATGTAGTCTCAAGATGACACATCCACAGACCACTGTTCACTGACTGTCGGATGTATGTAACACACAAACATGGCAGGGTTTGTCTGAAAGCACTAGTTCCAGCAGCTTGTGGGTGTTGGGGTGAACCAGCCTGCCTATAGACCTTATGTAGCCCCGCCCCTTTTCAGCGCTGCGCTCGTTGTCTTTTGACTTCCGGTCTGTATTTTCACAGCGATCTTGTGTATTTATGAATGAACGGCTCGTTTTAAATCTTCCCGGTCTACTGACATTTAAGACATCTGCTTTCCAATCAACATTAAAATCCTCTTGATAACTTTCGTTAACTTTACATTAAGTAAATCCACTTCAAAAGCGAATTACTCCTGGACAGCAATGCCATAGAAATATACAGAGCGACTGCAAAAACGGAAGTTCAAAGACAATATTCTAAAGATGGCGGCGCCCTCGTTTCTCTGGCGCATAAGGTCTATAAAGTCGTTATATCAAGATACTTGGTTGATACAGTGACATCTGTGGTGGAAGAACAACCAATCACTGGATTTGTAGAATTGTATATTATGTTATGTTTTGTTCCCTAAAAACATTTATATGTTTTTTTTTATATTTAAGTAGATGTTTTTTTCTCTCTAAGTGGATGGTGGGAACTATATCAATGGTTTGCTGCTTTAGTGCTCTCTTTTAGGATTGTACATTGAAAATATAATAATAATGTTTATTTAATCATAATTTGTCATTTTTTGGACTTGAATATTTCAAGTGTATTGAATACCATTAGGTTTAAATCTCTGTATAAAAAGGATTTAAGGTAGTTGATGTTTGGAAAACTGGACACCTTTTGGGTTGTGCAACTTAAACATCATTTGATTATGGGGTTAAAATTGTTGCATTATTCCAAATAAATAGATTGATAGATAGAAATAGATAGATTTCACAAACAAATGTAAAGAGATTCACAAAAATGTGTCAAATTCACAAATAAATAGATTAAGATCCACAAATAAATAAAGAGTTTCACAAAAATTATAAAATTCACAAATAAATAAAATGAGATTTGCAAATAAATTTTTTTTTTTCAAATGTGTTTTGTTACAAACACAACTCTGCCTGGCATTTATTTGTGAATCGCTTCTTGTGCATTTGTAAATCGCTGCACACATTTGTAAGTCCACGCATCTGTGGATTTTTAAACACTTCTAGCATCCATGTGCAGACAAATCCACAAATAAGTGGACTCCACCCACCGTTTACTCAAGCCAATCAGATAACGGCCACATTGAGCTGACCAATCGTAGCATGTTCTCACTACAACCAATCATGGTAGGGCTTTACACATCAGCTCAATGTGGCCATTAATGCACAGCAAGCGGTTCACAAATAAATGCCAGGCAGAGTTGTGTTTGTGACGTAAAACACATTTGTAAATTTTTTTTTTTTTTTTTTTTTTTTTGCAAATCTCATTTTATTTATTTGAATTTTATAATTTTTTGTGAAATTCTTTACATTTATTTGTGGATCTTAATCTATTTATTTGGAATAATGCAACAATTCTAACCCCATATTTGATTGCTCTCCAAAAAAAAAAAAAAATCTTTGAACTTGCACTAACTTCTCCTTTCTCTTCAGAGACAAGACTCTTCTCTCAATGCCGTGTACAGTCTTCACGCTTTATGTGAGAGCAGCAGTCGTTCATACGTGGCAGCCATGTTTTTCTGCTTGCTGGTGTTAAAGAAACAACAACTTCTGGACCTGCACCAGAGCGCCCCTTACAGTGACATCATCGCCACACCTGGGCCTCTCTTTCACTCCTCCTAGAACAGATAGCCATGAAGCAACGGAGGGGAAAACATGAGGCTTTGACTCGTTAAAGGGCTTTGTTTTTGTGTCATTCATGTTCTTGGATGGAAACAAATGTGATGAATTTCTGTTTTTTTTTAAATGTAAACAGTGTTATGAATCCCTGTGCTAAAAACAATGAAATGCATCTGCATAGTGTTATACTGTTTGTAATATATAATATATTGTTCTCAGATCTATATGAGCTGGCTAAAGCAGCACAGTGAATTGTCTGCATCAAATGATCATTCATTTGATTGTTTCAGTTTAACCGATTTAATGATCTGAGTAAATTGACCAATATTTGTTCATTATTGAAAAGTGAGTTGCAATGGCTTGAAAGTCGAGCATGAATAGTTATTAGTCTTTTCTTCCTACAGTTTAATGTAGCAATAGTTATGTTTTAAAAACAGTTCTGCTCTGTGTTGGTTATTTTTTTACCTGTATTTTCTTTTCACCGAATCCTTATAAACCATTAAATGTATAAATCAAATAAATATTGCAAAACTAAAAGGAAAAACAAAATCCTTTACGCTTTCTCATGTTGTTACAAACTATGACATACTTTCACAAACACTAAAGGAGAAGTTTAGCAGATTGCTCTTTTAAAATGGCAGTGAATGGGGACTGATGCTTGTGCTGAGAAAAAATAGCATCATATAAAAGCAGATACGACTCTAATCCTATCTGTCTCCGCAGCTCCCTTAGCATTACTGGATAGTAGTGTTCACTGCATGCGCACTTAACCCTATAAAGCCTACTGTATCATATTTTATAAATTAATTTAAGGCCTCGAAATTATCAACATGATCAAAACTTTGCTGAAAATCTGTTGTACACAATCTACTACATGCCTTCAAGTAAAAGGCCTTTTACAATTATACTAACAATGTCCCACTTTAGGTCGTGGTTCTGTGGAATCTTACCGATTTTTATAACGCAAATGAAGGAATATCTTTTATATTGTTAGTAATATTCAAAGATGAACATTTTTTGGGGTTACTTGATTATCCATACGTTATTTTTTTTATAGAGAAATGATGATAAAAAAATACGACACATTAGTCTTTTGAGGAACGTTTATTTGTTCATCTCTCAATAATCGTATCGTATTGCATTATATGTTTTGCCCCCTACAATAAAAAAACAAACAAATATAATCTTAACACATTTTAATGGAAGATATAGGCCTACTGTAGTGACAACTATTTATATGCACTTATAATAATTTTATATGCATTTATAACTGATTTTTTATATAGTAGGCTACTCTGCTATACTGTTATAAAGATCTCATTGATTTACATTACAAGCTATAAGAATTTCATATTACTTTTTGGCCTTATAAATATCAGCACCAGTACAATTATTTTGCTCAGTTTGGGCCTCTGAATTTTTTTTTTTTTTTTTCAATTCTATATACGAGCCATGAATGCCTGGTGTTTCAAAGAGGATACTCAAAAAACACATAGTCATGTGTATCTTCTGTTTTGATGTGTTGTTGGTCTCCCACTGACGAACGGCAATAAGCTACATTTAATCATGAAGAGTTTAATTACATTGTAAGCTGCTGTCTTAAAGCAATCACCACTGGGTTAACTAATGTTTTAAAGGTTCGAAACGATTAAAGAGAGATATGTGCGCACAATAACTGTACAAAAAGCTTGAAGTCCAGATTTTTTTTACTTTCGTTTCCTGCCCCTTTAAGAAACACCGTTGCGGCGTCACGCAAATGCGTCGTTTCTTGCGCAGGTCTCGTGCGCGCGCTCTCATCAGCAGCATCCATCAGTCCATCATCAACCGACCCGGGCGAAATGACAGCCAACAACATCCATGAACAAACTTCACTGGGAATGGGAGACGGAACAGCAGAGGATGTAAGTCACGTTCAACCCGGTCTTACTCTTCTGTGTCACTAATTCTCTCGACTTTCACAAACTCGTCTGTAATGTTATGATGGAGGCTTAATGTTCATCATCATAATGATTTGTGTATCATATGTAAGTGCGTTTCTCAGCATAAAACAGTTTAGACTAAGCTTATTCTCCAGCCTAATATAGTTTTGTGCCCTGCGAAACCAACGACGCACTGTTGCAGCGACGCGTTTCAGTCTCAGACAGGCGGACAGTATTCTGCTGATATCACATACTGTTACGTAAGACCGCTTGTGCCCTTTACTTAGGGACGATTTACCTGCAACATACGGAGGCTGGTGACGTCATCACGCCCCGCCCCCACCGCGGTCCTGAAACCATGGAAGTTGTGCATCAGTGAAAATTTCTATTTTAATTTTTTGTATTAAAAAAAATGTTTAAATCTTGGCTTTTGTTACTATTGCAGTACAATGCAGGGATATGTCTCAGATATTTAAAATGTGGTAGAAAAGAAATACCCCTGTAGTGCCTTTTTTGAACTTTTATTTATATTAATATTATGTTTATTGTAGTCCTGTCTGGCCATAGGCTTAGAGTCAGACTCTGCAGACACCAGAGTGACCTGTGGCGGTCAGATATTGTTCAGAGGCAAGTGTTGTTGAATGTGTAGTAATGTCAAATGAAAGTTAAATCAGCCCTAAAAACATTTGATGGAGCTCCAAAACTTGACTGACAGCATTAAAATATTACTGTGATCAAACAGAAAGACGAGACAGTTGTTTAAGCAACTGTGTCATTGATCTTGGCCATTATTTACAGGGACTTTTGTATGTAATGTTGATTTGGCAACAGACATAGTTGACATAGCAGACAAAATGTATTTCAGTTGATTGATTCAGTTGAAGCATATGACATTTCATTTTACATTTATTTATTTAGCAGACACTTTTATCTAAAGCAACTTGCATATTCATCTTAAGGAGGCAGTAACACAAGAAGTGCTAGCAATACAAAGTTTCAGATATTCAGAATAGTACAAGCTGGAACATGGAGGGATTGAGAAATAATGAAAGAATAGAAGGTTTTTTTGAGTCTTCGGTCATTTTTAAAATATTTTTAGGGATTGGGCTCTCCAATATAATGGAGATCTTTCAATTTCACATAAAAAAAAATATATATATATATATATATACAGTACCAGTCAAAAGTTTGGAAACATTTCTATTTTTTATGTTTTTGAAAGAAGTCTCTTATGCTCATCAAGCCTGCAGTTAAAAAAAAAAAAAAAAAAAAAAAAAAAAACAGTAATATTATGAAATATTATTACAATTTAAAATAATGGTTCTCTTTTTTAATATATTTTAAAATGTAATTTATTTTTGTGATGCAAAGCTGAATTTTCATCAGCAAGTACTCCAGTCTTTGGTGTCTTATGATCCTTCAGAAATCATTCTAATATGCTGATTTATGATCAATGTTGGAAACAGTTGTGCTGCTTAATATTTTTTTTATAACCTGAGATACTTTTTTCAGGATTATTTGATGAATAAAAAGTTAAAAAGAACTGTATTTATTTAGAATAGAAATCTTTTGTAACAATATACACTACCGTTCAAAAGTTTGGGAACAATAACTATTTTTTTTTTAAAGAAATTAGTACTTTAATTCAACAAGGATGCGTTAAATTGATAAAAGGTGATGGTAACGATTTATATTGTTAGAAATGTTTTTATTTTGAATAAATGCTGTTTTTATGAATAAATGCTGTTAACGTTTTACTCATCAATGAATCCTGAAAAAAGTATTCCAAAAAAATATATTAAACAGCACAACTGTTTCCATCATTGATAATAACTGAGTATCAAATCATCATATTAGAATGATTTCTGAAGGATCATAAGACACCAAAGACTGGAGTGCTTGCTGATGAAAATTCAGCTTTGCATCACAAAAATAAATTACATTTTAAAATATATTAAAAAAGAGAACCATTATTTTAAATTGTAATAATATTTCATAATATTACTGTTTTTTTTTTTTTTTTTTTTAACTGCAGGCTTGATGAGCATAAGAGACTTCTTTCAAAAACATTAAAAATAGTAATGTTTCCAAACTTTTGACTGGTACTGTATATATATATATAAAATGCTGAAAATGAATTAAAATGAGCAAATATTGCCCCTTAAAATGTTAATTTCTCACACTAATAGTAAACTAGTGAAAATGCTAATTTGTATTTTTCTAATGTGTATTTCCAATACACATATTGTCAGCAAAACATTTGGGCATGAAATGAAGTTTTATGTAACAAAGTTCGGGAGGAGCATGTTCAGGTAATCATCCAATCAGCACAAGAAGAAGCCAGTATAAATAAAGCCTTCCCTTACCTCCTGTCTCATGACAAATTTCTCAGCATCCCGCCACCACCCCATCACCTCACATTCAGATGGGTCTGCTCATAGATACCCATGATCTATACATTCATAGGGGGGAGTACTCTGGGGTCGGGCCGAATTCCGAGCTCGGAGCCCTCCCCCCGGACAGCAAGCCAAATACGCATTATAATATTACATCAGATTTCATTAACATGTGAACTCGTGAATTTAGATTTAAGACGTTCCAAAAAACATCCGCCTATGTGTACAATCAACGCCAAGTCGCTTTTATTTCTATAGGGCTTTATACAATACAGATTGTTTCAAAGCAGCTTTACAGTATTAACAATAAAATAATATGGAAAACAATCAAATATAAGAGAATTCAAATTTTGCTGTAAAGCAGCTCTACCAAAGACAATAGTGTCATTATTCAGCTCAATTCAGTCCAGTGTTGATTCAGTTCAGTTCAATAACAGTGTCGATGCTGGTGGTTTTAGCATCACGTTTTGTGTCTCAAGTGTCACAAATAATGTCTCATTCAATAAACCCCCATATTTACTTTGTTTAGTCATCTATTAATAGTGCAGAAATATTTTATATTAATAATACATTATATCATTTCTTGTAATGTTTTCAAAATTCTGTTAAGTTCTGTTTATTTCCAGGTTTAAATAAAGGAAGTCCCTGATTTACAGTGTAGTCTCAGACTCCAGTATACAGTAGATTTAGATTTAGAATGATGAATGCAACACAAACAGAGTAACATAAGAAATGATGCAAAACAAACTAGAAATGAAAGTGAGCAAACAGGAAGTAGTTTGAGGGGGGTTGTTTAGGATGGTAAAGATGGATTTGACGGTTCAGGCTGGTTTTGGAACATATGGATTCATAGTCTCCAGATATTGTGTCTGTGTCAATGTTAATCATAGTGCAGACCTGATGTTGTACACTGTCCTGAACTGAACCGAACCTTGTTGTCTGACAGATGCTCAGGGGCTAAATATACTGCCATATTATACACATTCTGCTTATTTATTGTGGAGGATTTTATTTTTAAAAGCAGTGTACACCCCCCCTTCTTTGCTGATGACAGTGCAAACTTCTCAGCGAATCAGTTTGTTTGTCATTGCACATTGTGGACAGAAAAAATATATAAAAAATTCTGAGATGCAGAATCTGTCCAATCCAAACATATTGCAAAACTGCTTACAAAGGGTCCACTACTATTATCACATTTATGGATGACAGGAGATTCTTGGACAGTTGAGTATTCTGAGAACATTCAGCAAATATGCATACAAATAATCTAGAAGCACATGAATCTTATAGTTCACACTAGCTTTTCAATCATGACATCCAGTGTTATGTCCACACCCACACACACACTTGTCACTCATGTCACCATATCATGCCATGTCACCACAATCAACGTTTCTGTCAGTGTGTGAATAGCTCAGTGCAAAGTGTGAAAGAATCTGTCCGCTGTATATATGTGTGAGTGCCTTTGTCTAGTTCATTTTGTGTATTGTTCTGAATGTTTGGTTTACATAAGCATTGATTGTCTTGTGAGTCATGTGGCATCCAGAATGAAATGCTCTCTGTTGGATTGTGTTCAGCATCTTGAGAATCTAATATTGTCTGGCATGTGTCTTCGTGGATTTGGTTTTGTAGTGTGATGCAAGGTTACAGTCTCCTAAAAAACACTTGTGTTTGTGGCTATCAAATGGCCACGGCAACTTATAGTTCAGCCAAAAATGTCAAAATGATGTCATAATTTACTCACCTTTTGTGTTATTCTAAACTCTCATGACTAGCTTTCTAGCGTGGAGCACAAAAGGGTGCGGCTTCAGAATGGCATGACGTGTTTTTGGTTGTTTGTGTTTGGAAAATAACAGCATGAACATTTTGCTTTTGGGTCAATGAAAAATACATAATGTAATTCATACATACAGCGACCTAAATACGGCTATTTAAAAAAATAAAAGTTTTATTCATGAATATGTATCTATTAATTTAAAATTAATTATAGTATTGTTATGGGGGAATAAAGTCAAAATTGTCTGGGTGATACAACTGTCCTAATATCTAACTGCGCTCGTTAAAATCACAAATGATTTACTTTTAGCTTCTGACCAAGGCTGTATCTCAATACTAGTTTTACTTGATCTTAGTGCTGCGTTCGATACTATAGATCACACAATACTCTTAGATCGACTACAAAATTATACTGGTGTTCAAGGACAAGCATTAAGCTGGTTTAGATCATACTTATCTGACCGCTACCATTTTGTCTATTTAAATGGAGAAAAATCGATCATAACTCCAGTAAACTATGGAGTGCCGCAGGGATCTGTGTTAGGCCCTCTATTATTCTCAATATATATGATGCCACTTGGAAATATTATAAGGAAACATGGAATTAGTTTCCATTGTTATGCTGATGACACTCAAATATATATTTCATCACGGCCAGATGAAAACGCTAAATTATCCAAATTGACAGAGTGTGTTAAAGATATAAAAGATTGGATGACGCGTAATTTTCTTTTATTAAATCCAGACAAAACAGAGGTACTACTTATCGGTTCAAAAAACCGCCCACAAAACCTCTCGCAATACAACTTTAATATAGTAGGATGTCCTGTTACTTTATCCTCTACAGTAAAAGACCTGGGTGTTATACTCGATTGCAACCTGTCTTTCAAAAATCATATTTCATATGTTACAAAAACCGCCTTTTTCCACCTTAGAAACATTGCTAAGCTACGTAATATGCTATCAGTTTCTGATGCAGAAAAGTTAGTTCATGCATTCATGACCTCGAGACTAGATTACTGTAATGCTTTATTAGCCGGTTGTCCTGCATCCTCAATTAACAAGCTACAGTTAGTCCAAAATGCCGCCGCTAGAGTTCTTACTAGATCAAGAAAATATGATCATATAACACCGATTTTATCATCACTGCATTGGTTACCTATAAAGTTCCGTATTAATTACAAGGTATTGCTACTGACTTATAAAGCCCTAAACGGCTTAGCTCCAGTATATTTAACGGATCTTCTATCGCCCTATAATCCATCGCGCTCTTTAAGATCACTAAATTCAAGGCTTTTGGTCATACCTAGGATATCCAGAACCACCAAAGGAGGGAGAGCATTTTCACATTTAGCTCCAAAACTCTGGAATAGCCTTCCTGATACTGTTCGTTGCTCAGACTCGCTCTCCCAGTTTAAAACTAGATTAAAGTCGCATCTCTTCAGCCAGGCATTCATATAATATTTTTAATCTTACAGTTCAAATTACAATCCGGCCTCTAGTTAATAAACGCCAGAGGAGAACTGGCCCCCGACTGAGCCTGGGTTCTCCCAAGGTTTTTTTTTTCTCCATTGGGTCACCTGATGGAGTTTTAGGACACTATTAGGTCACTTGATGGAGTTTTTCGGTTCCTTGCCACTGTTGCCTTTGGCTTGCTCAGTTGGGGATATTCTGGGGATATCTAATTTGATTTTATCAATAAATTCCACTAGAAACAAACCTTGTTGTATTATTTTAATTTAATACTGTGAAGCTGCTTTGATACAATCTGTATTGTGAAAAGCGCTATACAAATATACTTGACTTAATATCACAATGAAGAAAAAAGCCTCATTAAAACAACAAAATTCTTGATACAAAAACGTAACTCATAGGCCTATAGTTTAGCATATCTTTAATTGTTTTGAAGAAAAATATACATATGCTATTTTTGTTCAAAAGTGACAGTAAAGACATTTATATTATTACAAAAGAGTTCTATTTATTAAATGCTTTAATAAATGCTGTTCATTGAACTTTCTATTCATCAAAGATTCCTGAAAAAAGTATCACCATTTCCACAAACATATGAAACAGCACAACTGTTTCCAACATGGATAATAATAAGAAATGTTTCTTGAGCAGCAAATCAGCATATTAGAATGATTTCTGAAGGATCATGTGACACTGAAGACTGGAGTAATGATGCTGAAAATTCAGCAATACCATCACCGGAATAAATTACATTTAAAATGTATTAAAATTGAAATGTTAAATTGTAATAAAATGTCTAAATATTATAGTTTTTAACTGTATTTTTGATCAAATAAATCAGCCATGGTGAGCAAAAGAGATCTTTCTAACCCCAAACTTTTGACCGATAGTGTATACATTTAAACACAACATGAAACAGAAGTTGCGATAGTTTATTCTTCCCTATTGTGACGTATATCGGAGTGAAACGGCCTCTCGAACAAGAACAAATGTCGGGCGGTACTTGATTTTGTCCATCGCCAATTGATTGGATGGTTGTGGTTTGCTATTGGTGGATCTCATGTGAGTGACAGGTTGTCCCGCCCCCAAGCCAGCAAACCCATCATCAGAGAAGAGATGTTGAAGAGAAGTTATTTTGAGTAAAGATTAAGAGGGCACATGAATTTGACGATGTGCACGGATAAATCATTTATTATAAACTCCAATATTCCATTAACCCTTTGACACGTACGATCACACCAATGTGATTAGAGCGTTCAGTGCGTCACATGTTCAACTACTAAATTCAAATGTGGTTTCTCGCTTTGACTGGCACTGAGTCTGAGATAGACTCGCACAACGCCTGTCATATATCACAACTAGTCAGTGATTTCAACCACATAATGTTTATTATAGGTTTCAGACATTTAAATACACATAAGTACTAGCAAAAAACAAAACACTTATAGTCTGTTAAATGCACACTTATGTCTATGGAAGCGGCAATAATAATCCTTTCAACTAAAATTTGACGAGTTTTTTTTATTCATATCAGATACACATATAGCCAAGGGCGTAGATTTGGTTTGAACATTGGGGGGGTTGAAGTTTGGGTATGCCTCCTTTTCATGTGATCATGGTATAAATATTGGGGGGGTTGTAATGCATAGATTTAAATATTGGGGGGGTTATGTCCCCCCCAACCCCCCCACAAATTACGCCCCTGCATATAGCTAACTATAAAGTTTACTCTGTTCTTCTCCCAGTTCATCAGCCACTTTCATGTATTTCAGGAGAAGTGGATGAATTTACGTGATGTAAATCCGACAGCTGCGATTCTCTGAATTGCGGCGCAAACTAACATGGCGGCGCTCATCGCCAAGTATAGATCAACTAACATGATCATTATAAAGGTACTTAAATGACAGAACACATTCATATATTTTAAAACCAGAATATAAGATAGTTCATGATATAGTTAACAAGTTTGTGAATATTTTTAAAAGAAAAAGAAAATAAAGGAGATATATCTGTCCTATTGAGGCTGCGGTGTGTCATGTGACAAGCACGGTGCGTCGTCATGGAAATAACAAGGTGATACGTTCTAAAATACCGGTTGCCTTAAAAAAACTCACGCTGGAGCTCAGCTAGAATATTTTTAAACTTACATGTGAACAGTTTAAAAAACCAATTACCAGTTTTGATTTCATGGTGACTTAAAAAAGAAATCTCATTCACTGCTTTTTCAGAATTGAAAAACTGTTTTCCGTTTATCAGAATCATGTAGTGCAGCCCACATGCAGAAACACACATTTAAAAATATATATAATTCAGGAAATGATATCATAGAGAGGAGTCCCTCATGTATGTCAAGGTCAGGAACTCTTTTAAAAAAAAAGATCCCTGTCCAAGAGACCAATATCCTGTCTCATCTGTTTGGTACTGACTGTATTTCATATTCTGTGGTGTGTGTGTGTTTTAGAGAGATCTGTCCTGAAGAATCGTTGTAATTGTGCCGTTACAAGGTGCCAGTCCTTACACATGTCCGTCCCCGTGAACCGAAGACCATCTGCTGGTTCCCGCAGGTAATGCTATCCGCCTTCTTCATCATGCATAATCAAACATATCGATAGTTTTCTGATTATTATGATGTGATAAATTCATTAAGCACCAATAGTGTGAATTCCTTCAAAAACACATCCAGTTTCACTGTGACAGCATGTTTGAAATGGACGTCAGAGCTCAGCTGTCACTGTCTCTCTGTGTGTGTGTGTGTGTGTGTGTGTGTGTGTGTGTGTGTGTGTGTGTGTGTGTGTGTGTGTGTGTGTGTGTGTGTGTGTGTGTGTGTGTGTGTGTGTGTGTGTGTGTGTGTGTGTGTGTGTGTGTGTGTGTGTGTGTGTGTGTGTGTGTGTGTGTGTGTCATAGAAGGCCTGCTGCCCCAAGCAGCACTCGACACTCGCTTGGGGACTCGACTGTCCGCAGCAGTTACTCAGCAGCATCCTGCAAGTGCACAGAGAGCAATACTGTACCACGCTCCAACCCACCCACACCACGGTGAGCGGCGCACACACTCGAAGGCAGATTAGATTTGTCTTCCATTAGGGTCGTGTTCCAGATTTTGTATGGTGGCAAAAAGTACAGTACAAAAATAGAATTAATGAAACAGACATGACTCTATATCCATTTACACTCACCTAAAGGATTATTAGGAACACCATACTAATACTGTGTTTGACCCCCTTTCACCTTCAGAACTGCCTTAATTCTACGTGGCATTGATTCAACAAGGTGCTGAAAGCATTCTTTAGAAATGTTGGCCCATATTGATAGGATAGCATCTTGCAGTTGATGGAGATTTGTGGGATGCACATCCAGGGCACAAAGCTCCCGTTCCACCACATCCCAAAGATGCTCTATTGGGTTGAGATCTGGTGACTGTGGGGGCCATTTTAGTACAGTGAACTCATTGTCATGTTCAAGAAACCAATTTGAAATGATTCGAGCTTTGTGACATGGTGCATTATCCTGCTGGAAGTAGCCATCAGAGGATGGGTACATGGTGGTCATAAAGGGATGGACATGGTCAGAAACAATGCTCAGGTAGGCCGTGGCATTTAAACGATGCCCAATTGGCACTAAGGGGCCTAAAGTGTGCCAAGAAAACATCCCCCACACCATTACACCACCACCACCAGCCTGCACAGTGGTAACAAGGCATGATGGATCCATGTTCTCATTCTGCTTACGCCAAATTCTGACTCTACCATCTGAATGTCTCAACAGAAATCGAGACTCATCAGACCAGGCAACATTTTTCCAGTCTTCAACTGTCCAATTTTGGTGAGCTCGTGCAAATTGTAGCCTCTTTTTCCTATTTGTAGTGGAGATGAGTGGTACCCAGTGGGGTCTTCTGCTGTTGTAGCCCATCCGCCTCAAGGTTGTGCGTGTTGTGGCTTCACAAAAAAAGCGTTGCTGCATACCTCGGTTGTAATGAGTGGTTATTTCAGTCAAAGTTGCTCTTCTATCAGCTTGAATCAGTCGGCCCATTCTCCTCTGACCTCTAGCATCAACAAGGCATTTTCGCCCACAGGACTGCCGCATACTGGATGTTTTTCCCTTTTCACACCATTCTTTGTAAACCCTAGAAATGGTTGTGCGTGAAAATCCCAGTAACTGAGCAGATTGTGAAATACTCAGACCGGCCCATCTGGCACCAACAACCATGCCACGCTCAAAATTGCTTAAATCACCTTTCTTTCCCATTCTGACATTCAGTTTGGAGTTCAGGAGATTGTCTTGACCAGGACCACACCCCTAAATGCATTGAAGCAACTGCCATGTAATTGGTTGATTAGATAATTGCATTAATGAGAAACTGAACAGGTGTTCCTAATAATCCTTTAGGTGAGTGTATAAGTCTGTTTACTTGTGTCTAAATCAGAATTTCAGAAGTTCAGAAATACTGATGTGATTGTGCGTGTTGGAATAGTTCACACAAAAATTTAAATTCTTAATTTACTTTCCCTCATGACTTCTACATTTCCTCTTTAGAACACAAAAGGAGATATTTTGTAGAATGTAAAAGCTGCTCTTTTCTATGTGAAAGTGAATGGGGACTGGGGATTTTATGCTATAAATAGCACCATAAAACTGACATGCATGGTACCCATACTCAGAATTTGTCCTCTGAATTTAACCCATCCAATTTAGTGCAGTAAGTGCACACATTAGGAGTAGTCAGCAGTGAACACACACACTGCAAACCGTGGACACACACACGAGAGCTGGCAGCAGTGGGCAGCCATTTTTGCTGCGGCGCCCAGAGAGCGATTGGGGGTTCGGTGACTTGCTCAAGGGCATCTCAGTCATTTCCTGCCCGTATTGAGGATCAAACCTGCAACCTTCGGGTTACCAGTCTGACTCTCTAACCATTAGGACACAACTGCCCATGAAAGGTAATTCATACTTCTCGCACGCTACACTGCCCGGCCAAAAGAAAAGTTGCTGTTTGTTTGTCAGTTCTTCTAATCCTAATTGATGGAGTGTGTAGATTTTGAATTTTTAAACAACCATGTAGGAAGGCACACCATGGTCATATTCCAGGATGACAATGTGCAGATTCATCAGGCTCAGATTGTGAAAGAATGGTTGTGAGGATCATGAAGAATCATTTTCACACATGAATCGGCTCCTCTGAGTCCAGAGCTTAAATTCATTGAAAGTCTTTGGGATGTGCTGGAGGAGACTTTACAGAGAGCTGGACTCTTGCATTGACAATACAAGATCTGGACCATAAATTGATGCGCCTCTTGTTGGAAATAACATCACAACATGTATTTCCATCAAGAGGTGCATCATTTTTTTTGTCAAGCATTTTATTTATCCAATCATCCAATCAAATCAAAAATGTTTTTTTGCTGGGCAGTGTATATTCCAAGTCTTCTGAAGTCATGACATAGCTGTTATTCTCTGAAAATCTCTTCCTCTGTAGATCTAATTTGCAATTGACTTGCAATGTAATTTTATCTTTAATTAAATTTCCTTGTGAATGGGACTGGTTTTGCATGCACATTATGTCTTCCCCATTGCCATTACAAATTGCACGCTGTACAGATGGACTGGCTGGCAATAAAACTGACCACATATTTAGGGTCACTATATTGTCTTCGACAATAAAACTGTAGACCGGAGAGCTTCTCAAATGTACAACATGAATGTGGAAGTTGCCAGTCACTCACAGATGTAGAGCTATTTCAGCTCGAGTGAATCCCTGATCAAAGTAAAAAACTATTTGTTCACAGATGATGCTTAAGGATTGCGCCAAGCTTTTGCTGCCTCTAGTGCAATAAAAAACAACATGCTATTATGTTGAGTACATGGTAAAAAGGTGTGATCAAAAGAAAACAACTTTTGTTATGTCGATACTTTGAGAAAATAGCTATTTTATTTCGAGATCACAAGAAAGAAAAAAGTACAATGCATGACCTCTTAGAGCTTCCTTAATTTTCTCTTCAGTAGAAATAGAGAAATATAGAATCTGTTGCTTTAATGGGCAAGTGAGACGGGTAAAAAAATAATTGTTGCCTAAATGTACACTGTCACACCATTTACAGAGCCTAATAATTACACTTGGACCTGTTATTTAGTTTTATTTGTACCGTTAACATGTTAAATATTTTACAATAATGAGATTAATCACAATGAAATATTATTTATTCCTTGTTTTCTAAACCAGACGGCAGGCGAAGTATGCGACCTGTAGTGAGAATCACGGGATCCGTCCACCAGCTCCTGAGCAGTATCTCACCCCACTGCAGCAGAAGGAAGTGTGTATTCGTCACTTACGAGCTCGGCTGAAGGAAAATGTGGAGAGGCTTCAGGACCGGTTAGTAGGGCTTCTATCTGTCAACGTGTCAGTGGAGTTTTACAGCTTCCTGCCATTCTAGCAGTACAAGATCATGTCCTGTTAATCATTCATGCGCAAACACACACACACTCACACACAAACAGAAACGTTTTCGCTATCTTTGTGGGGACTTTCCATAGGCATAATGTTTTTTTTATACTTTACAAACCGTATATTCTATCCCCATAAACTAACCCTAACCCTAAACCTACCCATCACAGAAAACGTTCTTCATTTGTACATTTTCAAAATAACCTTCATTTAGTATGTTTACTAATCCATTTCCTTGGTCCTCACAATGTAGGTTAAACAAGTACACACACACACACACACACACACACAAACTCAAATGAGCGGCCGGATCACATTAAGGGTTTTCTGTTAGAACGGTGTCGTGTTAGCGGACCCTAAGTTAATAACTAATGATCTTTGCGACTGAAGTGAATGAACTATAGCTATATATAAACTATAGAATATAACTTTAGCTGGACAGTAACTTTATTCTAGAGCTGCTGTAAAGCCAAAACAATCTCAGTTACTTTAAGTTACTATTATCACTGTAAAACTGCTTTGAAACAATCTATATTGTTAAAAGCGCTATATAAATGAAGGTGACTTGACTTGATTTGACACACACACACACACGTATATATGTATATATTATATATCTAGCGGAATCTACCCAGTGTCCGAATATGCCTACTATATGGTATTTAGAAAACAGTTGACGAAAAGTACCTGAATAACCAAATACTTCTTGTGAGATTCTGAAGTTTAAATCTGATGAAGACTTTATTATCCCACAAGGCCACAGAAGAGCAGTTGTGAATGACAGTGAAACAGCGCAACTGACGCCACATGACAGTGGTCACATGACAGCTGTAGTACATCCTGATTGTATTCATACTACCCAAACTCATACTATATAGAGCATACTTTTTTAATGGTCACGAAGTAAGTTTCAAACCAAATGTAGTACCTACTAAACCACCTGCAATTTCGAATGCAGCATTAGATTTATTACTATGCCCTTGTTCTTTTTGTACCACGGCAGAGACTCTGAGGTCGAGGAGTTACGGATTCAGCTGACTAGGATGCAGGAGGACTGGATAGAGGAGGAATGTCATCGCGTAGAGGCTCAGCTGGCCCTAAAAAAGGCCCGGAAGGAGATCCGGCAGCTTCAGGAGGCTGTTGACACAGTTAGGTCCAACCTGGGAACAGAGGCAGATCAACAGGACTGCAAGTCTGAAGGTCTAGGTGTCGGTAGGATAAGCCAACGGTTTGGGGCATCAAGGTCTTGTGGCTGCTCCCCGGCCCACACCATGAGTCGCAGCGCCACCTTCACCAGGCTGAGCAGTGATACGTCACCTGGCGCTACAGACCGCAATGGAAATGTATGTTCTGATCGCTACATTCCCGCCAACAGAGGGGCAATGACGTTACCGAGAGGTGACGGGCGTACTCATCTACTTCTGGAAGCAGCTTTACTGTCTGAACAAGTCCCTCACGCAACGCTATGCTCCACTTTGTCGCGATCATCAACCTGCGAGAGATTGTGTAGCGGAGAGACGGTGTTGCCTGTTAGCCGGTCCTGTCATGCTGTTAATAACAACTGTAGCTGTGGTCCACATGCCTACCTCCCACACCACCATCTGTTTCTGCACCTACCACAGGAGGAAGCACCACCTCCTCCTCCTCCAACAGCACCCCCTAGTGCATCCGAAGTGAGTGACAGGCCAGGGTACCGGTCGCAGGCCTGTAGCCCCACCATAACCTGGATCTCCGAAGAGGGCAGAGGAGAGGAATTGAGCGTCATCACTTCAGCAACGTGCGCACCAGACGTCACTTTAGCTGAGCCGCTGGTGTTTTCGCCATCCTCGGCCACTACTTCACCTGCTCAGATGTCTTACATCACAGAAACTTTACCGCTAGACAGCACAGTTGAATTTACATCATCAACAGCGACACCAACAGTGCTGACCAAGCCACAGGTTCAGCAACCGTGTCCCAGAGCGTTACCACCTCTCGAGCTGCCGCCACTGGAAACAACGGTGGTAAAAGTCAATGATGAAGATGGAGAGGGGGAGGATGAAGAATCAACCCCCCCTCAGAGGAGCCACTGGAGCCGCTATTTCCTGATCGACCTCCTAGCGGTGGCCGTCCCCGTAGTTCCGACACTGGCGTGGCTTTGCCGAGGGCCACGGAATGAAGGCATGCCGATGTACAACATGAGCTCCCTGTTGCGCGGATGCTGTGCCGTCGCGCTACACTCTCTCAGACGGGTTGGCAGTGGCTGTGGTCGCGGGCCCTCGGGAACAGGAAACGCGACACCTATCTGATAACTTTAACATTACAGTACCATCAAAAACTTTTAACTGGACCTTGTGTGAACTCTTTGTCCTTAACCTCCCAGTTGGAAATATCTTTGAACCAAAGGAGGTGTAAATCTGTTCTTGGTTCAAATGCGTTTTTGAGACAAAGATCGAGGGAATGTGGCCCTAATTTGCACGGACACTCAGAAGTTTCAAGGCTCATTTCCACCATTTGTTTTCCTTTTCCTTCTGGTTCTCTTATCTGCTTTATTTCCTCCCTTTCCTGGCTGAAACTCAACAGGCAGTACACAGTCAAAAGTTGCTGCAAACAGCAATGACCAGAGTCCAAGATACACAATGTACAGAAGTTTAGGCCTTTTAAGCACAGATTTAAAAATGATAATAATTAAATGCCTTAAGAGTTATTTCTATTCTGTTGATCCAATGAAAATTGTACTACTGAAATATTGACCTTGGTCCATCATCACTGTCAGTTTCAGAAAATTTGTAACATCCCCCCTATGGGATTTTAGTGATATGATATTTACTCGCTGACATTAGTGTAAATAATTTGAAATATTCTTATGTAAACTGAATTCATTCTGCTCATGTTTCATGAATGAGGCCCATTTACAGGAAATCTTGTAACTTTAGGTAGGTCGTATAGACATGGGTGCAATTTGTTCTTCGTGAAGAGAAAATGTCAAGCTTATAGCTCAAACAAATTAGCAGGGCTAGGCTTTCAAATTTGAAACCTTTACATACCTGTTGCTAAGCAACCATTGTGCCAATCCATCTTATTTCATAAAATATGAACACAAAAGGCAATATGCATCCAGAAACTGTTTGGATCTCTAAAAAACATGCTTCACTCATTCACATAAAAATGCCTAAACTAATGTGGTGTTTTGTGGATCACTACTCTGAAGTCATTCTTGACTTTTCTACTTAAGTTATGTTTTATCAGTTGCACAACTGTGCTTCTTCATATATGAGCAAAAGGAATTTTGAAACTGCTTGTCGGCGCATTTGCATAATATTTATGGAATTATTTGAATTGTATCACAGCTTATTTGCTAAAAATGCCAAATTGTATTGATAAAGCAATGGAAGGTGATGACCTAAGATGACTTTATTAATCTGTTGTTGGGTGGAAGATTCTCAGTTCTTTTAAACTCAGTCTCAGGTGGAACTCAGGTGAATAATACTAGAGAGGATGCAAAATTTGTCAAAACATTCATTCATTCATTAGAAACACAAAGGTTTATAAATTACAATAGTTGAGAACGTACATTTACTGTCATAAAATGTCTTGTTTTTAGATTTTTTTGATTAACGCATCGCTTCAAAACCAATGAGTCTAACTATTGCATGCATCCAGATTTCAGTAATGCAATTATGTAACTAATTCATGCATTTGTAAAAACAAAGTCTTCAGTTTATTTGAAGTAAAACAAAAGAACAAAACAGAGTAATCATGGCATTCCAGTAGATTATTGTAAGGGCTTTAGAACGCATGTTAGCACAAGAATTCCTCATAGTTAACTATCAATAAACTTACAGATTATATTTCAAGTAGACGATTGAATAAACAACTCATGCTGATTTGAACAGCAACGTTACAAAGTGTGATTGTATACTTAGAGCCCATCAGCCTAATTGTAAATTTGGATTGTTTGGTTCAATTGCACCTTGACAATAAAAGTGTTTCATTAAAATGACATGGCTTCTGTTGTGCTAATTACTGTTTTTTTTTTGTCTTTCCTCAAACAAAGTAGAATGCTGTGACAAAATAATTAACGTTTATTAGTTATGTGGATTGGGATTTAGACAAATGAGATTTTGCTGTGAGTGGGGCTACCCAGCACAAAATACACAATATCAGAGATGGGCACCAAATGACTTACAAAATGTTCTGCCATTTATCGTCATATTTGACATGATTATGATGCACCTGCAAAACACACCATTCCAGTTTCCCAATCAACACATCAGAGACCAGCTTAATGTTTTATAAACAATTTATTTTCAAGTAGTTTGTTTTATACTTAACCAGATTTCCCCACCAGAGTACTTATTACCAGCTCAGCCAAAACCCTGTTGCTGTGATCGCGTTTACAACACAGAAATCAAATATAAAAAGAGAGAAGGGGAAAAAAGAAAAAAAAAGAAACTTGTGTCTTAGTGAACTTCCAATGATTGAGAGTATACCAGTGATTATGTCAAGCAGAAAAAAAAAAGAAAAAAAAAAGGCAACAAAATATACAAATGCAAAACAGAGCTAAGCTAAGTGGTATCGCTATTAACACTACCCCTTTTGAGGATCACATGCATGGAGCAATGTTCCTTAAAAAGGTTGACCTGGAAGAAAACAAAGAGAGAGGTTTATTAAACAACTGAACCGTGTTCCTCAAAGGCCATAAACAAGATTACAAGGATTTAATCGAAGAGCCTGTTAACTAAACTCTACAGGACAGTTAAGACCAAGACTAGAATAATCTCCTTTAAAGATTATCTGTTAGTTATTAAAGTCATCCATACTGGATGAACTGACTACAAGATGTTTTTCATTTATTATGCATTCATTACGTGTTTTAAAAAACTGAGCAACAATAACAAATTAACTCAAAATGTGGAAAACTTTGCACATACCCTGAAAGAATGAATAGGGAATAACCTGAGTCCAATTGTGGGGGCTTTATTCCAAGCCAATCAGCTCCACATCGAATACGAGGGTGGCATTGGGAGGAATGATGCCCGGGTGCCCCTTGCTCCCATAAGCAAAGTCCGGAGTGCAAGTCAGCTTGGCACGCTGCCCGACACTCATCTGTCACAAGGGGGAAAAGGTCATTTGGCCAAATTAGGTCCAGTACGAAACAATGAATGGAGGTTAAAAAAAGTGACATGGGTTTGTTATCAAAACCCTACAAGAGAGCTTGTGTGTATTTGTCTGATGAAGAAAAAGGGACAGAGACCTACTTTAAGAACACACTTAATATAGGTCTGGCAGATTTATATAGCAAATCAAATCCATTTTGATTTCAGGATGATTGAGCATTTACCTGGGCTACTCCCTCATCCCAACCACGGATCACTTCCTGTTTGCCAATTTTGAATTTGAAAGGCTTTCCCCGGTCCCGGGAAGAGTCGAACTTGCGTCCATCTGTCAGGGAGCCTGAGAGAGAGAAGAATAAAAAAAATAGGAATATTTAAAACGTATGAATCACGCAAAGAAAACATACGTTCAACACCCCAAATCATGATTAATTTAGAATGTAAACGTCTAAAATGTAAATCTTTAGCATTCAACAAAACAACCCAATGAGCGCACACTGTTCGTTCGAATCTAAATATTTATGACATTTACGGGCGCGTTCGAATCGAAGCATTTTGAAAAGCATATCGAACCGATTCGAATTGCAGCATTTTTTTTTAGCACCATAGCTGGAGAAAATGAAACACGTTATAAACGCTCGAATGTGATGGTCAGACCGAATCTCCTAAAACGGTTTTCTGACTGGACTGCCCGCTATTTTTAACACAGCCCATCTCATCGTAAATGACGGCAATAAAGCCACCATATATCCGCAAAAACAGGCCACGGTTTCCAAACCCAGCGCTGTTAAAAAGTCGCATTTAAGAGTTTTCAGTATAAGGAACGATCAACGACGTGGTAAATATTAGGGCCCATAAAAATAGCAAAAATGTAAAGCTTTGAGCGGATCGCGGATGCGAAAGTATCTATTGTCAATGCGGCTAAGAGCTAATGCTGGCTAACACCCTTCAGGGATTCATCAACACGATCACTTGTCAACTTACCCACGTAGTGCACGACACAGGTCTGTCCTTTTTTAGGGAAAGTACTTCCTAAAAATCCAAAACAAGAAGAGAAAACGATTAGATTTGCCCGTCAAATCCTGTGGGAAGAGGTTAGTGGTTAGCTAGCAGGCTAACGCCCGTGATGCCAAAAACAGGCAGAATAAATCGATTTAAAATTTGATTCATTTGATATATTTAAGCATTGTGTTTTTCAATGGTCGATGTGATGCCTTTTACCGTCTCCAGGAGTAATGGTTTCAACCTCGACTCCCATCCTGGCAGCTTGTTTTGACTCCTGAAGCTCTGCACACAAAATGCGCTTCAGTAATTCAGTAATTGTGATTGAGGGCAGAAAACCCCCTGTCTGCGCCACACTCGAGCATTAGCGCCCCCAGCGGCCGAACACCGAACAGCGCTCTACAGCTGTACGTCCATCAACCTCACCGCGCTCACCACAGTGTTCCAACCATAATAATAATACCATTAAAATGAAAATGCTAACTTGGTATTAGCCAACACAAATAAGGCATTTAAAACGTAGTGATTATTTAACAAAGGTAGTAACACGTAACTGATATAAACATGTAAGGTCATATTTTTAAATCATTACCCAACCATAAGTATAGGCCTACCCATTTAAGGACCCTATGGGCATCATACGAAACCATCATATCTACCCTTGATTTAGTCTACATCAGGAGCATAACAATATTAACAAAGACTATAGAATAACTTAAAAGGGACTTTGATATTAATTTGGTAGTTGTGTGTTCTCCTCAGAATTAATTTGGAAAAGGTATAGCAACATTAGCTAAGTGTAATGAAATTCAAATAAATGTACAGCTGTATGTGTATTTTAATTTATACATTTAATTTTTCATTACACAACAGTGTACACAAGACGAGTGATGATATTTAATTTCAATTTTTAATAGCTTATCCAACTCCGCCCACAGTATACCAAACCACACCCGTTACAACCATAGACAGTAAAAGAGATGGACACAGCGACCCCATTGGATTCAACGGAGAAAAGTGAAGTCAATTAGAAGCTCTCACTTCCTGATGGCCGAGCGTACTGCGCAGACTCAAACTGAGCTTGACGACGTAGATGTGACGTGAGCAACCCGTCTGTCTTCTAGTAGCTGTGCCAAGCGAAATCTGAATCATTCCCTTCCGAAACTTGCAGAGACGGAGAGTGTGAGTAGGAGGTGTCCATGAGCTAGGAGCAGGAGCAACTTTTGTTAAGTATTCTGATTAATTATTTTGTCATTTTGAATCCACGTCCCCCCGATTGCCCGCGAGCTTCTCCTCCTGTCCATACGGTAATCTCTCTACTGTGCGACAGAGAGTCGCGTGGTTATGACGCAATCGTTAGCCTATTTTTACAAAAACTGCTTCTACGGGGCCATAACGTAAGATACAAGGTAATGGAGCCTTTTATACATTTTCGTGTTTCTTTAGAAATAAATAATGGACAAATGGAGTCTTTAAACGCCTCAGATGCAAAGTTATTCGCTGTCAAAGTGACGCCAAAATGAATGGGAGTCAATGGAATGTTAACAGCAGGTGATGGTCTGCTAATCAATGGCGGCCCCCGGGGAAGCTTCAGTTTTTTCTGAAACATTACCCCCCTGGTTACAACAGGTAACGTCATTTCATCGCTTTTTGTCGCTTCTTTATCGCCACCTGGTGAGAAGAAGATCACAGACGGCAGAATTAATTTAGTTTCCCTCAGCTTTTAAAGTATATTCCGTAACACTTTAGAATACTGTTCCTTCATTAATGAATAACTACACAGGAACAAATGAGTAATGCACTATTAACATTGTAGTAACTACTATTAACTAACAAGAAACTCTGATTAACGAATTAGTAAGTCATAGCGTTCAGTCGAATGTGGTAGTTCACTATTAGCTAATCAGTAACTACTATTTTTCATACCTCATTGAAGACTACTAAGAACTATTATATACAGGTTCATAATTAATATTAATAATGCATAATATATAATAAGGTAATGGTAACTCATTAGTAATTAATCAAGTGTTACTACATCCTTCTAAAGGAACTACTAATAATTTGGATCAGTATTCTAAAGTGAAAAACATGATAAATACCTAATATTGACTGAAGTCATTGTAAGTTTTAAGGCTTTTGTAAGGTTTTTGATAGTAATGACTCAAGTGTTACTAAATCTTTCTAAAGGAACTACTAATTATTTGGATCAGTATTCTAAAGTGAAGATCATGGGAACACACTAGTAATGACTTAAGTGTTACCAAATCCATTGGAAGGAATTACTATTCAAAATCTTACAAAAATCTCAAAAGCTTACAATGACTTCAGTCAATATTAGGTAGTTATCATGTTTTTCACTTTAGAATACTGATCCAAATAATTAGTAGTTCCTTTAGAATGATGTTGTAATACTTGAGTCATTACTAGTGGGTTACCAATACCTTTTATTATAAATTATGCATTATTCATGTTAATTATGAACCTGTAGATAGTAGTTCTCTGGGAGGTATGAAAAAAAATAGTAGTTATTGATTAGCTAATAATGAACTACTACATTCATCTGAGCGCTATTACTTACTAATTTGTTAATCAGAGTTTCTTGTTAGTGAATAGTAGTTACTAGAATGTTAATAATGCGTTACTCGTTTGTTCCTGTGTAATTATTCATTAATGAAGGAACAGTATTCTAAAGTGTTACCGTATGTTCTAATTATGAAACTATGCCATGAGTTTGCGTGTTCCAGACAAGCCTGCATTAGTGGTGAGGCATTTTCAGTTACTCTTTTTGCAGGTTAACGTTGACTGTCATATGAATCAATTTACTCAACCGATTCGTTCAAAACACTGATTCATTCAGGAACGCCACTGTGTTTCTCGGTAAGAAACTTGGTTCTGCTTTGCCTTTGTTTGCAACAGACAAAATAAGTGGCAATATTTTGTCTACAATGTAAATTACTCGTTTACTTATTGGCTATCTGTAGTACTGAATATCAGAACTGCTGTGATTATCGACGCCATCATCATGCCTACAAGCGAATCACAGTGCTGCTATTCAGAACAACAGCACTCTTGTTTGTGTGATATTACTTTAGAACTTTATTTTTTTTTAATAACAACATTTTAAGACAGAACAAATTCATAAAAAAAAAGAAAAGAAAAAAAAGGAGGGAGACAAACAGACTTATATGTTTATTTAGGGAGAATCATACAGGCGTGTTTGCTTTTAAAGTATATTTATGCATTGCATGCAAACGCTCCAATTTTAAACATATTCACCCATGTAACTTTTGACCTATCATTACCTGGAATGTCTTGAAACTTTAGTGCAAGTTTATGTGTGGCTTGAGTTTCACTCAACCTTGATTAATGACGTTTCAATTCACACTTGAATTATGTTGTTGTGATGATGTTGGGTAAGCTCTAGATTTATGAAATTGGTTTGTTGATTTGAAACTCGACATCCTGACATGTAAATCACTCAGCACTTGTGTTGCAGTGTTTTTGAGGAGATGATTCTGAAGAATGTTTTGCTCGAGAGACAGATTTGTTTGCATAAAGATGTGATGCTATTCTGGGCTTTGATTTGAAGATGAAACTGACTGGACCTAGAGATTTGTTGACTTGTGGCACTTTGTGGAAGTGTGGCACTGTTAGACCTAAAAAAGTAAATAAAACGTAAATAAATCTTATCAGATTTAAACAGGTAACGTTCTCAGAACTTTAGCTAACATTCTGGCAAGGTTCACTGAAAGTTATAAACAAACATTCTTCCAGTAACTTAAATAGAATGTTTGTTTAAAGTTACCTGGTCTTTAATAATGTTCTTCAAATGTTCCCACAAAAACATTATTTATACGTCGTTCATGAAGCATGTTTTAGCTGGACATTCGTTTTCGTTTTTAGCTGGACATTCCCAGACACTTTTAAATGTAAAAGCTCGGCAAAGTTTTAAAAATTAAAGTGTATGGTACGCCGATTAAATTTATTGTCTCCTAAAAGAAAGAATCGATTCTGAACTGCCGAAACAAGTCGTCAGCAATTCCAGTCTCACTTCCTGTTACATACCTATGTAACAATGTAACAAATTTGCATAATTCCAATTTCCAGCCTATGGTCTTCATCGGCTGCCCTCAAACAACGTCTACTTTGACCCGCCCTCAAACACTTTAGTTGCAGCTGAAGCCTGGTAGAGTTTTGTTCGTGTTGTCGACATGTTGAGAAGACACTATTTCCAGCACTGCAAATCCACTCTTCTGCACTTCAAAAGGATGAGGACTCCCGCTGGAATTGATACGGAAAAACCAACGCCATTGTTCCTCTTCGTATCACAGTGCATCAAGTGCTGAGGAAGATTCGTAGCGGAAATTCAGATTCGTAACGTGTTTCGTTTCCGACACGTGGAAGTTTTAAACATTCAGAGAATATTCATAAATAATAATAAGAAATAATGTTTTCATAACTTAATGGGAACGTTAGCAAAACGTTCTGGGTACATCTTACCTTGTGTGTCTGAGATCTTGTTGAATCTTCTTCTGATGTGCTTCAGAAAGAAGAACACTAAACCCACCAGCAGAAGGTGATTGGTATGATTGGTATCCATCCGCATGACTACATGCACCTGCTTTATATCCTGTAAAGCTTCAACAAAACACATTGCTCTGTGTAAACATTTCAATATGAACATTTTGGACTTCCATAAATAGGGCTGAACTACTGCAAACAGAAGCATGATTTTGTTTTGCTCAAACATTCTTGCCTGACAGTATTTAAAAACTTGCAGGACATAGAGCGTGAACAATTGTACTTGAACGTAGGCCCAGAGTCCACAATGTTTTTAAAAACTGACAGACTGCCACATTAAATCAGGCTATACGGTAGCTCGGAGAGAGCGTGTGCTGACTCACTGCAGTGTCACAGTGGAGATGCCAGCAGACAGACCTCCTCTGAGCTTGATGCAAAACCTCGAGCATGATACAGACTAGGGCTCCGGGCCCCGGGCCCCTGCAGGAGGGGGTCTGAACAGCAAACTCATCCACTACATCTGGCAGCAATTACCTGACCAAACTAGACAGTGCTTCCCCGTGCAAAACTCACCCTAAATGTGGTTATTAGGGTGTCCTGATTGGTTTTTAGTAGTGGTAGTGGTTTTTGGTGTGGTTTCTAGGGTGTTGCTTTTGCTTACTGGCCCAAGTTCAGACCTTCCAGTCTATATAATATTCTGATCTGTACTTGTGTGTAAATATATGAGATTTTGTCATCCATTTTATCACTCGACAGGCAAGACTATGTCTGTTTGCTTATAAAAGTAATAGCACACCTCTCCTCAACAAGATTTGAGTTATCATTGATTTATCCTTGGCACAAGAAGTGCCGATCTGGACCAATGACAAATGAAAGTGTTCAAGATAAAGAAAAAGTTAAAATCTTAAAAATCTTTAAAAATCTAGTTTAAAATAAGTGTGCCAAGTTCTTAGAAATTTGGATTCATGTTGGTTTTACATTCTTTGATGGACAAAGAAATACAAAAAAAATGTATAAGCTGTAACAGTCAGCAGCTGGAGTGCCCTTGAGAGTCACCAGAGAGCACTCCACATCAGAATATTGTCATTCCCTCACAAACTACATTTCCCTTAACTCACTGCCCGGACTCTTCATCCATTATCACGTTCACCTGTGTCTCATTATCTTGTTTAGCTCACCCCATACAAGCCTGGTTTTCTCATTCATTATCTGCGAAGTCTTGTTTAGTGTTACACTGCAATTCTGAGTATTCTTCCTGGTTTCATGTCTCTTGGTTTTGGGATTTCTTGCCTGTTCCGTGGGTTACTCTTTTGCCCGTGGTCCCTGCCTTGTTGTGTTTGCTTGTATGGACTGCCTGCCTGTGTTTGACCTTGCCTGTACTTTGGATTACGTCTTTGGATTACCCTGTTCAATAAATACTGCATTTGGATCCTCAACCTTCATGTCTCAGAGCAGTTTGTGACATAAGCATTGGAGCAGTTTTGTTATTTTTTAAATAATTATAAGATAGTAAAATAATAAAATATTTTACTTTCAATTATCTCATTTTAATGAGACTTTTTTTGAGGCTCCATTATGGAGGAACGTTGTATCACCTTGACAGTTCAGACTCTCCCCCCAAAAATATTGCATTAAAACATACTCATCATAAAGGTGTATTCAAGAAATTCTTTGTATGAATTGCATTCTAATAGATTTTTTATAAATGTATAGATTCACCCTTATCCTTATAGTTACTACTCCTTAACTGTGAGCAATAGTAACAGATGCTTGCCTTAGCAAACACCACCAATTATATAACCTCTCCATTGGGTTCAGTGATTGATTGAAAGTCATTTAACTGACATTTGACAAACATATGCACATTATGCATAATGTCCTGCATAATATTAAAGGGTTAGTTCACCAAAATTAAATTTCTGTCATTAATTACTCGCCTTCATGTCGTTCCAAACCCGTAGGGACCTTTGTTCATCTTCAGAACACAAATTAAAATATGTTTGAAAAAATCCGATATCATTACCACTTTCAAGGCCCAGAAAGGTTGAAAAGACATCGTTAAAATAGTCCATGTGTCTACATGTGTCAACCTTAAAAAACATAACATTAAGGTTGAACCACTGTAGTCTCATGGATTATTTTAACATTGTCTTTACTACTTTGAAAAGTTGCAATGACGTTGCTGCCTATGGCTGGTTGATGACATCCTGGTTCTGATTTCATCAAAAAATATCTTAATTTGTGTTCAGAAGATGAACGAAGGTCTTACGGGTTTGGATTGACATGAGGGTGACATTAATGGGTGAACTAACCCTTTAAAGTAAGATTTGCTGATAAATCGGCAAGTGCTAAACTCTCCATGGTGGAGGATGCCTGCCTGATTAGCAGAGATGAACAGCATGAAGGTCTTATTGTTACTCGCAATGGTAAGAACTGTGCAGCTAAACTAGCTTCAACCAAAACACACATGACCATGTACACCGGAAAGTTCTCTGGCATGGCAACTAAGACCACCAGAGCTGGTATATGAGGAGCTACGGAGAAACACAGGCAATATAGATAGATCACTATATGTCACCAGAACATCACCAGAATTATTGTGAATGGTCTCCTCACCATCACTATCAGAGGGAACTTACAGGTAGACCTATAAAAAGTGCAGTTTTCTTGCTCAGCTTCACCAGTGTCATCTACCACATTGGCACTGATATGGTTGCGGCCGTACATAAGAATCGATTTATACAATACAGAAGGTAGGTTTTTATTACTTACCACATACAATTTCAATCAAATACTCTTGATATGATTGCATGTTACATGATATTTTGGTTCTAGTTCTGATTTTCCATGTACTTCATAGGTTAATTAGAGATCCAACCTGAAAAGCTAAAGTGGAGCGGAGGAAGCCGTGGACCAGACACTGGAATGACAGATGGCCAGTGAGCTTCTTCAAAGCATTCAGGTGTGTAGTGTGCATGTGAACACTGTGAGGCCCTACAGGAGCCAGAGTGAGATACAACAATACATCGTTACATCAGCAATGAAATTCGACACCGAACTGGTATAGAGTTAAGAGCTAGTTTGGTGGGATTTTATTCGTAAACAATAAATTCCCTACTGTTCAAACACATATTGTTTGGCTCACAAACATGTTTAAAATGTAGTCTGCCATAAAGTTACCATTATTAAATGTTGCTCATCAAACCCTCAAGCTTAAATATATGATCAAGGAATCATGCAAAACAAAACAAAACAAAACAATTAAACAATGAAAAGTTTGAAATTAAGGTGTGGTCACACTACACTTTGACTTACATTATGCATATGAATGTGAGAGACAGGAAACACAAGCTCAAGCTGCTCTTTATACTCTTCACTGCGTTCCAAAGTTCAAGAGTGTTGAATTCTGACCTGCGAATTTGAAAACCAATAGAAGATTGGGTAACACATAATCCAGTTCTCACTATTAACTAGTTGCTTATTAGCATGCATATTACTAGGATATTGGCTGTTTATTAGTACTTCTAAAGCACATATTAATGCCTTAATCTGCATGACCTTATTCTACATTCCTAATCCAATACCTAAACTTACTAAACTACCTCACAAAATAATTATAAGCAGTAATTAGGAGTTTATTGAGGCAAAAGTCGTAGTTAATAGTTAGTTAATAGTGAGAATTGTACCTTGATCTAAAGTGTGACCAAAGATTGATGTGACCTTTTAGCTGAATTAAAGGCACAGTATGTAAGTTTCGCCACTAGAGGTCATTTATTTAAAACAATATCAAAGGCGTAGCTTGATGGTGCCGTGAATGAGCGTGGAATCATGGGAGTTGTCGTCTTCACCTCCACAGCCGATGGAAAGCAATCCGACGAGAATCGTGTTCATGGATGAGCTAAAGTATTAAAGTTTTATTAACATTACTGTGGGGTGAAGGGTCGAGAGCCTGGAACATTTTACCTTGTGGTTTTTATTATGCTTATACGCCGCAGTCGGCCACTGCCGCTCCCTTCGTTTTGTTGCTTATGTTTATTTTACGATTAAAGTTACGCTTAATGTCCACCTCCTCCTTCCCCGAACTTGAACTTTGTTACAGTTACAGTTACATTTTATCACTTACATTCACATTATTTTATCTCATTCTAATGAAATAGCCGCAAGTGCTGAGTTACTACTCATACAGGTTACTTTATTTGCCAAATTTAAATTGTGGGGTAATGCAGCGCTGTTTTACTTGGTCAAAACTATCATAGTTGAACTATGGCTGTTGAACGCTTGAATCTGATTGGTTGATAAAAGTTCTAAGGTGTGTAATTATTTTCAGGGAAACGTACGGCTAAAGTAGTTCCTGGCAGTTCCATATCGCTACGCCAAATGATTTCCACTCGCAGAGAAATGTGTTGTCAGTGCTGCTCTGATGATTTTATCAGTAAAATAGTTTAACAACTTAAAAGCTACATGACATTTCTCACTAGCGAGGTAATAACGGCGCTGTTCTTGGAGCAGATAAACGTACAGTTTTGCTATTAGTAGAGACACTGCTGCTGAACACTGTTGATAGATGCACAGACTCAGGTAATTCACACGCCTGATAACTCTCTCTCTCTCTCTCTCTCTCTCATACAGTAACTGCATTAGTCTGCTATTAGTGGCGCAAGCCTCCATTACTAGCTCTAAAATTACCTTTTGGAATTGGCAACGCTTGGGATTAGATGCGTAAGAGATTACTCCTACACACAAGAGTGTTACAAAAACCTGACTAATGTCTTGAAATACATGATCTGAACAATGTTTTGCAGTGTAGTAACTGTAGTTTATATACAGAATAATTGACTCCGAGATGTTGATTTATTGAAAATGAATGCACACTCCGCTTCGTGTCGTGGCCGCATTACCACCTCGGGTGTGCATTATTTTTCTAAAAATTCAACAGCCCATTGTCAATTATTCCTTACATAACGCTACTCTTTTAGACTGGTTAAAATAGCTGATTTCTCTTGGAAACATTTGGGATAATATAAGTACACAAGTCAGCAACATACAGTGCTATGCATAAGTGAATACACCCATGCTAAAGTTGACTAAAAAGAGGAATAAAAAATCATATTTTGGAAACTGAACTTAATGCCTTAATTTAAAAAATTAGGAAAAATCCAACCTTTAAGGACACCAATTTTCTTTGTGAATGAATAATGTATCGTAAATAAATAAATGTTCTTCCTTAAAATACATGGTGCATAAGTGTGTACACCCCTATGTTAAATTCCCATAGAGGCAGGCAGATTTTTATTTTTAAGTATTTAAAAAAAAAATTTTTTTAGGATACTATGCATCCTGATAAAGTTCCCTTGGCCTTTGGAATCAAAATTAGCCCCACATCATCACATAGCCTTCACCATACCTAGAGATTGGCATGGGGTACTTTCCATAAGATCATCTCTCAATGCAAATCAAACCAGCTATTAGGCTAACTGAAATAAAACCTTGCCAATCTCTAGGTATGGTGAATGCTATGTGATGATGTGGGGCTATTTTAATTTCGCTGCAGAATCTGACGTCATTTTGCGACCATTTCAGTGTATATCGAAATTTTGCGTGCTCAAAGTCTAGCGTGACCACGGCTTTAAAAAATAAAATAATTTCGACACAAATGTACGGCACACCTTTTTGTTCTTTGACCCCCAGGAACAGCACCATACAACAAACAAAGAAGAGTGCACTCATGACTAGTGCTGATATCATGAAGGCATTTCTCTGTTGGGAAACGCAGACATATATATAAGTGTACTGTATATGCAAACAGACTCAGGGTGCAAATTACAGGGGCATTAATAAGACCTCCCCAATGAAAGTGTGGCACTAAACTGTACTCGTATAAGGAACTTTTCAACTGTGTTTTCAAACAATGTTTTAGCTAAGATTACAACAGTTGAAAGTTGGATTACATGTTAGTCAGAGTCTGTATTTTCACATGGTCTCATAGACTAACTGTCCCTGAGGCTGCAAACTACCTATAGCAATTCTGTTAAAAAGATTGAAAGTAATTGTGTAATTGCACACACTAAACAGACCCAAAAATTACACCCCAAAGTTAAATACTTTATGGCTTTGTTCAAATCCCTTAGTATTACAAGCTAAGCTTTCCTTAGCAAATGCCACTAATTATAAATTGTAAAACACCTGAGTAACGTCTGAACAGTTGCCCTGCACAGTACTTCACAGTGTGGTGTGTAGGTGTTATTGTGGTACGGTTTTGTGCAGCGCTGTGCTGTGCTGTGTGGGAGGTCCGGTTCTTGGTCCTCGTTCAGACAGGCTTCATCTCTGTCTTTGTTAAACACCCACAGCACCTGACCCTGAATCACGGTCGCCATCAGCATAGCTAACGCCTCCACACTCAGCCCTGATGGAGAGACAGAAATAGGGTGAGACAGATGTGCACACAACATTACAACAACCGATAATACAAACTATTGCTCTGTGAAACTCTATCGCACAGATCCTGCGATAGGATTAGGTCTGTTTTTTCAGTCTTGGCAGTTTAATAATAGATTATAATGGCCCTGTTCCGAAATTTAGTGAGCTGCCTACTGCCTAAATGGGCAGCTGCCTTATAAGGCAGGGTTCTAGCCAAAATGGAACATTGTAAGTGGCTGATTTGGAATAATCTATGTAGGTCGCAACTCTGTGCCCCAAATCTGGTGCTATTTGTAATTGTAGCATGTATGGCATCAGTTCTCAACAGTGTTAGTTATTGCGTTCGGAAGAAGTGTCTTATGCTCAACTAGGTTGCATTTATTTGATTTAAAAACTGTAATATTGTGAAATATTTTTTACAATTTAAAACAACTGTTTTCTACTTGAATACATATTTAAAAAGTAATTTATTCCTGTGATCAAAGCTGAATTTTCAGCATCGTTACTCCAGTCTTCAGTGTCACATGATCCTTCAGAAATCATTCTAATATGATGATCTGCTGCTCAAGAAACATTTCTTATTATAATCAATGTTGAAAACAGTGGCGCTCCTTAATATTTGATCAATGAAAGTATAAAAGAATCGCATTTATTTGAATCTTTTGAAACATTGTAAATGTCTTTACTGTCACTTTTGATCAATTTGATGCATCCTTTATACATAAAATAAAAACTTAAATGTTACTTTCATAGTATTTATATATACAATTGTATAGTATTTATTAATATTTTGAATGAGCTTTTATTTTAATATTTTCTATCTATTACTTGTTTTAGTAATTTTGTAGTGCATTTGACAAGTTTTTAGTTTTTGTTTTAAAAAAATATTTCTATTTAGCTATATTTTAACTTTTTTACTTCAACTTTATTTTATTTCATTTAGTTGGCAAACATCACATTTTTATTATATTTTTTAAGTTTGTCTAAATCTAAATCTAATATAATCTAAAATGTATTTTTTTTATTTATTTCAGCTTTATTTGAATTAATGAAAAAGATTTTAAATAACTTGTTTCAGTTAACTGCAACAGTTTAACATTAGAATGTTGCTAAGCTAATAGCACGATATTATAAGATGTGTAAAAATGCATAGCACAAACAAACATGTGATAAAATAGAAAAAAAGGAAAGTGCACCCTCATGTTTCAACCCGTATGAATTTCTTAGATTCTTCCGTGGAACGCAAAATATGAATTTGTGAAGAATGCCCACTTTCCATAATATTTCTTCAGAATTTCTCCTATGTTTTGCATGGAAAAAAACATCAAGTTTGAAGCAACATGAGGGTGAGTAAATGATGACAGAATTCGATTTTGTAATGCTGACGTTCAGTATGAGTGTTTGAAATGTTCTCTGAGTCTCTGTCTTGTTGATCTCCTCCCAGAAACATGTTGAGGGATGTATATGGAACACCGTGGCACTGCAGGAAGCTAATGTTCACTTTGAAGGAGTCAAGAAAGCACACAGCACATGAAAGACATGCGGGGGATGTGTGATGTAACAGCCATTTGACCTCAATAATGAGCACAAGAGTGGTGCTAATGGAGGTTGGCTAATTTGCCTATTACATAAAAAGCTTTTGCTGAGCCAGTAATCATCACATGGGGAAAGGACAAGGCATATGTTAGAGATTGATAGAATAAGAAAGGAAGTCATTCACTCATGAAAGATGATGGTTAGGTACCAGGACACTCTGAACGCTGAGCTCACTGCAGTGTAAACCACAGGAAGAATGACCAGAGGCAATGACAGCACATCTCTGACACAGGAAGACACAGATGAGTCATATCAAAAGCTTTAGAAACCATTTTTCTCATTTCTTGCATCATGTGCAGGAAACTTACAACATGTCATGCACTTTACAACCATTCCATTCTCAGCACTATAATTGAAGAGTCTATGAACAACATCTGTACTGTATAATGTTCATTATCATAGACAGTAATTATGACTCATGCTTCAGTGTAAAAACAAACAGGAAATGCGCATACAGTAGTGCACTTACACTGGAAGCTTAGCAGTCAAGCAGGCCAGAGGGTTGAAAAGCATAAATGTCAAGCTATTTTTGCTAATGCATTTACATGAATGATTCAGTAATGTATTTATTGTAAAGTTCTAAAAGGACTTTTTTCCACATTTGGAACACAGAAGTAAACTATAGCAGGGTAAACCTCTATAAGGTGACTAGGTTTGCTTTCACACTAGCACTTTTCGGGTTCGTTTGGATGATGTGAACGCTGTTTTCCGTACTCTGTGCACACTGGCGAACGACGCCCAGTTCCAGGAATGCACTAATATTTTGTTGGTAGTACCATCTTGCAACAATTATTAGTTAACACTAATTTGTTAACAGAAAAAATAATAATTCGTCGTTACACTACATCCTTGTGCATCGCTTTCTGCCAGGACTTTTACAGGCTTTTCCCAAACCGGGTTAGCAGTAGAATGAGCCGTCAGGCAAGTGTTATTTATGTAAACTCCTGATGTACTTACAAACTTTCCAATGCCTCTTTTTATGAGTACAGAGCCTATTTGTATGACTGTAGAAGTTTGGTACCATTCAGGGCATTATCAGTGGGGTAATTTACGAGATACATCATAGGTTAACAGCTAATAAATGGATCATAACTATTCTATAAATATAATTTAGTACTGTAAAATCCCCGAAAAATACATAATATTAAATAAAAAATGATCAAACTAAAATATTTTACATTCATTTAATGGAGAAAAGAAAATCTGTAATTTTTCACCACCACACAAGCAGCACCAGAGGGTTAAATCAACTCTGCAAGTACATTATTAAATACTGAATCCACTAAAAAATTATATTTCTTAATATAAAACTAGGTAATATTTAATTAAAATATACAGTACCACTCATGTCACAAACTCCGCCTCTTATCTTACCACACACCATGGGAGGAGCTTGCCGATTTGGGTCCACCTACTCCTGCTCACTAGATAGTCGACGAGGGGGTCTATGATGAACAGAATCAGATACAGAAAACACCTCCATCTGAACACCACACAAGAGCAAAACAGAGAGAAATGAGGGTAAATATGGGGATGCATATTTTCTATGTCAGAGATAAGATTGTTGAGATTAAATGACTCTGTTCAAAAAACGTAGACATAACTTTAGTTGACAAAGCAGTTAAAGTTAACCGATATGAAAATGGATTTATTTGCATAGAGCTCTTTCCTGGTCTTATTGTTCTTACTGTAGGTCAAGACTATAAGGTGCCGTACATTCTGGACCCAGAAAGTGTTTTTCTCCATTGTTCAAAAGTAAGAGGTAGTTGTTTGACTTTTTTTTTTTTAAAGCAACAAATTCATTATGTTATAACAGATATTATATTCTTTTTAGGAGGTTAGAAGTGTGAAATGGACCTATGTTTTTTCCATTTTCTTATAAATTGCTTTATATATAATAAACCTCCTTGATTATTCCAAAAAAAAAAAAAAAAAAAAGGGTTGTTTTTGTAATCTTTCATCAAAATGTACTGACTCTGAAATGATCTCTCTTTCCGGCTGATGTCGCTTTGGCTGCACTGGCTTTTTTGAATAATTGGAACGAATAACAAAGTAGCTTTTTAGGTATTGTTTTAGCCATTCTGGTATTGGCCACTTACACGATCCAATCAATTCCGGATTAATAACACTTTTTTTTTTTTTCAAATAGAAATTAAATTGGTTGTGAATGCTGTTTCATGTTGACTTCCGATAGTCTTTTCTTTCCTATTGTGTAGTATATCCAACTGAAACTTCTCGAACAGGAAAAAAATGTAGGACGAGACTGGATTTTTCCAATAGGAATTGATTGAATGGTTGTGGTTTGCTATTGGTGGATCTCATGTGAGTGACAGCTTGCCACTAAACGCATCATCAGAGAAGAGATGTCGCTGCAAGATGGTGGGGAAGTTATTTTGAATATACTGTAGATTAGAAGGGCAAAAAAAAAAAAAAAAAAAAATTCATGTGAACAGATAAATCATTTATAATAAATAAGGCAATATTCCATAAAAACAAGGACTGTAAATTTTGGTTTCATGGTGACTTTAAACTGAAATCAATGGGAGGGCTTTAACAGAAGGATTTAGTGTTATTAAGTAAATACAAATGAAAATAAAGGGGATAGTGCAATAAAGAATAATTTGACAATATAAATCATTAATCTTTGGACTATAATTCAGCCAAAGGTGAGAAAATGCAGTTGTCATTCTTACCTGCACTATATCAAACAGAAAGATATGTAGAGAAAGACCCATAGCAATGTTGGTCATCTGATATGGTACACCACCTACTGCATAACACTGCTTTCTGGAGAGGGGACGCCTCACCTTATTGTAAAGACACAGAAAGAGCAACAAAGAGAGAGACATTGGCCTCTTATGAAATGAAAAAGCATACAAATGCTTAGAGGTATTCTCTGTATCCACAACATATGAATGTGTTACAAAATACCTTGTTAAAAAGAACTTGCAGGGGTCTCTTGACTCTCTTATCTTTTTCGGTTACCATGTTCATCAGTGATACAGGTTAAAGCACTCTGTTCTTTATCCGGCCGTGTTGTAGAAGTCGGCACACTGCGGTCAGCGCTATGTTGATTGTGCCCTCTTTCGGCCCGAGGTGGACAGTAACAAAGTACATTTACTTGAGGAGAGTAACAAAGTACATACTTAAGTTTACTTTTTGAGTATCTGTACTTGAGTATTATTTTTTCTGAAAACTTTTTACTTTAACTTCACTACATTTTGAAAGACAAATATCGTACTTTTTATTCCACTACATTTCTGTCAAGGTCCTTGAGTAGAAAGTAGTAATATCAGTCAGGGGATGATTTTTTTTCATCTCAAAAACATGATTGGTGACAGACAGCCTATTAGTAATCACTCTTGTAGGGTCACGTGTCGTGATGTTCGTCGATTTCCCATCACTTTCTTTGAACACTAATCAACTGGTGGCAAAATAGATGAAGACAGATCACAGTGTGCAAATACTATATGTCTTTCTGTTTTGCTGTTATCTGACCGTTATCAGTTTGTAGTAGTAAATGTCTCATCGATCACAAGTTCAGTATGGAGTACCACAAGGTTCAGTACTAGGACCGTTGCTGTTCACTCTGTGTATATGCTACCCTTGGGAGATTAGGAAGCATGGGATTAGTTTTCACTGTTATGCCGATGAGACTCAGCTCTATATCTCTACGCACCAGACGTAACTTGCCAATTCAAGAAATTAACGGAATACATAGCTGATATAAAAATTTGGATGACTAGTAATTTCCTATTACTTAATTCTGAGTTTCTAATGATTGGACCAAAAACCTCCGCACGTACTAACCTAGAATACTGTCTAACACTTGATGGCTGCTCTGTCAAGTCTTCGTCGACGGTTAGGAACCTGGGTGTGCTCTTTAATACCAATCTTTCATTTGAAAGCCACGTTTCTAGCATCTGTAAAACCACATTCTTCCATCTTAAAATTATTTCAAAATTACAGCATATGCTTTCAATAAAAAATGCGGAACAGTTAGTCCATACGTTCATGACCTCAAGGTTAGATTATTGTAACGCTCTACTGGGTGGTTGCCCTGCACGCTTAATAAACAAACTACAGCTGATCCAAACCGCAGCAGCTCGAGTTCTTACAAGAACCAGGAAGTATGACCATATTAGCCCTGTTCTGTCAACACTGCATTGGCTCCCTATTAAACATCATACACATTTTTAAATATTGCTGATTACTTAATTACTAAATGCTTTAGCTCCCCAGTACTTGAGCGAGCTCTTAACGTAATATAGTCCTTCTCTAGACTAAAAACACATCTCTTTGACCTGGCTTACACATAGAACATTATACATTCCTATTATTCAAATCAGTTAAATGATTATTAGGCTGCATAAATTAGGTCAGCCAGAACCGGGAACACTTCCTATAACACCCGATGTACTTGTTACATCATAAGAAGAATGGCATCTACGCTAATGTTAGTCTTTCTGCTTATTCCGAGGTTTACTGTAATCAGCTGGATCCAGATCAGATGGAGGACCTGTGCCTAGACACAACCACAACGCATCCCTGAAGTGTCAGCTGAGATTGACTAGACTCTCCCCTGTGAAGGCCTCATCAACATGACAGCCATCCGCACTGATCCTCAACAAACTCGTCCCATACCGGCGTGACTACGATCTTCAACCAGATGGAACTGGATGATATTCTGATAATCATACATTCTCCTCTGTTGGGCAGTTACACAGCTGTGGTTGTGTAGCTGGGGTTTAAAACAGGTTGGATTTTTACAGACCACTTGATTCAAATGTGCATGAAGGGATGCACATAGATGTGTAGCCTACTTCTTGTGTTGGGGTGGTAGGTTTTTTTTTGTCAATTCAGTTGTTTAATTTGTACAGGTTTTATAACATTCTAAAAGCTCTTAATTCCACAGATAAAACTAATTGGTAGGTGTATTCACTAGGTTGCTTCAAAGTTATAAGGTACTGTAAGTATTACATACAATGGAACAACTTTTTACTTTTGATATTTAAGTACTTTTAAAAACAAGTACTTCTTTACTTAAGTAAAAATCAGTCTTTACAACTTTTATTTGTAACGGTCTAATATTTGACCAGTAGTATCTGTACTTTCACTCAAGTAAGGAAGTTGTGTACTTTGTCCACCTCTGCTTTCGGCCTGATTTTTGGTGGTGTGTTGTTTTTACTCTTAAATCATAACTAATTTTATACTCACTCAGCTAGTTTCACTAGTGCCTATTCCTAAGAAGAGTGAAACAAGTGAAACTAGTCCATCTGAATCCTGAAGTGGAAGGTCACGTCTTCACCGATCCTCCCACAGGAACAGCACACTGTAATAAGAGGCACATAAGGACTACTTTTACAAAGTTGTTGAACATCGAAATGTGTGAAAAAGATATTTTCAGTCCAATTTTCATGATCAACTTTCATTTGTTAGGTACGTTATCTGTGGAGAGTAAAAAAAAAAAAAAAAGGTTAGTGTTAGATATTATTGGTAAATCTTATTAAATGAAATCATAAATTGTTTCAGTCTGAGACAAAAAAGCAACAACTTTTAAGTATATAAAAATGGATCTCATCCCATTTTTATTAAATCTTATGTTAATAATAAATTTGTTTTTATCATTTTAAATATATTTAATGTCTATATAGTTATAGTTATTTTACTTTTAGTTAAACTAAACATGATGTATTACATGAAGTTATTTATGTTATTTCAGTTAAGTTAATTTTATTTTATTTCAAGTAACACTTTTTTATAGTTTTATTTTCCATGAACTAATAACCCTGCAAACAAATTCAAATGATGTAAATACCATGCACTAGGAGAAACCGAACAGAAACAACTCAAATTTCTTTGTTAAATAATAAAGTTTGAAAATATGTTGTAACTACATACTGTCAGTTTAATATGTTTAATCATAAAAACTGCCAATAAAAATGAACAATTATGATTACAACCAAATATATTTTCATGTCAGTTGTACACCATAAGAGAGCATTACGGGTATAAAAGACTGCACTATATAGGGAATGAAATAGTTTAGAATTTGAACAACACTGCAAAACACATTATTATATGCATCACATGGAGAGATTTAGGTTGGACCAACTACAGTGAGTTAGTTTTATTCAGTGTTGGAGAAGTTAATTTGAAACTGTAGTTTGTCGAGGTATAAAGTAATTCAGCTACAGTCAGGTCCACAGTTTGTGAATCTGGCCTTGCAAACAAAAGCTTCCCAGTTTCATTCGTAAGAAAGAGTGACCAATGAACTGGAGAGTTAGAGATCCGTTTTCATCACGTTGTCGTTCCAGGCGGACTGTCCTCAACGATGCTTTTGCCATCCACAAACTATTAAGAGATACACAGGTTGGGCACAAGAAAAGGTTAATGTTTTTCTAGAACTTTGATGGAAATATAGTAAGGTCAAAACTATGGTCTAAAAAAGTAACTACACCCCACCCCTAGGTTTCCTGGCTATAATAACAGGAAATGATGATCAAGTGAAAATATAATAGAAAAATGTTGTGACCTTCAAATACTTTTAAATGCTTTTTTTATACCAGAGGAAACACCAGTTTTGTTACCACCCAAGTTTAAACATCTGCATTTGTTTTTTACAGCCCAAACTGTTACATAAGATACAATGACAATACAGAACTGCTCAGGGTAAATTCATTTTTATTCTTTTTAGTCATACAGATCTCAATCTTTAAGATAAGTTTGCCTAAACAGTCTATTTGATACAATACGACACTTGGTTTTTAGACTGCCATTTGATGACAAACCCCTTAACAGATCAAATCTGCTCACTTGTGCAGGATTCCATATATCCTGGAATATGTTGTGTACCATTGCATTTAGGGCCAGATTTACTAAACAGGGAAAATTAGCATGAGAGCAATTAGCATGAGAGCAATTTGCAATTAGAGAACACAGACTCAGCCGAATCATTACCATAACGACCAACGCAATCTCCTAAGGGTATGTTTACATGACAGCGATATGCTTAAAATGTTTGTTTGTTTTTTTCAGACGACACCTTTGTAAAAATCTGGATCTGTGAAAAACGACTAAAAACGCTGTATTTTGCTGCCAGCCATTAGATAGCAATGAAACAGATTCAACACGTAATACGTGGGCATGATGTTATCGGTTTCAGAGATTCGTGTTTTTGTTGTTTACACAGACCGTTTTCAAAAACTCGCTCTTTGAAACCCAAACTGTCGTGGTCTGTTGTCACCCAAACTGTCGTGGGCACCCAAACTGTCGTGGTCTGTTGTCGTGTAAATGAACGGCCAAAACGCATAAAAAGTTTTACGTTTTTAGTTGAAAACGGCATCGTGTAACCAGTCCTTAAGAGTAGCGCAAGTTAGCATAGGGTCGCAAACTAGCAGAGCCGCTGATAATAGGGTGTGGGTGATCTACTGACAACACAGGTGCAAAATGGGTTAAGACTTGCTTTTTTGGGCATTAAATAATGGCGAAAATAGCAGTAAATTGACTAGCACAGACCTTAGTGAATCACCTTGCATGATTCATTTAAATACTCTCCACCCATAAATTTTGCGTCTGAAAGGGGAACTCATACAAATGCATATGCAATAAGGTCATCTGCAAAAATAACCGTTCATGCCTTTCAGCGCTAATTTCTCACTGTGTGTCTTTAGTAAATCCTGACAGTAGTTTTTTAACGCCAAAAGAGGGTTTGCGCTGGTGCAAGCTGTAGTAAATCTGGCCCTTAGCTTAGTGTACAAAATGTTGTGTACCAAAGCAAAGTTTCCCTCCTATCTTATAATAAAGATCTGAGGTGACGGAGTAAACCAATGAGTTTTAACACAGTGACAAACAATACAAAAAATTCCCATATTTTATATCAAATGACACACAATACAAGTTATTAAAATATATAAAAAATGATTGGTCCACTTTGAAAATATTTTTGAATCACACAAATACCTTTTGCATGCATCAGTTTTGGATATCTCTGCCAAAACCCCTGCCATCATTTGATTCAGCCTGTCAAGTACAGTCTACCATTGTTGAAATAGTCAACAGCGCAAAAAACACATTGTGCTTAAAGGTTAATTGGTGTTTACCCTATGAAAGCATGGTCAGTGTTTGAGAACACAGGTGGCTACAGTCTATGCAGTATGCTAATGACCACCAAGCTTAATTGAATATAAATGACACACAAACACAGTAGATTCAAATAGACAACTCAAAAGTATATTGATAACAGACAAAATACTGAATGGGAAAAGCACAGTAAGCACTTTGTACATCATGTTTGATTTCAGTCTTAATTGTGGTTGTTAGTCCCTTGTTGTCTGTTACATATTGGCCACTTTAGGGCTCTCTTTGGCCTGGCGCATTCCATAAAGCCACTTGATCACTCGAGCATTTCTCTCAATGACGGAAACGCCATAAACAGGACGTTCATCTTTTGCTGCTTCTTCTTCCTCGTCTTCACCCTCAGCTGTACGCTCGGATGCTGGGGCACTGGCGCTACGAAGACGTGAAACGGACACAATGTCAGAACCTGGTGTTCCCAGCTCCTCTAAATCCGATGGGTCAAGGCCACAGTAATTAAAGAAGCGCTCGAGCTCTACCCCGGCTCGTGAAAAGCAGTCGCTGACATCAGATTTTGAGCGCGTCAGTGAAGGACGCTTCCTGGAGCTTGTTGAGGAGTGCTGAGTGATGGCTGGAGATGGTGGGGACTGGATGTCATTTTTGGCTAGGAACGAAGCAACGGAGGTTGGAGTAATTTGGGTCGGAGTATTTTGGGTCGGAGAGGTACACGTTAATGGCTCTGTGTTTGGTTTTATGGGGAGAGGGCTAGATGGGGATTTAGAAGAAGGTGAGGTTTGTGCAGCACCGTTTGGTGGTTTAATAGGTCCTCGGGTGACGTTTGTGACATTGTAGAGCCTTTTGAAATCAATTGGTTGCTGATTTGTCTGTGTGTATGGTCTAAGCAAGCGCAGAAGTTTTATTGGGATCTGCGACGTGGACAGTTGGACCTGTGAGCGGTTCTGTAGCTGTGGTCTACCGGCCATCCTCATTTGAGGTATCTGCGGTCTGACATCGACTCTACGCACCGTCATGGTAGGACAACCATTAACCCCAGAGGCTTCTACTGCAGCTTTTCCTTGACTTGAAGTTGACCCGACAGAAGGTTCTTCCAACTGACTTTTTGTTGAAGAGATGGCCTTGCATGGGTCTGAAGCATCTTGATCTTTCCCATCTTGATCTTTCCCAGTGCTGTTGGTTTGCGTAGAAATGACTGGAACGGTGGTCTCGCCGACTCCATCGATCAGTTTGCAAAGATGTTCCAGGTTAAGTGGTGGCGTTTCAGACTTGAAGGGTTTTACAGGGATCTTCCTCGATGGCTTTTGAGCAGCTTGTCCACTCTGGCTGTTGTTGGAGGAACAAGTGACTGGCTGCTGCTTTTTTAAAGCCACCTGTTGAGTCTTGACGTACTTGGCCTTGTCTGCTTCCAAACGTTCCACCGCACTTGGTTTGCGTATCCCCGGAGATGACTTGACTGGACAACTGAGCTCTGGGTTGCGACTTGGTGTGCCAGAAGTTACAGCCAGCTTTATTATTCTCCGTGGAGAGGGCTGTACGGCGTCAGTTGACATCCTTTGAAATGAAAAACTTCAGCTGTTTTATATGGTTTCTTTTTTTCTGCACTGGTTTGCTTTGAAGTAGATGAATGGGCTTATTGCCAGTATACTTCCACATTAACACTTTGGATACCTGGGGGAACAGAAATGATTATGACAAACAGACAACTGCAAAGTCTGGCTAGACATCATACTAGACAGCCTACAGTTCTATGCACACACACTTTTAACAACATTGTAATGGTTTCATAAAGTAGAAGTACATTTGCCGAGGATAATGGGAGTGGTGCTTGACTGCATAAGTCAACAACCACAATTCTAGGGCATTGTGGGTTGGTTACCAGGGCATTGCTATGCAGTTGCTAAAGAGTGGCAAGATAGTTGCTAAGCGTTTTGGGTGGTTTCTTACTGGCCCAAACCCACCCCCAAGTCTCTGTTCAGTTAAGTCTGACATCATGCAGCACTGTTTCCTCAGAGACCAATAGCAAACAATTAACACTGCTAATATACACACACAGTAATATACACTCACTCGCTGTAAGCCCAGAGAAGGTAGTGTATACAGTATCATATACAGATCATAACATTTTGGCCAAATTGTGCAGCCCCGACAAACAAAGCACAGCGAACATTTTCTAAACAAAATAGAAATTGTATATTTTCTCCAAAGCACGCAGCCCTAATTCGATACCTCACAACAACCAGATACGCAAGTGCTTTTCCACCATCAGGCCGAACGGGTCTGATGAGTTACGGTACCAGTAGCATTTCCATTAGAACATGATTCAGTATGGTATGATAAACTCTCTCACAGATTTCAAAGCATGGATTGCTAACCTTAGGATAAGAGAACAAGTTGAACCGTTTTATACCTGCTATACAGACTGTGCGATTTCGGCAGTCCTATAAGATCATTACAAATCACACTGTACAACATGTATGTAGACTGTTCGATGATGACACCTATTGAATCGTAGGCTACGACACAAATTAGTACAGAAGAATAAAACGACATCAGCATGCACTTGTGGTTAACAAATAGAGCAAGATGAATCGTACTTTGGCAATTGTGGTTTTTATGTGCGCTGAAAAAAAGAGGATGAAGCGAAAGAGAAGAATATGGACGTGGTCATGGCTAGGGAAAAGAGGCCAACTTGGCATGTCAATTTTGCAAATGGAGCTTGAGGTAAGTAGTTTTAAGTTTTAGCGGCATGTCGCGTTGATCAATACGCCATTTCATGTTGCATATTTATCGGCTAGTCAGTAGACGTAGGTCGTAGCAACACACTGTGAGATGATCACGCTAAATTTCTGACACTGTCAGAAAATGATCACAGGCTAACTTTGGCAAGACCGTGACAATGGCCGTCTTTAAACCTCTCTCAATGTACGACGTAGGACCGTTTAGGAGCCGCGACCACTGAAATCGCCACGATTGGTCATCTTTCGTCTGGGACTGCCCAAAATCATACAATGTGTACCAGGCATTAGTAACTTGTGATCAAATCCTGATTTTGCAGCACAACAATCGAAAAAACCTAACAGTGTCAACAAGCCCAGATCAGAATAGAAGTCATGACTCAGTGGCAGTAACCGTTTACCCGATGTGTTGAAAAGTGACATATGAAATTCTGGTCTCTACATATGGCTCCAGTCCTTCCTTAAACAAGTCTATGGGATTTTTCCCCCACCAGTTTTATCACATGCAAAATGAGTTTAATTGCTTAGTAAAATACCTAGCACTATTACAGTTGTCATTCATGGTCGATGAACAAACAGTGCAAGGTGAGTTGTGCTTCTAAATCAAATACTTGGGGTTTGATCAAATCCCTATCCCAAAGTATATGAAGCAATAGTAATGGTGATGCTAGCTTTAGCAAACAAAACTAATGAGCTCTTTAGGTTGCTGATGTATATTCCAGTATGAAATTAAACCATTATGAAGCCATTCTCAGACTCCATTAGCAGTGGCTAAAAGGCTTCCACTATAGAATATTGATGAAACTAACATTCACTTAATTGATTTTTTAATTGAATACTTCCTTAAATAACTGTAAATCACGCTAAAGACCTATTTCAGTGTGACTCCATTTAGCAAACCATCATGACTGAATTAGGAATGTGACCTCGGGGAGAAATGTGACACTGAAGTCACTGGATAACTCAAGGGACTTTTTGTTTTGTTTTTCCCCTCAATTATGTTAATAAATGACAGCAGTTTGTGACAGACAGCAGCTTTTATCAATGAACTGAAGATACTTTCGCTAGCTCATTGACTAAACGTTTATCATTCCTTCAACATAACAGCCAGTGCTCCACCTAAGGTTAAAGTGCACTGGATTGCTATATCCTTCCCGTCTTTTACAATACATTATTCCCATCCTCTCTACTCTCCCACAGTCTCCATCAATCAGTCAATCAATCTTTATGACCCCACTCTCCCTGTATTTCTACCAGTTTTACACACAACAACTGGTTATAATTCAAGATAAAGTAAATATGAAAACAATCCCTTAAGGCAAGAAAAAACAAGGTCAACAAGAATAAATGGAACAAAGATTTCACTTACGGATTCCAGGGACAGGATACGGCATGTCTCTACATCATCCAGGATTATGTCTAAACAAGTCAAATCAACAGTTACAGGAAATTAGAAAGACACAAGTAGATGACAGAGTGAGGCGGTAAAGTGTTAGCCTCATTGTTTAAAGGTATAGCATTGACGCATACATAGACAATACACACGCACACAATCAAACACATAACCTACCTGTGGTTGCCTCACTAAACTCAACAGCAATGGATTCCTCTTTAATTGTAAAGTTTGAGTCAGGACAGTGAGAATTGCAGTCAGCAATGTCTTCAGTGTGTGTCAGAGAGCAGAAAGCAAGCAGGGCAGATAGTGCACGCATGTGTTTGAGTTAAGGAGAAAGTAAAACTTGCCAGACCGGTTCGATTCTCTCCCCAAACGTTCCTCCTGCCCTTTTTCTTGTCCTATCCAATCAGAAACTCATTCCCACACCAGGAAGTATGTGCCATATGATATGCCCTTAGGGTCACCTGATCACTAAAGGAAGGACCAACCTTTTCCTTGGAAAAAAATCTCATGCCACCTTTTGTCTGTGATCTCCAAGCGTTGTCTATTAATAGAGAAGAGAAAGTTCGAGGCTGTGTGACAGCAAATTACCTGCTAGTCAATCCTCTTTGATGAGACAACATTATTTTTTGGTCTATTTAGGAATTCTTATTTAAAACAAAGTATATTTTACCATACATATATATTTTCCTATTTATTTATTATAAAAAGCAGAACTAGGATAAGGAGAAAAACAATGCTGGTACTATAGTGCTATTTATGGACATTGTAGCAAAATTTACATGATAAAAAATAGGATTTGACCATAATAGTCATTTTTGCGTAACAGTAGCCCTAAAAACATACTATAAAAAAGAACATATTGTTCAGGTTCAAGTCTTTTATTTTTTCTCATTCAAAAACATAACTTTTGAAAAGCTTCAAAAACTTGTATTCAGCCAGAAAGCATCTTGAAAAGAATATAAAACCATCACCATGTTGTTTATAAAAAAATAAAATGTTAGCATACAATCCTTTGATCTCTATTTTGCAGTACACAAAGTGAAAGTCATGTGTCTTTATTTAAACTCTCATTTACACACAGAGAGGTTTGAAATGTCAATATTTACATATAATACAGTTGATGTATTTTCCCACATTCTGTTTTACTTCTCTTTGTTATACAGTATATGCTCAAATACAATAACTCAACAACTTTGTGTTTGCATTTCAATAAGTTTCACTTGGTTAAACCTTAAGCAAGTGCAAATTACACAGCCCTTTCAAACCTGTCAAACAAGCAACAACCATTGACCTGTTAAGCAGTTTGTTTTAGATTTAGCACTTCAGATGTTAACTTGTACTTTGGCTTTAGCAGATGTGGGGCTTTAAGGACTAAAACATAATTTATTTCTTTGATTTTACAATGTTTTTGCTGAATGACTTAAAAAAGATATTTCACCCACGCACAGGCAGTGTTTGGAATAGCGCACCACCACTGTATACTGTGCATAGAAATTCATATTTTCCAAATGCATGGCATACCTGAATGATGTACTACATTTGTCAAAATGTGCGGTATGCAGTGTGCTTGACCTCAAATGTTCAGCGTGAGAAATGAACTGCATCGGCAAATGATATTTGACCACAAAATTTGATTTAAAAATGTAAGATAACTTTTTATGAGGTAATGCGAGGCATATTACTGTTGCAAATGTTTATTGTAACATAACAAATACTGTTTTGCATACTATTATTTAAATATAGTAGGCAGGACACGCAGTACGCTTATATTCCATTCCGAACATAGTTACTTTGGCTCTGATTCAATGTGTGAAAATTTGGTGCAATTAACAGTTGAATTTTAAATGGTTGGCTGTTAATGCGTCTGTTCGGCCGGACACAAACGTTCCGTCAGTTCAATTGAATTGTTTAACAAAGAGATATTTGGATCTCTTTTCCATTGCACTGCGAATTAAGCTGGCCAACCAATACGATTCACTTTTGCACTTTTAGTCAAATGCCCAGAGCCGCTGCCGTTACGTAAAACTGTGACTTGGTGGCATATATTCCACCTCAGAAGAGTCTGTAAAAAAAGTCAACAAACCAAAGTTATTATTTTTTTTAGGTAATATGTAATGCAATCTTGTTACAATGGATTTAATAAAATTGTTTGCGCAAAAGTTTGGGTTTAGGAACCGTTATCGAAGTCAAGGTATCGGTATTGCTATCGATATCCAATATTTTTGAACGATTTCATCTTAAATCGCATGCCTCAATCAGACCCAATTTGCATGCCAAAAAATAGTGATGGTGTGAGCAGACATTTAGCTGTAAAGAAATGTAAAATGAAATTATAATTAGTTTGTAGATCTATCTAGATATTTCTAGATGAATCTATTTCTTTTGCATACATTTATAAACTGTAGTCCTACCTTACCTATAATGAACAAAATGTAGATTTAAAAATACTGGTACACAGATGCACAGACTGGAAGATAGAGTGTAAGATATATTCTATTTTTATCACACATCATACAAAATGTGACTCATAAACTTTGTTCTTGACTGAGCAGCTTTGTTGGTTGACAGAGTTGTAACGTGATATGATTTTTCATGGCTGTCTCAGGACAGTATGCAGTTCTTGTCCTTGTCTTTTCTACTGAGACTCTGTGTCCTTCTCCTGAAACTTCCTCTCCGGCTCTTGTCCTCGTCCTCTTTCTGTCCTTCTGCTCTCGCTCCGCCCGTCAGCTGTGGCGGCAGAGGAATGCGCTGGCCCAGAAAGAAGCCTTCCTCCTCTGAGTCTGAGGAAGAGGAGCAGGTGGAGCAGGAGTCTTCGTGTCTGGAGCGAGTGGAGTGCAGGGTCAGGCTGCCGTTTCGACTTCGCCTGCGGTCTCCTTCCCGCCATTCCAGAGTTTCCAGGCGGGGTCTGTCGCTTCGTAATCCTCTGGATCGTCTGAGGTGCTTCTCCATGGGAGGCTGGCCGCCGCTTCCCCGACGGAAACTGTGGTGGTACGACCCATCTGAAGGGAAGACGCTCGAGTGAGATCGTACAGCCGTGACAACACTTCACTGCAACTTAATGTGAATAGTTCACCCAAAAATGAACGTTTGTCATCATTCCTTACATTTTTCTTTCATGAGAGAGGTTTGATTCGTGAACAAATCATTCTTTTGAGTCAAATCTTTTTAGTGAATATGCTAATCCAGTTCAGAAAAACCAGTAGGAGTGATCATGAAACTGGCTGATCCAGTTCTCTAGTTTGCTGGTTCATCAGATTATCAGTGAATGACGACTTAAAAGAAATTGGATGAAACAACAGGAAACACTAAAAATGACTTACATTTACATTTAATCTTTTAGCAGATGCTTTTATCCAAAGCGACTTGAGGAGAACAATAGAAGCAAATCAAACCAACAATACGGCAACAATATGCAAGTGCTGCGACCAGTCCCAGTTAGTCCACCATAGTACATGTAGTAAGGTTTTATTGATTTATTTTAGATTATAGAATTAATCGGTCAAGTGATGATGATGATGAAAAATATGTGATTTCAGCAGTTTCTTGAAAATGGCTAAAGACTTGAAATGCCAACAGTTTCTTTTGTTTTAATATTTGACAAAAGTGTCTTTACTGAATCACTACCTACTGACAATGTTTCACTCTGAAACACGCAGCGCAACTGACTATACTTATTAAATTAACTGACTAAACGTGTTAAATTGCATTCTTTGATTTGATAATCACAGTTTGATAAGATACAATGCCTTGCGAAAGTATTGGTACCCCTTCATTTTTTTCACATTTTGCTGTGTTGTAAAACATGCTAAACTGTTTTAAATTAAAAACAATTCACATCAATCTTCACTCCATACACCATAATTACAAAGCAAAAACAGATTTGAGATAACTATTTTATAAAAAATAAAAAACTGGAATAATAACAATGCATAAGTATTTGTACCCTTTTCTGGGACACTTGAAATGTAGCCCAGGAGCTTTCCACTTGTGCTTGTAGATGTTACTACACCTCGAGTGGCGCTAACCTGTGCAAATTCAATTGAATGGGTATGATTTGGGAAGGCACACTCCTCTCAATAAAAGGTCTAACAGCTGAAAATGCATATCAGAGCAAAAACCAAGCATGAGGTCAAAAGAACTGCAGCTAAAGCTCAGAGACGGCATTGAGTCGAGACAGATCTGGGGAAGACTACAACAAAAATTCTGCTGTACTGAAGGTTCACAGAAGCATAGCCTTCATAATCCTTAATGGAAGAAGACTGGAACAACCAGGACTCTTCCTAGAGCCAAACTGAGCAATCGATGGAGAAGAGTCTTGGTTAGAGATGAGTGGTGACCAAGAAGCTGATGGTCACTCTGGTTGAGCTCCATGATCATATATGGAGATGGGAGAAAGTTACAGAAGGACAAACATCACTGCAACACTCCACCGATCTGGGTTTTATGGCAGAGTGGCCAGACTCAAGCCTCTCCTCAGTGAAGACACATGAAAACTAGGGCTGAGTATTGACACAAATTTCACAATTGGATTCGATTTCGATTCACAAGCTTGCAATTCGATTTTTTGCGATTGCGATTCGATTCAATATTGATTATTTTGGAACAAGGAAAACAAATCTCTTAACTAATGCTGTAAACTATGGGAGTCAGTTGTAGCCTATAGGCTTCATTAGCCTACTATAATATCGAAGGTAAAAAAAATAACTGATTTGTATACAAACACTCTTACACTTTTATTTATTTTTATAATAACAAAGCATTAAATATTGAAGAACATTAAAAATTATAATGAATCTGTAATATGGTGCATATATTTAGCAAAATGCTCCTCTCCGCTGGATATGGTTTTTCTGAGGTAAATGTGATGTTACATGACATTGTTTACAAGCTGTTTTACTGACGTCTTTCCACTAAGCGATTACATGTCACATGATACGGATTTCGCTAAGTTGTACTCTACCTTTTAACACACTTTCAGATGCTCATTCATGTTTATTTCGCGTTGTAACTGGTATTAAGGCGGAAGAGAAGATCATGTGCTGCTGCTTCTCTTGAGCTGAGCTGCGCCAGAGCGATCTCACGCCACAGCGCCAAAACGGTATTCATGTTTTTAAATTTCGTAAGAAAATTATGTAATTTGAAATCTGACACTTTGTTTCATATCAATAGTAACAAAGCACAAAGATTATTGCGATTTATTGGATGGGTTGCGCGCTACAATGTTCCATTCATTCATCAACTGAAAACAGGATGACTAATCGATTCTTGGGATTTAAGAATCGATATCGGTTCATAAAAATGAGAATCGATTAAAATCGAGGAATCAATATTTTTTACCCAGCCCTAATGAAAACCCACTTGGAATTTGCAAAAAAGCACCTAACGGACTCTCAGACTTTGAGAAACAATATACTCTGGTTTCATGAACCTCAGATCCAAGCCTCATGTCTGGAGGAAACCAGGCACTGCTCATCACCGGCACAATACATCCCAACAGGAAAGTGTGGTGGAGCAGCATCATGATGGGGGTGTTATTCAGCGGCAGGGACTGGGGGACTCGTCAGGGTAGAAGGAAAGCTCAACGCAGCAAAATATAGAGTTAGCCTTAATGAAAACCTAGTCACCTAGTCAACCTAGTAACCTGTGCTTGAACCCAATCAAACATCTCTGGAGAAACCTGAAAATGTCTGTCCACCGATAGGCCCCATCCAACCTGACAGAGCTTGAGAGGATCTAAGAAGAATGGCAGAAAATCCCCTAATGTGCAAAGCTTGTGGCATCATACCCAAAACAACTTGAGGCTCTAAAGGTGCTGTGTTAAGGGTATGAATACTTATGCAACGTAATCATTTCAGTTTTTCCTTTTGAATAAATTTGCAAAGTTGTCACAAATCTGTTTTTTGCTTTGCTATTATGGGATGTGGAGTGTAGATTGATGGGGGGAAAAAAGCACTTAAAGTAAAAGCGAAAGCCGCTTAGCATCAGGCAGCAACAAAACGAAGGGGTGTGAATACTTTCGCAAGGCACTGTAAATCGCTACTTCAGTTTTATTTTGATTACCAGTGCATCCCCATAGGTTTATTTTAATATAACATTGGATTTAATGAATTAGTAGCTTTATATATGCCTTGCAGTTCCCTCATGAACCACTGGTCTGGGAAACTCTGTTTTTAAGCATTTCCCACATAACCTTTAAAAACCATTTTTGTTATTTTCTAACAAATTAGAAAAGATGCTTAAACTTGAGAAACGTCAGACTGGGACAAAATGTCAGTTTGTAGTTAGTGATTCATTTGAATTTCTTATACATCCTTCATTTGTCACTCGGCCTGGTTTGGAACCAAATGTTGGTTTGAGGTTACCAGCATTTCTATATTTTCTCTATTTCTTAGATATTTTTTTCTTACAATAACTTGAGCAACTTTGTTAAACTAAATACAAATATAAAGTTTGGTTTGGTTTCAAAAGTTCAACTAAACAAATGATTGTTTTCTCTAGCAGTGGTTTTGCATGTAACTTTACAACAAATGTTCTTTTGTGTAGCATCTAACGTGCACAAGACTGTATTTTGTTTTATTGCTATTAGGATCTTAGGACAAAAGCTGAAAGTATGGAACGAATTATGTGCCATAATTAAACAAACAAATCCAGCATTTTGCAAACAAACTCGATCTACTTCGCGAAGGAAAAGTCGACTCGCAAACAAACTCGATCTGCTTTGCAAAGGAAAACTCGACTCGCAAACAAACAGAAAGCAACGTGCAACGAACCAAATCTAGTGCATACAAATGCATATCTGTCTGTTATGATCGTGAGACACTTGGCTTTTTATGAGATCTCTCGGCTCGATTTTCTCACAGATGTGTCCAGAAGATTTTCTCACAAATGCAGTTGAGCAACTTCCTCTTCTAAAACAGTAGATGGCGCTAAACTAGGGGATTAATTTAGCACTAGTCTCCCGGGAGAAGCACTGATTTGAAACTTGCCTTTGCCTACAGCTGAGGAAAATGACCGGTGAACGGGTGTGTTTCTGTCTTATTTGATCTAGAATTAACCATTTTGAGGTTTTCTTTTGCAAAATGTTTATTACATATCTAGACAGATTAGCACTTAGCAATTCACTCTCTCTAGGATAGGGGAATCTATAAACTGAAAGCTCTGCCATCATATGTTTCTTGTTGTTTGCGAGTCGAGTTTTCCTTTGCGAAGTAGATCGAGTTTGTTTGCAAAATACTGGATTTGTTTGTTTAATTATGGCACATAATTCACTCCATATGAAAGCATTATGATCTCACCCAGCAGGTCCATTTGAGATGGTTCTTCAGTGCAAAAGCGCAACCTGTGTCCCAAACTTCCCTCAGCTTCTTCTCCATCTTCCTCCTGCTCCTCATCCTCTCCCTCTCTTCTCTCCATCTCCACCCCTTCCTCTTCCTCCCACTCTTCCTCTTCCACTGAATAACTGCAGCTGATTGGCTCTCTGAAGCTGACCCTGGCGGTGCTGCTGCGGACAGGTGTTGTGGGGAGGTCTTCATCTTCAGTGACAACGGGAAGGGAATCCGAAGGCGTCTGCGAATCAGACGGATCGAAGAAAACAGGGGGCGGAGGAGGCGGAAAGGAGTCGGAGTCGTTTAGATCATCAAACGCATCTGAAGACTCAAGCTGAGAGGAAATTCCTATGAGGTAAGAAATACAGCTTCAGACATGATAAATGATTTATTGCTTTAATTAATTTGACTCTGTGACATCAAGCAAACCTGTACGACCGCTCTCGGCGATGTTCCCACAATCCTTTGCAGTGGAAGTCCCCCTAGATGTGCAGTTTGGTGGGAAAGGACCAAATTCTGCATATCCGTTCAGCTCCACTGTAAACTCCAGAGCGCTGTAAGGACTGTCTGACCGGCGATTCATTTGGTGTGTGCTGATGCTCAATTGGTCCTTGCAATGTAATGCTGCCCTGTCATTGGCTACCAGACAGAGCTGAGAGGAAACATGTGATTGTTTTGTGTGAGTTTGTCCATACGGTGGAGGTTCACCATTCGGTATAGGAGGGAATGATGTGTGAACACCTGCAAAATGACCAACGCCATAATTAGAGATGCTTCTGACTACAAACACTGTCAATAATATGTTCTGAGGACGCTTTTCCAATTTACAAGTTATAGTTCACCACAAAACCAAAATAAAAAAATTTGCGTCAATTTACGTCATCTGCGAGGGCTGCTGATGACGCAAACTCTGAATCAACATGCACCAATGCTACAATCATTTGTTCACAAGTATTCATTACTTCAATGAGCTCATTGTTTCTGCCTTAAATTATTACATTGTTTAAATTAGTACATTTTTAGCTAACTCTGATGTACATTTCTGAAATACATAACTAAGACAGTTACCTTTGATAACAGATCACTATAAATTATAATGTGGACTCTGCATTTTCTGTAAAGCGGCTTTGAAACAATGTGTATTGGGAAAAGCGCTATACAAATAAATGTGAATTGAATTGAATTGAAAAAAATGCACTGCTGTTCATTACTTTTTGGCTGGTAAATTTGGAAAGAAGTCTCTTATGCTCACCAAGGCTGAATTTATTATACAGTAAAAACTTATGAAATATGATTACAATTTAAAATAACTGTTGTATATTTTAAAATGTAATTTACACCTGATTTTTCAGCAGCCGTTACTCCAGTCTTCAAGTGTCACACACTGAAGATTGTTGTTGTACCTAAACACTAATCATCTTGTCATGAAACTTTTTTTAAATTAGAATATATTAAAGATAATAAATAACGCATACTTACAAATGTACTTTACAATTTAGAAAATGATTTTTAAAAAATGGATTACAATATTACGAATTTGGGAGCAAACGTGCTTAATTGTGTTTAAATCACCATTGAGATGAAAGAGAATTACAAAAAAAAAAAAGTACATTAAGAATGAGAATTCAGGGAGAAAAAGTCTCGATCACCACTGAGAATAAATAAAAAATTATAAAATGTGCTTTTTTCTCAAACAGCCACAATGCAACAAAAAAAATTATTACAAAAAATAGCCTCCATTCTCATAAAATATAATTTATTGATTTTTCTATTGATTTTGTAGTAAAATATGACATTTCTTGCTATTTAAAAAAAAAGATTTAGCTACATTTTGTATTTCCATGTTGTGCTTAAATGAAAAAATAACGTATATGTGTGAAGCATCATAAAAAAAGCAGAGTAAAAAAAAAAAACACATCATAAAAAATAACATCTGTACCTTTGCTCTCCAGTGGAAAATGACCCCCATTATCTGTTGTCATAGTAGTTACTTTGACTGCATTCTTCTTTGTGCTAACTTTAGAGGTGGCGGCAGGGACACTGGTTCCCCCCTGTGGCCGTGGTGTGGAACTATGCTGCGGATTATGAATTAGTTTATGCGACACTGATTTGCTCTGTAGGGCAGAATCGCAGGAGTCAGAGTTGTCTGGGTCTTCCCCCAGCGAGCAGGAACGCGAGCAGAAGATGAGTCCGCCGCGGGGCAGGAAGGGTCTGCCCAGCAGGGGGAGCCGACAGCAGGCACAGCTGAAACACGCCTCAGAGGCGTGCCAGTGCTGGCCCTCGTACGTCATCTGGCCCTGATCTATACCTGCAGACAGAGAGAGAGAGGAAAGTCCTTCAATCATGTAACGTCTCAATCAGGAACCACAGCATTTTTCTGTAATTGCTCAGCTTCTTACTGCCATAATTAACAAGGAATGTACTGTATCTCTAGCAATGAAATAAAATGACTTCAGAAATGTGTTCATGTTAACACACCTACAAAGGTTTAGCAGGTAAGTGAATAAATGTTTTATAAATGCAACTAGGTCATTCTTTTGTCAAGTCACATTTATTTATATAGCTTTTTACAATACAGATTGCTTCAAAGCAGCTTTACAGAGATAACAGGAAAATAATGCAACAAAATTTGTTTCTAGAAGAAAATAGCATCACAGTCCAGCTTAAGTAAGTTCAGTGATGGTTCAATTTTGTTGTAAAAAGGTTATTAATGTAGTTCATTTATATATATATATAGCCGCTCTGGAGTAAACCGTGATGTCATCATCCAGCTCAGTTCAGTTCTTGTATAATAGTGTCAATGCAGGCAGATCAATATGATTGTTGAATATTAAATTAAATGTCCCCAACTAAGCAAGCCAAAAGCCAAAGGCGACAATGGCAAGGAACCAAAACTCCATCAGTGACAGAATGGAGAAACCAGGCTCATTCAGGGGGGGGCAGTTCTCCTGTTATATACTTGTGTTACTTTTTTATTAAGTATATAACACTTAAGGCATAAACTAGCTTTGTTTTGTCAAAGACTTTTTCAATGTTTTTGAAGAAGTCTCTTTATGTTCACCAAGGCTGCATTTATTTGATCCAAAATACAGTAAAAGCAGTAATTATAGGAAATATGATTATAATTTAAAATAAATGATTTATATTTTAAAATGTAATTTATTCCTATGTGATCAAAGCTGAATTTTCAGCATCATTACTCCAGTCTTCAGTGTCACATGATCCTTCAGAAATCATTCTGATATGATGATCTGCTGCTCAAGAAACATTTCTCATTTACACTGTTTTAGAGGGACTACTCAGCACTTGTTAAGACTTGATCAAAATGGTTAGATGCATTAAAAAGCTTAGCGGTACACTTCGGGTTTAAGGGGTTAATAACCATGGAGACTAATTAAACACAGGAAAACGGGCACAGGTGCAACCAAATGTACATTTGGACATTGGATTTTATTAGGAAACCTTTGAACACGGCAACATTTCACATGGTTAAACACCTACTACATATTGAATTTGATCAAACAATCTTCAAAGCTATGGCCTGTTGCTTTAAAACAGTATGTCACACATACAACAGTTTTTTTAATTTTATAGAGACATGTTTTTGAAGGCAGAACCACAGCTATCGGCTCTAAAAGACACAACATTACACAATTTTATAAAGTTGCCCCACATGGGACTCGAACCCACAATCTGCGGGACAGTGGCCTATCGCTCATCTCGTTGCGCCACTGGGAAGACGTGTTTTCACACAGATGCCGAAGTCCCATAGTTCAACTGAGAATCAACTCAAAATGAAGATTTCATATATAAATGGACCGCATGGTATATTTAATAATTTCAGAAAAACACAACGTCTGGAGCAGAAGCAACTTTTGCATCACTATTGGCCACAGTACCTCTTGCGGTCTGGGTAATGTGCCAAACAGGATTCGAACCCACGAAACCCAGTTTGGCCGAGATACAGCATCTGAACCAATTTCGGGTCGACCTCGTTAAGTTCGCGACATCATAACTTTTGAACAAAGAGGAATAAAAAAAAAAAATCTGTTCAGCCATTTCTGTGCAGCTCAGTCCAAGAGCCTATTTTCGTAAGATTTAGACAAAATTATTCCTGCTATTCCTGGTTCTACGGCAGAACACCGGCTCCTGCATCAGCATCACACACACGCGTCGTGTTGCTCACGTGACCAGTGTCAGAGAATGACACAGAAGAGAACAAATAATTGAATTAAGTCGTAATTTTTGTGTTTTGTTTTTTTGCACACAAAAAGTATTCTCGTCGCTTCATAACATTAAGGTTGAACCACTATAGTCACAGGACTATTTTAACTGTCTTTACTACCTTTCTGGGTCTTGAAAGTGGTGATTACGTCACTGCCTATGTGGGGTCAGAAAGCTCTCGGATTTTATTGAAAATGTCTTCATTTGTTGTTCACGTGTTCCAAAGATGAACGAAGGTCTTACGGGTTTGGAACGACATGAGGGCGAGTAATTAATTACAGAATTAACATTTTTGGGTGAACTAACCCTTCAACGAGCAGGTGTACAGGTGTACCTAATAAACTGGGCAGTGTGTGTGTGTGTGTGTGTGTATGTATATATATATATATATATACATACATATATATACACACACACACACACACATATGCATACACATAAATACACCACAGACTCCACAAAATTATTCTGCATAAAGAAATTGAAGCCTAATTGAGACATTAATATAATGACAGTGAGGTACATTTCCCCCATTCTCAATGTAATGCAAACCAGTATATTAATTAAATCACTTCTATATATCATAGTAGTATTGTTGCATTGCCTTTAATTTACATTGTTTTTACTTTACATTTTTTATTCTTTATAGTGATGTGATATTATGATAATGTAGCCTGACGTCGTCATACTCAGATTCTAGTCAGAATGTGAGTCTGATACTGCTCCATAGAGATTTGATTATGGGGTGTGTCTCAACCGAACCAGGAAAAAAAAAAACTCTGCACTCAATTGGATAGACCTACAACCAATCAGAGCAACGGAGTATATGACGCATGTTCTTCATTCATATTTTCAACCAACAAAATGTCGCGGCTCTCTGTTCCTCTTTTAAAATGAATGCGCTGTGGATATCTTCTATAACAGACGCGATGGCGGAATCTACACATGATGTTTCATAAACAAAGTTCGGGAGGAGCACGTACAAATAATCAATCCAATATCAAATTGTTATCAAACAATACCATGTCTAACGTTACCCTATCTATCAGCATGAGGAAGCATATTCACTCTGTCAACTTACCTAACACTCCTTGACAGTTTTTCAGCATCCCTCCACCACCCCGAATCCTCACTCTTGTCTTGTTCTCTCACAACCAGGAATACGGGGGAGTATGGCTACCGAGCCCACAGCCCTCTCCTCGGACAGCACGTCATATACGCATTTATTCTATCGACTTATTTGTGTGAAATCTTATATACGCATTTATTCTATCTGACTTATTTGTAAATGTGAACTCGTGAAATCTCAATTCTCCAGCTGCAGTCGTCTTTGTTGTAAACTAATTCAAATCAAGCGCTCTTTGGTGATGTGGATGATTACGTTACCGTTGCTCATCTGTCCATCATCGTATAAAGCCCGCCCTGACAATTTGATTGGTCCGAACAATTTTTGTTCGGGCATAATAGCTCCTCAACGGAGCGAGTCCAGACCGAACTTCCCGACCAAAAAATGTTGTGGGCGGGGTTCGGGCTGGCACCCAGGCTAATGGTAATGAGAAGTAGAAGATAAAATATGCCTAATTGTAATGACTATAATGTCACAATGCAACAAAACCTTAATGTCATAAAAAAGCTTCATTTTAATGCAAAATACAATTTTTTTTATTTTTAGGTGATTTTGTTGTTGTTGAGATAAATACATTTAAAAAGATTCAGCTCTTAAACCCCCTGGATCGCTGATGCATGACTGATGCTGCCAAAACGGTTTAGACTTTAGTTCTATTTAAGAGTGTATAGATATAGAGAGTTGTTTGTCTGTCCTCACCGATATGTTCTCCGCAGGTGTCGCAGTATTCGGCGTACAGTGACTCGTAGCAGCGGCAGCAGTAGGGCCGACTCTCTCTCATGATGTACCTCTGACCCCCCAGCGCCGCCTCACACTCGAAACAGCAGAAGTGCTTCATGTGCCAGTGCCGCCCCTCGGCCTCCGTGCACTCGTCCGCAAAGATGATCTGAGGGAGATATAGTCTATGGTCATGTGGCACCACCTCTGTTTCTGTTCCATTCAGTAAGTGATGCAGGGCTGGGATCAAATTCAATTTTAGCTAATATAATAACATGGGATCGTTGTAGGCCAGGATTAAACCTGTGTCTCCTGCTGAGCACCAAGGCCAGAGTCCTGCACGGGTCCATTTTTGGAGACCCGCCCCCGCCCGTACCCGCAAAGTTCAGCACCAGATCCGACCCGTCACCCGTGATAATATCAAAATTAAATCCGCACCCGCCCAGACCCGTTAATATTTGGCCAGTTACCCGACCCGTGCCCACGATAAATCACACACAAGCTAAAATAAATCCAATTAAAGTGCTTTATTTTTTATCTCGCACCTCTCTCAACATCACAATAGCCTCACGAGCCAGCGCCTCCGTGTCCTGATTATATTGCCTGCTATATTTAGCCTACCTCTTATTTATTAAATCCAGGACATTGGTTGATGAAACATTGATTAAAATTAAGATACAATTAATACGAAACGAAATTCACTTTAAAGAAAGGTTTTCTACAAAAACAAACTTAATGAAGTGGTCAAAATCATGTCTCCCGATATTTGGGATCATCTTATCTTATTCATGCTTTTCACTTTTCATATAATCAACATGAAATTAAAAAAATATATTATTTTATTTAAACATGAATATGAAACTAAGTAGTTTTTTAATGACTGGGCTACAACACGCAGGCCTATTAGCCTACAGTACAGAGAAATTTAATGTCGGAGCGTCTTGCCGGTGAGCATGTGGGGGGAGAGATACGATTTTCGATCAATCATCGAATATTATTTTGCTTGATATGCCAATTCTTAATATTTGGTGTTTTAAATGCCTGTTTGAGATCTCTGTGAAAGTTTTAATTGTAGGTTCGTGGCCCTGAGTTTCATTTTGCATATAGCCTACAGCCCTTATAATCATAGATGACGCCACGGGTTTTTATTTAAAAGAAAGAGCGTAGTCTACGTTTGTATGTAGGCCTATATATGGGCAATTTATATACACAATACTTACTAAAATATAATGAATATCATTTTATTGCATTTGTATTAGTTGTTTGAAGAGTAAAAAAAAAAAAAATCGGTCGGTCTTAACGCCAAGTTTGCAACCGGCAAGTCGGTCGGACTAAAAGGAAAAAAAAAAAAATGTATTGAGTCGGTCCTAAATTGACAGGGTCGGTCGGGTTACCGGCAAACAAGAATATTTTTAAGGATGGCCTGACTAAAACACATATTTGCGTATGTGTAATGGTAATTTAGACATACAAATATTGCACATATTTTTCATCCGCTACCCGCCCGCAAGGAGCTCATTATCCGCCCGCATCCCCGCCCGTGAATTTTAGGAATGTCACAATCCACCCGTTTTAGCCACTTTTATGCGGGTACCCGACCCCGTTGCAGGACTCTGACCAAGGCACATGTGTGATAAGCACTACACAACAAATTCCGTCACCAAATGAATGAAAATAGAAACTGTGTGAACAATAGAGGGCTAAGAGCTGAAGTGTTCACCTCGTCGCAGGCCTGGCATCGGGGTTTGATGTGTTCAGCGTGGTGCCGCCCACAGTAGATGTGTCCTTCCTGGTAGAAGTAGATGAGATCCACCAGCAGCTCGTTACAGGAAGCGCACTGGAAACACTGAGGATGCCAGCAGGAGCCGTGACCCGCACGTGACGCAAACACCGCTATGTCACCGCCACAAATCTGCCTTCCACACTGATCAACAGCCATAGAGGAGAGCGAAGGGGAAAAAGAGAAAATAGTGGGATGGGAAGAGAGTTTTAGAAAGTCATAATTACAAGTTGGAAACTCAGCATTTTATGGAAGTCCTGACCGCTCCCACATGACCGATGTGATGTCATATAACAACCAAGATAGCAGTAACAGTTAAAGATCCCATGAAATGTCTTGATCAGTGCAGTTTGTGCAGGACACATCGAAAAAACTTCCTCTTTTTTATTAGCCATTAGCCTTTAGTTTATAGCATAACGATGATTCAAGGTTTTCTGCTTCAGAGATAAAAAATGATCACCTTTCAGTGAAAACAATAATATAACGAAATAAAGCTCTATGATTTAATGTTTGAAAGCAAAGAAATTGAGATAAATATCATACATATTAGTATTGCCATTTTACGGTTGTACTATAAAATATTTTTATATAATAACATATCTTATTTTACAATACAATACAATTATTAATATAGTAAATTAATTTAAATAATATTATTAATTGTACTGTAACAAATTGATTATTATGACATATTAAATATATATTTTATAGTTCAATAGTGTAATTACTATAGTGTTTTCTTTAATGATTAAATAATACTTTTATAATTTACTAAAATAATAAACATTCAAATAATAATTATTATTATTATTGTCCCCAGGAGACATTTTCATTCCACAGAGCATCTGATTGGACAAAAAAACCTGTAAAGTGCAGGATGAGTCATCAATATTTTTGTCAATTTCTTTTTATGAAAATGACTGTACATTTCAAATGTTTATATAAAAAAACTAGGTGGACATTCCTAGACTAAATAATAATTTATCCTGATTTTTATTAATTATAATTAAAATTATTCATTTGAACATAAAAAAAAAAATCATGGTTGTTACAGTGATTTTACCATGAGTAAAAAGGGTTAATTCTGCTTCAATACATGTCTAGAACCCTTTACCTTTGCTTTAACAGCACATCCCTGTTCTTTAGCAGGGTGACAACTCTATAATAAAAAGCTATAATAAAGTCAAAATTATAAACCTCACAAGTAGAAATATGAAAGAAAGATTTCATACTAACTATGTTCTGTGTTTGATGACACAAAAAAATAGATTTCACACAAATCAACAGAACAAGACTTGTAATAATCTGCCTCTTCTCAACACAGTCACACCCTCTTGGCAGCTACTCATCATCTGGAGTGCATTATAGGTGTTGAAATGTGGCAAAACACATGAAATATTGCAGGGGGTGTATGGAAAGTATGCGGTTTTATCTAGTACATATGGTATCTGTCTTGGCACTGGTCAGACCGGAGTCTGAATTTATCACAGCATATCAAAAAGTTTCCAGAAGCCACATGCCAGACGAATGCCTCTTCAGCTCAAGTAGTTCTATGCACACTCTATACTTGAGCCGAAGTGGTACTCAGCTAAGTATGCACTATTTCTGGGAGAAGGAAGCAGCAAGTTCACATTTCAAGGTGATTTTACAGTTGAAAAGTTGCATCCGGACTGATGTCATCAGCAGACTGTGCCATGTTTGTCTCTCTCTTTCTCTACCTGTTGACAGATGGCTCCGGTCATGGTGACTGGAAAAAGTCGTACGATGCCCCGGCCCAGATTCTCTCTCTTCCTTTGCTGGCTGAATAACTTCAGTTCTTTCTTCTCTTCTTCATCCAGAGAGTTACAGTACTGAGGCTATGCACACACACACACATACATTTACAATACTGTTACAGCTCACGCAAGACCAACACAGACTTACAACATGACATTCTCAACGGCATTAAATGTATTCAGGCCAATATGAATGATGAATTCATGAAAACATGCTAAGTATGTGAGTGGTTTTACCTCGCTGTCATGGGCGGGCAGCTGGTGCAAGAGCTGTTTAATACGATATCGTTCTCCTGGACTGTTCACGTATGGAACCTTGTCCTCTGGAATACAGCTGAAGTATTGATAAACCTGTACATACAAGAACACAAATACACACATTTAATAGTGTGACAGATTATGTCTGGGGCCTTATGAAATCCTTTTCATTTTTCCCCAAACTCATAAAAAAAAATTTTCATCAAATGAAAATGTATCAAAATCTTTTTTTAGGTTTTAATAGTTTTATTATTATTACTTTGAGAAATACATTCAACTGTACAATAGTAATATTTTTTTCTAAAGTTAAACCAGTTCGCAAACCAGTTTAAGTTGAACAGAAAAGCAAGCATGCGTGATTTGGCATGGCAGCTAATTTGCATAATAAATAACCATTGCCTTACCTAATGCAGCAAAACAAATGTTTTATTCAAATTCTAAATCAGCTAAATCACTAAAAAGCTGTCGCTCGTCTCAATTTATCGCGATCTCACAAAGTTCCAAAGTAATAATCAATGAAGCCGACTGCGCAATTAATCTCTTATTTAGCCTACACAATGTCTACTCTTTGTTTGTTATAAGTTAACTTGTAAGGAGAAGATTTGCGCGAGTTCAGAAGTCAGCACTGGAAAGTGGACAAAAACTCTGATGTTTTGAGTGGTGAGTGGATTCTAACTTAAACAGCTCTGATTGGCTATTGCGTTCAAGAAATCAACAGATATGTTTGTGATTGGCTACACTGCTCAACGCTTCAAAAACAAATTGTAAATAGGAACTTTTGGCGCTCTCAAGAGCGCAAACACCCAATTCGTTTCTCCAATATGCTATTATTAGGAGAAAACTGAACCTAAACCAGCAGTTAAGGTCAGCTTTTACCTCTAAAGGCCAATACGCTGATTTCACGCAGCTGTTATTTTGAAATCGAAAGCGAGGCTCCGGTGGGAGGAAAACCGGAAGTGTCGCCTTTAATCATAGGAGAGTCGTGAATGCGATGGCGTATTGTTGTGTTTAATGATGTTGTGTCAATTCTAAAACTGTACATAGATTTCTTTCATACTTTAGACTATATACAGTGAAATTCATTTATAAATAAAATATTTTTTTTTATATAATTCAGAAAGTAAAAAAAGAAGCAGGAATGAACTATATACATATCCTATATTGGATATTAACATCCAAAAGTGTAAATCGCGGCAGCAGCTTCAGGTTGGTAGTCCAAAGGCATTGTTGTTTATCTTTACTTCCGGGGTTTTTCCCACCGGAGCCTCACTTTCGATTTCAAAATGGCGGCTGCGTGAAATCAGCGTATTCACAACATACAGACAAACGTCAAATAACAAGTTGGCAGTTGGATTTTGAATTTTATAAAAAATAACTGTCCTGTTCAACACTGACAAACGCTAACTGAACATGTTCAGTAGGGTGAAAACAAACCCGACAAACACACCGTGTTGTCTGTATGGTGTGAATTGGCCTTAAAAGCAATCAGATTCAGCAGCAGTCAGTGGTTTGAGTGAGAATATTCCAGGCTAGTCTCAAATGGCCAGGGCCCAGCCTTACACACGCTCCGCCTATGTGCAGAACATACACACTTTATATTTGATTAACAGTCTTTTGAGGTTTAATACTTACAGGCACTAAGTATACAGCCCTAGTTTTGACTTATCGATCCATAATTGGCCAAATTTCATGACGTTCGATGTTATACTGTCAATTTTTATGACTGGATTTCGCAATTCCATCAGCGTTTTCCTCATCACAAGAATCATTTGCCAAAAAAAATAACTGATTAGTTGCTTTTACATGTAGGTACAGTCTCTAATAGTCAAAATGGCCAGTTATTGGCCAGGATCAAATGAAATGCAGAACTGAACATCAACACTGGCGATACACAGGACAGCTGAGGTGATGTTTTTTGTCCTTCTTGAAGCTTGACAGCCTTGTTTCATTGTATAAAAAAGAACAGCTTTAGTGGATTTGAGAGAGGCTGTGATTGGCTGATTCAGACCAACCGCTCACTTAACACTTTACTTTGACGTCATTGTATCTATAGATTCTCCTGAAAGCGGTCTCCTCACCTGTTCAGGCTTGATTCCGGGCGGCACCCAGGCGTATTCTTCCGAGGCGCAGCCCGAGTCGTCGTCGGATATGGAGTGCCTCTGGAAGTCTGACACCAGCTTCATCATCATTCTCTCCAGCTGGCCGGGCACCGAGCGCACCACATGCTCTTCCCGCACACACTTACAGTGCACACAGATCTTCCTGTGGAAACAGGTCAGCAGAGGGGTGTTGAGTGGACAGACTGGACACTGCCAATCTAACACAACTTAAAATGACACTTTCAACACAACGGTTTAGGATTTGGGGGGAAAATAAGGGAATGAATTTGCACTGCACCATATTGAATAAAAAAACTGACATGGCAATATTTCACTTTTCTGCGATATATATTGTGACTTGAATATCTCTATTTGGAAAGAAAGAGTCATTCTAGAGCTGGAAAATTACTTTTTACTCTGAAGAATGGTTTTAAGCAGAAAATCCTATTAGGGCTGAATTATTTTTAATTATTATTATTTTTTAAATCTGGGTGTTCATACTTTTTTTGGATTACTTAAAAAAAAATCTTTCCATTTGAGTTTTTATAGGCCACATTCACACCATTTTTGATCAATTCAATATGATTATAAAATAATAATAATAACATTTATGATTTAATTGTGATTATTATTAAATATATTAACAAAACTATATTATAACAACACATTTTATTTTATTTTAATAAAATTACAATACTAATATTTACATCTTAGAGACAGATTTACTAACAGTTTTTTGGCGTAAAAAAAAACTACTGTCAGGATTTACTAAAGACACACAGTGAGAAATTAGCGCTGAAAAGAATGGAAACAGTTATTTTAGCAGATGACCTTATTGCATATGCATTTGTAGGAGTTTCCCTTTCAGATGTAAAATTTATGGGAGGAGAGTATTTAAATGAACCATGCAAGGTGATTCACTAAGGTTTGCGCTACACAATTTACTGGTATTTCTGCCATTATTTACTGCACAAAAAAAGCACGTCTCAAACCAGATGCTAATTTGCGCTGCTCTAAGTAGATTGAGTTGATCATTATGGAAATGATCCGGCTGCGTCAATGTTCTTTAATTTGCTCGTCGTCAGTAGATCACGCGCAGAACTTGCCACTCCCATTGGCCCTTTAAAGGGATTGCGCTCTTACACTAATTTGCTCTGTTTAGTAAATCTGGCCCTATATTTCGTCATTTTCAAATGGTTTACCATCAAGCTTTTATGGTGAGGAGTTGCAGGCAAATAAATGTATGTTCACTGTATGTTCATTCACACGTGTGCAGCTCACAGCGTCTCAGAACGGCTTGATTCACAGTAAATGATTCAAGCTGTTCTGAGTCTCTGAAACACTATCATGAACCACCAGTGGTGTAACTTAGTTTTAAAAAGTGGGTGGGACAGGTGTGTGTGTGGGGGGGGGGGGGGGGGGGGGGGGGGGGGGGTGTGTGATTGCTAATACAATGCTAAATCATAAATCAGATGACAATAACATTACGATGTCCAGCAATCGTAATAGTACATTGGGTTAATTTGTCGTTTAATGAGATCTAATATATGTTGTTAGTGCCGAGAATTTTCATTTAAATAAATACAAAGATCCGACTATTTTACGCATGTACTTTAATGGTCCAGTGGCAGAACTTTTGCCAAGCATGTCATAGGTTCTGGGTTCTAATTCGCACTTGTATAGTTTTTCTCATCAAAACTGATTATGTTTATCAGTGGTTGTATATCAAGCAGGGACACGTTTGTGTGCATTTTGTTTTGTGGTTTCACCGGAACGAATGAAGAGTCTCCGCAACGGATTGAAGGGTGCGTCCGAGTGAAGAAGGAACACTGTACGTACCACTGATCGCAGCGGCAACGAGCACTTTGATCACTTCCTTTCAAAAACAACTCATTTCAGCGCTAGATCGCCTCTTATTTAACAAACAAACTAAATTAATGCTCTGCTAGGTAACTGGGGATGTTTTATTTATTTGTATTGGTTATTTGTATGTATTTAACAAGTGGTGGGGACTATATCGTCCCTGGCAAAAAGTGGTGGGGACATGTCCCACCCGTCCCACTCGCAAATTACGCCTATGTGAACCACACATGTAAATGACGCACTTCACTCTGAAACCGCTAGCACATATATTTACTTATCATGCAGCCCAAGAATGGATACAACAAAGTTTCATAAAATGGTTATTTAAATTGTTGAGGCAAACAAAATCAGGCTGCTGTCACTTTAAGACTGAATGCACAGATGCACGTGTTTGTTACACAAGTGCTTTCTTTCTTGCCGGGTATGTTCACTTAAGATGAGAATACTTGCCAAACCGGTACTTTGACTTTTTGCGCATTGGCTATTTGACCGTTTAGCCGTGTATCCGAAGCCCACGTGTACTTTTTTGGGAAATGCTGAATCCTTCAGCATTTGCTTAAAAGGACAGTTCATTCAAAAATAAAACTTCTGCCATGCTGCAAAATAACTATTCTTTTTTCTAAGGAGATGTCCAGACTCCTCATTTCCATAGTGAATGCAGACTAAGCTCCAAAAAAGCCATAAAAGGAGCATAACACTACGATACGACTATATTCCAAGTCTTCTATAGCTTTGTGTGAAAAACATATCTCTGCTGGTGTATCTGCCCTCAGACTGGAATGCTCTTCTGTATTAGATCTGCATCATCACTGTCTGTTTTTAAATCTGAGTTGTCTTTTTAATTTGGCTTATAATCTATGAGGAAGTTTTATTGCACTGTATTGTAGTAATTTTTTGTATTGTCAAATTTTTTTGTTTATATTGTGTGTCAACCCTGGTTGTGTTTAATGGTGCTATATATATCTATATACTGTATATATAAATAATTGACATTGATTTATCTGCTTTATATCGGCCACCCTGCTTTCTAAGATGTCGGCACTAGAATTAAATTTTTTTTAATATCGGTCGAACACTACTCATGAATTAAAAAATAATCCAAATCTTAATTTCTGACTTTGGTCAAACCCTGTCACCAACATTTCAGAGCACTAGCTGACACAGCCGATGTTCATGATACCTATTATTACTTCTCAAAACAGACAATAATTTCAGGCAGGTGATTCATGCCTAAAAGATGTTACATCAACTCATGTTGACTTCACGCTAAAATCAAATGTAGAAACCAACCCTGCAATCAAAATTACCATCTTTACATTTTACATGTTACTGGTCTTATTGTGAACTATCATTCAAAGAAAACGTTAGTCTTTATCAAAATCAAATCAAAATGTTATAACTTGGGCCGCCTTCATTATTTCATACTAAGTATAGTTCAAATATATTAACATATTTCCTGACATATCGCTTGAGACTTACTGATATAAAAGTTATAATGAAACTTTTTATTTGGAGTACTACTTGTGCACAATGCACATTTCTTAATATTAAGCCTAAAATGTGTTTTAATGTCAATATCAATAAGGATTGTATGAACTTTGAATAATGTTAATCTTTAAATGCAAGATATGAAATAAATGTATTTCAAATACATTTTAGTATATTTATTTTTCACTATGGTTTTCGAAGACTTTTTTTCCGGCTGATGTTATAGAGAATATTCTATTAAATTCCTGATTGATAAAATCAAGCGATGTCCTTGTTTAACTCGGAAGTACATCATTACAGAAGAAATCTGGGTTGCAAATGGCGTTTCATGTTGGTTTCAACATTTTGGTGTCCTAAACATCCACAAAATAAACAAGAATAAGACCTAAATCACACATATAACAATACATCTAATCGCACATTACATCACGATTATAGCTATTCACACATTTCGCAAAAAAAAAAAAAAATTCTGACAATGAATAACACTGCATTGAATGCAAACAAATATATGCACACAAGTTTAATACTATTTGAAAAAAAAAAAAAAAAAAGTTGTGCATGCAGACAGGCCTGTCCCACTGCATTGGTTTCACACCTCACCCTGAATTACTTAACCTGCTGTTGTCACAGCAATTTAATTAATGCCATCTATTAATGACAAATGATCTAATGTTTCTGATGAAGACCAGCACAGCAGGTTCATCCATGGCAACTACTGGAACAATGGCTAGAGTCACGGATCTTACACTTCACTACACAGCCAAACACATGCCAACAAAAGCCCTTTAATCCACAAACATACACCAAATGACTTAAATCAAAACCAACCTTCACTTTATTTTGTATAGAAGGGCAATTCCGCGCAAAACTGTCACATCCATAACGCCAACTAAATACCATGTCATTGTGTTGGCGTTGTGGATGTGACAGTTTTGCGTGGAATTGCCCAGAACCAAGATATGAAGAAAAGGCATTATATTCTGTCATGATCTACTCTAACATTGTTCCAAACCTGTGAAACCTTGAAAAATGAAAGTCAGTAGGGGCCATTGTTTTTTGGACCCCATTGACTTTCATTGTAAGGACAAACATGAAACACATTCTTCAAAATATCTTTTATAAAAAAATTCATACAGGTTTGGAACAAAAGCAAGAGTAAATAATGATCAATGATTTTTTATTTTTGGGTGAACGAATCCTTATCCCTGTAATGCATGACATATGAAATAATATTTTGAAATGGAACACTAAATCCACACAAAGTTTGCACCATATTTGATATATCAGGATTTTATGGCTCATGTAGTATGATATATAGTGAGAATATGGAGCTCATAAAAAAATAAATAAAAACTCAAACTAAGCAGAAATATGCACTTTGGTGAAGTTGCTGCTATTTATATGGTCAAAAAGTAAGTAATTAAATTCCCAATAATATGTGAGATGATGTGTAAATGCTTAGTTTTATGATCAAAGCTCTGTAGTTTTCATTCTGAGGGGCAAAACATATAATGCAATGCAATACAATAATGATTGAGAGATCATCATATTTGATACTCAAATTTTAATGATGTACGGATAATCAAGTAAACCAAAGTTGCTTCAGTCCAGTAAATGTTTATCTTGAAATAGAATGAACATAATACAAAATATATAATGTAATATTGAATTATTATAATGATACAAGTTATTATCACGTTGACTTGCCTATACAGATGTTTAAATATAACTTGAATTTGCTTGATGAAATAATACGAATTTGTTCAATAAAGTTCTAATTATTTTCTGTAATATTGTATTATTTTTACTATGCAGTAAGAGCTTTATAAAGCCATAGCAGTATAAGATATAGCACATCTCTCCTACCTTACTGCTTGAATAAATTAACAATAATCTCTAAAAACATCAGATTAAAAGAGAATGAACAAATACGTACTGAATACAGTTCAAGAATCAGTCAGAAAACGTCCAGGTGCGACACACTTTTCTCTAATCCTAATCCTGTCCCACAACACAACACAACAAACCCCGTCCTCGGACTGAGCGCTGCCAGAGACTGATGAGCGGCGGACGCGCGTGTCACAGTCTGAAGGCCCGCTCATTGGGCGGCACTGATGATATCACACCACTTGTGTGATCAGTTTTCTCTCTATCTCATGCTGAAAATGAGGTCAAAGCCCGGTCTTCAAGTCCACACGGAGGTGAAACGGGAATATTGTGGCGGTTCGTATGTGTGTGTGTGTGTAAGGGGTGGGGGTTTAATCCTTCTCAGTACAGTTATGGGATAAGCGCTACTGTTCTCTTAAAGTCAGACATCAGTTCATTTTAATGGACAGCTACAGCCACAATGTCAAACAGAGAAAAAGAAAGCAGATGAGTGCATACTAAACAAAACAACGTCACTATATCAGTGTGTCTATTGTATAACATCTCAGATGGGTTTTGGTGGCGGGGCGGAATGGACGCGGACAAGCACAGATGGAAGACAAAAGCTGCTTTTCACTGATTTTACTCTCTTCCTCCACTCCACCTATCCACCACTCCACTCTACCAATCCCTTCTTCTCTGGATAAGCTGCCACTCCATGTCCCCAGCCCAACTTGCTTGTATATAAAGTCTCTTCTGCTCACCAAGGCTGCATTTATTTGATCAAAAATTCAGTAAAAACAATAATATGGTGAAATCTTATTACAATTTAAAATATCGGTTTTATATTTAAAAATATTTAAAAATGTAATTTATTCCTGTGATCAAAGCTGAATTTCCAGCATCGTCACTCAGAAATCCTTCAGAAATCATTCTAATATGTTGTGCTTTGTAATATTTTTGTGGAAACCACACTGTAAAAAAAACCCTGTTGTTTTTACAATAAATAAATCCTGCTGTGGTTGCCAGTATGGATAATAAATCCTACAGTAGGTTGCCTGTGGTTGCCAGTATGGATGCGCCGATCCGATTCCGCTTGTCTTAAGTTTAAAATAATTGGTTACCCGTAAGCCAATCACATAACGTTTGGTTAAGAAGTGTGTTATGCGCCGACTCAGCCGCATTGAACTTCAACTGTAAACACATGTATGATGCGAAAACAAAACCATCGAGCGAAATACCGGACTGAACATGGCTGTGAACGACTTTTGCAGATTATGTGAAGTAAATCTACGCATCCACGGTACAATCAGCGTCTACGTCACGGCTCTCAGCCCGCCCTCTGTTCGTTGATTGGCCGGCCGTTTTGAGGCCGGAGGAAAACTGAAAGACAGGTCGATATCTCAGACTGAGTACAGAAGCGAACTGAAATTGAGCGGAAGTACGAAGTCTGACATAGTCAGGCTAATGGTTGGACAAGCAACTACAGTATAAAACTTCGAATTTACACAAACAGGCTGAATTACCTGTCGAGAAGAAAGCAGGCAACTTCGGCGTCTTTTTTAAAATCTTTGCTCCTCATGAGCTCTTTCCATCTGGGAAAAGTTACTCCAATATTGACTTTGGTCTTGCTGATTTGCCTGTCGCGTTGACGTTTTAATTCTCTCTTTCGCTTCCTTGGCGACTCTGCTACATGTCCTCGAAAATAGGCGTGATCCTCCATCTTCAGCAATCTTTCAAATCTGCCGGCAGTCGCGAGTAATCTCCCCCTCGCGTTCGTCACGGTGTCACTGAGTGTAAAACGCGAAAGGCAAAGCTTGAATTTCCAGGTATGTCCCTCTTTGGCGAATGTATTTTCAAGATGGAGGCGCAACATGGCTGCCGCCATTTGAGCGACTCGCTCGTATGTATTATAAATGGCAGATTTTACGCTAATGAGAATACTTTATTAGTTGATGGAAGTGATTACACATGAATGAGCACATATACTTTTGATAGAACAAAGTGTTTTTTGCTAAGAATCAACTTAAAAAGTTACACAGTGTAGCTTTAAGTCGTTATATTCAAGTTCACGTAAACTCTTCCCTCCTGTCAGCTCCGTTCAGCATTTAAACAGCGCGTTGCGTTCGGCACGATGAAACTCTCTCCAAGATGATTCAATGTTACTATTATTATACTTGATCTGTAGATAAAGGTTTATGGTTTCGCATAAAACAACTTTATTGATGTATCTTAAAGGGTTAGTTCACCCAAAAATAAAAATTCTGTCAGCAATTACTCACCCTCATGTTGTTCCAACCCTGTAAGACTTTCGTTCATCTTTGAAACACATATTAAGATATTTTTGATGAAATCTGAGAGCTGTCTCACTCCCTCATATGCTTATGTAATTTCATTCTGCCGGCCCAAAAGTTAATGAAGACATTGTTAAAATAGTCCAAGTGACTACAGTGGCACAACCTTAAGTTTATCAAGCGACGAGAGTACTTTTTGTGCGCAAAAACAAACAAAAATAATGACTTTATTCAACTATTCATTTACAGTGTGGACCACTGAGTGAGTTCACGAGAGCGCCACGACAAATGCGCGAGAACTGAGAAAGAAAACAGTATAATAGTTTAATAATCCGTGCATCAGGTCTTAAAGTGACAGCAGCGTCATATCCCGTACCTGCTGCCAAATTATGAGATAATATTAAACATATCTATATGTCAGTTTTTCCCCCATGGAAAACCACTAGCCACAGTGGCTGGTGAGCAAAACAGTGAATGTCAAGCCCTGATGATTATCACCATAATAATGCAGGTGGTAAAAGAGAAAGAGTCACATGAAGAATCATGAAGTTCTTCAAAAGTAGTCTTTCCACAAGCTGAATTATACTAGTATACAGAAGGTGCACATTCACGCAAACACAAAACACCATCATGGTAACACACACACGACACTAAAATAATGCAATAAACATTCATTAAACAATCAAATGTGCATAACTGACAACAAAAACTATTAAGAAACATTTAATGAAATACTTTCAAAATGTGAAGTCTCACACAGGGAATTCTGGGAATGTCAGTTTACAGTTTTTCACTGTAAATTATAATTTGTTTTGCCTTTTTTACTTCGAAACAATACATGTACAATCCTTGTACAGAAAATATTTCCCCTGTATATACAGGAACTTACAGTTTTTTTTACTAGCATTTTAGCAATATTTAACAGTTAAATGACCCTTTTTTACAGTGCAGTATACATTTTTTTTCTGTATTATTTGATGAATAGAATGATTTATAATAGTTTTTTTTTTGATCAATTTAATGTGTCCTTGATGAATAAATATCAATTTGTAATAGTAAATACACTTCTGTTCTGTTTTTATAACAAATTGATACTTTGCAAACACATTTTAAGCAATAAAGTTTGTCAATAGACATAATAGACTGTTTTTATGCCCATGAGTGTCATGCTTTAACATGCAATCAAGTGTCAAAAAATCTAAAAGTAAAAGTAGTTAAAAAAAAAAAAATCTCAAGACCCTTGTCAAACTGTAATATCAAGCTATTTTGAATTGAAGAATGTTGAATCTAATTCTAATTTTTGGTCAAAAGTTGGTAAAAAAATGTGCATTCATGTTGAAAACCTCTAAGTACATCACACAAATCTTGAATAATAATAATAATACTATATAAATAATAATTAATATTTATACAACTCCACACAATCTCTGAATGAGAGCTAACAGGAAAGCTTACATAAATGGCATATTTTGTCCTATTGTTCCCAGAAGGGACAAACAAAGATTAGCACACTACAAAAACAGTGTGGAAACGTTACAGCTCAGGCGTAAGCACTGGTCAACAAGTTCACCCATGCTGGTAAAAGCCATCCTAACCCAAGATCAACATGCAATCTGTTTCCAGATGTGTCCTGAAGACGCGCTGCATGTGCAGATGGTATGACTGCACATGATGATGTCAGACACATCTGCCAAGCCATTCATTTATCCTATGCACATATTTACACAGAAAACATTTGTAATATTGTGCCATACAGTCTATGATAAATCAAAGACGATGGGTATGCAATGTCTCAATGAAGTCCAACTTTTCCAATGCTCTAATGGCTGAATGATGTCTTCATCAGCGCATTGGCACAGATCAATATTTGAATACTTGCAATACATTCAATACTGGATTATCCAACATATTGTGATGATTTTAATCATATTTTTATTTGGCAAGTTAATCTTTCCAGTAGGAAGTATGCTTTCATGTCCCATATGAGTCTCAGCATCAAATAAGTTGCATTAATGTCTGTCTGTAGCAAAATTGCTATTTATCTAGGCATATTAGTTATTTCAAACTTTTTAAATGAAATTATTCACACTATTGTTAGTAATTGCAAATTATTATTCTTTTTGTTGCATTTTACATACTTTAAAATGTTTTCTTATATTGTGGCATTTAAATAAAAATTATTACAAACAATTCTTCTCTGTGTTAATTTAGCGACAAACTGTGAAAACATACCTTAATTTTTCAAAAACATTATTATTTTATTGTGTGCATTAAACAATTTGAATATAGGGTACATGTTATAAATAAAAAATCCTAAAACCCTAACCATACAACTTTTTAGAATTAGATTTAAGACTATTATACAAGACTATTAAGGAATCAAGGTCAAGGAATAAAACAATTGTATTGTACCAGAACCTAATAATGCTGTTTATTAAGATTACAAATCATGTACAGAAACGCTGGCATCTTTCTAACTATAATTAAACACTGACATTTGTATCTTTTACCTCATTCAGTTTGACAGAATCATGATGATCTGACACTTTTAGACACTTTCCCCCATAGTACAATAATCATGCAACTTAACTGTCAAAGAAAGATATTGGAAAGACAACATTTAAATGTGAATGACTTCAGACACTTACTTCACCACAGTACAATAGTCACGTAACTTATTAAAAAAAGCTACATATTTCTGTTCGTATAAGCTGTATTAAAAAGCTTGTCTGCAAAATCTGAGGGCGCATATTTCCAAAATTTGAGACATTCTTTAAAACTGAATAAACACTCCAAAGAAAGTTCCTACAAGCACATAAACACACTTTTGCCAAACTAACACCGATACACATCATCATCATCATCACTGCTATTGCCGTTATGATTGTCATTCTGAACAAACTTCCTGTCAGACTAGTTCAAACACAAAACTAAATTGAAACACTTCACAAGATCATAGGTAACTGAACACTAAGTGATCAGTACTGAGTACATTACCTGTAGTCCTGACACTGCAAAATCCCTTTTTAAGAGCTGTAATATGTTGAATTGTTCAGACCTAAGGTGATTTAAGCAAGTTAGCCATTCTTCAATGACCTGGTAGTGAACAAAACGTCATCCCGCTTGAGCCGAGTCAGATGACAGTGGTCTCTATTGCTCGATTCTTCCCCCTCAGGCCGCTGAAGCCAACACTGATCCCAAACAATAGATTCTCCCTTCACAAGCCCTCCCCTCGGTCTCCTCCCTCACCAACAACATGTTTCAGATTTCCCTTTTCAAACATGCTCTCTATAACAGCTCATGTGATAGGAAGGATGTACAGTATGAGGCGCTTCATCTTAAAATAATATTCTGGGTTTAATACAAGTTAAACTCACTGGACATCATCTATGGTGTAACGGGGATTACCACACAAACTAATTTCCACTTGAAAAAAAAAGAAGAAGCTAAATCTGGTTTATAGCAAGGCTTGTTCGTAAACAGTAGAGCCACTAGATGTAAACTGTATGCATAAACTTCAAACTATATCATTTTCATGTGAATAATTCACTTAACCTTTTCTGTGTAAAGTTACATCCAATTTTACACCTCTATTGCCATGACAACACAATGCTATAAACCCTAAAATTACGGTAAAAATAAAAAATTTAGGCTGATACCGATTACCGATAATTCTTTATTTTTGAAAGCCGATAACCGATATATTGGCTGATAAATCTAAATCCAAATTTTTATATCATTTTGAGAGCCTGATTACAAAAACAAAGTCTCACCATTAAAATCCATATCCCAAGCACACAATGTTCACATTATCATTTTATGTAGTCTATATGACAGACTTGCACTGCACATGTTGCACCTTTTTTTTTAAAGGATTTCAATCATATTTCAAGCAATTCAACACCATGATGGCGAACAGTGCGTATCTGAAGTGTCTCAGCTGAAGGAAATAATCCATTATTTATCGGCATTAATATATCAACCAAATTTTCTTATCGATAACCATGACATTAAAAATGTACATATATTGGCCGATACCGATATGGTGGCCGATATATCGTGCATCCCTAATGATTATTTGAACAGCTTTGAGCTCGAATATTTCTGGAAGTTTGTTTCCGCCACAGAATAAAAAATAAAAAAAGATAACTGCAACTTTTTATCTCACAATTCAGACTTTTTTCCTCAGAATTGACCGTTCGCAAAGACCCGCCCCCTTTAGTTACTGTTGCTATGTCCGACAAGCCACGCCGCTCTCACGCCACACCATGTTCTCACACACTGAAAAATACATCTCAGAGCAGAGAGGACACTGACGACGTGCCGATAGACAGAACAGAGAATGTTACTACTGATATGAAACAGTCTCAACTTTCAAATTTAGTCTTTTTTAAAAGAAATTTAAACAATAAATACCGTTTTGTGGCTCTTTAATGTGTGGTGACAGATCGCTGTGGCGCCTCAGTTAAAGCTGCTCGTGAACCGATCATCAATCCTTCTAGTTCATTTATAGCATCAAATAAACATGAATGAACATCAGAAGGAATGTTGTTTTAACCGCGGAAAGATGTCAGTACACTCCGTTTTTCAACGTATGGTTAGTTTAAATCCTCCAACGTTAATCAACTAACTCTCCTGACTGCTTTGTCCAACAAAAATGGCAGATTCGGCGGATTATGATTGGTCTGATCGCCTGTCAATCAGACTCCCTGTGAAGGGTCAATTGTGAGATATAAACTCGAAATTGCGAGAAAAAAAGTCAGAATTGTGAGATAAAAAGTCGCAGTTATCTTTTAAATAGTTTTACTCCGTGGTGGAAACAAGCTTCCATAGTGCTGTGCTGAAGAGTTGCAAACGTAAAAGTGAGTAATCAAGGGATCCGGTTTAAAGAACAGATGGACACTTTCGGGTACGGGTTTCATGGTGGCAGCAATGAGCGGTTGAGTAATAACTGCCTGGCTCTTCACTGGTAATTCAACCACTACCATCCTGCCAGACTCTCTTATCATGGCCAGGAGCTCACTGGTAACTCAATCAAATTCTCACAAGAGCTTGACAACCTCCAGGACAACTGCCTTGGACAACATCAGACACGCATGACAAGATGGACGTTCTCTCCGGTGCTTGTGCTCAGCTGGCACAGATTCTGGGACCAATCTATCATTCACAGGCTTTTCATCATCCTGGCATGCAAAATCACCTTCAAGCTAAAAAAGACCTAATTAAGTCACAATATGGAGTTTTGGAGTGTTTTAAAATTAAATTTGGCCCAGTAAATAATGCATTTAAGACTTTAAGGTCATTTCAGTTCATGCTAATAAATTCAGGGTGGGAAATTAACGTTTCTTCCTCCATCCACAGTTGCTGATGAATCACAGATTGTGGCACCTGCATTTCATTTTTTGATGGTCCCAAACTGCAGGGGTCATTTGTGACATTTTTCCTTTAGTTTGTTTGTTTTCAGGTTTAAATTACACTTTGAAGAACAGATTTTTATGTTTTAAAAAATAAGGGCAAGAACTAATACAAAAAATAGATGTATATCTGTCATAAGGGGTAAACCTATGTAATAAATTAAGCGTAAGCGTCAGTTCTGGCAGGCCAGGTAGTCAAGACGCTGCTAACACTATTGGCCAACAACACGGTCTCATCAGCTGTTCAACTCCCCTCGCTGCTAATGGCTACGATAAAAACAGGGCGCCCTCTTTAAACGGATTCAGTTCGCTCCTAACTGCTGATGCTAGCTTCTTTACAGCCTGCCACCTCCCCAGCTCCTCCTTGTCGTGTATAACGTGGCATTTGCTTTTCTGTCATCGTTGCTGCTCTGTTCATAGGGGGAATAGTTCATCTCTCCCAGTCCTAAACTGTGTGAGCGTTCCCTATGCTGCTGCTGTCCTCTATTTCATGGTGCTCATGAAAGGTCAGAGGACTCCCTGAACAGAGCCATACCGCCAAAAATTTAATTCAGATTTATCAACTTGAATTGTAATTTATTCAATAAAAAATTTCCTAAATCATTTTTATCGTCATGTGTGTTCTTGACTTAATGGACCTGGCAGAATTGTGATAAAACAACGTGATAATTATATAACTCAATTTGAATCATTTGTGTATGTAATATTTAAACTATTGTAACAATATCTGAAATGTGTACCTTTGTAATCATGTATGTACATTTTGGAAAATGTCTTATGTAACTGTTTGTTTATCTTGTTTTCCAATGGGCCTGTTTACACCTGGTCATTCATGCGTTTTTACTGATCGGATCTATCCTTTTTGTTAAAACTGTTCCATTTACACTTGGCAACATAACTATGTCTCCACAAAAGCAATATGAATCTAATCTGCTAAACCTAAGTCTAATGCTGAACTTTCAGTTTCATTTACAGTAATTTGCACGTGGGCTTGCTCAGCTACTCCTCTGTAGCGATGCGTGTTGCAGTAGCGCTGTCATATCTGGCTAGCGGGAGCCGTTATTACACGCTCTCGCATCTTTATATTTTACCATTTTAGGAAGAGTTAAATTTACATATGTGGCTTCAACAACCAGTTTCATCTGGAATGCGAAAAAAGGGCATTTACCCCTTGTTTTCTTTCCACAATTGGACAGCTATCCGCTCAGAGAAAACACAAAGTGATCAGCTGCACATGAACGGAGTTTCCACATTCATTACAGTCATTTTTATGTGTGTGGAAAGTTTAATATGATTCTATATTCTTGGTTGAATATCACATTAATGTATAACATTAATGTTCAAACAAGCTTTCGTTGACTTGCGCGGTTTAATTCTCAAACTTTAATAGTAGGCCATTTATAACCCTTAACTTAATAAAACAATTTCTACTTTAGCAAAATACTGAATGAAATACATACACCTGTTGGCACGCGTGACATAGGTTGCTGCCCTCTGCCATACTGACTATAATACATTTGAAATATACTATATACATAATATACAGAAATATATTATTTGTATTAGTATAAGACAGATTATCAACTTTGGCCGATATTTGGTATTTTTTGATTATTAGTATCAGCTGTTAAATGTTTATATTTGGCTGATGTGTGTGGGAATGGGACTTTTATTTTGACAGCGCTGAGACTTAACAGATAACAGAGTACCAGTGACCAACTTGAACCAATTGTGAAATTAGAATGAGTGAGTGTGTGAGAGTAAAATGTGAAGGCCAAGTATGGTAATCATACTCAGAATTTGTCCTCTGCATTTAACTCATCCAAGTTAGTGCACACATTAGGAGTAGTGAGCAGTGAACACACACCCGGAGCAGTGAACACACACCCGGAGCAGTGGGCAGCCATTTTTGCTATGGCGCCCGGGAGCGACTGGAGGTCCGGTGCCTTGCTCAGTCATTTCCTGCCGGTATTTTACTTTTTTAAAGCATATATATCTACTTTTTTAAAGCTATCATTCATAATAATAAGAAATGCATTTTGAGCAGCAGATCAGCATATTAGAATGATTTCTGAAGGATCATGTGACACTGGAGTAATGATGATGAAAGTTCAGCTTCGCCATCACAGAAATAAATTAAATTTTAAAATATATTTTAAAAGAAAACAGTTATTTTAAATTGCAATAACATTTCACAATATTACTGTTTTAACTGTATTTTTCATCACATAAATTCAGTGAGCATAAGAGACTTCTTCAAAAACATTAACATTTACCGCCCCCAAACTTTTAAACGGTAGTGTATATAAATAAAACAATTTTTTGAATAAAGCTCATAAAGTAGTTACTGGAAACACACTTTTAGTTACTCCTCAACACTGATCTGATTCTGAACCTAAAGAAAGATGAAAAGAGTGTGACATAATGAAAGGGAATGAGAATGAGTAAAAGAGAGCAAGACAATGATTAAATTAAGAAACACTGAGACAGAAGAGGGAAATGCAGAGAGGAGGGTAAGTGTGGGAGTCTGATGGCTCTATTCCTGCAGTCTTGGCAGCAGAAGGACCTGAAAGGACTAATCTTATTAGTCGGACAGGAGGAATTAGGACACAAAATAGGGGGCCAGACGGGTGGACATGGGGGAAAGAGTCTGTGAAGAAAAGAGCCGAAGCAGAATGGGTCGAATCGGAGGAAAAGAAATGTTACCGCAATGGACATTAACGTCAGTGCAACGAACGTACACAACGCTTGTTGAGCAGAATCTGAATAGGCTACTTTACATAGATTAAAGCAGTGTTTCCCAACCACTGTGTTGTCAGGTGTGCCGTGGAAAAGGATCAAATGCCAAAAATTTTGTAAATAAAATAAATGCTACAACTAACATTTTACCGTTACTGTCAAACTGAAACCTTTTATCTCTATATTTTGTCATTTTTTAAAAAAATCAATGCTATTGGTCATCCTTTACGCCTGTATGTGGGTTTTACAAATATTTAACCAATGAAAATTATTCGTAACCTCGTGCTGCACGCAGTTTGGAGAGAGATCTCTGCTTGTTTGCAATGCAAATGTAAATAAAGAACTGATGTTTGAATAAGTACTGATTTTTATTTACTCAAGAAACACTATGGGCCCTATCATACACCCAGTGTATACACCCGAGTGTTTATTGCTTGTTTCAGCCTGACGCAGTTATCATTTTCACGTCCTGCGCCACGTTGTTTAAAATAGTAAATGCATTTGCGCCCATTTGTGCACCCATGGGCTGCTGGTCTGAAAACGAGGTGTGTTCAGGCGCATTATTGGCGCGTTGCTATTTTGAGGGTACTGAAATAGACTGAGCAATTGACCAACTGAAACCTGGTCTGAAGTCAATGGCGCAATATTTTTTTGGTTATTTAAAGAGCGCGTTTAGCCTAGAAATCTAGACGCACCCTAGCGGCAGCAAATTTTATTTCGCAGCCAGTGTCATCTAGCAACTCTCCGTTGGCTTGCGAGCTGGAAAAACCAAACTCTAGTCAGGCCAATCACATCGTGTATAGAGTCGGTGGGCAGGCTTAACATAATGACGGCAGAGTTGTGACGGTTCCGCGTGAATTCCCTGCTACTTGAAAACAAAGAATGGCTTCTGCTGCTGGCGAACAGTGGTCTTTCAAATCGGCTTTGGCCGCGACTCTGGAGAACTTAGAGTTAAGTTTTTCTTTGAGAAAAGAACAAACGGCACTGAAGTCATTCTTAAAAAAGGAAGATGTGTTCGGAGTTTTGCCGACCGGATACGGCAAAAGTTTAATCTATCAACTAGCTCCGCAGGTGGGAAAACGCTCTGGTTGGTTGTAAAGCTATCCTATTGCGTGCCGAGGGAATTTGAAAGACAAGCGTTTATCCCGCCCCTCAGATTGAGCCCTGCCAATGGTGTGTTCCCACACCCAACATCTTGATGTGTGTCTGGCTTGTCAGGCTAGAGCGTGTTAGTAATATGCACCTATAGGTGGGTCCACAACACGTGTACACTTTGTCCCGTAAATGGTCTGCTTGCGCACTTTAACTTTGCACACGAGCAGATCCGTTTCCTCGCTAGAGAAGCGTTCAGTTTTTCCGCTTGCAAATTCCGTCATGTAAATAGCGAATCCGCCATGGCGCGAGCACAACTGGCTTTTAAAGGGAATGGGAGATGAGACTCTGATTGGTTTACTGCAAGTTATGCCCAAAACACACCCATTACTCATTAAGAGAATAGAGACAACCCTTTTAGACCATGTGCCGGGTGCGCCGACCATTTTTCCCGTCGTTAAACTAACAAAAGTGGATTCAGACACGCCCTAAGTGCGCCTGTGCCCTGCGCTTTAGACCATGTGCTTAGATCGTTAAAATAGGGCCCTGTGTCTATAAAAGCTAATGGGTTTTTTTTTGCATTTTTTTGAGGAGAAGAGTCTAGTTGTAGCCAGTATACTGTTTTAAATATCCTGTGCATATAGCACTTTATCTTTTATACCATGAGATTTAAAAGCGCACACATAGCTACAATAAACTTTATATATAACCTGTAAGTTGATGAAAACGTAATGTGCACTGACTGTCTCAGATGCGGCCGTTCCAGTGACGGACAAAACGCATACTTCTGTAATTCACTAAAACCTCCTAACTCCATTTGAGTTTGATTCTCATTAAATGTCATTATTATAATGACACATGCATGTCTGACCAATTATAAAGCCACAATACCAACTTTGATGACACTGTTTAATTATTTAAAAAACATGAGGTTTTCGCCCGACAGCAACGATTTGTAAATTTACCTTTATGACCTTATTGTGTTCATATCTGATTTAAGCTCAAGTTTCACATTAAATGTGAGTAATATACTTTTAATATGACATTTGTAGCAATGCATGTTTGTGCAATATTCTTACTTTAGCGGTTAGTGGTGTGCAGTGGGATTTTTTACATATCAAAACTGTGCTGTGGCAAAAAAGAAAAGAAAAAAAAAAGTTGGGAAACACTGGATTAAAGCAACACATTGTCAGATTAAAATGATGTAGTGAAGATCTAGATGTGATTGTCTCTGTGCTCTGGATTAGATTGCAGCATATGAATAGTGATTCACTTGAAGAATGGGCAACAGATTAGATCTGGACTGATGTTGATGTATGACTCTGGACAGAAGCGCAGGCATGAGAGTGAAGAGCGCAGTAAGAAGATTTATGGGTACTTTCTGCTCTGTTCATTTACACACACACTGGGGAGTTAAATAGACCAACAATGCCAAAAGCTAGTGCTGTCCCACTAATTTAAGACGAGAACAGAAGTCATGCGCACACATTCATTTACAGTAGAAGGTCCCTGATACATCCATAAAAAGAGGCTTTTGCATGTGGTACGCTGCTCTCTATAAATACCATTTTATCTGATGTATTCATTTGATTTTATATATAGATATATGCCTATATGAAAAAATAATACAATTATAAATACAGCAAAAAAAATTGTGTGTGTGATACATGAAACTGCAGTATGACTTCAGTAAAAAGAATGCTCATTACCATATTAAAGACAATGCCTCGCAGTTTGATTAAAAAATAAATCTGATTTTCAAACCCCAAATTACTTTAGTAGTTCAGTGATGCACAACCAAATTACATCAGAAATTATTTATTCATTAGGCAATCCTGCAAAAATCTATTTTGTGCATCTGAAAGCTACAATCTCCAAGGCTGTTACTAGATCTGTCTGTATTTTTGCACATTATATCAAGCTTTCATGGGTTTTTAATTATCTTTTATTGTTATATATTTTAGGTTTCATTTTAGTTTAATTATTTTTTAATTTACCTTTGTCACTTTTTGTTTAAATATGTATTTCACTTTAATTTAACTTTTATTTCAGTTTTAGTTTTTATTATACTTCAACTTAAAGATATTCATTTCAGTAAGTTGCCAAGGCAACATTTTTAAGTTTATTTTAATACATCAGATTTATTTCAATTGCCAAAAACTATTTTAAATAGTTTTAGTTATTATTTACATAATTCATTAATCATTTAACTTTGAAGATTTTATCCAACTTCTAAAGACAATTTCCCCCCAACATACAGCTATGTGACTCACTCACTCTCTCTCACACACACACACACACACACACACACACACACACACACACACACACACACACACACACACACACACACACACACACACACACACACACACACACACACACACACACACACACCTTTGAACTCACTGGAATGCCTCATGTCCTTTTGCATTCGTTCCAGGTCATTGTCTGGCTTCTTCACACACCCGCTGGCAGCTGAAGGTAAGTGTTTCTGAGGCATACGAGTATGTGTGTGTGTGTGTGTGTGTGTGTGTGTGTTTTAAAACATGGTCCAAATCTGACCTGACTGTGAGGACAATTGCTTGTACAGTAGTCAACATTTGAAGTGGATCAAAACCTTTCATCAAAGTTATACATTAATTTTTTGACCCGTTCTTGTCTTAGGACAACTTTGATCAACTTTTTTTGATCCACTTCAAACGTTGACTACTGTACTTTCAGTCAAATACATATTTAAGGTGTGCAAGTCTGTTTGGTTATATTTTATGTTGTGCTGGCCGATACAGTCTTGGACTGCATACTGATGTGTGGACGTAGCATCGCACAAAAGCATTTTCTGAGGCCCTATTCATGTGTGAATTTTCCATTTATTCATGCCTCATTCAAAACTGTTTTATAACAGGGGGGGTCACTGAGACGAAGCATCTGGTATTCGGTTGGTCATGTGATCAATAAGAAGAGAACAAAACAGCTTTTCTAGACTCCATGACAAGATAAAGTGCTATTTGGGTAATTCTTTAGGGATTTTTACAGTGGTAAATCGGTGCACAACAAGAAGTAATTGATGTGACTAATCAAACTATCAATCAGTCAATTCATCTGCTTTCTGAAAAAAAGAGACATCAAACTCAGCTAAACTACAGCAGTCACATGGTCTATTTGTGATGGTTTTTTGTTCAGAAAACACAGAAAAAAAGATCAACAGCTGGCATGTATTAACGTCACAAACCGCCCTTTGGATTCTTATTTCTGACATCTAAAATTAATCTGATGGAAACATAATCTACAGCTCTGAACTGGCTCTGAAATATATCAATATTTCCAAGTCTACATTTTAGTGTGCTAGTGGCCATGACTTCAGAAATATTGTATTTACTGGTCAATGGGACTCCACATTATTGGACTTATCTGGATATTTTTAAGAGTGGATAATGTTGGCTGCCTCATAAACTTATTGGCAGAAGTAAAAAAATCAAGGATCCTGCAGATGACAATAGCACATGAGAGCGGAGAACGCAAACACACACTACAGCTCCTCATTCTTCAGCTGATGGCGTACAGTGAAGAGAGGTTAGCGTAAACACTGTGCGGCTCTCATTACCTGCTCTGGAAATATGATTAGACGTCTTGCGTTACACACAAGAATCCCAGGTCTCACACAACGCGCACACGAATCTTTTCCTGACAGACTGCAGTTAATCAGCACTGTCTCCCATGCTTTCCTGTTCCTCTAGGAACTTAATTTCAAAACAAACGCATAACTAAAACAATAATTCGAGATGTTATGTCTGAGGATGTTGTGTTTCCGTCTGCAGATTGTCAGGCCTGGGACGAATGTCCTTCAAAAGTATGTCAAGGGTGGGATCCGTGGCCTTAGCGGCTAGTACGCATTGAGCTGTGGTGCTCATACCAAACGTGTTCATCTGAATCTGACTCTCATCATTTTCATGTGAATATGGAACAGTTTTAGCGCTCCAGTCTTACCTCCATCCGTGCATGCGGAAGCCAGGACACTGTTCTCCACAGCGCATACACGGCTGCCCCCTGTCCGGATCCTCATCCTCGCTCTGCGAGAGAGAATCACAGGCATTTTCAATATTATTTACTTCGTGATTTATAGGGCCAGATGTGCTAAACCCCAAAAGGAAAAGGAAAGGACACTAAAACAAACAATGATGTCCAACCATGTACAATTTCACAGTGCAGGATGCTTTTAGTGAATCTCTCTGCTGATAAAATCATAACAAAAACATGTGAAAATGTGTACTTAGAATGTGCGGCAAATAAAATTGATTAAATATGTTCTTTGGGTAGTGTATGCAGGTGTGTTGTATAAATACATTCTCTGGCATACTTTATACATCCAGCTGACATTGTCCTTTGAAGTGTATTTTCTGCCCTAAAACACACTAAAAACAACCAGGTACATAATTCACTCGGATGTCGTCAAAGGAAGAGTTCACTCAAAAAGTCAAAACTTTGTCATCATTTACTCATGTATGTTGTTTCAAACATTCTGTGAAACACAAAAGAAGATCTTTTGAAGAATTTTTTTTTTTGGTGACCATTGACACCCATTCTATCATAACACCCCCTTTATTTTAAGACAAAAAAATATCTTAAAATAAAATAATTCAAAATACATTTTCATTTTTGGGTGACCTATCCCTTTAAACAAATACATTGTAACCACAATTGAACTTTCTTGGTAATTATGGTGATTTTATTTGAAAAGTGTTGCATGGATCAAGGTTTAGCGGCTTACATTTTTTTGAATCTAACAACGACTTTTTAGTATTATAGTAGTATTTTTTAGTACTTGGTTATTTTTATTGGTGTTGCAGACAAGTTGCTTGTACAATTTTTTTTAAATTTCAAGTGCTGGTGACTCATATAATATTCCAAATAAGATTATTTGTTTTTCTAGGTCTGCGAGTCGGATTAGCATGAGGGCTAGGCGGGGTTGAAGCCTAACTCGCCATCAGGAGCACCAGAACTGGATATTAAGTGCTTTTATTTACTGGAGCGCATGAGAAACAAACACCAAAAGCCAAGTGATGAATCGGCGCTCCCTGATCAAACCGCACACGCATCCAGCAGATGCAGCGCGAGAACAGCTGGACTGGTCGGTGCTTTTGCCTCTCTGTTGAAGTGATAACCAGCGCCAGTCACTCGACCCATTTGAATTCATGTGAACCTTAAAGGCTCTGTGGTAAACTTAGCAGAAACCAGATTGAATAGCTACGGCCATGTAAACTGCAGTGTTAATTTTGAAAGCAATCTGAAATATCATACGATTTTAGTCGACTAAATCTACAGTAGAATAATTGGTGTGCATACTCTTTGTATCTCTGTATGTTGGAGATTTGATTTGTGGCACCAAGATAGGCTACTATGAAGGGTCCCTTGTGTTTGCTATAGACCGCTGTGTGTTCTTACTCCAGGCCTGAAATCCAACACTAATTTCTCCAACAAAACACACAGTACCAAAGGTGAAATGCAGCAGAAGCAGATTTATCTACTGTACAACTCCACTTCAGGCGGTGTTTAGCCTCAAGGTCTTCTGCTTGTTTGTGGGAACAAATAAAGCAATAAAACTGAGAACTTGTTCTTCAAAACCTCCAAGTGACGTGATCAGGGTGTTTGAAATCTTTGACGTGCCAATATACGACAAGACAACAGCCATAAAAATGTAAACACCTGGTTTGCTCTCTCACACACACTGAGGGCGAACCCAGAGTCTTAACATGCTAGATGCTTTCTGTTCTTCAGATAGACAGAAATTGGACTTTTAAAGATGTTATGTATTACAATGTTAAGTTATACCATAGTATATAGTATACCCTTACTGTACCATGGTAAAATTTGTTGAGGACAAAGTATAAGCAAGAAATGAAAACCTGTTACACATGTGGGTTAGTACAAAAATAGACTATGCACTTAATTTGACAAAACTAGTTTTAGTCATGACAATAAAAGGCAAGAATACACTTTTGTTAAACATAATTTGAATAAGTTCTTAGTCAAGATTAATGCAGACGAGGAACGCTAATAAGCTTTGTGAGCTGAAAGCCCAGTCAGGACGAGCGAGTGTGAGGGAGAGCCGGACTGCAGCCGGACGGCGGCCTCTTGTCGCCAGGAACGAGAGATCTATGGAAACACGCGTGCTAAAACAAACACTGCCTGTAAGATCAGTGAACTCTCACACTTCACTGAACCGAGACCAGAGCATTGCTATTCACTGCTGAGAGAGAGGGAGAGAGAGAGAGAGAGAGAGAGAGAGAGAGAGAGAGAGAGAGAGAGAGAGAGAGAGAGAGAGAGAGAGAGAGGACATGATCTTTGAGGGTTTTTTCTTCTCTGAATAGTTAATTGCATTAGCCTGTTTAAAAGAATGAATAAGAGAGTAGGAAGGGGGAGGTATGAGAAAAAAAAAACAAGCGTTTTTTCTGTCGCCTTGTACAGACAAAACTGTAGATAGTCCAAGAGTTCTGAGAAAAACTAAATTGCCACGTTCACAAATTAGGATCTGGCATCAAACTAGTAGGGTTATAAAAAGAAAAACCTGCCATTCAGGTCCAAAGCTGGTAATGTTCTAGCCTGGAAATCCAGACCTAAATCTGAAAGATTAATGGTCTGGCATCGACTAATGAAAATCGGCCAGCTCGAGGGGCGGAACCAAGCATGCGTTTGAAAATCTCACTGCACGCAATTGGATAACACTACGACCAATCACAACAAGCCCCATAGGCTTAGCTACCAGTGGAGCTAACTGGTAGATTAGACTCTTGCCGTTTCCGGTCGGCAAAACAGCAAAAACACCCTTCTTGCAAAGGAACGATTAGAGCGCCGTCTTCTGTTCTTCTTTTAGATAAAAAGCCAAGTCTAACTCGTTCATTGTAGCGGCCAAAGCCGTTTCAAACAACTGGTGTTCATCCAGAGCCATCTTGCAATGTATACTAATGACTTCGACGTCACAGCGCTGTCGTCATCTGTTCACTCTAAAAAATGCTGGGTTGTTTCAACCCAACTTTGGGTCAAATATGGACAAACCCAAACGCTGGGTTAAAAATGTAATTTAAAATTTTAACCCAACGGCTGGGTTTGTCCATATTTGACCCAAAGTTGGGTTGAAACAACCCAGCATTTTTTAGAGTGTTTAGCTCGCCTCTGGTCCGCCTATATCAGATAACCAGATGTGATTGGTGCAGCTCGGACACAAGGGCATATTTAATGAGCATCATTACTCGACGCCAGAGTAAACTCACTGAGCAAATTCAACTTGTGCTCTCGCGAGAACTCTGGATTTCCAGGGTAGTAATGTTACTATTATGAACTGAAAGAATTGAAGGCTGCATTGTATTGCAGTTAACAGTATATAAGACAACAATCAATGCATAAATGTGGGTTTGAATTACATTACTTTTTTATTTATTTATTGTATTTATAAAATGTATATTATTAAATAGATTTATCAGTGACATTTATCCCAGACCAATATACTTAATCTAAAGCAAAAGTCAGTCAGTGTTACACAGACTTCTGGGAAATACCCAAAAGGGCTTTTTACACTGTGTTTAACCCTTGTTTATCGTCGTTCTAAACACCGCTTTTAACCCTGGGTAAAGGAACGTTAAACACTTGTAATTTTGAAGAGGGGTTAGCACTGCTTTTTACTTGGGAAACCATTGAAACCCCCTCTTCCGGAGCAGGGTTAGTACCACTTTTGCAGTGTTAACCCCGCAATGCGGTGCCAAACTTGTCGATTTGATAAAAGAAGAGACCGTTTCATTTAATCTTACCTTTATAGTCCAAAGTAAGTATCCACTCAGTATAAACTCGATAGTACAGTCGGCAATAAGAGGATGCGCAATGCTAGAGTTATGTAAACAGGTCGCGTGCTGCGTTCATCCAATCTGACCCCGCAAATATGCAAATAAGAACGTTAACCTGGAGTTTAGGAATGTAGAATGTGAAATGTCAGTTTATGAATACCCAGGATTAATTGTTAACCCCGGGTATTTTATGAGCAGTGTGAAATGTAAAGCAAGATAACCCAGGATTCAGTTTACCTGCGGTTTAGAATGACCCAGGGTGAAAAGCCCTAAAGTAACTCAAGAACTGAAAATAACCAAAATTCCCAAAGTAATGCAAATAAGGAAAGTAACAAACGTACTAAAAGTAACAGAAGGAAAAAAACTGAACTATGGTTATTAAAGTAGGTAATTTGTTATATTATGCCTAAAGAAAGAACTAGGGTTGGGTAACATTTGGATTTTAACGATTGTGATTCCAATAAGGTAAAAACAAAAACAGATATCATTCACATTTAAGTCTTATTGCAAAACATTTAATTGTAGCTGAAATCATGAACAAAAATCAACAGGCTAAAGAACACTTACGCAAGGAACGTTTGCCTGTGGTTTAAAAATACCATAGAAAAACAACTAGCCTAACTAATATAAATTTCAAGCATTATGAAAGACAAGTAAACACTCAGTAATTAAAAAGATAGTCTTGTGCTTGAATGGTTTAAAATCACACTGAAATGCTCACAAAGGAATCGATATAAGGAATTTTATAACAAGTATCCGATTCCTGACCTCAAGTATTCGATTTTCAGTTCCCAACCCTAGCAAGAATAGTACTCAGACAAACACAAATTTGGAAGATCTCAAGTACAAAAAGTAACACGGGTAAGGTAAGTTACAAAAGTAATGCAAGTACAAAAAGTAACAAAAGAAATGCAGAATTTGAAAAGTAAGGAAAGTAACAGTAGTAATGTAACCAAAGTAATGTAATTAACAAAGTGCTAAAAGTAGCTCAAGTATGTAAAGTAAGGAAAGTAATGAATGAAAGTAAAAGTAATGCAAGTAATAAAAGTGCTAAAAGTAACGCAATTAAGTAAGGAAAGTGATGAATGTAATGAAATGAAAGTAATGCAAGTATTGTAAGTGCTAGTAACACAAGGGCTAATAAAAATAAAACTTATTTTAACTTTAAAATTTGCCTTTTTAGAATGCCGTGTCATGCCAAGATGCTGCAAAAGATGAATCTAGTAAATGTTTACATTGAAAAACAGCAGCGGAAAAATGCGTTCTGTGTGAACAACCACTAAAGCAAGTATGTAAAGTAATGAAAGGAAAGTAATGCAAGTAATAAAAGTGCTAAAAGTAACGCAATTAAGTAAGGAAAGTGATGAATGTAATGAAATGAAAGTAATGCAAGTATTGTAAGTGCTAGTAACACAAGGGCTAATAAAAATAAACTTATTTTAACTTTAAAATTAGCATTTTTAGAATGCCGTGTCATGCGCAAGATGCTGCAAATAGTGAATGTTTACATTGAAAAACAATAGGAAAGTAGAGCAGCGGAAAAATGTGTTCTGTGTGAACAGAATACTAAAGCAAGTATGTATTATATAATCGAATACTAAAGCAAGTATGTAAAAAGTAATAAAAGTGCTAAAAAATAACACAAGTATGTAAAGTAACGAAAGTAGCAAAAGTACAAAAAATGAACATAAGTAACCTGAGAAAGAATAGAAGTGAAATGGGTAATGACGGGTGACGTAAGTGAAGTAAATAACAAAAAGCAACAAAAGTGCAGAGCGAAATGTAAATAAAAATGCAAGTAAAGAAAGTACAGAATGTTACAAATGTAAAAACAGTAAAACATGCAAGGAGAGCAAAAAATAACTTTCATAAAGACAAAACAATGACTCAACAGCCAGTTTAGCAGAGTTATCTCTCGAAGGTTATTGTGCAGATTACTGGGTAGACATTTGCAGAGAAAAGATAACATGAAAAAGCATAAATCAAAACAAACTATGACGTGTTGCAGAGTATGCGGAGAAACATACGACGACCGGACGGTTTTATGTCCCGTCTCTTACGGTGAGACAGGAAGCTCTCCGGGTGTCTTCCTGTCCACACCCTCAGGGAAATTTCCTCTCGATTGTGACCATGACAACAGTTACAAGAGGTCAAAAGCTATTAAAAAGACACTTTTTTAAAGGCCCACCATCATTGTTTCCTCAGATCAGTGTTCTGTCCTGAGTAGGACATTCTTAATAATAACTAGCATGACACTTACAAGAGGGTGTTTGAGAAAAGAAAACACTGGCTGAATGTCAAAGAAACTTGCTGGTGAATCCTGGTCAATTTTAAAAGGACAATATCAGATGATCTCCATTCATTTCATTTTAAGATACAAAACTATAAGATTTATTTCACCATTAAGACCATCTGGTACAGGTCTGATTCAAAACATTACAGAGAGCAGCTTCAGGAAACAAAGAGTTTCCTGTTCTAATCTATTCAATATTCTAATCCAATTAGCATCTTCAATGAACATTGGCCTAAGCATGTCCTGATGTTTTTAGGTTGTGTTTACTTTTTGTCCCTGTCTTCCCTTTCCAGACATTTAAATAATGTTTCCTCAATGGAAAGCACTTCCTTCAGACAGGATGACGCATTCTGTTAGGATGCTAACTGATGCAGATCTACTATATCAAGGCCAGCGTTTTTGTAATATTCTTAAAACTGTACAATATGACACATAAAAATCCAAAATTGCTAAATTAATCCGTGCTATAATTTGTTCTGTTCTTGTAGACTTTTTTAAATATAACATTTCAAGAATCATTTTGCATTAGACCTTATTTGTTATTTTAGATATAAACTAAACACATTATTTGGGTAAATTCAGTGTAATAAATTGACATAGGCTACTAAAACATTCATTATTAGACTATGAAACGGTATCCTCAAACGATGTCGTCACCTGCACAGGTAACGGTGACGTAGGCACAAACAAGCCACGCCTCCACAATGCATTAGTAAAAAAAAAAAAAAAGCCACATTAATGGTTAGGGGCAAATTGATGACTGATAACTATAGGCTACATGCACAACTTACAGCTGATACAATTAAAAGTAAACATAGGAGCAGTGCAAGTTATAATATGAAGCCTATACTCCGTGCCTTGCGATGAAAACAGTCTCCTCAGGTAAAATAAGTGCGTGACACAAAAGTAACTTTCGACCATCAAAGCAGCACGATAGGTTTAAAATGACCTTTAAAACAGCAAACCACACTGCGTTCGTTCAAATACCTGAGCACAGACTGTAGAAAAATGATCAAATGCCTTTAGATAATGTTAAAAGCGGGATGCCACGACATGAGAAACTCTTACCGAGCGATTGGAGCGTCGCTTCTTTGATCCGCGCGTGAACATGTCGGCGGCCGCAACGATTCACGCGAAGACTCTCATGTGTCCGCTGAAGTTTCCTTGAACCCAACGTGACTTCTTCCCGCTCGTCTCGAGGGTCTGAGGGTCTGGTTTTTGGCCTGTGGATCTCTGTGCTGCCGACAACTCCACCAGAAGTTGCCCGTAAGAGCGTGTAACCAGACGGGCTACACCTACAGGACAAGTGTTTAACTGTAGTGTATCAGGAGTCAGGACCACCCCCTACTGTACCTCATACTCCCATCTCAAAAACATTCTGTTTCTCTATGAAACCCCCCTAGCGCAGGCCTGCTGCACATTGGTTTTTGATTAGTTTTAGGTATGAAAAATACGTATATTTTGTGTAGGTTATAGTGTATAAGTTAAGTGTATTGTGATTACGGTTTGTTATTCAGATCTATCTATCTATCTATCTATCTATCTATCTATCTATCTATCTATCTATCTATCTATCTATCTATCGAGGAATTACTAAGACTGTTTTTTAATTGATGCTTCAGTTAAATGTAGCATTTATCAAAAATAGTTTAGTTAATATTTTTATTATTCTTTAAAAGAATGCTCTATATTTGTATTAAATCTATCTGTATTGTATTTTGTATAATATGTAAAAAATATACTCTTTTTTTTTTTTATCAGCAATTAGGCTACTCAAATCTACTGTTACATGATCCTGGAATCCTTCTAAATGTATTGCTTCACAAACTAACAAATAAATAAATAAAATCATCGTGATTCTTAACTTCTGAATGGTATTGTAGCTTATATATATATATTTTTTAAGTTGTAAAGGTAGGCCATTTAATTAACACCCCCCCCCCCCCCCCCATTTTCACAAGTCTTTACCCTTGCAGAAAAGCCTACAGTAAACTGCTCAGTATTTCAATGAATGCAAATGCTGCCATCTAGTGACAAATATTTGTCACATTTTCTCCAATAGCTGTCTATCACTGAATATAGTGAATTATTCCTTTCTCTTAAATCATTCTTTCTCATTTTTACATATAAAGTAAATTTGTGTAGCTCTAAAACGTCATATTATTGGCAGTCGAAATCAATACTCCAGCAGGTGGCGCTGCGCACACAGTATTCTTCACTCACTTCACGCAGATGAAAGAGTCCACACACACATTTTTAAAAGTTGAATACGTTATAACAGCCTTTTATTGAATGTTATCGAAAGAACTCCAAAAATAACAGCAACACCAATTTAGACAGAGACTTAAATCCTGCAGAATTATTTCCATATGCTGTACTTCCGGGAACAAAAAAAAAACAAAACATGCAAAACAAAAAAGTGTCTGAAAATACGTCCGTTTTAAAATAGCAGAACATCCTGAGTTAATCCTTTTTTTACAGAACTGATGGCATTTCTGACCATCTCACAAATAAATGCTGTCAGGTAGTCAGAGCTGAGGCTGCAAAAACAAATAGACAGAAACAGGCAAACAGTCTTCACAAATTCTAATTTATAAATTGTTACAACAATTGATACATGCTATAAATGGTAAAGAAAAAACACTTGTTTACACTAGATTACGGTTTTACAAAAATGGAAGACTTATGAATCTCTGACTTGGACGAGCTCCCCATGTTTTACAGTAAAAATTACAACTGTTGCATGTGGCATTACAACAATCAAGTGTTAGGTGAGAATGATAGTTTCCTGTTCCAGAAGCTGTTGAGAAGTTCTGCTTATTTAAGCGTGAAGACGACCAACTGCATATTAGAACAACTGGAGTAGCTGGCAGTCCAAATACTCCTCAATGATCTCTTTCAAGGCACGTCAAAACAATCATTTCTTATTACACAGTTGAGTGAACAGTTTTTATTCATGATATTTCCTGAAAATGATGACAAACTGTGAGCGCTGTTTTAGTATTTCTTACTCATTACTCAGCAGGGTTGAATGGAATAGGCACTGCAAATGAAGGCACGTCTAATATATGAAGCGATTTATTATTAGAATAAAAAAAGAGCACAATTATGGCATTGAGATAGCGAGCAACCTTTGAGGCAACCAGTTAAATGGCAAAATGTAAGAAAGATGAATAAAAATGAACATATTGTACCAACTAGGGGTGTAACGATACCCTCGTGTCACGATACTGAACTAGCGATACTCCAAGACACATGGTAAAAGGTTACCAAAAAAATGAACTGTTGATTAAAATGCTAAATTTGATATTACATTGTGGGTGGAAATGAATAGGCTTGGACTTGGTGCTGATAACTCAATGCACAGGACAATAGAGACACCAGAATAAAAATATTCATGATTCTGAAGCTAGATGTGGTAACATAAGACATTTGGCATTATCAGGACCCACAAATACTCCCCCGTTGCATTATTGTACATTATATTCAAAATGATGTATAGTAGTCTAATGTAGTACTGACACTAAAACTCTGTAAACTTATTTTTATTTTGGGTGAACTACACACAATACATATTGTCACTATCCACGATAAATATTGTTGCCCTTTAAATTGACTGAAAACTGACTATTTTCTCTAGACCGCACACACCTGAGTTGAATATGGTTAGACTGACACAAATCCTGTTTGAAATCACTAAAAACTTGTACAATTAACTTATTTTAGACACAAAACACAAGAACAATCAATAATAATTAGAATTTAGTTACAGTTACAAGATATGGTGAAGTTTTACACCATAAAAAGCTTAAGCTTTTATGTTTCTTCAGATAAAAAACAAAAAAACAGCACCAGGACTGAATTAGATTCAGTTTTCCAACTCAACGTAATAATAAAATGACTTCATTTAAAATCACTGGGTCTTTCTCTAGTAAAGAATGGGGAGACAACTCTTTTGGTAATAGTTTTGCAGCTGTCAGTTTTATCTGATGTTTATTATCCCCATCTCCTAATAAATGTTGTGATAGTGCTTTCGTAATAGTAACCAACCAATCTGACAAAACATTTGCGGTAACAAAAGCCACCTGACCAAAACGACGGTAATGAATCTTTGGATGCCAACAGCTTTCTGTTGCTTCATGTATTGTGGCTTTTTTAACAGCTGTTCATTAATCTTACAGTTCACTTTTCAATCCCTTTTGTGCTTGCACTTCTATTCTGTGCAATGGTTTCAACCCTTCTGCATTCCTCTGGTCTTCATCTGTCATGGTAACTTTGCGATAACTCTCAGGAATTCCCTCCTTTTGCCATTTTTAGAATCGGTCTCCATGTTTTGGTTGCTGTTAATGTTGTAGTGAGGAAAGTAGCTTTCAAACTGTGGCATCTGTTAAGAAAACAAAGAGAAAACAAAAAGGGAGACGCAAAATAAATAACTGGGGAATAGTTAGTTAGGTTAAGCTGTTATAGTTACACGAAACGAACAGCGGACATGTAAAGGGGCATAGCTTTCGGTTAGAAACCAGTGTTGCCACTGGCGTCTCTACCGGAATAACTGTTCGGCTCGAATGCCAAATGTCAGTTGTAAAGATCCCACAGGAGCCTTCAGCGACCTGTTCAAAGAGAGTTACAACATGTGTCACCTTCAGTTCAAATCTAGGGAGAGGCTTAAACCTCGGCCGTCATCGTCAAACAACTGGAGTAAATGTTGCAGGGTGAACAGATTTTAAGGGACAGTTCAATCACAAAAAATCCCCCTCATGTCATTCCAAACCCTTAACAAAAACACAGATCATGATCTAATCTAATGAGATTTCTGTCCCTCCGCTGAAACTTTGATGTTTCAAAAAGTTCATAAAGACACTGTAAAAGTATCGGGCCAGTATCAGTATCATTTGACTTGGGCAGTTTAATCCAATTAGGTCCAATCAGATCAACGTGTGATTGTCAATGAGTGGATCTCTGAGCTGTGCTGCGTTCCAGTCCAAAATTGTCATGCCCTTCACTCGCTAACTTCCCTCCGTCTCGTTCACTCGGATGTACGTCATCGCTTACGATGCACGAGTGCCCACTACTGGCGGAAACTGCAATGGGCTGAATTGGAACGTCCTAAGCCCTTGATCACTTGGATCAGGTATTCAAATTGATTTATTATTTAAAAAAATTTTCCTTTAAGAATTTGTTTAATGAAGCATCCAAATGTTTATAGGTGTGTTTGGGTTGTTTTAAATAAATAAAAAAATAGAATTAGTTGTCTGTTGTGGTGGTGATTAGACGAGACATGTGGTGACTTCACAATCGTACTGCATTGTGGGACATATAGGTGCCTGAAGTGTACATATGAAGTAGACTCGCTCCCTCGGTCAAAATCGAGGGAACGAGGGTCTGTCCATATAAACTTCCCTCGTCCACTTCACGAAGTGGAACGCACTTCAAAATGGCGGCAGGGATTCCCCCTAGGGGAAGTGCTTAGGGAAGTTCGCAAGTGCGTGTCTAAAAGTGGACTGGAACGCAGCATTGGTCTGAGTGAGTGAGTGGAGGCGGGGCTAATTTGCACATTAATAGAACTGCATACTAAATGAGGCAAGGGTGTGGAAACTATTGAAGATTTTTTTTTCAAGGAATGAGTCAAAGATGAGTTTTAAGGGGTAAAAGTATTGACTACAGGGGGGCTTTAAATTCATTACAATAGAAAACAATTATTTTTAAATTGTAATAACATTTCACAATATTAGTGAATATATTTATATTATTTAGCACGTAAAAGTCCTGGCAGAAAGCGATGCATAAGGCTGTAGTGTAACGACGAATTATAATTTTTTCAGAAGTGTTAACAACTTAGTGTTAACTAATAATTGTTGCAAACTGGTACTGCCAACAAAATATTAGTGCATTCCTGGAACTGGGCATCGTTACACTACATCCTTATGCATCACTTTCTGCCAGGACTTTTACGTGCTTTTCCCAAATCACGGAAGTGACGTCGACGTCCGGGTTAGCGGTAGCATGAGCCATCAGGCAAGTGTTATTTAAATAAACTCCTGATGTACTTACAAACTTTCCAATGCCTCGTCTAGTACAGAACCTATTTGTATGACTGTAGAAGTTTGGTTCCATTCAGGGCATTATCAGTGGGGTAATTTACGAGATACATCATAGGATCCATTAGCGCCTGCACTAAGCCATCCGGCTGATATCTCTGAATAAGCTCTAACTTTAATAATGTTCGACCAAGGGAAACAAGGCTTCTGGGGGGGTGTTTGGCTCGAGGTCATGGTGCAAAGGACCTTAGGTTGATTTTACTCTGAACCATCCTTTCAATAGAACCACGTATACTAAATAAGGCAAGGGAGTAGAATTACATTCAAACTATTTTAAGGCATGAAGACATTTTTTTCAAGGAAAAAACATTTAAATATGTCATTTTGGTGATCAAAGATGAGTTTTAAGGGATACAATTATTGACTACAGGGGGACTTTAAATGTGTTACAATAGAAAACAATTATTTTAAATTGTAATAACATTTCACAACAATACAGTTTTTACTGTATTTTTGATTAAATAAATCCAGCCTTAGTGAGCATAAGAGACTTCTTTCAAAAACATTACAAAAAAATGATGTTTCCAAACTTTTGACAGGTACTGTATAACAGAAGAAGTAAATATTGTAATGTCAGTAATATTGTGCAGCCTTAAACTGACATAGAGCATCCACTAAAGTCACTGAGCAACTACTGCAACATTTGGTGACACTTAGTCTGATATTTTGTTTAATTCAATGACTTTTGAAGGGGTCATGACATGACAAATCAAATTTGCCTTGATCTTTTGACATATAAGAGGTCTTTGTACCATTAAAACATCCAGCAAGATTCATAGCTTAAAACGTTCTACTCGTTATAATTAAACAAAGCATTTATTAATCAAGCGTCAAAAACAGCTCGTTTTGAAATTGCGGGATCAAATACATTTGCATATGACTGCCTCCAGAGCAAGACTTCGACGAATAGTTACACATCATTGCAGCATGGGCCCCGCCCACTGGCATTCAGTTGCTTAACATTTCCCTACACTGGATGTGAGCGTCGCGTCAAAAGCAAAAGAACCCATTATAATCACTGACGCTGTCTACACTGGATACAGTATACAGATGCGTGTTCAGTTTCTGACATGTTCAACGCACTTGAGTCTATCGACAACAGGACAAATGGAAGAGTGAAAGAACGTTCCCTTGACACGTCCAGTTTAAACAGCTGGTTTGTGTCTCCTTCAGAAGGATCCCAGCGAAAGGTAATGTGAGGAACAGTGTAATGGAGAGTCGCAAAGAAACTTTTGTTGACAGACGAAGCAGCCGACTGATCTGACAGCAGCTGCATCACAAACCATACGTAAATGATTTAAAGGGATAGTTCACTTTGAAATTAAATTTTGGTATGTTTTAGCTTACCTCAAGGGCATCCAAGATGTAGGTGTCTTTTTTTCCGCAGTAGTTTCACCGTTCTTGTCTGACAGTCATATCATGCAGGTCTATGGTCACCACCTCAAAGAGCATGCACAGAGTCCAAATTAAAACAATTCCCCATCGTCCAAATTAAACAATTCCCCATCGTAAGTACACATTGATGGCCTAAGACACGAAACGAGTGGTTTGTGTGAGAAAATGAACAGTATTTATATCGTTTTTACCTCTTGTAACACAGCCACGTCCAAGTGATCTGAGGGCGCGAGCGCATCCTGGTGTGTGACATGTGCGTAGACTGGTGCATAGAAATATACACTAGATGTTGCCTTGGCTACGGCAGTTCATTGGAACGAATGTCTTTAAGGCGGCATCTAGTGTATATATATATATGCACAAGTCTGCGCACACGTCACACAGCAGGAAGCGCCCGCGCCCTCAGATCACTTGGATGTGGCTGTGTTACAAGAGTTAAAAACGATATAAATACTGTTCGTTTTCTCGCACAAACCGCTCGTTTCGTGTCTTAGGCCATCAATGTGTACTTACGATGGAGAATTGTTTAATTTGGACTCTGTGCATGCTCTTTGAGGTGGTGACCATAGACCTGCATTATATGACTGACAGACAAGAACGGTTTGACCTAAAAATATCAAAATTGAAACTACTGCGGAAAAAAAGACACCTACATCTTGGATGCCCTTGAGGTAAGCTAAAACATACCAACATTTTATTTCAAAGTGAACTATCCCTTTAATGCTTTGTCTGTAAATGACGGTATTAAGTGGTTGTTTTCAAAGTACTTACATGCAACAGCGAGTGGGCGTTGATACTGTTTCCTATGCAATGCCGTTAGCCAATCATAACAGTGGCCATTTACTGACAAGCCGCCCCTTAAAAACGGATCATTTCAGACAGAGGCTGAAAATATATATATATATTTTTTGCATATATACTGAATATAATTTTTTTTTTTTTTTGGTGTGTGCAAAAGTATAAGTGAACCTCAAGGAACATACTAAAATAAATAAAAAATCCATGTCATGACCCCTTTAAATGTGGTTTAAGTGTCTAAATGCCTTTCGAGGCCAATGTACTTTCTAACATGATAAATAAATGAATGAGTGTGTTCATGCACCTGTGGGAGCAGCTGTATGCTGTCTGGTGCCCTTGATTTCCAAGAAGATTGTGTAGGAATCATAAGCAAACAAGATCCCTGCCAGCAGACCGAACACCTATGAGAGAGAAGGTGAGCTTTGTTATGTGATGGATATATAGCCCTAATAAATCCGATCTGTTCAGAAAGATGAAAGAATGGTATGTTTTGATGCTGAGCGTTGGATGTCTCACCCCACCAGCGATGCGAGCCCCATCCCCAGCTCCACCGATCACACAGATCAGAGAGGTGATGAGATAAAGCGCTGCACCGATTGCCGCGCGGAACAGATCCTGACGGGGCAAACAGAGAAAATATGAGTGGCACATGATCGTGAAAAACTCACCACCACAGTGCTATAGGGTGGACCGTGATGCAAGTGTGTGTGAATTCATACTTACGCTCCAGAGCCAGTTCACCACCAGGAACTGTTTGTCCAGCTCCATCATGAAGATAATGAAGAAGATGATGGCAAAGACCATCTCGCAGATGGCGACAGCTGAATACCCTCCATACATTGATGCGGCGTAACAGATAAGGATGATGAAACTGATGAGCTACAAGAAAACAGACAGAAAGTTTCAAAAAGTGTAGAATGTGTAGTGTAAGGACGTGAACATGGTGTTGAGCAGAAGTCAAGAGTTAGCGGGTTAGCATTAGCAGTTAGGCCCTTACACCCTTCTGCAGACAAAAAGCCTGTTTTTCTATTGCAGTGTTGCTATTGTTAAAGTCGCGATGAAGCTGAACTAGTGGCAAATCTATTCTTCCATATTGTGACATGCATCCGAGTGAATCAGATTATCGAAAAGAAAAACAATTTAGGGCAAGATTTGGGTCTATCAATCGGTTATTGATTGAATTTTGAGAGTTTTGCAGTCAATTGTGACTTCAGCATTCACCAGAGAGAAGTGACATTTTCACCGGAAGATCAGATAAACATTATGGTGTAAAGAAAAAAAAAAAACCTGTCACAAGCATGAAAAACATACATGGATGATTTGTTCACAATAAGATTTATAACATGTGTATATACAAAACAGATAGAAGATGAATTTAAAATAAAACTACATGTTTTTAACTTGTTATTATTATTCATATTATTAACTGAAAAAAACAACAACTGTGAAAAACTGAAATGAAAGTGCATCTTCCAAATGTATTTTAAACTGAAACTAATAATAAATTAATTAAAAATGGCCACAAATTAAATAAACTTTTTGATACATGGTAATTTGATACATTATAAAACTTGAAACCATTACAAATGGCCTACATTAAACATGAAAATACCACTAGACAATAAAAACTGTGCTAAGAAATTTTAATTAAACCAGTTAACTTTGGTAAAACTACAATAAAAACTTTATGAAGTGAGACTATGAAAAAAAATAACAATGATAGACTGAAACCTATCCATAACTTAAAACTTCTTAAAGAGTCCGTGTGTATGGTTGTTTTCTTTCCTATTTTCCCAAATGTCTTGGCTTTTTAGTGTGGCAATTTCCCCTCTCAAGTACGTCACCCATGTTCGCTGCCAAATCACCAAAGCTTTCTACTACTGTTCACTACCCACAATTCATCTGAACGTACCATCTGCTCTAGGTGTCAGTTAACAGTGGAGCTCTAAATTTCTCACATCCCTCTAGTGTTCGTGAAGCTTTTTGAACTTTGATTACTAAAACATGTGGTGAGGACTAAAAGAGAGGAATAGGGCATGGCTGTAAACACAGCACAATTCAGGCAGAGCGCGGGAGACGAGGTCCTTATATGGTTATAAACAGAACTATTATAAGAATACCTTTGGGAGTACAGAAATATCAAATCAGCCCTTTAAAGTCAAGCACGCTAATCCTGCTACCTGCCACGAAACAAAAATATCCAAATAAACACGGCCGGCAACTACTACTAGGAGAGGTTTGTTCCTGCTGTTGAACACAAGTCAGACCTCAAGACTGTGGTAGATAATCTATGACTACGCTTTGTTTTAAAAAAAGAACGATAAAAAGAAAAGTATGCAGTTTGACAAAAAAGATTTCAACATGCTCAAAATGTGAAATCTACTGACAAGCCTAACAAAACATTCAAAGAACTTAAGAAGGAAAAGAAAAAGTAACCAGACTTCATTTTGATGGCAAGAAATTTAGAAAATGTGAGTGGTGCAATACTCACTGACACAATGCTAGGAACGTCTGGGCTGCTGACAGGACATTTGTATGCAGTTGTTAAGGTGTTCTGAGTGGTTGCTAGGTAGTTACTTGCTGTCATATGAGCACACCTTCAAGTCCATGACATAGAGCACTGAAGGGATGACATACTTTTGCAGGCCTTAACCTGGAAATGAGTTAGCGTGTTAGCACTTCCAGTTCGGAAGTGCTCAAATGCTAACTCATTTCCAGGTAAAGACCCGCAAAACATCGTCCTGAAGTCAATGGGTATTTTTGAATGGGTTTTAAATGTCTGGAATAAGGTCTGTGGTTAACACAAGCTCAAGATATTTGCACATTTTATTTTAATGACATAAAATACATCAGTAATACCCCCCCTTTGTGATTTTTTAAAAAGCTTTTACTTGTCTTGAAAGAGGCGAGGTGCTAACAAAAATATTTTTTTACAATAATCCAAAACTGCATTCAAAACCACTGCAGCACTTCTGTGTGCTTGATATGGATCTGGTAATTTCTTCTAAATAGATGTTTCTGTTTTTTATTTAAATGTCTGATTATACTAATACTTATATTTCCGTAATATTTGCATCAAGGACAGAACAGGTGTTATTTAATGTTCTTACAGGGTGCAGTTCCTCTTCAAGTGTTATTTATGTTGCCATGGTTTGTCGTGGTACTAATGATTTGTACACATGCCGGCGTAAAACACCTGTGCCTTGTGTTTGTAATGTGCGGCTGCTTCCACAGTAACAACGGCTCAAACACACGCAAGTGTGAAGACTATTTTCTCAAACAGGAAGATTCTCAATGTGATAGGAGGCAAGTTTCCTGTTTATCATCACTTGGGCAAACAAAGTTATGCTACCATGGCAATATCAGGCATAAACATTAAAAATTCACCTTATGTAATTACTCATAACTCAAACATCCTGGTGAAACGACAGACTTCTATCTAGTGGTGTATTGCAGGGCTTCTCCAACCGTTAGGTCTGCTTAAGCCCCGCCCCTTGCAAACTTGTATTCAGCTGATTTGCATCCATCCAATCACCAGCCGATGCATAAATCTAAGTTTGATTTGATAAACATTTGATTTCTTTTACGATAATTTGTTTCACTCAGATGTGCGTAACAATATGGAAGAAAAGCCCTAACCTCTCCTTCACCTTGAAACCACTTTCTGGGGCATGAAATTAACCCTGAGGTGATGTTGCCTAGGTGACCCGTGCCTTACTGGCCTTATTTTATATACAAAAGAGAAAACAACTACCAGTGCGTTTACATATTGCATATCAGATCCAGTCAAAAGAGCAAAAGTTTAGTTCTGGCCTAATGTCACCCAGAACACCATCAATTTAAACCATTTTTAACAGTTTTCGTTTTCAGCTAAGCTCAAAATACCAGAGAAAGAGCCGAGAAAGGCATTTTTTCCATTAGGGAAGCCAGTTGAAAACATGCACAATCTTATCTCTCCATGCCTTTGAAAAGAAGCCAGCATGGGGCACATAAATATATTACTCCCAGCAGAATGACTGCTGTTTGGCTTCAACATACTGGACTTAGTTTGACAATTCTTCACACAGATGTGCCCATGCTACATGACTGCAACCTGCTCTGCACTATTAACCGTCCCAAACTTTAAGTTTTAAAGATTTATGTTGTCGTAGATTTTTCCTAAACCTAACTATCTGGGTTGTCTCCAATCGACATTCCCTAACGTAGTCTACCTCTTTAATCTAACTCACTAGTTCTTTATTTACGGCCGGGTGAGTACTCGAGCAATTCTCCGAGAATCTCAACCAAGCAAAAGAATACATCAGGTTTTATAGGACAAAGACAGACACATCAAAATAAAATCAGCGTGACTAACGTGTCACCTTCTATCAATATGATTGGTTCAATTGGTAAAGCAAGCCCCTCCCTTCTTTACCTTCTGTTACTGCAGGGATAGGCAACTCCGGTCCTGGAGGGCCACTGTCCTGCAGAGTTTAGCTCCAACCCTAATTAAACACACCTGAACAAGGCAATCAGTGTTTTCAGGATTACTAGATAGATACAGGCAGGTGAGTTTTTATCAGGGCTGAAGCTAAACTCTGCAGGACAGTGGCCCTCCAGGACCGGAGTTGCCTATCCCTGTGTTACTGGCATAAGCAAAATCATCAAAAAAAACATTGTAAAGGGTTAATAGTCAGTTGATTACTCAATATATATCATGACATAATGCAGGAAAAGAACAACGTTTTGGTGACATTGTGGTCAACCTTTATCAAAAGGTAAGTAAGACCTGACCTAAAAGAAGAAGTACAATTTAGTTTGTTTTATTGTTAGACCTAGAAAAGGAAGTCAGGTAAAAGTTTGTCATAATGTTAGACCTAAAGGAGAAGTCAGGTTAAAAGTTTAGCAGGTTGAATTAAGGTTAGAAGTTTAACACAGGTTAGCTCTAAAAAAAATGTGTTTACTATCTTATTTATTAAAAATCCACCACAATGTACAATCATTTTATTTTGTACATGTTTGGGTTTCCTCAGAATAGCAGCAAATTTGCATGTTACTATCCCATTTGAATGACCTCAAAACATTTTGAATGTAACAGGGTTGAAGAGGTATGGCACACAACATAGGTTTGAAACATAGGTTATTTATTTTTTCCAATTAAAATGAATTATTTATTACAAGAAGACACACACAAACTAAGTGACCAGAATTTACTCTGTTATCCATTTAAAATGATACCTTCCTTTGGTGACCTTGAAATAATGCAGCTTTTTAGGGTTCATTGTTGGATTAGTAACCACATATTTACATTTCCCAGTGATAGTTTCAGAATCAGCCAATGGAAAATCCATATTAGTTGATCACTAATCTGGGGTGTGTTTCCTGTACAACAACGTAAATCACTGCTTTACTACCATAGTGCAATGAATTGTTGGAGAAATTGGCTAGCTAGTTGCGACTGTTTCCCAAAACCATAGTAACATGGCGAACCTCCTTCATTTAAACCACAGTGTTACAACAATATATTGTTAATAACATCACATGCAGTTGGAGTAATAACTTCTGCTAATTAATAGATCCAAGATTGCAATTCATATCAGATAATTATAGTTCATTTACAAAAAAAAAAAAAATTTAAATTACGATTTCTTGCATTATGTATGAAATGCTATACATTTATATAGCATTATAGATGAGTTATAGATGAACTTTGTTCAAGATGTTCAACATTTTTACAAGATGTAATATAAGCCTTAGGTGTCCCCAGAATGTGTCTGTGAAGTTTCAGCTCAAAATACCCCACAGATCATTTATTATATAGGCCTATGCCCAAAATGCCCCTTTTTGGGTGGAAGCAAATACACACGTTGTTTTTGTGTGTATATCTTTAAATGCAAATAAGTTGCTGCTCCCCGCCCCTTTCCAGAAGAAGGCGGAGCCTTTAGTTCCTCAGATAATCTAGCAATAACAAAACAGTATGGGGCGTTTCCACAGAACGTGTTCTTGCATTCCACTGCACTGATTATCCATTATGTATGAAAACGTGCAATACGGACCTTGAGTTTCTTTCTCCAATTCAAGGACATTCACTCACACAACGCTTCTTTGTGTCTAAAAATGTGAGACGTGGGCAGTGGAAAACACAAGGCGTAGAAATGGGCTTTAGAAGTAGAAACTACTACTTGAGAGCTGTGTTTTTAGAACGCCGTTTCCTGAACGAGACGCTGTAAACGATGCGTGACATGAGCGCAACGATCAAACACGTCAATCTAGGACAATGGAAAAATAACTTTCTGTGTTAATTTATACAGCCAAAATTGAAGAATATCAACAATTATAATGAATATGTAATATGGTGCATATATTTATGCCTCTCTACACTTAATTTTTCAAGCTGACTGACGAGTTTATGGTCACTGGATATGGTTTTTCTGAGGTAAATGTGATGTTACATGACACTGTTTACAAGCTGATTTACTGACGTCTTTCCACGGTTGAAACACTGATTGAGCGATTCCATGTCACATGATACGGATTTCGCTAAGTTGTACTCTACCTTTTAACACACTTTCAGATGCTCATTCATGTTTATTTCGCGCTGTAACTGGTATTAAGGCGGAAGAGAAGATCATGTGCGATCTCACGCCACAGCGCCAAAACGGTATTTATGTTTTTGAATTTTGTAAGAAAATGGACGTAATTTGAAATCTGAGACTTTGTTTCATATCAATAGTAACAAAACAAAGATTATTGCGATTTATTGAATGGGATGCGCGCTATTCATTCATCAACAGAAAAAAGGATGACTAATCGATTCTTGGGATTTAAAGGGATACTCCACTTTTTTTGGAAATAGGCTCTCATTCCTGCGCAATAATCAAGAAACTTTGCTGCCGTACCATGAGTCCAGCAGGCGTAATGATATGACGCAGCGCCTGAAAATAGTCCCCAGCTCCGTAACTTCCAACGTGACCGGGACTAAGTTTGTCTATTAGACTTATTTTCAGGCGCTGCGTCATATCATTACGCCTGCTGGACTCATAGTACGGCAGCAAAGTTTCTTGATTATTACGCAGGAATTAGAGTACAGGTCTTAGCCATATCAGCCTAGAAAATCGCAACTTTACATTTTCCGTCGGTCTTAGTACACGATGTAACTAGTTTTAAATAGGAAAAATATCGAAACTCTTTGGTCATTTTTTTGAGAGAGATGCTAATGGTCCTGTCTGATTCAATGATCTATGCTAAGCTATGCTAAAAGTGGTACCACCAGACCCGGAGATCGGCTGAATGGATTCGAAAATGGTAAAACTCAACTGTTTAACTCTGGGGGAATTGTAAAATGAGCCTATTTCCAAAAAAAGTGGAGTATCCCTTTAAGAATCGATATCGGTTCGTAAAAATGAGAATCGATTAAAATCGAGAAATCAATATTTTTTACCCAGCCCTATAAAGTATGCATAAACATGCCTAGAGAAAAGCTCACTGTAGCTTTACAAACTTCATTATATTGTGTAATTTGAATAGCTGATTTGTTTATCTTATGCTGAAACGTTTTCCTAGAGCACTAATGTACTAATCATTAAATCTCCTTGACTGAACTAGAGGCGAGTCTTTAGTCTGAGAGGAGGAGTGGAGCGGGCAGCATGATGTCATCAGGCACTCCTTCATGCACATATGTATCAGAGCTTTATGAGTTGTGGGGACTGGCACAAACTGCCTCTATGAGCCTCACACAAGCAGACTGAACTCCAGCCAGCGCACAATGAAGCTCTATTCAAGGATGCAGCGCTGCCCCTTTAAGGACACCCACTACTGAGGGCTCCGAGCTGAACAGGGTCACGAGGGGGAACAGTTAACGAGGAAACACCAGAAATGCAAAACACCTAAGAGCACGTACACAAAAAAACATTAACTAGCACTTTAACAATACAGCATGTAAACACCAGTGAAATATACAAACCACTCTCCAATGAAGAATGTTCAACACCCAAACACTGATCATTTGGCAAAGGCGCACAAAGACACACTTAGTGATGGCAAGGCGCCTACAGCTTGTTCACACTAGAGCAATGTGTTTGTTTCGGTCCAAAACAGCAAAATATAATAGAGCTATACAGTACATCTATCACTCCATCTAAGCCTCAGTAAAAGTCCCAGCATGCATGCTTTCTTACTGTGAGACGCTAGGTGTGTCATTTCACTTGACCGTGACTCTACATGTTTAGCTGTGGGTGTGTCTGCATGATAAAACTGAACTCTCCAAAATGAGTGTATCATGAGTGTCCAACGTCCACGACCTTAACCAGCAATTAGTTATATAACATGCTATTATAGCTCCTGGTACCACAGTATTCTGTGTTGGTTAATAGTCAATAGCTTCTCAAGGAAGGCGACAGGATGGAAGACAGGAAGTTGGGCATGTGATATGTGGTGAAATAAGATTATGTATAATAATAAATGATAGGTTTATCATTCAGGCCTTTATTACTGTTTTCTCTAATAGTTTATGTATTGTATGCAAAGACATGGTGAGTTTATGTCTCTAAAAGCTCCTGTTTAAATCATTCACCTAGGGATGCACCGATACCGGCCGATACTGAGCTCATGTACTCGTACTCCTAAAAATGCCCCGATACCAACAACCGATACCAGGCAGCGTGTGTACAGTGTTTGTGTCCAGACAAAGAAACACTGACAACAGAAATTATAATGGGGATAAAAAGGAAGGCTGTCTATGAGGTAAATATATCTTATTAGTGAAATATTAAACAGAATATAGTAACGCCTGTGGTGCGAGCTGATAAGAGAAAAACGCGCAGTGGATTAATCGCACAAGCGGCAAAGACGCGCGAGCTGGTCGAGCGCATCAGACGTCAGTGGAAAGTTTGTAGTTTAGTCGGATGTCAATGGCAAAGAAAGTAAAATGAGGCATGTAGCTTTTTATTAACGTTACGTTAACTGACCAGAAAGAGAGAGAGAGAGAGAGAGAGAGAGAGAGAGAGAGAGAGAGCGCACTTCTGTTGAATGCTCTTGATTGCTGATCGTTCACTCAGCACGTGTTATTTGGATTAAAACTAAATCGTATATGTAAGTAAAACATGAACTGTTACCTTATTTATGTTTAACGAGTGGTTGCCTACATTATTACAGGACATTTGCAGGTCAAGAAGTTACATGAACTTCAAACATCCAAAGCGCGCGCCCCGAAAACCATCGCCTCAGACAGCGCGCGATACTGAATGGAAGTCTTTCACGTCTTGCGCTTGTACGGATGAATTCACTTTTCACTCTTGGCGAGTATCCTCGTAAACAAAGTCTGTTATATCTCAAGTGAACGTAGACAGTATATTTCAAATGGGGTCCGTGCGTTCGGTCTTAAAGTTGCAGTTTAATCTGCTGCTGTGTTTTAATGTTAATCAAACAAATAAATTACTCACTTTTACTCACATAAATAAATTACTCACAATTGCTCTTGACTAAATAGGTTTCAACCCTTTTCAACTTTACAAAAATATCTATCTATATATAATTTATACAGTAATGAATATGCAGTGCATTAAATATATATTTGATGAACAAATTAAGTTTAAATTTAATAAACAACTAATATGATTGATATTCTTTTGGTTTCTCTGCCAATACATTTAAAAATTACAAATGCATGAATTAAAAATTACAGGTATCGGTTACGGTATCGGCGAGTACCAAAAATGAAAGTATCGGTATCGGACTCGGTCTGGAAAATTGGTATCGGGACATCCCTACATTCACCCAGAACAAATTAGCTATTAAGAACTTTTTATAGCCATGTTATTAATTTGCTGTAATATGGGTTTTTACTGAGACCTATTACAGAAGTGCATGTTTTAGATTAACCTGTTAACTGTCACCCCCTATTTGAGCAGATCTGGAACTTCAGCGGTTGTAATTCATGAATGCTTTGAAATACAGACATAAGGTTGGTTTGGCTTTTTAAAGAAGATGCCCCGTCAGCAGATTATTGCAGAAGTGAAAGCACTTGAAATATGTAAAAGCGTAAAAAAGGTAGCTATAGAAGTTTAAGTTTACTGTTAAGATATTTATATTTCATACAAAATATCTATTTTACAAAATAATCTTGACTGTAAAATGGCTAGAAAATCAAAGCCATATGTCTAGCCAGCTAAAAGAATTTAAAGTACTGTTCACATGCATGGTAACTTCTTGGCCAATTTTGGTTTAACAAAATGGTTTTCACAGAATTCATTTTTGAGTGTTTAAGCTTTCGAATCATACCTAGGCTAATTTATGATTATTACTAAAATATGTGATATGTGAGGGCAATAAGGCAATGAAAAAGCACATCAAGTGTCCTGCTATAGGTTTAGTTCACACCAAAATTAAAATATTGTGTCAACATTTATTCATCTTTATGTCGTTCCAAACCTGTTTGATTTGCATTCTATCATTCATAATTCTACGGAAGTTTTGCAGATTACAGTGGAAGCAAATAGTGACCAAGTTCTGTCAAGCTCCAAGAAGGACAGACAGACAGACAGACAGACAGATAGATAGATAGATAGATAGATAGATAGATAGATAGATAGATAGATAGATAGATAGATAGATAGATAGATAGATAGATAGATAGATAGATAGAGCTTGTTTTCAATTTAGTTATTTGGTATCAAAGGCCTGTCATGTTACAGCCCTTAAGAATTTTGTCAGCCAAGTTCCAAAATCTTTGTATCTTTGGCCATTTCATCCTCAACTTCTCCTTTCTGAGGACTGACGCAAGATAAATGACACACCAGCCTGTCATGTTTCCAGCAGATGGGTGAAACTTCATGCCCTCTGACCTCACACCATCAAGCACATGGTCTGCATTCCATGCCACCTCCTCCCAAAAGCACACACTTGTGTGTCAGTGTGAAGTTTCAAATGGCTCTGTGGTGGGAGGTATTTCATTCAACAGCACTATTAATACTCTTTTCACCCACTTACCTCACAGTAGCCATATATTCTCATAATAAGAAATACTTAAATATGTTTTGAGGTCGATGTACCGAATTGCTGCAGTTTTTGGACACAGCTGCTTGAGTGTTTGGATGACAAATATGACACTTTCTTCACATACGCTTTTAGCTTTCAACATGGAAAGTATGTGGTTTATGGTCAAAAGTTAAGAGTTAAGAGTTAAAGGGACAGTTCACTTAAAAGTGAAAATTGTCATAATTGACTCACTCTCATCTTGTTCCAAACCATGAGTTTCTTTCTTCTGTTGAACACAAAATAAGATATTTTAAAGAATATTGGTGACTAAACAGCAGATGGCACTTCCATAGTAGGAAAAAAAATACTATGAAAGTCCATGGGTGCCGTCAGCTGTCTGGTTACAAACATTCTTTAAATGATCTTATTTTGTGTTCAACAGAAGAAAGAAACTAAACAGGTTTGGAACAACATGAGGGTGAGTAAATGATGACAATTTTCATTTTGAAGTGAACATTTTAGATATTTTAAACAATATTAAACAATGTTTACCCCATATATGTTCTGTTTGGGGTCTCATTTTAATAGCTCAAAAACATACTTAACATATGACTAACGGGTTGGTAACTTATGACTTTATGAGAACTGATTATAAACATGAGTTTATTTCTATAGCATGTTTCAAAAGTGCTCCGTAACAATTGAATTCTACTCCTGTTTGGGGGTCTCAGACTCAGAGACTGGAGGTACGAAATAAAAACAAATGCAGTAGGCTAAATGTGTAAACACATGCAATAAGTGTTGTCTTTTACTTTCTCTGACTCAAGTGTGTGAATCAACAGGTGGATTATTTTTATTTAACCAGCGGTAGCGTCTCCATGGCAATGGCAACAGTTCATTTATTTCATACCCAGCATTTTGCTTATCACACTTTCGATGAAGCAAATGAATAACGGACGTCATATCTCTCAATGTTATGCTAGCGTCTTACAAAATGAAACTGAAGTGCAATTAAAGCCACAGCCATGTTAATAACTTACTATTTCAGCAGCCAGTATCGTTCCTTTCCGAGTTCGCACATAATTCTTCAGTTTCTCCAAACAGCCTCCGAACGCACTCCCCTCAGTTTCTGCCATTCTGCAGATGTATTCCTATGAAATAACGCCTTCTTAGGAAGCCTAGTGTCAAAAACGTTCACAAAGAAGATTCAGTGAACGTTGAAACGTTGAAAGCGTGAAAATGAAAGCGTAGTTATTGATCAGTCCGTGAACTCTGACGCAGCTTTCAGCTTCTTCATGAACTTCGACAGCGAGTGTGCGACTCACTGCGAGAGGAAAGAGTGAGTGTGCGGGGCGTTGGCTAAGGCTTTAGTATACTAGGAGGGTAAATCACAGAGAAGGAAAATAAAACCACTAGAGGGAGAGTTTTTTTTTTATAACCTTGTTTTAAAACGTAGCGAGCTTCCTACCTAAACAGCAGTTTGACAGTATTTCGGCTTAGAACTGCCTACAAATGCTGCCTAAGTAGAAAGCGCGCTAGGTTTTGACACACAGCCGGAATATTCATAGCGTAGGCAGAGAGCTTTCTGCTGAGCTTTCTTTGAAAGACAGTTTTACATTCATAACTAATACGTTTTCAAAAAGGAAACCACATTCGCCACTTTGTAAATATTATATTATATTATATTATATTATATACTATGTTAAGTTTGGTTTATTTTTTTTCTATATGGTTTGATTACCATGACTATTTGGATATGGTACAATGGTAATTCTATGGTTATTTGGTCATGGTATCATGTTAATAACATATATACTATACTATACTATACGATAATATAATATATGTAACATGATATGAAGAGTTCAGATGCAAAAGCCTCTAAGTGCCATCTGAAATTTTCTTCTAGAATTAATTTTTTTATCAAGCTCATATATTTAAGTTCAATAATTTCACTTAAGTGGCAATGAAAATGACCTATTAATTGTCATTTAAGTGAAATTACTGAACTTAAATATACGAGCTTGATAAAAAAATAATCATTCTAGAAGAAAATTTCAGATGGCACTTAGAGGCTTTTGCATCTGAACTCTTCATATATATATATTTGATTTATTTCCAGGTCACATAAATAGATAGATAGATAGATAGATAGATAGATAGATAGATAGATAGATAGATAGATAGATAGATAGATAGATAGATAGATAGATAGATAGATAGATAGATAGATAGATAGATAGATAGATAGATTTAAATATGATAAAACCCATAGGACCTTTTTTGTTAATTTTAAAAAATATATATTTTTGTTTAAATATGACCCAGACATGTTCTTGACAGATTTCATGAGATTATACAAATAATTTTACCATGGTACTGTGTACTGACACTTCATTTTTTGCTCATTTGTTTACAGTTTAAGAGCAGAAGGAGAAGGAGCAGTGAAGAGTTGTGACAAATGGCTTTGAATGGGGAAATAAACTGTAAATGCTTCACATCTGGAATGTGTTTCTGTCTCATGATTTACAGGGAGTGTAGAGAGAGAGAGAGAGAGAGAGAGAGAGAGAGAGAGAGAGAGAGAGAGAGATCTTATGGAAACTATACTTTATAGCCTAGGTAACAATTTGATTTTAAGTGACACTGTGGAAATATTCTGCTCCATAAGAACTTTGGGTCTCTCCCTAGCAGATCACCATGTGGGCACACACACACACACACACACACACGCACGCACGCAAGCACGCATACACACACACACACACACACACACAGAGGGCCTTGTTTTGGCAACACAAGTGAGTGATCACAACAAATGTGTTGCGTATGCAGGGAGGGGAGGCTGCAGGAAACCACACTTTTCTGGTTTAAGGTCTATTTCTAAAATAATAAAATAAAACACACCTTCATTGCAAATATAAGAAGAAACCACCAAGACATCAATCATTGTTCCCTCACTGAATGGATAAAAAAATACTATACTGTAGCAGTTGTAACATTCATGCAAGCTATTTTTAGATACACTTTTCCTTAAAGATGCTAATTAAATACACTAATCTAAACGAAACATTCATTCCGGTTTACAGTGAATATAAACAGTCAAATAATAGTAAAACTGATGGTACACACACTACCGCATTTATTTGATAAAAAATACAAAGCTGTGATCAAAGCTGAATTTGCATCATAATAGTATGATGATGCAAATTCAGCTTTGATCACAGCTTTGTATTTTTTTACAAAAAATCACAGTAAAAATCAAATACACAGCCTTGTATTTATATTAGAATGATTTTTGATGGATCATGTGACACTGAAGACTGGAGTATGATGATCATACTCCAGTCTTCAGTGTCACATGATCCATCAAAAATCATTCTAATATGATGATTTACTGCTCAAGAAACATTTATTATTATCAATGTGGAAAAAGTTGTGCTGCTTTATATTTTTGTGGAAGCCATAATACATTTTCTTTGATGAATAGAAAGTTCAAAAGAACATCATTTATTTGAAATCAAAATCTTTTGTAACAATATAAATGTCTTTACTGCAATTTTTGGCCAATTTAATGAGCTCAAGCTGAATAAAAGTATTAATTAAAATTAATTCAAAAATCTTACTGACGGCAATGTAGTTTTTAAGAAAACCACATATCTGCATTGATAAAGTAGACTTATTTACTAACTTTCTATATTTAATTTCTAACATATAATCTTTTTATTTTGTTTTAATTTATTATATTTTGTGTATTTATTTTTGTTAGTTTCAAATTTCCATCAAGGTCATGTAATTTACTGAACGTCTCCCTCTTCTGGTCGTGAAAGGCGTCAACAATGTCTGCAGTAAGATCAGGAATATGATACAGAATGATAGATCTTGCATTCAAGAACTCAAAATGTTTCAACCTGAAGATAATCATTTTAACCAAAAGTTATCCTTATTCTTGTCTCTTCTCTCTAACTCCATAGTGAAATGAAAATAGCTTTATATATATATACTGGTCCTACAAAAATGTGAGACATTGGAATTCATAAAAGCGCTACTAAAATAAACACACTGGAGCATTAATGTCATCACTCGTCATTCTCTAACATTATTTTATTTTGCATTATCAGATGTTATAATGAGGGAGAGAAAGAAAGCAATATGGACCTTCATGTAAAGGCAGAGAGACAGAGACAGCATAAAAACACACACATATCAGTGTGAACAAAAAGCCAAAACACATGGAAATCTTTTTCAGAAAGAATATAAAGGGGTCATTCACACTCATGTCTGAATAAGAGCATCAGTGGCGTTTCACACAACTAGAAAAACTAAACAATCAAGTACTGAAGCACCCATGACTGAAGCGAAGCGTTCACTGTGTTCTCCTACAAGCCGTTTTTATAGCACCAAAAATATATTTGTGCTTTGAATTATAAAAGTTCGGACATATAACCAAAACATAAAAGGAAATGTATCTTGTGCATGTGCATAATTTGTTCACATTTTGAAAAAATAGTGGCCTGTACTTCCTGTTTCACTTTGTTCTTAAACTTTTCTGTTACTCGGTTTCTCTCCCTACCAGTTTTATCTAAGACTACTGACCTTTGTTAACACTTGACAAATACAGAACTTTTATACTACTTAATCGATGTGTTCTTACGAACCTTTCACATGTTTCACACAAATAAAAAAGAAAGAAAAAAACATTCAGTGGGAGGTTGAAGGTCAGATCTCTTACCATGGGTTGAATGATTGAGGTGGTGAAGTGGTAAGATATAGGGGAAATAAAAACAAATGTGGGGACTACACAAAAAAAAGCAACAATAAGTTAAATTCACAATACAGTATATCTAATGAATTCATATTTACACCACAGAAAAACACATTCAGTTTAATATTACTATACTTCATTCAAACGGCTCCCCGAACATAACATATACATCATAGGTTTCCGTAATTTTTTTGGTAGCATATTCAAGTTTTTCCTCATTATAATAGGATGGATAATCTCCTGCTGGATTCCATGTAATAGATAGTATGTTGAAATTGGGGTCTCATACTTCCTCCTGGGTCCCAATTGTTTCCTCTTGGTTATGATGTTAATATCAACCCTGAAAAGATTTCTTATTTGTGCTTTAACACCACCCACCCCCTTCCCTTTAAACCAACTGAAGACAGTGGAAACATAGCTAGTAGTTTCCATGCTGGCTGATCACACGACGTCCTCTTGCTGTGATCTGCAAAGAATTTAACATTTTTATCAATGAAAATGTGTATAAATGTTAAAACAACTAAATAAAAACATCATAATTGTATTCACTTAAAAAAATATATGACTAAGTATATACTATATTTTTGTGTACTGTGCACAGTGTAGTGTACAATATACAGGTGTTCAGCATACTGGGCATTTTCTTAAAAGTTATAATGGCAAAACAAAACCTTTATTCAGCAAGGACACATAAAATTGATCAAAAGTGACAGTAAAGGCATTTATAATGTTACAAAAATTTCAATTAAATTAAGTTTCAATTAAACGCTGTTCTTTTGACCTTTCTAAACATCAAAGAATCCTGAAAAAAGTATTATGATTTCCACAAAAATATGAAGCAACACAACTGTTTTCAACATTAATTATGATAAGAAATGTTTCTTGAGCATCAGCTGGAATGATTTCTGAGGGATCACGTGACACTGAAGACTGCAGTAATGATGCTGAAAGTTTTGCTTTGCCATTACGGGAATTAACTACATTTTAAAATATATTCAAATAGAAAACAGTTTTTTTCAATTGTAATAATATTTCACACTATTACTGTTTTGCTGTTTCTTAGATCGAATAAATGCAGCATTGGTGAGCATAAGAGACTTCTATCAAAAACATAAAAAAATTCGTACTGTCCCAAAACTTTGATCGGTAGTGTACAATGTAAAATTTATAATATGACCCCTTTAAAATGTTGATTGGAAAGTTAAAAAAATAGATATGTGGAGTTCAGGCAACTCAAGAGCAGCCATCATTAAAAAAGCTAAAATAACAAATATATGATTTTACTCAAATATTTATGCAGATAACATAATTTATAAATGTAATAAATTGTATAAAATTATATATATTTTTGCATGCATCTTTAGTAGGCCTATTGGACACAGATGTTTGGACCACACTGTATGGTATGGATGTATGTATGCAGTAAAAATGTTGAAAGTAGATCAAATACCAAAATGTTACTTGTTTCATATTTTGTTCCCTTTTGAACTGGAACTTCTGCGCTGCGTCATGGAGTTGACACTATGGTTGACACCATTAGTATGACCCGAGTCTGAAGCATGTGTAAACAAAAGCCAATAATCATTGGCATATGGCCGTCCACGACGTCATAATGTGGAGCGCCTGTGAGTATTAAAGGGTACCTGTAATACACGTCATCAGCTTTTCTGTCATCAGGAGCCGCTTGTTCATAGTCAATCATTCAACTTTTCACCAATTGCAATCTCCGAGGTGTGCAAAGCCCTTAAATCTTTAGATGTTTCGAAATCGGCAGGTCCTGATAATTTAGAACCTTACATTTTAAAGCTAGCAGCTGATTTTATTGCCCCACCTCTGACTCATATTTTTAACCTTTCACTTAAATGAAATTCCACTTATATGGAAATCAGCTTTTGTCCTTCCCCTGTTTAAAGGCGGAGATCCCACACACCCAAATAATTACCGGCCCATTTCCAAGCTGTCAAAGTCCTCGAAACATTTGTCAACAATCAATTAAAAGAATTTCTGTCTGTTAATAATACCCTGTCTGATTTTCAATCTGGTTTTAGAAAACAACATAGCACAACTACGGCAGCCTTAAAGGTACTAAATGATTTTATTGAATCTGTTGAAAACAAAAAACACTGTGCAGCCTTATTCATCGATCTATCAAAAGCATTTGATACTGTTGATCATACTTTACTGATACAACGACTTGTCAGTATTGGATTATCTAAACATACGATTGGTTGGTTTAATAACTATCTTTCAAACAGAACTCAATGTGTACAGGCAGAAGGTTTTATCTCTGGTTCACTCAATGTCACTAAAGGTGTGCCACAGGGGTCAGTCCTTGGACCACTCCTATTTACTCTATATATAAATAATATTGATCATAATGTTCATAATGTAAAGTTTCATTATTACGCTGATGATACAGTTATATATAGTTCAGCATCCACACCCAATCTGGCTCTCTCTCAGTTACAGCTTGCATTTGATTGTTCAGCGTAACTTATTTGAATTAAAACTAGTTTTAAATGTTGATAAAACAAAATTCATGTTGTTTTCTAAATCCAAATCAATCCCTCATAATAATCTTCTGCCTATTACTACGTCCCAAGGTTCAGAAATTGAGTTTGTGTCTCAGTATAGGTATCTGGGGATTTTAATTGATGACGCTCTCTCCTTTGGCCCTCATGTCCAGCAACTGGTGAAAAGATTGAAAGTGAAATTGGGTTTTTACTTTAGAATCAAATCCTGTCTTTCCTTTGAGGCAAAAAAGAGGCTTGTTGCAGCGACTTTTATGTCTGTACTGGACTACGGTGATGTTATATATATGCATGCATCTTCACAGTGTTTACATGCTTTAGACACTGTTTATCATGGTGCACTGAGGTTCATAACAAATCTTAAAACCCTCACTCATCATTGTGTGTTGTATGCTCGGGTTGGCTGGTCTGCGTTGTCCATCCGAAGACAAAAACAATGGCATGTTTTTATTTATAAATCTATCCTGGGTTTACTTCCTTCATATCTTTGTACACACATCTGTAAAAAGTATGCTTGTAGCTATAGCCTCCGGTCACAGGAATTATTTTTACTGTCTGTTCCAATGGTACGTACTGAATTTGGGAAAAAGGCATTTAAATTTGCTGCTCGCTCTGCCTGGAATTGTTTGCAAAGTACATTGAAACTGAGGAAACTGGTTCCGTTGGACACTTTTAAAGTAGTTTTAAATTATTTGGAGAATGAAACATCGGGCTGTAGATGTTTTAGCTAGTTATGTATTGATATTGAAATTGAATTGGATTTGCTTGTGTGTGTAAATGAGTATGTATTGTTGGATGTTATTTGTTAAACTCAAACGTGCTGTGTCTGTCAGTCTTGGCCAGGACGCTCTTGTAAAAGAGATTCTTAATCTCAATGTGGTAAAATAAAGGTTATAAAATTTGCGTTTTTGGTTAGAAAAATCAGGAATCTGAAACCACTCTTTCTGTCACTTATTTCATATTGCTGAGCAGTGCTTGATTGCTTATGTATGCCGGCATGTTTTCGGCAAAGATACTTCAGCTTCACATGCCCCCCAAGGTGAGAGTGGCATTTGTCAGTGGTTGCAGGCAGAGGTTGATTGTCACTGGCATCTCTCTTACTCCACTCTGATGTCCTGAAGTATCATTTTCCAGGTTTGAGCTATATTCTCCCCTATGTTAAGGTCTAAAGTAGAATTGTACACGTCTCTGTGGATGGCTGCATTGCAGATTCCCCAAGTGTTGAGCCAGGGTAAATGGAGTTATGTAGGGTAGTATAGATACCCTCTACTTCATTTACCTCCCTCCCTAACTACTATGTCATGAAGCAGGCATATATTCTCCTCTTTGGATGGGTGCTTTATAGGCCTCTCTAGTAAAACCCAGGTTCAAGAACCTGAAAAGTAGAGGTAGACGGACTGCGGGGCATCCCTCCTGGTTATCTATTGGATACTATAGTTAGTGCTGGAGTAAAGAGCTAGCTATAGCAGGTCCTGGAGAAGTGCCTTTACTAAAGTCAGGGCCGAGCTGCTCTCGTGTGTACTGGGTTTTTTGAAAAGGGCATAAGCTCCCCTGCATCCTCCTTGTTTTGGAGTATGGTGGATGAGAGTTATTGGCAAACTGCAGCCTGCCTTTCTCTTGTTTGCTTCTCTGTCTGAATTGTGGTAGGATCATATCTCCCCTTTGGATAGCCCTAAAGCTTGATGCAAGGTGAACGAAATTAGGTGGGTAGTATAGTTCCTTCTATTTTGTTTGCCTCCCTCTCCAACTATTGTTGAATCTTGAAGCAGGGATATAGCTTGACTTTGGGTGGGTCATCTACTATGGACCCGGTATGACAATGCTTATAGTAGAGAAAGTAGAGAAAGTTTTCCTGTGGGGCATCCCTCCTTGTTATCTCACATACTATGGTCTAATGCTAGTGCTAATAGAAAAAGACAAAGCACTAGCTATAGTGGGTCTTATACAGGGTGCCTTAACTCAAAGCTGCTCTCCCCCAGTGTTCTGGGTTTTTTAAGTAAAGCCTAAGCTCCCCTGTGCTTCCTTAGGGTTTAGAGTCTAAGTGATGAGAGGTATTTTAATTTTCCTTATTTTAATTTTCTTTATTAAATTTTCCTCCTTTTCCTGAGTACAAGTAGAGATGTAGGCTTCCCCTTAGAGGAGCGGCAACATTGAAAGTTGTAGCCTGAAGGGCTAATTACTGAGGTTTAGGTGCCTTGCATGCTCCCTTTGATCAGCTGCTTTATAGTATACTCCTTAGGGTTCAGTAAGGTAAACTAACACATTACCTCCCTCCCCAACCGTTGTTGGGTCTTAAGGCGAGACACTACAGGTGAATAGGGTAAAAATTTTAACTAGCAGATATCACCATGAAACTTTCCCAGTTGATAACCTACATTAAGATGAGAAAAAAATGTATTACAAGTTTTCTGTAATTTAATGTTTAAATATGCAAATCAGGCAATATCTAATCAAATATGCACTAATTTGCATATATTTTAAAAAACGATATCTCAGTATTGGATAAAGCCAGGTTAAAAATTATTTTTTCATTGTGTTCACATATTAGATGGGAAAAAAATTACAGAGGGATTTATGGATATCTACTTTTGTTATCCTGTAAATCAGAAAATACTGTCAATAGCCTTAAAAAAAAGATTTTCGCCATGTTTTTTGGAATAAAATGTTATATAAATCAGGCTAGGAATAATATATTTACAAATCCCTCTGTAAATGTCTTCATAATATAACTAGGTACAAGTCTGGAAAGTTTGGTGTATATAGGTGCTACAGAAGTGGATATTTCGGACTTGGAGAATGAGAGAAAAGTCATTTTGAGAAAACGGGCTTTAAAGATTTTTCATCAGCCAATGAGATTGCGCATTCAGCCCTTTTACTTTCACGATTGGTTGCTGATAAAAAGGAAATGACCATATTTGGATCCGACAGGATTGTACACAACAGAGAGAGCTTCCTAACGGTGCTTCTGATGACAGGCTGACGGCAGAGATCGCGGAGCAGCACATTGATTAAGAACGCGAACTTTTGTTGAATTTATGAGAAATCTACAGACGCAAACAGACAAAGTGTAATAAAATAAAGACCTAAATGTGTATTTCGGACTTTTTTTCAACACAAGTCTGAAAGAAGACGTGTTATTGAAGACAAATATCCCCAAATCTCAAAATTGACCAGTAAAAAAAAAACGATGTTTTTGCCTGCTGTGTCTCGCCTTAAAGTAGTGTTTTTGATTCCCTTTAGAGTAAATTCTCTCTAGTATGATTAATGTTCTAAGAACCTGACAAATAGAGGTAGTTTGCCTGGTACTCCTTGTTATTGTAGCACTCTATTACTTAGATGAGTGAATGGAGTCTTTTATGGATCCTGAAAAATTACCTGTGCTCAGGCAGGGCGTGATCGCTCTCCCCTAATTGCTCTACTGTAATTAAGTAGAGCTGAAGCTCCCCTGCAGTTTCCGTAAGGGTTGGGATTTGGTGGCAAGAGTCTTTGGCAATAATATTATGAGTAAGTTTTATGATGAACGTCTCGAGTCCCACAGAGGAGCTCCGGAAGGATTAAAGGAGGAGTAACGACAGTAAAGGATGAGAGAGGACCAGACCTGGACTTTATGTTGTGTTTTATTGCATTTATACGTGACAGTTGTCCGTGAGGCCGACAGTCGTTTTGTTTTGTTGTTTGTTTATTTTGTGATTAAAGTTTTACGTTGAATGTTCACTCGTTACCACCTCCTTCTTCCCTGAACTTGAGGATTATCACAGCATACCTTCTCATGAAGTTTGCATTCTCCCCTTGGAAGTAGTGGTTGTAGTTGATATACTTTAATAGACTTACCTTACTATAGAGAACAGAAGCTTGGGTATCTTCTCTTACTATTGGAAGATACTGGCTTAGGGAATGCCGCCACTATACAGTCTAAATTTTGAATGATCCCTTGGGGTTGATGTACTCTGACTCCGGATAAGTAATCCGTGGAGTCAGTTTATGCTATGCCCTTTATGTTTGTGCATATTCACAGCACTCATTCAGATTTGTTTTTCGGAGCCGAGTGGGTGTCATCTATACACAAGCTCAATCCATTCATCCTCTAAAAAGGAAACAAATTGCTGGTGTTACGGTGCATTGCAGCGGACTTTCTTGTGGAAAAGGGCATGGATAAGTGCAGAGCTAAAGGAGCAAGCACAGACGAAGAGCATTTTTGTAAAGATGCCTTTCCGCCTGAGTGTTTCTGGGTGCAGCCAATAACTCTTGTCCTCGGACGGCCACAATCTTTGTCTCACGTGTCTGGGTCAAAAACACGTTGAGACAGCTTTCGTGGATGGCTCATGTTATCATTGCAAGAACATGATCATGGGAACAATGTGATCGCAACTCTCTTTTCTGGTAAGAGATAGAGTCACCTCAGTTGCTTGTCGAGCTGCCTGCAGAGATGAGAGGAGCTACTCTTGCCCAGGATGATGTGCCCCGGTGGAGGGCTGGGTGGAGAATCTTCGGTTTCATTTTCTTTTTGTTCCGCCGCTCACCCAAGTGGCAGCGGTACCCACAAAGAAAGAAAGAGCAACTTCCTCATTCTCTGGGTCACATAGTTCACAGTCCGGACATGATAGACAGACTTACTGCCTACTCATGTGCGGACGTGACTCACCCAAATCACCGCACAGGTCAGTGTAGCGCGTTCAGAGGCAGCTTCCTCAACCGTCACAGGCCGGTTCGAGTTGGCGGTTACGGAGCAAGGTAGGTGTTCCAGTACACCCACAGCCACAGGATCAGGACACGTAGCTTTGCTGTCCAACCGCAGGGAAAGGTCAAAAACAATTGTTCCTCTAGTGCGGCTCGTGCGGAGTTCGAAGCCTAGTTAGCACTTTCCAATCGGTTGTACTGGCTCAGAATTGGCCATACGATTCAGTTCGCCAGGCCCCCATCCAGGTTTAGAGTTCTGTTCACCTCAGTGGCAGGAAAATATGCCCCTGTCCTGCGTGCAGAAACTGCAGTCCTATTGGCGAAGGACGCAATAAGAGCCTGGCCCTCCATCCGAGATGAAGGGTTTCTACAGCCCTTACTTTATCATACCAAAGAAAGGCGGTGGGTTACGACCAATCTTAGACCTCCGACTTTTGAATCAGGTGCTGCACAAGCTCTCATTCAAGATGTTATCACACAAGCACATCCTGACATCTTCGGTTCGCTTTCAAGGGTTGGGCATACCAGTACAAGTTCCTCCCTTTCGGGCTGTTCACGTCTCACAATGCTGAACTCCCTAAAGACATTCAGAGTAAAAACAGCGGTTCCACTGAAACAATTTCAGAGGGTCCTGGGGCATATGGTGTCCTCGGCGGTGGTTGTGCCACTCGGGTTGATGCATATGAGACCGCTTAAGCATTGGCTAAAGACTCGTAATAGCGTATATAAACTGCCAATGCGGTTTGCGCTCAAAATGCACGTTGACCCCTAGTGCAACTCCTAGTTTCAGTCATCGACACCACGTCTCATTTCTTCCATCAGGGAACGGACGTTACAATATAAACCGAGATGTTCCCTATAGTGTCAACTCCATGACGCATCTTTGAAGTTCCACTTTGAAAGGGAACGTCTTGTACACTTACAGCTTGTTCACTCACCAGTGCAGAGCTTCAGCCAGCGGAGCCGGGCTCACATCTCATTGGAGAAGGAGGTGGGCTCACCCTGACCATACACTCCTTGGTTGTAACCGCCACCTTCGCCCTGTTGGCCGTATTCGGGCTGGTAACCGCCCTGAGAGCCAGCGTAAGGGTCCTGTCCATAACCTTCTTGTCCATAGCCTAGAAAAATACATTTAAAAAAATATATAATTAAATAGGATAATGACCTTTGCAAGCCTTAAAATGTCACAAATTTCAAATGATAATTATCCTGAAAGTTCTATAAGGGTGAATCTTATAAAACTTGTCAAGAATATGTGTCAGAAATTACAAATTAAAATTATACTTTGGATACAGAAGATAAGCCTATTTGTAGGATCATTCAAATGTCATTTTTGCACTGACATTATTATAATGACAATTAAGCATATTATTCAAATCATATTCTTTTATCCTCATTACTGTAATACTGACTTCATTTCTTCTTGAGATTCACACTAACCTAAATATAAATGTTTATAACAGCAACAAAAAACTTGGTAGTAATAATACATAAGCTTATATGAACTTATGCACTGAGAGCATAATCATTTATGTGAATTCCATGCTTTAATTTTCAGTCTTTTAGTTGTGCCCACCCTGGCCGAAGGAGTCTGGGGCTGGCTGCTTCTCTCCAGAGGCTGTGTAAGTGCCAGCAAAGGCTGTAAGCCAACCGGTTTCCTTAAAGACGAACCACAGGTTCCCTGCCCATAGCACCATATTACAGAACCCAAACGCCTGCAGGTATAAGAGAAACGAGCCAAATGGTTACTTGCACATACTGTGTGCATTCATTGGTATGCCCAAAAACATCTTCACCCTGTTTTACCTGATGAAAATACTGCCAGTTTCATCTGAATAAGCATACATACTGATTTTATCACTGGACGTTGCAACTAATCTTGGTTTATTTTCAGTTAGTAGCCTAGGCAAAATCTGCATTAAGTGTTTTTTTTTTACAATATTTATATTTTATTTCATTTTTTTTCCCCCTTCAATTAACGAAACCAATTTGGATGATTGTTCAAAACATGGATCAACGTTGATCTTTTTAACATAGGTGAATTAAAATGTCATCGTTGACTCATGCAGGTAAATATTTTGCCTTTATTTAGCATTAAAGAACCCCTATTATGCTATTTCAAAGTTTCCATAAATTTGTTTCGGAGGTATCCTCCAATAGATTTACATGCATCTACGGTAAAAAAAAAAAAAAAAAAACACTTTAATTTATAAATATACATTACAGAATTACCTTTTTTCTCACAGTTCGATAAAGGATTCTGTTTCTCTAAACCTCTCCTTTCCGAGAGCCTGCTCTACTCTGATTGGTCAGATGGCCCAGTCTGTTGTGATTGGTCTATCACTTTTAGCGCTTCGGAAACAAAACACCCATTACCATATATTAATTTAACCTTCAGAGGCTTCCTCTGCACTTGCAGAAAGTAAGACTGGCATTACTGACAACTAGTTTGAGGCAGTTCAAAATCAGTTCTTTCTTTTTGGAGACAACAACTCCATTTATCATGCACATTGAGCTTTGTAGACCTTTTACATTCATAAACAGCTATATTACAAACTACATGAAAGGTCATAACTGAAAAAGCATAATAATTTAACCACATTTCAACATTGAAGGTTGGTCACTTGCTGGCTGAGTTTGTATATAACAGAGTATAATGGAGCATAATGATTGATTATCAATGCACGACTACAGTATTTTACAGGAGTAACATAATTTCGTCATTGCTCATAAACATAATGTCCAACCTTTCTCAACTGCCCACGTGTCATTATAAAATTCTAGAAATACATTTAATACATATGCATAATAACATTATTGACTGTACCCACCACAGATGTGTTCAGGCCGGAAACCACAGGCTCATGGATTTCTTTGCAGCGGTTATCCTCATGATCACATGCAGTGATGAGGTTGATGACCTCGTCGGGGTCAGTCGCCCTCTTAACATCCGAGAGACCTTTGGCCCACGCCGCTGAACTTACCAACCACATGAAGGTAAAAACAGCTGTCACCACAAAATCCTGTAGAACAAAACCAAATTATTATTATTTTTTTCATTGGAATACTAATCACCATTACATTTTAATAGGTTATATGATATTAAAAAAAATGTATATGTGTTTTGCTGCCACACTACAATGCAGTGGCATTTCCCCCTTTAAAATCTATAATATTTAAAGGGATAGACTTTATGGTTCAAACAGATTTGTTAGTTAAGGCATATTAGACATTTTCCACTGATTATATTTTGAATGTAACAGGGTTAACAAAACATGTAACATGGGTTAACAAAATATCATAGGTTATTAAAATTGTTGGTAACACTTTACAATAAGGTTAAATTTGTTAACATTAGTTTACTATATTAACGTGAACCAAAAAAAATTACAAATACTATTACTATAACTATATTAGCGTCCACGCCCACGCATGTTAACGTTCTGTTTATTATAAGTGTGCTGAAGTTTTATCATCTTTCGCCTTAAATGCACATGCTCTTTAAAGCAGGATAGATTCTGAGTGGCTGATACTGATACTTTTACATTTAGAACAATTTTCAAAACAATGGGTCTCATTTGCTACTAATTGCATGGATTATAAACACAGGGGAACTTCTCACGAAAAAATCTGTGCCTAGTTCCCAACATATGCGTACGCACATGATTGTATTCTTAATCTCATTCTAATGTTAGCATTAGTTAGCTAATCTTAGTTAATGTTAATTTCAACATTTACTGATACACTATTAAAATCAAAAGTTGTATCTGTTAACATTAACAAAGAACAGCTGTATTTTTATAAACTAACATTAAGAAAGATATACAGTTGTAATCAAAATTATTCAACCCCCATTGCAAATCAGGTTTATTGGCAAAATGTACAGACTTTCAGCTGTTTGCAATGAACAAATCAAACAAAAGTAATTGAACTTTCAACTTAAAATGCAACTTTTAATGACTTCTGCAGTCTCAAAATTATTCAACCCCCTGAACAGAATCCCTCACAACAGCACAACTCTGCAAAACAGGTGTTGTCTCAACCACACCTGATGCAACTAATCAAGGGCTTCATTACTTGCACCAGGTGTGCATGAGCTAGAACACATGAAATATCTGAACGTACACCAAGTGCTCAAAATCATTTAAATAAGCCACAGAATTTTTCATCCCTATGGATCAGTTGTATGTCTGCAGGAAGAATAATAAAGCATATGCTGAAAAGAACACCGTGTCTACAGTTAAGCATGTTGTGGCTCGGTGATGCTCTGGAGCTGCTTTGCATCCTCTGGCACTCGAAACCTGCAGCGTGTGGAAGGCAAGATGGATTCATTGAAGTATCAAGAAATCCTAGGAGAAAACGCCATGCCATCAGTGAGGAAGCTGAAGCTTGGGCGTCATTGGACCTTCCATCAGGACAATGATCCCAAGCATACCCAAGGCTTGATTGCCTTTTTTGTGCTGATTTGTTGTGCTGAACTATTTAAATGACTTTTGTTTGATTTGTTCATTGCAAACAGCTGAAAGTCTGTAAATGTTGCCAATAAACCTGATTTGCAGGTTTTTTTTTTCTTCTTCTCTCATTTAAGTCATTCAGTTTTATGCTGATTATGCTCAAATAAAATCTATATCATCTGAAATTTCAATTTTTAATCTATAATTTCAAAATGGCACATAAGGCTATCTGCCTCACAGGAAAGAGACTGCAAGAAGACTCACAGCCTGAGCTCCTTTGTTTCCCTCGTGGTACTTCTCCAGGAGGAAGATGTACACGGACATGGCTGCCATTGTATAAAGGAAGGAAAAGACACCAATGGTGACAAAGAACTCAGCAGACGAAGAGTTGTCTCCCACCAGAAAGAGACGTTCAGGTTCCGGCCCTTTACATGAAGGAGCATCAAACCATACCTGGTGCAGTCTGTGGAGAAAGACACTTGGTAAATGTCTGTCAGAAGGTTAAAATCGCTTAGTTGACTCATGTGTGAGAGTGTGTGCGCATTCAGGTGAATCAATTTAAAAGGTTCTCCTATGGAATCATGAGCCCCTTTCACACTGGGTAGTTCTAGGAACTTAGTTGTAGGAACTAGGGTGGTTCCCTGAGAAATAAATGTTCCCCTAGGGCCATTTTCCTGGTTGCATTCACATCGGCAGTAGAAACTCTGAAGTGACGTAAGCCACCCTTGTTATTGTGACTTTCATTTTGACGGCGCTGAGAACGCCAGAGCCCGAGCACACAGTGTTCCCATTCTCCATCTTCATTAGTTTACGATCTGTTTAAAAGTCCTATCTAAGTATTAGCGTTTGCCGTGTGGTTAATGCCCCATGTCGCTATCTGAGGAGAAATACATTCATGTTTCACTTAATCCCCTCAAAGTTGCGTTGAATTTTCTCCTTAGCGTGAAAGGTTAAGAGGTCCATCACTGTTTTCCATGTTCGTAGAGTTAGTTCGTGGAGTAAATATATAGGCTATAATCTGTGTGTTTACATAGCTTTTTTTAAAATGCAGGTGCTGGTGGTTTGCATGCATTCGGCCAATCAGCATAAATTAACGTCACTGGTAGTTCCTATAGTGCTGGTTTAGGCCCTACTCTGAAGTAGGAGCTAAATTAGTTCCCCGTAAAGGCATTTCTAGAACTAAAATCATTCCCAGTTCCTGCGGTGCGAAAACGCCAAAAAGCGGGTACTTCCACCATTAATTCTAGGAACTATGAAAAGGTTTCTCAGATGCGAAAGCCCCTATAGACACTTTAAAGCATAACTCTCGCCAAAATGCAACCTAGGGTCTTTTTGTTAATCTACCCGAGGCAAACTTTTGTTTAAAAGCATAATTAGAATGGAAACACCACTTCTAAGTTTGACCATATTTTCGTTTTCGGTCAAATTACCTTTTGAATGGGATGTCTTGGGGCACTTCTATGATAGCATCAAAAATCGCTATTTTTAAAACACTAAGAAGGCTCGACACAACATGAAACTTTGCTCGAAGTATCACCAGGGGCTCTACACATGAACTCCAGCATTGAGAACATTGTTTGTGTACACAGTGTTTACTAAAAAGAAAGATTTTGAACAACTCACTGCGGCTGTGTCCGCCGGCATTTTGTCAGTCAAAAATAGTCGATCTCCGAATGCAAATGAACTGACTCTGAATTTTAGTATTGTTTCTTATATGAGGATCCTTTTTCAAATACAAGGTCAATATTGATTTTCACTAACGACAAAACAACAAATTATCCGTGAATTTATATGGAACTAAGCTTTAGGAGCTTTCCATCTTTACTCTCCTCCCTGTTACGTTGCATTCGGAGATCGACTATTTTTGACTGACAAAATGCCGGCGGCCGGAAACAACAACAGCTACAGTGAGTTGTTCAAAATCTTTCTTTTTAGAAAACTGTGTGTACACAAACAATGTTCTCAATGCTGGAGTTCATGTGTAGAGCCCCTGGTGATACTTCAAGCAAAGTTTCATGTTGTGTCGAGCCTTCTTAGTGTTTTAAAAATAGCTATTTTTGATGCTATCATAGAAGTGCCCCAAGACATCCCATTCAAAAGGCAATTTGACTGGAAACTCCACTTTTAAGTTTGACCGTATTTTCATTTTCATTCTAATTATGCTTTTAAACAAAAGTTTGCCTCGGGTAGATTAACAAAAAGACCCTAGGTTGCATTTTGACGAGAGTTACCCTTTAAAGTCGGTGTAAAACGAAGGTTGGAATAGTCTTTTCTTTCCTATTGTATATCCGAGTGAAACGGTTTCTTGAAGAAGAAAAAATTTAGGGCGGGACTTAAAGGAGAACTCCGGTCAATTTTAACATTGAGCTCATTTTTTTGTACATTTGGAGTGCTGTCAATACAGAGAACAACGACAAAAATCGGTGTTGCCTACACCGAGTTATTCTATTTTTAAAATTTGCACCCTGTTGACTTCAATGGGGCAAGTACTAAACCTGCTTTTAGCCTCTTAACATCCTTGATGTGTCATTACAAGTGCACAGAAAATGTGAGTGATTCCTTCTGAGTGAACACGAGTGAGTCTGACTGCAGTAGATGTGATAGAAATGTAAAAAATGATGTTATTTAAGCCAGCGCAAATACCTTTGTTTACATCCTGTTTTTCGGTTGAAGTCCAAAGTAGTCGATTGCAGAGTTCACACGCATAGGTTTAATACCTATGATCACGCGCGCGAACTCGGCAATCGACTACTTTGGACTTCAACCGAAAAACAGGATGTAAACAAAGGTATTTGCGCTGGCTTAAATAACATCATTTTTTACATTTCTTTCACATCTACTGCAGTCAGACTCACTCGTGTTCACTCAGAAGGAATCACTCACATTTTCTGTGCACTTGTAATGACACATCAAGGATGTTAAGAGGCTAAAAGCAGGTTTAGTACTTGCCCCATTGAAGTCAACAGGGTGCAAATTTTAAAAATAGAATAACTCGGTGTAGGCAACACCGATTTTTGTCGTTGTTCTCTGTATTGACAGCACTCCAAATGTACAAAAAAATGAGCTCAATGTTAAAATTGACCGGAGTTCTCCTTTAATTTTGTCCATCATGAATCAGTTGTATGGTTGAGGTTTGCTATTGGTGGATCTCGACACGTTTCACACAAAATAAAACTAATGACTAGTATGGCAGGTTGTAATAAAAATTGAGCGTTCATTGGAGTGGTCCAAGACCTTAGGACTTTTGTCGCACTTGGACTTGGAACACACACAAATTTTTTTACTGGATTCGAGGAGTTTATGTGCATGTATTAAAAACAGTAACAAATCCTTCCCTCGTGGGTCAATTTGACTCCTATAGGAATGAATGGGAAATGGGGATTTTTTTTTATTATTTATCAAAACATAAAACAAACTTATAGCACAGTCCCGTAGTTAGATTTGAACACATTTACAATCCAGAACACGCACACAAATGCAAAATAAATGGTAATAATTTTAATATTACAAGAGAAACTGACTTTAGGATCCAGGGGAACATTTAATTTGCTCCAAAGAGAGCAATAAGGCCATCTAGTGGCAATAATTATATTTCTTTGCACAAGAGGTCAGCAAAGACACCCAATATGAGACTTTTTGAGCTGTTTTAACAAGTTTTTGGATGTAATGAAGAGTTGTTTTGTATTTAAGTGAAAGAATGTGCTTACATTTTATTATTAAATTAAATTAAAGATAAAATCTAGTCATTTACAGGTAAATAAAAAAAAAAAATTAAATATCTCCAAAAACATTGCATTAAAAAATAGAGAAAAAATCTATAAAAATGAAATGATATAATCTTTCTTTACAACTAGGTGAATCAAACACATCAATTAAAGAATGGAAGACTGTCGATATTCATTGAGGACTTGTGTCTGCTGTACTGTGATCTGATATGACAGGAATGGCAGTGGAACACTGACCTGAACGGGTATTCAAACTCAACCTCAATGTTCAGGTCACTTTCTGTGCGGTTCTTGCACTCCACGCTCAGACGAAACACTCCAGAGTAACCGCCACAGGTGGAGAACGCAAAGATGGCGAAGAACTGAGAAGGAGAAAGAAAGACAGTTGTTATAGTAAATAAGTGTGTAAGTAAAGAATGGCAATTAGCATGAAACGTGTGTACTGAAAACGCCCATATACAACGTACAATCTATATAATAAATATCCTATTTTCACTGTGTTTTTGCAAGCAACAAATAAATCGTAAAAAAAAAAATGAACAGCATAAATAGACTTGTTTTTTCCTGTCAGCTTGAGGTGCACAATTCTGGATTAATTGAGAATTACAATTTTTGGGGTTTCAAAAAGAGATCATAATTTCTCCCATGATTCTGAGCAGACAACTAAACAAAATAACGTAATTTACTAGAGGTTTTGTCAAACTGGTAATTGGTGCAGTCTATTTAAATTGTTCAATGAATCTGAATGAATTATAAAAATAAAATAAAAAATAAATTAAAAAAAATTGTTTGAATGAATGATTCAATGACTCTCTCTTAACTTAATTTATACTTAATTTGCTGTGTCCCAATTCGCATACTGTCCGTCTTAAATAGTATTCAAAAATAGAATTAGTGTGTCCCAAATCGTAGAATGTTGAAATGGGTATTCCAAAGATACCCGGATAGTCAAATTTTTCCGGTTACAATCCGAATGAATTGCAGATCCGTGAAAACTCTAACAGCTAATATTGCCCACAAACCCATTGCGTGTTGGACGAGGATTCGATAAGAACTACAAACACATAAAAAGTATTAAAAACTACAAACATGGCGGCTGTGCGAGTCCCACGGTTAAGAGGTTTAGATAAAGGGGTGATTTGAGTGATTAATAATCACTATCTAATCTGACATTTCAATGTTATCCACATTATATTTCATCTGCAACAGGATTGTGAACTTTTGTAAAGATACGTTTGGTCATTAACTTTTAAATGCATCATTAGGCAAATTGCAAACACATGAGGTGAGTCTCTGCATGAAAGACCCACGACTGGCAGGTTCAAGGCTACTACATTTATTTCATAAATGGTGTCTCCAAACCCTAACCCTAACCATAAACCAAACTATATTCCAGACCGGATACGAGCTTTTAACTATTATGCTAGTGTCATGCAATATAGTTTAGCCTATAGCACTGGTTAGAAAAAGCTTTTTTGATTATATTAAACAAGACATCACAGTAATATGCAAATATGTAGACCACAAAATATTACTACAAATTAAAAGACCTGTTTGAATATATTTTAAAAGTGTCACATGATCCTTCAGAAATCATTCTAACATGCTGATTTGCTGCTCAAGAAACATTTCTGATTATTGTCAGTGTTCGGGATTCTTTCATGAATAGAAAGTTCAAATGAACAGCATTTATTTGAAATAGAAATCTTTTGTAACAATTTAAATATCTTTGTCACTTTTGATCAACTTAATGCATCCTTGCTGAATTAAAGTATTAATTTCTTACAGAACCCAATTTTTGAATAGTGTTTACCATCACATGAAGGTATTGAAATTTCAGACATTTCACTTGTAAAACTCTAATTTAATAATGGCAATAAACAGAAGGGAGTTTCATATCAAATATAAAATGAAGAGAAAATGCAGAAATGAGAATGGTTCATGTTTCTGTGTTAATTCACCGTCTGTTGTATATCACACCACATATAAAATATAAAATACAATATCTACTAATCTGCACAGTTCAAAGATATACAGCCACTGTTGCACCTGTTGTCATGGAAACTGAGATATAAATGAGTTGAGGTGACAAACAAGAGGCGTTAACGAATTATCACAGTTAACACAATAACACCCACTAGCACTGGTGTCACAATGATGCAGACACACACACACACAAACAAACACACACAGATTAGTTAGTCAGAGTATTTTTACCACACCCTCCCTTCACTGCAGGAAGATCCGATTGAATAGAAAATCCGGCTATTAATCTCACTGAGGTGCTTTACCATCTGTCACTACACACACTGTGCTGATCTACTACACATCACTCTACACACGCACATTTACACACATACACACAAATAAGCTCTGCTCCAAAACATAGTGAGCGGCCTCCGTTGGCGGCCTCAGTGACGATTAGGAACGCTCTCCAAAGCCTCTGCGTGCCACAAATAGCCCTCAGCGCAGTTTATTTCAGTAGAGTTTGGTATTAGCATGTTGCTAAGCTAATGGCGTGACACTGTCATAAGCATTAAAGAGCACAACATTGGTCTCCATTGACCTGACCTGTATGGACAAAAAAACACTAAGACAATTTTTTTATATCTTCTTCTGTGTTTTGCAGAATCAAGAAATTCATACAAGTTTGAAACGACATGAGGGCGAGACAGAATTCTTAGGTGAACTATATCCATTGAATATACACAAAATTGATCAGCAACATGGATAAAGATCGAATGCCCGTGTTTACTTTTCAAATAAAATAAAAATAAAATAAAAATCTCAAATTTCAAATCAACATTGATATCGCGATGTTGTTTCAACATTTTACTTTCAGCATAGGAGAGTTATTGATTTATTAGTGTTTTGTTAACCTTTTGTTTTTTAACCTTAACCATTCCTCGTGGAAACAACAACTGTTGTACGTTTGGTCACTTGCTCAATTTTTTATTACATTGAGCAAATTTTAACACTAGTTTTTTAGTATTGACCCTGTGCATTTTTTAATTGCAACGCAGCATAAATGCTCCTAAATTTTCTAGGCATGGGCATATATTAGCTAGAAAGCTCACTCGAATTTAAGTACAGTCATACAGCACATGTGCACAGACTCAAATGGACAACTTCTATGCAACTTGTGAAGCTCAGCACACAAATAGTTACTGATTATGTATTATGGGACAAGCACCAGATAAAACAAACACAACACTTCATTATTCTGGGCTGACTGAGTGTCTTAGGAAACGAAATGGGTTATTACTTGCACTGAGTGATTATATTTGTGAGAAGGCAACAGGGCAGATAATAAGAAAGATACAAAAATACAACAGAAAGTAAAAAAACACGTTTGCTTTAATAAAGTCGGGGCTACTTTAGCTTGACGGATGTTGAAAATAATTAGTAAATTCCAAAAATCAAACGAATCAAAACATCCGATAGGAATTTAAGATCATAATTTGATTCCTAGAATCCTACTGGATATTGTGTAATCTTTAACAGAAAGCTGCTACTAGAGTTGTATTGGAATAATGTCTTGCAGATCTGTTCAAGGAAATCCCAGAGGGAGTTTTAAGACTGTTAAAATCCCCACACATTTATCCTGCTGGTCCCGTTGGGAATTATGTGTTCCCATCTAGGCTTTTGCTTTGTGATGCTGTAGTTTTAAAATGTTCTATATATCCTAATCATTTGTTAACAACATGTATTCATTACTTTAACAAGCTCATTGTTTCTGCCTTAAATTAATACATTGTAAGCTAACTGTGTGATTTGTATATGTACATTTCTGAAATATATAACTTGGACACAGTCACCTCTGATAACAGATCACTCTAAATTGTAATGTAGACGTGCATTTTCTGCAAAGCTGCTTTAAAACGGTAGAGTGAAAAGCGCTATACAATAAATGTGAATTGAATTGAATTATTTGCTGTATGATAATTGCCATTTAGGATGAGTTTCAAATTATGACAGGAGTCTTGTAGGCATTCCTTAAAGGAACACGCCAACTTTTTGGGACTTCAGCTTATTCACCGTATCCCCAAGAATTAGGTAAGTCCATCCCATACATACCCTTTTCATCTCCGTGCGTGCCGTAACTCTGTCTGACGCACCCACCGCTAGCCTAGCTTAGCACAAAGACTGGAGGTAAACGGCTCCAGCTAGCATACTGCTCCCAGTAAGTGACAAAATAACGCCAACATTTGTATAGTCACAGCGTGTACAAATAACAAGGTCACATGAGACACAGCCATCTTCTAACCGTATACATACTGGGAACTATATTCTCAGAAGGCGTAGCACTGCTACTTGGGCGGAGTGATTTGCTCACAGCACCTGAGAAGCCCCGTGGTGAGGAGCGGAGAGTTCGCTCAGAGTTGGAGTAAATCACTCCGCCCAAGTAGCAGTGCTTCGCCTTCTGAGAATATAGTTCCCAGTATGTATATGGTTTAGAAGATGGCTGTGTCTCATGTGACCTTGTTATTTGTACACGCTGTGACTATACAAATCACAACATGTAAATAGGAAAATGTTGGCGTTATTTGGTCACTTATTGGGAGCAGTATGCTAGCTGGAGCCGTTTACCTCCAGTCTTTGTGCTAAGCTAGGCTAGCGGTGGGTGCGTCAGACAGAGTTATGGCACGCACGGAGATGAGAAGGGTATGTATGGACTTATCTAACTCTGGGGGATGCGGTGAATAAGTCCCAAAAAGTCATTGTGTTCCTTTAAGGATTATCAACAATAACAGAATAAATGAATGTAGAATGGTGAAAGAAAGTAATAAGGAATTATGTGACTACAAGTAAAATATTTTCTTTTGTTCCAAACCTGGAGTCAGACCTGGATTCCTTTTTGGCAATGGGACAAAATGTTCCAAGTGTTCCTAGTGGAAGCCTCCTTTTGTTATCCTTTGTGATTGTGCACTACAGCCTACACAGCGCCTGACAAATGGGAGTTAAGTTTTTAATAGCAAGTGAATGTATTTATGCAATAAAGGCATCATAACATCCACTAAATATTGGGCCATTTTTTAGCTGGAGAAGAACTGAGACCATATGTTAACTGAGGATGCATGCCAGCTCCGGTCCAGTGACTATAAACTTCTCTCTAATTCTGAGCAATTAATTAGAGCAAGCTTTAAAGAGGAAAATTAGACAGAAATGGGCACAAATTCATGACATATCACATTAAACCAAAGCCCAGGCTGTTAACTCTACAGATGTGCCAGATTAGATATCAATGTCTCTTCTTTTTCAAAAGGACCCATGAAATGAATACTGTTTTATTTCCTAAATGGAAACATTTCAGAAGAAATTTACCGTTTACTGTAACATACTATCACAATTTCATATCAAACTATATATAATAAAAATGTTCTCTCAGTAAAATCTAAGATTTTAAAATAATTAAATCTTTAAGGAAAACAATATCTCAATACTTAGGCCTACTTACACCCAGGGCTTGACATTAACAACCGTCAAACCTCGAATAGTGGCGTGTAACGCAGTCACTACTAGCCACTCTGGAGGGTTGAATTGTATAGAATACACATTTTTCAATTGTAGTCTTTTAAAAAGGCATCTGAAATAATAAACTAAGTGCAATGTAGTGTTAAAAATACAGATTTTTCGATACATATCAATACTGAAATATCTGAAACTCTTCCAATACTCATTTTCCGCAGAACACGATACCAGCTGCGCTTTCTCGCTCTCTCTAATTTCTCCGACAGCGAGTGACACACAAACCCGTCTCCCCTCACTCACTCCTTTCATTTGCTCCAGATGAATATTGTTGGTGTAACAGTGCTTGAATTTCGGCATGGGATCGAGCATAATTTTACTTATTCCCACAGATGTTGTTCTCACACCCAAAGTGCACGCACATAAAGCCGCCTCTCAGCACTAAATTTAGTTCTTTTCCGCTGCTTATTGGGTTTAAACAGATAAACACACACAAAATAATGTCAAAATGCCGGTCTTAGGGAGTATTCACGTAAACACAGTCAGTTGTATTAAGTGAATATTTAAATTTATTAAGTGAATGTAAACAGTTGAGAGAGAAAACGCATGTATAATGGATCCATGCGTCAGGTCTTAAAGTGACAGCAGCCTAATAAACCTGCTGCCAAATTATGAGATAATATAAAAAAATATCTATATGGCAGTTTTTCCCCATGGTGTCGATGTCAGAATTGTGGCCAGTGAAAATGCTAAGTGGCTAGTAACTTTGGAAAACCACAAGCCATAGCGGCTGCTGAGCAAAAAAGCTAATGTCAAGCCCTGCTTACACATATCTACCTACAAACCTATTTTACAACTTTAAACATGCACAAAAACACACATATTTGCAAATGCATTTTCTAAAGATACTGGGGCACTTGAACTCTTAGAATCTAAAGATTTGTAAATGACAGTCTTGATTTACCATCACTTGTCTTGTAAACTACCGTCCGGCTCCTCTCATTACATAAGCAACAGCAGTGACTGTTCACAGCCACCCACACAAGCTGTGCATGTGTGTGTGTGTGTGTGTGTGTGTGTGTGTGTGTGTGTGTTGTATTTACTGCCAGCTATAATTAAGAGAAACTAAACTAGATTTGCAGTGCCTGTAGGAAATACCAGTGCTTTTGGTAAAATAACAGTTTTAAAAGTTGCAACCCCACATATTTTTAAAGAGATTACAGTTTTTAGAAGGAAATAATATGAAGGAAAGAGAAAAGAAAAGGAGTTACGGATTAAAAATAGCAAGATAAAAACACACTGCATGAACTGTAGTTACTCACCCATTGTAAGATTTTAATGAATCCTAATGGCTGCTTGATGACTGTGAACTGCCCTGTGGCGACCAACTGAAAAACAAATAAACAGATAATGTCAATGACAAAAACTACTGCTATAAAGACCATCAAACCTGATGTATCTATAGGTGAAAAAGAAGTACAACTTAGCATACTTTTAAGAGAACCTATTATGGATATAATAGCAAACTGAGGCCCAGTTTACACTTGGTAATAAGATGAGTTTTAGTCGATCGGATCACAAGTGGACGAGCCTAAATACAGGTGTAAACGGTTTCTAAACCGTTTTGAGCTTGTTCACTTTCCACCACTTCCAGAGGTAGTCGAAAACACATTCGACAGGATTGCTTTTGTAATGTAAACATTCGAACAGCCACAAAAGACCGTCTTCTCTCCTCCTACTGACCTAATGCATTCATTACAGGAAGAGCTCTAGCCAGACGGGATTTAAACTTTCTCGGCTGAAGACCCAAGTTTAGTTTGAAGATGAAAAACATACCAAGCACAATGTTCTCTCATCATTCCTGATTTCTATCACACACTCACGGACGGTGTGATCCTGCAGAAACGATAACTGCTGCTCTCCGCATGTTTTTCCGTCGTCTCCAGACGCGTGCATATGTTGCTCAAGTTTATTTTGTCCATTAGACCGAAATATCTGAATAAACCCATACATTTTCATTTACCTGCCCATAGAGCCTCTAAGACATCAGGACAGAAGTGGTTGAAAGTGGACGGATTAAAACACCAGGTGTAAACGGGAATGTGTCTCCCTCGTCTACTTGTGATACGATTGGCCAAAACCCATCTTAATACCGGATGTAAACAGGAACTGAATGTAATGTTTTCGGACATTTAATTGCAATTAAATATAAATGTATTATAGTTTAAAATAATATTAATTGCAATCAGGTTGTTAGGTTTATGTTGGTTTTCATGGTGTTTTCTAGCCTGGCTAACGTCATGAACCACATGTTCATTTTCTCGTATTTGAGGCGTGGTTTACGAATGCCCAGAGCCGTTTATTGGGCGCTACGAATGTCTATCAAATGCGCCTGTACGTAGCTCATAGCCAATCGTTTCAATTATACCAGATGACGTATGTAGAGCGACAGAAATTCGACGAGGACTAAGACGATGGGTCAGAGATTTATGTGTACACGATGGCGTTCAGCGACTAAACTACTTAGAACACTATCTAAGGCTGCATCGAAAGGTAACTTCGCGTCTGCTGCCATGTTGGATCCATAGATATAAACAAACTGCTTCGGTGTGTCGCATAGACGTCATCATCGTCTTGCTGCTCCCTCCCCGTTCTGTGATTGGTTCCCTTTTTGAGGGGAAAATCTGGTCCATGGTGTCCAGGCTGCCTAGCAGTGTGAATAAAATCAGGTGTTTTCCTTGTTTCCTGTGTTTTTGTTCTTGTTTCCTTTGTTTCCTACACTGTAAAAACATTTCTAACCTCCCCAACTCTGTTTAAAAAGCTGTTGCGTTTGTTCTTGTTGTCCTGGATTATCATTTTGGTTTTGGATAATAAGAGTTAATATGGCTGTGATTACATCCACCACGCCTGCTTCTCCTCTGCCTTTGTACTTAAAGTGTATTTAAGTGTGTTAAGATATAGTCATAAAAACATTAATAGTTTTACATTCTATAAAATACATTCTAGTAGTTGCGTAGACTGTCAATGGAGGGACAGAACTCTCTCAGATTTCATTAAAAAGATCTTCATTTGCGTTCTGAAGATGAACGAATGTCTTACGTGTTTGGAACAACATGAGGGTGAGTAAATTATGACAGAATTTTCATTTTTGTGTGAACTATCCCTTTAGTAAAGTCTCTGAATATCACTTATGTGATGGTTTGAGTTGGACATACCTAAATAAATGCCAAAAATTCAACAGTATATTTGGTCTAAAAGGTACATCTATCTAAAAGAAATTAGTATTTGATTAACAAATTAAATTTTAAGATATTCTCATTATTTTTGTTCAATTTCTTTAACAAGATGGTTAGGTTGAGGACGGGCCAAGAGCCAATAAGCCTTAAAGACTGTCTAACTGCTTGCTGCTTTATATTAAAAGTATTATATTAGTAAACACAAATGAAATAAGTTCACATAACTCATAAATAAATATATATATATATATATATATATATATATATATATATATATATTTTTTTTTTTTTTTTTTTATATGCTTACTTAAATAATTGAGTTAACTTCATCTACTAACTTAACTGGGTCTACTAATCAATTTGACTTGTCGTGTGTTTTTTTTTTTTTTTTACTTAATTCATAAGGTATATTTCCTTGATTTCACAGCGTTCACAGTTGATTTGAAGTACACTACAAGTGCACATTCAACACAATTATGCACACTGCTTTTTCACAAGAGTATCTATCTTTGTATCTGAAGTATATATCTGTCTGTCTGCCTTTCTGTAGAATGTAGAGTATTTTCAGCTTATCACTTCTGAGCACAGAGTCACGTATTTGTATGAATATTACAGGTATGTTGCATTTGTCTCCTTTCTCTGAATACATTTTTTTCTCTCTAAATACACTCTAATAACCTGACTGTCCCTACCTACGTCAGTGATGACGACAGAGCAGCGACCAATAGAGCGCACGTGCGAGGAGAGGGAGATTTTGCAAGCATTAGAATTAGTCAAAGCTGCTTATCTCAACGTTTCCTTTATGAAAGTGCAACTGGCGAGCTTTTGCAGGCTACAGGCCGATTTATTTGACTCGCACAGCGGGCATAAGGCCAGAGAGCACGCGAGTGAATGCAGCACACTGCAGACAATCGCACAATCGTTTCTCACTGTACTCTTTAGTGCCCATGCAAACCATTTGCCATCTATAGTAATCCAGATTGTGATATCCTTGTTCTGTTATAATGTAATACGTGACAGACACTGTCTAAAAAAAATGTATTCTGAAGTCCGATTCATTTGAGCGAATCGGTTCTCTCGGACTGTTTTATTTAATACGTTTTGGGTTATATAGATTTGGGTTATAAAACGTAGTTTGGGTTATATAGATTGTATATGGTTCCAACATGTCACCCACTCACATTTTTACTACCAAAGTTGTTCCTTAGAGAGTCGAATAATTTACGACCGTTATATGAATCGGTTCGTTCAAATCATTAAAAAGAACCGTTTTAAAAGACGATTCGTTCGCGAATTGGACATCAACGTAAATACAGATAAATAACCAGAGGACGGCTCATGTCATTTTATGTCTAATCTCAAAGAGGGACCATGAAAATAAAGACTTTAAGTTATTTGATCAGCCAGTTTGAATAGCTCCCCGTTTAAAAATAGTTGCGCAGTTCAGTCATTCATACTAAGTAATATATATCCCGACCCATAGTATAAAATACCACAGTCGCAATGCACTGATTGTACCCTATTGTTATTAATCGGTTTTACGCGAATTGTCTTGAATTGCTAACAGTTTTCTGTAGTGTTTTATTTGGTTGCATCCAACAGAGATTCCCTGAAAGTCAACGAGACGTCGTCTCTAGGTATTTTCTTGTCCTGGTAAGTCATTAATTTAAACTCCGTTTTATCCGTCCATTTAAAATCATTGTTAGTCAGTCAAATAACATTTTGCCTTTAGGCCTATACGCGAATGAGCGTGAGGACTTTGCAGTGCATGAGTAATTATTAGGTGAATAGCTCTGATTGAATGCCTTACCTGGTTGACAACATCCATCTCGGTCCCCTTGTCGCTGATAAGAGGATCAGACGAGTGGAGACATCCGGGTCACAGCACTGATGACACCCGCTCGCTCGCTCGCTCGCTCGGGATAATACATCTATCGGTCAAGCCATGCTGTCTGAAGGAATGCGCTTCTTTCACAGCTAGTGGCACTCCTTATCACACTGTACTGCTTTAATATAATGGGTTATAATGCAATAACTAATTAATTCATTATTATGAATAATAACAATTGATAAATAAATAAAACAAAATATAATAATAAATAACAACAATAATTATTAATTATTTATTATAATAAATTAAATATATATTTTTTCAGACACACAGTGATCTTGTGCAAATCAATAAACGTTATTTCTTTTGTTACGTTCCACGTGTGTTTTGTATTTTGTTCTTTCTCTTCTGTATTTGTAAAGTCTTTTGTTAGGTTGCGATCATTGGATCATCTTGCTGTCCATCATACCTGTGACGTCAGGAAGCTCGACGTCATGATCGGCGCGACCAATCCGCTGGCGTGCCGGCAGATTAAAAGGGCGTTCACCATGAATGAGTTGTGATGGATCAGCATCAGCCCTCACTCAACACCTGTGTCCCTAGTCGAGCTAAACAGACAGCTTACAACCTTAATAATTTGTTTGATGTAGTTTCGTTGTTGTGATGACGCAGGGGTGTGTAGTAGTCTTGTATTACACGCTGATAGGCAAAGGAAAACGCACTGCGTTGTAACAAACCACTCGGTAGGAAGTATATCTTAATTTGTATGTTTCTGTTTGGTAGAACAGTTTCCCACTTTTGTTGTAGAAAATATTTTCTATAGTTTGCATTTGAATTGTGTTTCCAGTTAAACTAGTGTACAAATTGAAATGCCCATTTTCATTCATTCGACATGCAACACAAATACAATATGGGTGAATGACGGATAAGGATTTTATTAGGACTTTCTAGAGTGTTGTGTATGTAATGCAATGACGTACACATTTCAAGAATGTAATTAACCATTTTTTTGGTGAATCAGATCTTTTTCCCCATGAAAATGTCATTCCTGGGTAACGTAATGAATTTTTAAATTAATTATATTTGTACCATTGTTGGCATACAAATGTACTGATACATAATTGGAGCTCAACAAACAATTTCAGGTAGTGCTCGGAAAACTACATTTACATTTTTACATTTACATTTAGCAGACGCTTTTGTCCAAAGCGACTTACAAATTAGGACTAAATTAAGCGAGTCACCGTGAAGAGGCAAAAACAACACAAGAAGTGCTCAAAATACGACGTTCAGGCATTGTCCAGAGTAGCATAAGCCCGATAAGGGAGGATTAAAGGAAAGGGAACGATTTCTTTTTCTTTTTTTTTTACTTTTTTTTTTATGAGGTTAAGTGCTCACGGAAGAGATGGGTCTTTTGAATGTTGTCAGGGATTCTGCAGTCCGGATGAGGGTGGGGAGATCATGGAACCGTGAATGAGAATGTTCTGGAAAGTGATTTTGTGGCTCTCTGTGATGGAACCACGAGCCGTCGCTCGTTGACTGATCGTAGGCTTCTGGTAGGGATGTAGACTCGTAGGAGTGAGTGAAAGTAGGAGGGAGCTGACCCTGTGATAGATCTGTAAGCAAGCGTCAATGCCTTGAACTTGATGCGAGCAGCGAGTGGTAGCCAGTGCAGAGAGATGAACAGAGGAGTGACGTGGGCCTTTTTGGCTTGTTGAAGACAAGACGAGCTGCAGCATTCTGAATCATTTGTAGAGGTTTAGTTGCACATGATGGAAGTCCAGCCAGAAGAGCATTGCAGTAATCAAGCCTAGAAATGACCAGGGCCTGGATGAGAAGTTGTGTTGCATGCTCAGTTAGGAAAGGCCTGATTTTCCTGATGTTGTGCAGTGCAAACCTGCATGATCGAGCTGACTTTGAAATGTGATCTGTGAAGGTCAGCTGGTCATCCAATATTACTCCAAGATTTCTGACCGACCTTGATGGGGTGATTGATGATGAATCTAGCTGGATAGTGAAGTCGTGCTGTAGAGACGGATTGGCAGGGAGGACGAGAAGCTCAGTCTTTGCCAGGTTGAGCTGCAGGTGCTGTTCCTTCATCCATGACGAGATGTCCTCCAGACAACTTGAGATCCGTGGAGCTATTGTGGGATCATCTAGTTGAAATGAGAGGAAGAGCTGTGTGTCATCAGCATAGCAATGGTAAGAGAAACCATGTGCCTGTATGATGTGTCCCAGTGATGTGATGTAGACGGAGAAGAGGAGGGGTCCCAGCACTGAACCCTGGGGAACCCCTGTGGTCAGTTGATGTGCTTTGGATACCTTGCCTCTCCATGCAACCCTGAAGGATCTACCTGTGAGATAGGACTCAACCCAGTGGAGGGAAGTTCCTGTGATGCCCAGTGATGAGAGGGTGGACATAAGGATCTGATGATTCACAGTGTCGAAGGCAGCAGACAGATCCAGGAGAATGAGAACTGAAGATTTGGAAGCAGATTTTGCGATCCCTAGGGCTTCTGTGACCGACAGTAATGCAGTCTCGGTTGAATGCCCTTTCTGGGGGATGTTACTTGGTTGAAAGCAGCTCGTTCAAGTGTTTTTCCAAGGTCTGTAATTCTCTACAAATGATGTTTAATGTTGTTTTTTTAAGCAGTGGAGTTACCCGAGCCTGCTTGAATGCAGTAGGGAAAATGCCGGTATGGAGGGATGAGTTGATGTGTGTGTGTGAGTGCTGGTAGAAGTGTGGGAGAGATGGCTTGTAGAAGGTGTGAGGGGATGGGGTCTAGAGGGCAGGTGGTAGGATGACTGGAGACGAGAAGTTTAGATATACTTCTTCATCGGTTAGTGGAGGAGAGAAGGTTATTGGCTGTGGGAGAGGTTGGTCTGGGTTCTTGTGTGTGTGGAGCTGAGAACTGACTGCTGATAGTTGTTGTTTTGTTGGTGAATAATTTTACATTTTACATGTTTTACATTACATTTTAATCACAATTAATATAATCAATTTGGGATTTCATATAGACATGGGCTCATTTTTGGCTCAAAAAGCTGGAAAATGTTTTCCAATAAAGTAAATAAGACTTGTTTTATCCTTAACTCAACAAAAAACAGATTTATGTAATCTAACACACAAATATGGGTTAAATGCATTGCCTGTGTCATTGTTAGCCGGAATGATACTGTTAGACGGAAGGACATTCTGCAATATTTTTCAGGATTACCATAAAAACCATCCTCAGTATCATTTTTCTTTCCAACACTCAAACTTAAAACCAAGTAAGAGACACTGACAACTTTTTAATGATTTAAAAATCGATCAAATTTACAGTAAATCTGTAAAATTATAATGCTTCATAAACAATGGCCAAGGATAGTCCAACACATTATACAGCTAAAACACTTAGGCTTATTGCAAATGAGTGTGTGAACCTATTTCGATTAATATTTCAAGGTTGCTTGTTACTGATATACATTATCATTCCACTGAGTCATCACTATAATACCTTGCTCTCTTTTTTTCAAGATACTCAGCCCTGGCTTCTGCATCTGCGTTTATCCTGGCTCTGATCCGTCTCTGCCTCTCTTTATTAGACACAGGCATCTGGAAGGACAGAACTGACCTTAAAACACCAGAAGCTATACTAAAGCTTTAATAAAATGTTGATATATTAATAAAAATGATTACATTATTCATGATTTGACCATTAACATTACAAAATTCATTTCAATGATAATGACCCATGTGACTCATTGAATCATATGAAATCAAGATGAATGACAGCAAAAATATGGCAAAAAAAACCATACAATTATGTAAATAATGTTAATGTTAATAATATAACTATAACAACTATGCCTAAAAGTTTACAAATGTTAATTAAAAACTAGATTGTCATGCAAATTATTCTGGATAACGGATGACACGTCCTGGCTAACAGAGGTTCTCTTACGAGAGGTTCTCTCGTATTGCGTAAGCTAGCTTAAAATTATCCTAATTTTTTAAAACTTGTCAACGCAGTGCGGCAGCCTGCAGACCTAGGGCAAGCGAATCGCGTGCCCATTGGCTGCTCTGCGGCAACTGCAGCAGCCTATGGCTGAGCCTTGCGCGTGACGTCACGTCCAATGAGCGCGCTTGGCGCGCTTAGTGCGTCACAGCCCGTCATTAGGGGTGTGGCTTAGCGTATATAAGCAAGGAACAGAGGCTGCTTCGCTGATTTCTGTCTCTTCAGCGAAGCTCTTCGCATCGCTGATCTCCGAGGAAGCCGCCGTTGAATCCAGCGACCAGCACGCCGAGGATATCAGCCTGAGGACGCCGGCCGCTCGCCGCCTTCAGCCTTCCCTGCCTGCTGCGCCATCCGGCACATATATCCTTTTCTGCTCTGTGTTGTGTGTGTGTGTGTCCGCCGCGACACACTTGCATCTAAAAGAGCGCGAGGCGTTGTTTCAAATGCCTCGCACATCCTGTGGCTCGTGCAGAGCCTCGCTCAGCGACGGAGACCGCCACGTGCTGTGCGCTCTCTGCCTGGGTTTTGACCACGCTGTTCGCGCTCTCTCCGAGGGCGGCTGCGAACAGTGTGAGGAGTTACCGATGTCGACCCTACGGGCTCGACTCGCTAAACTTGAAGAAACTCCATCTTCTCCGGCCGCTTCTTCCGGGCCACGAAAGAAGAAACGTCGCTCTCAAAGGCCGCCGGAACTGGACGCTACAGCTGAGCGCTCGCCGGAACCTCTCCCGCGAGCCTCGCTCTCTCCTTCCCCCCCACCCTTCTCCGACGCGCAGCGGCCGGCCACTGCCCGCACTGCCGTCGCCCTGGGGGACGATGCAGATGATGCCGCTGACAGCTGCTCTCTGCTCGCGTCTGACAGCGAGGAGTGGTCGGGCTCGCACCGCTCCGCCCCCTCGACTCTGGAGTCTTCTCGAACCCGCGCTAGTGTTGACGCAGAGCTTCTCCGCCTCCTCACTTTAGCGGTCGAGAGAATGGGACTGGATTGGTCCCCACCTAAGGAGCCGGAGCCCAATCGCCTCGACGGGTTTTTTCTGCCTAGCCGCCGCCCTGCGCCTGCCTCTAGGTCAGCACCCTTCCTGCCTGAGCTCCACGCCGAGCTCTCTAAGTCCTGGAACGCTCCGTTCTCCACCAGACTCCGCTCGCCAGTCTCCTCGGCTCTCTCCCAGGTGGACGGAGCCGCCGAGAACGGCTATAACGGCATCCCCGCCGTTGAGGATGCTGTGGCAACGCACCTTTGCCCGCCGTCTGCTAGATGGCGCTCAAAGTCTGCCCTGCCGTCTAAAGCCTGCAGGACCACCTCAGCTCTCGCCGGCCGCGCTTTCGCCGCCTCCGGCCAGGCTGCTTCCGCCCTGCACTCAATGGCTATTCTTCAGATCCTTCAAGCCGATCTCCTCCGTGAACTGGACGAGAAGGGCTCGGATCAGTCTGCCTTTACCGATCTGCGCAGCGCTACGGATCTCGCGCTGCGCGCTACCAAGACCGCTGCTCAAGCCATCGGCAGATCCATGGCCGCGCTCACCGTCATCGACAGACATCTCTGGTTGACGCTCGCGGACATGAGTGAGTCAGAGCGCGCTGTGTTTCTCAACGCACCACTCTCGCCCACCGGCCTCTTTGGCCCTGCGGTCAGCGGAATTGTGGATCGGTTCTCTGAAGTACAGAAGGCTTCGCAGGCGATGGACCTCTTCCTGCCCCGCCGTTCGAGCTCAGCCACAGGCCGCCCTCAAACTCAGCCTCCTGTGCGCAGCTCTAACCAGCGCTCTTCCAAGCCTCCCAGCGCTTCGCAGCGACGCCAGGGCAATCGCCCCAGGTCGCGCTCGACCAGCCGTCACAGACCGCCGCCCCCACGGGGCCCGCGGTCCAAGATCGTGTTGAAGCCCGAGCCCGCGAAGTCCTCCTAGCATCCGCAAGGAGGAAAAGATGGTTGAGTCCCGCTACGGCCGGACCGCCATCAAAACGCACAGCTCTGTCAGTCCCCTATGTTCAGGCTACTGCAGCAGCACACACCGCAGCCAACGAGCCAGTATTAACACTCGCTCGCCTGCACACAAACGCCGTTTTCACGGCGACCCAGATAAATCTCAAAAAGAGTATAAGTGCTTTAAGTGTAGAAAATGTGCCCACACCCATGTGCTCACTGCTTCACACAAGTACAATCCCCATGGTAACGCGCCCAGAGCGCTCTCTCATAAAGCGGCCACACACCGCTCGAGTTCTAAATGTAGTAAATGTGCCCACACTTCCGTGCTCACAACTACTCGCTGCTCGCTCTGTCACTCAGTTACCTCAATTTGCCACGGCTCAAGCCGCAGGGGTATTAAGTATAGAAAAAGTGCCCACTCCCGTGTGCTCACTGCCTCACACAGACCAGGTTCCCATGGCAACGCGTCCAGAGCGCTATCTCTTAAAGCGGAAACTTTCCGCTCGAGCATCAAGTGTAGGAAATGTGCCCACAGCCCTGTGCTCACACCTGCCCACTGCCCGCTCTGCCAGACAGGTGGCAAACCTCATAAAGCCCCCAAACACTGGCCGTGTCATAAGTGCAAATCCCGCGCCAGCTCACGAGCACGCGCGCCCACTTTCAGACACCATAATCCCCACGCCGCTCTCGCGCCTGGGATGTTTGACAGCAGTTCACGCTCCATCGTCCGAGATCGAGCTACTAAATTCTGCACAGTCGGCCAGCCCTGTTCTTCTGCCCTCGTGTCCGAGCATCGGCGGCGCGCGCGCCGCCCCGTCTTCTCTGATACAGGTTCCCCATCCCGCGCAACGCGGCGATCTGAACCCAGAGACCATTCGACCCCTAGCCATGCATGCAAAAGCATGGGAGGCTATTCAGGGCGCGTCAGAATGGGTGCTCAACACCATAAGACACGGTTATTCGCTCCAATTTGCTCGTCGCCCTCCGCGCTTTCTAGCGCAGACGGAAACGAAAGTGAGTTTGGACACAGCACATCTGCTTCAAGCAGAGATAACAAAGCTGCTGCGAAAAGGGGCCATAGAACAGGTACATCCTTCCCTGAGCGAGTCAGGCTTTTACAGCTGTTACTTCCTCGTTCCCAAGAAGGACGGAGCTTTAAGACCTATTTTAGATCTGAGACATCTGAACAAGGCTCTCATGAGACGGCCGTTCAGGATGATTACAACCAGACAGATCCTCGCGCAAATTCGCCCAGGAGACTGGTTTATCTCTCTCGATCTGAAAGACGCTTATTTCCAGATCCAGATAACTCCCCGTCACAGGCCATTTTTGAGATTCGCCTTCGACGGTCGAGCTTATCAATACACAGTCCTGCCGTTCGGCCTGTCTTTAGCACCCCGTACATTTACGAAATGCATGGACACGGCTCTCGCTCCCCTGAGGAGTCAGGGAATGCGAATTCTGAACTACTTGGACGATTGGCTCGTTCTAGCGCAGTCAGAGACAGAACTTGTGTCTCACAGAACAGCGTTACTCGACCACCTGGAGGGTCTGGGTCTAGCGGTCAACTGGACCAAGAGCTCGCTCTCGCCCCGGCAGTCGATTTCCTTTCTCGGAATAGAACTGGACTCGGTGGCGATGACGGACAGATTGTCGGAGCAGCGCGCGCGCCGCATCCAGCGCCTCGCTGCATCCTTCAAAGAAGGCAACCGGGTTCCCCTGAAGGCATTCCAGCGCATTCTGGGGCATATGGCCTCAGCTGCAGCGGTTCTTCAGCTGGGTTTACTGCGCATGCGCCCGCTTCAACGCTGGCTGAGAACGCGCGTATCCCATCGAGCCTGGGCGACCGGCGGCTCGCTAATCAGAGTGACTCAGGTCTGTGTCTCAGCCCTGCAGCCCTGGCTAGCAGCCGAATGGTATCACACAGGAGTGAATATGGGAGTGGTTTCACACCGGAAAGTTGTCTCGACAGACGCGTCCAACCTAGGTTGGGGAGCGCTCTTCGAAGGCAGACCGGTCTTTGGCCACTGGTCAGACCAGGAGAATCTCCTACACATAAACTGTCTAGAGATGCTCGCGGTCGAGAAAGCGCTCAGGCACTTCCTCCCTTTCCTCCATGGTCACCATGTTCTAGTCCGCACGGACAACACTTCAGTAGTGGCCTATGTGAACCGCCAGGGCGGTGTCAGATCAAAGCAACTCTGCGCCCTGACGGAACGCCTCCTCGTATGGGCTCAGCACTCTCTGCGCTCTCTGAGAGCATCGCATGTGCCTGGCCATCTGAACGAGGGCCCCGACAGACTGTCCAGGGACAATGTTCCCCCTGGGGAGTGGTCTCTACACCCCCAAACAGTCCAGTCGCTGTGGCGCCGCTTTGGCAGAGCGAAAGTCGACCTCTTTGCGTCAAAAGACAACGCGCACTGCCCAGCGTTCTTTTCAAAGAGCGAGGACGCGCTGGCCCAGTTTTGGCCCAGCGGCCCGCTATATGCCTTTCCACCAGTCTCTCTGCTGCCTCAGGTTATCGAGAGAGTCAGGAAAGCGCGCCACACAGTGCTCCTCATAGCCCCGTTCTGGGAGAACCAAGCTTGGTTCCCGGAACTCATACAATTGGCAGACTCAGCCCCTTGGCCGATTCCGGTGCGGAGAGACCTTCTCTCTCAAGCCCGCGGCTCGATTTGGCATCCCCACCCAGAGCACTGGTCTCTGCATGCGTGGAGCCTCAACAATTACATGCTGATCTACCAGAAGGGGTGATGAACACGATCATACAATCTAGAGCCCCCTCCACGAGGCGGCTCTACACGTCTAAATGGTCTGTGTTTAACAAATGGTGCACTACCAAAGGGCTCAATCCACAGACATGTGGGGTCTCGCAAGTATTGTGCTTCCTTCAAGAGCTACTGGACGCGGGCAGGTCCCCCTCCACGCTCAAAGTCTATGTCGCGGCCATTTCAGCGCTCTCTGTTTCAGAGCCGGGCCGCGCATTAGGAAGGAACGAGTTTGTCATCCGCTTCCTTAGAGGAGCGAGGAGGATGAACCCCCCGCGACCCCCTTCGGTTCCTATGTGGGATCTTTCACTGGTCTTAGACGCACTGAAAGCACATCCCTTTGAACCCTTAGAAACTGTGGATATGAAATACCTCACGCTCAAAACCGTTTTTCTGATAGCACTGTCTTCAGTAAAACGTGTGGGAGACCTTCACGCGTTATCCACTAACGCTGCGTGCCTCGAGTTCGGACCCAATGACTCTAAAGTTATTCTCAGACCGAGGCATGGGTACGTCCCAAAAACTTTGGGCACTCCCTTCAGAGCGCAGGTCATTTCCCTTTCAGCCCTGCCGAATACTGGCTGCGAGGCAGATAGTCACCTCCTCTGCCCAGTTAGGGCGCTGAGAAGCTATATTTCGCGCTCCGCCGCCTTCAGGCGTTCAGAGCAGCTTTTTGTTTCGTTTGGTGGGCGCACCAAGGGTCTCGCCGCCTCGAAACACACTCTGTCCAGATGGATAGTCGATGCTATCGCAGCTGCTTACGCATCTAAAAACCTGCAGTGCCCCTTGGGCATTCGGGCACACTCCACCAGAGGCATGGCCTCATCGTGGGCGTGGTCCAGTGGGATTCCCATTCATGACATTTGTGCAGCGGCAGGCTGGGCCTCCCCCTCCACATTTGTTAGGTTTTACAACCTGGAAGTTCCCGCCTTGCAGGCCAAAGTGCTGTCAGTCTAAGTCTCGCGTAAGCCAGCCCACTATCTGTGCGCGGGCTACGCTGCTGATTTAGCTCTACTGGTTGAGCTGCACTATATGGAAGTGTTAGTTGGACCGGCTGTGCCGCTCCCTGCCCCATATTACGTGCTTGTGTACTGTGGTATCTTGGCCGCCCAGCTCCGCTTCGCGTTCCCTGGGCTCCCCATGGGACTCATTCAGGATGCTGGGCGCGCGCACGGCGTTGACAAAGGTGTTCCCGCAGCGTAAGCTAGCTTACGCAATACGAGAGAACCTCTCGTAAGAGAACGTACTCGGTTACTAACGTAACCTCGGTTCTCTCTAGAGAGGGAACGAGTATTGCGTAACCCGCCGTGCACTCGCCACGAGCTCGTTTTCGCTTCATGCGACAGAAACCAGCGAAGCAGCCTCTGTTCCTTGCTTATATACGCTAAGCCACACCCCTAATGACGGGCTGTGACGCACTAAGCGCGCCAAGCGCGCTCATTGGACGTGACGTCACGCGCAAGGCTCAGCCATAGGCTGCTGCAGTTGCCGCAGAGCAGCCAATGGGCACGCGATTCGCTTGCCCTAGGTCTGCAGGCTGCCGCACTGCGTTGACAAGTTTTAAAAAATTAGGATAATTTTTGGCTTCAGTATCTCGTGAAAGGAGACTTTCCCGCAGCGTAAGCTAGCTTACGCAATACTCGTTCCCTCTCTAGAGAGAACCGAGGTTACGTTAGTAACCGAGTACGTTTTTTGTTATCCAAGAATGATATTGTTATCCAGGAATGACAAAACAAATATTTTTTCTTTATAATCAGGCACTAACTTAACCACCTATGGAAAACTACAACTTAGCTATCATCACTTAAGGTAATCTTTTAGATCAAATAGATAGTTTTTTAATATAAAAACATTATAAATGTTTTATTAGTGTTTACGTGATATTGCTACAAAGTGCACCAGTGACCGAAAAGGTTCTGGTGCTCCTTCAGGGTCTTCTTTTTGATACAATATTATTTCACATGACATACCAAAATTTATTATGGTCCAAAATGGTCATTGATGTCTGTTATCCAGGAATGACGAAAGTCTTTCTGTCATAAAAATGTAAATAAGCTTAGTATTATCACTATATTTGAAAACATCAATACAATTATGCCCAAATAGATTTTAAAAACTTTTATTTATATTTTTTACATTTTTGTCGTATTTTTGTATTCAGATCTTAAGGACTTTTGAGCTCAATAGTTCCTTAAAGATTAATTATTTATAATGAATTCTCACATGAGTAATTAAAGAGGGGGAAGTTGAGTCACTTAATGAAATGCATTTAAAAATGTTTACATTTTTAATATTATGAATATGCTTTGGACACCAGAATTGACACGCCATGTCACTGACCCATATCGTCACCTTCCTAAAATAATTGCCTAAGTCATTTTTTGACAAAAATGATTTTTTTGCATAAGTCATCTCCTCATGATGCTGGCCACCTCTGGTAAAATCCCCACATCCTCAGTTGAACAGATCATGCAGTTCTACCCCTGCAGTGTAATGGCCTATGTCAAGAGTGTGACTTAGGCCGTTTTATTTGGCCTAAGTCAAAAGATTTTACAAGCAATTTAAAATTTTTACAAGCTTTTCAAGATGGGAGCTGCATCAAGAAGACCGAACCTCTGAAGTTATTTTTCATTTTTTTTTGTGTTTTCTGAGAAACCTGAAAAATGACTTAGGCAATTATTTTAGGAAGGTGACGATATAATACATTTAAAAATAATAAATACATATAAATAATAATAAAAAAATATTATAATAATAATAAGGGATTTAAGTGAATAAAAATAACTAGAATTTATTTAATTTATTGTAAAGGTGTCCATTTGAACTTTTTGCAAATATTATTTTTATTTAAAAATTTACAGCATTTTAATCGTATGCACAATTACATGATTTTGCATTACATTTTGAAATACATGAATCACTTAAATAATACAAATTATTTATTTGTTTATTTCTAAATGGCTACATTTGATGAAAAAGTTGAGTAGTTTTCTCTGCAGGGGCTCCTTGATTGCTTGATTGATCCAGAGCAATTTTAACACCCTTAAAAAAGTATTTATTTGACCCAGTACCCAAATTTGAATGTTTTTTAAATTAAATAACAGGTCCTGTGGCAAAAATATTTGGGGCAGCTGAGACAGAAAACTTCATGGCTTAAGGCATATTTTTGTTGTTGAAAATTGTAGGCAATTTATTTTCAATGCCAAAAATATATAAAACCAACATGGATATCTCAATGAATTTTCAATATATATCGATTTAAATAGTACTTTTTTATATATATGTTTTATATGTTATTATAAGCGGACAGAAACCCCGTCTGATTTCCGCCCCGCATTAAATCCAGGAAGTGACGTAACAGAGTTTTCGTGCCCGCGCCTCAGTCACGAGCATGGCTGCTTACAGGAGATTCGGGGTTGGAAGGAATTTAGCTGTTCTTTTGACGAGATCGTGAGTCGTTCATGCATTCATACTACGCTTTTTACTATACGTTTATATGTCAGTGAGGAGTTATAAGTGATGTCTTTCAGATTGTTTAGAGTCGGGCGTTTAAGAGTTTAAGAGTTTAATATTTTTCAGTGTCACTGACAAGGTCTTGAGTGACGCAGATGCAGGGTACTTATTGGAGTAATAATGTCATGACTATTCAAAAGTTAACATATTGTTATCACCACTGTTATTCACTTTTGGTCATATATATATTTGTACTTTTCTATACTAATTTATGGCATAGTTAATGCAAAAGCTAGTTACTTCAATGCTCTCGTTACAAAAAATTACCACGGTGACATAACTGCTATCAAAATATATATTTACCATAAAAAACACCGTAATAACGAGATCTTCTTCAAACGTAGAACCTTGCTCTCATGCTAAGTTACTATAGTTTTATTCTACTAACTATAACTAGTAAATTGTCAGAAACTGTCTCTATTAACAACAAAAACAAAACAACAATAATATATTCTATTATATTAATATGGTATCACACGATATTAATATTATATAACAATGTTATGCTAATATAATATTACAATAATAATTTTTGAGAGGGCACTTTATATGTTATTGTTGATGGCATATCAGGAAAATGTTGATGTACATTTTGTTGATGCCCAACAACATTTTGTTGATGTATTTGTTGATACAAATGTTGATGCCCAACACTTATTGATGTAAGGCATATCAGGAAAATGTAGAAATCTGTAGAGTTGCTGTTGAAGTATAATAATCCGGTGATTTGCTGTGCTCAAAGGCATCATGTGTGCAGTTACCATGGAGCAGGGCTCAACAGACCCTCTCTTCACAAAGTGGGCAGAAAGCAGATTCCACCGCAAACAACCACTATGTTTAGTAAGTATTACCAATATTCAGGTTTGCACGTTATGATAAAGTGTTTGGTTGGAATGGATCATAACGCTTCTTTCATCTCATCAGTCAGAAACATGTTTATTCAGACCCAAGACACTCCAAACCCAAACAGCCTGAAGTTTCTCCCTGGTCGCATGGTGATGGAATCAGGGACTATGGATTTCGCTGGACCCAGAGAGGCTTATTGTTCACCCTTGGCAAGGTGGAGTTTGTATTTTTTTTACCCAGTCTAAACACTTTTTGCACTGTATTTTATTTTATGGAGATTAAGCTAATTGCTTATGCAATGCACTATCAATCATGATCCATAGTAATCTATAGGAGAAGTTATTATGTTTAATAGTAAATAAGCTAAAGTCAATGTAAGTGATTTCACCAGGTATGGCATTGCAAAATTGCATTTTTTAAATACATTTTCTAAAGAATATGTCAGCGGTAGGCCTGTCATGATTATTGAATAATCACCTGATCATGGTTATTCGTTCTAATTGCCATTGTTTGAGATAACCGCAGTAATTTCTATCAGAATGTACAACATTTTGTCTCCTTTTCCAGTTTGGTAGACAGAGAGTAAAGAATATAGAATATAAAAAAAACACTGTCATGAACACTGTTTATATTATATTATATTATATTATATTATATTATATTATATTATATTATATTATATTATATTATATTATTAATAATAAATTATGCAAATATTATTAATTTCCATTGCAATAAAGTTATCTATCATATGGGCCTATTTTATTGGCCTTTTTTTAACATTAGTTTGAAAATTGGTGCCACAATGCTAAGATATTGTATGTTATGATTCAGTGGCCCAAATCCAAATAATTTATTCTTAACTCTGTTATTCTGGTCTTATTGGCTCTACAGAGTAACTGTACAGTACAGTACAGTACAGTACAGTACAGTCGGCAGGTAACAGTTCAAAAATGTACCATTAATTGACTATTGACAGGCCTTGTCTGGCCAAACACGTATTCTTTTCCTGATCAGGTTAACCTCAAATGTAAAATATATATGAATTTAAATCACAAAAATATTGCAAACCATACGAATGTACCCATCAATTAATATATACTTTAATATGTACTTTAAAAAAATTTTAATTAATCTTTAATCAAAATAACCTCTTGCAGCGACACCTCTGGCGTGAGGGCGGGTTAACCTGTCACTCACATGAGATCCACCAATAGCAAACCACAACCATCCAATCAATTCCCCATGAACAAAATCAAGTCCCGCCCTACAGTTCACTCCGATTTCCGTCACAGTAGGGAAGAAAAGAAGAACGCAACTTTCATGCTGACTTTAAACTCTATAAAAAAATATACATTTTCTGAAGTAAAATAAATTCATTATTTTGAATTCGAGACTCAATTAAATTAAAATCAATTAAAAGACACTGCAAAAACTGTAACGAATGGGACATCAAGGCAATTTCAAGTGAACAGAAACATAGGTGAACGTGATTTCACCAAGTGCAACGTTCCAGGATCAACATCTTTCCTGATCCTGACACAACATTCCAATCAACCAATCAGATTTGAGGGACATGTTTACAGTTTATGTCAAGGTTAGGCTTACAGTTAGGGTTAGGTGCTTCTACATCAGTGTTATTCACCTATTGTTTCCCTCTGATTTTAGGGGTAAGTTATCGGTAGGGTTAGGTTTAGGACTAAATATTCGGACAGAAATGTTGTTTCAGGATCAACAAAATAAGTTGATCCAGAAACATGTCTTACTTGACAAAATCACAGTGACCCAGAAACACAGGGTGCATAAAATATTTATGTGAGATTATAATGTGCGTTTCCTTAATGGAGAAAATATGATGCTTTGAAAAAAAGTTATAATAAATATAATTATCATCAATGGTCATGAGATACAGTAAGTATATTGAGAATGACACATGAACAATAGTAATATTGATGCTTGACTTTGCAAACACCACTAATGATGGATAACTGATTTCTCAGGACGCCTATTTGAGTGATATGTGTCAGACTGTTGGCTTTATTTTATGTGTGGTATTCCCAAAAAATGCTTACAACCGCTTTAAATCCAGAAATGTTTTTGTGAGTTTCTATCAGAACCTGAAGGGAAATCCTGCCTGTACTGATGCTGTTTTCATTCCTCAGACAGTTGTTCAGAATTGAAGGAGTCAAGAGTGTCTTCTTCGGCCCTGACTTCATAACCATTACTAAGGTAAACTACCAGCCCTGTTAAACACTATTTTAATTGAACTTTTAAGCATTGAGCATGCCATCTCTTTTTTTCATTCAGGCTGATGGCGAAACGCAGTGGAAGGTGCTCAAACCAGACGTCTTCGCTACCATCATGGACTTCTTCACCTCCGGACTTCCTGTTGTCAATGAAGCCGATGCTCCACATGCCGACACAGGTTGAACATTACGTTCTCTTCTGTTCTTCTCATGCTTGTTATCTTGACATCATCACTAAACTCAAGATCTTTACACATGTTGTACACGTCGTACTCCTGCAGCTCCTTCGGAGGATGATGACGAGGTGGTGGCCATGATTAAAGAATTACTGGACACACGCATAAGGTACTACAGTACATTTCTGTACTTTTGATATTATAATCAATGCAGCCTTCAGATTCAATTCAGTTCAAGTTTATTTTTATAGCGCAATTCACAATACATATTGTTTCAAAGCAGCTTTACAGAAAATGCTTTTTACAGTTTAGAAAGTATTCAGTCATCAGCCAGAGATGAGTGTGTCAAAGTTATGTCCATATGGCAGCAATATACAGCTAAAATACACTGCCAGGCCAAAATAAAGAAGAAGAAAAAAAGACACTATTTGGGTTTAAATAGGCAAATGCTTAAGAGTCTATGATTGGATCATTATTGCAGTGATTATTATGTTTCTAGCATGTTATATTTTTGTCAACAGTTCTTCTAACCCTAATTGAGGAGTGTGTAGCTTTTCATTTCTTAAACAACCATGTATGAAGACACATCATGGCCATATTCCAGGATGATAATGTGCAGATTCATCAGGCTCAGATTGTGAAAGAATGGTTGTGAGGATCATGAAGAATCATTTTCACACATGAATCGGCTCCTCAGAGTCCAGAGCTTAAACTCATTGAAAGTCTTTGGGATGTGCTGGAGGAGACTTTACAGAGAGCTGGACTCTTGCATTGACAATACAAGATCTTGAGCAAAAACTGATGTGCGTCTTGATGGAAATAACATAATAATCACAAAATTTATTTCCATCAAGAGGTTTCAATTTTGACATGCTATATTTTTTAACATTTTAAATTGTACTCATATTTCACAAGTTTTTTTGAACTGTATTTTTTTAACTAAAATGCAGCTTTGGTGAACATAAAATACTTTCAAAAACATTAAGAAAGTAACACTTTAGTTTAGGGTCCAAAATCATAATATTAGCTAGTTGCTTATTAGCATGCATATTACTAGGATATTGATTGTGTATTAGTACTTATAGTTTATTAGTACTAGTGAGAATTGGACCTTAATCTAAAGTGTGACCAAGAAATCATACAAACCCCAAACCTTTGAACGTCAGTGTAATAATTCTGAACCGTTTCATTCTAAATAGTACATTTGGCCTCTACAGGAATAAACTAAATGTATTGCTGTGATCATCACTTATGTTTAATCACATAATTCGTAAGAATAATAATGTTGTTCTTAATTCAGGAACTTTCTCTCCTCTATCTGCGTGTCGTTCCTCAGGCCCACAGTGCAGGAGGACGGCGGTGACGTGTTGTATCATGGTTTTGAGGACGGTATAGTGAAGCTGAAGCTGCAGGGTTCCTGCACTAGCTGTCCCAGCTCCATCATCACGCTGAAGAGTGGCATCCAGAACATGCTGCAGTTCTATGTCCCCGAGGTGGAAGGAGTTGAGCAGGTGAGGAGTTACGGACCATTCTCAACACATTTTCGCAATTATGCTATTTTAAAGGTTCTAATGTTGTTTTGGAGGTCTCCTACAATAGGTTTACATGCATCAAAGGTCAAAAAACACTTTGATTTTCTCATAATATACACTGCTGCATCAGCTGCTGAAATGGTTTGATAAAGGATTCAGTTAAAGGTAGGGTAGGTAATCCTTTTTCTAAAAAAAACACATTCCAAATTTGTTTAAACTGTCTTTATATACCAATACATAATTAAAATGTAAGTACTCTGAAAAAGAAAATATAAAAATCGAGTGACTGTAGACCTTTTAATCTGCAATAAACACAGCTCATTATTTCCATTCACTCCCACCCCCTCCCTTCTGAGCTCCTTCCAAAGCCACGCCCCCAAAACACATGAACGCGCAACGCCAAACGCTCAGGCTGGAACAAGACGCATTTATTACCTGAGACGAGTGGAGAGGAAGGAGCGCAGTACATACAGTGACATCATGTCAGAATCACATGTAATAAAATACCTAACTTTATCACTTTGAATATAAACAAATAAGATTTCTTTTAGTACTCACTCACTATCAAGCTAGCATCGATACTGGTAAAGTTTCATTCGGTAACAAGCTATATTTATAAGGCAAAACTAAAAACAGGTTGCATTGATACACGTTTTTCCATTACCATCAGTTACACTGTGATGAAGGTGAATTTCGTGTAAGATTCATAACATATACGGTGTTTTGCATGTAAGAGTTTCCATGATGAAAACATTGTTGACTCTAATGAAGACTAACGTACACTCCGAGTCCGGAGACAAGTACCGCATCGTCGGTTCGAGGACAGGTCCGGGGTTGAGGGCGAAGCAGAGGAGGTCGTTCAAGAGTGCGGGCAGGGTCCGAGGAAGTAGTTTTTGCCTTGTTTGCCTTCGCTGACTGCATATGCAGGTGCTTTGAGCTGAATATTTCCGGGAACGGTGACATGTGATGAGTGCACGCAGGGCAGCGCGCGCAGTGGGGCTCTGGCACGAGACATGAAGGCATCTGATTGGTTCTTTACATTCGCACCGAATGGCAGTGATTGGTCAGAGTTTTTACTGTCCTGCAGCTGCTACAGAGGTCAGATTTTTTTCATTCCTTTTTCTGAACACATAATGTATTGACTACTATCAGGATGGAAGGACCATTTCACCCAGTATAAAAAAAAGTGTTTCTGAACAGGATTACCTACCCTACCTTTAAGAGAGACTGAATCCTTTATCAAACCATTCCAGACACTGTGAGAAAGGAGCTGATGCAGCAGTTTCTTTCCGAGAGCTGCTCTGCTCTGATTGGTCAGACGGCCCAGTCTGTTGTGATTGGTCTACCATTTACAGAAAGGTGTACATGTCGGAAACGTAACACCCATTACCATATCTGAATTTCAGCTCCAGATCTTCCTCAGCGCTTGTAGAGTAATACAAACCGTAACAATGGTGACGGTGTTCACAGCCAGCCAGTGAAGACCATAGGCTGGCATTATGCAAATTTGTTACAAACCTACGTAGGTTCATGCAGGAAGTGAGACTGGAATTACTGACAACTCGTTTCAGGCAGTTCAGAATCCATTCTTTCTTTTGGGAGACAATAACTCCATTTATCGTGCACTTTGCAGACCTTTTCCATTCACAAACAGCTATGTAACACCGTATGCATGAAAGGCTATATCTGAAAAAGCATAATATGGGCACTTTAAAACAGTGTTTCTCAGCTAATCTGCTGTCCCTTTACTCTTCAGGTGAAAGAAGAGGATGTGGATGTTGAAAAGGGTGTCCTCTGATGTCATTCCTTTCTCCATAATAAATTACCCAGCACCCTTTCCCTTCAGTGTCCAATCATGTAGAAGGAGCTTCGAGTTTACTAGAGACAGTTACACCGCTGTAAGGACAAATCTGTGTGTCCTCACACTCCTTCAAACACATACAGTATATCAGCTACAGACATATTAAGGTGTGCAGGGTTTTTACCCTACATGTTTGGACAGTGTTTGGTCGGGGCTGTTACAGGTTTTGGGTTGGTCGCCCATAATATTTTAGAGATTGTCTCTCAATGCACTGGTTAAAATAAAAATCAGAATTTTGTGTATATGTGAACAAATTACATACATTATAATACACGTGTAGATATTGTTATAAGATATCTACTGGTTTCATGCTAAATGGATTCTATATGGATTTTATCATGGTTTCATTATTTAATAGAGATTCAGTTTCATAGAATAATACGCTATGAATGAAAAAATAAGAAATGCATTTCATTCACCATTAGCTGTTGTGCTCTTTTGTCAGTGGTGTCGAACCACGATTAAAGATTAATTGCTTGTATTTCTTATTTGTCACATCTGATAAATATAAATGTAAATTATGTTCATATTAAAAAACTACATTTTCAAAGGCATTTTGATTACGGTCTATTAAAATCACCCTCAAAATTTTTAATATTTTCTACAATGTAGAAACTATTTGGTCTGTGGCTACCCTGTTATAGAGGATCAAATTTGTAAATATTAAATAATAAAGAAATAAAACAGGAAATATGAATGATAAATAAAAGTTGAGTCAACTTCTGGTTTTGGCTTCTGATTGGTCAAAACAGTGTTCAGTCACTATGATGTGAAACCCACATCACTGCTGCTCCAATAGGGGATTGTTATTTTTGTTGCATAGCAACATTCTGATATGTCAAGAGACTGTATCCTCTATAGGAGGGTGACACTTAATGAATTTGCTTATTAAAAGAATGCTTGAACAGAAATGTGTGTGTACTTGATATTTGTATTATTTAGTATAGTTTTATATTTGCCGTAATTGTATTTGAAGCATAATTGTATGTTAAAATATGTGTGTAGAAAAAAGAAAATAGACATTATCTTGTAGTACACTGGCGTTTTATCTTTTTTAGATCCACAAATATTTTTGAGGAGGCCAATAACTATGAAACATGATAGTCTACAATAATCGATTTTAATTTATTTCCTTATTAGTTTTCCTTTTTGTTTGTTTTCATTTGCCTGAAAAAGAGTAGATTTGACATTTTGAAAAAACGTCATCGTATCCAAACCCACATAAAATAATAATAAAAAATGTATTATAAAACTTTGCTGCAATAATTGCTAGAGTTTCCAATTTTATATAATACTACAGGTCCAATGATATATTTGGATTATTATGAACCGAGATGACCAGAAGAAGCTGAATACATGAGGACAGGTATGTTGTTCTTGCAGTCCTCACCTGCAGGGGGCGCTAGAGAACTACACAAACAGCTGAAATAATCCTCTGGTCGTTCAGGGATTGACTGACAGTCCAATCACCATCGGGATTATTGACATTTGTATCCTTGTACTGCACCCATAAGAAAACCACACGGGGAAGGTCTATAATTAGGTTTTGAATTTAATTTCATGTTTTGTATGGTGGTTTCAGACAAGTTCAAACCCCTCATACATTCAAATAATTTTTTTTACAAAATCTTTTTACAAAAATTACAACGTTATCATATTTTTGGTATGGCTGTACTGTGAACACAATAAAACCACACTGGCACAGGCCTACATTCAGACAAGAGTCAACTATAAAGTAGATTTTAATGAAAAGGAAAAACTATTCTTTTTAAAATTTATTTTAGATTATTTTTTTTGCATCGTATGATGATCGTGCACTGCTTGAGTTATGACACTGACACGAGCATTTTCACATGGCAGCTTTACTGACTCATTCACTATCCAGGTGAGACTGAGTTGTTCTGCGCATGTACAATACAACAGGGAACCAGTACGGGGTGTCATAAGGACAAAACATGCAACTTTTAGAATGCAATACACAACTATATGTATGTATTTATAATTAATGCTATTAATTTATCCAAATTTCTTAATTCAAAATTGTTAGATTTTTTTTATATTACCTTTTACATTTTTGATGTTTCATAAATTGAGTTTGATGATTGTTTTACTGTTTTAACGTCTGTTTAATGGCATCTTGCCTCACTACATGCCAATATGTGCTTAATTAACTTTATCTGGTTGTGCAGGCCCTAAAACAGGGGAAATGTTATAATAATGTAATAATAAATTGTACTTTATTCCTGCAAAGCTGAATTTTCAGCATCAATTTACCCAATATTTAAAGGGATAGTTCGGCCAAAAATGATATTAAACCCATGATTTACTCACCCTCAAGCCATTCGAGATGCGTATGTCAATCATTTTTCAGACGAACACATTTTCAGTTATTTTAGAAAATGTCTTAGATCTTTCAGTGGTTATAATGTCAAGTTATGGGGTCCACCTCCTTCAAGTCCCAAAAATGTGCATGCATCCTTCACAAAAGTAATCCATCCGGCTCCAGGGGGATAAACGAAGGCCTTCTGAGGGCAATCCGTGAGGTTTTGTCGTAAAAATAAACATATTTAAAACTTTATAAACGAAAATAACTGGCTTCCGGCAACGGTCGGCGCGCGTTCACGGGAGATGGATGCCGGCGTATGACGTAGGACGTAGCGTAGTAAGCGTCGTGACATAGAACGAAGTATAGCTAAATCAAACGCTACGTCCTACGTCATACGCCGGCATCCATCTCCCGTGAACGCGCGCCGACCGTTGCCGGAAGCCAGTTATTTTCGTTTATAAAGTTTTAAATATGTTTATTTTTACGACAAAACCTCACGGATTGCACTCAGAAGGCCTTCGTTTATCCCCCTGGAGCTCTAAGACATTTTCTAAAATAACTGAAAATGTGTTCGTCTGAAAAATGATTGACATACGCATCTCGAACGGCTTGAGGGTGAGTAAATCATGGGTTTAATATCATTTTTGGCCGAACTATCCCTTTAAACAGAATATGCTCCCACCAGTCCTGAGATCTCTCTCGCACACAATAACTGAAGCATATGCGCAGGCTGCAATGATGGCACTTTTCGTCCTCCTCCGCCTCAAAATCATGGTGATGTTTGGCGAACTTTGCATAGGCCTATATCGCAGAGCTAGCATCAAGCATATTTCACGTTCATCCATCTGTGCAAGAGAATTGAACCCTTTAAGCATGCGCGATGTTTCAGATAGCCTATGGCAAGTGTAAACCAGGGGGGTAATCTATCAGCCGGAAACTGAAGCTTCCCCGGGGGCCGCCATTGATTAGCAGACCATCACCTGCTGTTAGCATGCCATTGACTCCCATTCATTTTGGCGTCACTTTGACAGCGAATAACTTTACATCAGAGGCGTTTAAAGACTCCATTTGTCCATTATTTATTTCTAAAGAAACACGAAAATGTATAAAAGGCTCCATTACCTTGTATCTTACGTTATGGCCCCGTAGAAGCCGTTTTTGTAAAAATAGGCTAACAATTGCGTCATAACCACGCGACTCTCTGTCGCACAGTAGAGAGATTACCGTATGGACAGGAGGAGAAGCTCTCGGGCAATCGGGGGGACGTGGAGGCAAAATGACAAAGTAATTAATCAGAATACTTAGCAAAAGTTTCTCCTGCTCCTAGCTCATGGACAGCTCCTACTCACACTCTCCGCTCAGCCATCAGGAAGTGAGTGCTTCTAATTGACTTCACTTTTCTCCGTTGAATCCAATGGGGTCGCTGTGTCCATTTCTTTTACTGTATATGGTGTAAACACATGAATCGGATACAGTTGAAAGAACGTGTAAACGGACGGTAAATTGGGCATCAAGACATGCAGTGTAAACGAGGCCTTATTTTCAGAGTAATAACAATTTAACTTTTTTAATTTATTAATTTAAAATAATTATTAGGCTATAATTTTTACCACTCTCCGTGCCTCCCCTGGCATGCTCTGGCGCCCCCCTGGGGAGGCGCGCCCCACACTTTGAAAACCCCTGCTATAGAATAAAGAGACAAAATAAATAAACAGCTTTAAGTTTTTCAAGTGGGTCTAACAGAATATTCATGTAAGAAATACTACAGAAATGATGAAATAACTTTTACAAATGGCTGAACAAAAACGGCTGCGGATCCGCTCCGGAACGGCGGAGTCAATAGGTTTCCATTAAAGTCAATGTGTGTATTTTCATTGACTGCGGAACGGCTGCATTCCGACGATCCGCAGCCCTCCGGAGCAGATATGCAGAGCTTCTATTTTTGCCGGATGCCGGAGAGCTCCGCAGCAATTCAGCACTTATATCGCGCGATCATACGTGAATTCGCGAGATCTCGTGGGTCCTCGTGATTTCAGCTGTCAGTCATAGCCGCAGCCGTTCCGCAAAGTACGGTGGAGCACGGAGCCGTTCCGCAGCCGTTCCGCAGTTGGTGGAAATCCGGGGTGAAACAAGTGTCGGTGCGTGTCCACTGGCGCAGAGCGAGTGTTTACAATTCATTCATATGGAAGTTGAGCTTCTTGCTTGCGCATGAGCATGAAGCTCAACTTATAGGAATTAACTGAAAACGCTCGATCCGCGCCATTAAACCACAAGCACTGTAACCCCTGGTTCACACAGGACGCCGAAGCGACGCGGAACGGAAAATCACGCGCGGTCCGGCGCCTGCCTGTTCACACTAGACGCGTATTCTCCGCGGTGGTCTGCTCAGTTGTTGTTTATTCAGAGCTATTTTTTTACATCATGGGTAAGTAAATAACCTCATAAAATGAATACACCATGTTTCTGTAACCAAGAAGTTTGTACACTTCTTGTATTAATACTTTTTGTTAATACTCGCGGTATTTTAATTTGAAAATTGCTTATATTTTGACAATTGACCGGATGTCTCGTGTTTCTTGGTGTGACTTCCTGCCGGAATGGACGCGGATCACTCGCGGCTCGCGAAAAAAATAGACCAGACGCCGAAACTGGCGCTTCACGGCGCGGGCCGGCCGCGACGCACCGCGTCTGGTGTGAACGACACCATAGGTTAACATGGGCGCCGAAAGGAAGCGGCCTCCGTTCCGCGCCGCTTCGGCGTCGCTTCGGCGTCCGATGTGAATGGGCCGTAAAGTGACAGGAGGCGGGTGTGGGCCGTAAAGTGACAGGAGGCGGGTGTGTGTCAATTCGCCGTTGGAGAGAAGAAAGAGTGAACGCGCAGCTGGTTTTGGTGTATACTGCAGAAAAGAGTATTGGAACCATTTCGGATATTTTAGTATCGATAAAGATTGAAATATCAATATTTTTGACAACACTTGTCCAAACTCGGTAATGAAGGGCCACTGTCCTGCAGAGTTTAGCTTGCCTCAACACACCTGCCTGGAAGCTTCAAGTTTGCCTGATTAACAGGTCAGTATTTAATTGAGAATGGGGCTAAATTTAGCAGGACAATGCCCCCCCAGGAACAGGATTGGATTGAAAAATGTCTCAAATCTTTCTGATGCAAGTCAAATATGTCCATACAATGAAAGTCAATGGGGTACAACAGCCAGGGGTACCCCATTGACTTCCATTGTATGGACATATTTGACTTGCATTTATGTTTTTTATATACAAAATAGTTTTTCTTCAAAATATCTTCTTTTCTGTTCCACATAAGAAAGAAAGTTTGGAAACTGATAAAGACTTCTGGGCTTTCTTTCAACATTACTGATTTATTGCCTTTCTTGGTAAGGAGTTTTGTCAGCTGGAGATGTAGCGAAGTGATTTTGAAAATTTTGGACTGAACTAGCAATACCACTCAACAAGACCCAGAACACATCTGTTGTAAATCTCGTTTGCAATTAGTGTCTATTTTGTCTGCTTATGGTTAAAGGTGCCCCTTCTTACACATGTACTTGGCTCATTCATATGCTGGGTCAAACTCTCTTGTTCTTGCCTCTCTAAGACAATCATTTATCCTCCTGAGACCCAGGGAAAAAAAGTCAACAAACAGGACTAAGCTGTTTAAAAAATAAAATGACATGAAATTATATGTATAGGCAAAAACAATGGGATTTTTTTTTTCAATCACCAATAAATGTTGGGGTTTCAGGATGTTTTTTAACCAAAATTTGTATAAAGATGATTCTCAACTATGTTATGAAAGATATAATGGAATGAATTGATACACCATTTTACTTTATGCAATATGTGGGTAAAATGGCCATAAATTAATATTCCCATTCAATGCAATGTATCTATACACTGTAATCTAATTTGCACATTTAAGTGTTCTTGGAGCAACATTTAATGAAAAAAGAAGTGTAATAATTGGAGTAATAATTGGCAACATTTTAATAATAATACATAATATTTCAAAGGAATATTGATGTATAATTTATTTCCATATTAACTTGTTGTGTCTCCCAAAATGCCTGATAAACATGATTTAAGTCCTGATGTCCTCTACAGTGGACTTGTATAAAATCAATGCCCTGTTTTGTAACAGTCAGAAAGTACTTTTTTTTATTTGAAACCCCATAACATTTTCCTGAGATGTTGGTTTATGAAATACAATTTGAAAAGTAGTCCGATTTAAATTATAATTACAATATATTATCATATTTCCTACATTTGATCACTAAATTAATGTCAGACATTTTTAAAGACCAAGGAGAAGTTGTTTTCATGGTGAAACTCAAGTTTTTAATGTTGATTATATGTTTATGTGGTGTTTTTAATATGCTTTTAGACAAGCCATGTGCAAATTCATAAGTCAACACCTTATGATACCTGAGTATCTTCTCTTTAAAACTCCAGTGAATCAAAGACAGTCTCAAAAACACATTTTGAAATCACTGACGTCACAAATACCTTGTAACCAATCACTTCAAAGTGCCGGCGTGTTTTAGCATATCATTAATATTCATTGAAGCAGTTAGAGGCTTAAGAGAAGCCAGGTTATCCTGGTATATTTTTCTGTTGATATGAAAAATCTACATTTAGCAATATATACAAAAGTATATGATGTAAATTACGATGTTATGATGAACTACATGACTTTCTCCACTGACGTTCTGAGTTGTTCAAAGCGTTTCTAAGGATGCTGAGTTTTAGAAGGCAGCTGTCTGACTCTGAGATGCGAACGGGAACATGTTTTGAACATAATTAGCTGTTTGATAACGTCAAGCAAAAGGCTCATCTTATTCATTACTGCTATGAGTCCGACATTGTAAAGAGCGATTCCATTGTGCGGCAAGTGTTTACTTCTGTAAAGTTGACCAGCCGAGTGGATCTCTGAGCTGCTGTGAGTAAGATTTGCATATTCATGCATCCGCATACTAAATAAAGCAAGGGTGTAGATTTACATTCAAGCTATTTTAAGGCATAAAAAAAAAAAAAAAAAAAATGCACAGGAAAAAACGTTTAAATATGTTATTTTGGGTGGTCAAATATGAGTTTTAAGGGTTAAAATTGACTACAGGGACTTTAAATACAAAATAACTCCATTACATACAAAAACTTGTTAAAACAGCTCAAAGTCTAGACATTGGTTGTCTTGGGTGATAGCTCTATATATGGAGCAAATGAACTTTTCCCCTGTGTTCTGCATTGTATGTGTTCAAATTTAACCACTTCATATCTTGTGCAGTCTGCATTGTGACTGATTTTTATTTGAAAAAAACAAAAACAAAACATTGCCTCCGTTATAATGACCTCCTATTCATTTTAATGGGATTTCCTAGGTGTGTGTGCATGAGTGTGTTCTGCATTTGAGAAGTTCTATAGTCTCATGCCTTCATTCGAGTGTGTGTTTGTTCTGGATTGTGGCAGATTTTTTATGTTTTTGACAAATAAAAAAATTCCTCTCATTCACATTGGTTACTATTTTTGTTACAACCACAAAAAAACTTGTTTTCTTTGTATATCCCAAGTTCAAGTGTGGCAAAAGTCACAAAGTCTTATACCACTCCGATGAACAAAATGACCCGAGAAGAGGATGAGAATTATATATGATAGACAACCCCCCTTAGTGAAGGAGGAGGATTGGGGAAGTCAGGGGGAAATCTGGCAGAGTTGGTTGAGGAGGAAGGACCAGGGGACTGGATGGAGCCAGGAATGTCCTATGAACTGAACGGAACCAGTGGAGAGGATGAGGAGAAACAGCAGGAAGATGAGCGCTGTATCTACCTCAAGAAGAGTCTTATGGGTGGGCAAAAGGTGGGTTACAGGTCTGTCCTGATAGGGCAGAGAAAAAACTATTCTAATACAAATAATAAAATGCAAATAAATAAATAATCATTCATTGTTATAATAGCAAAAAAACTAAGGCTTAATGTTTAAAAAGGAAGTTTTATTGACAACAAAGGCTTTACCTCTTGGTATTTTGCACAACTTCCCCTGTCATTTGATAATATGACTAATACTAATGCAATATTTCACAAAGGCTGGCAAAATTCTCTTTACTGTTATTGTTATGGAAGCAGACCCAAGAGATGGTTAATGGAGGAATAACAGGAGTTTATTGATAACACTGAGCGGAGACAGGATGCAGGAAAGTGATGTGAACAATTATACTTTGGAGAGTGGAATGCAAGTGATGACTGGAAAGACAAGATACTGGAGAATCAAGGTTCGTGATAGCAAGGTAAGTTGACCTCTTCGATTAAACAAGACAGCGAATGAGGTGAAGAGTGTGTCTTTATAGTGCTGGTGATGATAGTGATGATGAGGTGCAGGTGTGTGTGATTAGAACTGAGTGCGCTGTGATTGGCTGGTGCAAGAGCCTGGCTGATCTTAACAGTTATTGCTGTTATTTGCATTTCCAAAATTCTATACATTTTCTTATTCAGCCCCAGTCAAATTAGGGCACATGCAGTTTAATAACATTTTCGTTTACTTTTGTATTATATCAATTTCTGTAATGACTTGGATCCTGAAGCAAAGCCAGTTGAGAACCTGTGATATAGACTGACACTAAATTGTGTTTTTCTTTCCCAGTTAGTAATAGTTGTTCTGTGGAGCTGGTGGCCAGACTGGTTCACATAAAAATCTGTGTGAACACACACATACTCTCATGTCTGGATTTTACAGATTTATCACACTTGTTATATTTGATGACAAACTTGAAGGAAATGGAAAATCAAGTACAATATTCCAGTTTGAAGCTTTTAACTCACTTCAACAGGTTAAAGAACATAGATGTAAACTGTATTACATAGGAAGCTAAAACTTTAATAGAGTATGACAGCAATAGAGCAAATGTAAATCGAATTGATCTCTTTTGGCATATATTTGATTAAGCTTAAGAGTAAATACTGCAGAACATACTTTTAGTGACCTTCATTTATATAGCGCTTTTAACAATATTGTTAATATATTATGATGTAGTGCAGTACTATTCTAACCGTATGCGTGTTATTTCAAGTAAATAATTTATGTGATTAATTCACCACTGCCAAAAGGAGCTGGAACACTTTTAGGTGAGTAAGGGAATGCATACTGACTTCAAAGTAAAGAGCAGGATTGCCAGACTATTGCACAACACACAAATCACATACATTACATCACTGGTTGATTGCATCAGAATATAATCTTCAATCTAATATAATTTTGGCATATGATCTTTGTAGGGGAGGGATGCAATGTGCTTACCTATTTTTAGGTTCAAGAGGAATAAGGAATGGCCATAAAGAGCAAGGAAACTAGAAATGAACTGTTTTGCTGATCATATGCACCTTTGTCCACTATAGAGGACATTCATTTTGAGATCCCACATTTTTTTATGTCCTCTGTAAAGCCTGGAACACACCAAGCCGTTGGCCGACTAAGTTTTCTCAGTGTGTTTCACACCGTCGGCTGAATTTGGTCCTCGTCGGCTTTGAAACGGCCGATTCGACATGTTGAATGTTGACGGTGTATGTTTTGTATCCCTGTAGCTCTTCCGGTTTCCCGCTTTGAGTAACTAAAACAGACTACTGCCACCTGCTGGTATGGAAAGGCATTTCCTCTTACGCAGGCGCAGAACGGACGTGCTACTTGGCCGTCGGGTGTCGAGAATCGGCTTGGTGTGTCAGGGCAACTTCGGACCCAGACGCTGCCGACGTGAGCCGACTCTGCAGTCTGCTTTCGTTGCCACTAGTTCGTCGGCGTCGGCTTGGTGTGTTCCAGGCTTAAGGGACATCAGGACTTATGTGAGTGCTGTATAGGGAAGACATCACTGGTCAATAGAGCAAAAACAAATTAACAGTATTCATGAAATATGAGACGTTCCTGTCGAAACTGTCTGTCATGTTTATTGTTGTCTGCCACGAAACCATACAGCTCAATATTATATATAAATGGCATCCAAACAATCATTCAAGTTGTGTGCTTCTCCCTGCCCTCGTTATCTTACGAGTAGGGATGCACACAAACTTTGTGTGATGTGTTTGGGAGCGGAGCATGCTCTGTCAGCCTTCGAGGGGGCTGATTGTGAGCTTTGTGAGAGGCTGCCGTTTCGCACGCTCCGCTCTCGCTTGTCACTCTTTGAGGACGGTGTTCAAGTGAGCGTTCCCTGCGGCTCAGGCCCCGCTGCTGCTGAGGCAGCACGGAAGCTCTTGTCGTGGGGATCGCAAAAGGATCTCACGACGGGGTTTGAAACGTGCCCCGCCCTTTCTCAACCTTTCTCAATCACCAAAAAACATGGAATAAGCCATATTCATCTAGAGTTTTTAGCCCTCAGGTTCACGTATACTCCGATATTAAGGGGCTAAATGAATATGGTTATAGGATGATGCCGAAAGTAGAACAACCACTTGCTTCCTATATTTCTCCAGCATCGGCATCGTCCTTGAAGTCCCCAATTCTGACGACTAAGCCTAAGACATCATCAATGTTAGTGGGTAAAGCATATACGGCAGCAGGTCAGGCCGGCGCATGCCTTCACACCATGGCTATTTTACAAGCATACCAGGCTGACCTGCTGAGGGACCTTGAGACTGGTGAGGGGGCGAGGCCTGACGTAGTTCGAGAAGTTTCTCCGTCTCTCCGAGCCACAAAAGAGACCGCTCGTGCTATTGGGCGGTCAATGGCAGCTAATGTGGCTTCGGAGAGGCACCTTTGGTTAAATTTGTCAGATATAAAAGATGAGGACACATATTTTCTGTTGGACGCCCCGCTATTGCCTCATGGTCTCTTCAGTGAAGCAGTCAACATCGTTGTAGACAGGTTTCAGGAGGCGAAAAAGCAAGCGGAGGCGTTCAAATGGTATCTCCCTCGCCGTCAACAGGCCTCTGGGGCTGCTGGGCATGAGTTCTTGGTTTTCGAACCTAATGTCCCTTCTCGACGGCCCTCCTCTGGTGCTGCCAGCCAGGAGGGACCTTCTATCTCAGGCGGGGGGAGCTATCCTCCATCCCCGTCCAGATACATTCAACCTTTGGATCTGGCCTCTGAGGGGGCCCTACTAATAGATTCTGGCCTCTCAACCGAGGTTGTAACCATACTTAGTTCCAGAGCTCCATCCACGAGGAAGCTATATGCCCTGAAATGGAAAGTTTTTACTACTTGGTGTAATTCATGACAATGGGATCCAGTTAATTGCACTATTGTCTCAATACTTGAGTTCCTGCAAGATCGTTTTGCTTCAGGGTTATCTCCTTCCACACTGAAGGTCTATGTTGCGGCTATTGCTGCCTACCATGCCCCTTCTGGGGGTTTGTCTATTGGAAGAGATCCTCTTATTTTACGTTTTCTTCGTGGAACCCTGAGGCTGAGGCCTGTACCAGAGTTCCAGCTTGGGATCTGGCTCTTGTCTTAGAAGGTTTATCTATCGCTCCCTTTGAGCCTCTTGATACTGTTTCAGGAAATTTTCAATTTCAATTTCATGATATAGACCAGGAGAAACTGAACCTCATTTGTCCAGTCAGAGCACTGGACACTTACGTCCACAGAGCTGCCCAGTTTAGGAAATCTGATCAGTTACTGGTATGCTTTGGGCCTCCTAAAAAAGGCCTTCCGGCATCCAAGCAGACGGTTAGCAAGTGGATAGTCGAGGCTATCTTTCTTGCATATGAGGTTATGGGCCAGCCTTCACCTTTGGCCACTAGAGCTCATTCTACTAGGGGTATGGCGGCCTCCAAGGCCCTAATTTCTGGGGTGTCCCTTCAAGAAGTTTGTAATGCAGCTGGTTGGTCTTCGCCACTTACGTTTGTCAGATTTTATGACTTAGACATGGATACCCCTGGGTCTAGAGTTCTTATGTCGTGACAGTTTTCACAACAGGTTCTTGGCCGTATGGCGTTCGGGCATTCTTGTTCCCAAAGCATCATTGACGCATCACGAGTTCCCTCGAAAGGGAATGTCTCAGGTTACAACTGTAACCATAATTCCCTGAGCAATGAGATGATGCGTCACTTTGCCATACTTCCTACATCCCTGTGATCGACTTGCTTTGGCCTTTTTCGAAGCTAGCGTGGTTCTAACCGGATGTGATTTTATCCTTTCCTGGTCATGACGTCACCCACCCATGACGTTCATTCTCGCCATTGGACACATGTATATATGTATATATATATTATAACAATAATATATAAATATATTATTTCTGGGTCTAGCATAACATTATAAACATTACATTACAAGAGAGTACAACAGACTGAAAGACATGAGAAAGTGAAAAATAAGGATGAATGAAGGAGGGAATTGTAGAGGCAGAGAAAGAGAATATGTGAACGAGAGGCCAAGAAGGAGAGATAAGCAGACCTGTGGGTGATGTCTTCAGATGTAGTTTCAGGGTGCTGATGGTCACAGCTGACTGACTTTACTACACACTGAAAATCTCCTGAGTCCAATATCTCTCTACAGCCAGCTAATAGAGACTGTCACTCAAACAAGCAGCGCGCACACACACACACACACACACACACACACACACACACACACACACACACACACACACACACATAATCATATGTCTCTCTCTCTCTCTCTCTCTCTCTCTCTCTCTCTCTGTCTCTCTCTCACTCACACACACATACACACACACCAAGACCCAGGCCATAAATCAATGCCTCACACGTGAACGTGAGAGGAATATGAAGCCTGTCTGACTCATTCACCTTAGTTTTAGATATGTGGGAAGATGACAGCAGTCTGACCTATAGCCAATGAAACACTCATGGTTCTATGTCACTATAATTCAGCAAATTCAATCTTAAATCCCTATTTCATGTTCTGGCTGCTTCATCACTCTTTAATTCACCAGACGTTAAACGGGGAATACTTTTGTCGTCAAGATGTTCAGCTCATGTCATACTTCATCTAATGCAACATTGCCTTCACATGATTCTTAATGCGCTTTGAGTGGATGGAATGTGGAACGTAGATCAGAGTAAGTACTTAATCACCTTAACAGCTGCTTTAAGAAGTGTGTAGGCATTCTGCTAGCTGACGGTTATCGCAGAAAAGGGATGACTGGATGTCAGAAGTAACTTTTAGGATGGATTTTCAAATTAAAGCTTAAAACATGAAATAATGTGTTCCAAGTAGCTAAAGTGTACTGTGGGTAATTAGTGATGCTTGCTAAGGCAACCATCTGTTTTACTATTGCTCAGGGAGTTTGAATATATATGAGACTTTACTAACCATAACCCTAACCTAACAGTCTACTAACAGTCTATTACAGAGTTGACATGTAGTTAGTTTCAAGTAGAATGTCTAAAGTGGACCATAGAAACAAAGTAACCAAAATAATGCGTGCAACTTTAAGCTACGTTTTTTTGTTATGGATATTAGATTAACACGCATTACTTTCTTGTGATTATACAGAACATATTCTTAAAATTGCAATTATTTGACAATATGATGAACAATGGGATTTTACAGTATATAACCCTAGGTTAAACCAAGGTTACAGCTTGTCAGTAATTTGTTAGCAGTTGGCAAAATGAGCCCATGCATTCTCATGAGGCACGCTTCATCATGCGAAACAACTGTCCGTTTAAATTTATGATGTAACGAGATGATGATGATGAGGACAAATGATTTGTTCTCCTCTCTTTCTCTCCCCGCCCCTTGTGCAAAGAGAAAATCTTGCATTCTTACACAAATTAAGGACATACATTCCCACAAAGCTCACAAATACATACATGCTCAAGAGCCTAAGCGTGTGTGCTGAAGCGAAGACAGCTGAGCTGAGAGATACACACGCCAACATGGATTTGCAAATCGTGCAAAAGTGTCGCTGGGAGTCACTGGGAAGCTCCACAACAGCTGGTGTGACAAATCTCTGCAGACGCCCCAAACTCACTCACTACAGCGGCCCTCAGGGCTTCAACAACAACTAGAACAACAACTAGCCCATGCTGTTTCAAATCATGAGCTTTAAAATCATATCGCAAATACACTCCGGCTGCTTAGCATTATTTCAACAAATTCAACTATATATAAGAACCAGGGGCGTAGCCATCATTTCAAAAGTGAGGGGGACAGAATGTCAAGCGTTATACAAGTTTTTGCAGACCTTTGTTGACAGGTTTTTGCTTAATTGGCTTCATATGCTATTTATGTTTAAAGCAATAAAACGAAAGAAAGAAAGAAAGAAAGAAAGAAAGAAAGAAAGAAAGAAAGAAAGAAAGAAATGCAAATGTTTTGTACTTTATATTGCACATAGTATTGTATATTGTACTATATTGTTTACATTTTACATTTACATTTAGTCATTTAGCAGCCGCTTTTGTCCAAAGCGACTTACAATTTAGGACTAAATTAAGCGAGTCACCGTGAAGAGGCAAAAACAACACAAGAAGTGCTCAAAATACGAAGTTCAGGCATTGTTCAGAGTAGCATAAGCCCGATAAGGGAGGATTAAAGGAAAAGGAATTTTTTTTTTTATATGAGGTTAATGAGGTTAAGTGCTCACGGAAGAGATAGGTCTTTTGAATGTTGTCAGGGATTCTGCAGTCCGGATGAGGGTGGGGAGATCATGGAACCGTGAATGAGAATGTTCTGGAAAGTGATTTTGTGGCTCTCTGTGATGGAACCACGAGCCGTCGCTCGTTGACCGATCGTAGGCTTCTGGTAGGGATGTAGACTTGTAGGAGTGAGTGAAAGTAGGAGGGAGCTGACCCTGTGATAGATCTGTAAGCAAGCGTCAATGCCTTGAACTTGATGCGAGCAGCGAGTGGTTGCCAGTGCAGAGAGATGACAGAGGAGTGACGTGGGGCCTTTTTGGCTCGTTGAAGACAAGACGAGCTGCAGCGTTCTGAATCATTTGTAGAGGTTTAGTTGAACATGATGGAAGTCCAGCCAGAAGAGCATTGCAGTAATCAAACCTAGAGATGACCAGGGCCTGGACGAGAAGTTGTGTTGCATGCTCAGTTAGGAATAGCCTATATATATATTTTTTTTTTGTGCAGGCTATGTCAAACTTCAGGCTTTTAAAACTAGCCTACTTCAAACTTTCTGGTTAGGATTTTTCAAGACTAAAATTATTTTCAAGACAAAAAAAAATAAAAAAATAATTTCAAGATAAAAATTTAAAGAAAAAAACTTTTTTATCTAATTGCAAAGTGTTACCGAATTATGGTAAACATCATGTAGGCTACCCATGTTACAACGCTGCATGATTCAAGCAGATATATAGTGGCTGTTAATGCATGAAAATCCAAATTTAGCATTAACAGTCACCATCTTTATTCTAATTTGAAGGACTTTGATAACATATTTGTGAAAATAAAAGACATTACGAATAAAAAAAGACTGAAAATAAGCGCACGTTTGTGCGGGTAGGGAATATTTTCAATTTCCAACAAAACTTGTTAATTATTCATCTTGAGAAATAGGCAGACTTATTCATCAGCGTGCAACACATTTCGGATACCACATGACAACTTACAGTGCTTGACTTTTTCGTGAAAAAGTCGTGAAGAGTTTTTTGCCGTTTTGAACTCATTGCGACCTCTATGAAAATGATGGATAGGCTACAGCACGGGTGCGAGCATGGGCCTGTCGTGATGCACGAGTGACTGATTACCATGGAAACGTGAAAGTCACGTATAGACTATCTTGACTCTTTGAATTTAAGAGGGGGCAAGTGTACTTCACTTGTGAAAAAATTAAGTACACTTTAGCATACTTTTATTATGAAAATAATATACTTAAATGCAAACTGAATGCAATGTTGCATGTTATTGCAGTTGAATGAAAATGGATTATAATTTCAATTTATTTTAATGCAATTTAGTTGAATTTAAAGTGTTAGTTAGCACCAAAATTACAAAATTCTGTCATAATTTACTTATCATCATGTCGTTCCAAACCCTTAAGACTTTCGTTCATCTTCGGAACACAAATGAAGATCTTTTTTGATGAAATCAGAGAGATTTTTGTCCCTCCATTGACAGCTACGCAACTACCACTTTGATGCTTCAAAAAGTTAAGAAAGAGATCATAAAACTAATCCATATGAATTTGGCGGTTTAGTCCAAACTTTTTAAAATACACGATCGCTTTATATGATGAACAGATTGAATTTAGGCTTTTATTCACATATAAATGAGAAAAAAAGTATACTTTATTGTATTTGAATTATATTCCCCTTTTCCATAGTACATTGAAAATATACTGACAAAAACTTTAAATATAGTAAAAGTATGTTAGCATCATGTTTTTACCTATTTTCACTACACAACTTTTAATACACTTTAAAATAATTATACTTCAGTATATTTTCTACAAATATACTTGAAGTGAAAATTCTGTTTATTTTTTAAAAGCGTATTTATTTGCACTTTATTAAAAAATATATTTGAGGTATATTTTAACTGTGTGCTGGAAATGATCATTGTAACAATGCATTGAAAGTATACTTTCAAAATACATTATAGTATACAATAGTATTTTGTACAAAGTATAGCTAAGTATTATTTGTCTATAAATGTGCATTTGTTATTGAAGACAAAGTGTGTAACTGCAACTAACTGCAAGCAGTGCAACGGTTCAAGTTTTCAAAATCTTACTATATGATTCACTTTTTTAAATTGCTTAACAGACAATAATCTGACTATATTTATAATACTGTTAAATGATGTATATAAACTTTTTATCAAAAACCTATTAACACCACTATCAACTGGAAGCATTATGGCAAGGTGTCCAATCTTTCCAGCTTACCTCCAGCCCGGAAGCAGCTAATCAAGATCATTGGATCAATGAAAACTTCCAGGCAGGGGTGTTGGGGCTAAACATGAAGAGGAATAAACACCTCTGAGCTATATATGGCCATTACTATAAACTATATGTAGTTCATTTTCCATGAAATTACACAGCATTCAAGCGACAAGTTTATCTTGGAGGATAAAAGAGCTTAGGTTTTTCCAATGATAATTTCTTTAAAGCGGCAAATTCACCGTATGTAGACCTTAATCTCTTTGTCACAATAGCCACGCCAGTCACTTTCTTAACACAAGGTGTAGTTTCTTGTGTTTCAGTAGGGACATGCTGAACTGAATGGAGATCAGTTACATTCATCACATTCAGGAATATGAATGATTACCTGACGAATAGTAATCAGGGAGCAGAAAATAAGGCACAGGATAGCATCAAGTCCCAGGTCAGGTGATTATGCTGTTGACTACAACTCAATGTATCAATGTCACCAATATCAGGAGGGTGCTGCTCATTTTTTAATTGTCCATCCTCATCTGCCTTCACTAAAGGTAAGAAGGCAAGGTGCTCTGCAAGCGTTGAGTAATATTTGCAATATATGCACGCAACATGCAATATATAATACATGCATACGTGGGCTAATAGTATGACATTCTTGCTCATGTTCATGTCTCTTGCACTTCAAGAAATCTGTTAAATGTTAGAACTTTAATAAGGAAATGTCTAATAAACATTACTAAAGCAAGATGCATTTTTTAAGAATGTAGAAAAATGGATGCTTTATTCAAACACTTTATTAACTTTTTAAATTAAAGCTACAATATGCAGGATTTTTTTGCCTCTAGAGGGCGCTACATTCCAAACAACAACAACGGCGTAGCTTGATGACGATGTGAAGGAGCGTGGAATGATCCCAGCTGGCACACAACATCATATGACGTTGATATTCGGTTGAATTTTGGTTGCGACGTCGGATGAATAGAATCCAACATCACCTCAACGTCTAATGTCAACGTTAAGCTGACGTCCAATACCGACGTCAGCTGAAGTTGATATTTTGTTGTTTTTAGGTTGTGTTGTAAAGTTACCAAAATCCAACGTCTCTATGACGTCACAATGGTAACGTCCACACAACGTCAAAGTCTAACATCATTAGACGTAGAAGTTGTGTTGGTTTTAGGTTGTGGTATTTACTAACCAAAATACAACGTCAAGCCAACGTCTCCTGACAACGTCAGATTTGCGTCAAACACTGACATTTAGTCTGAGGTATGGTGACCAAACCCCAACGTCATCTTAACGTCGTAATGGCAACGTCCACACAACATCAAATTCTAACACCATTAGACGTTGATATTTTGTTGGTTTTAGGTTGTGGTATTAACTAACCAAAATACAACGTCAAGCCAACGTCTCCTGACAACGTCAGATTTGCGTCAAACACTGACATTTAGTCTGAGGTATGGTGACCAAACCCCAACGTCATCTTAACGTCGTAATGGCAACGTCCACACAACATCACATTCTAACACCATTAGACGTTGATATTTTGTTGGTTTTAGGTTGTGGTATTAACTAACCAAAATACAACGTCAAGCCAACGTCTCCTGACAACGTCAGATTTGCGTCAAACACTGACATTTAGTCTGAGGTATGGTGACCAAACCCCAACGTCATCTTAACGTCGTAATGGCAACGTCCACACAACATCACATTCTAACACCATTAGACGTTGATATTTTGTTGGTTTTAGGTTGTGGTATTAACTAACCAAAATACAACGTCAAGCCAACGTCTCCTGACAACGTCATATTTCCGTCAAACACTGACATTCAGTCTGAGGTATGGTGACCAAACCCCAACGTCATCTTAACGTCGTAATGGCAACGTCCAGACAACATCAAATTCTAACATCATTAGACGTTGATATTTTGTTGGTTTTAGGTTGTGGTATTAACTAACCAAAATACTACGTCAAGCCAACGTCTCCTGACAACGTCAGATTTGCGTCAAACACTGACATTCAGTCTGAGGTATGGTGACCAAACCCCAACGTCATCTTAACGTCGTAATGGCAACGTCCACACAACATCACATTCTAACATCATTAGACGTTGATATTTTGTTGGTTTTAGGTTGTGGTATTAACTAACCAAAATACTACGTCAAGCCAACGTCTCCTGACAACGTCATATTTCCGTCAAACACTGACATTGAGTCGTGAAGTATGGTGACCAAACCCCAACGTCATCTTAACGTCGTAATGGCAACGTCCAGACAACATCAAATTCTAACATCATTAGACGTTGATATTTTGTTGGTTTTAGGTTGTGGTATTAACTAACCAAAATACTACGTCAAGCCAACGTCTCCTGACAACGTCATATTTCCGTCAAACACTGACATTGAGTCGTGAAGTATGGTGACCAAACCCCAACGTCATCTTAACGTCGTAATGGCAACGTCCAGACAACATCAAATTCTAACATCATTAGACGTTGATATTTTGTTGGTTTTAGGTTGTGGTATTAACTAACCAAAATACTACGTCAAGCCAACGTCTCCTGACAACGTCATATTTCCGTCAAACACTGACATTGAGTCGTGAGGTATGGTGACCAAACCCCAACGTCATCTTAACGTCGTAATGGCAACGTCCAGACAACATCACATTCTAACATCATTAGACGTTGATATTTTGTTGGTTTTAAGTTGTGGTATTAACTTACCAAAATACTACGTCAAGCCAACGTCTCCTGACAACGTCAGATTTCCGTCAAACACTGACATTCAGTCATGAGGTATGGTGACCAAACCCCAACGTCATCTTAACGTCGTAATGGCAACGTCCAGACAACATCACATTCTAACATCATTAGACGTTGATATTTTGTTGGTTTTAGGTTGTGGTATTAACTAACCAAAATACAACGTCAAGCCAACGTCTCCTGACAACGTCATATTTCCGTCAAACACTGACATTGAGTCGTGAGGTATGGTGACCAAACCCCAACGTCATCTTAACGTCGTAATGGCAACGTCCAGACAACATCACATTCTAACATCATTAGACATTGATATTTTGTTGGTTTTAGGTTGTGGTATTAACTAACCAAAATACAACGTCAAGCCAACGTCTCCTGACAATGTCATATTTCCGTCAAACACTGACATTCAGTCATGAGGTATGGTGACCAAACCCCAACGTCATCTTAACGTCGTAATGGCAACGTCCAGACAACATCACATTCTAACATCATTAGACGTTGATATTTTGTTGGTTTTAGGTTGTGGTATTAACTAACCAAAATACAACGTCAAGCCAACGTCTCCTGACAATGTCATATTTCCGTCAAACACTGACATTCAGTCATGAGGTATGGTGACCAAACCCCAACGTCATCTTGACATCATAATGTTAATGTCCACACAACGTCAAATTTTAACATCATTAGACGTTAATATTTTGTTGGTTTTAGGTTGTGGTATTAACTAACCAAAATTCAACGTCAAGCCAACGTCTCCTGACAACGTCATATTTCCGTCAAACACTGACATTTAGTCGTGAGGTATGGTGACCAAACCCCAACGTCATCTTAACGTCGTAATGGCAACGTCCACACAACATTAAATTCTAACATCATTAGACGTTGATATTTTGTTGGTTTTAGTTTGTGGTATGAACTAACCAAAATACAACGTCAAGCCAACGTCTCCTGACAACGTCATATTTCCATCAAACACTGACATTGAGTCGTGAGGTATGGTGACCAAACCCCAACGTCATCTTAACGTCGTAATGGCAACGTCCACACAACATCAAATTTTAACATCATTAGACGTTGATATTTTGTTGGTTTTAGTTTGTGGTATGAACTAACCAAAATACAACGTCAAGCCAACGTCTCCTGACAACGTCATATTTCCGTCAAACACTGACATTCAGTCATGAGGTATGGTGACCAAACCCCAACGTCACATTGACGTCATAATGTTGACGTCCGCACAACGTCAAATTCTAACATCAATAGACGTTGATATTTTGTTGATTTTAGGTTGGGGGATTTTCTAACCAAAATTCAACGTCAAGCCAATTGTTCCAAGACAACGTCAGATTGACGTAAAAAACACTGGAATTTAGTTGTGAGGTTTGGTGTAGAGGTCTTCTTGGATCCTAAAATCTGTACCCGACCCAAATCACTTCTTACCCGAACCTGACGTGCATAAATAATTTTATTTATTATTTGGCCAGCATCCTGGCCAAATTTGCCCCTTGGCCCCTGTCCATCATGGCCTCCTAATCATCCCCATATACTGATTGGCTTCATCACTGTCTCCTCTCCACCAGTAAGCTGGTGTGTGGTGGGCGTTCTGGCGCAATATGGCTGCCGTCGCATCATCCAAGTGGATGCTGCACATTGGTGGTGGTTGAGGAGATTCCCCCCTTCTATGTAAAGCGCTTTGAGGTCTCAGAAAAAGCACTATAAAAATGTAACGAATTATTATTATTATTATTATTATTATTTAAAGAAAAACACAACCTGAGTCAGATCCGAGTCCGACCCAACCCGACAGCATTTCTTTCCTAACCTGACTGGACCCAAACATAAATGGCACTGACGTGTACACAGCAAAGTCTGTCAAGAAGAATCCCAGTGTCTTGCTGACTTATTTGGCCGCTGCTCCATTATTCATATATTTATTTGAATCCCTACATGAACACGCAGTGTAATGAAGCGAGTGCCTTTGCCTGATGGATCTCATAGTTACAATGGATTTCTGTGTTCAAGGTTACAAACATTTGTTCCTTTTCTATACACATTTCTCAAAATTGCACTTGACATGAACGCACAAGTACGTGCAAAGTGCTGAAATGTCAATTATTCATCACTGTAACTTCAGTACATCCTATAACTTAATTGTATCTTATACCTGACCTTATGATGATCGTTGGAACGGTAGGCAAAAAAGTGGAGCAACGTCTAAATGCGCAAGCAACCTTACGTAGAGTCCATTGCATGTAGAAGTGCGGATTCAGAACTTAATAACGCTGTAATAGAATTGTTTTAAATAGCTAATAAAGTTTTGTTAAATGCCTGACAGTTTAAAAGGATTCGGGTCTTCTCAGGTCCATATTGAAAAAGCACATTTAGATGCCAGAGACCCGAGGCCACTAATACCGAACCCGACCTGTGTCCAAGGCACTCGTTTAAGTTTTAGACCCAAACTCGAGTTTTCGAATCAAAGTGCACCCGTGAAGACCTCTAGCATGGTAACCAAAACCCAACGTCTCCTTAACGTTGTAATGGTAATGTCCACACAAGGTCAAATTCGAACATCATTAGACGTTGAAGTTTTGTTGGTTTTAGGTTGTGATATTAACTAATCAAAATCCAACAGATATCCAAAATCCTCAAGATAACGTCCTACTGACGTCAAAAACTGACAGTTAGTCATGAGGTATATGATGACCAAAACCCAAGGTCTCCTTAACATCATATTGACATCAAATACTGACATTTAGTCGTGAGGTATGTTGACCAAACCGCAACGCCTTCTTGATGTCATTATGGTAACATCCACACAGCATCAAATTCTAACATTATTAGATGTGACATTTTACAATTTACTTGTGACATTAACTTACCAAAATCAAACGTCAAGCCAACGTCATATTCACGTCAAACACTGAAATTTCGTCATGAGGTATGGTGACCAAAACCCAACGTCACCTAAACAACAATGTTAACATCCACACAACATGAAATTCTGACATCATTAGACACTGATATTTTTGGGGTTTTTAAGTTGTGTTGTAAAGTAACATATATTCAACATCTTTCCAACATCAACATCTGCTACATACACCTAGATATTTTCTTGGTTTTAAGTTGTGTTGTAAAATACAACACAGTGCCAACGTCTCAAGCTAACGTCATATTTATGTCAAACACTAAATGTGAATGAATGTGTTGTTGGGTCACAATCTCACTTCTAAATTGTTGTGAGGTGTGGTGGTCTAAACCCAGCTATGTCACAATGTTAACATCTAGACAAACAACATTCCATTATTATATGTTGTTGTTTTGTTGACTGCACATCATGGTTACTAACCAAAACAAAAATGTCAGCATGCTAATGTATATACATCTAAAATAGGATACAGGCAACATTAGACATATTTGATATGATTTCAGTTGTGGTGTTGGGTAAGATAAATCTCATACTTATGTATAATACAGACTGAAGTCTTTGTGACCTAGTAAACGTCAAACTTCCTGTAAGCATGGCTCTTTATTTTATTTAAGGTGATAGTTCAGATTATCCATAGATTTTCTGGTCCATGCAAGTGTAATAGATCAAGTTGACCCAGTGTGTTCCCTGTCAGAAGAACAAGCTCGACTTCACCAGGAGTGTGCTGATCTAAAACGAATCAACTACCTGCAAGCAAGCAACTAAAAGACTGTTGTGCGCACAACAACACACATTTGGGTTTTATTAATGGTTTATACTTATTTCTACAATTATTTAATGAATCCTAAACCACCTTGGTTGTTTTGCATTTTTTTAATATAAATATATCAGCTGGGTTGCTGCTCAAAATTATGTTGTTTCCAGGTGTATATTCATTTTGGAGCAGCACATTCCCAGTAAGGTGTTCTCACAAGAGAAAATACTTTATGGTTCAAATTGGGATGATCTACATTATGGAACAGCAAAAACATTGTGTGGGTGAAATGTGAACTACCTCTTGTGCCTTTGGGTAATGATCAAAATCTCCTAAGTCACAATACAGCAGTTTGTCAGCGACTAATGAATAGTGACAGCATAACAGTAATCAACATCAGCACATTGATGTTAGAATTGTATATGCTTCATAACAGTGCAGCTGTCAGACAAACGCAGTAATTATTATTAGTATACAATAATGATGATAATATGAACAACAATAATAATAAAATCAATTTAGCCTAGTGACCTGTGTAAAAAAAAATTGCAGGCAACCCAAGAAATTTGAAATGAATTCCTAACCAATCACAGTTAGGCATCAATTTGAAATTAATTCCTAACCAATCACAGTTATAGGCATCAATTTGAAATTAATTCCTAACCAATCACAGTTAGGCATCAAACCTCACGTTTCCTCTCCAGCTGTTGTACTGCGCGGGCTGGGCAGTGGGCACTGCATAGTGCACACATTTCAACATCCTGACACACCTTCTGTGGACGATGAGTGAACACAGGTAAGGAAAATATAAATAGATTGGTGTTTATTAGTTTTTTGTTGATTTTTTTCTCGTTTTTTTCTTTCTTTCTGTTGGGCAGCAATGGATTTTTGTGAACTGGCACGATTTTCCACCTAGCCTACTATTTAACTACCAGAGTACCTTTAATAATGTAGTTAAAAGTGACTTAAATATAATAACTATATAGTACAAGTAGTGAGGAATGTCGCCTCAGCGCACATTTTTTCTGACTGAACTGCACGTGCGCCGGCTGTCCGGTTAGGCCGCTGTTGTTGGGGGAGTCGGGGAAACGTGACTAGCACGTGAAATAAATGCATTCATTTATATCAATTTTACGGAGCCCTCCACATGACACGCATAATAGTGGCCATACGTGTCCTTTGCCGTGGATTCTAGATCACTTTATTGTGTAAAATGTGCTAGTCACTAGTGGGTCAATTTAAAGGGTCAAAAGATTTTCGACATGCCAATTTTAAAATACAAAAAATAATAATATCTATTACAATTGTTCTAACATTAAGACTGTTGTGTACATATAAATACTGAGTGTTTATTCATATAGATGAATTGGTCCTTAAAAATGTCATGTGGTGCGAACGTGATAATCTTATTTTATTTCCTTAACATGTTTTATAATTTATTTTTTTACAAGTTCTAGTACCACTTTACAATACGGGTGCACTAAGAGGCATTAATTCATTCTTAACTAATGCACAGATAATCATGAGTTAATGTATGACACAATTATTAGTGCATCAGCAACTAATAGTCTAAATAATTAATAGATGAATTAATATAATAGTAATTAATTAAAACTGGCATAATGTATTCATTCCATAATAATATATTTGATTAACTAATAGTGTCAATTAATGTGTTCATTACCACAGGTCAAAGCTAATGATTTGCAAAGATATCATTATGTGTCCATTAACTAATTGTTAAGTAATATGGCATAGTAAAATCCATAGTGTGGATGTCAAAACCAAAATGACATATTACAATTAGTTAATCATTTGTCTTAAGCTGTAAATTTACTCTCTGATTCTTGTAGCCCCCCGGCAAATTCAGGAGCTCATCTCAGAAAAGCAGACCAGACCACCTTCTCAGGGAGGACCATCTCTCCAAACAAAACAAAGTCGAAGATCAGGTTCACCTGTTGATCAGCAATCTACGCAAAGTCAACCAACACATGGGAAACATTCCCCGTACCCAATCCCAGAAGCAAGTAAGTATATAGTAGTAGTTGTGTGTGTGTGTGTGTGTGTGTGTGTGTGTGTGTGTGTAGAAATGTCAAATCATTTGAATGGGTTAGTGTTAAAAACTTAGACCCACTTAAGGGCCCATGTCATCCTCAGTTATAAAATAAGGGAAAAATATGATTTGTGCATTTTACTTTTGCTTTCAAATTGGCAGCAATTGCTTGAATGGTGGGTTCATTATTGATCTTAATGTAAAACAAAACAATACAGTACAATGAAAAACTTGCTTAAATAGGCACTTTTACATTTCGTTTTCAAACCTAGATCTACCGCCATCATCTCGTCAGTCAGCTCCTCACTAACGCTGCATTGAGCAGACAATTTCAGGTTTTAAGTGTAGCGTCTGTTCTCTAACTTTTTCAACCTTTTAGGACCCACTCTAAAACGTTGTGTTTTTGCTCACCCCCGAAAGTGTCAATTTTAACATGTTATAAAACCAGTGTGACATCAAGATATGACAAACCTACTAAACTATAACAACCGCTTCATAATGTGTTGTATATAATTAATTATTTGGACATTTAAATCCTCTTTCTTTTGTATCCACAGGATGATGACAAATGAGGTAATGGCCAGTTTCAATATGAAGTGTGGGAAGGGGAAGCTTGCCTTCACCAAGCTCCATCTTTACAATGTTATCACAGGTAAAAAAAAACAAAAACAGTAACCTCATAGTACCTTTATGTTTGATATGTTTAATTTTTCAGAACTCTAATGTAGGGGTGGGCAATCTGACAATTTTATATCGTGATCGATCTTGAAGTCGTCCACGTTCTACTTTTCAAGCGAGTCTTAGAGATCGCAAACTTGTCCTCATAACAGCAGGACTTTTATTTTGACGATAATGTGTCCCCAGTGAAGCTGACATTTATTTTTACGGGCAACCCTGAGCACACAGCGCTCCTATTCTTCGTCTTCATTAGTTTATGGTCTCTGTTTAACAGTTTTGTCTAATACTTGGACCCCAGGAAGACTAGCTGTCGTCTCGGCGTCAGCTAATGGGGATCCTTTTAAATAAACAAATAAGCGTTACTGGATAGAACCTGTTGTTGGATAGAACAAAAAGTAAACTGTATACGAAAAAGTATTATAGTGTATGCTTTTATATTATTTGTAACAGAAATGCAAACACTATTAATACTTTCTCATTTACCATGAGCATTCAGCAAATATACGCATTTATATCATTTAAACAAATCTTTGAATATTTAAAAAACATTTAATTTCACAATCCTTGCAGACTTAGTCGAATCCAGCTGTCAAATATTCTGAAGTGTGCATAGACGGTCAGTCCGTGTGAATTAGTTCAGCTTCACTGGGGACTCATGATCGACAAACTTTAAACCCTTGATTTCAAACTATGCTGGGGCTATATTCAGTTTCCCTCTGTCATATTCATGTCATTTACACTGTGTGCTAAATATAAAATGAGTGTCACCATGTCTTTATTTGAAAAAATATGATTCCTAGTGCGCACAAACTTACTTGAGTGCCCAGTTAAAGGACAAGTTCGGTATTTTACACTTAAAGCCCTGTTTTCAGATCGTTTCTGATGAAATAGAACGGTTAGGATTGAAATTTGGACACATACTGCTGGCCCGAGAATTTTCGGTGTCTGTGGTAGCACACCCCCACCTCCACAATGGCTGCATAGGTGCACTGGAACAATCCTTGGGGGGGGGGGGGGGGGGGGCTACCACAGAAACCGAAAATTCTTGGGCCAGCAGCATGTGTCCAAATTTCAATCTTAGTCGTTCTATTTCATCAGAAACGATCTGAAAACAGAACTTGTCCTTTAATTACACTCTTTATTCACATTTTTTTAAAGCAATTTCTTTTATATGTGAAAAATTCGGTAATAGCCTATAATTACAGAATCAAGAATTATGATCATTGATTATGATTATTATGATCATGGATCGTGATTGTTTCTTATAAGATCGTGATATGAAATTTTTGTAAGATCCCCCACCCCTACTCTAACTGCTGTTTTTACTTTCCTTCTGATGTTCATTCAGCTTAAGACACTCTGCAAAAACACTTAGGCTTTGCACCTGTGCATTCACATCTTTCTGTGAACAGCATCAAAAGTTAAAATTTCTCTCTTTTGATGAGTTACAGCATGAATGCAAGAATGTTACATGTGTATGGCCCTTAAAGCTAGGGTATATATATATAGGATGTCCTACCGTTTGTCAATATATACATTTGCATACCTCTACGTAACTTGTTTGCAAAAACAAACATGTCATCAGCGTGTTCATTGTGCAGAGAAAGTGAGAATAGATGCCAAATTCATTTTCATTATTCACATTCATTATTATTGTTATGTCTCACCAGTGAATAAGACATGAGGTAATCTAAAAGGGTTTATTCCTCCACCAACTCTGTCTCTCCTCCTGGCTCTTTGCAGAGGAGGCATGGCTTTGGAGACACTCTGAAGGGAGGGTGGGATCGTATGCTTTCAAAGCTAGCTTGCTATTGCTAGCCTCTGTGAAATTTCCCACCCTAGCTTTAAGACTGTTTGCAATATTTATTGTTTTAATGCTTACTGTAGTGCATCATATCCTATATTCCCCATACATTTTATTTTTCTAATATTTCTTACAGAGAGTGTCCAGAGGACTTCAAAGGAGATGGAGGCAAACATTGGAGCGGTTGTCGCCTTATGTTTAAAATATGCCCCAGACAGGGTGGGCGGAGGAGGCAGGAAAAATAATTGGACGATTTTAGAATAAGGATAATGTTAAATATAAATGGTTATTGTTGAAATCCTGTTAAAATAATGTAAATAAAATAAAATAAAAGGTTATTTTATAATCCATTTAATTTCTTTGTCATTTATCTAATAAACAACATTTGTGGATTCCAGTTTCACTACGATTTTTAAGTTACTTTTCTGTTTGCTCTTGTCTTAAGATAAATACTTTTGGGTTGTCTTGACCTTAAAAATCTTGACCTCTGTTCGATCTTGTTGTTACATCGAAGTTTCTTTGTATGTTGATTTTTATTTTACAACGAAAACCTGGCTTTGCTAAAAGTTCGATGTCATGCCAACAAAATAACCATATATTTCTTTAAGTTGGAATTTGACAGCTGATGTTGTGTTTTGAATGATATCTGGCCCAACATGTGAGTTTGGATGTCTAGCTTAACATTGGGTTCTGACGTCAAACTGATTTCCATTTTCAACCAAAATGCAACATCCAACATGGGAGGTTTACCCAACATTGAGTTGACGTTATAATCCAACGTCAGACTGACGTTTACTTTCAATGTTGGACAGACATTGCATTTTGGTTGAAAATGATAATCGGCTTGACATCATAACCCAACGTTAGATTGACGTCTACATCAAACGTTGGATAGACGTTGCATTTTGGTTGAAAATGATAATCGGCTTGACATCATAACCCAACGTTAGATTGACGTCTAAATCAAACGTTGGACAGACGTTGCATTTTGGTTGAAAATGAAAATCGGGTTGACGTCATAACCAAAAGTCAGAATGACGTCAATATCCAACGTAGGAAAGACGTTGCATTTTAGTCGGATATGAAAATTGGGTTGACGTCATAACCAAAAGTCAGAATGACGTCAATATCCAACGTAGGAAAGACGTTGCATTTTAGTTGGATATGAAAATCGGGTTGACGTCATAACCAAACGTCAGAATGACGTCAATATCCAATATAGGATAGACGTTGCATTTTAGTTGGATATGAAAATCGGGTTGACGTCGTAACCAAACGTCAGAATGACGTCAATATCCAACGTAGGAAAGACGTTGCATTTTAGTTGGATATGAAAATCGGGTTGACGTCATAACCAAACGTCAGAATGACGTCAATATCCAACGTAGGAAAGACGTTGCATTTTAGTTGGATATGAAAATCGGGTTGACGTCATAACCAAACGTCAGAATGACGTCAATATCCAATATAGGATAGACGTTGCATTTTAGTTGGATATGAAAATCGGGTTGACGTCGTAACCAAACGTCAGAATGACGTCAATATCCAACGTAGGAAAGACGTTGCATTTTAGTTGGATATGAAAATCGGGTTGACGTCGTAACCAAACGTCAGAATGACGTCAACTTCCAACGTTGGACAGATGTTGGATATTGACTTTAGACTGACGTTGGGTCTTGACGTCAACCCGATTTTCATATCCAACTAAAATCAAACGTCTGTCCAACGTTGGAGTCCAACGTCAAAATGATGTTGAACTGACGTCCGGTGCCAGCTGGGATGGGAACTGTCGTATTAAACTCCACCGTGGATGTAAATCAGTCAGATGGGAATTGAAAAATCATATTGATGGATGAGGCTAAGTTCGTTTTTTATAATGACATGCTTTTTGTGGCGAGGAGGGCGTGGTTCAGCGCGGTCTGTAACGGGAGAGAGAAGAGACGAGCAAGTAGGTCAAGTGCAAATGACGAACACCTGTGTCTTATTGCTGTGATCCGCGTGGAGAGACCGCTTAAGCCGCGCACTGGAACGAGAGAGAGAGAGAGACTGAAGAGAAAATTGGACGCAGAGAAAGAAAACCGGTGGATCCGAGCTCTCATTTTTTTACTGTTTTGTGCCGTCACGGTTGCCACGGTGAATGCGCGTTGTGCGCAACTTTTGTTTGTTTTGCTTTATTTTAATAAAGTACGAGTCCCAGTCACGCCGACCCGTCTTCTTCCTTCCTGACTCTTGAACCTCATCACACTTTTATTTCATTAAAATGAATTAACCGCAAGAAAAGTAAGGTTTAATACTAAATTGGTTATCATAGATGTTACTGTATGTCGAATTCATTGTTGTGATAACGCGGCGCAGTTTTACGTGTTCTAAACTATTGTTGTAAAAGTACATTCGAACATACCCACATCATTTGCCAAAATACTGATTAATCTTTATGTATAACACATGCTATATTTATTTACATGGCCATAAACACAGACGTGATAAATAATGTCAATAAACTAAACACAAATCTAAAGCAATAATACTTCCCTTACATAAACATAACTATTACCGAATGCTACATTTGGAAAATATAAAATTAAGCATGCTTTGTCGACAGAACCAGCTGCAATCGGTAAAGAATAATTGTGTTCCATAACGACTGCACGAAACAAGCTAACGTTTGTTGCTTGATAGACGCTACAACTACAACTTTCGCATTTGTCCAGGACTCCACGCAGAGCGGAAACCGAGGGTAACGCGGATATGACGCAATTGACTGGCGACTCCCAGCTCCCCCCTGCTCTAACGCCCCGTTTCCTTGGTTAAAATCGCAATTTTCTCACGATTTAAAAATAGTTGGAAACATTTGGGATATTGTAAGTAATCAACTTAACAAAATATATAACACTGGCCTTGAGATTATGGGATATTTTAATGCAAAATTCTTGCATATTGTACCTTTAATGTATTTTATTGCAGCCAGTAACAGTAAATCAAACACAAATAAGAAATAATAAGGTAGATGCATCATTGTTTGAAAAGTCGTGTAAGTATGTCAGGTGGTTTAACACACACGACTACTGTATAGGATGCACCTTTTAGTAATTTTGTAATTTTGTTGTACATTTTTTGCCATTTTTTATTATTTAAGTGTTCGTTAGTTTAGTACATCAAGTTAAACTAAATAAAAATGAGAAATGTTGCTTTGGTATCTAGCTGAAAGAATATTTTTTTTAATGTTAAATAATTGTTACAATTTTTATTTCAGTTAAAGTTTATTTTATTTCAAGTAACATAAGTGGTTCTTTCTTTCTTTCTTTCTTCTTTTTTTTTTTTTTTAATAACCTTGATTTGGGCCCAATAAGAAACAAGCTAGAACACCCTAATAATGCCCTAGCAACCAGTAAAATACCCACATAGCAACACACTAAAACAGCTTAGCAACCATTTGCAACGCTTTACCACAATGAAGCCATGTAAGAAGAGAGAGGAAGACCTCATCTGTAGGTAATTATCAGTACAACAGAATCTCAGACAAGGTGTTCTACTATCGGCTTTTAGGATGGCAGGGTCAGTCGATGTCGGAGCAGCAAAGCATGCGAAATTGCTACATCTGTTTGGTTATGTAACCTAATTTAGATGACTATGCACAAAGTGCTGCCCGCTTATTTAGCTAGCCTGTCAAGCCACATAAAGTCATTGTGTGTGTATTGTGTGTGGCCCTTAAGACATCTGCATCACTGAAGGCTGCAAAAGGCATCCTACTCACACAACCCCCTCAAACGCTTGCTTTCTGTCTCTCTGTTGTTCTCTTGCTCTGTTTTGTGCCTGCGTCTATTCTTTTGCACTATGTTAGCAGATCTGTGTAATGCATTAACCTCTCAGCGCTAAATTATCTTGTATTTCAGTTCAAACAATAAAGCTTTCTGCTTAAACGGCAGTTCTGTTATACCTGTTATACCATTATAGATGTCTTTAATGACACTTTTGATTAATTAAATGCATCCCTGCTGAAATAAAGGTATCCATTTTGTAAAAAAACAAAGCGTAATCACCTCAAACCTGCATACCTGTTTTCTATTGAAATATAATGTAATTTATTCCTGTGCTCAAAGCTGGGTTTTCAGCATCATTACTCCAGTCTTTAGTGTCACATGATCCTTCAGAAATCATTCTAATATGATTATTTGCTGCTTAAGAAACATTTATGATTATTATCAATGTTGAAAACAGTTGTGCTGCTGCATATTTTTGTGGAAACAATTTTTTGGGGGGATTCTATGGTAAAGAAAGCTCAAAAGAACGTCTCAGGTTATGACTGTAACCCTAGTTCCCTGAGAAGGGAACGAGACGCTGCGTCGATGACGCTTTGGGAACGCCCCTGCGTCTGAAGCGGGTGACGTCACGACCAGGAAAGGATAAAAGCACATCCGGTCTGACCGGCGTTAGCTTCGATTTAGCCGAAGCAAGTCGATCACAGGACTGCAGGAAGTATGGCAGGGCGACGCAGCGTCTCGTTCCCTTCTCAGGGAACTAGGGTTACCCAACTTTTGCATGTGTGTGAGGACGACATCTTGATGCTGAACCGCCAACTGCTCTGACTCCGCTAGAATCAGCCAGTCGTCGATATAGTTCAGAATGCGTATGCCATGCAGCCTGAGCGGGGCCAGAGCTGCCTCTACACACTTCATGAACGTGTGGGGTGATAGAGCTAGACTGAATGGAAGAACCCGATATTGGTATTCTTTGGGGGAGATATTTTTTAAATGCCTCAGATTGTCTTTTGGCCTCCTGAATCCTCTCGACGACCGTATTCACAGAGTCGCCGAAGAGACCAGGAGGCGTTAACGGGGCATAATAAAAAGGCTCTGTCTTTGTCCTTTATTTTGGCCATGTTTAGCCAAAGGTGCCTCTCAGTAGCCACCAGGCCTGTCATAGACCGCACTATTGCTCTGGCGGTCTCCTTGGTGGCCCTGAGAGACAGATTTGTGGCCCGACGCAGTTCCCGCACTTCATCGGGTCCTATCCCCTCGCTCTTATCCAAATCCTAACCCTAACCCCCTCGAAGGCTGACATGGCATGCTCCGCTCCCAAACACATTACACATAGATCGTGTGTATCCCCACCTGTTAAATAGCGCTGGCAGGGAGAAGCACACAACTTGTATAATTCTTTTGCCATGATATAGATAGAAATGCTTGTGATAAGACAAAAATAAATAGACAGACAGTTTTGACATAGAGCTCTTGCTGAGGCACAGAAGCTGACGCTGGTCAGACCGGATGTGCTTTTATCCTTTTTCTGGTCGTGACATCACCCGCCCGTGATGCTCACTCTCGCCATTGGACAGGTTGACATACGTGCTTCAGTCGCAATCACGCAGGGGCGTTCCCAAAGCGTCATCGACGCAGCGCGAGTTCCTTGGAAAGGATTTATTTGAAATATAAATATTTTGCAACATTATAAATGTCTTTAATGACACTTTTGATTAATTAAATGCATCCCTGCTGAAATAAAAGCATCCATTTTGTGAAAAAAAAAAAAAAAACGTAATCACCTCAAACCTGACCGATAGCGAACATATGTATTCTACAGGATTCTTAACTCAATCCCTTCCAGAACAAAATCCTATTAAACACAATACATCACTTGATATTGTGGAAATAACATTTTCATTACTTTTAATGTACGTTTACATGACAATGATGCACAAAAATGGAAACGTTTTCCTTCGCGTTTTTCACATATATGACAATGTAGTCAAAAAGATCCCTGTTCACATACACGGATCCATGAAAACAATTAAAAAAGCCAATTATATAAGAAAAAAAAAAAAAAAAAAAAAACAATCCACCTGTGATGCATGTCCATGTTAAAAAAGTGAAAGTGTGTATGTTTTAAAAGTGTGAGACCTTTGCTTTAGTGCCCTTCGATGAAAAAGAAAAAAACAACAACTAGTAAATAATGTTAAACCTGCGATTATACTGTAAAAAAGGTCATTCCGAACAGCCTTAACTAACAGGTGAGTTATGAGTTTCTCACTGCATTGCTTTTAGAAGAGCCTTTGTTTAAGGATTCATATTTTCTCTAGTCATATGTTCTGTTTCTCATCTTTCTCTAAATAGAGCTCATATCTTACACTTCAAAGGGTACTTTGTTATTATGACCTTTTGGATTAGATTTATTACCTCATAAAAGAAGCATTAAGACATGGATTTATAAATAAATAGCCTGTTGATAATTGAATGTATTGCATGTAGAGAAATATCTCTTTATAAGAGCTTTACAGAAAGTCCATTCAATTCCGAATTTATTTCACAAGCAGACGCTGCTGGAGTCCAAGCAGGTGCGTTTCTCAGAAAACTCAAGTGGAAACAACTTGAATAAACCCCGGAAAGAGAATAGTTCATAATTCTTAGATTAAGTATAAATGCGATCAAGTTCAAGTCTTGCATGTGCAATATTTTTGCATGAAAGTTTTTTAGTGGGTCAGTTTGATATTTGCCATTAACAGTTTTATTTGATTTGATACATGAAGGACATTGATATTTTTTTATTGTGTACCAGGATTAATGTAGTGAAAAAAATAAATAAAAATAAATAAATAAATAATATATATATATATATATATATATATATATATATATATATATATATATATATATAATGTATATATATGTATATATATGTGTATATATGTATATATATATATATATATATATATATATATATATATATATATATATATAATGTGTATATATATATATATATATATATATATGTATGTATATATATATATATATATATATATATGTATATATATATATATATATATATATATATATATATATATATATATAATAAACGTTAACTGAAATAAAATAAAATAAAACATTTCTTGTTTTCATTCAATTTAACTTGATGTACTAAAATAACAAACTAAATCTAAAATAAAATTTTATAACAAAAAAAAAACTGTATAGACATTTTTTTTTATACAAAAGACAAAACACTACAAAATTACTGAAACTAACATATTTACTAGCATATTGCTGACTAAGGGTTTCTAGATGTTTCAGGAAATGCAAGATACAGCTATATTTAGGTATAATGAACTTTTATTTACAAATTGACTATTGCATAATGTGTAAAAATTTCTTTGCACAGTGCATTCCAAAGTTTAATCATGATAATAGCCAGTATTATGATCTTTATTGCAATCATATTTACAGAAAACACACAATACATCACAGAAATTAAAGAGATAGTTCACCCCAAAATGAAAATGGTCTACATTTACTCCCTCTCATATCGCTCCAAAAAGTATGACTGTCTTTCAGTTTTTCTTGTAGTGGTGCAACGGATCATCATTGATCCGTGATCCGTTCGGATCAATATCTTCGGTTCGGCACACACGTGATCCGCGGATTAATTTATGAAAAAAAAAAAAAGTTGTGCGCATGTTCAGTCCACACACAGCGTGGTCATGGCGAGCGGAGGAACGGAGGAGCTTGAACGCCCCGCGTCATTTAAATCCCCTGTATGGGAGCATTTTGACTTCCCTGGAACACGCGTCTATTTCGCTTCAAACGCTCGCTTTATCATTATACGCGCGCGGCGCGTCCTATTCGCTTTGGGCGCGCGAAAGGATTCAAACTGTTCAAGCATCGAACTAGACGCGAATTTGACGCTCTATTCGCGTATGGTGTGAACGCAGCAAAATGAACAGGCTGCGATGTATGCTGGAATGTGTGTGTCAGAGAGAGAGAGAGAGAGAGAGGCACGGGCGCGATCGAACAATCACACACACACACATGCTGTTTAAAAGCAAAAATTATCTCATCTTTTGGACATTCATCATATTGCATTGGTTTTCATTTCTTGTCCTCAAACAGAGTAATCTGTTTATTTTGAAGTTACACATTCTACATTGATTAAAAAAGAAAATCAAATGTGTTTTTAATGGTAGTATCATTTTATACAGAAATAAATGATTTCTAATTCAGATGAGAATAACGTTAAAGTTAATTAAAATTTTAAGGAAACAAATATATTGATCTGAAATATAGCAAATTAATTTTAAATTCATTCAGGTAGCCTACAATTACCAAACATATCTCAAGGTCTTTTGAATAAAGGGTGACAGTCTTTCATTATCAACTGTTGTTGTGGACTATATACTGGAGAAGTATTTGTTCTCCATTTGAGTGAGATGTTTTTATGTGGCTAATTGAGCAAAGTGCTTCCATATATTTTATTATTAGTAGTATTAGTTCAAGAATAAAATAAAAATATCGGATTGATATCGGTATCGGCAAATAGCCAAAGCTGCGGCATCGGTATCGTATCGGAAGTGAAAAAGTGGTATTGGGACATCCGTGGAAACACATCAAGCATGGCCACGCATTTGAAGCGACATCACCCCGGTGTTTCGCTGACAGGAGTGAAAACGAAGGCTGCTCAACATTGCACAGACCGGGCTAAAACCATCACAAACGCTATCAGTCTGTTTATAGTCACGCTTCATGGAATGAACCCGTCGCGCTCCCACTGTTGATTTTATATATTTTAATTTAACAAAACTTGTGTTTATTTGTCTTGTCTTTTTTTTTTTTTTTTTTTGCTGATCCGAAAAATGATCCGATCCGTGACTCTGATCCGAGAAACGATCCGAAATGTGAGTTTTTTGATCCGTTGCACCCCTATTTTCTTGTGTTTACAATCATCAACATCAAATTGTCTTGTTGCGGCACAGGAGAAGACTGTCATTGAATAATATCTTTAGGCGTGAGTAAATGATGACAGAACTCTAAAATTTGGGTGAACTGTGCCTTTAACAGAAAGACCTAACAGGAAACAAGAAAAGCTAAACCTGACTAAAAGTTTTTGTTTAAACATGATATCATTACAGCAGTGGAGACATTTAGAGGTGAGAAATATACCTATGGAGTTAATTTTGTGCCATAATTAAACAAACAAATCCAGCATTTTGCAAACAAACTCGATCTGCTTTGCAAAGGAAAACTCGACTCGCAAACAAGCAGAAAGCAATGTGCAAGTACAAAGGTCAATTTGAGCGAAAATGCAGTGGAGTAACAAATATGTATTGTGTTTTACAAATGTAAATAAATGAGCCTAGATAATATTTTGCATGTTACCTTTGAACAAATAACAAATCTAGTGCATACAAATGCATATCTGTCTGTTATGATCGTGAGACACTTGGCTTTTTATGAGATCTCTCGGCTCGATTTTCTCACAAATGTGTCCTGGCAGATTTTCTCACAAATGCAGTTGAGCAACTTCCTCTTCTAAAACAGTAGATGGCGCTAAACTAGGGGATTAATTTAGCACTAGTCTCCCGGGAGAAGCACTGATTTGAAACTTGCCTTTGCCCACAGATGAGGAAAATGACCAGTGAACAGGCTTGTTTCTGTCTTAATTTATTTATAATTAATATTTTTAAGGTTTTCTTTTGTAAAATGTTTATTGCATATCTAGACAGAAATCCACATTAGCACTATCTAATCTATAAGCTGAAAGCTCTGCCATCATATGTTCCTTTTTTTATTTTTTCTACATCGGACATGTACGAAATGACTAAATTAGTGATTATGTCTTCACTAAATGAATCTTATTTCTTTCGTTCTCCATAAATTAATGAGAACATTTCATTTAATTGAAAAAGGAGGGTTTCATTTGTCTGTCCAAAATAACAATTTGGGCACTGCATACGTCACAGGCAAGTTAAGAAACAATTGTATATTGTTTGTTTTGTTCATTAATATTTTATTACATTAAAAGTTAAGATGACTGATTTCCAAATAAAATAAATAAATAAGTGGGACCCTCCTTTCAATTAAATGAAATGTTCTCATTCATTTATGGAGAACGAAAGAAATAGACTCATTCAGTAAATGTAACGTTTTTAAATGTAAAAAAGCAACATATGATGGCAGAGCTTTCAGCTTATAGATTCCCCTATCCTAGAGAGACTGAATTGCTACTAAGGGCTAAACTGTCTAGATATGTAGCATAATAAACATTTTGCAAAAGAAACCTTAAAAAGGTTAATTATAGATCAAGTAAGACAGAAAAACGCCTGTTCACCGGTCATTTTCCTCATCTGTAGGCAAAGGCAAGTTTCAAATCAGTGCTTCTCCCGGGAGACTAGTGCTAAATTAATCCCCTAGTTTAGCGCCATCTATTGTTTTAGAAGAGGAAGTTGCTCAACTGCATTTGTGAGAAAATCTTCCAGGACACATTTGTGAGAAAATCGAGCCGAGAGATCTCATAAAAAGCCAAGTGTCGCACAATCATAACAGACAGATATGCATTTGTATGCACTAGATTTGGTATTTGTTCAAAGGTTACATGCAATTTGTAGGATGGTTTGTATTTATTTGTGAAATATTATCTAGGCTCATTTATTTATATTTGTAAAACACAATACATATTTGTTACTCCACTGCATTTTCGCTCAAATTGACCTACTTGCACATTACTTTCTGTTTGTTTGCGAGTTGAGTTTTCCTTTGCAAAGCAGATCGAGTTTGTTTGCAAAATGCTGGATTTGTTTGTTTAATTATGGCACAATATTAACTCCATATATACCACTCTTGTCCCAGAAACTGTTGATCAGTACTGTGAGAGATAAATGATATTAGGAGCAGATTAGCCATCCAGATGGAATGAGTGATGGGTTAAGGCTAGGTTCAGGGACAGGCTTAGTCTTTTGTAAATCTGCCCTCTGAGTAAAGATGACTCCACACATAGTGCCAGTGTGACATTAGTCAGAAATGAAAGCTCACAGCCTGAAAATATACAGGTTTTAAAATCAAGGGGCAAAATTCAGTGCAACTGCTGAAGGAGGATTTTCACAGATCCCGCGGGCTGTAGCTGTTTTAAACCGGAACTCAGGCTAAGGATTAGTCCATACTGAAATAAACAAGGAGTCATTTCGGATACACGGCAAGGTCACTCTCATTTTCCCAGATACCCTCCAAGCTTGAGGGAATCACATGGGTGAAATCTCATGAAATCGGTCACGTTTCCAGGTCACGTTTCACCCAAAAATCAAGTGAAATAATTAATCAATTATATTTTGTTTAAAAAAAAAAAAATGAATGTGACAAGCAGGGCGGGGCCGAGAGCTGTGGGAACGGAGCGAGTTTACGTTAAATTTATCATTAAAGTTGTTTAACGTTCGCCGTTTCCCGCCTCCTTCCCTTATCAACAAACATTGATAACAATTTTAACCCTGTACTGCAATAAAAAAAATATCAATATTATTAAATTAAGTATTTATACATAATTTTTGTATCTAATCACCTAGATTCCTGCAATCACCATTGCAAAAACAATTTCAAACGCTAAAGTAATGACAAGATAGGGGAAGAAAGTGGGAAGAATCTGTTATGAAACTAATGTCACAAGCTCCTAAATTTAGCTTCATTTTCTTCAGGTCAAAAATAGTTTCCTTTTTTTGGGCATTTAAACACACGCATATATAATTTGGGTGTGAAATGAGATCTAGATGGCTAATTGTGAGAGAAATCTATTTACCATTTGATGTCATTTTATCATATGATTGTCTTATTATCACACAGTGTCTTTCTATAAATAAGAAGGAATACATGATTACTGTATTACATGTATACTATACTGGGCTTTAACTGTAGATATGCAAAGTATGGGACTTGGATTATCTTAGGTTTTAGTGCAACCTCATGCTTCTTCCATTTTCTCAATAAATGTGTTTTTCACAACACCATCAGATGGTGTATATAATGTCAAATATTTACAAATCTCAAATATAAATAACAAACCAAGCATTCAACTTTAAGAATAAAATTTGAAATGCTTTTCAAACGCTGTCAGCTCCATCTAATGAAAAAAATCTGATAATGTTGACAAATGAATCACATATTTTGCATTTTCTTAAAAAAAAATCAATTTATTTGATGTAGCTTATTACTAATAGGACATTCTCAAAATGAGAGAAATAACTTGAAAAAGTTTTTTTTTACAATTTGTGGAAATGAACCTCTCCAGTTTGTCAGAACATGTAACAAATTTTCTAAAGATATATATTTAGCCTATGTTTGTTGTTATCTAATATATATATAAATGTGTGTGTGTGTGTGTGTTGCGCATCCTTAGAGCATTCCTCAATATAGATAATGTTATTTGTTATGCAGATGAATATATATATAATCTGCATAACGTTAACTATATTGAGGAATTCTCTAAGGACACAGTGTTTTATGGGAAGTGAGTAATAATCTAATATCATTTTTTTTTATTTGATAAAATAAAGAGAAAATTAAATGAAATAGAAATTCATAAGAGCATTCTATTGACCATCTCCGATTAATTTTATTTGTTCTTTTTTCAAAACTAATGGCAGATTAGAATCAGTCAGTTGTCTCACTGTAGTCTATCATAGCTCACTGTGGTTTACTGATGAAAACAGTGATAAATGCTGCATTGTTACAGAATGTCATGTGATATCATATTCCCACATCCAGAAATGTCTTTTAGTTCATGTAATGATCATCTGATTATTTTATTTTTTTAAACTGCATGCAATGTTTTTTTTGCATAACTGTTAGTGATGTTTAACAACAATATACATAGAGTATATATATATAAACAACTGGGAATTTGGGAACTCACAGATACTTTTGTATAATGCAAAGACCATTTCATGAGGATGTTGATGTCAGTACGGCATATAGATGGGTTGCTGAAACCCATGTCCTCCCCAGGGCTTTACTCCTCTAGCTGACCTTTGTCTTGCTTTCATCCGCTCTTTCTTTCTCCATAGAGAAGTTGGTGTTCTGTAAAATGTTATAAAGTAATAGCAAACAAGAATCTCCTCTTCTTCTTTGTCACTGCTTCATTGAAAGATTAATGATTAATGTCACAAGATCTGATCAGGCAACAGCTGTGCTAGTTAAACAAAGTCAGTCACTGTTTCTTGTTATGTTGGTGATTGTGGCAAAGCCATGGGTCACCGCAATGAGCTAAGGAGAGATTTTCACACAAAATTGTATGATCTATGATGGTTTTCAGTGGATAGTAAAATGGAGTAGTTGATTTCACAGATTTTCCAGTTCCCGTAGGCTACTTCTCTGAAAATAATAAATAATAATAATAATAATATTAATAATTCGTTACATTTATATAGCGCTTTTCTGGGTCCTCAAAGCGCTTCACATATGGAAGGGGGACCACCACCAGTGGACCTATGAACCTTAAAAATACTCTTATGAGCTTCAGAATCTCCTGAATTGACCCTTCACTAAGCTCCGCCCCCTATGTTGAATATCTGGAGAAAGCTAATCATTAGCATTCCCATTCATCTCAATGTTGCTCAGCTGCGCAAGTATGCGATTTCAAATCAACCAACACTGCTTAGAGGCACTCAGTTGTGGGTACTGAGCCATAAAAGCCATGTGACTAAACACTCTGGAGCAGCAGGAAGATGCCATCATGATAACGCTGGTTGGCTGATGACTTCACAAGAACCCCAGCCAAAATTTCAGGGTAGGGCCAATGTAGGCATGATATGGGCTTGAGGTATAGTCCCTACATTGGGCTAATTCAGAGAGCTGACATGAAACCCATACCTTAAGCCCATATCGTGCCTAAATTGGCCCCACAATGAAATGGCTGGGAATGTGCACTGTCCTAAACCCTTTAAGCGGTAACATTAAAGGCAGCAGTCCTGGGAATTTTTCTTCTAAAATCAGTTTCAAGTTATTAAGTACTTGAAGTTATTTAAAAAAATAAGTAAAAAAAAAACCAGGCACTGGTAAAATATTGACTATAACTCTATTAAACGTACAATGTTGCTTGCAAAAAATTTGTTTGGTTAGAATACATGGATACTTTTTGTCAGCGATACATGCTGTTAGTGGTTCTCACACGTGGCGCCAAATTAATTGGTCTCCAGCGCACCATAAAAATTTTGAGAGTGGTCTGCTCAGATTCATCATTTTCTTTCCAGCTCAACCTATAGCGAGAGTTTGGGGCGTGGCTACTGCAGTTCTCCTCTGGCCAATGAACGAACAGGTCAGAAGTCAGATTGGTTTGGAACAATCAGAATATTATCCAGTTCCATCTGGTTATAGATCAGAGTCATCACACCGGGATGGAGACGGGTTTGTTGAGGATCAGTGCGGATGTCGAAGCTAACGGCAGGGCCGTAGCTAGAGGATTCGGGGCCCACTGAAAAAAATATTGATGTGGGCCCCCACCACCCTCCACCAATATCATATACTGTACAATAGATGCATGGAGGCCCACATATAACAGAAGAAGGTGATGTTGTTGTAAAATCTTTATTTTAAAAGTAAAATGTTTATAGAAAAATTACAACTAATAAAAACAAACAAAAAGCAAGAAATTGTTAAATAATAATAAATCAAATTTTAAAAAAGTAACAGCAAAATAATGTTATAATTCATAAATCAAAAAGTAAACATTTAGAAATTGACAAGAATGCAATCAAATTAAAAATAAATAAATAATTGATTGTCTTATTTTTTTTTAATAAAGATAATATGGAACTGGTAATATTATTAAATAACGCTATCATTTATTCATCCAAGTGCAGTGTGTTGTATTCGTGTTTCTTATTCCCAGCGAAATAACAATATAGCCTGTCTTTAAGAACGTCTTGATCGACTGGGATACAACAACTCTCCTGGCCTCCCTCTCATTCTTTTCATGGCGTTTCTGGTTCCCTGCTTTATGTTTTCTTTTCCCTGACATTTTGTCAGTCAGTCAGTCAGTCTCCTGCTCTTCAACCAAGTTCATCGTTAACTTCAGCCACTGCCGTCTCACCTCTGATTGGTTCTGTTCCCGAGCTGGGGTGGGACTTACCATTTTAATGGGTCCTTCTGATGTTTGTCACGGACTGAATAATTAATAAATACTTTAGATCGGACTAAACTGTTTTTAGGGAGGTAAGAGAAGCAGATATTTGGAAAAAATATTTAACCAAATTGCATGTTTTTGTGGTTTTCATTTCAATCTCAGGCATACAACTAATATAAATATTAGAATTATTCATACAGCAGGGGCCTATATAGTATAACCCTGGGCAGCGGGGGCCCCTGTAATTGTCACCACCTTTCACCCCACTAGCGACGGCCCTGCTAACGGGGCATTGTAATACTACGTGCTACAAAGAACGCTTCAATACCATACATCATCATCATCATGCACCTGTTCAGAAAGACAAATGTACCCGTTTATTCAGTTTACTTTGATGTGTCTACTGTAGACAGCCTCAAACAGTTGTGGCACGTCATGTCAAAAACAGCTCAAACAAGCAGTTTAGTCTTTAGACACATTCATGTGTTCCAGAGATTGCTCCCATTAGACAGACCATTGAAATTTCTAAATGTTTACTGAAATCACGTGACTTTGGCAGTTCGACTACAGCTCCAAATCCCCATTCGAAACAAATGATTCACAAAAGTATGAGGTTTCACGAAGCAGTGTTTCGAAAGTGCCCATCACTAGTCCGGCATAGTCTGTTTTACTGGAAGATCAAGTTATGAAAATTTAAGGTAAAAATAAAAAAATAAAAAAATAGAACGTTTACAAAATGAAACATATGCATGGATGAATTATTCACAATAACATGCATTTAGAATATATAAAATAAATAAATGTATTTTTATTTTATATCAACTTTAAAGTTTAACTAATAGTTTATTCAACCGCATACTTAACTTTTTAACATATTCTTATTAATTACTATTACTATTTGCTATTGAGTACAGTTGATTTAACTTAAAATCAAAGTTTGAGTCTACCTTTCAAAAATTAGTTGGCTCAACTAACTTCAGATGTTGAGAAAACTAAAAAATGCTTTGCAGCTGATTACCTTTTTTAACTAATCTTTTATGAAACTTTTTCTTTTTCTTTTTTTTTTTACAGCGAATGTATTGCAGATTCTGTGAACAGATATTCAGTTAAAGAGCACAAGCTGGTCTGACAAAATAGCAGACAGCAACAGCTGCTACGCTAGGATTGGTTAGTAACCTTTTTAAGGCGGGACTTTGTGCAGGGTCAATTCTTTTGCTTTTCTTATACATGACATCAGTATCTGAAGTGTTTCCTGACCACAGATTGTCTGACAAACTTATCTCTAGTGGGCAGAAGTTTCATTTTGAGGCTGCCCATCCATCTTTTCCTCACATTCGTCCTCATGCTGGCATGAAGAGAGCCTACAGGGCCTTCACAGAAGGTCAGCTTGCATCTTCTCCGGCATCTGACTCACAGTCACCTCGCTGTAGGATGTACCAATCAGCACACAGGCAGTCCTTTGAGGCGTGGTCTGTTGACATCGAAGGTCCGCCTCGGTGCAATGAAGACAAGCCCCGTGGCTGTCTGCCAGGCCATTGGAGAGGCGAGTGGAGTTGCTAGCATCCTTGTTGCAGCGTAGAGATGTTTGCCGTTGAAGATCCTTTAGTCCAGGCACAGGGCTTCCCTTACATGGGCTGGAACATATTCGTCTGCGAATCTGAGCTGTGTCCCTGCTCAGAGATTTACGAAAGTTGGGCTTAAATACTAGGTACACCACAGGGTTGTAGATTGTGGAGGATTTGGCAAAGATAGCTGCCAAAGCAAAGGCTACAGGTGGGACAGTATCATATTCTCCAAATGCAGCCCACATTGCCACAACAGCATAAGGGCTCCAGGCGATCAGAAAACCAATGCATACCGCCACAGAGAGCTAGAAGAAAAACAGAAACATAACTCATGAGAACATTTCCACATGTTCTGGAGAAAACGTCTAGAAGGGTCATTCTTCATTTTTGGTGACAGATGGTGTGCCTTATCTTTGCTACACTAAAAATAAACTTGAATTGTCAATAAAACACGAAAACATATATTTTAACGTGTAGCGTAGTGTAATGGAAATTGATACTTTAAGTAAACAGGGAAATATATTTGAAGTTCTTATTGGTTATAATTATTTGATTTCCATATATTTTGCTTGTTTTTTGACAATATCATGTGTCACTCTTTATTAGTCTGTGGTGCTTGCATATTTGAAATATTTAGATTAAAAAAAAATCTTTAGTGACACGTGAAGGCCAAGTATGGTAACCCATACTACGAATTTGTCCTCTGCATTTAACCCATCCAAGTTAGTGTAACGACTGAGTTCCCCCCAACATCCCCCCAAAAGAGACAAGAGAGCAGGAAAGGTTTCAGTCTCCGGGGCGACAATCAGATAAGATGTCTTTATTGCTGTGAAAAATGTGGTCATTTATCGACAAACTGATCTATAAATTAACATGCATCCCGGGAAATTTTGTGAATGAATGAAAGTCTTGTGTAATGTCTTTTAATACTATTATTTTTTGATACTGTGTATGTTACAATAGAATCAATGGTCAATGTAGCCTCACCTATCCCATGTTTGGTCTCTATAAATTGGTACTTTGAAGATCGAAATGATCGTGTATATGATATGTTGATAGCTTCGCAACATATTAGTATTACAATAATCTTTCATAGTTTCTTCATCAGCAACCAATCCAGCTGCGCGTTGCAAATGAGCACGCTTGAAATAAAAGATCCATAAATCGCCAACAGAGGAATTTTCCGGCTTGGAAATTCCACCTTTCTCATTGGTCAAGCAAACCCGGAGAGGTGGGACTTTTCTCAGGTGTTATTAGAGACAAATTCACAGTGACCCTCCCTTTTTTTCTTCTGGCCTCTACTGCGGCTTCTTCGGGTTGATGTCTGTGGGGACCCCCCCACCGTGACCACAGCCTGCTATGCCTTCACTCCCCCAACAGAGTCAGACTGTATTTTCTTCAATCCAACTCAGAAGAAAACTGCAACTGGATCACTAAATGGGTAACCATCAACTCTTCCGACTTCCTCACTTCATTCAACGGCGAAGAAATCGATTGAGACTCATGGAACCATCAAAATCCTTCTTCAGGAACTTCACGAAATGTTTCCACTGCAAAGGCCATTCAAGTATACATTTAATGAGGTGCTCTGAATATGATAAGCTGATGGTTCTTTTCATAGTTAAATGGATCTTTTCCATAGTTCCATCTCCTGCTTCCGGTTTCATTCTGTCACTCACCATTTTACCTATGCATATATGTATGTATGTGTGTTTAGATTAGTTATGTTTGTGATTTAGTTAATAAAACTTGTGCACAATACGCATTTGGTTCTGATTCTCTACTTGCAGCAAAGTTCATTTTATGATTTAGATTTTGACTACAGGCTCTTAGTAGTACTGTACAGTAAGAAAGACATTTCGCTCCCCGGAAATGAATATTTCTTAGAAATAAGGGAGCGATTGGGGGTTAGGTGCCTTGCTCAAGGGCATCTCAGTCATTTCCTGCCGGTATTGAGGATTGAACCCGCAACCTTTGGGATACCAGTCTCACTCTCTAGCCATTAGGCCATGACTGCCTAGTGGTTACTAGCACAATGGTAGCCTCTATTTTATTTACCTCGAAAGACTAACACCACAGATAAAAACAGGATTTGTCAAGAGGATTTCATTGAAATTACTTGGAACTTGAATTGTCACTAAGCTTTCATTTTAGATCTAGCATATGAAATCTATTTTAAAAAGCATATAAATAAAGTATATTATTATAAAGAATGATAAACATTTTGACTAATTTCTATCTCTCATTTGTCACTCCAAATAGAGAATGACTCAATATACACACAGATTAAAGATTTTCACTGACTCTGCATGTCATTACATCAAGTCCCTTAAGGTAGGGAACAACGCCAAAAACCTTGCACTGATGAAAGTGACTGTGGCATCCCCTCACGTTGCCTGTGTAAGGGGCAGAAAACGTTGCGCTTGAACACACTGCACAGTACAGCCGACGGCCAGCTAGCACATACGTTCTGCGGCTGCGTGAAAGTATGGTGACTACTGCCACCATACCAGCAGGTGGCAGTAGTCTATATTCAGCATTCGCAAAGGGAGAGTAGAAGAGCCAGAACTGTGGATTAGAGATGCACAGATCAGCTCTAATGTCACCCGAATCCACTGTTAACTAAGCCAGCTAACTCTCAAACATTGCCTGACGGCCGACCATCGGCTTGGTGTGTCTCGGTCTTTTAGCACTGACTCTGATGTTTTATCATCTCACCTTCACAATGAGGATGTGTGCATTTGTTGTCTTGGTCTGTGGCGACACGTGTTGCTGTACTGCCTGCCGTGACCCTTGTACGGTGATGAGGATCAGGATGTAGGAGAGTAGGATGATGGTAAGAGGCAGCGCATAGCAGAAGAGGAAGAGGCAGATAATATAGGACATGGATAGAGCGTCCTGGCTTGGTGCATACCTGAAAGTTGAATAGAGAACAGGACATAGTGATGGTAATCAGGTACACCACTAGATATTCTGACCCCCCTGTACAGTTTATTGCCTCTGGCTGTAATTACTGATCACTGAATGCTGATCATCTGACCAGGGTCCTTAGAATCATCCCAACCTTTCTCTACATTACAGTGCCCCTGCCCTTGTTCACATGTCCAATTTGTTAGTGTCACTGGGCCACCTGACTGAGACTGACATTTATTTGAGGCAAATTAACTACTGGCCCAGTAGCTTAATGAATAAGGCACTTGCACCCTAAACCAGAGATTGTGGGTTTGAGTCTTTGTTAAGATTTTTTTACTTAGATACTCAGGTCTTATACTTGAAGCAAAGCTCCCACAGCGCTATGCTATATCGGCCATTGTTTAACCAAACATTATATATAAAAAAGGAGCAGTTAATGCGGGCCTAAAGTCTGTATGGGTTCTCTTCTTAGGCAAGCAGAATGGTACACTGGGAACATGCTAGGCCCATAACCCAGAGGTCGATGGATCAAAACCATAATCTGCTCTGGCCTTGTATGGCATTGTTAACTTATAAAGATGCCCAGACCCTAATTAAGGATTGAATTCCACTGTACAGGTGTAAAACACAAAACCTTTCAGTCCTGGAACTGATGCAATACTGTATTAATGTTCTGAGAAGCTGTAGAAGGAGCCGTTCATCTAGATTCTAGATCAACTCCATTCCTCGGGAGTCGGGACCCACCTTCCAGAATGTTTTAGATGTTTTCCTATTTAACAAGCTGATGAGTTGAATTAGGCGTTTCAATTCGTGAGACATCTAAAACATTCTGGGGAAGGGTCCTGAGGACTGGAGTGGAGAAACACTGATCTAAATGACTATGTTTGTTGGCCTTGTTCAAATGCCCAGTTAATTAAGACTGAGAATTATTGGAGACAAATGAGCCATAGGCCCAGCGGCCTAATGGATAAGGAACTCATCTCCTAAGCCGGGGGATTGTGAGTTTGAGTCCCATCTGGGGTGGGTTTAAGTAGACTTGTGCAACAGAAGCATGCTAGGCCCATAATGCAGAGGTTGATTAATCAAAACCATTCTCTACTAAGCCTTCTTTACTTAGATAGATACCCAGCTCTTACTCAAAGACAAGCTACCACAGAGCTTTGCTAAATGGGTCATTGTTTTTGCCAAACCTTGTCAGTTAATGAGGGCCTAAACACAAGCTGTTTTGAAGACAGCTGGGTATTATGGTGCATTCAAGTCCTCCTGGGAAGTTCGTATTTACAAGGTGGGAAGTCGTGTTTATGACGGCAAGTGCGTTCAAGTCACTTTGAACGGAGTAAGATGGCGGTGTACTTTCTCTTCATAAATTACACAAAAATACAGCAAGGTTCTTAAACTCTATATCTAGAAAATGAAGAACAAAGAAATGTGCATCAGGTGTGCTTAGCTTTTTATATTGTTAATTAATTTATGAAGCCACTCTATCGTTACATATTATATTGTTATATTATAATGCTATCATATTCTGTGCAGGCAATTAGATTACTTCGCTGTAAATAGAAAAGCCTTACAATATAACTGCTAAATACCTTTAAGTATTGTGGTATTCCACCATGTTTCTCACTGACACGTCCCAACTCGTAAAGATCGGGGCTTCCCACTCGTATTTACGACATTGTGGTGGCGTTCATGTGCGTTCAACTCGTAAATATGATCTTTACGAGATCAATGTGAGCAGAGTGGCACAGAAAAAGTGTGCAAGGCCCATAGCCCAGAGGCCGATGGGTCGAAAGCATCATCTGCTTTGAATCCTTTTTCTTATAAAAAGGCCCAAACCCTAAATATGGAGTGAATTCCATCCAGGCTCCAAAACCTCTTGGTCATATTCATATGGATGACGCTGTCTGCATCCAAAAACCTAGGCAGCTGACTTGCCTTATCTATTCTGCCTTCAAAAATCGATCAGATGAAGGTATCTCAGGAGACATCAAGTGAAGCTAACATTGGATTCGGATGTGCCTTGATGCCTTCCTACCATGCGTCCTCCGAAGGCAGCATTTATAAGCTTTCGGATGCAGTCTATGTTTGTTGAATTTGTTCTAGGATGTTGGTATCACTAGACCACCTGAATGAGACTGAGAATTATTGGGGAGAAATAAGCATTAGTCTTAGTGGCCTAACGGATAAGGCACTGGCCTCCTAAACCAGGGTGTGTGGGTTCAATTCTTATCTGGGATGAGTTTAAGCAGTGTTGTGGCCTAATCTATGCAGTGAATGTGGGCTCTGAAGTTGTTTTGAAGACACCTGGGAATGGGAGCTGTTCTACTGTGGAAGCTGTGGAACTATGGAGCTGTGGAACTATAGAGTGTGGCAGCGATTACATAAATTTGTAGGCCATCCCTTAAGTTAGCATTACCCTGGTTCCCTTGACAAAAAACTAATGGGATTTTTTCAGCTGGCTTTTGGATTATTGCACAACAATAAGCTCTGTGACCCAACAAAAGTTTATGATCCTTATAAATTTCATTAGAATATTCTTCACAAATGAACAAATTTTTTCAATCCAATCACCAGAAGTAAAAAAGCTAAAGGTAGGCTATAAACTGACTACACCACTTTTGCACAACTTAAGCGTCACCACCACAAATTACGACATACCTTTTAATCTTTATTTAAATCTTTATTTCTACAAACTCGTTCAGTTTAATAACATTTAATGTCCCATTCACCCTTTGTAGTGCCATTTAGCCACTTGTAAGCAGCCACCTTTTTCAAGACATGTAAAAGCTTAAAAAATCCTGACTGGGGTATTACTGATGTATTTTGTTGTAGAACAAAACTTAATACATTGAGTTTGTGTTAACCACACACCTTATTTCAGGCATTTAACCAAAACCCATGAATACAAACCCACTGACATTGGGATGATGGAACCAGAAGTGAAAAAATGCTTACACACTCCAGGATTTAGGATTAATTCCTGTAGCACTCTATTCAAATGTTTAAATGTAAAACGCAAACCCCGGTTTCAAAGACTTAAGACTAGTCCCAGACTAAAATGCATGTTTGAACTGTTTTAACTTAAAGTAACCTGCACTAACATATCTTAAAATATGTCAGTGCCATTGTTTTGTCTCAAGATGCACAACAGTAATGTTTTATTCTAAGTCATATTTATAAAAGCTACTTAAATGCCCTAATTGAACTAAGGCCTCATCCTGGCTTAATCTAAGCCCTGTTTGTGAAACCTGGCCAAAGACTCTTAGTCCTGGAAGTATAGCAATACTGAGTGAATGTTCTGAGAAGCTGTTGAAGTAGCCATTTACCTAGATTACAGTGTTTGTTTGCCTTGATAGTGCAGTATGTCAAGCTTATTTGTTTCACTGAGTCATCTGACAGATATTGGGAATTATTGGGAGCAAGTGAGCAACAGCCCCTATGGCATAAACGGAGAAGGCACTGGCCTCCCAAGCCAGGGATTGTGTGTTTGAGTCCCATTTGGGGTGGGTGGAAATGTGCTGGGGCAAGAGGCTGATGCAGAACTGTCTTCTGCTAGTATAATTTACTTATGTAGATACCCAGATCCTGGATTGAAACCATCCTCGGCTACAACTCATCTTCCTTATAAAAGTGCCCAAACCAAAATAAACTCTGCAGGATAGTGGTTATCCAGGAGGAGGTTTGGACACCCCTGCTATAGCTACCTTCCTGCGGGAGTTCAGTTCCAACACTCCTGTCTGTAATTATCAAGTGTTCCTGAACATCTTAGGCCTTGTCCACACTAATACATTTTCGTTTAAAAACACATCTTGGCCTTCCGTCCACACTGAGACAGCATTTTTATTAATGAAATTTAAGCTTTTTGAAAACGCTCTCCCAAGTGGATAAATTTGAAAACGCCGTTTTCGTAGTGTGGACTTAAAAACGATGACATGCGTTTAGTCATGTGGCACATATTGTACCAATAGATATTCATGTCTATATTAGTATTGTGCCTGTTATGTGCTATTCACTTTCACACTGTTCACAGCATTGGGCACCCCTGCATACAGATGTTGAACTATTCATTCACCCAGATGACTGTGTTTGTTGGCCTTGTTCAAATGCACAGCATTTGTCACTGAGCTGCCTGACTGAAACTTATGATTATTGGGTACAAATAAGACAGCCACTCCACTATCCAATAAACAAAGACAACAAAATCTAAAAATAAAATAAAAGAATGTAGTTATTTTGTTAGAGTGCAGCCATGTGAGCTCAATAGAACATGCAGTGCATTAGATTACTTTAAAAAGTGTGTCATTTTTTGATGTTCAAACATTTTATCCTATCCCAGTTAAATTTGCAGCTATAAATAAGCCATTTATAGGATGACTTCCCAAAGAGTGAAAAGTACAATGCAGTTCTGTTGTGCTATAAAAACGATCAAAGTGATCACATTAACAATTTTCCCTTGGCAGATGATAAAACGGGGAAATAATCCAATATACTTTAATAAATATGATTTTCAGACCAGGATATCAGTCTCTAGATAAGAATAGGGCTCTTTCGATTTAGGTCAGTAAGCAACCACCCAGAACACACACACTTCTCAGAACACCTAAACGATTACAATGCCCTTTGCCCAGGCAATCACACTGAACACCCTAGCATTGTGGCACTAATGTTGTATAAATTGCACACATCTGGCTTGCTATGGCTGGTTCTCTGAGAATCCTTTAGTGTTTCCATTAACATCCTCCCAGGCACTTACCAGTCTATGCAGCATGCTGTCCCATAGGGTTCAGGGCCATACTGGCCCCAATTTGCCAAGGGACCAATAGCAAACACCATGGCATAGCACCACACCCCCACAATCATCAGCCAGGCATGAGAGTAGGAGAATTTGTTTCCTGTTAAAGGAAAGCAAACACATAAAATGATTAATTTAGCACAAAATATTGATCACTTTCAAATGTTTTAATACGGTGCTGGAGAATGTTACAGTACTTTAAAACTAGAGATTATAAATATAAATTGAAAACTGAAAATGAATGCATTTTGAAACCAAAGCCTTTTTTTTTAAGATTTCTTAACAATAAACCTTTAGAATCACACCACTTCCTGTTGCTCTAATCCATTTATTTCCCACATGCTCTTGGGTAAGACCCAATGTTGTCCAAAGTACACAAATAGTACACATTTTATTTTATTTTAAATGCTTAACTTTTGGAAAAGACACCATTGAACATCAAAGTCATAAACAATAGTGTTGCAGGGATGATGTATTTGTTGTAGGCCAAACCCCAGAAACAAGTTAACATTTTAGCACATCTGGTTGCATTGTCCTGAATTCAATGTTTTTTTTTATTTATTTTTTTATGTTTTCATTCATGTTTCCTCATAATTTTTAATTCAAAATAACTTCCCCTCGTTCTTGCAGTGACATCTCTTTTCTGATGACGTGTTTACTGACACAAGGGCGGGACAAGCTGTCACTCACATGAGATCCACCAATAGCAAATGACAGCTAACCAACGATCCAATCAATTCCCGATGGACAAAATCAAGTCCCACCCTTAATTTTTCTTGTTTGAGAAGCAGTTTCACTCAGATGTATATCATAATAAGGAATAAACGAGCATGGCAACTTCTGTTTCAAGCCGACTTTATGACAAACTCAAGATATTTTCATGTTTTATTCTACAACATAAAATGCATTAGTACTTGTATTTAGGCATTAAAATTCATAAATGGTGTTTATTTGTGAATATTATCATGATGAATAAAAGGTGTAAGAATAATAATATTTTGTTGGTCACAGATATTATTTTCTACAAAAATCCAAAGGCCAATGGAAAAATCCTAAAAAAAACTAAAAAACAATTGGGCTTTTGTCAAGGAAACCAGGGGGATTTCTGGGCTGACCTACAAAAATATGTTATCACTACAGCACTTCATAGGATCTGCCCTTGCCAAATGGGTCCAAGCAGGACCCTAAAGCAGCTCTGTAGGCCTACTTTTAATGGGAAACTTGTTCTGTGTTTGATTAGAAAACCCAAAACTTTGATTTATAATAATAATTGTTAATTATAAAATGCTAAGAGCACAAAAACAAAAAAAGCACAGATGGGAGTGGGAAGTTCTGCACGTGATCTACTGACGACGAGCAAATTAAACTACACCGACGCAGCCGGATCATTTCCATAATGACCAACTCAATCTACTTAGAGCAGCGCAAATTAGCATCTGGTTTAAGACATGCTTTTTTTTGGACGGTAAATAATGGTGCAAATACAGGTAAATTGACTAGAGCAAACCTTAGTAAATCACCTTGCATGGTTCATTTAAATACGCTCTCCTCCCATAAATTTTACATCTGAAAGGGAAACTCCTACAAATGCATATGCAATAAGGTCATCTGCAAAAATAATCCTGTCCATGCATTTCAGCGCTAATTTTTCACTGTCTTTGGTAAATCCTGACAGTATTTTTATAACAGCAAAAGAGGGTTTGCGGCTGGTACAAACGGTCTGCTAGCTTGGCCTATACTCTACACAAGCCATTTACTCTACACGTATTCGCAAATCATTAATGCATTTGCTCAGACATTATAGACATCTATCTTTACACCAGAGGTGGGTAGTAACGAAGTACATTTACTTCATTACATTTACTTTAGTGTTTTTTGGGGGAAATTTGCACTTTTAAGAGTAGATTTAAATGTGGGTACTTTTACTTTAACTCAAGTCCATTTCTAATTTCTTTTACTTCGTTACGCTGGGCGACGTTCCTCTTGTTACTTTATTTTAATGCAATACATGTTAAGAAATGCACAGTTTATTACAAGCACACGGTCTCTTTTTTCTGGGGCATGAACGATGCTCAGGTCACAAACGAATCACTCTTTTGAGCCAATTCTGTTGAAAGACTTGATCAAACAAGTTGGCAAAACTGTCTAAATTGGTTCGCGAATCTGTTTGAATTATTTGTTCAGTTCCCTGCACGCACTGAATCATCTGAAGCGGTTCTTGAAGCGGCTAACTAGCTACTTGAGTAGTTTTTTCATTGAATTTTTTTAGCAATAGCAATAGCAACTTTATTTATATAGCACAGTTAAAACAACACAAGTTGACCAAAGTGCTTTACAATGTAACACAGACCACAAAAAGAGAAAAAGATCTAATCTGAAAAAGAAACACATATAATAAAATTGTCACTGATTAAAAGCTATTGAAAACAGATGTGTTTTGAGTTGTCCTTTAAAATCCTGCACAGTAGCAGCGTCTCTATTGTGTTTAGGCAAACTATTCCAAAGTTTAGGCGCTGCTACAGCAAAAGCGCAATCTCCTTTTAGATTTCGATGTGTCCTGGGTATTTTGAGTTGCTTCTGAGTCGCTGATCTCAAACTTCGTCCAGTCTGATATTCAGTTAAAAGATCTGAGAGATAGTCCGAGAGTGAGTGAGATAGAGAGTGCGAGTCCATGCAAGGATTTATACACCAATAACAGAAGTTTAAAACCAATCCTATAGTAAACTGGAAGCCAGTGCAAGGAGATCAGGGTAGGATTAATGTGTTCACGGTTTTTTATCTCCATTAAAAGTCTAGCAGCTGAATTTTGGAATAGATGACTGACTAATTCCTGTATACAACGCATTACAATAGTCAAGTCTGGATGTTATCAACTATACTGGATTTACTCCTACTCAAGTAATAATTACGATTACGACATTTACTTTGAGTAAATATTTCTATAAGTACTTGGACTTTTACTTGAGTACAGTTTTTGGATACTCTACCCTACTCTGCTTTACACAAACCCAATTGATGGGCCGGACCCAATTATTTATGACACCGTAGCCAGAATGTAAATTTGTAAAGAATATAAAAATACTGTTTCTGCTTATGAGATCCTTCCATAAGCAAAGCAAAGAGTACTTCTGTGCACTTGGTTACCCTCAATACTGCTTATAATACAAACTATACTGTATATTACTCTCTCAGGTGCAGAGTTTAAGAACCATATCTTATCTGGCACTGTGGCCTCTAAAACTTTCACTGCATCCCAAATGTGTTTGCTTCTCTTCCACCTACAGAATCCATCTGTTCACCTGCTGTCCTTTTTGCCATCGTTATCTCTGTTATCAAGCTCACCCACATGCTGATAAACTATCCCGTTTTAATTATCTCCTCTCTCCCACGCACACCTTCATCTTTTCAAGTCAATCAAAAGTTGAAACCAACAAAACTAATGAACTCTAATGAGGCCAACTGCTCCTGTCCATACATAGGAGTATTGACCAGAAGCGGAACAGACACTGGGCATCGAGACTCTGACGAAAAGGAGAATATCTAATGAACACAATGGAGAAAGCCATAAGGTAATGAATTTCCCTTTACGGTGCAGTTGCATTCGATTCTTAATTAAGATAAGGAGGCAGGGGGGCTTGGGAGGAAGCTAAATGTATTGTGGTGTGAAAGCCGTCGAGGAAGAATACCGTAGTTTGGGAAGCAGACTTTGAGGCAGCAGACGGATGACAGAGCGGTGAGATTTGTCAGGCTGGATAAGCCGAAGAGGACGCCACATACAGCATAGCATAAACATGTCAGCTCTCCAAACAACCACCTGAGAGAATGAGAGACATTTACAGTTACAGTTATGCATTTGGCAGACTGAGAGAGGCAAGTAAAGAACATCAAGGTACTTTTGTGTTTTCTACAAAGCTACAAAGAGACATGATGGAAAAAAATATGAGATGAGAGGAAAAATTATTTGTCAAATGTTTTTAAACTTTACATTCGCTCGCAAACCTTTTGAGTTCTTTGAGAGCGAAATGTTTTTGTGAAGGGAACGCAACGTTTTTCAGGGGAATGCAAAACTTTTGCAAAAGAACACATAGGAATTGAAATATTTCTCATATTTTTTCCATCACCATGTCCCTCTGTAGTTTTCACTATAGCCATCTCAACAATTCAAATGTGGGACAGTTTTTTCAATAACTGAATAATTTACAATTGAATACTATTATTATTATTAATAATATTTTCTTGTAATAACAAATTGATTTTTTTTAAATTGTGTATCTCACAATTACAAATTTATTTCTAGAAATGTATATCTCCCAATGGGATTTCGTCTCACAATTGTTACTTTATTTCTCAGAATTGCAACTTTATTTCTCGTAATTATGATTTTATATCTCACAATTAAATTTTTTCTTTTAATTACCACTTTATTTTTCTATAATTCTTGCTATTGCGATTTTACATTTTAATATAATAATTACAATGTTATAACTTGTAATTGCTTTATTACTTTTTTTAAAAATATATATCATAATGAGACTATTTCTTATTTTATTTCACAATTACCTGATATATTTGTTTATTTTTGAGATGGAAAAAAGGTTTCCAGATATTGCTGATTCCAGTACTAGCACAAAAAAACAAGACGTATTCTAATTGTCATGAAAACAGCTAGTCTGACACTGTGTCACAACCCTCCGCAACACGATAAAATGACAAGCGAGTCACTGTACTGTTGGTTATTGCAGTAGACGTTCCTGCTCAACTGCCGTATCCAACTGTATAAAGTTTGTCACGTTGTGGCACAGTGTTAGGCAGTTCTGTGGCAGCACTGGTCCTGTGTCAGTGAAATGGCACATCAGAGCTGCCTTAGGCTTTGTCTCTGATACAATGGGGTGGTCATATTTTAGCACAGATTTCTTGTGGTATCTGCCTACTTGTGAGCAAAGGCTGATGGAATCGCCAAGGGAAAGAGTGTAACTGTCATTCCAAGGTCACTAATAGATAAATTTATGATGAAGAATTCTGCCGGCTTCAGAGATGATCTCTTTCGATACGCAACAAGGAGCAGGATGCCATTTCCCAGGAGTGACAGAATACCTAAAAAGAAAAAAGAAATGCATTAAGTGAATAGTCACCACCACAAGCGGTCTGTTTTTCCTTGTTCTAACTCCCTGCAACCCTTATTTTACTGTTTTGTTATTGCTCTGACAGCTCGGCTAGAAGTAAAACTGCAATGATTTATTCTGGCACTTTACGATTTGAAGCCGCAATTTGACCTGCCGTATGTCCTCTTACTCCGTTCGCCAGTGACCTCTGAAGTTCTGATCTAACATCCCTTGATAATTTAATGTTCACAATACAGAATAGCTGTAGCTCAAACATGAGAGCAAGGCTCTAGCAACACCAAGGTTGTGGGTTTGAAATGCAAGAAATAAAAAAAATTATATGTTGAAAGTAGTGTATGTTGCTTTGGATGAAAACTCCTACCAAATGCATAGACGTAAATAACACACCAGAATTGTGTCTCATTCAGATTTTTTTTTTTTTAAATGTTTTTAATGTAATGTTGGTAACACTTTATTTTACAGTGTCCTTGTTACATATGTTACATGCACTTACCATAGTAATAACAGTAAATTATGCATAATTACATGCAACTAACCCTCAACCAAATCCTAATCCTAACCTAACCCTAAAGTAAGTACATGTAGTTGCTTAATATTACTCAGTACTTAAATATATAATTACACTGTAACAATGACTCTGTAAAATTTGGATACAATTTATTTAGATAATCCACTTTAGACATTCTACTAACTATAAGTAACCTTGCAACTATAAGTCAACTAACTCTCATTAGAGTTGTCACAAAAGGCTGAAGATGTAGATGATCTAAAAGTCGAAAATAAAAGAGCATAAATCAACAAGATAATCCAAATAAGCGGAAAGGTAAAAAAAAAAAGAAAAAAGAAAAAGAAAACAAACATCACCAGACAAAGTGTGACTGAACTGAAGGCATTAAATACACAGAGGACTAATGAGGAAATGAGGAACAGGTGCATGTGAATCAATGAAACAATAAATGAAACAATGAATAACCATAGCAATGAAAGAAAACAAAGGAACTAACGATAAAATGACTTAGGGCCACATTGACAAACAGCTTGTGCCAGCACAAACCCTCTTTTGGCGTCAAAAAACTACTGTCAGGATTTACTAAAGACATACAGTGAAATATTTGCGCCAAAAAGCATGGACAGGGTTATTTTTGCGGCTGACCTTATTGCTTATGCATTTGTAGGAGTTTCCCTTTCAGATGCAAAATTTATGGGAGGAGAGTATTTAAATGAACCATGCAAGGTGATTTACTAAGGTTTGCTCTAGTCAATTTACTGGTATTTGCAGTAGCACCTCACTGCAGTACACGAGATCCAGGGGGGCGGAGTTGGATCCAGATCTAAGGGGTGGAGATTGGTAGGTTTAGGGGTGGGTTTAGGGATCAGGGGGTGGAGATGGGTAGGTTTAGGCATAGATATCATATATAAACGCTAGATGTCTTATGGCGCAGTCACTTCCGGCATCATCGTTCGGCCATCTTGTGACAGTGCTCTGTGCATTAAGGTGAATGATCAGCACGCACACAAATCCTCTTATCTCGCTGAAATCTTGACGGATTTACAAACGGTTTGGTTTCTTACAAACATTATTAACGTGGCTATAATTCCGAATGCTTGAACATGTATGTTATAATTTTTCATATGTATGCAGTGTATGTATGCAGTGTCATAACTACATCTCTGACGTTTATAACAAACCAAACCGTTTGAAAATCGGTAGAAAAATGAGCAAGTTATGGTTATTTAAAAGTACATGCACCATTGAAGTAGTGAGCGAGTACACTGTGGCAAGATGGCCGCCACGTGCGGACGTCGACCTCCATTGGCCAGCAGTGCGCACGAGACATCTAGCCTTTATATATGATATCTATGGGTTTAGGTATATGTAAGGTTTTCGTGTTTTCGTTTCCCCTGGATTTCGTGTTCTGCATTGAGGACCATCTCGGTATTTGCGCCATTATTTGCCGCCCAAAAAAAGCATGTCTCAAACCAGATGCTAACTCGTGTTGCTCTAAGTAGATTGTGTTAGTCATTATGGAAATGATCCGGCTGCGTCGATGTTTTTTAATTTGTGATCAGTAGATCACTTGCAGATCTTCTCACTCCCACCGGTACTTTTCTCAAAATTTTACTCTCACGCTAATTTGCCTTGTTTATCAAATATTTATTGTTTGTACCCAGTGTTGTCATGGTTATTCATTTATTCATTGATTATCTCACACCTGTTTCGTATTCAGTTAATTATGTCATATATTGCCCTCGGTTCTTTCAGTTCTTTGTCTACTGTTGGGTGTGTTTTACACACACTGTTTTGTATGTTTTTATATTGGATTTCATTCTTTTGTTTAATTTAATAATGTTTATGTTGCTAAAGACCTGCTACGCCTCACCTCGTCATCTTCTTTATCATAATGTGACAAGAGTATTAGTAGACTGTTAGGTTAGGGTCAAACAGGTTGGTAGAATAAGTTGACGTACTTACAAAGTTACTTTTAGTCAGTAGATTGTCTGTTGGGGAGCATCAAAATAAAGTGTTAGCAGATATTAAGCAGACACTACTAATACTCTAATGATGCTAGTTGACATTTAGTTGCAAATTTACTTACAGTTAGTAGACTGTCTAAAGTGGACTATCAAAATAAAGTGTTACCTGCAATTGCAGTTTAATTAGCAAGCAGAATTGTACTTTAAAGTTGAATTTAAGGAAGTGGAATGAAACACAACTGTTTCGTTTTGAAGTCAATTTGTAAGCCAGCTGTCAAAGGCAAATTTGCCATGGTTTCCCTCAGAAATTCCATGTGGGTTTAGGTTTTATTATTTGGATTTATCAGTGTTCAGTTCATCAAGCATGTAACCTCACATCCTTGGTAGCTGTAATGCTTATTAAGCTATGCTGTAATGTGAATAAACCTCTATCAATACCTTGGGATGTTTCGTGTAATGATTTAGACAATTCAAGGTCATCCCCAAGTGCAAACCACAGCTAACCATTCAAGGAATTAGCAGTTTAGCAGAAATATGAGGGACCAGTAGAGCAAGGATATACTTTCAAAGCTGAGTACTCTTATTCTAACATGAAGTACATTTTGCTTTATGGGTATCTATTAATTCATACAATAAAAAATCATACAATATCTTGAATACACCTCTTCTGTAATGAGAAAGTTTCTGATTTAAAAACTGTCCTGGTATCATAATTGGACATAAGACTCATTAAAAGGATACAATTCTTGAAAAGAAAACTTTCTTAGTTTGTATTAGTATTTGTAGTTTGGCATCATTTTGCCAGTCATGTGTTTCAACCAACATACAGATGGGGGAAAATCAAATGGTGTTAATAATAATAATTCCTTATTTTTGTAAAAAAAAAATTGTAATTTTTTTAGAATATTTATTTTTAGAATAATCAGTAGGATGGTTCCACGTGTTTTTAAAGTGTAAGGGAAAACATACTTTTTACTTTATGGCAACACCATTTAGAGTCATTAAATGTAATCCTTTACTGAAAATGGTATAAAAGTTTTTCAAAAACATAGAAGAAATCCTCATCCCATTTCTCCTCTCTCTCCCTCAACTTTTCTGTCTCTCCTGACTGCTCAATAAATAAAGGCTAAAAATGTAATGAATAATATATAAACAGTATCACTTGTAAGCAAGTGGACTCACAGAAGGTTGTGTATATGGAACCCATGAAGACATCGTGTTCCTTTGGGATCCTGGAAACAAAAAGGGAAGTTTCCGAGGTATTTCCCATCTGCAGAGAAGATGAAAGACAAGACAAGACATCAGATGAACAGTGGAAAAAGGATGAAGCTGAAACCGTGGTAAAACAAGAACAAGTATAAAGCATTCATGAGCGAGCTGATGGTTTTCAGGGCTGAATCAGGGGACTTTGTGGATCTATGAGCTCTTTGGTGAGACCATTACAATTGAGATTAGCAGCTCATCTCTCTATGAAAAGATCCAGATTCCCATTCACAGCTAATGCCAACACAAGAATGTCCAGTCCTTTTGTTTTATGGAACATGTAAAGGAAGGAAAGGAAATCTCCTGGGGTTTTTGGGGTTTTTTTGGGGGGGGTTATGGCCTAAAATAAACTCCAGTTAAATTTGTCCAGTAAAAAGAATCATTTTGGTAATTTGTTTCTGAAATATCATTCTAATTTAACCAACAAATATCATTTCCATCACATTATGTATTGTTTAACATAATTAACATACTTTGAAAATAGAAATTTACTGTACTGCGTTGGCGATAGATGCAAGAACCAATGAGCTTTGTGTAACGTTATTCTGCGCTTATGTAAAAAGAATAAAAACTGGGGTAGGTCAAGATTTTAAGTGAATACGTTTTAAATTACAGTCTGTTTTTCCTCATAAAGCATTCAGGAGACTTGGAATAATGCACACGAAACATATGGACTATTTGATAGCTTGAGTTACAATTACCATACTCTCAACCTTCAGCTTCATGGATGAAAAAGTCATATATGTTTGGAGAGACATGAGTGAGTAGATTTTTATTTTGAGGCAGTTATGGGCAAAAAATTATAATTTGACAACCACTGCCTTGCAAAAGGTACACATTATGAAGGTATGGTAAAAAGTTGGCAAGTCAGTTTATTATATGAAAGTCAGTGTGACTTTCGTGTAACCAAAAGAAACGAATGTTTTGTTAGTTAATATTTAATCTGTTAGTTCATCAACAGATTAAAAATCAACCCCTGAGACATAAATACCAGTAGATAAATACTGAAATAGGGAAAAGCATGAAACTAAAATCCGCAAAGTAGGAAACTGTTTGTCTGGGGTAATAGTTAATACCGTTCAGTGGTTATTAAACCAAACATTTGACCACAGAATGCCACGACTGTCCAATCAGAATCAAGTATCCTTGAGAGCAGCCTTTTGCTTCTCAGAAGATAACACATAGTTTCGCTTCTGCTGTCCTTTTTCCACTAAAAGCTCTCAAACATTTCTTTGTTTCCTGTCCTCAAATTCTCCTGAAAACACACACATACAGACCATGTGTGTGTGAATAGTTTATTGAGGTTAGAGACATAAAGATGTTCGTACACTGATTTCCCTGTAAATCCTCTTATTATCTATACACAACTGGAGGAGCCAATGACCAAATTGTGCAAATGGCCTACTTTCTGGAGGCTGATAGATGTCAACTCAGCTGTAATGAAACAGAGGAGTGATGCTTCAGCCTCTGCCTGAGGTTTAGGAACACAGCTTGTCTTCTCTGTCTGTATGAGTCAAGCAGATACAAAGAACAAGCACTGTGTAATCAGCGTGAAAGATTACTATAATACATATTGTTTTGTTACACAGCTCTCTTTAATACTTGTTTCTGATAGGTGCGTCAGTAATGTGCTCACAGTCCAATCCAGCGAAAACTCACACTATTAAAACCATGTTTCAGTTCATGTTGACTCAGTCTGTTTTCCATTCATTCTGAAATCACTGTGTCCGGCCACAGATTGCTTTTCTATTTTGTTTCTTATTATGTATTTTATTTGGTTTAAAGGTTGGCTGCACAAGGGTACATGTATTATATATTTTTTCCAGGCACATTTGACCAATTCCAAACCACATTAATCGTAATAACTACAATTAATTTTGTATTTAATCATTTATAAGTGATATATAATTGTTCATGAAGGCTGGAAATGAAAAACGCCCTATTTTCAGGTGTGCATAATTATTAGGCACGTTTTCTTTTACAGATAAAAGAAAGATTCTTTTGGGAGTTCATTTTTAGTCCATCTCCTACCCTGAAGTCCGTTTTGCAGAGATGGACTAAAAATAAACTCCCAAAACATACTGTCAGATTCTGGAAGCTGAATTCTTCAAATAGTGGTAGAAGAGGATGTGCTGCTGGTCCTTCAAGAGTCACTCTCAGTCTGTCTGTCTATAAAGCCTATAAAAAAAACAGTCTTTATGTTTTTTACTACACTTCAGCTTGTGATTCTTATTAAGAGGGGGTTCATTTTTCTCAAGTCTCTGAGATCCTGACACCTTGCACTTCTGGAGACTCCAGGTTAGTTGCATTTCTGGAAAATGTTGGCGCTGGAGATTAAAAGGTTCCTGATGGTTTCACACTTAAAGGGTTATGAAAATTATGTCATTAATGACTCACCCTCATGTCGTTCCAAGCCCGTAAGACCTCCGTTCATCTTCAGAACACAGTTTAAGATATTTTAGATTTAGTCCGAGAGCTTTCTGTCCCTCCATTGAAAATGTATGTACGGTATACTGTCCATGTCCAGAAAGGTAATAAAGACATCATCAAAGTAGTCCATGTGACTACAGTGGCTCAATCTTAAGTTTATCAAGCGACGAGAATACTTTTTGTGCGCAAAAACAAACAAAAATAACGACTTTATTCCACTATTCATTTCCTTCTCTCTGGGCCTCGAGTGAGTTCACGTAGTGTAATAGCGTAGCGCTTCTGTATTGTACGTCACACGCATCACACACATGACCAGCGTCGGCCAATAGTGAGCCTACGTGTGACGTACAACACAGAAGCGCTGCGCTATTACACCACGTGAACTCACTCGAGGCCCAGAGTCGTTATTTTTGTTTGTTTTTGCGCACAAAAAGTATTCTCGTCGCTTGATAAAATTAAGATTGAGCCACTGTAGTCACATGGACTACTTTGATGATGTCTGTATTACCTTTCTGGACATGGACAGTATACCGTACATACATTTTCAATGGAGGGACAGAAAGCTCTCGGACTAAATCTAAAATATCTTAAACTGTGTTCTGAAGATGAACGGAGGTCTTACGGGCTTGGAACGACATGAGGGTGAGTCATTAATGACATAATTTTCATTTTTGGGTGAACTAACCCTTTAAGTGTGAAACCATCAGGATGTTGGAAACATTATTTTAAGGTTAAAAATGTTACATAGTGTTGCTTTAAGAAAAAATGGCCCATTTAGAATATTCTGATATAACTTTGCTGAGAATGTTCCTATTAGAAGATATGAGGCCCATATTTCAGTACCAAGTATCAAAGCTTTAAAGAGGGAAGAACTAAAAAAAGTAAAAAAAAAATAAAAAAAAAGGCAACATGATGCATTGAGGTTTTAGAATAACTGTCTTAAAGGTACACTATGTAACTTTTATTTAGTTCAAAATTAACCATTTTACATAAATATATTTACTTGAAATACTCCTAAGCCTGTGGGAACACATTTGCTGAATGATATTGCATTCCTTGTATAATGTTTCAGAATGTTTATTGCATTGGTTGTTATACTTATCATGGTGGTTAAGAATTTAAATGTATTGGGAATGGCGCTAAAAGGTTAATGCTCTAATGCATTTGAAATTATCGTACCACTTACACTTAACCTTGCTTTAAACCTATCCAATACTGTAAACAAAAGCTGATCTAAGATAAAAGCACATTTGCTGAACCAACCATGCCATTTTAGCTTGCTTCTACTACAACAAGTCTTCAAGCTCTTTTATGCGGTGTCGTGACTCATGTTTCACAATACTCATATCCGAGCTCTCCATTTCACAAGTGTAACGCTGTACCAGGTGAGCTACCAAGCAAGTTTACTATGTCAGAAAAGCCATATATATGGAGCTGTGATGTAAACGTCAAAATGTATTAGTTTACAAATCATGCAAATCAAAAGTTTTGAGGTCATAGCATAGCATTGTGCAAGGAACTATGCAAAAATAACTCTTTATTTATCGAAAAGTAATAGAAATTATTGCATTTTACTGCTTCTAGTGTTCATTTCAAATGGAAACTATAGTGAAATGTATGTACAGGTAGATTTTTGCAGTTTTGTCATGTATTTCCAATGAGCCTGGGTTGCAACAAACCCATGTGCTGGATAAAATGTATTTTCTTTTGCACAGTGATGCTTTGTCCGTATATGGTCTGTCAAGGAACACTGACCGTCACACCGCTGTTTGCTTTATGCAATGAAATGACAGAACTTCAGCATGCTCATCTCATATGATTCCCCCTCTGTGGCAGCGAGAAGACTCATTACCAGCTCACACCAAGCATGCCTCTCCACCTGTATTCAGTAATTCCATCAAAAAGCTGTCATAATGCCAAAAACAGTTTCCTGCTCAAGACCTGAATAGAATGTAATGAGTACTAGCCTAATAAGCCAAAGAAACAGATGAGCCTTGGCATGAGTCCACACAGATGGGTTAGAAAGAACACAACTAGGCATTAAAACTATTCAGAAACATGTTTTGATATTTTGCTAGAGAAACATGAAAACATATGAAACAAACATCTGTTTGTGTTTAGCGTTTGAGTGATAATTTAATTAGCATCTCAACATCTGTAGTCTAGATAGGACATGATGTACTTGCATCAACATTTTTGAAACACTTGACATGGACTGACCCAGCTACTGTTTTCCATGCAGTGAAAGAGGCTGAGAAAGTCAGCTTGAATTTGTGGAGCTCGTCACAAAAATGAATGGAAACTCAGTGTATAGGCTACTAGCAAGCTCTTGTGTGCCATCTGAACTTTTGTTCAAGGTGCAATAGAAATACATACAGCGTGGGAAATAAGTATTGAAAGTATTATAAGTATTTCCAAAGGTGCTATTGACATGAAATTTTCACCAGATGTTGGTAACAACCCAAGTAAGCCATACATACAAAGAAACAAACAAAAATAAGTTCAGAAATTAAGTTATGTGTAATAATGTGAAATGACACAGGGAAAAAGTATTGAACACATGAAGAAAGGGAGGCGCAAAAAGGCATGGAAAGCCAAGACAACTGCTGAAAACTTACAGTAATTAAAAAGCAATCCAGCCCCCTGTCCGTGGAAATTAATAACAGCTGGTTCAGTCCCAAATGATGGCCTACAAAAAGGTCTCATTGCCAAGGTGTCACACAAGACACATCTCATGATGGGTAAAAGCAAAGAGCTGTCTCAAGACCTTCGCAACCTAATTGTTGCAAAACATAATGATGGCATTGGTTATAGGCGCCATTCTAAGCTTCTGAATGGTCCAGTGAGCACTGTTGGGGCCATAATACGGAAGTGGAAAGACAATAATTTCACCATAAATTTGCCTCGACCAGTGCTCCTCGCAAGATTTCTGATAGAGGAGTGAAAAGAATAATCAGAAGAGTCTGATAATCAGAAGATCTGAACTTATTTTTGCCTTACTTATGTATGGCTTACTTGGGTTGTTACCAACATCTGGTGAAAATTTCACGTCAATAGCACCTTTGGAAATATATTTACTGAGAAAAATGATGACGTGTTCAATACTTATTTCCCCCGCTGTACATGTATTATACATTTAGACCACTTAACTTAGTAATTGATGTCAGGATGTGAAGAGACTTTCAACCAGCATAACAAAAAAATGTTCTGGAACAAATCACCTAGCTTTTTACATAATGATTTCACATTTCTACACACTGGCTAGAATTGCTGTTAATATGCAAGTGAACATAACATGGGTGTCCTTGAACTGTGCGTTGAGTGTTTGCGGCATTTGTCATGTCTTTTGTTCTTTTGGTCCATTTCCATGTTGAAATGATTAATGTAGTCTTTTAGGCCATTTACATGAGCTTTCAGGAGAGTTATTATCTCTAATGAAATGCTAGCGCTGGACAGTTATGTTAAGGACATTTTGGTCATTGTAATATTTCTTCCTGCTGTGGCTGACTGCATCATAATAGGCGGAGACATAAAAACAGATGCTAAGGCAGGCATCACTACTATTATCTCTGATAGGATTAGGGATTTGAACAAACCCCATCCCTAAGTATTAATCTTCGGCACATAACTCGTCCCATGTTGATTCTGCTGAAGCCATTAATGATTCCTCAACTCATGCAGCTTGTTGAGTAGAAGTGTGATATAATAGGCTATTTCTAAGTGATCAGTACGCAATTGCGAGATTACCCAGAAAATATTTATCAGAAGCACATTTAAAGAATCTTTTATATACAACTATTGTATATACAACCTTTTTTTCTTTAGTGTACTTATTGAATTGTTTGCTGAATGTTGAATCTGTATCTGCAATGGAATCGCCTGTGAAAGCTGATATAGCAATAAATTCAAGTACAACCAACCAACCATGAAATAACACAAATTGCGGGAATTACAGTGAGTATTAATCTGAGTATTCATGAGGTGCATCCTAGGTTTCTAGTTCTGAAAGTATTGAAGTATTGACCGGTCAAAAGGCTATTTTCTTTATCTAAATGCTTCTCAAAAACCCCTCAAAACACAAATAATCTTGTTTATTTTAGGTACAAGAGCAGAGCTGTACTGGAATGTAGCATCTTAAACATCATCAGATAGATGGTAGCCATGAAAATGTGGGACAAGAAGAGTGGACAAACTGTCCAAAAGCTCAACTCGACATTCATTGCTCATCCGATTAGTGGTCTTTTATGCGGGTGTGTGTGTCAAAGCGGGCAGCTATAGCATAGCCCAGCCTGGCTTCATTTCAGCCAAGGGCGGCCACTCCGCCTGTCCTTCACTAATCCGCTGGCTAAGGCATCAGAAGGACAACATGTTAATAGTAGCGATAACATCAGGAAGGCTATACTCAACCGCCTGGCCAAGTGTTTGTTTTGATCTGGATGGGAATGTGAAGTGTCGTGTATTATTGTGGATGTTTAGCGTCTGTGCCTTATGGGAAGATTTGTTGATGCATGACATGGAAGTCATTGCGTTAGAGTCCAGAACATTTCATACTCAAATTTCAGACGTCCCACTTCTGTTGTCATCACTGCACATTGCAGCTGTTTCAGTAGTACAGGCAATTTTATGTATCAGAGGTTGTTGTTTTTTTAAATAAAAGTAGCATGATGTCATTGTGGCTTATCAATCACATTTTATGTAGAAATAAATTTTATTGCTTAAAATATGAAATATTACACTTTCAACTATGATGAATATGAAACCACAGAGAGAAATAAATATTTTTTTGCACAAATCAGATGTGGCATCATTTCCACTATAACCCATAATTTGTACACAAAATTGTTGTTCTTTGTTACAGAGCAGACAACATTGTCAATGAAGAGCATGTTTGAGATGAATATAAGACATGATGTGTTAAAACTAAAACAAACGAGGTAAATATCACTTGTGAGCAGAATCATTTCAACAAAGCTGCAATTATGCAAAAACAGTTTTTTATATACAGTAAATGGTTGCTTTGAAAGCCATGTTCCACCCCTGCTTCATAACTATTATTATTATTTGCCTGATAGCTTTAGCCAAAACCCACTGCCGCTGGAATCTACGTTTCTAAAAATCTTGCGTAACTGCAGTGACATGCATTGGGTTTGTGCCACATGCAGCATGACACATGTACCATACACTGTGTGATCTTTCACACACCACTGGCCAATCAGCAGGCTGGAGGGAGGGATATTCAGGCTCGGTTGGCCATGCCATGACTTACTCAAGTGTGAAGTTATGGCTATTGTAGATGTAGATGGAGCTGTGCAGTTTTTTTTTTTTTTTTTTCATATCTGTGGAGAGGTTCCAATTTACAATACGTTATGTTACTAAATATCTCATTTAAGTTTGAGGATTACTGGTGTGTCTGTCAAATACGGGGCCCTATCTTGCCCTATCTACCCTATCCTATCAGCGCAATTGACTTTGTACACCGACGCATGTATCATTCCTATTTTGCACCCACGCACAGCGGACTTTTCCCTCCACAGACGCACGTCGGTAAATTAGGAAATTAACTTGCGCTCCCGGGGGCGGTTCAGTGAAAAGAGGAGGCGTGTTCCTGCGCAAACGTTCCCTGGTGCTATTTTGCAGGTTTAGAAAACAATTCCATGTTATTCATATGCTATTTTAAGGGCGCATGCTTGGCCATAATCAATGTAGCGTGTGCACAACGCGCATGCACTTTGATTCTCTCATCTACACACAGACACAGCAGTTCTCATTTTTAGAAAACCATACATTATTACAAGGAAAAATATTAACACACGAGGGAAATCATTGTTGTGTCCATGAAGATGTGAAAAAATAGGCATAAATCTAGCTTACACATTTACCCAAATTTTTATACGCCTGTTTAACCGAAGCTAATTTGGGTGGGTTTCTCCCAATTCCCCATAAAATTTCACTTCTCTGTCTTTTACGGCCCTGACGGGAACACCGGTCTCCTCGGCTGTGAACCGCTCCTGGTGTGCGCCTGGCAAATCCGCCGTTATAATAGCAATCCGCCATGGAACAAGCGCGCCTGCTCTTAAAGGGAATGTGAGATGTCGCTCTGATTGGTTTATTTCACATTACGCCCAAACCACACCAATGAATAATGAAGCTACTTCAGACCAACCCATTTTAGATTAGAGACCCGCCCACAAAGTTACTTGCGTTTCACGCTTGATACTTGTGTTTCAGATCGTTAAAATAGGGCTCATGAACTGTCTAATTATCTGAGCTGTTTTACTTTTGTAGTAAATTGTAGTAGAAACATCAGAGTCAAAGTTAACCCTATAAAGCCTTCTGTATTATATTTGATATATGCCACTGAAGGCCTCAAAATTATGAACATGATCGCTAAATAACCTGTCGCACACAATCCAAGCCTTCCGTCGTCTGATTGATGGTTTATACTTTTCCAATAATTGTAAAAACGTCCCACTTCAGGTCGTGGTTCACTTATTTTGCTGTGAAATCTTTAAAGATTTTTGTAAAATAATCATTAGACTAATTTTTATTGTTAGCAATATTTCAAGATGAACATTTACTGGACTGAAGCAACTTAGATTTACTTAATTATTCATACATAATTTCTTAGAAAAATCTCAAATATGATACATTTGTTCATCTCTCAATCCCCATTGTATTGCATTGCATTATATGCTTTGCCCTCTCAATAAAAACTACAGAGCTTTGACCATAAAACTAAGCATTTAAACATCATCTTACCAAGACATATTAATGAAAGATTTCGAATGACAGCTGATATTTATATGCATTCTATGCGAGTAGTCTGCTAAACTGTTATAAAGATCTCACTGATTTACATAATCACAATTTCATCTTACTTTTGGGGCAACTGCTCGAAATTGCATATTTAGCTCAGTTTGGGCCTCTGAATAAAATTGAGGTGTTTTTTTTTTCCTCCTCGCATGTGAGCTACATATTCTCACTAATATATGAGCCAGAAGCCTGAATTATCAAATATGATACTCTACAAAATCACACGTGCAATTGTTTTTAGATGCCTAAAAGTTCAATAAACTGTTCCATTACATTTTTCAACAAAAATTCCAAATGACAGGATTATTACTTTAAATATTTATATTTTCTGCTCCTTCCAAAACTGCTGAGTTTATAGCGTGGTGTCTACAGTAGGTGGTTGTTAAATGGCCCAAGTCTCATATAGATATTAAATCTCTTCATCAGGTTTATGGGTTTTTTTCACCACCTTCCAGACAAAAATCACAACAATGGACAGTTGCTTAAAAGCATAGCACAACAAATCACATAAGTATGAGCAATATAAAAATAGTGAAATAATACATACAAACATAATTAAACCGAACTAAAAACTCTTTTGTAACAACTATTTTGTGAAAGAGCCATTGAGCAATACAATATTCCTCAGGGGTTTATAAAAACTGTACTGTTCAATTCGACAACAGCTTGTTGAAACCTATTGAACTGTTAAAAGCAGCAGTGCCATATTCTGAGATTTAAAAGGAGAGACAGAATAAGTTGGAGTGTATCAGTGTAGTCAGCAATGCTCTGAGACAGCAGAAGATGTGTATCGAGGAGGATTGGGACGCAGTAAAGGAGAAGAGGAGGCAGATGTCTGGACAGGTGCTGATGTTAGGAGGTGGGCTGCAAATAGGGAACTGTGCCCGTCTGTAAACACACATGTGCAGTTGATCCTGACCGTTCACTGTCAGCACAGATAACCTAATGGATTTGTCTTTCATTTGTACTGTTACTACAGTATCTTGTTTAGACCTTTTTGTCAGATTTCTTGGCTGATTTGAAATGTTATTCAAATGTGACACTGACAAAACAGTTTTTCTTTCACCATTCAAGTACATAGGAGCTGTCCTTGCATGACTGGAAAGAGCTGTCCTGACAATGCTGATTGGCCCATTCGTGCAGGGCCGTGCACAGACCTTTTGAGGGGCATGTGTTGAAACTGAAATTTTTTTTTATTAAGATTATTTAGTAAGCCTACATAAAAGGAGGAAATGGTCACATCTTTATGACAAATTCAATAACACAAAATAATAGTCTCAAAAGCTTTAGATTTATTCACTATTAATAACAACCATAATAATAATAATATAGATAATATAGATATACAGATATACAGGGTTTCAGGACTTCTTTAGCCCTAAAAAAAGTTTTACTACATTTATACGTGAAGACGAGCGGAGAGTAGACTACTATAGAATCAAAAATGAGCTAGATAGCGAAATTCTCTGCGATAAGAACACCAGGTGACAAAGAGGTTCCACTTCACCGCATAGGTGTCTCGTGGATAAGGCTCTAGCGGAAGTGATGGTAGCCACCACCGGAGGTGGTAGGGTACTCAAACCTGCCTCGTCCCGTCCAGAAGCCACACATGTAGGTTCCATAGATCGGGACGAAGGTGTCAGAGGGTGCCCCGTCTCTGGGAAAGGAGGTCCTTCCTCAGAGGAATTGGCCACGGAGGTGCTGTCGCGAGGAGTACTAGTTCGGAGAACCAGGTCCGGGTGGGCCAATGAGGCACAACCAAAAGAGCTCGTCCGCTGCACGGTTCAACTCTCCCGAGATGTGAATGGCTCGAAGCGACCTCAGATGCTTCTGACTCCATAGGAGGTGGCGGGCAAGTTGCGACATACAGCGAGAGCATAGACCACCTTGTCGGTTGATGTACGCTACTGTCGCGGTGTTGTCTGAGCGGACTAGTACGTCTTGGTCCTTGAGCAACGCACGGAAGCGGTGCAGAGCCAAACGTACCACCAGCAACTCGAGGCAATTGCGTGCACATGGCAACCGAGTCGATTTCCAATCGAAAAGAGATCCTCTGCACTGGGGAGAGTTAGCTCTTTTCCCAGTTGACCCGAAGGCCCAGACGGGCAAAGTCCATGTGTTTGCAAACCTGGTCTCGAGAGTGAGCTAGGATCAGCCAGTCGTCAAGATAGTTCAAAATGCGAACCCCGTGTTGCCGGAGTGGCACAAGGGCTGCCTCGACGACTTTCGACGAGCTGCAGGAGGGCGCCCTCGGCGGTGAGCAGACTGAGGATTCTGTGCCGACGGCTGGGTGGAGGCAGCAGCAGGCCATCGGGGCAGAATATGCTTAATAGCCTCAGTCTGCTTCTGGGCGGTCGAGAACTGTTGGGCGAAGTCCTCGACCACGCCGCAGAAGTGACCGTACGAAAAGGAACAAATTCTTCATGCCTTAAAATAGCTTGAATGTAACTCTACACCCTTGCCTCATTTACTATACGGTTCTTTGAATTTGCAAATGACCCCCGCCTCCACTCACTCACTCACACCAGCTCAGAGATCCACTCGTTGATCTGATTGGTTACAAGGTAGTTTGTGACGTCAGAAACACCAGCGATTTCAAACTGCGTTTTTGAGACTTTTGTCTTTGGTTCACTGCAGTTTTAAAGAGAAAATACTCAGCAATGGTGTTGACTTATAAATGTTAAAGCATATCAAAAACACCACATAGACATATATACAACATTAAAAGCTTGATTTTCACCACAAGAGGACTTTAAGTAAGGGATAATGTACATCCAGCCGGTTGTTATCGGAGAATAAACCCCCGACAGGGTGATGTCGACCCCGACGCGAAGCGGAATTTTATCATCCCGCTTATTACACGGCTGCTTGCTACATAAGTAAATAATTAGACACAAAATATTGATCTGCGTCTAAATATTTTATTAGCTCTTTAAACGCAAAGCTTCCGCGGAGAGAGCAGTTGCTAGCGTGGCAAGTTCAAACTATACAGACATTTAAGGGATACAGTACAGTCAATCCACTTATTACACAGTATTTCGTTACATAAATAATTATGGTGATAAGAGATATTGATTTCAGATTAAACTGTTTTAAAATCGTACCTGTTTGTTATCCTATAATCCAACAGTGTACAAAACAATAGTCACAAAATGGCAGCAGCTGTGTTTGAAACGAGAGAGCGAGTCAACGATGGCATAATTAAATAACTGTATACAAAATATTGATTCGACTGAGTTTTAATATTTTATTAGCTCACCAAAAGCAAAACTTCCACGAAGAAAAAAGGTTTCTAGCAAGCGTATAGCGCCGCTGACTTATCCGAGCCTGTGTTATCCGTTTTCAGAGGTTGTTATCTGGGAATAACACACCGCTGGACGGCGCTATTGACCAATCAGAATCAGGTATTCCACAGAGCTGTGGAATAATATATTTTAAATGTACTAAATTGCAACTTCATCATTACAAATGTGTAATTACATGTATATTTGAATACATGACATACTGTCACAGTTATGGAGTTTCATATTCTGTTTTTTTCTTTTTTTTTTTCTGTTTCTCTGCACTTTTCATCTCCTCTTTAGTTTCTATGGTTATGTATAATTATCACTTGTAAGTCATTATGTTCGTCTTGTATATAAACTCCGTTTGGTTCAGTTCCTCATCGGTTCTTCTTTCAGTTTATATGGTTTGCATTTTCTCCTACGTTTCCTAAGATAGTGTTTGTTTATCTAAATAAAGACTTTGTTTGTGAACTCTATCGTTGTCATGCTGCAGGCCATAAGTTTCAATAGAAATGACAATAAAGTATATTTTAGTTTATCATAAATGCTTGTCAGTACAATACACTTTAATCATATTTCAAAGACAATAGAAGTATTAAATTACATTTAAATATTTACTTAAGTCTTACTTAAGGTAAAAAAAAAAACCCTCTTGAATTCAACTAAACTTCATTTAATATAAAGTTTAATAATACATTTTCATTTAATCGCAAATAGATTTAGTTAAGACGACATGAGCTTTTGATAATGGTGCAATAATATGTTCAAAATGCATTTATTCAGATCTGTTAATTGTGAGAAATAAAAAAAGATTACATTTAATTATTTTAAAAGTATGATAATGGTTTAAATTTGGCTAGCTTTCGCGCAAGCTATAGATTCAATTAGTTGTTTTTAATGATGATAAATATATAAACCTGGTTATTTTGCATTTAAAACTCATTCAGTTTATTAGTACTAATACATAAATCTCAATCTTCTTTCATTTATATATGACTGACAAATATGCATCACATTCATTTTATGCAGTTGTTTATGTTAAAACAGTAACACAAATGGATGGAATTTTTATAAAATCAAATTACATAAACATTAAACTTAGATATAAATATATACATATTTTTGTGTTTAGTTTCACATTTTTTTCTTGCAGTTTTTCCTTCATGCACTTCTCTCCTTGCACTTCTCCATTTAATATGCTCAATCAGCATGGTTATGTAATTTCAAATCCAACATCTTTGCAGCTTGATTAAATTTACTTAACCCTACCACCCCTTTCCAGTCTGAATGCTAAAAGAAACCACAATGGCACATAGTAAACTGCCATTATATATCTCATGCTTAAACATTAAAGACTTTCCTTAGCACTTTAATCAAAATTTTCCACTATAATCGGCTTTTGAGCCATTAGCATTTGAACTTAACGGTCAACAGCCTCACTGTTGCAAAACGCATATCGAATGAATGGGATGCTTTGATGTGCTCTTATCCGCAGAGGGAAGCGAAGGCAAATTATTCTTAAATAAGAAAAGTGTCTGTGGTACTCTTGAGCTGCTTTGCAAGCATGGCGAATATGTACTGTAATGAATGCTGCTACGTAAACCTCTTAAATGAACTGATATGATCCATTGACTCTGTAAAAGCGCACAAGTCAGCATCTTACCACCACACTGAGGTCGAGAGGTTCATCAATTCGTTTTGTACTGTTTTGCACCTATACCAAGTGCACAAATTGAGACGCAAATGACATAATCCTATTGCTTCTTCACTGAGGCTTGAGGCTTCACTAGTTCAAACTAAGACTGTGGCTTTAAAATTCCCCCAAATATATATATATATATTTTTTTTTAAGTACAACTTTTCACTCATTACACTGATTAAGGACACTCTTTTATAGTCTTTTTATGCTTTCTTTGGTTTTCTTTGATTATAATAATTCTTAATATATTAAAATATTCTTAAGCTCTATCTTTCTCTTGTATTTCAGTAGAAATATCTAAACATCCTTATAACATCTTAACATCATCACCTCACCCGCCATTGAGAAATGTTGCAAACATGATATTTTGTAAATGTAATTATCACAAGGAGTGACATTTACTTCAAAATAATTCTACATGGAATGAATCCATAGGGTTCTTGACTCAATTTTAAGAACATTTATACCAAAAATGTTCTATATAAGGAGAAACGTCTTAAATTATTGCATAATACTTTCATGTTTAATGGATTATTTAAAAATAAATTATTGTGATAAAGTATGTTTACAAGCTTTTTAGTTCATAACATTTTATAATATTAATTAAAAATAAATTCACATACCTTGGGAACCCTTTATAGTTCAATTTAGAACCTTTTCTGGCATAGACAACAAGATGCTGATTAAGAACATTATCATACAATTTGTAAGATTAAAACCTTAACTCGTTTATTCCTTAGTGACTTTGAATTGCATATATACCTGCTTGCCATAAAAACAGAAGAAATTATAAAAATATTTGTACTAACGACTTTTTAAGTCTGTTCCTCACACAAATTACATGACTTTTTAATATATCACATTTATGGTGTTAAAGTAAGGAAAGGAGTGTGTAAACATTTTTATATGTTCATCGTTTGTGATTCACAGAAAATTAAATTGCTCTGTCAGCCTGATTTTTCCAACTCCACAGACCTCTGCTATTTCTCTGAAACGTATTGCTTTACTTCACAATTGCTCAGAGTTCTCCATGCTTATTTTGATGACATATTCATGAATGGCAAAGTGAATGCAATCATTCAACCCCACGCAGACGGAGCCCTCTGCCGAATTTGAAACTGAATATTGTAATGTCTTCCAATTATTGTCAGCACAGTTGAGTTTGGACAAGCCCAGACTCTTTGTTCCCTTTCAAGTAAACTTGAACTTGAAAGCGAGAGAAATCATTGCTGTGATTCTGATATAATAGATGTGGTGTCAGTAGAAATGGATATATTTAATAGATCTGTTTTCCAGCTCGATGCAGAAAACCGCTGAATACGAGTTATTCGAATGTAGAGAGCAGGGTTATGGGTGGATGTCTCGGTGGAAAGGAATTTAGGGAATTACCTTTTCACCAGGGACAAACTCATTCTAAAGGCTCCCGTATTGCCCTCTAAACCATGGTTCACACAACATCAAGGATAGTGGGCAGAGCAAATGCTGCTGCTGGGCAGACTGGTGGAGCTCTGCACATTATGGCAGTACTGCAAGCTTACCAAGCAGATCTGCTCAAAGACCTTGATCAGGGGAAGGGTTTATCTCCTGAGGCAGTCTCTGAACTGTGTATGGCCCAAGCGTGCCGCACAAGTCCTGAAAAGTGAAGCCAAAGTGTCTCGATCGCCCCCTAGGAGGTTGGCCCCAGTATAGGTCATAAACCCTGCCCTCTCCATGTAGTCTAATGGGAAGTGAGGCAAACTAAACAATTGCTATAAAAATGGGAGTGTGACGTTATGATTGACAGCTGTGATTGACAGCTTCTCAGAGAAGTAGTCACTGAGGCACCAACAGACTTTTTGGGGATTTTCGGGAGGAGATTGGAGCTTCGCTTGGAGAACGTTGGAGAACGCTCGCGGGTGAAAACGTAAAAATATTTAATCAGATGTGCCTTTCGTTTAGACGGCAACAGCGTTTTTGGGGCTTAAAAACGCAAAAAAGTGAAACCACCCTCCAGAGTGAAAATCTTAAAAACGCTCCACCGTCGCGTTCCCGTCTAAAGGGTAAAAACGCAAAAGTCTGCTAGACAGTGAAGGCACCGATTTGCTCACGGTGGCTTTCTCACATTGCCACCTAGCCGCCTGGAGTGCATACTACATCGAATTTCACACACTTTTGCGTCACCATATGCACGCAGATTTCCCCCCCATAACGCTCATCTAAACGCAGAATAAAAAGTGATAACACAACGCCACTTTTGCGTTTTCTCTTCAGATCGTTTCCGTGTAAACATAGCCTTAATTTCCACATTTCCATGACTGTTTATTTCACACCGGCATAATGAGTTGTTCTGCTGTACTAAACGTCTCTGCGAGAGTGTGGGTCTTGATAACGCGGCTCCACATCACAAGATGTCAGCGCCATATTGGGACATTGGTGGCTTCACTCTTCTACAATGGAAGAGAGTGAAAATGCGTCGTTCATCTTTTTTTACAGTCTATGGTATGGCCTAGCTCTTCGTGCCACCAAAAATGCCCCCGCTCTATTGGCCAGTCCATGGCTGCTATGGTGGCGATAATTAGTCAGGGATGAAGGAGTCAGATACAACTGTCCTTCTTGATGATCCTGTCTCGCCTTTGGGACTGTTTGGCACGGCCACTGAGACGGTTCTGGACAGGTGCATAGAAGCGAGAACGCAGTCGGCTGCCTTCAGGAAGTATATCCCTCGCTGGGTTCAGGCCCCCCTAAGTCGTCTGCACCCTTTCCCTCAACCCGGGAGAAGAGCAAAAGACGAGTGCGGCTACCAGGCCTTCCCCTCCGAGCAGAGGCGGACTTACCATTAGGCAAAGGTAGGTGACCGCCTTGGGCCCCCTAAAAATGCTTTATATATATACAGGATGCGCGTTCAGCACGCGGTTGATGTGGTGTTCGTTACCATGACAACCATCTGTGCGTCCATGTTGGACGTGCTTCTTGTGTATCCTGCTGGTAGCAAATGAAAATATCATGCATCTCAAGCTATAACTTAATTCACTTGGCATTCACTCGTGTTCTGTGAAGGACCCAAGTAGAGGACGGGTGCGCAGCAAATTTGTACTTCTTTTTTGGTTGAAATAATCATTTAAGTGTGTTAAATTATAGTTCATTTTCATTGTTTTAAATTTTCATTTAAATTTGTTAAATAAAATAAAAATGATAGAATTACATATTTGCGTTATTGTGTGTAGGGAGTTGCGCAGTGAAAATTACCCCAAAGCACCACCTAGTGTCCAACCTACGCTAATACTGTTATAATCTGTTTAAACTTGAATACTGTAACTGCACTGGGGTGAAAATTATAATTTGACAATTCTAAGCCACACCGCTCGGACAGTTCCACGTGTGATTTCACCATATAGCCTACTGTTGCTATTTCGGGGTCTAAAACAAGAATAAAAGCCTTTATAACATGTAGACTACATGAAAAATGTAGAAAAATTGACAACTATGGGACACCGCTGTGCAGCAGCAAGCATCACAACAGGTAAATGTGTTGGTAAAGGGCCCCATTCCTATATTTTGCCTGGGGCCCCCAAATCACTAAATCCGCCCCTGCCTCCGAGGAGTGGGGGGCAAAGGCAGCGCAATAAGAAAAAGCTGTACACAGATTGGTGAGCTGTGGTTGTGAGAAAGAGGAGAATGGATAAGCAGGGCTGAGGCCCAAGCTCTCGCCCCCCTTTTACATTCCCTTAAGTTCCTCATAAATCTTCTGTGCCCTTTCTAGGAACGAGTTACTTGGGAGAAGAGCAAAAAGTGAGTGTGGTTAAACAAAACTGTATTTAAAAAAAAAAACACACACACATTTGGGTGCTATGTATACATATTTTTTTAAAACTCGCCCCCCTTTTCATTCCTTTCCGCTCTTAGATCATCTGTGCCCTTTCCAGGAACGAGTTCCTGGGGAGAAAAGCAAAAGGCGAGTGTGGCTTAAGCTAGCTCTCCTTCTGAGGAACCGAGGGTGAAGCGAATCAAGTAACACACAGATCTGGATGCTGAAAAATAGAAGAGAGTGATTGAGCAGGGATGCGTCTTCTCTGCCCCCTTTTCATGCTTTTCTTTCTTCTTCCTTTCATCTAGTCTAGTCTCACGTTTATGTTTTTTTTTTTTCAGAGGGAATTTAAAGTATGGGTTGGGAGCCTGGCTCTTGTGGCTATTAGGAAAACCTCAGTCTTGTGGCTAAACTGAGGTTGGGCCCACTCCTCGTCCGAAAAAAGTGAGCTATAATGCTTGCTAGCCCGAGAAGCAGGCTCGCTAATGGCTTGGGGATGATGCATCTGAGCTTGCTTAGATTGTTAGTGTGAGAACAACAAGCAGGCATTGGTCAGCATGGTGTTGTTGACCATTGATGTTTTCTCTTTGAAGAAAATAACAGTGCCTGCACTGCTGGAGGTGGAAGCTTGGAAAAATAAGCTTTGGCATGTTTATAATTTGCATGTAGATTTTTGCTCTCAGAGGGGGCAGTTGTTTGAACGTCAGTAGATTTAATCTCCAACTGGCTCCCTGTGCAATATCAGAATCACTTACGCAGTCAACAGCCTGTGGACACCACTACAGCAGCAAATGCCACAGATGAAAGCTTGATTCAATTTACTGTAGGTTGTTTCGGTACACTGGTCTCAATGGTATTTTGGATACTTACATTAAGACGTTTATTTTATAGAAAGGTTTAAAACTCTAAAATGAACCCAAAATGAGTTACTAAAATAAAATCACTTCAACGCACAAAGAATGACTACATTAACAACACTGGCTACAATAATAATCAAAGGTGACATTTATTGATAAGCATGAAAAATATATAAGCAAAAGTAAAAACAATGTGTACATGTGTATGAATGAGAAAATGTGCATAAAAAAAGGCACATCCGCCGTTATAAAGCTAATAGTTAAACAAAGTTGCTTTAAAAGTTCACTGAACATTGTTGAATTAATATTGAATAACTTATGTTTAAGACCAATTAATTTTTTGAAAATAGTTCCACTACAGCCAAAGCCCAAGCTTTGAGTGCCACCAAGAAACACATGGACTCAAAGCCTGTGATAAGCACTGAAAGTCGTGAATAAACCGTGTATTATATCGAATCAACAAGGTTGAAGTGTTTTTAATCACTCCTCTCAAGTGCCATTCTGAATTTTTCTGTAATTAGTCACCATTCGATTTTGTTGTGAGAGAAAACAAAAAACTGTTTTTAAAGAATATGTTCCTCGCTGCAGTCAGTTTCAAAGTTCTCTCTCTGCTTTGATTCGTTTTCTTGTATTTTCCACACATATTCATGCCATGCAGTGAAAATTCACTTAGAGAATGATTTGAACTTGTGTGACGTGCCTGCTCTCTTTTACATCTCAATTCACAACCCAGCACTGTTGGGTTACTGATTATGAACAATTATCAACCCAAAGTGGGTCAAATCAACACAGCTTCCGTACCTAACAGTCTCAACCCAGCGTTTAGGCTGAAAAAATAACCCAGCATTTTTCAGTGTACAGTTATTTTTTTTTTAAATCATAAGTCACATGATTTCCCAGGTAACTTTAAATGCTTGTCAATTTGTAACAGCTACCCAGGAAAGTAGTAATACTGGTCCTTTTTTGCTTCTAATTATTTATAATATTTATATGAATTATTATTTATATTAGGCATATATTATTTATATGAATTGTTATTTATATTATATCCCTATTTTTATATATATATATATATATATATATATATATATATATATATATATATATATATATATTATATACATGTAAGCAATTATATTTTGACAATTAATATAAACTTTTTGTTTAAATTTAAATTAAATATAGAAATAAATAAAAACTTTAGAATATATATCTTGTTCAGTCAGCTGATTGGTCCTTTATATGCAATCTGCAAGCAATCAAATCACTACCGCATGGTGCAAGCTGATTGGCCTCTGCTGATCCTGCAGCCAATGAGATTGCTTGCTCAACATTCAAATAGTCTGTTTTAGTGTTTGCTGTAGGCTAGTCCAGGGTCTATACCATGATGGTAGTTGAACAATCTACTACTACAATTCAACATAGCAACAGGGTTTATTAACGGAAGCAACTCTAACTTTATAAACAACTCGAGACAGAGTGCATAGCAAACACCAGCAATACCGGACAAAGACAGAAAGGAATTAAGGAACTTAAAAAGATAGTTAAACGAAAAATGAAAAAGCTGTCATCATTTACTCACCCTCGAGTTGTTTCAAACCTGTAAAAATTTCTTTGCTCTGTTGAACACAAAAGAAGATATTTTTAAGAAATTCGGTAACCAAACAGTTGATGGACCCCATTGACTTCCATGGTAGTTTTTCCCATACAATGATAGTCAATGGGGTCCATCAACTGTTTGGTTACCGATATTCTTCAAAATATCTTCTTTTGTGTTCAACAGAGGAAAGAAATACAGCTTTGGAAAAACTTGAGGGTGTGTATATAAACAATGTCAGAATTTTCATTTTTTGGGTGAACTATCCCTTTAAATACTCAATGATAACGAACCCAATAATGATCAGCTGCGATAATTAAATGAATATCCATGGTACCAGATGACTGGCTGCATGAAAACTAAAACAAAGGAAACAGACGATAAACAAACTAAAAGTCAATAAAAAGTGAAACTACCTGAACATAATCGTGACACAAAAATGGCAGGATTCAAATTGTGTAATTCCAGTGGGACCAGCCCCCGCCGAGCAGCTGCCATTGAGATGAATGGGAATGATAATGATAAGCTCTCTCCAGGTATTATAGACCTCCTTGACTTAAAGAAATGGAGCGATGTTTTGATAGAGTGTTAGATGTGATAGATGATTTGATAGAGCTATCAAATGACTTTGAATATTAAACTGGAAGAGGAGGAAAGTTTTTATAATCTAAAGAAAATTACAACTTTAATATAAAAAGTGTGCCAAAATAGAGATGATTATTGACACTGACTGTCTGCTTGCACACTGCTAAATTTCCTTTGAGCTTGAGTAATTGAGGTTGTTTTCTGTTGTGATGAGTAATTAGCTTTTTTTTTAAATGTGGATTAGAGAATTACCAATATGGTGTCACCATTTTTTTCTCGGAGAGCTAATCCATAAACTCTCAGGAGTGTAATTAACCATCTCTGCATCTTTGTCTCGTTTCCATTGGCTCCCATGAAGGCTGTTTGGGGGGCTTCTTGCAATCACTGCCTCCCTGGGAGTGATCATTTGGTTTTCAAGCTGTTATAGTGGCTCTGTAATTTCCAGTAATTGCATTCGAGGCATCTTTCTAAGGGCAAATGTATAAATGCTACTGTGCAAAGCTCTACAGTGTTTTAGAGTGCATTTATATCAGCTCTAATGCCTACTGGGTTAGACTTAAATACCAGCCTTACGGAGGAGGATTTTATTGCTCAGAGGATGCTCCTTCACAACTCAAAAAACTTAAAGATCTCTACTTTATTTAATCGTTATTAACTTTGCCTCAGAGGTAAGGTAAAAACAAAGGAGACAGTTGTCATTTACTGTAAGAATGTTGAACTGTAAGGAATCTGGATAGCAGTTTAGTTCATTTACAATATGCTTCAGTTCTTATTAAAGGAATAGTTCACTTAAAAATGAAAATTCTGTCATTTTTTTCAGCCTGAAGTTGGTTCAAACCAATGAATTTCTATTTCCATATTAGGAAAAAAAAAATACTATGAAAGTCAATGGGGTACTCATCAACTCTTCTTTTGTGAGAAAGAAATTCATACAGGTTTGAAACTTGAAGGTGAGTAAATGATGACAGCATTTTCATTTTTAAGTGAACTTTCCTTTAAGATCTCTGACATTTCATTGCAAACTTTGTATCTCAGCAAATCTGAGCAGTTTGAGACATTGTTGAGATATTTTCTGAAACTCTAGTGGAGATGCATGAGTCTGGAAAGCAGGAGTCGCTTCCTACAAATTGGTGACAATTACAGTATGACAATTTAAAAAGACTTTTCTATTTTAATATATTTTAGGATGTAATTTATTCCTGTGATCAAAGCTGAATTTTCAGCATCATTACTCCAGTCTTAAGTATCCTTCAGATATCATTCTAATATGCGGATTTGTTGCTCAAAAAACAATTACTATTACGAATGTTGAAAACAGCTGTGTACAATTTATTTCCAGGATTCTTTGATGAATAGAAAGCATTTATTTGAAATAATAAATATGAAATAATAATCATGACTGGCTGTAATTTGCGAGCGACTTTATCCATCTTCAGTCTAGCTCTCTATGAACAATAATTATACGTGTCATCATAAAAACTAATCTGTCGAGTTACAGATAGCAGTTAATAAGGCACTAGCAACATTAGCAAATTGTATTTGTGTAGAGCTATCAGGGCGACAACTTAGCGGAGCTTCCCAATCTTCAGACACAGACGACACACACAAATGTCCCACAGCAACAGAAGAATAAAATAAGAAAACACAGGCAGAGGACAATGTCTCTGTAGACACAAACACCACCACACACTTCTATTGGATCATGAGTAATGATTGAGTGGGAGTCTATATTTTATTTTAGTGCCCCTTTATATGGCAGGTTTAGACCTGTCCTGTCTCAGTGGACCTTCTCTTTTACCTTTATTTATATGATGCTTTATACAATACAGATTGTTTCAAAGCATGTTTACAGCGATAAACAGGAGTTCAATTCTGCTGTAAAGCAGCTTTAAAAAAACTAAATAAGTGTTGATTCACTTCCATTCAATAACTGCGTAAAGATCATTAAATGTTTTTTGATTCATTTGATGTTTTGCATTGATTATCTTTGAATTGATTATGTAATTGGCATGATATATGTACCTGACATAATAAATTGTTACATTTGGATTTACTCTGAAATGATTAACTTTAATAGATTACGTTGTGTCCAGGGTTAAGTACATCCAGATCGAAGCTTTAAAAACACTTCAGGTTGGTACACAGTTTTAAAACATGGAATTCGCTGTGGTCCCACTTATGCTCGATACTTATGCAGGTTATCAAGGTGCTGATGGACAGAACATTTATGCACAGGAGGCATGAGATGTTCGAAGGTTTGCGTTTCATCGCTGAATTTAATAACAGATAGCCAGCACTCTTTAGAGGGAAGTCTTTATAATGTAATGTCAGCTGTGATGAATTACTTGGATGGTTATTATATGCAATTCCAAATTATAAATTGAAGGCCTTTAGATGTAATTCAGGTAAATGCTGTTAAAGAAATACTGTAAGTGTCGGTGTATGATAATATTGTAAAGACTCACAAATTTATCAGCAACCTGATTTGTCCTTTTTGATCATTTCTGAACCCAGCTCCTCAAAAATGTCAAAAAGACAGGAGGAAAAGCGGCACAGAAGATCATAAGCATCCTATCAGTTATGGATCTGGTATGTTCTGCTAAATTCATCATCATTTTAAATCTGACAATAATTCACTATAGATTCAAATAGTATACCCAAAGATGAAAGTTCAGTCATTGTTTACTCAGCTTCATGTCACCGAATCCCTTTTGTTTTTTGCTTTTCAAACTAAAAAGGTGAATTATGGCCAGTTATGTCCTGCTCATTTCTGTCCATACAATAAAAGTCAAAAGTGAGTTCCTGTTCTGAAGCTTCAAAAGTCACATGGAACTGTTTGATGCTATTGAACCTTCGGAAGAAGAACTCACCATTGACTGTCATTGTAATGACAGAAATGAGCAGGAAAAACAGCTCAAAATTCAATTTCCTAGGAAGAAAAAAAGAGTGGGAGTTTGAATGACATAAGTGTCAGTAAAATAAAATACTGAAGTATCCCTTGAAGCTTGGTTTACAAGCTCTTGAATGTTAATATGTACATGATTAATTCTGTTTTAATTTCAGAGCTTGTTCGTCGATTTACCCAATTTCTCTACAGCATCAGATTTGTGATTTATGCACCTACAATTGGAACAGCTCTGACATCCAAGATTATTTAATAGCTTTTCTGTAGCAACGCTTTTGGTATAGAACCACTTATAACTTTTCTTGTACTGGTTCTCTGAATTTTGAGGCCCTCACACATGCAGTTGCAGATAATATTTTTTTGGCTCTTGTAGAGGGGTTTAACTTTGGGATAATTTGTGTTAATTCTTCTGAACACTGCTTATTTGTCTCATTGTTCAGAATGACACCTATGGAAAAAGGTGAATGCATCCTGAAAGCACTTGCTGTTTACCTGGATGAGGGACCCTCAAACCTTGTGAAGGAGTGCATGGTAAATTATTTAATTTTGTTTTATTTTTTATTGTATGTTTCTCTAAAACCAACTCCCCCTTTCACTCCTCATCTGTTGTTAATTGTTTCTTTTTGTATTTGACTTTTTTGGGGATGTTGAACATGATGAAGCCCTAACCTCGATACGCAAGACCACCCTAGGAATCTATGTGATCAGACATGAAGGAGCAGAGGCTACAGATCCTTACAAAGATGTTGGCATCATGATTCAAGGCATCTAAATACATAACCTGAACAATGTGCAGATGTGTGTTCTTCGACGCTTGGTCTTATTTACGGCTGAAAAATAAACTCCTGTAATCTGAGGTCAGGACCATTTCTGCTCTTTCTATAATGTTGCACTGTTGACTGTTACAGTACTTTTGTTTCAATATCAACCATGATACATTCCTTTGAATAAAAGTCTTGTTTTTAACAACTGATAAATTGTTTGCTGCTTTTTTTTGCAGAACACATTTATAAGTTTTTGATAAATTATTTCACTTAAAGGCAACATGCTTTTATTTTTAATTATTTATTATTTAATTAATTATTTTTCTTGAAAAAGTGAAGGCAGTCTTTACAGAGTAAATATTTTGTACATGTTTGGAAAATTGTAAAAAAGAAAAAGTGTATTCATTGAATAACTGGATTATTTGTTTTGGTTGAATGTAAAAAATATTAATTTGAGGATAACTGAACTTAATTAACTTAATTGTTTTGGACAAAATTAAGACTGTCAACATTATTCAACTAAACGGCATTGGATTAACCTTATGTAATTAACTTAAGTTTATTGAAATAATGTTACATAAATCCAACGTAACCCACCTGTTGACATAAAAAAGTTAATTAAAGCCAACATATAATTTTGAGTGTACTAGATCTCAGGTTAGATAGAGCGTGAGGCACATCTGGTGAGATTCCTGACTAACAGCTTGACTTTAACTAAATTGTTATGCAGGCGCATTACTATAGGGGGCTAGATAAAAATACAATTGAAGTAATAGCAAGCATTGGAGCGGCATTATCTTAATGTATAGCCATAACCTCTGGTTATTCTTTGGGCTTTAACTAATAGAGGCGACTGTAGGGGGCTACATAGGTACCTTTTCACAATAGCAAGCTTTGGCGGCATTGTAAAATTGCTTTAGCCATAGCCTCTGGTTATTGATCAGACTGGCGAGTTTGTGATCGTGGTCCCGCATTAAACGGCCGGTGAGAGGACCCTGCGTGACTTTGGCACCCGAGTGAACGAGGATAATAAGAGTAAAGAGTTAAATAGAATAATCAAAGGTGCTGCTAAACTATAAATGACCAATAACCAATTGGCATTCCAACCTAAATTCGAGGTCATGATAAAATGGAGTCAGATAAATGCTTAATTGGAATTAAATTACTTTGTAACACTGAAAAGACAGTAACACGCAGTAAACCTTCACCCGCTTATCGGAAACTGTCGTCGGACCGATTGGGCGGGCCTTACAAGAAAACTTAAAGGGCAAATTATCAATAAATAAAGAAGTATTTTAAGCAATTTCTTCCACAATACTATGCTATGTTACATTTACTATAGTGCATGATTTATATACTAATACATTTTGACGTTTGCATCACATAACTAGCTCTATATTCAAAATAAACTGAAAGTTAACCAGGTCTGTTTCCCTGACACTTTGTTAAATGAGATAAAAAAACTAATTCAGTTTAAAGTCCTATTTTGTATCCTTCCCGCATAGTGTCTTAATCTCATTGCTGTCTAGAGGAAACATAAGACACGTTGAAGCCACAGCAGGGTTTGGAAGACTGTGCAAATGCAAATGCACACCTGAATCCCATATCTATAAATGGTTCAGCAACCCCTGGAAGTACGAAAAGTAAAATCTATACTTTAAATATCCTAATTCATCTTTCTTCCCCTCTTTCTGCATCCCTCTTGTTTTTCCACCACCCATTTTTTTTAATATCTCTTCATCTGTATTTAATAATCTTTCATGTCATTGTCTGTCTGCATGTTATTTAATCTTTTGAAAGGTCATCATTGTCTTTATATGAAGGTCGTTTGTATTAAATTATGAGCTACTTTCAAATGGACGCATGATTTGTTTCAAGAGTTCCAGAGATAATATCCTCCGACCTTTCTCTATAATCCTTCCTAACTCAGTTAATCTTTATAGAATCTCTTCATTATTCCCATATAAACTCTCAGGGAACACATTATAGTGCTTATAAACAGCAGTATCTTGCAATGATTTTCAGAAACTCTCCACAGCCTCACGTGGTCAGGGAGAAGGGAGTCGATGTAGGAAGACATTAGAGAAGGGAAGCCATTAATTATGAAATCGTGACTTTATCAAGGTTGGCCTGTAATTGCTTAAGATGGCCATATCAGCATTGCTAATTGCTGAGGATTTGACCATTATTAGGGCATGTATGATAACATCAAATCCCAATGTTCCATGCAATCAAAATGTTCAGAATGTATTCAGATTTATGGAAATGTATGGGCGGTCTCATCTCAGTTTATGTTTTGTGCACATTTCTGTGCATTGCTCAGATTAAGGGGATGTTTACACGACACCGTTTTCAACTAAAAACGTACAACTTTTTATGCGTTTTGTGAAAACGGGTTTCAAAGTGCAAGTTTTCGAAAACGGTCTCAGTGTAAACAACAAAAACGTGAATCTCTGAAGACGATGACTTCATGCCATAGACAGTATAAGAAGTGGACAGAGCCATCTCATTGGAACTCAATTGAGACAAGTGAAGCCCATTTTTAGCGATTTTTTAGCACTTCCGTTCCTGACGCGCAGACTCAAACCGACTCAAACTAAGCTTGATGACGTGAGCAACCTGTCTGACAGATGTAAATCTTCTAGTAGCTGTGCGTGCAAACTGCCAACGTTAATCTTGCAGAGACGGCGAGCTTGAGCAAAGAGTTCTTTGCCGTGAGTGAGCAGGAGTAAGTATTGTGATTAATTATTTTGACAGTATAATATATCTATGGGCTTCACCCTTGACGTCCCCCTGATTGCCTGCGAGCTTCTCCTCCTGTCTGTGCGGTAATTTCTCTACTGTGCGACAGAGAGTCGAGTGGTTATGACGCAATCGTTAGCCTATTTTTACAAAAACTATTTTTACAGGGCCATAATGTAACATAGAAGGTAATGGAGCCCTTTATACATTGTCGTGTTTCTTTAGAAATAAATAATGGACAAATGGAGTCTTTAAACGCCTCAGATGTAAAGTTATTTGCTGTCAAAGTGACGCCAAAATGAATGGGAGTCAATGGAATGCTAACGTAAGTGAAGTTCTGCTACAAGATGGCAGCACGCGGTCGATAGATTACCCGCCTGCTTCATGCACATGTGTATTATGTGTTCAGTCTATAGTGTTTCATCGCCATCTAATGGCCTGGCAGCAGAATACAGTGTTTTTTTTGTTGTTTTCGCGGATCCGTGTGAACGGGGATCGTTTTGATAATGGTGTCGTCTGTACGCGGAAACTCAAAGGAAAAACTTCTCCGTTTTAAACATTGTTGTCGTGTAAACGTATACCCTTAAACATGATTTTTCTAAAATATGAATGAGAAAGTATGGATAATCAAGTAAATATCAGTTGCTTCAGTCCAGTAAATGTTCAACTCATTACTAATAATATAAAAATTATTCTTACATTTACTTTATAAAAAATTAGTTTTCGAAGCAACGTGAACCACGACCTGAAGGGGGACTTTTTTTTTTACAATAATTTTAAAAAGACTTTTACTAGCTAAACTATCAATCAGATGACAGAAGGCATGTAGTAGATTGTGTACAACAGGTTTTTCTGCAAAGTTTTGATTATGTTAAAAATGTAGAGGCCTAAAAATGTTGTGTATTAAAAAGGATCCAGTAGGCTTTACAGGGTTATAAGTATGTACTGCACAATTTATATTTGTACTGATTTTGTGTTAAATTTCGTTCACCATTAAGTCATAAGGAAAAAAATCTTCATCTTGCATGCATGAAGCTCTCTCTTGGAAATACCCTTGACATTTAGCTGCAATGGCAGATGCTGTCAACTAACACTAACACAGCTGTCATAACACCAAAGCACAACATGCTTATTCAAAACAATATAAGCTAATTAGCCAAAGTTCTACTCTGTCAAATCTAAACTCTCCAATTCTGACAAATTAGCCATCAAGTTTATTTCAAAAATCAGGTAATTATCATTGCTGTGTGCTGGGCATCAAAGTGCTTATGGGATGATTACCAGTTACAGAAGACATGAGTCACATTTATGTTATTGTGGTAGGTGCACCACACAGACAGCTATTGAAAAGAAAGCATGCATTTCAAAAAGAATATCACAAATGATAGAAACGAGAATTTCAACATTCCCAGACATCCTCTCCAGATAACAGGCCCTTCTGTTTGATTTCTAAGCCTTTGAATCTTTGCTATGGACTTTCTCTTTTGCTCTCAAAGCACCATGCTTTAGGCTTCTCAATGAGACACTCTTGAGTTACATAACCATGCAATTATGCACCTAGGCCGCATGAAACATCAGAATCATGTCAGCCGCCTCTACACTTCTGAAAATGAAGTTTACTAAAGCCGATCAAGCACAGAAACTTGATGACTCGTGAAAAATAAATAAATAATCTGAATCCTGACACTCGGTGACTGTCATGGTCAAGATTAAGAGAGACTAACAGATTTAATTTGTTTTCAAAATGGGCTCTAGTTAATCCCAAGAAGACCCTGAGTGAAATTATGGGAAGGTATTGACAATTTTTTTTTTCTTGTTTTTGCTCTTTTCTTGGTGTCATATTTGTGCCTGACAGTGTTAATGTTGAGAAGGTCAAATTTGAGGTTGGCATTAAAGCAAAGTTATGACTAATGTGTGTGTGTGTGTGTGTGTGTATGTGTGTGTGTGAGAGAGTGTTCAAAATCCCTGTAAATAATCCCAAAAGGCCACTGGCTGACCAAACAGACAGAATCTAAAAAAATATATATAAAAAAATACTGATGTAGACTGTGGAAATATCTGTTTATATACACAATTATTATATATATATATATATATATATATATATATATATACTGTATATATATATATATATATATATATATATATATATATATAAAAATAAAATAAAAATATATATATATATAAAGAATAAAAATCTACATAGGCAGGCAGTATTCATGAAATCTTTTATATGACTGTAGTTTTGTATAACTAAGCACAGACTCTCTCTCTCTAAACTACTTAAATTATGCCTTCAGAGGGAGTGTCTTCACTGAAGTGTTTATAGTCGAATTATTGTCAACAGACCCCACATTTTTCAGGGCTCTAACAAAATCTTCGATAACGAAAAGAATAGGGTGATCATTTCTGAATGGAACTCTCTCTCTCTCTCTGTATCGCCTCTCATCCCTCACTGACGCATATACAGCACACATCCTTTTATTCTAAATATCTGGATAGAAACAGCCAGAAACTCCATCAAAAATGCAGCTTTTAGGTGGTTAGCGGTCTTTGTTAGCTGTGGCTTGAATGGTTCTTGTGCAGATTTAAATAAACGCATAAACAAATAAACACACGTAGCCTACATTTAGCTAGAATATGTGTGTGTCATCACCTCTAGGTGATTGCATTCATTTTCAATAACTGAATGCAACTTTAGCAAAGACCCCTTCCAATCAACTCACTTTAGATATCTGTTAACGACGAAAACATGCTTGACTGTGCGCAGCGCATTACAATATTGAGTTCTGATTGGTCGAATTACTGTTCGTTATAGTTTATTAAGTTTTATATAATAGATACTCAATACTATTAATCTAATGGGGATGGTAATGGGGGATGGTGGATATACAGATTTTTTTGTTTTTAACTCGAGCCTGATCTCAACAAATCAATCCTGGAGGTGTCAAAGATGAGCACACTCAACCAGAACTGTTCGGCCCGGGGGCCTTCCCAGTGAATACTATCTTTGTTCATTGTCTTTTTTATCTTTATTGGAGTTTCTGAAGGGAACATGCATGGTTGCAGTGAATCATAATCATATGACATTAACAGTAGTTAAAATCAAGATACGGTATAATTGAAGGTGTTAGCTGGCCTCATGGAGCTGTATTTTTAGAGTTCATACACAGAAACTCCATAACTGTTAGACTCAAAGGCTATATCGAAATAGCACACTACCATCATGCTATTTTTGCTGTATGCAGAGTGTTTTTTTGTAAATTTGTGAAAAATATTGTTGGACCATGTTTCATCACAAAGCATCTCAAGTTTCTCTGGACACTGTGACATGCCGGAGCCAAAGCCTGTCCCAGAACTGTCTGACTCACTGTCACTTCAGTCATAAAGCACCCACTGACATTTGCAAGCAAACAAGAAGTTCGTCAGAGTGTTTTGTTTTGCAGTCTACACCTGTAATTTACCACATTTAATAAAAGCATCTTCCGTTTCGATTTCAATTTTGCTCCTATGCACGGTTCTCTTGAACACATGGGATGGAAACCCTGCTTTATATAATTTGTTTGTGCAATTTTCTGATATTTTGCATTTCTGAATTGTAGCATATTGGGCTCTGCTTCACAAGAAAAAAAGAGAAAAAAAAAACACTCTAGGGAGTATACTGTTTATACTGTGCAGTAGGCATTTTAGTATCCCATTCAAAACATAGCCAGACTCTTAGTAAGTTCTACCCAGAAGGCCATAATGGTTTTAAATCAGTAACATCAATGTAGCCTAATGTATATAATCAGTAGCACTTACTGCAAATGAAAGCCCATTACAACAAATATTTCTCCCACACACTGCCTGTAAGAACAGATCATTTTTCATCCATAAATACCCAGAGGTACCCCAGCATGTGTTTGTGTGTTTGTCAGTGGACAGTGAGTTCTCCTTGTCTCCACACGCCACTGAACCGAAACTTTCATTTGACTGGTTGGAGATCTATTCAGCTTTTTCTTTTTTTTCTTCTTTCTACCATGCCCTCAGTCTTTTTTAATATGATCTCTAACTAAAAGTGTCGTTTCTTATTATTTCAAATCATACACTGAAATGTAGTTGTATATTTTGGTTTCAGTGCAGAAAATTGACTTAAAACGTGAATTTCTGTTTGCATTGGTGTTCAGTCAGTGATTTTCCATAAATAACGTACAGTTCAGTTCACAGAAAGTGTTCATTGGTTCAAATTTAATTGGAAGCTACATCATCTATACTGCCTAAAGAGGTTGTCCTTCAGACTTTGACACAACCAAGAGGAAGTCTTCTGAGAGAAACCACAGAGAGACAGACAATCACTTTAAAAATAAAGGTTCTTTACTGGCATCATTGGCTCAATGAAGAACCTTTAACATCCATGGATCCGAAAATTGTTATTTTAAGAACTCTTTAATGAATGCTTTTGTGGAAACTTAAAATGGATCTTCTGTTGAATCGTTTTTGCATTGCATAATTTTTTTTTAAGTGCACAGAGCTCAGTAGCAGATAACAGAATAAAGACGCACCAGTAGTCAGAGAGGATCGCACGGATGGATATCATTCAAAAATAATCATGCAAAAACACATCTGGCGTTTGCCAAAAAGACTTATTATTACCTATTTAGGAAAGGACTGTGTGGTTATATGAGGCAAAGTGGTTTTAAACACAAATTTAAAGCAATGTGTGGTGAAAATCTACATCTGGTTTTTATCAACTGTGGTCAGTGGTCCAGGCTAAATGAATCCTGATCCCACTACAATTGGGGTGTCTAATGGGGTGGTGTGTTTCAGTGGTTAACGCTCAGGGCTGGAAACTGGAAGATCTTTGGATCGATGCCCCCAAGAGGTGAGCCATAAGTCAACACCATTGTGCCCTTGAGCAGGGAACTCAAACCCCGGTTATTCCAGGGGAACTGTCCTTGTAATAGGCTCAAGGCATCATTCTGTGATGACATCACATGAAACAGCCGAAACAAAAGCAGCCCTGGTCGTGTGGAAATGCATTATATTATTACAAAAGTGTACATTTAATTTATATATTTAAAAGTTTGGGGTCAGTAAGTAAGAAAGTAAAAAAAAGAAAGAAAGAAAGAAAGAAATACTTTAAATCAGCAAGGATGCATTCAATTGATCCAAAGTGACAGTAAGGACACTAAAATATTTTTTAAAAGATTCTATTTTAAATAAACGTTCTTTTGAAATATTCCTGGACAAATAAGTATCATGTTTTCCACAAAAAATATGAAGCAGGAAAACGTCAGTTACTATTGTAACCTCCATTCCCTGATGGAGGGAATGAGACGTGGTGTCAAATACTGACATTAAGGGTCGCACCTGGGAGCATCGAACACCTCTAATACTTCAGAAAAAGCCAACGAGAATTGGCGAGTGGAATTTGCATGCGTCACTCCTCCAGACATACAGCTATAAAAGGAGCTAGCGTGCATCCATTCATTCAGGTTTGTGCTGAGGAGCGAGAGTGTGTCCTGGCCATCCAGCAGGTAGTGGCAGGAGGGACATCACGTCTCATTCCCTCCATCAAGGAATGGAGGTTACAATAGTAAACGCGACTGCGTCATCTGTCAGCCACTTCTGTGTTCAATGCTGACATCAGGGGTTCCTTTGGGAAAATGGCAGAACTGTTGAACTGAGTTACGAGGTTCTGGCAATGCATATGTTGGCAAACCACTGTGTGCCGGGTAACAAGTGCACATCGTAACCTACCCAGCGCCCTACGTAAGCCGTGTAGTCCTTTGTACCATTCGGGGACTGTAGGACAGTACTTACAATTGGAATGGGTTTTAGCCAAACTTCCTTGACCCTTTCTGGGCGGGGGGGGGGGGGGGGGGGGGTCTACAGCTGATGCACACCATAACATTGAGGAAGCGTTCTTCCTCCCTAGGTAGTATGTGGAGAATACATCACATGGACTTAGAGCCAGAGGCGGCACCAGCCGATTTTGCCTGGGCTTCAGCCCCCAATGTTTTGAGTGTAGCCCCGAATGTATTTTGAAAAGTTGACTGACAAATATGAAACCGAACAATAGCCTACGTAAACCATGTAAATCATAAGTTGCCTTATTTCACTGTGCTTTGGCTTTGCTGCTGTCTCTGACTGGTGATTGTTGAAATCTGTCTCACACAGAGACGCACCACGTGAGTGATTTCAGCCTATCCTAGAATATCTCCAGGATTTGCGCGCAACAGCAAACAATCTCACAGCAATTACATTTTTTTTATAAATAACGCAGTCAGCAGCGCCGCACAGTCCTCTGTCAGATAAGATGTTGTCACGGTATATGTCCGAATATAAAACTCAGAAAAACTAACTTTCCTGTTGTGTCAGCCGTGTGCTCGAGTGACCACGCACTCTTCAATATCACGCACTAATGCAATCAATACATCTAGCCTAAATGATCGTCATGACATTCTTTTAACTATAAGCAACCCAATTTGTCTAGATCTGTAATATTATTTCCTTTGTATAATGAGCTTGTCTTTGTTTTAAATTATATTGTATTTTTATTGTGAGTGCATGTGAACTGCTGCGCAGTCGTGTGATTTAGTCAGCTTGATTAACATTATTACAATGTATTCCTATTTAACACAAATGTTCTGAGCTAATTACAGAAACTATAAGCAAAATTCATAAGTATAAAGTTAATGAGTTGATGAATTTATAATATTTGTATGGTCCTCGAATGTGTTTGAATATTTCACCTGTCATCTGCTTGACAAATAATGTATGCTACTGCCCACTGACATGCTTTTAAAGCTATTGTTATCCAATTTTTTGGCCTTCAAACACCTTAAAATGCACATATGTAGGTCTGAGAAATCCAAATTTTCACGGGGGAGCATACCCCCGAACCCCCGTAACTACCTCACATTTGAATGCGCGTGTCTGTGAGGTAATGTGGGCTGGCAAAAAAAGTATTTTGAAGAATGTTTTGAAGAATGTCAGTAACCAAACTGTTAACTGGAACCATTGACTTCCAGTTAACTGTTTGGTTACTGACATTCTTCAAAATATCTTCCCTTGTGTTCAGCAGAAGAAAGAAATTCATACAGGTTTGAAACAACTTGAGGGTGAGTACATGATGACAGAATTTGCATTTTAAAGTGAAGTATCCCTTTAACTACAATCAGCCTTGATAACAAGTGTATTAAATTGACACTGTATCTTTACTTGGAATGCACTTACTTGTAGACTGTACAATTAGGGTCTATTCACATGTTCTTATCGCCCTTCATCCATTAATTCCCTAAATCACTTTTCCTCTTTAGGGTTGTGGGGAGGCTGGAGCCTTTTTCCCTCAGCAACATTTTTAAATTGCCTGTTCAAATACAAATTTGTTTAATGCTTTTTGTAGAAGATTTGTTTTTGAGAAATTTACATACGCATCATGATTGTTCATTTTAAAGTTTTAGGCGATTTTATATGAAAAATCAACAAATTATTTAGAAATTCCACTAATATTTACATTAATATTTACATTTACAGAATACTTTACTTTTTTTCATGGTAGACTAAGAGGTTAATAAAGTAGTGACATGTACATGATGTGAAATGAATAGTAACTTTCTGGTTTCCTTTTCAAGATTACATAATGGTAGACAAATGGACAACAGATGATGTCTGCAAATGGCTCCAAACCATCAACCTGATTGATTCCAAAGAAGTCTTCAGAGGTATTTAATGGAGTTCTACAAATGCCCATTCTGTGATGCCATTAAGTGTACAATACACAAGTACCTTAAACATTTGCAACTACTTCACCAACACCAGCGAGACTTCAAAATAATATGTAATATTGGAGGGCAATATGTAAGAGGAGCTACAAGAATGTCTCCAGTTTTAGAAACCACATCTACCGAAAACATTCAACTGCCCTCCATCCAGGAAGATGATCTCATGAATCTGAAATAAATGATCCCGACCTCACAGAGACAGAGAGCTTGCCACACATCGATGATAACTGCATCCCTCATTTTGACCTGAATACACTATTGAGTGGTCTAAAACATCATATTGCTCTTTTTACTTTGAATCTTCAGGATAATCATCTCATCCCTAAAGTTACCCATGACACAGTCATTGCCAGCCTTCAGTTCATTCTTAATTTCGTCCGAGAGGAGTATGCTGAAATAATTCAATTCCATCTAGACCAGTCTGGATTTAGGTTAGAAGACAATGAGGATTTAAATAATTTGCTGTCTAGTGAGGTCCTATTTGACTCTGTATTTGAGTCTGTACAGAATATCAGCTAACCCAATACTGCAAAGAGCATCTGCATCTTGTTGAGCCTGTTCAACATGTGCTCGGTGTTAATAGTAACGGGAAAGAGGACACATTTTTGTATATACCCATTTCTGATGTATTGAAGGTCCAGCTAGAGAAACAAGACATTTTTGAATCTTTTCAAAGAAGCAGTGAAAAGGCTTCAAGTGAATTTTTCCAAGATTTTTCAGACGGACGGATTTTCCAAGGACAACCCTTTTTTGGCGATCCAAATGTTGTGAGGTTACATCTCTACACAGACGAATTCGAAGTGGTTAACCCTTTAGGTTCCAAACGGACTTTGCATAAACTCACAGCATTCTATTTCACTATTGGAAATCTTGAACCAACTTACAAATCTCAATTGAGACACATACATTTATGTATACTAGTGAGACATCAGCTTCTTCAACGATATCGTTTTAAGGACATTCTGCATCCTCTCATTCAGGATCTGAGAAAACTCTTCAAAGAAGGAATTTTGGTCAGTGTGAATGGACAAGAAATCAACTTAGTGTGCGCTTTGGCTACGATCTCCGCTGATAATTTGTCTGCTCACAACTTGGCTGGATTTACTTGCTGTGTCAGCAGTGGACGAGTTTGCAGATTTTGTATGATCACTTACCAAGATTTAAAATCTCATGTTAATGAAGACAACGTCATCATTCGATCTTCAGAGGTTCACAAGTACCATCTAAGTGCTCTCAGGGAGATTGGAGAGATTTCAAAACAGACATACGGTGTAGTAAATGAATGCCCCTTTAATGACTTGGAGTACTTTGACGTCACCAAATCGTTTCCTCCAGACTTAATGCACGATTTCTTGGAGGGCATTGTGCCCATTGTGATCACCAAAGTCATCAAAGCATTGCATTTTTCTGAAATAGTTTCACTCAGTAACATAAATGCTGAATTGGAAGCATTTCAGATTGGAAAGAACGACAAACGTAATATTCCACAGAAGTTACCACAAAGTGTTCTGAAACAGACCAGATTGTTGGGAACAGCAGCTCAAAACTGGTGCCTTTTCAGAATATTACCATTCCTTATTGGACATTACATCCCACAAGGCGAAGCACACTGGGCTGTGTATCTGAAGTGCAGAGAAATTGGTGAGATCATTTTGTCCTCCCGCATACCTTTTCTCAGCCTTCTAATTGGAGAATTCCTCTCAGATTTTCCAAGCCCTGTTTCCAGACACTTTCCCACCAAAACTGCACTTTCTCACACACTATCCTCGCCTCATTTCAGACTTTGGACCTCCCTGTGGTGCATGAGGTTTGAAGGCAAGCGCCAATATTTCAAAAGACTAGCCCGCAACACTTGCAATTTTAGAAACCTGTGTTACACCCTCTCTAAAAAGACACCAGCTGAGGCAGTGTTGGGAGTTAACATCATTGGATGCACTTCCACAAAAGAAATACACTGAAGGTGAACACTCAGTTCCATTCAGGTCCTTTCCTTGTGATCTCAAATACCCATTTTCCACCAAAAAAGAACTGGTTCGGAACTGGTGCTGGTTCAAAGTTGGTTCAACTTGCGAACCTTCTCAGAACCTCGACGTCGTTACGTCACTGTGCACGTTGCCATAGGCTACGTCTTAGCTTTGCTAGAAACGCCAAATTCAAGCATAACAGTTTCAATGGCGGACTACATCGTCTTTCTGCAAATGTTTCTCCTTGCTTTGCGATCCTTTATTGGGGTCAGAAGAAGACGTTTAGAACACATTTGTGCTGCTCGTCTGGATTACTATAGACGGAGGTTACATTCGAGAAGAAGTTCGACAATAACCCCGCCCCCAGCCCTCGACGTAAGCATGACGTGGTAAAAGAACGGTTCTAGTCCAGCAAAGATTTGGTGCCGCTTTGGAACCAATTTTCCTGGCCGACAACCGGTTCTTTGGCTGTCGAAACACAAAGAACTGGTTCGCGAGTAGGCACCGGCTCCGAACCGGAACCAGCACTGTCTTGGTGGAAAAGGGGTAAAAGAGGGCATCAGGAAGAAAAGTAGAACTAAGGACATCCCCAGCGAGGAGACACTGGCTGTTGTCAATTCTCTTTTGACAAACAATACAAAATACAAAATTGGAGACAGCTTCGTGATTGATGTGGCTGAGGATGGCATTCCAGTCTTCATGAAAGTGTCTAAAATTGTCCAATTCAGGGCTATTTGGTTGATTTTTGGAAAGCTGCTAATACCCCAAAAGTTTGATTATCATAATCACGCCTTCCTTGTACAAGAGGAGAGAAAGTGGGTTGTCATTCACCCTGGGGAAGAAAAGGACTATCATGCCCTTGACACCTACAAGCATGATGATGACGACGTATTTATCACCCTCCATCACAGTGTTAATTTATAAAGGTACTTTTCTTTGTAATGTCCTTATTTCCTGACAGAATTACCAAAGTTTGAAAACAGTACTGATTATTTTAAATAGAGCAAGAGATTGATGGAGAAACCCTGTTGGGCTTTACAGAAAGGATGGTGCAGAAACTATTCCCCACAATGAAACAGCAAGTGACCTTTTTAAAGGAACTTTAAAACTTTTTTTTTTTACAGACAAGAAACTGGTGTGGAAACCTCTTCGGAGATTCAAATGCATCACACTCAGTTAGTAGAATGGCTTGAACTGAAATTAGTTTATGCATTTGGCCTAGGTGAAAAATTAACACTTACTTTTTGTATAGGCAAAAGTGCTGTGAGCCGTGGCCTGCAGTTTTTAGCCTCCCTGATTTTCCACCAGAACCTAGTGAATCATTACAGAGGAAGGATCCATCTTTCAAGAAAAAGGAAAAATCACATCTGCGATCACTGCTAATTCAAGTGTTGTTTGATAGCATCACAAAGTACACATGGTATACAAATTATATATATAAAAAAACTGCCTAAAAAGCATAAGCAAAATAGTTAATTTTAACTGATATATGCCTTTTTCTTATCCAAGCCACAAGATATACACGGATGTTCTTGGAAGTCTGATCACAAGATTTCCTTTCCTGAAGGATACTAGCCCCTCTGGTCATGAACGTACAATGTTACATTTCTCAAGCTTAAGTCCACAGGTTTCAAACTCAACCTCAAATCTTGCTTGCCCTCATTTCATATCTGCGAGATAATTTCATTACATTGTGATTCTGTCATATTTCCACCTCATTAGTGAGCAAGTTAATTTCTGAAACATGGTAATAATGCTTTTCTATGGTAGCCCAAACAAAAGGTAATTAAAAATAAATATATAGATAAATGTAGTAATCGTGAATAATTGGCTTGATAAAACAAATATAATTCATAACATCTTAATAATCTTTCTACATTAATTTAGAAAATAATGGGTAATTATGACAATATAAATATATTGATGTGACTTGTTTTAATTATGGAAAAATGTGATTTAATTAGTTAATTTTTTAATAGATTGACAGCAATAAATCTATTAAGTATACATGTCATTTTAGAATTACATATTTGAGGACCAGAACTGTGGTATAAATTGAATTTTTTTGCATGTGTCTGCAGGATACCCTTCTGCATTGTCTGCGTAACAAATTTAAAAAAGAGAGAATTCCTTTAGTGCATTCATCAGCAGTTCAAGAGATGAAGAAGAAATTTGGTGTTAAAAGGAATGCACTGGATCTCTCAGTCTCTGATGGCCTCGTCTCTGAAGAGGAGGTATACACCAGTCAATAAGCATACATTAAACTTTCACTTTACAATTAAAGGATTAGTTTACCAAAAAAAAAAAATAATAATTCTGTTGTTATTTACTCACTCTCACTTGGTTCCTAATCTTTATGCAACACAAAAGGTACCCAGGGGGCAAAACACCTGTTTTTTTTTGTACAAATTGCTACTTAATGTAACAGTTTTAATCAGTAAATACTTTTTTAAAATACTTTTAAACCTACTCCACACATGACTCCTGTGTGTTTTAGTCTTTCAACATTTAGTTGTCAGTACCTTTGTCTCACACTCTAAACACCTGGATTGAACAATAACCAGCCTAACACAAAATTCTCAAATCCTTTTTTTTTTTTTTTTTTTTGATAGAATAAATAAAGCTATCCCACTTGTGAAAGAATATTAGAAATACTAGACATTGCAATACAAATAATAGATATTGCATAAATATGCAAACATATATGCAAATATACTGTACATACAGAAACAGAGCAGTATACAATTAATACTGCTTTCTTGGATCTTGTTTGAATTGACAGGCTATTATAGGCTTGAAATTGAATTCCCTCTAAATGTGTTATGGGCCTACGGACTGTCTGGTTAGTGAAAATGGTCAAAATATAATTTCATCTAGTAAAAGTTAACTTCGCATGGTAATTTGTTTATTTTAACAACAACAAAGGGAAAAGAATGCTACCAAATACAAATGGAATGTTCAATATTTTTTTTCTTTTTTTTGCCTACCTATGAATTAAGAGGCATTGTTAACTCTTACATTCTAATTACATGTACAATCAAGGCATTCCTCCACTCTTTTGAAAGGTGTGCTCAGTTTGTTTCTAGCATAAAGTATCAGGGAGATATGGCTCAGGATTCATGAATCAACCTTTTTAGCATGTTTGGGTGATTCCAGGGAGTTAAAGCAGAATTTGAGGTAGCATTGTTTAGACCCTAATTACAAGTTTCCAGCAGGTTATCCACCCGGGTTGTCAACCCAGGTTGTGATCCTCAGACATCATAGATTTCATTTTTATATGACAACCTTTTACAGCAGCCCATGTCTGCCAAACCCCCTTTGCCCCCTGGCCTGTAAGGGTCAGATTTTGGGAATGTACTAGTTGTTCTCAATGAGTGGTGGCATTTTCTACCTTCAAAAGCTATGCAAAAGCACCATGTAAAAAATTGTTATAGTAAAGTAAAAGTAGTCCACACAACTCTTGCATTATATTCCAAGCCATACAATCTGCAGTATGAGACATACGGCCAAATCAAGTTTTTTTTATTCTTGACATCCTTGAATAAAAGTCATGTGGGTTTGGAACAACAAAGGCAAATGGGTGACAGAATTTTTTCTGCTTTAATTCTACTGATTATTGATCTTCAGTTATTTGTGCTATGTCACTTCTAAATATTTTTCCTTATATAATAAGGTCTTTTGCTCATTTCAGCAAACAAAAAGATGCAAAAAGATGCAAGACTGCAAACTTTCCAGTACTCCAGTGTACTGATAATCCGGTTTCCACCCAGTCCCAGGAGGTTTGTCTGTTTCATCTTTCTTCACTAAAATGTCTTAAAATTGCTTGGTTATTGACCAGTAATGCTAGGAGATGGTAGATATACAATAGGAATTTTGTTATTTACTACTTTTTTCAGATTATATTAAACCTGGAAAATTTTTGGAGAAGATCAATTAAGTTTTCAGGAGCACATTACCGTGATAAATGCTGAACTACGTAAAAGACAACCCAACTACACCAACATAAAAAAATCGAATGAGATGCACTCTTTTTAAAAGAGTCGATTTAATGACAAAATCAACACGAGAGGTCATGGACATGTTCCCATTTCTTCGGGTTCCACAACTTGTGAGTATTTGCTTTTAGTGTTGTTTCCTTTGAGTTTAGTATTTCCACTGCATTTTCAATTTTTTTTGTATGAATAAAAACAGTCAAAATTGTTTTAATGAATTTTTCTTTCTTTCTTTTTTTAGTAGCTGCTGCATGAAGTGAAGATGCGGGTTGGGAAGGACCTTCATCTTAATCTAGAGACTGCTCTTCAAGTTCTGGCCCCAAACATCCTAAATGTGGCTAGACATGGAAGTCAGAGGGATGTGCTGAACAGTTTGTTCTAATAAAGAATGTTTTACTCTTATTGACAGTTGCTTTGTAATATCAGGAGAAATACAAAGATGTTAAAAATGAGAGAGGGCTGCTCAGTTTCTCACAAAAACATTTGCACAATTTAAATGAATACAATTTAGACGTGGAGGCAAAAAAACACTGATGCATTTTTTTTTGGCAACAGGCCTTTAGATCTAGCATTCTGCATGCTTTAAATCAGATACAGAAATGATGTAGCTTGAACGGATTGCATTTATTTAAATTAACAACAGAGAGAAAGTGAGAAACTGCATGTGTGAATAATGTTTGTGTAGTGTCTCTTCAATAATCAAGCTGCAAGTTTAGTTAAATCAAAAACAGATACATTGTTGCTTTTTAGTTTTTCAGTATGCTATCCAAGCTATTTTATTAATGAATATTGCATTGATCTTGAAAAGAAGTTTCTGTGCTCATGATTGTTTGTGAGTTGCGTGTGCAACCTAGCCAGTGAATTGGCCCTTACCACTGTGGTAAAAAATGGTCAGTCACATCCCTAATTGTTTGGAAGAAAGTATGCAAAGGCAGTTAAACATGACTAAGGCTATCATTCTGCATTTTGTTTTTCACCACAGAAAAGTCATTCAAATTTTGGGCAAAATGGGGTTGACTAAATGATCATTTTTGATGGAATTTTAACTTTTGGGACTACTGTATTCTAAGTTATTTCACAAATAATGTCTAATGTCAAATAATAAACTTGCAGGAATCAGTAAAGCCAACTCCGACTATAGTTTTTCATGAAGCTTCAAACCCCCTCCATGCAGAAAGAGCCAGCATCAATATGGAGGGTGTCAACATTGTGAGCGCAGAAATGGATGTGATGGAGGCAATGGAGTGCCTCTTTGTTACTTATTTCGTATTCAGTGTGGAATACCCCAAGCACATCACTCACACGATGACTTTTGTTGAGCACTACCTGTTTAAACTCTCCAGCAGCCAAAAAAAAAAACGGTCTGTCCCAGTGCTCAAAATGTATAATCAATTATCATATGTCATGAATAGTGCTAATGTAAATTTGTAAATATGAGGCGATTGATGTTATTCTGAAATGCTGATCTGAATTTGAATCTGTAATTACAACTCTTTATGAGTGATATTAATGTAAATTTGTAGATTTGAAGTACTTGATGTTCTGAAATGCTGATCTGAATTTTAATCTGTGGATTCACATTCTTTATGAGTGATATTAATATGAATTTGTAGATTTTAAGTACTTCTACATCTGTATATTTCCATTGTGAGTTATATTAATATGGATTTGTAGTTTTGAGGGACTTGATGTTGTTCTAACACTGATGGGAATTTAGATAAATCTGTATATTTGCATTATTTATTAGTGATAGATTAATGTAATTTTGTACATTTTATGGACTTATTTTCTAATATGTAGATGTAGGTGAAACTCTATTTTCATTATTTATGAGGTATTTTTTAAATGGTTGATGTTTTAATGGTGATTTGTACATTTAAAGCCTTGAATACTTGAAATTACAGTAGCATTCTTTCAGTAATAGTAATTATTTTTGTTAATATAAATAAATTAGTAGTTCTATGCACTTTGGGTGTGCTTTTTTTCAGTATTCATGGGTGACTTTTTTTATGTGAATTACATTTTAGGGTCTTGATGATTGTCAATAATATGAAATATTTAATCCGGAAAGGACAAAACAAATGATAATGAATGAACCCCTAAAAGGTTCCATATAGAACCTTTTTCCTGGTTACAAAGAACCCTAAAGGGTTCTTTTGATTGAACCCTTAAAAAGGGTTCTGTATAGAACCTTTTAGGGGTTCCAAATACATAGCGCCTGATAGAACCTTTTAAGGTTCTATATAGAACCTTTTCTTCTAAGACTGTATAGCACCTAAAATACATGAATATTCATTCACAGTCTTGATGCTGAAAAGCATTTTCTGTTAGTGTCTATTTTACTTGTCAGTTACCCACAAATGTATCACAAAAGCAAACAGCATATTTACATTTCTGAACAAACATGAATGTATTGCTGATATCATTAATTCGAGATTTTAAGTACAACATAATTCGAGAATTTATTCTGATTCAAGGGGAATCAGAACGTCAAAACCTGACTGGGCGAGAGGAGGAGCTGGGAATGGAGGAGGGAATTAGCTCCTTAGAAACGCGATAGCTGCTGATAATACTGAAGGAGCTTATATACGTATACAGTGATAGGCGTCGTATTCCTATAGGTAGACGTGTATCAGCTGAGTCAGCTGATGTGAGCTTGACTAACGCCACGCCACTGCCAGACCTGACGCTACGTTTGATAATTAATGTAAAAATAATTACTTTAGCTTTTTCAAACTGCATATTTATACATTTTGAAAATAGTTGTTAAAATATTTTGTAACAACATATCATATTACAGTAATTAATTTGGAGATTAGGTGCTTTAAAAATTTGTATCTATAACAGATTACATTTTAAATGTAGTATATGTATTTAAGTAAAATTTTATTATTTAAAAGCTTATATTACTTGTATACTCGTATGAACATTCACATGTTGCTTGCATTTCAAAACAAGTCTGTTGCAACATTGCCTATCTATTACTGAATGGAAGAGCTAATTACTCTCTTCTGTCTTTTGACAAGAGAGATTTGCTTTGCCTATAACCGCCATCTTCACACTCAATAACATTTAGATCAGGATATAAGTAGGGTTTTGAGCTCTGAACAACTGTTGGCTAAATATAAATCCCTGAAAGTATATTGGGATAGGAGATGGTGATGCACACACGTCAGCAGTCAAGAAGCAGTTTGCTATCATTGTTTGTCACAACGTCCAGGCTAGATGCCAAAATGTCCATTCATCTGAAGGAGCATGTCATGTGGAAGTCATTGCACAAAAAAAAAAAAAGAAATTAAAATGGCGAGACAAGCTGCAACATTTGTCTAGGGAATTCAGCACAATCTAGATGTTTTGTGATGCCTTTTTATCAACAACTTTCCACACTAAAATTATTTTTTAGTGGATTTTTAAAGCTCCGAACAACGCCATAATGATTAGGCTTCACACAGTAGCAATTCATTTAGAATTATTCATGTATGTTATAAATCACTTGCACACACTAGAATAACACTGAAAACACTGAACATTCAGCCTTGCCATAACAGGAATAATGGCATTTTAACATTTTTAAAAATATTTTTCTTATTTTAAATTGTAATAATATTACTGTTTTATTGTATTTTTGATGTATTTTCAATGCAATAATTCAAGCTCTTACATGTTGGGTTATTTTTGCTTTGCACATAAAACAAATAAAGCAGACAAATTGTATCAGGGCAACTCTGGAAGGTCGTTGAAGTGTCCGGCCCTCCAATGCATCCCAAAATTGGTCCCAGAGGAACTCTGAGTTGAAAAGCCTCTGATTCCAATAAAACAAGCTACAATAAAACATTCCCACATGCCAGCTCTTCTGACACTCCAGGTTTGGCTTACCTTCCAGGGAGAGGCTGGATTCCCTCAGTTGCACTCATGGAGGCCAAAGGTGATCCAGGGCAAAGCAGCAGCGAGAGGTGAGAGGATGTGTCGGTCCTCAGACTGAGGCAGAAAGAGCGCAAGACTGGAGCTCGGAGAGACTGCGCAGAGCAAGCCAGCGTCTGACACGCATACAGACACACTGATGGAGAAATGTGGGTCCACACTCACTCACACACACATCCACACAGGAGTAAGGACAGTTCGGACAGACAGTTGCAGAGATGTGATGAGAATTGGGCTTGACTCACTTATTCAGGCTGCACACACAAACACTCTCTCTCTCAAATGTTTTCCCCGTATGGTATGAAGAGTGGCTCAGTCCAGAACGCTGACAGTCCAAGCATGGCAAGAAAGACACTGAGACTGAGGTTGTATACCTAAACAGCATGGTGTCTCTCACTTTCAATCTTACTCTCTCGCTCACTTATTTCCCTCCCCCTCGGTATCTGTTCACCCTAGATATATACATGTCTCTCCACCGGGTCCTCCCCTTTTTTTTTCCTACCGTTCTGCTTTTATATGTCTTTCCTTTGCCTCCTGTCTCTCTGATTCGCTCTCTTTCTACTGGGTTTAGAGACACTTTCCCTGAACTTAGCACAATTCTTTTTGACAATCTTTGCTGCCACACTATGTTTAACATGAGTATGGGATCTAAACATATGAACATATTCCATATATAAACATGTTGTTGATGTGTAAATCAGATCACTATAAAAATTATTTGGTGCCAACTGCAGTTAAATTATTAAATAGACAATTCCAAAACTGGATTGGATTGTTGCAGTATTTTCTTCAGTTATTGTGTGTTATTGTATGTATTATATGTCATGTTATACAAGTCCAATGTTGTGCACTGGCCGTGTCATGGTTGTCCAAGACAAATTTCCCACAAATGGGACAATAAAATCTATTCTATAATAATAATAAAAAAAGAAAGATCACAAAATAAAGTGCAGTACACTCCCACTTAAAAGTTGGGGGTTGTTAAGATTTTTAAATGTTTTAAAAGTCTCACCAAGTCTGCATTTACTTGATCAAAAATACAGCAAAATATTGAGAAAAATTATTAAATTATTATTACTGTATTTTCAATATCATTATCCAGTCTTCAGTGTCAAAAAAGAAATTGGTACTGACCCCACACTTTTATGTATATATCAATATATTAATTTTAATCTTTTATTTTGTGACATTTAATGACAATTAACCACAATAATTTTTGCAAATAAAATTAGCATAAATTAACCAGATACCATCATTACTACAATTTTACAAATTGATTTATAATTTAAATAATATATAATTGTTTTATTTACAATAGAGTAATTCAATTTTTTTTTTTTTTTTTTTTTTTTTGCATTACTGCAGACTACTATTAATTCTTTTGACTTTTAGGATTTTCCAATATAATGCGGACATGTTTTTGACCGTTTTGGTGAGATTCACCCATCTCTGATGTAATGCTAAACTGAACATGATGCCCTGGCTTCAACTTCATCCCAGAATGCTCTTAGATAATGGTCAAAATATTAGGATGATTTATTAGTATAAATCTTAAAATATCAATATAAGCATTAAAATGTGCAAAGGTGGACAGAACCAGACATGTTTCACATGACCAATGACATGCTCTAATTTATAACCCTCAATGATACTGCATTCAATATGCATTTCTGCAGGAATGATGCATTAAATAAGACAGCTTCATTTTCCTACATCAGAACACTGTCAGATCTAAGCTGTCCATTTTATTCTTGCCATCAACTGTGCACTCATATTGTTATTATTTTGTAGAATGATTTGACCAGATACCCACATACATGTGCTTAATCAATTCTTACATGTAGCTAAGTTTGGCAGGCAGCAACGTTGATGGCTGTTGTTTGTCCTAAATATTTTGTCTCCATCTAGTGTTTCAGGCTTTAAACTGAATAGGCAGTTTTCACAGTACATTGCTAGGGTTTTACCTTGCATAAAGAGCTGGCTGGTGTAGTTCTGCGAACACTGTGAAGATGTTACATGTTATTGCTGAAAACAGAGATGAATTTAAAGAGTTAGTTCACCCAAAAATTAAAATGTTCCCATAATGTACTCAACCCTGAAGCCATCATAGGATTTATTTATTTATATATAAATATATATATATATATATATATATATATATATATATATATATATATATATATATATAATTCAGATTGTGTTTAGCTGAAATAAGAAACTTTTTAATGAAACTAAATTACTTTCTTATTTCAGCCAAACACAATCTGAATCTTATATTATATAGGTTTTCCTACTTACAAAGCATATAGAGGTCTGTAATTTTTATCATAGGTACACTTCAACTGTGAGAGACGGAATCTAAAACAAAAATCCAGAAAATCACATTGTATGATTTTTAAATAATTAATTTGCATTTTATTGCATGACATAAGTATTTGATCACCTACCAACCAGTAAGAATTCCGGCTCTCACAGACCTGTTAGTTTTTCTTTAAGAAGCCCTCCTGTTCTCCACTCATTACCTGTATTAACTGCACCTGTTGACACATGCTGTTCTTTTGAACTTTCTATTCATCATAGCATCATGAAATAAAAATGTAAAAAACTGTTTTCAACATTGATAATAATCATAAATGTTTCTTGAGCATCAAATCATCATATTAGAATGATTTCTGAAGGATCATGTGACACTGAAGACTGGAGTAATGATGCTGAAAATTTAGCTTTGATCACAGGAATAAATTACACTTTATATATTCACATAGAAAACAGCTGTTTTAAATTGTAATAATATTTCACAATATGACTGTTTTTGATTGTATTTTTAATCAAATAAATGCAGCCTTGGTGAGCAGAAGATACTTATTTTAAAAACATTAAAAATCTTACCGATCTAAAACTTTTCACCGGTAGTGTATATATATATATATATATATAAGAAGAGCCAGGATATATATATATATATATATATAAATCCTAGCTCTTCCCAGCTTTATAATGGTACCATTTTTTTTTAACCCCAAAAAAGTGCATCCATCCATCATAAAAATAATCCATATTACTCCTAAAGGCCTTCTGAGATGAAGCCATGCGTTTTTGTAAGAAAAATAGCATTTATAAGTTTATAAACTATGATAACTGGCTTCCAGAAACGGCCGTACCCGAGTCTTGTTCCGGCAGAAGAGTGACCTCTGACCCGACGTATAACATATTATTGATGAATGCGGAAGTGCAGAGGATAGAGCAAAACAAAACACCAGTCACGAATTAGAAGCCTAAAAAGAGAAATGATGGAGGAGCTTGAGTTTGTTTCTCAGCTCTATTTGTTTGAGCCGTGAGAAGTGTCTACTCTCTCACCTAAGCTTACACTACTCCTACATCATGCACCGGGTCAGAGGTCACTCTTCCACGGGAACTAGACTGGCGTACGGCCGTTACTGGAAGCCAGTGATTATAGTTTATAAAGTTATAATTTTGGATATTTTTCTTACAAAAACACATCGCTTCAGAAGGCCTTTATTGATCCCCTGGAGCTATATGGATTACTTTTATGATGGATGGATGTGCTTTTTTGGGCTTCAAAATCTCTGAATAGTTACTAATCACTCCCATTATAAAGCTTGGAAGAGCCAGGATATATTTTTTTATATTATAACTCTGATTGTGTTTGGCTGAAAGAAGAAAGTCTTATATAAGGTGAGTAAATTATGGGATAATTTAAAAATTTTTGGGTGAACTAACCTTAAGAATCTCTCTGAGCACTTCTTCATTTAAGCAGCTGCACATGATGTTTCTGTCATCTTTAAATCCTTATTCTGAGACAAAAGCATCAATTAAAAAGACTACAATGATTATAATAGACTTATATAATGTTTTGCTTATTGCCATAATAAAATAATAAAACTAAAACATTTTTTAAACTGTAGGTTATTTCTAGTTTCTACATGTCGAAAATATTGGTAACAGGGTTAGGCCTAAAGTTAACTGTTATGTTAACCTAATTTTACTTATACTTCGTTCAAACAGAGGGGGAAAAATACTTAATTCTTCAAGTTTTCGTGATTGTTTTTTTGTTTCCAACCCTTTTCGTGTAAAGTGTAAAAAAGGGACAGGTAGGCCTACTATATTCCGTTGTTGTGGAATACATCGGGCAATTAGTGTGACATCCAGGAGTAAAATGCTAAACGTGAGTGTCAAGTACTGTAAACAATATTCTATTATCTGGTATTTGTTAAGTAAGCCTGTTTTATAAATTCCTCGTGACGAGCCGCGGCAAACTAAACGCCTCAAAGTTGAGAGAGTTTGTTTACTCAGCGCAGTTTGTGTAAGGGGCGTTTACACCACTTACCAAACTCAAGAAATTGCCAATGTACAAGCACGATACCACAAGGTCTACTCACTTTGAAAAGTCACTCATAATGTTTGCTAAATAACATCTCTCTAGAGCAGCCATGGGGTCTGACGCGCAAAAGGAGAGACTCCTCGAGCTCTTCCACGCATGTGATGTGGATCACTCCGGACGCATTGAGAAATGGGAGTTTGTGAAAATATGTTCCGAGCTGAAGGTTCGACCCACCGAGACAGATGACATTTTCTCCAGACTTGACACCGACAAAGACGGCACGATCAATCTGGAGGAATTTATGGACGGGTTTCTAGAGTCACACTTGTTGAAAGACGAGAAGATGAGCAGCGAACCCGCTGGGGAAAGTTCCTCTGCCGCCTTGGAGGATTTTAAATCCCGTCTGGGGGATCAGCTCAAATTCATCCCCAGGTAAAACACCTGGCAGGCTGTGCCATAAAGCTGTCAAATTACCTCAGTCAACCAAAATACTAAAGAATGCGTTAAAAAAAATTATACAGTAGGCTATTCATATAGGCCTATAAAAAAGTCTATAATTAAAATTGATCCTATATGGACATCATTTAATAGGACTACAACATAACACAAAACCAAGTTAACAAAGCTAAATGTTTTTCTTATGGTAATATGACTTTCCATAATATTTCTGATTATTTTCCCATATGAGTTTAACAAAAGAAGTTTAAAGAACATATTTAGGGTTATTATTGCCTTCAGCTGTGTTTTTTCTTCTTTTCTTCCTTCCTTTTAATGATATTAGTATAAAGGAATAAGACATTTCAGTGGGATTCCTCCCTGCAAGCAATTTTGCGTTTAAAAGACGTCTAATAGCCGTCCAAACACAACCCAGACGTCTAGGCTAAAACAAGGCAAAATTTGGGCTGTCAGTGAAAATTGAATAGATGTTTACCATAGCCCAAGAATAGACTAGTCATCAATTAGATAACAAAGATAGAAATGAGTGAAGAAATTAAACCAAACACCTTGTAATCACTGCTGACTATGCTTACTCAATGGGATATCAATGGGAAAAGTTATTTAGGCAAAAACAACATGTAACCAAATTCAAGGTGATTTTGGCTAGAAGTGGATTACTCATAGCCGGACTATATTGGGTAGGTAACCTAGACAGTGAAATGACGGCTATTGCTTGCTTGCTAAAGGATTTTGTAATTGGAGTCTTAAAATATCCTAATGGAAATTTTCTTAAAGGAAATCCTTACGTTTTTCACATTTCATACAAAGTGTAATTCAAAGTGCTTTACAGAAAGATTATTATTTAAAAAAAATAGCAATCATAAAAACTTTCTTAAAAAATATAAAATATTAGGCTACAATTAAAGTAAAAAGAAAATAAATCATTTAAAATGAAGTAAGATTATATTGAAAGGAATATGAGGGACATTAAAGGAAAAGAGGATTAAAAAAATAAAAGAACTGTTCAGTGCGATCAGTACAGCGCAGAAACAGTGTGATGTGTTTTAACAGATGTGTTTTAATCTGGACTTAAAGGAAGCTACTGATGGGACATATCTGACATCCTCTAGAAGCTGGTTCCAGCTGCGGGTGGTATAATAGCTAAACGCCATCTCAGCATGTTTTAAATTTACCCTAGGTGAAACTGGCTTGATCTTTCCGATCTGAGAGCTCTGTTTGGTTTGTATTCTACCTGGTTCCAAAGGTTCCAAAAGGGGGTTTTCGCTGCGATGACATAAGATCCTAAAAGAACCTAAAAGACCTAAAATAATCTTTTTTTATGTAGTGTAATGAACATTTTAATAACACAAAGAACATTTGTTCTACTATAAAGAATTTTTTGTGCAATGGAAAGGTTTCATGGATGTTAAAGGTTCTTCACTGAACCATCAATGCCCCCCCCCAAAAAAAAAAAAAAAAAAATATATATATATATATATATGTTTAAGAGTTTTGATGTTAAAGTTTCTTCATAGAACCATATGCCAATAAATAACCTTAATTTTTAAAAGTTTGTAATCGGCGATGCAGCTACACTGCTTTTGCCAAACACTGTTAAATTTATCTTTATCTTTATTCTGGGCTGAAATGTTAAAATTTTAAAAGTATCACATATCAAAATGAAAGGGACAATTACACAATATACACTACAATAACTAAATATATCTGACCTAGTTTTGGTTATCAGCCTGTGCAAATATCCAAACAGGTACACTGCCACCCATTTACCACAATGTACAGGTCTCCATATGTATGTAGAAATATGTGAAATTATTCCCCTATATTAAAAATTCCCCTGATAAAATGTTGAAAACATCCTTGTTTTATTCTAACTTTTTGAGGGAGATTTTATTTGTTTCATATTTGTGGTGAAAGCTGTTCTAAATCATTAAATCTTTCCAAGTCTATTAATTGCACCACTTTAATTGTTCAAGCCATGAGAATTTGAGCTTTTGTTTGGTTGATGTCGGTTCATGTCAGGACGGTGGAGTTGAAGCCAGAGGCTTGACATGAGACACATCACCGTCATGCCACGCTAATGTCGACAGAACATCGATTAGTTGTGGACTATCAATACCTCTCTTATTTCACTCATCAGCCATAGCATCTGACACTACAAGTGCTACTTCATAAAAGAGAACAGCAAAGTCATGAGGCTCAAAAACATGCAGTTATGAACAACCTGGCACCAATTTATTAGACTTCATTGGGTTGAATATTGCCTGAAAAACACATGATTGTCCTTAAGTTTAACCTTTAGCTTTAACCTCAATAACTCAACAAGATGCATAGATGTTTTCCATAAATGTGCTTGCAGAGATCTTTCATTATGTCACAATAGTTTTAATGCTTGTCATATTTCGTTGGGTAATCCCCAACAAGGAGTTTTACATTCTGTGAATAAATACTACAGATGATTCTTTCTTTTCCAATTTACATTTATGTAAGTTTTAATGGCTTGGTGTTGTTTTTATGTGTGTAGGATTGAGCCGGTATCAACTCTGTTCCAGAACATCAGTATGACGGAGCCCAGAATGGTCCCTCAGTATGAAAGAGTTCTCCTCAGTTTTATCAAAGAGATCCGAATACTGAACACTGAAATGGAACATCTGGCACTTGCTGTAAAGAGGTACACACTCTCATGCACATAGGCTACATACTCTTGTGGCCAGTTTTCTTCACCTTGTTTTTAATAGAAACTGGGTGCAGTTGAAACCTTCAGAGCTCTTCAGAAATTCTTTGCAGCATTTTTGCATGTTTATGGTTCTTGAGTTGCTTAATAGTTCCATGCAGATCAAGGGCCACATTTACTAACAGCTTGCGCCAATGCAAACCCTCTTTTGGCGTTAAAAATCTACTGTCAGGGTTTACTAAAAACACGCAGTGAAAAATTTGAGCTGAAAAGGCATGGAAAGTAATTCTTGTGGCTGACCTTATTGCATATGCATTTGTAGGAGTTTCCCTTTCAGATGCAAAATTTATGGGCGGAGCGTATTCAAATGAATCATACAAGGTTATTTACTAAGGGTTGCTCTAGTCAAGTTACTGGTATTTGCGTCATTATTTAACTCCCAAAAAAAGCATATCTTTAACCAGACACTAATTTGCACTGCTCTTGGTAGATTGAGTTGGTCATTATCCAAATGATCCGGCTGCGTCTGTGTTCTTTAATCTGCGCAACGTCAGTAAATCATGCGCTGAACCTTCCACTCCCATCGGCGCTGTTATGGGATTGCGCTCTCACGCTAATTTGCCCTGTTTAGTAAATCTGGCCCTAAATGTGATGTTACTTTTAGGGTTTGTTCAGACTTGTACTTTGGTTCGCCTGGTTCTTTTGGTCCGGACCAAAAAAGAAAATGATACATTTAGTCCTGTTTCACTTAGTGTGCACACTGTCATTTGTATGACCAACCCTGAAGACAAAAACAACGAAAAAAGGTTTTTATGGCATATATTTTGTGACGGAACTTACCAAACATCCCAAACACAATGTTGTGTGCTGGGTTCAATAGGTGGTATTTTTACCAGCTGAGAACTCACAAAAAGCCAAACAATGCCAAAAATTCCTCTGTCACACACAAACCAAGATCTGCTGCAGGAAGACAACGTTTCCAACACCTGTACCAAACTGTAATGGGCTACGTAACTTCTAGAGGTATAATTCTGTCCTTTTTAGGGTGGCATCTTGTGACATTACATCCTGTTTTTGGTTTGTTTGGATGTCTTTGGTCCGTGCTGCATTGATATTTCGGTCGAACCGCACCAGAGTTCGTTTGAAAGCAGATCGAGACCCACTTTTTCAGTGTTTGGTGCTCACCAGGGTTCGGGTGGCAGCGTTTACACTTATTCAAATGAACCGCACTAACAGAGCAATCGTACCAGAGTTCGTTCAATCAAATCCAAACCTGTCAAGTGTGAAAACACCCTTTTTCTTAAGATCAGTGTTCCCTATCAGTCGCTCACGTTCGACGTGACAACGTAATTGGGATCACTTCAGGGAGCCCTATCATCTTCGAGTGTCTACAGAATGAGCCAATGAACGTTGGCGTGCGTGAATTGCGTCACGCGCCCCGCTCCACAGCGCGGGTATAAACAGGAAACGGGCGCACACACATATTGTCTTTCACTTCGGAGCCAAGCTTCCTGTTTGTCTCCAGCAACAAGACTCTGCATGTTGAAGATCTCTTTGTTCTCTCCTCTCCCTACAGTGTTGGTGTGACGGTGCGTTCAGCGAGTGGCCGCGGGCTGAATTACACCTCAAACAAACTGCTGTTTTCACAGCACAAATTTCTGTGTCGATTTCGGTGGGCATTCCCTGAGAGTGCACAGCAGATCTCTCTGCTGTGTATCGTGGCCATTCCTTGGGTGCCTCAGCACTGCTGAGAGAGATTAAAAGAGTACTTTCTTCTTATAAAGAGCAACACTGGCATGACACTGCGTCCTTTTCAGGATGTCATTCCGCCTGTGCGTTTCTGGATGCGGTCGTTCCCTGGCACCAGCAGACGGCCACAATTGCTGCCTCTCGTGTTTGGGCATTCAGCACGTTGAGGCAGCCATTGTGAATAGTTCATGTTCCCATTGCGGGAATATGACTATGGCAGCGTTGAGATCGAGACTCGCTTAACTCAAGGGAGGTGCAGTCCCCTAGCCTATGCCCCGATCTAGTGCCTATTCTGGACCTCAGAATAGGCCTACTTCGGCGCTTAGCCAGGGTGATCTGAGGATTACCGTGAGGGCTTCCCCGCCGAGGCAATCTCCGTGGGTCCCTCACGCCTCACAAATGCTGCCGCCGTTGGAGCCTCCAAAGGAGCGTACTGGTCCTTCTCATAGACGACCAGTCGTGTCCTTTGGAGCTCCACCTGACGAACAGATGTCATTTGCAGCATCGGAGGGGTAGCTTCAGTCCTCTGGAGATGAGTATTCGGCTACGTTACCACCTTCGGGGAGTGTAGCTTTGCCCGAGTCCGATCCAGAATGGGCGACTATGCTTTCCCGAGCCGTCGGGCTTGTGTGGAACCCTCCACCACGTCCTGAACCTTCTCAGTTGGACGATTGGTTTCTCGGGGCGGGCTGTGCTGGTTCTCAGCGCGTACCTTTCTTTCCAGAAGTGCATGAGGAGCTCACTAGGACGTGGACGGCGCCGTATAGTGCCAGAAGCCGTCCTATTAGCTCCTTCCTCCTCACCACCCTCGATGGCGGAGCAGCTAAGGGGTATGTTGATGTCCCGTTGCGATGCAACTGTGTCCAGCGTCCACTTCTTTCTGGCGGGGTAATCCACGCCTCCCATCCAAGGCTTGTAAATTTTCGTCCAATATCGGTTCCTGGATGCCCCTCTTACCCAGGTTGGGTTATTCGGCGATGCTGTCGAGTGCTTTGCCCAGCAGTTCTCGGCCGCCCAGAAGCAGACGGAGGCCATCCGGCCATCCGGCCTCTACCCGTCCGCTGGCTGCAGACCCTCCGTCCGCTCGTCGCCGAGGTCGTCCTCTTGCGACGTCCTCCACTCCCGCGAAGCCTCAGCAGCAGCCATCATCCAGGCCTTAGCGTGGAGCAAGCCGCAGGAAGTCAACCACGGAAGTCACCTCAGCCACCTAGGGCTTCGGGTCAACTGGGAAAAGAGCAAACTCACCCCCGGGCAAAGGATCTCTTTTCTCGGTATGGAGTTGGACTCGATCAACATGACAGCGTGTCCAGTCAGTGTTGAACAGTGTGAGCTCGCTTAGACGCAGAAGTGCTGCCGGGAGAATGGCGACTCCACCCCCAGGTGGTCCAGCTGATTTGGAGGCACTTCGGGACTGCACAGGTAGATCTGTTTGCCACCCCGGACACGTCGCACTGCCAGCTGTTTACTCCCTGACCAAGGGGACCCCCGGCTAAGACGCACTGGCAAACAGCTGGCCCCAGAGTTTTGGGAGTGACTATCATGTGTAAATTTAGAAGAGGTACCCAGAAGTGCCCCTAATTATGGTTTTTCGAATATTCCCTTTCATCCTGTGTTTAATATAGTTGTTTGTGAATGTAAACATTCTGCAAAGTTATAAAGTCGAAAGGCTTTCTCTTGAAAGATGGGTCAGTACTCAGTTTATTTGGACCAACTTGCTCCTCAGAATCACAACCTGTAAGTATGGTTCATTATTGATTATATTATATGTTTAATTATATATTTTCTACCGGGTGTTCAAAATAAGTAGTTTTGTGTTTTATATTGTGTAAGTTTCCGGCTAACCAGCTAACTCACGTTATTACTGTGTACATTACTTGTTTAGTCACACGCTCGTAAGGCATGTGCTAGTTATTATTCATAAGGATCAATTTTGCATATGGTATAATCATGAAGTTGTTTGTCAGCGAAGCTGACAGTCTCCTTTCTTTTCTGTATGGACTTGTTTTTCTATTTGTTGGTTTCACCCTATACCCCAGACTTGCTATATAGCCTAAACTATGGCATGAGCACAATAAAGCTGACTTTGAGTGACCTGCACTTCTGTGTTGTGTCATTCTTGATCCCCAGATCTGGTGTTCTACTCTGCTCTGCATTGATCATTGCAGTTCTGATATCCAATTTTATCTAACACTTACTGAAATACTTCTTCTAATCAGCACAGCTAATCAGCTTTGAGTAAAGATAAAGGATGGAGCAAGATTTGTTTTAGAAACGTTTGTTACATCAGTTATTCACGTTAGTGCTCGGCCAACAAATGCTGTTATTGATACAGTTCCCACATGTGTACCACAATAAATTAGAAATATACAGTTTGTTGATGGACATACGCTTGTTAATGCTGATTTAGAGGAATTACAGGTGCAACATCTCATGATGAACGTCAAACTGAGTAGCGTACCACTGAGAAACGTCCTGCTCAAGTCGTCCTTGTGAGGTTCGGGTTCAATAACTAGTTCTTCCAATGTTTCATCATCGGACTTGCGCTCGGACTGATATGGCAAAATCATGATAATGTAAACGGTAGACCAATCACAACAGACTGGGCCATCTGGCCAATCAGAGCAGAGTAGACTGGCAGAAAGAGGGATTTAGAGAGACTGATTCATCTGTCGAGTTATTTGAGAATCATTGAAAAAATGTGGTGTAAAATAAACATTTTTTTGACCTTTGATGCATGTAAACCTCTAAAACAATATTAGGAGCCTTCAATATGGCATGATAATAGGGGCACTTTAAAAAAAGAAAATTTAATAACACTCTATTTTAAAGTGTCCTTGTTACACGTTACATGTAGTTACTATTCTGTCATCATTTGCTGACCCTCATGTCATTCCAAAACTGTGTAACTGTATTTCTTCTGTGCTCTGTGGAGCAATTGTTTTGTCCATACAATGGAGGTCTGTGATAACCAAACCTTTTTGGTTAACAACATTCTTCAAAAAAATAATCTTCTTATGTGTTCCACAGAAGAAAGAAAGTTTGGGTGAACTATTTTATTAAGAGTATTGTATATTGTTACATATGTGATGACTAATGTTTGTTATGTGGGTGTTTGTTCAGAGCTCAGGATCAGTCGGCTATACAGTTGAGTGAGATGGAGGAAGAGATGGATCACCGCATCCAAACTGCAGAGAGAAACACACGTCTACAGGTGAGGAGACAAACACAAGACCTGGCTGATCCAACCTCAGGAGTAATATATACTTTTAAAGGAAAAGGTTCTATATAGAACATTAAAGGTGCTCTAAGCGATGTTGGGTGAAGTCACTTCTTGTTGACGTTCAAAGTATTGTCAAACAAACGGAGGCTAGCTCGACCCTCCCTCCTCCTCATCCCGTCCCGTCCCCTCCCCCTCCCCTCCGTGCTTCCTGAAACAGTCATGAACTATTTAGAAAAACCCAAACTAGATTTACCCACCTGTCCAGCAAAAACAGAGCCACCTGAATTTCGGATTGGAAGCCCTCTGCCGGCGGAGTTCTCTCCACCTTTTGAACGCTTTTCCGATGTAAACTCGGGACTTAGCGCGTTCCTTCTACTTTTCCCTCTTCTTTGTCATTTGTTCATCGGAACGTTGTCTCTTTGCTCGTGTGTCGGCCATATCAAAATTCAAAATTCTTAATTTAATCAGTGAAATTTTTGCCGTAATTAGTTTTATTTTCAAGAGCAACTGTGATTGTTGAGAAGTTAAGGGATCAGGGAAGAAGAAGGTGGGAACCGGCAAACGTTTCAATTACACTTTGATAAATAAACAACCACAAAATGAAAGTAAAGAGGCAGCCCCGCACGGACGACTGCCGCACACACATAAACAAAACGCAATGTAAAATCCAGGCCTGGTCCTCTCTCGTCCTTCTCTGTCGTCGCTCCTCCTTTTATGCTCCCGAAGCTCCTCCGTTGGCGCCACCGGCCTTTTCTCTTTTTACATTTTCAATCCCACCCCAACAAACCCAGAACAGACCGCCTGAGAAAAGAAATATTGATATTTGATATATGAAAATAAGGATATATTGAAGTGTGTATGTATATATAAATACACACACACACACACACACACACACACACAGATACATTATATATATATATATATATATATATATACACACACATTTATTATATAAACACAAACTTTTATGTTAGATGCACTAATTGACAGCAGTAATTATAATATAATATATAACTTAAAATGATCAAAATAATGTTTCCTTTTCATTTTTAAATGTTGATTTGTAATGATCGCTTATCTTATAGGAACTGATTAGGCTGGTATGTTACCAAACATTTGAATGTTTTTTGCAAGCAACCCTTATCTATAGTCCAGAAATATTCTGCATTTTCTTTTCCATCGTCGCTGTAATCAAGCATTGAAGTAATATGTAATCAATTACAATTTTAGTGTTGGTATTTGTATTATTTCTATGGATACAGCACTCTGTTTATTGTGAGTTAGGAGTTGACATACACAACTCAAAAGGAATTGGTACAGGTGTTTGCTGTGATCTGGGTTCCAGCCAAATCATGTGAGTGTCTTGGATCACTTTCAAGGCTTAATTTATCCACAACGTCACATTTTAGTGCAGACAATCTTCGACAGTCCCGTGTTTGTTCTTGTTCCTTATCTTAGAGCCGTATTCCGCGACTTCTCACGTTATGTAATGTAAAATGAACTGACTGTTTGTTCAACTGCACCTGTTCAAGTTCCTGTAAAAAGAGACAAGCATTTGTACCTATGAATGCATTCTGCAGCCTTTTGTTCCCTTAATTGTCTTGATTTAATGTTTTACTTTAGTAATGTCTTTAGTTTTTTTTCAATCCAACACATTTTACTCTGTGTATATTTTTTTTGTCCTTATAATGTTATAACATTGTATTATTTTTAACCCCAGCATATGGTTTCTGTCATTTTCCCTCAGGAGTCTAGAAAAGCAGAGACGACTCTGAGCAGCATGAAACACCAGTACGAGTCTCAGATATGTGAACTCCAGCAGAAGATACAGACTCTGCAGATGGTGACTGACTCCTACTAACAACAGGCTTATATAGTTTTAGCTGTATAAAAGTTGGTTTCAAAAAAGTTGGGGTTTAATAGACAATTAATATTGAGTTATATTATCGATTTAACTGCACTGACACTATCAGATGAGAACTGAAGACTGAGGAAAGCTGGGAAATGACTCCATTGTCTTCTGTAGAGCTGCTTATAGCTGAAAATGAATTTGATGAAATTGCAGCATTAACACTGTTATTTTCCTGTTAATTACTGTGATGTTGCTTTGAAACAATCTGTAGACAAGATTTATTTTTGATTTTTGATTTTTTTAGATCGAAAACCAGAACAGGAGTACCAGCCTCAAAGAGGAAACCTCAGCACTGAAACGACAGAACAATGAGCTAATTCTGGTATGGCTCCTATTGATCAAAGCTTGTTTCCACCACAGAATAAAACATAAAAAAGGAAATTGCGACTTTTTGTCTCACAATTCTGACTTACTTTCTTGCAATTGCGAGATTACATCTCACAATTCAGAATTGCGTGATATAAACTTGCAATTGCGAGTTATAAAGTCAGAATTGCGTGATATAAACTCACAATTGGGAGTTATAAAGTCAGAATTGCGTGATATAAAGTCGCAATTGCAAGTTTTCCTCAGAATTGGACTTTAAGTCAGAATTGCGAGATATGGCAATTGCGAGAAAAAATCTCATAATTCAGACTTTATTTCTCACAATTGCTGGTTTATATCTCGCATTTCAGACTTTTTTCAGACATTACAGACATTCAGCTTTCCTACTTATTCGAATCTTAATAAAAATGATGTATGATATTATATAATGTGTTTTTGTCTTGTTTCTGTTTTTCAGCAAAACCAGAAGTTGAAACAGGAGCTTTTGGAGTCCCACACTAATGTTGCATTCTTGCAGAGTGAGCTGGACTCTCTGAAGAGTGATCTCACAGACCAAAGCATCAACTTTGAACGGTACTGAGCATCTCTCTCTCTCTCTCTCTCTCTCTCTCTCTCTCTCTCTCTCTCTCTCTCTCTCTCTCTCTCTCTCTCTCTCTCTCTCTCTCTCTCTCTGTGTGTGTGGTGGCGGCATCTCAGCATTCACATTTGACTTAGTTATTGATGTATATGCATTGAACCCTTTGGATTCTGAACTTCAGACCAGGAATTTTTAAGAACCCCATCAAATATGTATTCTGAAGTAACCCAGACTATCAGACTCTCCCTATTGGATACGTCAGTGTCAATAATGAAAGAACATAATCATTCCCCCGCATGAGCAGCTGTAAACTGGTTTTGTGACTGTTTGCAGTGCTGAAATCGTCAGAGCAGGATATCCTGGTGTCACACATTACACTGCACAGGAATGTCTGAACCTTGTCACCTAGTAACGACAAAACAGAGCGCAGTTTACTTGTGTGTGAGTGTCCCAGCATTAGTATAAGGAGTATTACAGTGTAAAAAACTTTGTCAGGTAACCCAAATATTGAATGACTGAATCAACCTGACTACATTAGGTTAAACCAACGAAAAAGCTCCTTAAGATAACAGTTGCAATTTGTTTTACAGTATAAAATTAAGAAGAGGTGTTTGCTAAGGCAGCCATTTCCATTTCTTTTGTTTGTGCTTACTGTGTACACATGAATTTGAACAAACCTCAAATAAGTAACATAAATAACCTCATAAGTATTAAAGTTTCTTCTTTTTTTTTATTACTTAAAGAAACATACAAAATACCAAACAAACCTCAAAAAAGTCCAAATAGCAGCAAACAGTATAGATAAACACCATAAACCTAAAGAAACGTAAAGAACAAAACGGAAATTAAATAATAAATAAAATATTACACAAGGGGGTTATCATCAAAAAATACATTCAGAAGATTATATCATTTAAGGGCTTTTTTGTTACACACGAGTCTTAAAGATTTGAAGAAGATCATTAAATCTTTATGGAAAAGTAAGAAAGTGGGAGGGTTCTTAACTAATCTGCATTTGTGTATGAAGTAATTGGCCAACAGCACAATATTGTTCACCAAAAATTCATGATCATAATATTATCATTTATAGTTTTAAAATCAAAGTCAGGTATTACATATTTCAAACTTAACCAAACATCAAGGTCATCCCAGAATTCTTTTGAGAATTTGCATAAATAAAAGAAATGTTCCAACGTCTCTATGTAATAAGTATTAAAGTTTGTTGATTTGTGTGCAGAGATGAGGCTCTTATGAAGTGCTTTTCTGAGGAGAGAGATAACCTGGAGAGACAGATCGAGGTGCTTCAGTGAGTTGAACACACACAGCACTACATGAAACTGCTATCAATGACACTGCAGCACAGCTAGAAACATGTCAGGCTAACAGCAGAAGCTGGTAAAAATTGAAAGCTGTTTCTAAGCCACTTTTGGGATTCACTTGCAGGTTCTTTGTGACAATAGAAAACAAGCCCAAACACTGTAAATTCAAAGTGGAGATGCAGTTCAGCTAGTAAAAAAGTTAAATTAGTCAAATGAATGTAATATTTACGTGCCTTTAATCTTTTAATTGCTCTCCCAAACATCTTTAAAGTCTGCATGAAACGGAAGGTCTGTCATTACAACTCTAAGGCAAATGCTGACTAAATATATGAAGGTTGGGCATGTGAGCTCATTGGCTCCACTCCAACCAATCAGCTGTGCCCTATAGAGAATGATGTGTTAAGGACCTATCATCTGCACCATCTAGAGTTTCATGACAGAACTATGTATTTGTGATAGTCTTTTCTTCCCTATTGTGATGTATATTCGAGTGAAACAGCTTCTTGAACGAGAAAAAATGTGGGGCGGGACTTGATTTAAGTGAAGTTAGTTCTTGGTCGAGTATATTTTGTTTAGTTTTGGTTTGTTGCTTTATTGTTTTTGTTGTTATTGTTTTCCATATCCAGGGCTGCAAACAGAAAGCTCCATGACAGTAATGACAGTTTACGTACGACCTTGGAGAACAGTCAGAGTAAGAGCAAGACTCAGGTAAGAAAGTCTCCTAAACCCCTTGTTTCCAGAGCCTTTCTTTAATGTAAATGATGTTGTAAAATGGATTAAGCTATTTGAGAACAATGCTTGCTGAACAGGGTAATGCTTTGATGGCTGTGTGTGTTTTGTTAAGAGGCATGGATTAGGGTTCAAGTCAACTGTATTTACATTTCTGCTTATCTACTAGGACAGAAGGATTTTTTTTTTTCTCTTACAGCGTGTTAGTGGACTCTCACCTGGAGTTTACAGAAAGAATTCCTCTCATTTTGATCGGTAAGATATTTGCATAGATATTTGCAGATAACATTAGAGTTTTTTACTACATGCTGTAATATGTGGAACTCTAGTGCAATGTATTGATATTGATCACACAATCTAAACCCTAAACCTTAGTATTAAACCACTGCATTAATTCAGCACAAACATACTTTGTTTTGTGCATTTAGGAAATGCAAATATACATTCTTATAACTGTGATGTTGTCACAATGAAAACTTGCTTAGATGCTGTAACACATGTGCGGACGAGGACTATAGTCCTCATTTTCGGCTGATGGAGGGTCGCAGGCTGAGCTGTGAGTCTCTGGCCCTGGCGCTGTGCGACCCCATGCGCAGACGCAGCTTTGAGGAAGACAGCCTCCCCGACAGCTGTGTGGACAGCGGCATGTCTACCCTGCGCTCAAATATGGGCTACGATTATGAGCATGAGAGATCTTCCTTGGAATGTCTCACCACTGTGTCTGGAGACACATCAGATACAGAGGTATGGTGGTATCAACCAACCATTCAAACACTATGTTCTCCATCATGCACTATTAGAAGTACATACTTTTAAAAAGAGATTACGGAAATAATATACTTTAAAAGAATATACTTAAGTATGAACTGAATGTAATGGTTTCAGATACTTAGTTACATGTTAACTGCATATACATATTAACTTATATTAAATGCAATTAGCTGTACATTGATTTTTGCTTAAATACATATTTTGATGTAATTTTATAATGTACTTTATAATACTGTTGTCTCTGACATAGTTAAAGTGTACTGCTAAATGTAATGACAAGAATTTATGGTAAACTAAAATATACTTTGATGTCTATTGACATTTGTATGTCATGTATTTAAATGTATTTATTTATAATTACATATCTGTAATGATGAATTTGCAATTTAGCACTTTTAAAAGATATATATATATTATTATTTTTTTACAATAGATAAGTAGGCTGAACCAAAACATTTTAAGAGGTGTAATTTCTTGACCATTACAAGCGTTACTGTATATACAGTATGCCCTTGAATCATTCTCAGACTTAATACTGACAGCAGTGGAAGCACTTGGGAGAGAATTGTCAGGAGACTTATTTCTTTGCACAAAAGACGACAATGGCACAAGAGGATTACTAAAGCAATGTTTTAAGTGTGGAAATATAGCAAAAGTAAAAAAAAAAACTCAAAAAGAGTCCCTGAAACAATCTGGCCTTCACTTTAGCGGGTTAGTTCACCAAAAAAATGGACTCCCCCTATGTCATTCCAAATCTGTAAGACTTTCATTCATCTTCAGAACACAAATGAAAATCTTTTTAATGAAATCTGAGAGATTTCTGTCCCTCCATTGACAGCTACGCAACTACCACTTTGACGCTTCAAAAAGTTCTATATGAATTGAGTGGACTTAGTCCAAATTTTCTGAAGAGATTTGATCGCTTTATATGATGAACAGATTGAATTTAGGCTTTTAAAATGTAGATAAATGTAAAACTTTCAATTTAAGTGTACTTAAATGCGTTAAGAAACAGTCATGAATATGTACTCTCTTTAAGTACACTTAAGTGGCCTTTTATTTCATTTAAGGTACAATATGTACGAATTTTGTATCAAAATATCCAAAAACCACTTGCACTGTGTTATCTATTTCGGTTACACTTTATTTTGTGTCATTGTTACAGTGTAATATATTTAAGTACTGAGTAATATTAAGCAACTACATGTACCTACTATAGGGTTAGGGTAGGATTAGGATTTAGGGTTAGTTGCATGTAATTATGCATCATTTACTGTTATTACTATGGTAAGTACATGTTAAATATGTAACAAGGACACTGTAAAATAAAGTGTTACCTATATTTCTTTCAATTGTGTACTTACATTATCCTAAATGTTTCCAAGAATTTGCAAATTAAGTAAAATTCACAATTTAATAAAAATAGTGCACTTGTCGCCTGTCAATGACGTAATATCCGCGTTATCCCTGACTTCTGCTAGTACTGCCATAGTAACCATGGTTACAGACGTCGACAACTGCGTAACGTCTAGTGCCACGCTGTTGTTATGTTGTACATTATGGACCATGGCAAGCAGACTTTGGGACAAAAGGAGAACTAAAACGAGGATCAATAACGGCGTGGCGTGTTCAAGATGCCGAGATCTCTGCGTCCGCGACAAAAATGGACTTGACAGAGACGCCGCTCTTGCATGTACTTTATTAGACAGGTGAGCAAATGTACATAAAACTAATGTTATATAGCTCAACTTGATGAAATGTTAGAATATGATCAGTATGTTATTCTAATGTTGATCTAGCTTACTGCTAATCTCATACAGACAAACAAACACATAGAATAGCATTATAACTTTCAACACACTCAAATGCAGTTTAGTGTGATAGTGTAGACCAGGTGAACCAGCGCTGCGTTACCTCACAAGTTTAATTTGTTACATAAACTGACCAGTTTGAGTATTAATTCGGCTATTATTATTATTATTATTATTATAATTACTACGAATTATTAGTTCGGTAGAATGAAATGTCCTCATTCCTTTATATCCCCCGGTACTCGCGTGTGACACTGATATCTGTCTCTCATTAGCAATCGCACTCTGCTTTTTACCACAGTCATGTTAAAAAACATGAATGTATTCACTCATCCATAACCATTATTTCCCATAAACATGATTAGATCCATCGGCATGACGACAAGTTCCATGATTCCGCTTATTCACTGCGTCATCAATCTACGCCTTTATAAGAGGTTAGCGACTTCTAGCGGTGAAAATTTAGTTTTTTTGTAACTTTAATATAATATTTGCAAGTTGTTTTTTGAAAAAATTCTTTTAAGATTTGAAGTACAATAAAGTGCACATTTAAAAAAAGCAACATTTTGAGCTAAAAGTTTTTGTCATAGACTACGTCTGGATGGGATTCAGAATGATGATCAAAACATAGATGGAGTAGATCTAGTCCATCAACACCCCCCAAAGCTTCACAGTCCTATAGCTCGTCCTGGGACGACATTTCATTCATTAACATTAGGCAGTTTTGATTTATATGCTGTTTAATGTTGATGATCGCGTTATTTTACATATGCGTCTGCTTACATATGCGATCGCTTGTATGCTTTTTTCCTCCTGTGTTTTGATCAGGAGATTCAGTACTCTTTCAGAAGAGACCGCCCCATAACATTGAAAACACGGAAAGCCGGAAAATTACATCAGTGGCATGTTAATAAATAGTGAATATTATTAAGCACGCTTCTTTTTTACAAGTGCAGAATGTCATGAATGTCGTAGTGAAGGAGAATAATAGTATTTTAAGACCACTCAAAAAGCTAGAGACTTTCTATTCTCTAATAGACGTTCCAGGTCTTATTGTGACTGATTCACTGGTGCATATTCATACAAAACCACAGTCCAATCAACTCAAAAATGATCCCTGACAAGCAATATTTGCTTGTTTATTTGCAAAATCTGCTCAGGCAGCTGTTGTTATAATGGTTTTTATTCTTAATCTGATGAAATAAATAGAAACACTCCCACACGCTGTTGTGGCTATAAATCTTCATTTTTCAACAGTCAGATTCATTCTTCAGGTAATTGTTCTGTAGGATTCTGATTATATGATCCAATTTTTACGTAATACTTTTTTTTTTTTTTTTTTTATATAATTAAAATAATACAAACTTTTTGAGAATAAAAATGTCAACCAAGCATACTAAGTATGAACAGATAATGAATAAATCAAAGGCTTCTCCCTGTGTGTTCTTAATTTCATTTCTGGATCAGTCAGATTCCTGTTTTAAAATATGCTGTTCGCTCAGGTTGTGGAAGTGCAAGAAGAGGCTGCGATTGGGTCGGACAGCGAATCCGTTCTGAGCTGGACTCTGTCAAAGCCTGCTCAGAAAGATGAAGTTACTGCTTCAGGGAAGAAATGCCTCTCTGCCATCTTCACCGAGGTACTGGATTCACCTGCCAGAAGTATCATAAAGGCTTAAATTTGACCCACGGCATTCTAAATCCTGAACTCAAACAAATCCCAGTCCTGAGACTCAAAGTCTAAAGCCCAAATGTGTGTGCATCTGTGCAGAGAGAGCAGGATGATTTGGCAGTGACTCAGCCTCCATCCGAGAAGGCTTACAGGATTGTGCTGGCAGGAGACGCCGCTGTGGGAAAGTCTAGTTTCCTCCTTCGTCTCTGTAAGAACGAGTTCAGAGGCAACACTAGTGCCACACTGGGTAAGGCTTTCTAACGCTTAACTGCACTTAAATTTAATCTTTAACTGTCACAAATATTGTGAAACGATGTGTCTTTTTCCTGCAGGGGTTGATTTCCAGATGAAAACTTTGGTGGTGGACGGTGTTCCAACAGTGCTGCAGTTATGGGACACAGCTGGACAGGAAAGGTGAGATCCCAGTGCCCAAAATCAAGTTGAGGCTCAAAACATATCTATACCCCTTCGTATAAACTCTAAAGGTTGTGACACACCAAACCGACATCATAGAGCTAGCGGTGACACAAGCCGACTGTGATGCCATTTCGCGTCACCTGTGTCTGGTTCTGTGCTTGAACACACTGCAAAGACTACAGCCAACTAGAACGCACATTCTTCACCTGTGTGAGAGGAAATAACTATCTATACCAGCAGGTGGCAGTAGTAATTCGTGACCAGGGTTTGACATTAACACCCGCCAACTCGCCAAATGCAGGTGTATTTCAGCAGTGGGATCTGAAATATTAAACTAAGTGCAATGTAGTGTCGTCAAAAATATTTTTGATACTGAAATATCTGGAGCGCTTCCAACATTAATTTTCCACAGAATAGATAGACTATATCAGCTGCACGTTCTTGCTCTCTCATCTCTCCGACAGCAAGTGACACACAAACCCGTCTCTCCTCGTTCACTTGTTTCATTTGCTTTGGATGAATATTGTTGGTGTTACAGGGCTTGAATTTCAGCATGAGATTGCACATAATTGTACTCATTTCCACAGATTTTGTGCCCACACCCAAAGTTGGTTTTTTATCGCTTATTGCGCTTAAAAAGTCAAATACACACAAAATAATTAAAAATGCCGGTGAGTATTCACGTAAACACAGTCAGTTATGTTTTCAGTGAAAAAACAGTTAAGAAAACCCATAATGCGTCAGGTCTTAAAGTGACAGCAGCCTAATATTCCATCTGCCAAATTATGAGATAATATTGAAAATATCTATATGGCAGTTTTTGCCCATGGTATCGATGTCAGAATTGTGGCTAGTAACTTTGGAAAACCACAAGCCACAGTGGCAGATGAGAAAAAAAAGTTAATGTCAAGCCCTGTCTGTGATTCAAAATGGGTAACCAAAACAAGGACTGCAGATATACAAACCGTAAACAAGGCAGTGCTTGCTTACCATTTTGAATATGAATCATGTTGTCAGCTGGCCTTCACTTTCTTCATTCCAGATGACCATGTTGTTATGAAGAAATTTTTGGTTATTGGAATGCTCAGGTAAGATGATGAATAGACTCTGTCTGCACTCTTGACTGTTCCTTTTTTTTCATCCACTGGTTATTCTTTTTGTGCACATCTAAGCTGAACTGCCAATCAGAGTGATCTTTCTCACCGACTGCCCATTGGCAATTCAATATACTCAATAAGCTTGTTGCAAGGGTGTGGGACACATCACAAAAACCGACAGTTGACTTGGTGTGTCACGGCTTTAAACCAAGGGGGTAATCTTTCAGCCGGAAACTGAAGCTTCCCCGGGGGCCGCCATTGATTAGCAGATTAGCATCCCATTGACTCCCATTCATTTTGGCGTCACTTTGACAGCGAATAACTTTACATCTGAGGCGTTTAAAGACTCCATTTGTCCATTATTTATTTCTAAAGAAACACGAAAATGTATAAAAGGCTCCATTACCTTGTAGCTTACGTTATGGCCCCGTAGAAGCAGTTTTTGTAAAATTAGGCTAACGATTGCGTCATAACCACGCGACTCTCTGTCGCACAGTAGAGAGATTACCGTATGGACAGGAGGAGAAGCTCGCGGGCAATCGGGGGGACGTGGAGGCAAAATGACAAAGTAATTAATCAGAATACGTAGCAAAAGTTGCTCCTGCTCCTAGCTCATGGACACCTCCTACTCACACTCTCCGTCTCTGCAAGTTTCGGAAGGGAATGATTCAGATTTCTCTTGGCACAGCTACTAGAAGACAGACGGGTTGCTCACGTCACATCTACGTCGTCAAGCTCAGTTTGAGTCTGCGCAGTACGCTCAGCCATCAGGAAGTGAGAGCTTCTAATTGACTTCACTTTTCTCCGTTGAATCCAATGGGGTCGCTGTGTCCATTTCTTTTACTGTCTATGTTTAAACTCTAAACTAATCGACCTGTTCTTCTAGACCCAGGATTCTTCTTACTTGAATAACCTCCTGAGATTTCTAGTTTTTCAATAAATACATTTATTACAGTTTTTCTCGATTGTTTACACACATTTTCTGAAAGCATGCCTCATATTCTCAGAACTCTACACACAAATCCAAAAACACACACACAATGGGCAAAACCCTTCAATTCTCCTGCAAAATGAAACTTTACGTTCAAAACAATGTTATTTCTTCTCAAAATGGTATTTTGTTTTCAAATGACACACACAAACCATCATATGAATAGACATTTATAAGAACCAGTTGAACACTGATGTGCTCAATGTAAAACACTATGATGAATGGAAAACACTTCTTCTCCATTCATCATAATGACTTAGGCCTTTTTTTGTTCAGTGTTACACTTACTACAGACAGTACATACATAAGTGTGTTGTAAAATATTTGAGAATATTGTTTTTATACTCAGAACACACAAATACACGGTAACAAATATATTTTATTTTTCCCACAAAAACAATGTACACAGTGTACATCCCAACCAACACAAAGTTGTACATATACAGTGGTCTACATACAAAACAACAGAAGAATTTACTGTATACAGTTACAGTAAAAAATAAAAAATCCAATGTTGGCATCCATTGCTCCATTGAAGAGCTCACCTGTTGCTCTTTTATGCTAAAGCTCTGATTGCTAATTGTAAAACTGTGTGACGGGTGTTTGCCCATGTGATGAGTCAGTGTGCATATTTGAATGGCAGTGTGTTCCTTGTGAAAACAAGAGATTTTCTGCATGAAAATTGTGCCAAAAGCAGAGAATTGTGTGTAGTGTTTTGAAAAAAGTGTGTTTTAGAACTGCAATTTGAGTGTAAAGCAGGAATTGTGCTTGTAGTTTAGCAGAATTGGTTCAGGGGGTTGGTGAATGAGTTACATGTTGTGGTCATTGTGTCTCAAGTACCAGAAAATGTGTGTAAACAATCGAGAAAAACTGTAATATATGATATTACGATATGCATACCCTAGCATATGTAATGGACGTAGGCCAGTAAGAGCTGTGCATGTAAGCCTCACTCCCCTGGCCTCAAGAGGCGTGTTAGCGACTAATGCTAGAGACTGTGGTCTTTAGCGTCCTTGTTAGCACACCCGTCCCCCACGCCTGAGACCCCGGTTCGAATCCCACTCAGAACAGGTCGAGTAGGACCGGTTTCACGTACATGTAAAAACTGAAATATAATTTGGGCTAAAGGTGAATTATTCTGGTGTCCCTTTCACAGGTTTCGGAGCATTGCTAAGTCTTACTTCAGGAGAGCCGATGGGGTCCTTCTACTGTATGACGTCACTTGCGAGAAGAGCTTTCTAAATGTGCGCGAATGGGTCGACATCATTGAGGTATTTTCTCGACGCTGTCCTGTTTTGCATCTTTTTTTTTACTACAGTAATTGTAAACTTATAATGTTAGTTAAGGTTTCATACAAAACAGTCATAATTTAGTTGACTTGACCACTTTCCAAACTCTCTAGGAATTAAATGCACTGTTTGTACATGGCGCGACTGTAAAATTTGTATTCTCTCTGTTCCAAACCCATAAGACTTTCATTTATCTTCAAAACACAAAGATATTTTAAATGAAATCTTATCTTATGAATCAAGCAGTTTAATCCAAGTCTTCTGAAGAGACTCGATTACTTTATATGAAAACAAACCTCATTGGTTCTTGCCGAAGCACAGAATGCTGCGTAACACAAGAGAATGAGCCTCATCATGCTGTTCTGAATATGAACAAAAGTCTTATGGTTTTAGAATTACATGATAGTATATGTTGTAATGATATTACATGATAGTAATGCATTCATGTGATTTCTGAATGAAGCGTTTTTATAGCTTTGTTTCCATAAATGTTCTTGGTGAACTTAAGAGGAATCTTCTGAACATGTCTAAATCGATTTTTCTTGATCTTTTGGTTCTAAAGTTGAATGTACCCTGAAGTTTTCGATGATTTGACATTTTAAATATACACCAAGTTAAAAGATACTGATATATGGAATGTTGCTGGGTTAGATTGAATAAGATACTGATTGATATTCATTTCTGATGCAGGATGTGTCCCAGGATGACATTCCCATCATGCTTGTTGGGAATAAGACAGACCTGAGAAACGATGCTCTTCTGGATGGAGTCACCTGTATTCCAACCAGCTACGGAGAGAAACTGGCCATGGTTCGTACCCGGACATTATTCACTATGATTTACCATTGCTTTCTGTTTTTTTACAGGGATTGTTCACCCAAAAATGAAAATGATCATTATTTACTCACCCTCATACAAACCGTTTGACTTTGATTCTCCCCTGAAACACAAAAGAAAAACACACAGCTGGCTGCTCTTTTCAAGTGGCAAAATGGACACAAAACACCATGAACACACCATAAACATAGTCTATCATAGGCAATAAACTATCATAGGCTTCAAAAGACTGGACTTAAAGGGATAGTTCACCCTAAAATGAAAATGAAGTTGTCATTTACTCACCCTGGTGTTGTTCTAATGCCGTGTACCCTTATTTCTTTAATGGACCATAAAAGGTGAATAAAAAAAAAAAAAGTCCCACTCAAACTCGTCCATATAATGGCAGTGAATGCCGACCAGCATCAAAAAGACAAAAGTATCACAGAATTATCCAATGTGACGTATCATATATTCCAAGTGTTCTGGGGGTAAACAATAGGGTTTGGGGGGAAAAAATAAACACTGAAATTTTATGTTTAATTTAACGTAAATCCTGACCTTGGCCTTCTGTGCAGTTTTTATTACTGTAAGTGTAACTGTGGCTGCTCTCTCCGTTCAGACATACAGTGCCTTATTCTGCGAGACGAGTGCAAAGGATGGATCCAACATCATTGAGGCTGTTCTTCATTTAGCCCGGTAAGCCCAGTCCACGATTCAAATGTAAATACAATACTTCTGTCTGAAATGTCTGTCTAAATAGAAAAAGTTGAAAGGTCCATTTTTACAAAAACATGTCCAAATCACATTTCTCCCTGAATTCAAAAGACCAAAATACAAATACATACATATTTTCCCCCAAAGATAAAAAAAGTTTATTTTTTAAACTGATTATTAGTTTTTGTATTTTCATGACAGTAATTTAATTTTATTCAACTGAAAAAATAAATGTGTAAAGCAGTAATACAATTCATATAATAAAATGCAGGAAAAACGTGTACATTGCATACAGTAACATTTGTAATATTAACACAAAACACAAGAGGGCAGCAGATTGAGGTTTTTTTGAGTTTAATAATCTGAGCATAAAGCATTGATGAACCCTTGTGAAGTGAATAAAAACGCATTATTCTGACAGTCAAGCCTTCTTGCGTAATGTTTTGCAGCAAATTTCAGTATTCAGTTCACATCCGAAAATGAGAATCTAGGGCTGCCCGATTATGGCAGAAATCATAAACATGATTGTTTTGCTCATTCTTGAAATCATGATTATTTAACACAGTTACTCATAGACTTTGCAAGCATCATGCATTTACTGAACAGTGGATTTCATTGAACTTTAAAAAGAATTGAAATGAAAACAAGTAAAAAAAAAATGCTATAATGTGTGTGTGTGTGCCTGTATATACTGTATGTATATGTAGGCCTATATATATATAATTTTTTTAACGCCATTGCTTTGCTTTCATAATCATTGGAAGCCAAAATCATATTTGACTAATCGCCCAGCTCTACTGTTACCAAATTCACTTCCCAGCATTATACTTGCATATTAGCCTAATATTACATTTAAAAGTCAAGTCTTAAAAGGCTAAATGTTTTCTCTTTCCTGCACTTTAGAGAGGTGACCAAGCATGCTGATGAGTTCAAGAAGCCGGTGTCAGTGGCCAAACTGTCTGGAAACCATAACAAAAAGATGCCAAGCCCGAACTGCTGCATGGGCTGATGCGCGTCACATGACCCGGCGACAGCCCGTGTGCAGGTACGACGCGAGGCTTCGACATAGAGCTAATCAAATATTTAATCATTCAACTATTTATTCAAATCACATTACATGGGAGATGCCGGTTTGCGATTGTCCAAGTTGTTTTCACTGTGCTAAATGTGTTCAAGTATTGTCCTCAGTCTGTCTCATAGCTTTGAGTCATGGGTTGCCTTTAACAGCCCTGCGTTTCACAGCTTTTATATTACAGACGATTATTAGTAGCTTATGAAGTTAACATACACTCAGTCAGGAGTTTAGTACGCTGCACTTTGCCTTTATTTATTTCATGGAAACTTCCTTTAGCTAAGAGAGAAGGATTATATCATAATAGATCTGTAAGTGTGTGTGTGGTAATATGTGAAAGTTGAAATAATGTGAAAAGTTCTGTTTAAGTTCTAAGAAGTGTATGAAAAATGACAGAAGTTTTTTTAACAGAACTGGAAGTTGATGCCTGATCCAAAGCCTTCATTTTTGGCTTGTAGCTTTAAATTATAAAAAAAAAAATTTTTTCTTCCTTTACTTACTTTGCTGAACAGATTGACAAGCTTTTGTGAAAGCTTTTATCTTTATACTATCATTGCTTTATGAATTTCTCATATATGTAACATTATATTGTGTAATAAACAGTGCACACTTAAAAAAAAAAAAAAAACATTTTCTTGCAGGAAAACATTTATTATATGTTAAATGTATTCACAATTATATGAATGACATGCTAATGTTTTATCTGTAATTCTTATTTCATGCTTATTTCAATTTGCATTTATAATTGAGTGAATGTTGGTTTAAATTTGAAATCTTAATAAGCAAAAATAAAGACTACAATGTTTTCACTCCAGTTTTATTGTGGCAGTACTAACATATAAAACAATTCAATTTTTTTGAACATATAAACAATCAAAAATCACTTTACAAATTTAATAAGGCGATTCCCAGTGAATCTGGGAACTGATTTCTTCTTTTTTTTATATATACTCCCAGAGTTGTATTTTTGGAATTAAGTGACAGACTGTTTTAAACTGAAACATTTATAATAATGCTGCTAAACATGCAAACAAAACACATTTCACATACGCTATGAAATCACCAAACACTGAAAAGATTTCAAACCTCTAAAGAAAAAAGTTGAACACGCGTTTTCCAGATGTTCAGGTCATTTGCATATTTTCTTGTTTTGATGTATAATTATCATGTTTGTTTTTTTTAAAGGGCAATGGGTTGGTTTTATGTCAAGCCATGTTATGTACAGTAAGAATCATCTGGGTTTTTTTTTTTTTTTTTAAATCAGTGTAAAGAAATAACCAGGCCAGTCAACTCTATACTGTCATCCAAAGGGGTGAATTTCACTTTTTTCAGATCATATTTCATCCTAAAAACATATGAAAAAGATATATATTTTACATAGTCTATTTAAAGGACCATTAAGATGTTTCGCATTGTGACATTATGCTCATAATTAAGGACATTTCCCTTCCAAATCCTCATTACGGTAATGCATCCGGATGATTTAATTTGAGATTGTTTGTGATCCTCATTATTCTCAATGATGATTCTCATTACTGTAATGAGAGCAATGAAAGACAATATTTTTGTTGTTTGATCAAACACTGCCATGATGTAGAAATACTATACAATTTCATTTTTCTTTTCACAATGTTTAATACACGTAATTTTCTTAATACTTTCTTAATATATATATATATTTTTTAAATCTTTTGATTTGGGGGTAAATTATGACCCTGATATGATGTTATTGACAGGCTTTGTAAAAATGATCCAAAAACATAACATTTAACAAACGCAATTAACTAAGCTGAATATTTGAAAACATGGAAATTGCGATATTTTGCATTTTGAATTTCCATTCCTATCAATGTTCAGTGTTGTGGACAGTATTGTCCACTGGCAAATAAAGTCACTATCATCAAACATGACGAAACGAAGGGTTCCCTTGAAATCTTGGTGTCCCATCATGCAACAGAATAGCAAGGCTACAAAAACGATAAACAGCAAATTCCAGTGCATGACATTTCTGAATGCTGTATTGAGTAGGTTCAACCCTCTGGCCAATTAAAATGAGTTTGGACATCCATATTTTGCCACACTACAATATACGATAGGAGATGTTCAGGATAATAGGCAAATTCAGTCAACCTGCTATTGCCTGCCTTAAAACTAATGGAGTTGGTGATCACTGGCTTTGTCTAGCAGTTTGACTGAACGTGGCCACTGGTTCTCTGGTCATGATAACACACATTAAAGCAGGGGTTCCCAAACTTTTTCATTCTAGGACCCACCTAGACAAGTATAATCAATCTCAAGACCCACTTGCACTGGTGCTACCAACTTTCTCAGTTGGTCGCACCAGCATGATTTGGTCGCACCTTTTTTTTTTTTTTTTGCTACATGCCATGGGATTAATCAATGCATGCTGATGGTCTTAATCTGCATACCCTAGTTTTTCACTGATGTAAAAAGACTGACAGTGACAAGACTTCATGTTAGCAAAATATTTTTAACTGTTAACTCTTAAAAAAAAAAAAAAACATGTATGTTCTTTAATGTTTGATTATAATTTTACCGTCTTCACATAGGGATGGGAAATGATAAGATTTTATCAATAATAAAAATGCCACTGACGATTCTGCTTATCGATCCGATTCTTTAACGATTCTCTTATCGATTCTTAATAGCACTGTGTGGAAAAATGTGGTCATATGCTTTTCAAAAAAAATAAAAAAAATAATAATATTTTAAAGCTTGAGTAAGCAAACTGTACTTTTATGTAATTTATGTAATAAATAGAGCCTTATTGTAAAGTGTTACTGATTAGTTATACACCGATTCAGACGTCTCCTGAGTTCACTGTTGGAAAGATCAGTTGTTTTAACCATTCATTAAAATGAATCGTTCAAAGGAGTCATTAGTTCGCGAATTGGACGTGTGCGCGTTGTGTGATTATCCCAGCAGTTAGGACATGGACATCCAAGATTTGTGTCAACACAGAAAACATTTCCGACTTTTTACCACCGTGTCAATTTATTTTGATTAATATGTGCGAGGGAGAGAGAGGAAGACAGCGCCTAGTTTGGAGATGGTGAAGTCTTGTTTACTTTTTCGCCTGGCTCCGAGAGAGAGAGCGCGCGCGACCTCTCTCTCTCTGCTCGTTCTTTCAGTTAAACATGCACTGTGTGACTCTGTCACACGCGCAGCAGTTCATCTAGGCTACTCACCGATCAAATAAGACTTTGGCGGGACAAAAATTCACTTTGGCGGGCGCTAAAACTCACATAAAAGTCGTTTGGTCATTAATCGGACTGGTTTTGTTCCACTCATCGTAACAAATTTAGCTGCAGCTAAGTGCCTTTGCGCGACCCACCTTCTCTCACTGCGTGACCCACAAGTGGGTCGCGACCCACAGTTTGAAAACCACTGCATTAAAGCACAAAGCATGACTATCTATTATGTACATATTCCACATACTGTATGTTTTTTATTACAATGAGAACTACAACTTTCACAGCAGCATCAGAACAAAGCATTAATGTTGTATTTATATTATGGTCTATTTCATGAACCCATCGATTAATATGACTCAACCCTGAGCTGAAAGTCCAGAGACACCTGAACACAGGTAGAAAATGTCTTTTCATAGTCCTATGATCATATACAAATAAGACTTAGATGAGCTAGTTGAATACACAAGGTCAGACGCTTGAAATGAGAATGATATTTTCTTTTCACAGTATTTACAGAGGTATACATGCAGAGGGACAAAGAGTCAGTGTTTTAATGTACAGTGTATGTGGACACTACCGGTGAAAAGTTTGGACACACCTGTTCTTTTCAATTATTCTAAAATGTGGATGATAATAATCATTACCACTATGAAATAACAAATGGAATTATGTACTGACCAAATATAATTTGAATTATTTCCTAACCCAAATTTAGATTTGTGCTTCCTTGTCTATATTCTGAATCTCCTTTACTATCCACTCCAACTCAAACTTACAAAAATGTTTTTAACTAACATTTTACAGAATATTTATCCATAAGCCATGAGATACAAATTTTAAATGTTTAACGGGGCTATATGTAAGATTTTTCATGTATTAATCGCTTTTTTTAATTGCCAAAGTGTGAACAGCTTGAAACGAAACTTTAAAAAACGATACCTTCCCCGACCTTCCCCTTCCACGACTTCGCAGATTATCTCTGAAAGCCTGTCCACTGATTTCTATGTGAAGGACTCAGGACATTTTTGCGGGGAAAATCAAAAGGATGTGACTTTTAAGCGCGCTCCCCTGTCTTATGTTCTATGACACATGAAATGAATGCTTATACAATGTTCAGGATAATGACAAAAGAGCCATTCTGTACTGTAATGCAAAGAAAATAATTAATCAAACAATAGTCTCACATAGGCAGAACTATATAGTCTATAGTCTCAAATATACTGTACTTTACCCCTTATTACATCTGCGGCGCATTACGGCTCCGACACGGCCCCCAGAGCTGATCGCAGTCACTCTAGTCAATGCTTAGGGGCTTTCGCACCGGAGGAACCTTTTCATAGTTCCCAGGACTAATGGCGGAAGTACCCGTTTTTTGGCGTATTCGTTCCACAGGAACTAGGAATGATTTTAGTTCTGGGAACGCCTTTTGGAGGAACTAATTTAGCTCCTACTTCAGAGTAGGGTCTAAACCAGCACTATAGGAACTACCAGTGACATTAGTGTTCGCTGATTGGCCGAACGTACGCGAAACACCAGCACCCGCCATTTTGAACAAATGGAGTATAGCCTACATATTTACCCCAGAAACTAACTCTACGAACATGGAAAACAGTGATAGATCTCAACCTTTACGCTAAGGAGAAAATCCAACGCAACTTTGAGGGGACCAAGCGAAACACGATTTTGCATTTCTGTTCAGCTAGCAACACTGGACATCAAACACACGGCATACGCTAATACCTTTTCATATACTGTCTACTTTCCAGGTATAACAATTTGATCTAATATCGCGTTAGACAGGTCGTAAACTAATGAACGCCGAGAATGCAAGCGCTGTGAGTTAAAGGGATAGTTCACTTTGAAATAAAATTTTGGTATGTTTTAGCTTACCTCAAGGGCATCCAAGATGTAGGTGTCTTTTTTTCCGCAGAAGTTTCAATTTTGATATTTTTAGGTCAAACCGTTCTTGTCTGTCAGTCATATCATGCAGGTCTGTGGTCACTGTCTCAAAGAGCATGTACAAAGTCCAAATTAAAACAATTCCCCATCGTCCAAATTAAACAATTCCCCATTGTAAGTACACATTGATGGCCTAAGACACGAAACGAACGGTTTGTGTGAGAAAACGAACAGTATTTATATAGTTTTTACCTCTTGAAAACAGCACACGTCCAAATGATCTGAGGGCGAGGGCGGGTATAGATATATACATAGATGTCGCCTTGGCTACTGCAGTTCATTGGAACGAAACTGTAGCCAAGGCGACATCTATGTATATATCTATACCCGCCCGCGCCCTCAGATCATTTGGACGCGGCTGTGTTCAAGAGGTAAAAACTATATAAATACTGTTCGTTTTCTCACACAAACCGCTCGTTTCGTGTCTTAGGCCATCAATGTGTACTTACGATGGGGAATTGTTTAATTTGGACGATGGGGAATTGTTTTAATTTGGACTTTGTGCATGCTCTTTGAGACAGTGACCATATACCTGCATGAAATGACTGACAGACAAGAACGGTTTGACCTAAAAATATCAAAATTGAAACTACTGCGGAAAAAAAGACACCTACATCTTGGATGCCCTTGAGGTAAGCTAAAACATACCAACATTTATTTTCAAAGTGAACTATCCCTTTAAGGCTCTGGTGTTCTCAGTGCCGTCAAAATAAAGGTCTGCCGTGCCGTAAAAATAAAAGTCACAACAACAAGCGCGGCTTAAGTCACTTCAGAGTTCCTACTGGAGGTGCGAATGCAACCAGGAAAATGTTCCTAGGGGAACCATTAGTTCTCGGGGAACCATGCTGGTGGTTAGTTCCTATAACTAAGTTCCTATAACTACCCAGTGTGAAAGCCCCTCTTGTGTTTATACCAGCTGCGCCGCGGCACGTTTCTGCTTCGCTAAAGATAGGCGCCTTGTCTATTTTTGACGGATGTCGCGTTCAAGCCGTGTCCAAATGCCAGTGTTCTCCTCCTGCTCACAGGCACTGTGTGTGAAATATAGATACAAGATAATTGAGGATGTATTTTAAAGACTAAAACGCAGCTACAAATCTTTTATCCTTGTCGTTCATAACTGGACTTTTAAGTGTATTAACTTTGTAGGCTACAGCACAAAAAAAGTAGGACAGAGCAATAAACACCATTTAACCGGAAAAAACAGCCATTTAGCCAACATAGCTAAGGTAGAACCCCCAAAAATCAAGAAAAAACACGAAAATCAAGAAAAACAACATCGGACAGGCAAATCTCGTGGTCTCGCGAATCCAGTCGCTTCGTTTCTGAATTGCTCCTGGTGTGAGTTGGCACCACGTGGAGGACGGAACAAAACCTCGTCGGAGCCGTAACGCGCCGCAGACGTGTGCAGTGTAAATAAGGGGTTATAATCAAACTATCATAACAGTGTAATTTGAATACCTCATGATAGTATTAATACCACAACATGATGCCAGTGAATTGCAGTGCTGGTGCAAACATATCCACGTCGCTAGGATAAGATGCTTTCTTAACTGCTGCTTTCTCACCGCTGTCATTTTTGTTGTGTGTTTATTTTGTTATTGAGAGTAAAGCGTGCAGCGCATATTAACATATTCATCTAAACACGCTCTCAGCAGCGTGGACGGCGTATGGATGTTCACTAACAGTGTATCGCTGCAAAGGTATTTCCAACTTCTTTTTACTTCTAATAAAATAAAATAAATCATATATCGGGGCCTTGAATCATGTTCAGTGTCTTGTACGTTACGTGTGAATGAGTACGAGCAATAAGCTGCTGGCCGCAGTTCACTGAACGGCCACCGGTGTCGCTAATAACAAGGATTTCTGAATTTTACATATAGCCCCTTTAAAATTAATAAAATATTAGGTCCCACTTTATATTAGGTGTCTTTAACTACTGTGCACTTATGTAAAAACTGTTTGTACTTATTGTGTTCATGCTGTTTTAAAAACACTTTTGCTGCTATTGAGGGTAACAGTGTAATTAGACGTAATTACAGAAGTAATCATGTGCAGGTATTTTTAAAAACAGAAAGTGCCTTGGACCAAATTATTTGTTTAAATATTATAGTGCATAGTAGCCAAAGACACTTCATATAAAGTGGGTCCAAATATTTTCTTTTATTTTAATATTAATATTAATTCATATTTATGAAATATCAGAATTAATGTTAATAAATTATATTAATTCATATGAATTAAGATTAACTAATGATATTAATATTATGAAAAAATCTGTCAAGTGTGTGTCCAAGATTTGACTTGTAGTGTATACAGTATGTCATTTTTAAAAAGAAATCTTAATTTACATTGATAAATAATGACTAAATCACAACCTTATGCAATATGTAGTTGTTGCGTTATTCTGATTTTGATTTGATGATGCACATATTGTAATGGTAATATATTGATTAAATATGAGCCTGTAGGAATATCAACCACACAATGAGCCACAAATAACATACAATAGCAATCAAATATTTTCTCTGCGATAGCGTATCCATATAAATGCCTGTCTGCTAATATGCATATTTGTTTTCTTTACTTTTCTTTTCTTTTTTATCAGAAAATAAACCGCTTTTTAAAGATCCTTCAGTATTTGACATACGTTCCTGAGAGAGCCACCTGCTGTTAGACAGTAAATATCAGCGATCAGGGTTTTTTATATAGAACTCAATATAGTTGACAGAAATGTGTCATTAGCCCTTTTGCTATCACCTCAGCAACAGATGTGACATCACATCAGATTTGCATCACAAGTAGCCGTGTTAATTTGATTGGTTGATGTGGATGTGGTCAAAGCCCTGTGTCGGGAAGATCAACGTCAGTCTGATTCTGGACCGCTGAAGGAAACACAAACGTAATCATGCGACTGTATTATCATCTACTTAAAGGGATAGTTCACCCAAAAATGAAAATTCTCTCATCAATTACTCACCCTCATGCCATCTCCGATGTATAAGACTTTCTGTCCTCAGATAAACACACTCATTTTTTAGGAAAATAATCCAACTCTGTGAGTCCAGATGATGCAAGTGAATGGGTGCCACTCGTTTGTTTGTTTGATGGCGGTAATCCATATGACCTCATTGAATGAATCGATGTCTTCTGAAAAAGACTAATATTTTAAACTCTTTTAACCATCAGTCATTGCTTCTGGTCTACTTTCATACGAGCGATCATGAGAGGGACGTTGACACACTTACAGTCGTGGTTGGAATTATTGGCACCCTTGGTAAATATGAACAAAGAAGCCTGTGAAAATAAATCTTCTTTGTTAATCCTTTTGATCTTTAATTGAAAAAAGATAACCCTTCATTGAAGTAAAAGAATTAAAAATGAAATGAAATCCAATACATGCTAGCCACAATTAATGGCACCCTTTTTCTTCAATACCTTTTTCCAAGATAACAGCTCTGAGTCTTCTCCTATAATGCCTGATGAGTTTAGAGATCAGAGACTATTCCTCCATCCAGAATCTCTCCATATCCTTCAGATGTTGGTGCATCTCCTCTTTAGTTCAGCCCACTCATTTTCTATAGGGTTCAGGTCAAGGGATTGGAATGCTCATGGCTTAATTTTGTGCTCAGTGACCCATTTTTGTGTTGATTTTGATGTTTGTTTTGAATCATTGTCCTGATGGGAGATCTAAACACTGCACGCTATAAGATTTCCAGCAGAGGCCGTCAGGTTTTGATTTTTTATCTGTTAGTATTTGATAGAATCCTTAATGCCATGTATCTTAACAAGAAGTTCAGGACCTCCAGCAAAAAAAATAGGCCCACAGCATTAAAGATCCAGCGGTATATTTAACCGTACACATTGGGGTATTTTTTATCCTTGATTGCATCAAACCAGCATCATGTGTTTGCTGCCAAAAAGCAATTTTTCTTTCCATCTGACCATAGAACCAGGTCCCGTTTGGAGTTTTAGTGGTGTCTGACAACTGAATGTGCTGGAGTTTGTTTTAGATGAGAACAGAGGATTTTTCTTGAAACCCTCCCTAACAACATGTGGTGATGGTTGGATAATTGTTCAGGATTTCTGACCCCAAGACTCAACTAATCTCTGCAATTCTCCATCTGTGATCCTTGGAGAGTCTTTGGCCGCTCAAACTTTCCTCCTCACTGTGCATTAAGACAATATAGACACACGTCCTCTTTCTGGCAGATTCGTAGCATCTTTATTAATTGCCCTGATGGTTTAGCTTTAGCTATTTTCTTACAGCCACTTTCTATTTGTGAAGCTCAACAATCTTTTGCCAAGATTCAAGATTCCAAGAAGTCATGGCTGGATACTTTCACGCTCCTAGTCACCCTGCGTGGTGAAATTTATTTATTTATGTTTAAATATGAATGGGATGAACTTTAGAGATATTTTACTTGTAATAATTTCTAGGGGTGCCGACATGTTATTGAGAAAAAAGAAAAGAAAAACATTTATTTCATTATGTGGACCCCCCCCCCCCCCCCCCCAAAAAAAAATTCCATAACCAATTCATATTTAGTTTTACAGCCATCTTTCATCATATTTACCAAGAATGCCAATATTTCTGACCATGACTTATGTCACGTGTCTCAACGTCCCTCATTTGAACGCTTGAATAACAGTTGACTGGAAGCAATAATTAATATTTTAAAACGTTAAAAATATTCAGAAAACATTTATTAATCCGTAAAAACTTTATTTCGATGGTCTACTTTAGACATTCTACTAGCTATAGGTAACTTTGCACTAACATGTCAACTTATTCTAACCCAAACCTAACAGTCTATTAATACTCTAATGAAAGTTATTTGACATGTAGTTGCAAAGTTACTTATAGTTAGTAGAATGTCTGAAGTGGACCATCGATATAAAGTGTAACAGATTCATCCACTGGAGTCATATGGATTATCGTCACGATCGCTGTGTGTGAGTGGCACCCATTCACTTGTATTATATGGACTCACAGAGATGAATTATTTAAAACAAATCTTCATTTAAGTTTATCTGAAGAGAGAAAGTCATGTACATCGGGGATGGCATGAGGGCAAAAATTTGGTGAGAGAATTTTCATTTTTGGGTGAACTTTAATTACATATAAAAAGTGCCTATGGAAAAAGCCATCACAGGTTTTTTTTTTGGTTTGGCATGCATGGGGATCTAACAATAAATAAATAGCAAAAAAACTTCAAATCCATTTGCCAAACAAGTTATCCAAAGGGAAGTTAATCAGGGACAAAAACACATTTCATGATTCGATCAATTCCCAAGGAATAAAATCAAGTTGTGTGCTGCATGAGTGACTGAAACCCTTCACTGATACAATTTACACAATCAATACGGAACTGCATTAAAAAGAAATATATATATATATAAAGATAACTATAAAGAAGAGCCAACTGTGCAAATGAAATGTAGATTTCACAACTTTTTTGGGCCAAATGGACCACTTGTAAAGTAAATTTTATTAGCTGCACTTTCAATGTTTCAATACGTTCAATCTTTGGAGTTCCCCATAATGATATTGACACAACACATGTTCTTTAATAGGTGAATTTATGGCATTTTATGCAATTTGGTTATGTATTTTGTGTGATTACAGTGATCCGTTTCATAAGAGCCTCTCAAATGTACTAGCGACCTGCTGTTACATCTGCTCATGACATCTGAAAATCTGAAAAAACAAAATCAAAATCTGTTTTATAGTTTGTGCTATTCTATATAAAAAACACAGCACAGCATTTTAAGGTAAACTATTGGTGATAATAAAAAATATTTCACTTCTATACCACCTACTTTTTAGTGTAAATCAGTTTAAATAAGATAACTTAGGCTTTTTTTTTGCTGAAAAATATAACTAACTGTAAGCGTCACATAAAAATGTATAAAATTTTAAAAACAGATATTAAGTTTTAGCATGTATAGCTTGCCCTCGCTCTCATATCAGTGTGTGTTTTGCTCTGTGAGAGGCTGAGAACGTTTAATCCAATACAGTGTTATCAGGTCAAAATCTGCTTGTCTTGATAGCTGACTTGATTTTCAAGAAAAATAAGTCGATTTAGGGAAGCGGGTCCGAGCTCATTTCCTGCCTGTGCCTCTTCTACATTTTGACTTGCATTATTTGTGTTGTTATGGAGGTTGATTGAGTCAAAGACATCAAATCTTTTGATATGGACTCTTCATATGAGTGTACAGGATTTCACTTGGAAACTGCTATAAGGGTCCAAAATTAACTTTAGCGTCAAATGTGAATGGAAAAATTGTCTTTGATGAAGGGAGTGTTTAACTGGCCAGTTTGGCTAGTTACGTAACCCTACGCGTCGTTTAACAGTGACCTTATGAAAGCTTGTTTCCGCCACGGAATAAAAAAATTCAAAAGGTGATTTCGACTTTTTATCTCACAATTCGGACTTTTTTTATCGCAGTTGCGAGTTTATATCTCACAATTTAAACTTTATAACTTGCAATTCTGAGTTTATATCACAATTACAAGAAAACAAGCCAGAATTGTGAGTTTATTCGAGACTTCACAATTCAGACATTTTTATTCTCAGAATTGTGAGATATAAACTCAGAATTGCATGAAAAAAAGTGTAAGATAAAAAGTAGGAATTACCTTTTGTTTCCGTGGTGGAAACAAGCTTCCATACCCTCCGACTCTCACTGATATAAGTGAATCAAAGAGATACAAACTGACTACTAACAAATTTACCATCAGAAATTAAACTAGGATGCCATGATGCGTCACATTCCTGCTGTTAAGCCAGCAAAACAGAAATATGAGGAACAAAGTCGTAATGGGTCTAGATTTTTTTTGAGATTCACTAGTATGTGATGCTTGAGCTGATGGGGAGTCGACTCAAAAGAGTCAACTCAAAAGAGTCTAGGATAAGAATTGATTCTTTTTGTAAAATCGTTGATTCATATAGCTGAAGTCAAAGCTGACTTGTAATAAAAAAAACAAAAAAAAAACATGTTTTTTCTGCAAGTATGTAAACCAAATATATAAAAAATATATATAAATCTGATTTACTGTGCAAAACTTGGGGCCGTTTTTGAAAGAAGTGTCTTATGCTCACCAAGCCTGCATTTATTTGATCCAAAATGCAGTAAAACAGCATTACTGTGAAATATTACAATTTAAAATAACTGGTTTCTAATTTCATATATTTTTTAAAAATGTAAATTCCTCCTGTCTTCAGTGTCAAGAAACATTTCTTATTATTACCAATGTTGAAAACAGTTGTGCTGCTTAATATTTTTGTGGAAATCGGGATACTTTTTTTTCAGTATTCTTTTCCATTGAAGATTTCAGAATCCCACCATTGACAGCTAAGGCAAAAAGTTAATTTTGGACCCTGATTGATACGTTTTTTAATGACAACAGGCATGTGAAATGAATGGTAAATATTGAAAGGGCATACGTATCCACTATCAATGTTGAAATGTAAGATGCATTTCTATCCGAGCTGTGCTTTTCGTACACCCTTCATGAAGTTGACTGAACTATCTGAGAATAGGCACATGCTGTTCTCTATGCTACAGCCGGGACACTGCCTCAGTTACCGCTATGAAAACGTATTGGCATGATTTGCAAAAGATGTGAATGAATAAATCATGTAATGTAGGAGAGCAAACCTGCCCATTCCATTTCATTCCCGCCCCCGTTCCCTGTAGTTCCTGTAGGACGGCGAGCCTCAGTCGCCCCATAGCTGCTCCGTAATGAGTTCGAGTTTGCAGAGGAACCAGCGTCGCATGGGGCAGTAGTACTCGTAATGGAACTGCTCGAACTCGGGCGTCTGGCGGATGTCATGCAAGAAGGAGATGTCCAGGTCCGACTCCAGCAGGACGAGGAGGAGGGGAAGTAGAATCACGAGGAGAACGATGGCCATCACCACCAAACGTGCGGCACTGCTCAGACAGGCCTGGATCTGGTGCCGCCCGCTCGACGGGTTACACAGCGACTGCCGGTACGCCTCTCTGGCGAGTTCCCTCTCCCTCTCCGCCTGGAGCTCCACCTGCATCTCTGGATCCGCGTGCAGCTCCTTCAGCAAGCGCGCGGGACTCTGGAACAGCAGGTCTAGGCCGCCCTGACCCTCCTCCACTGGCGTCGGGACCATGCTGGCACACGGGCTGTACGCCGTGTCAGATATGGTGAGGGTGCTGCACTCATCGTCTTCATTGTCTACACGGATCTCTCTCCTTTCCTCATCTGCTCTCGTCCTATTGGCTGCCTCGTCTTCTCGTCTGCCCTGACCGTGGATTTCCCTCTCCTCTATCTCTGCTTCCTCAGGAGTGACCGACGGCTTCAGTGGGGACAGATGGACAGATTCCTTCAAAGCCGAGAGTCCTGCGGAGTGAACAATTGCTTGTGTTAGGTCACAAAAAATTCACAGGATTTCAACGACATTTCCTGAAGGACGTATGGGTCATTGTCAGGATAGCTATTATTATAGATTACATTTACATAGTGCTTTTCTCAGCACTCAAAGGGTTTTACATGGAAGGGGGGAATCTCCTTAACCACCACCAATGTGCAGCATCCACCTGGATGATGCGACGGCAGCCATATTGCGACGGAAGGCCCACCACACAGCAGCTTATTGGTGGAGAGGAGACAGGGGGAGGAAGCCAATCAGTATATATGGGGATGATTAGGAGGCCATGACGGACAGAGGCCAATGGGCAAATTTTGCCAGGATGCCGGGGTTACACCCCTACTCTTTTTTTAAAGGACATCCTGGGATTTTTAATGACCACAGAGAGTCAGGACCTTGGAGTTAAGTTTATTTAACCGTACACCTCAGTTTATAAGTAAGTTTCCATTCTGTTATAGGGAAAAAAATCTCAAAAACATTTTAATACAGAAAATATTGTACTTGGCAAAAAGCAGAAGAATATTTGTGTGGGGTAATGCACTGATATTCGATAAGTTAATTAACTATTAGACTTTTTTTCTTTTCTTTTTTTGCATTATAATCCTATTAACATTCAAGACCAAAACATTTGAGACCAACAAAACATGTTTTCAAAGACAAATGTAGGTTATTAATGGATTTTCCCAAATTTGAATGTGTGATTAATTACAAGCCACAATGAAACGGAGTGATACGAGAATTCTATATCTATATGTAAATACATTTTTTTTTTTTGCACAGCATTTACTGCATAGTAATATGGATAATAGCTAGAATCTGACATTGGAAAACCTGTGTATATATATATATATATATATATAAACAGAAATGACCCAAGAATGACCCACATTCATAACATTCACTGTACACAACATCCTTGAGCTAACTAAAATATTATTTTATCATTGTGGCCTGCAAACTATTCCACAGTTTAAAGCTTTTGCTCTTGTAGTGTGCATGTCGTATATGTGTTTATACAGCAGTTTAAAGGCACGGCTGCAGCCTGTGTTCTTTAGACAAGTCCCGTCTAAATATAGACCCAGCTGCCTGGGTAGTGTGGATTAAGACAAGTCTCCCGGCTAAGTTGCCATTGACGTCGATGCTTCTCCATGCAACTATTCTCTAACACACACAGACCTCTGTAATGTCATCTAACATAACCATCTTCTCATTTCCCAATGATATTTTAACATAGCTGCTATTGAAAAATAATTCATGTCTCTTCATATAGAAACTAGATTGATGGATTGAAAGCATTAATTCCACAATTAGTAATTAAATGATCTATAATTGACAGGGCGTACTAGATTTCAGGGCATCAGCATTGACAGCCACTTAACAGTGCATGAAATGTAATATTTGTCAAACTAATTGGATAATCATGAGTTATCTATTGAACACCTTATACAGAAGCACACTTAAACAAGTAGATGCAGGCATGGGCAAAAAGAAGATGTCACCATGGCGACATAGAGAGACATTTAGCCCAGTCATCACTAGCAAGACCATCATGGCTACCATGGCAACAGTTAGATGCAACAATAACTTAATATGAGGGTGATTTTCGTAAAGAATGTGAAAGATGTTAAAAAAGATTTTTAAAAAAGTCATTTTGCACAAAATTAAACATCCCCTGCCCTCCACTCAAATGACAAAGAAAAGAAAAATTGTTAATTGCCTGTGCAAAATGATTGCAACTTAAATGCTTTTATTTGAAAAAAAACAACAACTGTTAATTAATCACTTCTGTTTAGTAAGCCACAGAGTTTAATTTTAATCACAACGCTTAATCATTTAATTTGGACCCAATCACTCAGGTTTACATCTAAAATTTTCCCTAGCAGTGTCATAAATTTTGTCTTTAGATAAAATATAATTTAAAAGTCAGTTTATATTTTAGTCATTTATACTCATTTATAATGTAAATCTAAAATAATATCCGAAAATAACATATTAGTTTATGAGAAATGAAAAATGAAACAAAATATTTGTATAAACATTTAACCAAAAATCCTGACATTTAACAAAAGCTCCTGAAATAACATTATAATGACCACACTATTGTACTACATTGTTGTGAATTCTTTTGGTTTAGTTATTTTTTCTATGTTCTATGTTTTCTAATTTTCTATGTTTTAGTGTTGGCTTAATCAAGCTTAATACGTGCATTTTTGTCAACCCTTTGGTCATTATTTTATTATATTACATTATTGACAAGTTAAACCAAAGAAGAATCAAGACTTTTCAGCAGCCATTAAACAATAATTTTCAAAAATGTTTCACTTATCCATGTCGTTCCAAACCTGTATAAATGTCTTTCTTCTGCGGATTACAAAAGATATTTTGAAGAATGTTGGTAACCAAACAGTTTTGGTGCCCATTGATTTCCATTGAATGGACAATATATATATATATATACATAAAATTCTCAGAATATCTTCTATGTTATGTTCAAAAAGACAAAATTTTATTTTGGGGTGACCGATCCCTTTAATTTTTCAGAATGATGCAAGGATGCTAGTCAATGAAGAAATCAAGTAGGAATCATCATTTTAACAGTATTTTGGAAGCTTCCGTACCGGTTCCTGAGATGCGGTTTCCATGGCCAAGCAACCGCACATATACGTCTCGTGCCGTGTAGTTGGCCATGCGGAGCTGCAGGTTGTGATGTGTGGTGATCTTCACCTGACAGCGAATGGCATCCGCCCGCTCTTCCAAACCTTCATCTAAGACCACATTCAGAACCTCATCTGCATCCTCTTGTAGACATTCCTCAGCAACAACTTCACAACCCACCACACTGTGAACACCGCTTCCACGCTCCCCCTGCTCTCCGAGAACCTCCATATCTGACCCCCTCCACACCTCCCTCTCAATCCCAACCTCACTGCACAATGACTTTCTCACAGCTTCTGTCTGGTTGAATGATGCCAAACACTCTCCCTAACTCTTCTGGCTGGGTTAATGCTGTAATAAATCACACACACCCATAGGATGGGGTCCTGCCGGCCCCTTTCCTTCACCGGATAGCGGGCATGTCGGCAGTGTTAACAAAGTCAGGGCATTAGGGGTTGGATCAGCCCAAATGCAGGATGAGCTATTTATACTGCATCAGTCATAGCACAAGGCTTTGCTAATCACAGGGTCTGATTATGGTAAAAAGATTCACTCCGGAGTACAGTACAGCTAGCAGACTGATCATCCTGATCTGAGGTGTCATGCTGCAGTCAAGTCAAGTCCAGTCACCTTCATTTATATAGCGCTTTTAACAATATAGATTGTTTTAAAGCAGCTTTACAGTGATAATAGGAAATTAAAGTAACAGAGATTGTTTTGGCTTTACAGCAGCTCTAGCATAAAGTTATTGTCCAGTTAAAGTTATGATTGTTTTGATTGATTCACTTCCATCGCAGCGTTCATTAGTTATTAACTTAGGGGCCGCTAACACGACACCGTTCTAACAGAAAATCCTTAAGTTCTCTCTGCGGAAACTTTAAAAACTCGAACCTGTGAGAACGCTGATGGTGTGCACATGCGTATTATGCGTTTAGTCTATAGGTATGCACGTTTGAATATATATGTGCACAGGCGTGTAGTCCTTCTTTATAAACCAACCCTCAACAAACTACTTGTCTGGCCCTTAACAATCTCTTTTTATTACTTTATTAAAGAGCCATGAACCCCCCTGTTTCAGCACCAGTTAGTTCTCACCACCGTTTTGAAAATGCTACAAAAGTGGGCATGGCAAACTGCAGAGTCGAGAGGGAAGAGGGGAGACTGACAACACAACAATAACTTCTGATTCAGATATAGGGCTGGATTATCACAATATTTTTTTCATATAATACGATAGCGAGATTTATTACGATAATCATTTACCATTAATCGGAAAGAAAATGCTTTCCACATATTTGTTAGAGCTTGAAAATGAATGTAAACATGTAAACTTGTTTGTTCACAATTAAACTCCACGGAGTAGCAACCTGTCACGAGTGGCTATAGTCACAACTTGCACAACAAAGGAGATTAAGGAATTAATAGTCTTTAATAATGAATGCAACTCAGGAGAACACAACCAAGGAACAAAGGATAACTCTGGGCTTATTAACACAAGAGGTAATCAGAGTAGAAACAGCACAGCTGTGGGAAACTAATTAACAACCAATGAGACTAATTAGTGAACTAAGGAAAACAGAATTACAGAAACTGAGCAGACAGGACATACATATTACAGTAGCTCTCCCTCCCGGAAGTCGCGTCCTTGCTCCATAAAGAGCCCATCTGTGGAGGGAGGGAGGTGGGTGTGGAGCTGGTGATGGACAGGAGTCAGTGGAGACAGAGAAGTTGGTAGAGAGAGACACCATGGTGGAGCCAACAGTGGGAGGAGCTTTGACTGAAGGGCTGGCTGGAACCCAGGGACGGACTAACTGACTAAGGTGGAATCAGGGTGCATGGAGTATGGAGAGGCCAAGGATCACGGTGACATCCACGGCCCAGAAGCCCGAGGTAGAGCTGCTGGCTCATGGGACCGAGGTGGAGACAGGGGCTCAGCAGAACGTGGCGACGACAGCGGGAGTGAGGATGACAGGGAAGCCGGAGAAGCGGCTCCACCAGGCTTCTCCAGGTCTCCTGCAGCTGGAGACCCGGAAGTCCGTGGTGGATGCAGAGCGACGAGTGACTGAGCCAGAACCATAAGGGAGCCTGGAGGAGTCCTTGGGCTGACAGACCGCGGTGGAGTCAAGGGAGCGCAGAGCCAATGGGCTGACAGACCGAGGTGGAGACATCGGCCAAGAGCCTTGAGGTGAAGCCGGGGAATCCTCATACTAATGCCGAGCTGTTGATCGGGAACTCCGAGGCGAATCCGATGGGCCGCACAGAGTTAGGGTGCAGGCAGAGCTGAGGAGAAGGGTGACACCAGTGAAGAAGAACCAGTGAAGAAGATGGGACCAGGAATTCGGGTGGGAACATTGGAGGAGGAAGATTTCCAGACAGGACCAGAGCATGCGGCCAGGACCAGCTTGGAAGATGAAGACTTGAGGGTGGGGACTCGGGAGGAAACTGGATCTGGTCCTCTCCTGGCTCTGAGATGGACTTAACACAACACACTTCGACTCCAAGGAGACCCAAGTGGCAGGCTCTAGCACTTGTTCTGTGGTAGTCGTGGACTTTTCTGCCTCGCAGATGGTGAACGGGGAGTCATCCAGCTGGAGCACCCACCACCAATATTCCTCCAGCGCCCTCTGCTCACAGGTCATGAGGCGATGTAATACTGGTAAGTCCATATTTTCCTTATATTACTCACTTGGAGGGTCCTGTATTCAGTCAAGAGTGGCTGTAGTCACAACTCGCATGATGGAGAAGATATATTATAGTATATAGATAGATACAGTATATAGATATATAAAGATATAAATAGATATATTATAAGGAAGTTATAGTCTTTAAAAATAAATGCAACTCAGGAGAACACAACCACATCAAACATAGACGATAAAGGACAAGGAACTATGGATAACTCAGGGCTTATAAACAGAGGTAAAAAGAGGCAATTAGAGTAGTAGAAATAGAACAGGTGTGGGGAACTATTTAACAACCAACTACACTAATTAGTGAACTAAGGCAAATAATTTATTAGTGACATGCACTGACTGTGTCACGATACAGAAGGAGACAACACAGGTAACTCAAGTTCCCTTTCGTGGTCACTACGAGTTACGTTGTGGTGACGAATGGAGTTTCGTTCTTAGAAAGCCTCTCATCTTTGAGAAATAAAATGAGCCAATGGCAAGCAAATGCCATGGGTCTGCGGAATTTGCATAACGTAACTCCGCCCCACCTCGTGGGTATATAAGGAAGTACTCTGGCAACATGCAGATATGTGTTGGCCAAGTGTTGCACTGACTGTGTTGGCCAAGTGTTGTGTTCCACAAGCCATCCTGAGATCGATGATTCATCTCTACTCTCTTCAAGACGAGCTTCTCTCCAAGTGTTGGTGTGACGGCGAGCTCCAGCGAGTGCACATTCCCTGCTGATCTGTGCAGTGATCTGCCAGTGTTTGTGTGTTCATCTCCCTGGTCGCTTCAACACTCTGCGGAGGCTTTTCCTCTCACAAAAGAGTTTGCGCGTGGCACGTCTTTTTAAAACTTAAAAAGTGCACTTATGGTTGCGGTCGACTAATCTCTCACTCTGATGGGCGTAGATCACGCTAAGGCAGCGTTTGTGGATGACTCATGTTCTCACTGCGGGAACATGACCATCGCAACGCTTCGGTCGAGACTCAATGACCTCGTCAGAGGGAGAGTCCCCTCATCCACACCCCGATCTACCGCCTCCACGAGAGGTCGTACTTCGGCTGGTGGCCAGGGTGACCTGAGGGTGACGGTGTGGACTAATACGTCGACGATACGTCCTCGGCCCACATCCCCCTCTCCAGTGTTGCAACCAGCGAGTGTTACGATTGAGAGCGCGGGACCGTCTTCGGAGGGTCCTGCATGTCTCTTTTGGCACTCCAGATGAGGAGAGAAGATGTCAATCGCTGCATCACAAGGTGTCATTCGCCGCCTTCGGGTGTGCCAGTCTGATCCCGAGCTGATGGCCATGCTTTCCCGGGTAGCCATTGGGTTAGAGTTGAGTCCTCTTTTTTGGGTTAGAGTGGAGTCCTGACGATTAGTTTTTGGGTGCGGCCGCTGATCCCGGTCAGCGTCCAACCCCAATACCTTTCTTCCCAGACGTGCATGAGGAGGTCACAAGGTCCTGAAAGACACCCTTGTCTTCCTGTGTTCATTCGGCGACCTTCTCCACCTTTCCTCCCCTCGACCAGGCCGCTGCTAAAGGGTACACTGGGGTTCCCCAGGTCGAACGTTCTGTCGCGATGCAACTGTGTCCGCAGAGCACTTCCTCCCATGGTGACCCAAAGCACCCCTCCAAAGCCTGTAGGTTTTCGTCTACTCTGGTGGCGAAATCCTATAGAGCCACAGCGGGCTCTATGCATGCCATGGCCACTCTGCAGGTCTACCAGGCCCAGATGCTCAGGGACATGCAGGACTGACCCAGGGCTCTTTGATGAGCTGCGTGCCGCCACTGACCTCGCTCTCTGGGCGACGAAACTGACCGCACGCTCCCTGGGTCAGGTGATGTCCACATGTGTGTTCCAGGAGAGACACCTGTGGCTCAACCTGGCCGATATGAGAGATGCCGAGCGAACCCGTTTCCTCGACACTCCCATATGCCAGGCTGGCCTCTTCGGCGGTGCGGTCGAGGACTTCGCCCAACAGTTCTCGACCGTCCAGAAGCAGACTGAGGCGAACAGACATATTCTGCCTCGACGGCCCGCTGCTGCCTCCACCCAGCCGTCGGCACAGAACCCTCAGCCTGCTCGCCGCCGAGGGCGCCCTCCCACGGCTCCCGCCCCTCCCGCACGGCCCCAGCAGCAGCCTTCACCCAGGCCGTGTTGTGGAGGAAGCCACAGGAAGGCGCCCCAGCCCTCTCCAGCCCCGTGCCCCGCTAAACGCCAGGCTAAGCGGTGCTCCTGAGATGGGCTGCTCAGAGATGGCAGTCAATTCTTTCAAGGAGATGGTAGCAGGGCCGCTCCTTCCCCCGGTGGAGGGCCGGGGTAGAATCTTTTGTTCTCCACTCCCTGCTGCTCGCCCGCCTTAATGTGGTTAAAGAAAGAATTGACATACCCATCTCTGAGCCCCCAGAGGTCCCGGATGACAGTGCGTGCCGCTCACGAGCCTCGCCACTCTCGTCCCCCTCTGTCGCCAGACCCCTGCCAGAGCACGCCCCCGTGGAACGCTGGTCCTTCCCTGGCCTCCTCTGGCAGGACACGACTAATGACCGTGCCCCCACACCAGGACGCTATGCCTCCCCCGTCCGGGCCGGTCATTCCGCCTCGCTGCACCACCGAGGGTACGTCTGTGGTTCGCATGACCCCGCTGGCACAGTTCTTGGGAGCCTGGCTAGAGCTTCCCAACCTGTCCCGCTGGGTCGCCCGAACCATCAGGCTCGGCTATGCGATTCAGTTCACACGGTCTCCTCCCCGCTTCAGGGGAGTCCGCTTCACTATGGCAATGCCCCTGTCATGAGAGCGGAGGTCGCCACCCTACTGGCGAAGGGTGTGATCGAGACTGTCCCTCCAGCCAAAATGAGGTCCGGGTTCTACAGCCCCTACTTCATTGCACCCAAGAAAACCGGTGGGTTATGACCAATCCTGGACCTGCGCGTCTTGAACCGGTCCCTTCACAGGCTCCCGTTCAAGATGCTCACGGCCAAACGCATTTTCGAATGTGTGCGGCCACAGGATTGGTTTGCAGCGATCGACCTGAAGGACGCCTACTTCAATGTCTCCATTCTTCCTCGACACAGACCGTTCCTATGATTTGCTTTCGAGGGGCGGGCAAACCAGTACGCAGTCCTCACATTCGGGCTAGACCTTTCTCCTCGCGTCTTCACGAAAGTCGTCGAGGCAGCCCTTGTTTCCCTACAGCAACACGGGGTTCGCATCCTGTACCATCTCGACGACTCAGCTGATCCTAGCTCACTCTTGAGATCAGGTTTGCGAACACAGGGACCTAGTGCTCCGGCACCTAGCGCGTTTGGGCCTTCGGGTCAGTTGGGAGAAGAGCAAACTTTGCCCCGTGCAGAGGATCTCTTTTCTCGGCATGGATATCGACTCGGTCGCCATGTGTGCGCAGCTTACGAGCGAGCACGCGCAGTCACTGCTGACTTGCCTGAGACAGTTCGAGGGCAAGAGTGCGGTTCCACTAAAACTATTTCAGAGGCTCCTGGGGCATTTGGCATCTGCAGTCGCAGCAACGTCGCTCGGATGAGACCGCTTTAGCTCTGGCTTTGCGATCGAGTCCCGAGGTGGGCATGGCAACACGGCACGCTCCGAGTACCAGTGATTCCGACTTGCCGTCAGACCTTCACCCCGTGGACGAACCTCAGCTTTCTACGGGCCGGAGTGCCCTTAGAACGAGTTTCAAGGCATGTTGTTGTCTCAACAGATGCCTCCACAGTCTGGCTCTGCACCGCTTCCGTGCATTGCTCAAGAACCAGCACGTACTAGTCCGCGCCATCTAATACCGCAACAGTAGCGTACATCAACCGACAAGGTGGTCTACGCTCCTGCCGTATGTAGGAAGACTCCAGAAAATGCCCGATCAGTGTCGTGCTTTCCTTCCTGCAAGAAGGGTTGGAGCGAAGGCTGTCTCCCTCCACCCTGAAAATGTATGTTACCGCTATCCTAAAATGTAGTCCTCCTCGCCCTCCTTTCGTACCCTCTTAGGACCTTTCTGTGGTTCTAACTGCCCTGCAGAGTGCTCCCTTCGAGCCTCTGCAATCAGTCGAGCTTAAGTTCCTGTCAATGAAGACAGCGCTTTTGGTTGCATTGGCCTCCGTCAAGAGGGTAGGATAACGTTTCCGTTCCCTACTCAGGGAACGAGGGTTACATAGGTAACCGAGACGTTCACAGAAGTTTATTAGCAGGTAGCAGACAGCAAGCAGGATAATTCGGCGAGTGTTCATAAAATAGATGAATAAGCAGACTTAGATTAAATGGTAATAGTCTCTGTCCTTTGCAGGTTCTGTGATGGTGACGGCGGTAGATAAACCGGTGGATCAGAAGACAAGAAGACGAAGGACGATGACGTCCAGGAATCTCAACAGGTGAGTAGTTCAGGTAAGGAGTCAGGTAAGCTGTACCGGTGGAGACAACACTGTCTTTCCATAAGGATTGACGAGACCAGACACCGGTACTGTGATGAGTGCAGGCTTTTGTAGAAAGGTGCTAATGAGAGTAATAGATGGCAGGTGCAGGTGATTGTGGAGTGTGTGCAGTTGGTGAGAAGGAAGGATTCTGGGAAGTGTAGTGCTGAGAGTAACTGAGCTGGTGACTGTGACAGTACATTCCCCTTCTGGAAAACACGACCATCCAAAATGGATTCCACCAGGGGTGGGAGGGTGGGCGTCCTGGAGCTGTGTCAGGTGACAGGCAGGTAACTATGGATATCTCCAGGATGGCACTGGCAACCCAGGGAGGAGCTGGCAGCTCAGGAAGGCATGGCGGTGGTGATACTGTAGCTCAGGCGCCCATGGCGGTGCAGGAAGTTTAGGAAGCCATGGCGGTGCAGATAGCTCAGGGGCCCATGAGTCTAAAACAGGTGTCAAATAAATCAACTAAAGGTGATTCCATCGGCCGTCGTGGCCATAACGAGGAGACTGGTGAAGGTCACCGTGACGAAGGAGCAGGGAGAACAGAGGGTCAGATAATTTGTCTTATCAGTGCTCTACGGGCTGAGTTCTGGTGCGTGAGCGGGCTCCTAGGTGTGCTCTGGGAGGAGTGCGAGCTCAGGGCTGAACTCTTGGACTGGCACGAGCACTGGGGCTGAACTTTGGTGCTGGAGCGAGCACTGCGCTGAGCTCTGGGACTGAGACAAACACTGGGCTGAGCTCTGAGGAAGGTGCGGGCTCTGAGGCGGAAGCAGGGATAGCGCTGAGTTCAGGGACTGGGCCGGACTCAGGGACTGGAGCCATCACTGGACGACAGTCAAGGGCTGGAGCCATCACTGGACAACAGTCAGAGGCTGGACCCTTTCACTGGACGACAGTCAGGGACTGGAGCCTTCACTGGACGACAGTCAGGGACTGGAGCCTTTACTGAACGACAGTCAGGGACTGGAGCCATCCCTGGACTCTGGGCAGGGACTGGAGCCATCCTCGGACTCTGGACAGCGACTGGAGCCATCACCGGACTCTGGACAGGGACTGGAGCCATCACCGGACTCTGGACAGCGACTGGAGCCACCACTGGACTCTGGACAGGGACTGCTTGCATGACAGGTATGAGGATTGGTCCAGGATAGGTCTCCTCGCGGCATCACAAAGCTTTGTCCAGCCCACACCAAAATCCTCCATCAGGGTGAGGTCACTGCAGGTGGCTCAGTGGCTGATGTCAACAAACTCCTTTACATATTCCTCCAGGCATCTGCCACCGGTGGATCAGAAGACAAGAAGACAAAGGACGATGATGGGCAGGAATCTCAACATGTGAGTAGTTCAGGTAATAGACAGGTGATTGTGGAGTGTATGCAGTTGGTGAGCAGGAAGGATTCTGGGAAGTGTAGTGCTGAGAGTAACTGAGTTGGTGTTTGTGACAGACTAGTCTCGCGTAGCCAGACCTTCAGACTGACGACAGAAGGTCTGGACTCTATCGTAGCTTTTCTTGGCCAAGGACCGACCCAAGTGTAACTCAACCAATCACAATTCGTTTTGTTCCACGTCATGTTTAGGGGCGTGCCAATATAATCTAGATGTCCCTACAATAACAGACCAGCGTGCATCTAATAAATGACTCAAATAGACTATAATTCATAATTCATGAACGTTGTACAAGTTTACTGCAACAATGGAGCCGCGAACTTCACATACTTTTGAAAATCCAGCGTTTAGTTGATCCTGGTAAGCCCTTATTGTCACAGTTGTAAACACAATGGCTTTCTTCTTCCACGAGGGGTTTTGGCATCATGGGATTTGTTTCCAGGTAGACCGATAAAGAACGCGACGCACGTCTCCCGGACATCCTGTAAAATTTAACCAATCAGATCGCGACTTCGAAACTCCTGAAGTGTTTTCAGAAAAGTGTGCCATATGCATCAGACGTTCACCCAACGGTTCGTGGGCGTGACGTCTGAAGCTGAGACTAGTGACAGACTGGCTGTTGTCATGTTTATTTTTTGGTGTGTGATAGGCTGTTAGATTAATCCATATCGAGAAAAAAATGTCCAGAGCTTATCATCGTTATCTACGTAAATTTTATCGAGAATTCAATATGATATTGTTTATCACCCAGCCCTATTCAGACAGTTTTATTTCACTCTCAAAATAATCAAAGATTCCCATAAATTTCAAACTGCAGAACACGCAACAAAACAAACATATATTATACATGGTTTTGTAAGCTCACCGTAAATTACACAAGTACTGTAGCCTACATTTCCTGTGACAGCTATAATTTAATGCACAGATAAATGCACAGCTGTTCACATTTGTACTCAACAAAACAATGTTGATGATTCTCGTTTGTGTCAAATAATCTATTTATGAGAGCTTACTGTATGTGACGCAGAAACTCTTTTAAAGCAAAAACAAACACTCATTTCTGATCCATAAATGCATTTCTCACTTAATTTATGCGATCTTACAGTTTGAAGGACGTCATAGGAAATCATGCTGTCGTGAATAATTAAGCGAAGCATCTTCTCATAGGATAAGGACACACAGTCTCATGAATAATTATGAGTCATCAATGTACTATGGTACAAGAAAACCTATGTAGACATGAAGACGAATTAAACTCGGACGATAAAAATAGTGGCAAAAAAAAAAAGAAGCTTAAAATAGACTAGTTTTCTCCTCCAATTAAAATTAATGGATGGTAACATTGTCTTCTATGATGCTCAACACGCACACAACTCTGTTAAAATCAGAGAAATTTTGTTTAGGGTTTCATGACCCTTTGATATTTCATGAACAGATATTAAAGGAATAAAACATTTAGGTTAAGTAAGATAAGATCAATTGTAAGATACGATCAATTGGCATTATGTTTTTATTACCACAAAAACATTTTTAATCATCCTTCCTTTTCTACAAAAATAAATAAATAAAAAATGTCATTGAAATATGGTTATAGTGTATTTTTAATTGTATGTTATGTATATCATATTTGTAATTAAGTTGTAATTAAGTTGCAATTTTGTACATTTAAAATGTAAAGTAAAACTTTTAATTTAACATTATTAAAAAGTGCACTGAAGTGCATTCATGTCATGAAAGTGGACTCTAAGTACATTTTTGGGTCAGATATTCCTTTAAGGCTTCTAGCAGTACAGTTGTGTGCAAAGCAACAAAACACAAAAGTGTGTAAGACTCAAAGACGATTTAAATATTTCTCACCCAAAGCAGTTAACACTGTCTAATCTAACAAATCAACTCCTTGCAGTAATCACAGCATTCCTTGATTGCTGCATAATTAAAGATTAAAAAGCCTTTGAACGGAATGAAGCTGCAATATCTAATAGACAGTGGAATTTGGAAACCCACTGTAATATCTAAGGTCAACAAATGGTCTACTTTAATCAAAAGCTATGTTGTTGTCTTGATTGAGTTGTAAATTTCCCCCTTAAATAGCTAAAAGCTACTTCAGCATTATGCTGACAGATTCATTGTACCAAAGAGAAGCCAGATTTTCATGTATGGGTCACTGTTCTCTAAGGTGGAAAACTGAAACAGTTTGACATTAGAACACAATCCCCAATGATACTGCACAAAAACCGAAGTGTAATGTTGTTATTCTCTATATCAGTGCGCACCGTTTCTGAACTCCCTGAAATGCCTCCATTGTAGTCTTGATTTTTCTTTTGGGAATGAACACGTCGTCATATTCCTCATTTAAATAATTTCCACCCAAGGCAAACGCAAAAAAGCGGCAAGGCCGCTTTATTTAAGTTAGTAGTGTGTTGAAACTCGCGTTTGTAAGTGGTGTGACATTTCCCAAACACGCTCAAAGCAGATGACCAATCACAACACACTGGTCCAGCCGACCAATCAGAGCACATTGCGCTTTTCGGAAGGAGGGGCTTCATAGAGACAGGAACTAAACAGAACGTTTCTGACAGACTGGGAAGAGAGCAGCTGTAACAATATCAAATACGTGAAAAATAAGGTTTTTTTTTTTTTCATTCAAGCATGAAAACCTGTTCTAGAAGAGCCCAAAAAGAAAATCAGTAAAAAAATAAAAGTAGGTAAATAGGTTTATAATGCATTTCGTTTTAGCATGTTAAAGTTTAGTAAAATAAACTAGTTTGTTCAAATCTCTATATCTGTCTTAGCAAGCACATTATTTTAATACAGGATGTACAGGGAACTGCTGAGAAGGGCCAGTGTGACATTCATTTGTTAAAACCTTGTCCTCTCCTCCGGTAACTTGATCTTTAAGGGGCTTTGTATTGAATTAACCAGCTTCAGGACTCCTCACATGGCTTTATCTCCCCAGACTCACGTGACTGAACCCTTACATGATGAAACACTCTGATCATGCTCCTCCTTCACTCTGTTCCGAATGATCTGAGTTTAAACAGCTAAGTGATTCAATTCAAGGACATCATTAAACCAGCAGCTTCTAACTCCGTAAGCATGTGCGCTTGAGTGTCATTGCTTTAATGCACACCTCTAACAGCACAAGCCCGAGCAGGCCTCTCATCTAATCACTGCTAACATGCTGTCTGGTGGGATATTCACAAGTATTTTTAAAGCTCTGATTGGAGTCTCCACAGATACCAGCACCTCATCGGCTCACTTTAAACATTTCCCTTGAGAATGGGGGGTGTTATACCTGGCAACAACGTCTATTATAAAGTTGCACTAGGTCAGTTTTTCATTCAAAATATACAATGGGCGATACAAAAGTGGTCTTGGACTTTATAATAATACTCATTGGCGTGAAAAAAGCATCACGTGAGATTACACGTATTTATTTAGGCCGTGAGTCTACCAAAGCATTTTTTCTTAAGGCCAGCATATTTTTTTCCCAATTGTTTTCAATGTGAGTGCTGCGTATTTAAAAACACCAGTAGCGTGACAAGGCGCTGAAAGTCTATTTCACGCTGTGCGCTGCACGTTTGGTGTTTTTTTTCTGGTCGCCGAGAGTTAAACAATGTTCAATTTTGGGTTAAACGCAGCGCTCATCACTGTAACCTTTTACCCAGTCGTCTAATCACAGTGCTGGAGGGCTTGGATAAATACACATACTGCTTGTACAACAACAACAGACGGCAAAAAGACAGAACAAAATCATTTAAAACAGAGGCCAGAGCAAATACTTTACATTGTGTCCACATTTTTATATTCAGAAACAAACTATGAAATCAAATACTACAAACACTTGCATGAATATTTCATATCATAGCAACCAAATGCTATGAAATGGAATACTATACTAGTCATGTTAACTGCAGAAAAAAAAAAAAAAACCTGCTTGGCTGCCTGGCATTTTCAGCTGAAAAAAAAAAATGCTTTGGTGGACAGACACAGCATTTCTAAAATAAGACTAAATTAAGTCATTCTTTTTCAAAGGTCAGTGAAAAGCAGTGCTTAAACCTTCAGATGTTGTTCATCCACACCTGATTCAGCTATTTCTCGCAAAAGTGATGATCTATCCATTCAGTCGTATCTGACTCTCAGGGACCTTATGGACAAGCATTCTCCATGCTGTTTTGATGGTTTAATTTCCATCTGATTTGATGGTGTCGAGCCAGCGTGTTTGTTGCAGTTCTGATACTACTGACCATTCCCAACATTACTGGCTTTTCTAGCGAGTTTGCTCACATAATGTGGCCAAAGTCAATCAGTTGCAGTGATTTCAGCTTCTAGTGACGTCCTTGGTTTTATTTGATCCAATACTTCTATATTTGTTTTCCTGGCTATCCATGGTATTCGTAACAATTTCCACCAGCTCCACATTTCGAATGCATCGATTTTCCTTCTATCTGCCTTTCTTAATGTCCAACTCTCGCACCCAAAGACGAAGATTCTGACTGATCTGCTTTTGGTACGGCATATCTTTGCTCTTCGCAATACCAGATAAATCAATCACCCTCTTGTAGAATATTTATGTAGAACATATTTTTCTAGTATATTAATATGACCAGCTCATGTGAATGAACAACATTTTAATCATAAATCATAATCATAAATGATCATAATCATTTGTTAGGTTTTTTTAAGTCATTTTCATTTCAGGGGTCAACGTTTTTTACAGTTGGAAAAAGGTTCACCTTTAAGGTGTGTATGCATGCAGGTGTGTTTGTGTGTGTTACCAATGTCTGCTGAGGAGTCTCTGTTTTCCCTGCTGGAGCTCAGTGCTGGTAGGAGGGGCTCCATGTTCATTATGAGCTGTTTATGACTGAGTGAAGTAAAGCTTCTGCTTTGCCCAAACTGAGATCTGAAACACCCACAGAAGCAGACACAGAAAGACAACATTTCATAAAACATAGTTTTTTAAATAAGAGAGTTTGATACTATACATGTCATGGTCACAATACAAGGCATCATAACCAGACCAGGACTGCGTTTCCCAAAAGCATTGTAAGCCTAAGTAGATTGTTGAACCAGGTGCCACCAATAGTCTCCACGATCAACTTAGCTCACGATGCTTTTGAGAAATGCAGGCCAGATCGATCAGAAATCAACATAGCCAACTAACAGATACAAATATTTTTTTATTGCTTTTTTGCCATCACTTATTTCAAATATAACACTTTTGTGAGAAGTGTACTTAATTGTATAAAAATTTACACTTGTATGTATTTAAAATCTTAAAGGTATATTTTTAAAACTGTACTTGCAGATAGTATAATAGTATAATACTACTGAAATAAAATACTACTTAAGTGTACTTAAAGAGAGAGTTCACTCTCACAACTGTTTTTAACACACTTGAGTACACTTTTAAAAGGTGCACTTTGTAATAATGTCAATTTCACAGTTTTAGTTTCAAATCATAAACATTTTTTACATTTTAATTTACAATTAAAGTTAATATTTTAAATATACTAAATTGCAAGTTTATCATTACAAATGTATAATTACAAGTTTATTTTAAATTACTTATTAATTATTAAATACGTTAATACATTTTCATTTAATTGCAAATAACATGCAATTGAATGTCCAAAAACATAACATTTAGTTCGAACACAAGTAATATTATTTCCATATTAAGTGCTAAATGTAAAAATAAGGGATAAGAGGTCATTACATACACAAGTCTCAAAAACACAGTATCCAAAATATAATTTGTTTAATTGTGAGGGTCAGCGTGAGGATGGAAAATGGTCAAAGAATGCTTAAATGGATTATACAGTAAGTGAAAAAAAAAAAAAAAGCTAAGTGTATATTACGACCCTTTAAAACCATATAAAGAGCCTGATGCCCACAACCTTCTAACCCACAAACAGTATGTCTGAGTGAAGTGTCATCTAAATACAGTAAGAAAAGTGGTGGTAAGATATACCGTATTGAAAATTGATGCTGACCTGTGTACAACAGGAGGTTCTCTCTGAATCTTCGAACTGGCTTCAATCACTTCTTTAGCCACCCGACCACTGGAATCAAACCAGAAACAATCATTTGATCCACTTAAATAATGTGAAATAAAATGACACACAAGTCAAATGAAAATAGTCATATTAGCATGCCTGACATATGATTTACTCTTATCAGGTAAGAGGTTAATAGCGCATGCAGTCATCTCACCTGTAGCGAAATCGGCTTCCCTTGAAAAATATACTGCTGCTGGACACAGTCTTTATCTGACTTGACTTTGCACATCTAAATCACATAAATCAGAGAAATGCAATAACATTTAGTTATGACTTATATAAACTCGAAATTGTGAGAAAAAAAGTCTGAATTGTGAGATAAAAAGTCACAAAGTATGTGTTTATTTATTATCTTCCACTTCAAATCAGGTGTTCTCCTTAAGTTGAGACCTTTATACTGTCTTAAAACCTATTTTTGTAGTGTGGCCTTTGCGTTAGAGCAATGAAAACGGTGTTAATGCATCTTATTGAATGTATGAATGCAGTGTGAAAGTATGCATTATGTTTGGTAACACTTTATTTGATAGTCCACTTTAGACATTCTACTAGCTACATGCAACATGTCAACTAACTCTCATTAGAGTATTAGTAGACTAATTTCTGCTCACACTTTATTTTGATGCTCCTCAACTGACGTTCTACTGACTATAAGTAACATTGCAACTACATGTTAACATATTGTTCTAACCAAAACCTAACAGTCTACTAATACTCTAATGAAAGTTAGTTGAAATGTAGTTGCAAATTAATGAGAGTTAGCGGGCATGTTGTTTCAAAGTTACTTATAGTTAGCAGAATGTCTAAAGTGGACTATTGATATAAAATGTAACCTTATTTTTAAATTGTAAAGCGCTTTAGACTTTCTGTTTTGAAATGTACTTTAGAAATAAATGTGTATTGCATTTTATTGTAATGTGTGTATCTTTGTTACCAGCTTATCTTACATTGCATGTCCTGTAAGCAGGACCATATGGAGTCTGTGCCTGCAGTTTCTTCCAGCTAACAGACTGCAGTATTCTCATTTCCATTTAACAGGTTTTGCTATATATAAATCCATTCAGCATAATTCAGCAGATTTTCTAGCAGATAATCAGTGTAAAAAGTGTACTGATACTGTGTGGCCTGCTCAGGAGAGCAGTTTGTCATTGATTGACTGATGTGTGTGTTGTTAATATGAAGACAGGGATAACTGCCAGTGTCCTGGTTTGATATGTGCAGACCTGCTGTCATTAAAGCTCTTAATTAAAGGGCTTTCTACAGTAATGTGACACCACTCACACATAGTAACCAGAGACAGAGAAAGAGACAGAGGCACTTATATCAGGGTCATTCTCAGGAAGCGGCGCCATTCGTGTGCTGTGTTTGTCCTCATGACCTCATACTGATATAATCACCAGGATCTAGAACTTAGTCACATTATATGCAAAATCTATTTTCAAAAATGTATATGTATAGGTTTCATTGAATTTTAACTCATGATTTCACAATGTATTTTTTTTTTCTAAAATGCTTTATGCACTTTCTGTTCAACTCTGTTATGTTGTGACATTCTTTAAAAAAAAAAAAGATTTGAGGAGTGAAATCATGAAAAACAAACCACGGTAAGTTTAAATTACAATCCACATTTCATCAAGTAACTTACATTGTCACAGTAGACCATCAAAGTGAAATATTTTTTTCTAAAAATATCACTAAAATAATAACTGTACAAATTATGAGGTGTACTATATCAGACATTTCTTTCACTGATCCAAAAACTCCCAAAGATTTTGTATTTTAACAGGGTTTTAAGTCATGGGTTAATACACATACATACATTTAATTATTTTAGCATTACATTAGTACTATTTTCTGAAATTGACCCATACACCACTGTTCCAAAGTTTGTAAGATTTTTAAATGTTTTAAAAAGTCTCTTATGCTACAGTAAAACCAGTAATATTATTTAAAAAAAAAAAAAAAAAAATTGCTATTTAAAATAACTGTTTTAAATTGGAATATATTTAAAGCTGAATTTTCAGCATCATCATTACTCCAGTCTTCAGTGTCACATGATCCTTCAGAAATCATTCTAATATGATTTACTGCTCAAGATTTTTTTTTTATATATATTATCAATTTTGAAATTTAAAGTTATGCTGCTTAATATTTTAATGGAAACCATTTTTTCCAGGATTGTTTATTGAACAGAAAGTAAAAAATAAAATAAAAAACCTTTGAATGGTGCTGTATAAAAACACCAAACCACAAGCAAATGCTAAAGAGATGAAGTGTGAAGAAGAGAGAGAGAGTGAGTAAGAGAGAGAGATAAAAGGACGGCTCTCACTTGTAAAATGCCTGATTTTCCACAGCACATTTCCACAGATGTTTACAGGCTGCTGGTGTGGAGGTGTGGAATGTCAGAACCAGTTTCTTCTGCAGAGAGATGAAAAGACAGAATGAATAACTGAAGCGTGGAATCTTAGCAAAGGTGACAACAATCAACTTAAGTGAACAGGGGTAAAAGGACATAAAAAGATCTATAAATTACAGGAGATGGAATCTGAGCACAATGTCATAAATAATGAGAGCTGAACAAAATGCTGACCCAAATCTGTGTGCATATTAGTGAGAGTGATGGCCGCTGAGTGCAGGACGGCTTTACCGGGAAGAGTGCAGGGAACATGAGAGTGTGGATCAATATAACACGTCATAACGGCACAGTCGGTTAACCGGTTAGCAGTACATTGACTGGAACGAACACAATGTACACTACAATTATTAACCTTAATTTACACTATAGATACTGCAATATGTTTTACAAGGACATATATTAGTGTAATAAAGGAGTAAATCACAAGGAGCTGTGCATCACCATGATTTTACAAAGATTGTGGGTTAGTCACAACAAATAAATGAAAGTCTCCAATGACCAATAAATAATTATATTTATTATGATTAATAATCACAATAAACAATTCTCATAAGTAATATAGCTGCGAACAGCAATTATCTGGGTTCAAGCGCTTTAAGGCCTTTAATCACATTTGTGAAAAGGTATTATGTTTTATTTAGCAAACATGTAACCACTTAGATCATGCATGGAAAAGACCATTTACAGCCAATACAGGCAATTTACGGAAATAGGAAATATAGTAGTTTTAAAGCTTTTAAACAGTTATCGAGGTTGAGCCAAAAACCACTAGTTAACGAACAGGGGTTTCGCGTTTCCCAAAAGCATCGTTAGCCAACTATGTTCGCAAGTTCCGTCATTATCAGCATAGTTCAACGAGTCAGTGTTTCCTGAAACCAACGAACGGACTAGCGGGCTAGCAAGTTGATTTCTTCAACGATGCATCATACTATGGTTGTTAAGCAGCGTGTTACGTCGTTGTTCGGGAAACGCACCCCAGTTCCATTGACAGCGGTGGTCCTAGAGTCAAAGTTGCTCTGAATGAGTTCTACCATATGGTATGAATGTCACGGGTATGTGTGAAAAAACGTGTGATACATAATCCTTTACGCATGTCAAAAAAGCGAAGGCGCCCCCCGGAAGGCCGATTTCTTTTGGATTCCTCACCAAGGCCAAGGCTACTTCAAAATTTTGGCATCCCATCGCTGACGTCAAACCAATTTTTTCATAATTATTGACAATCAGACTCCAGATAATATTTCTGCACTGGTTTGGTTCTGATCTGGGGAAAAACCTATGACTAGTTCGCAAAAATAGTTTTTTCTATAAAATCCAAAATAGCCAAACATTTCGCCAAGGTGACAATCGAATCAGAGACCTTGTTTGTTAAGGATTCCAACGATACAAGACACTTGAGTTTGCGACAAATGGTGTAGGAGTTATGAGCCATTACATACTTTTGATTGTACGTATTCGTTCCTTGAGGGTTTCCATTCGTAACCGAGACGTTCCCCTTTGTCAGTTCACTATGACATACGTCATAACTGATGGATATCAACCAACACGCCACTGCTGCTGGCCCTTCCAGTGCTCCGCTTGAGACTCCTGGCCTGACCGCAGTGTTGGGCAGAAAGTAGGAGCTCTAAGCAGAGAAGTTCAGTCACTGCTGTTCCGCAAGACCCACTCAGTGTGACTTATTGGATAACGCTGGGAAAGCGTGCCCTTGGGGAAGGGGACAATGCGGACACCACATCCTACCCCGGAGGGAGGCAAGCAAAATGGACTAGTCAAGCAAGGTCTTACAACATATGGCAGTCTCTGGGGTGGTTCCAGCCTAGTTCTAGGGGGGAAAGAACACCAGCAGAGATGACAGAGCGGACTCTGTCGAGGGAAAGACACAGGCTCGTCCGCCGAGGAGCTGATTGTGGAGAAATATACATATGGGGTTGTCGCAGGGACCGCTACATATGGACACCGAGCCTAGCACAGGTTCCACAATGCACACGCTCCACAACGTCAGACTGCCGCAGGGGTGACGAAAGAACTCAACAGGGTAAGCCATTTCTGGGGAACACTACTGGGGCGGGAGTGGCATTGCAAGCCGACACTAAGAACGGGTCCTTCGTGCTACTGGCCACTGGGGCAAGACAATAGCATCCGTTATCCAGTGGGCTAACCTCTGGTTGCCTTTCCCTTCTGCTGGCCTCCGTAACAGACAAGAGCTGGTCTGAGGTCCTGAAGCTTTGCGTTCTGTCCACGTATAACCGCAAGGAGCGGACAGGTCAGAGAAAAGCCAGGGCTGGGTCTGCCTGGCGCTTGCAGGTTCACTACCTGGTCCCTGAAGGGCCGGGGTCTCAGGACAATGTGAGAGTTGGCGAAATGACCGAAAATGTTTGCAGGTCCTCTACCCTCTTGATGGAAGCCAGAGCAGTCAGGAGCACTGTCTTCAGTGACAGGATCTTTAACTGAGCTGACTGCAGTGGTTCAATGGGAGGTCTCTGCAGTGCGCTGAGCACCAGAGACAGGTCCTAAGTAGGTATAGAGGGGGGGCGAGGCGGATTCAGTCTCCTCGCTCTCCTCAGGAACCTGACGATCAGGTCATGCTTTCCCCAATGACTTACCTTCAACTGCATCATGATGTGCGATGATAGCGGGAACATACACTTTGAGGGTGGAGGGAGACAGCCTTCACTCCAACCCATCTTGAGGTAATATAATAGAGGCGCCTCAATGAGGGGCTCTAGTGGAAGTGATGGTGTCTACCACCGCCTGAGGTAGGTCACCTAGAAGCGTCCCATCAAGGGACCAGACATGGAGTTTCCAGAGGTCTGGACACGGGTGCCATAGAGTGCCCCGTCTCTGAGAAAGCAGGTCCTTCCTCAGAGGAATGGGCCAAGGAGGGGCTGTCGCAAGGAGCATGAGTTCTGGGAACCAGGTCCGGTTGGGCCAATACGCCGCAACTAACAAGACCTGCTCCTCGTCCTCCCTGACTTTGCACAGTGTCTGTGCGAGAAGGCTCACTAGGGGAAATGCATACTTGCGTAGGCCAGCTGTGAGCCAGTGCCAAGGGTCCCCTCGGACAGGGAGTAAAACAACTGGCAATGGGTCGAGTCCGGAGAAGCAACAGATCTTTCTGTGCGGCTCCGAAGAAGTCCCATATAGTCCCTTGTCGGCTGCACGATTGAGCACGCCAGGGATGTGAATGGCACAAAGCAACCTCAGATGGCGGGTGAGTTGTGACATGCGGTGGGAGCGTAGACCACCTTGACGGTTGATGTACGCAATGGTCGCAGTGCTGCCCGTATGGACCAGTACGTGCTTGCCATGTAGCGGCCCCTTGAGGCGGCCCAGCACAAGGCGTACTGTGAGCAACTCGAAAGCAACTGATGTTCCAATGCAGTTAAGGCCCCTTCCACAGAACTGATATGCATGCCCGTTGTACGTGGCCCCCAGCCGGTGGCAGAGGCATCTGTGAAGACCACAGCATGCCTGGACACTTGTTCTATGGGAACACCTGCCCATAGAAACGAAGGGTCCGACCACGGGCTGAAGGTTTGGCGGCAGTGCGGGGTGACGGGCACCCGGTAGAGGTCTGCAAGCCCATCGGGACCCGATGGGGCCCGACACGCTAAGCCCATTCGGGCCATTTTTTTTCTTTACTGATCGGGCTCGGGTCGGACTTGGGCTTATTTAGCTTCTCTCCTTTCATTGTGCCCATAATATACGTGCAGAGCACACGTCAAATAGTGTGTATGAAATATTGTTATATTTATTATATTATAAATATTATACATCGCCTAAGCAACACAAACGCAATACGCATGCGCACACGTCACTCACGTGCATTAACAGGTGACAGTTGACCATGCAGAGGATCAGGGAAAAGTTTATTTTATTTTATTCATATTATTTAACATTCTTCATTTTTGAACATTGTTTTGAACATTGTTCTTCAGTTACTTAAAAGTAAAGAAAGGTAGGCCGTTTATTTACTTATTTCTGTGGTTGGATCCCGTAGCGCTATATTCTCTACTGCATGCTTATGCTTTTCTCTAATGGACAGTCTGTTCAATATTTGTGGGAATGATTGGGCATGATGTTTCAAGCCTATAATAAAAGTTTACCTTTTAGTAGCGTGTGACGTGCGTGTGTTTGTGTGTAGCAGAGACAGCGCGCATCAGAGAGCGCGCATCAAAGAGCGTGCGTCAGAGAGAGCTTTAAGTGATATTGATGTTGGTCTCGGGTCGGGACGGGTTCGGGCTGAAAAATTGCAGCCGTTGTCGGGCTGGGGCTGGGTAGGGCTTGAACACCACGGGTCAGGGCCGGGTTAGGGCTGGAGTTTTTGGCCCGTGCAGGGCTCTAGCACCCGGTACGTGCCACTCTGCCACGCCCTGAGCGTCTGAGCGGCTGGACGCACTCCTCTGTGAGTCACGCTGTCTGGTTGACCGAGTCCAACTTCATTCTGAGAAAATAGATCCTCTGCATGGTGGGAGAGTTTGCTCTTTTCCCAGTTGACCCAAGTCCCAACAGGCTGGGCAACAGGCTGAGCACCATGTCCCTGTGTTCGCACAACTGATCTCGAGACTGAGCCAGGATCAGCCAATCGTTGAGATAGTTGAGAATACGAATGGCGCGTTCTCTGAGTGGAACAATGGCTGCCTCCACGACCTTCATAAAGACGCAGGACGACAGGGACAGCCTGAAGGGTAGGACTTTGTACTGATATGCCCATCCCTCGAACGCAAAGCATAGGAACGGTCTGTGTCGATCGCTGCAAACCAATCTTGCGGACGGATGCATTCGAAAATGCGTTTCTGCATTAGCATCTTGAACGGGAGCTTGTGCAGGGCCCGATTCAAGGTTCGCAGGTCCAAGATTGGCCGTAACCCACCGCCTTTCTTGGGTACAATGAAGTAGGGGCTGTAGAACCCTGTCTTCATATCGTCTGGAGCGACCGGCTTGATCGCATCCTTCGCCAGTAGAACATCGATCTTTGCCCGCAAGACAAGGGCATTGCAACTCCCCACAGAGGTGAAGTGGATGCCCCTGAACTTGGGTGGGTGCCGGGTGAACTGAATCGCATAGCCGAGTCTGATGGTACGGACGAGCCAGTGAGACGGGCTGGGAAGTGCTAGCCAGACTCCCAGACACCCTGCAAGTGGGACCAACGGGACTACAGATGTACCCGGGGTGGGGCAGCGAGGTGGAACACAGGGACTCGGCTCGGGAGGCACTGAGGTGGCCCGAAGCGGAGTCTGAGTGTGCCATGCAACACTTATCAGGTTCCAGAGTGGGGCAAAGGGTGCGTGGGAAGGCCGGGTGGCATCCCCGAACCGCACACTGCTGCCCGCTGGCGAAAGAGGGGGACGGGAGTGGCAAGGCATGGAAGCATCGCTCACTGCCATCCGCGCCCTCTTGAGACCCAGAGATAGAGAAGCTGCTCTTACTGAGAATTTGGGTACCGCTGACTGAGAACACGGGCAGGCACAAGGGTGGGGCAAGGCGATTACGCATCGAGAGTAGCCCGGGAAAGTGTGGCTGTCAAGTCAAGAATCTGATTCAGCATGGGCACACACACCATTATAGTGGGAAGCTTAGCATCATCTTCATTTCCAGAGAAATAATAATATAATATTGATATTGTTAAAAGCGCTACATAAATGAAGGTGACTTGACTTGACATGACTCATGAGAAGGACCAGTAATCCCATCCGAAAGCTGCCAGGCATGCGAGACAGTGAACAGTGAAGCTCTCATGAGAAAGGCAAGAAGAACAACGTGCCAACGTGGTCATGCTCTCTTTTGTAATACAGTTACTTAATAATAAACAATCAAGCATATAAATTTACATCAAAGGGTTTATTTTAGTTTTTAGGCAGTTTAATGTTCCAAGGCTGATTATTAAAACAAACTTTTTTTCTTTTTGTTATTTAAGGATTTCAGTAAAACTTAGTCTTGGAGTGAATCATGAGTCTTAAGAAATCATATTGATTTGCAGCCCAAGAAACATTTTCTATTATTATTAATATTGAAAACAGTTGCTGTTTAATATTTTTGTGAGAACCATGATAAATGTTTTCAGGATTCTTTGAATAGAAACTATGAATAGAAACTTCAAAAAGCAGCATTTATTTGAAAGAGAATAGAATGCAAAAGTCTCTTCTGTGACTTTTGATCAATTTAATGCATCCTTGTGGAATAAAAGTATTTTCTTTCAAAAGAAAATCTTATTGACCTCAAACATTTGAACGGAATGGTAACGGTATTTGAAATGTTTCTATATTGTGTTTTATCACCACTAGACTGCTGCATTAACTGCTCAGGAGGAAATGAACTGGTTCGTAATGATAATTCTATGTTAGATGAATCATCATGCATGAGAGGATGTAAGCTACATCAGTGCTGTAATGAAAATGTATAGCGGTATTGGTTTTCTTCTGGATCGATATGCATCAGATTCCCGGTTCTCTAGTTAACACGATGAGATTACAGTGAAGTGAATGTGCTAATCTGGCAACCGAACTATGTGACACCCTGAGCCCATCAAATATATGTGCTGGATTATACGACCAGGTCTGAAGTGGAGGTGAATATGTATGTGTTAGGCCAGTGTGACAGAGATATTTATGAGGTCTGAAAAAGTGCTGTGAAAAACAGAACTGTCAGGAGAATAAGTTCCATTAACCCTACGCGTGTGTAATCTGATCCGGGGATCAATAGATGGAGAACTAAGCAGAACAGTGAATCCAGGCAGAAATCAATACAAACCACTTCCAGGCCGTTTAGCATCAAACTGCCGCCCCCTGCAATTCACTGATGTATGCTCAGACTGAGCTTAGAGTCACGTCATAAAAACAAAACTAAATGTCAGAGCGCTCCCCCATCCTATGCTCAGAGAGATCTGAATTTGACAGTCAACTACTCATTTGAGCTTAGAGCGGGAATCCTGCAGTAAACTAACTGTGATTACAAATGGTGTTCTCAAACTGGGGTTCACAGAGTACCCTCGGGTGGTATAGCACAAACCTAAAATTAGCACTAAAATATTATAAAAATACAAAATAGATTTGATTTAAATGGTTATTTTTTCATGTTTATTTTCCAATGGCTGATTGATTTTAATACATCTTTATAGATATATAAGTGTTAGGGTTATGTTGATTTGTCATGGACTCTTAGTTTGCTTTTTCTTGTTTCCTGTGTTTTTGTTCCTGTTTCCTTTTTTTTCATGTTTCCCGCCACTCATTTGTTACAATGGTTATAACCGATTATATTCACCTCCCCCTCCTTGTTATTTCCTTTTATTTATTAAGTCATCAGTTTGATTCTAGTTTTGGTAACACTTTATTTTGATGGCTTCCATTTTAGACATTCTACTAACTATAAGTAACTTTATTTTCTGTTCTGTTCTGTTATTTTCTTCTAGAAACAAACTTTGTTGCATTATTTTCCTGTTATCTCTGTAAAGCTGCTTTGAAACAATCTGTATATATAAATAAATGTGACTTGACTTGACTTAATTTTGATGCTCCCCAAACAGACATTCTACTGACTATAAGTAACTTTGCAGCTACATATCAACTTATTCTACTAACCCTAACCTAACAGTCTATTAATACTCTAATGAGAGTTAGTTGGCATGTAGTTGCAAAGTTGAAATAAAGTGTAACTAAAGCGTAACCCAAGTTTTCGTCCAGTATTGTCTTTGCCACTGTTTGTAAAGCTGTTGTGTTTGTTCCTATTATCCTGGGTTATCGTCTTTGTTTTGGTTTTTGATCAATACATTTAATACAGCTGTGATTATATCCACCTCGCCTGCACGTAACAATAAGACATGTGGATAGCACACATGTTTACATTGCAATGAAAAACCTGTGAGAAGACACTGTAAAAATATATATATATATATATATATTTATTTTTACCGCAAAAAAAAAAAAATCTACAATTAGGAGAATAAAGAATGTATTTGAATGTAATATAAAGAATGTAATCATATAAAGAATGTAATAACTCTACCAAGTTGGTAGATTAGCACCTGTAGAATTTCCTTTTGTTGAAAGCCCAGATAAAAGTAAAAAGATACTATTTTGTTTAGATCCATGTCTGAGCCAGTTCAACTTCACGAGCGCATTTCTTTACACACACACACACAAAAGAATTCTACGGAAGACTGTATTCTCATAATTTTGACTTTATTCTCAAAATATTACGACTTTATTCTCGAAATATTTAGACTTTATTCTCGTCATTTTTTGAAAAAAAAAATGTAGGGATTTTATTTTTTTTACGTTGTGGTTCAGACCTTCCGTAGAAAAGACAGTAAAAATTTTACAAATAAAAACTTGATAATTGATCAATTATAAGTTACTTTATAAGCTTCTAATTATAAGCCGCATTGACCTTCAACTGTAAACACATGTATGATGCGAAAACAAAACCATCGAGCGAAATACCGGACTGAACATGGCTGTGAACGACTTTTGCAGATTATGTGAAGTAAAACTACGCATCCACGGTACAATCAGCGTCTACGTCACGGCTCTCACCCCGCCCTCTGTTCGTTGATTGGCCGGCTGTTTTGAGGCCGGAGGAAAACTGAAAGAAAGGTCGATATCTCAGACTGAGTACAGAAGCGAACTGAAATTGAGCGGAAGTACGAAGTCTGACTAGTCAGGGTAGTGTTTCTTGTGTTTCCTTGCAGTTTAGTCTTGTTAATACACATACCCTTGTTAGTTTCCTTGGTTTCTGATTATTACACCTGTGTCTCATATAGTCCCATTGTTTGCTTTTGTGTATATATATCCTATATATATATATATATATATCCTGTTTTGTCAAGTCAAGTCATCTAATAAATAGTGTCATTGTTCAGCTGAGGTCAATTCAGTGTTGATTCAGTTAAGTTGTAAAGAACATCAATTGTAAAATTAGTTCGCAGTTCAGCAGAAAAACAGTAATGTCGTAATCCAGTTTAGTTCAGTTCTCATCCAATAGTATCAGTGCAGTGAAGTCAATAATATTGTTGAATATTAAGAGTCCCTAACTAAGCAAGCCAGAGGCGACAGTTAGGCTACACACATTAATAATTGATTAAAATGAAAAGGACCTTCCCAGAAAACAACACAGTGTCTGCCCAAATCCGGGCCACATCCGGTACATGTGGATTCCAGGAGGAATCCAGGAAATGTTTGGAGGTATTTTTGGAATAATACTCAGTACTTAAATGTATAATTACAGTCTAACAAAAACACCTTAAAGTACCATAGTGTATACCAAAGTATAACCATAAAAACGTATAATTTTGTAATTATAAATGTTAAACACAATGCTAGGATACTCTAGGTGGTTGCATAATATGTAACACTACGAGTTACCTCAGTGTATGACGAATGGGGTTTCGCTTAGAAGCCTATCACCTTTGAGATTTAGAAAACGAGCCAATGGCATGGAAAATGCCTTGGGTTTGCGGAATTTGCATGCCGCCCCACTGCATGGGTATAAAAGGAGGAGCAGTGGCAATCTCACATTATGTTTTCGCTTCGGAGCGAAGAGTAATCTTCACTCCTACAAGCCATTCTGAGATCTGTTGGACGGCGAATTCCAACGAGTTCACATTGCCTGCTGATCTGTGCAGTGATCTGCCAGTCGTGTGCTTCTCCCTGGTCGCTTCAGCACTCTGCAGAGTTTTTCCTCTCACAAAAGAGCTTGTGCGTGGCACGTCTTTACAAAGATGTCTCGCCCGTGCACTTCTGGTTGCGGTCGGACTGTTTCTCAGTTTGATGGGCACAATCACTGCCTTGCGTGTTTGGGCATAGATCACGCTAAGGCAGCTTTTGTGGATGAATCATGTTCTCATTGGGGGGGTTCTCAATGGCCTCACTAGAGTGAGAGTCCCCTCATCCACACCCTGACCTACAGGGGGTAGGTCACCTTCGAGAGGTGGTACTTTGTCTGGTGGACAGGGTGACATGAGGGTGACACCCCCCTCTTGCATGCCGAAACCCGTGGGCATCCTCCGGAGTAAGAGCGCAGGGCCGTCTTCGGACGTCCCCCACGTTTCATTCGGGCATGCCAGCATTGTCCGAGTCAGATCCTGAGTTGACAGCCAAAGGTAGTGGAACCCGCCCCCAATACCTTTCTTCCCAGAGGTGCATGAGGAGGTCACGAGGTCCTGGAAGTCTCCACTGTCTTCCCGCAATCGCTCGGCGACCTTCTCCGCCTTTCCTCCCCTTGATGGGGCCGCGTCCAAAGGGTACACTGGGGTTCCCCCAGTTGAACGCTCTGTTGCGATGCAGCTGTGTCCTCAGAGCGCTTTTTCTCGTGGTGACCCAAAGAACCCCTCCAAAGCCTGTAGGTTTTCGTCGACTCTCATCGTGAAATCCTATAAAGCTGCGGGGCAGGCTGCCGCCTCTTTGCATGCCATGGCCATCCTGCAGATTTACCAGGCACAGAAGCTCAGGGACATGCACGAGGGCAGGACTGACCAAGGGCTCTTTGATGAGCTGCGTGCCGCCACCGACATCGCATGACCCCGCTGGTACAGTTTTTGGGAGCTTGGTTTGAGCTTCCCAACCTGTCCCGCTGGGTCGCGAGAACCATCAGGCTCAGCTATACGATTCAGTTCGCACGGTCTCCTCCCCGCTTCCGGGGAGTCCGCTACACAATGGTCGGTGGCAATGCCCCTGTCATGCATACGGAGGTCACCACCCTACTGGCGAAGGGTGCGATCGAGACTGTCCCTCCAGCCGAAATGAAGTCCGGCTTCTACAGCCCCTACTTCATTGTACCCAAGAAAACCGATGGGTTACGGACAATCCTGGACCTGCGCGTCCTGAACTGATCCCTTCACAGGCTTCCGTTCAGGATGTTGACAGCGAAACGCATTTTCGAATGTGTTCTTCCTTTGGATTGGTTTGCAGCGATCGACCTTGGTTTACCAGATGCAAGGTCGACCATGCCCCCTTGGTGTGAAGGCTCACTCCACTAGGAGTGTGGCTTCCTCTTGGGCTCTAGCGCATGGCACATCCCTGACAGACATCTGCAGAGCTGCAGGCTGGACGACATCTAACACATTCGCAAGATTCTATAATCTCAGAGTGGAGCCAGTGTCCTCTCATGTACTCGCCACCAGTGGCCGGTTATTGGACCCGTTTGGTGTCACCAGAGTGCTGCCCTGTTGCTCAGCCCTCGTGATTGGCTAGGTGTTCCATGTGCATGGTTCCCCCACTTGGTGACCCCCACAGGTGTATTTCCATGGTCAGCCTCCTTCGAGCTCATGTTTTCCCTCTCTCTCGAGGTTGAAACATTCCACCACGCGGGCTGGACACCTCTGAGCCTCCATATGCATCCCATACTCGGATCATATGTGTATTCTAAGTCCTCCCTATGGGTAGGCATTGTGTTACATGTTCCTCCTGGGATATGTTACCCAGTGTACCTTGGTATTCTTGCGTTAAGCCTAGCCCTTCGTCTGTGCTAGTTCCCTCGTTCCTCCTACGTCCCTCTGCCACAACCGCTGTTCCGCTGGAATTGCCTGAGTTCAGTCTCCGCTCCTCAGCGAGGAAACATAATGCGCAATCGGCACCGCTCCTCCTTTTACACCCACGTGGTGGGGCGGAGTCGCGACATGCAAATTCCACAGACTCAAGACATTTCCCATGCCATTGGCTCGTTTTCTAAAACTCGAAGGTGATAGGCTTCTAAGCGAAACTCGATTCGTCATTCACAGACGTAACGTCTCCGTTCCCTCCTCAGGGAATGAGGGTTATATACACAACCGAGACCTTCACCCCAAGTCTTTATAATATTCAGTGTACTATTACATGTTGTAATATTATGTTATAATATTACAATGTAAGTCTATGTGATTTTTTACTAACTTTATTGTCCACAATAAAAAAAAAAAAAAGCCACAGGTATCATTATTATTCATGTCAGTGCTGGACGAGGTCTTTAAGGTCTGGTTAAATGCCTGTCTCTAAGTATGAGCAATAAAACAGAAATCATTCTGTGAGATTTGAGTAGCAGAACAGGTCAGCCATTGCTCAACCTCTTAGGATAGTGAACAGTCTGCACTCCAACACTTCTGAGTGGAATAGTGCATATCACAGACAGACGTGTGCTTGTGTGAAACACAGTCACATGTCCAGTATAAGTAAACACACACACACACACACACACATCTGTTTGAGTGTGTGTGAACATGCAGATAGGAGCAAACTTCCAGCATACAATGGTTCTTACTGTTCACACATACAGTATCAACCCAGAAACTTTCAGACTTGCATGTGTGAACCAGACAGGTGACATGGTGTACAGAATTAACACAGAAAGGTTTAGACATCGAAACAACACTTTAGTTTCATACCCATCATATAATATGCATAACTTCAGAAGCAACCAAACAAATATGTAATACTTTTAAACAAATGGTTATCTTTTTGACTCAAGGGCCTAATAACTTTTGCAATTTAATGGATAAGGATTATAAGGATTTTTAAATACACGTACCACTGTAATATTCAGTTTATAATATATATTATTATAATATTTTATACAGTTTATATATAATTTTTTGTTTTATCTCTAAAAAAAAGCTTTTAGAAATTATTTTTGATTTGCTAGCATTAACATAACTAATTCTATGAGATTATTCTGAATTGTGGACAGTATCATTGCTTAAATTTCATTAATAAAAAAAAAAAAAAAAAAATCCATTATTCCACAACAATTTATTTATAAAATCCAGTGAAATACTTGATCATTTTGATGTTTATCACAATTGTGCAGTTCTGATTGACAGTGTTGCTCATGAAATTCTTATGAATACTCTATGTTGGGCACTACAACTAAAGTCTGATTAAAATCAGGACAGATTTGTGGGTGAGGAACTGTAAGGCTGTATAATAATAATTCATAAGTTAATCAATGGCCATGATGTATATGTTTACTCACCAGCAATGGAAAAGTTCACACAGAGAAAAGAAGACAGAAGCACATGTAAAACTAGATTTAAAGCGTGACACAAACAGAATGATAGGCACAGGAAGTTGAATAAAGGCCCGTTCCACCAAGGATGATAATAATAACTATATTAGCGGCCACACCAATGGTCGCTAATATTCGGTTTATTATCAGTGCGTGCTGTAATTACGTCGTCAGCCGCTTTAAATGCTCAAGTTTTTTAAAGTCTGATGAATTCTGATTGGCTTTTTATTATTCATCAGCTAGGGGGAAAAATTGTTCTGAAAGTTATTTCAATGATATTGTTCCTCTGTGCAGTTATTGTTATAGATGTGTTTTGGGTTCTATTATTATGTAATTACAATTTTTTAATTTTATACTTATAGTTAGCCTTATAATTATTGTCCTTGGTGTGAATGGGCCTTAAATCTGTTCTATTTGGAAATCTGTGTGAAAATGTTGAGGTGAAAGAGCCATTTAATATGTTTTATTATGTATAAATCTTAAAAATATATATTTTCAGCTATGTATAATGAAGAATAGGGACATGGGAATGTTAATAAATATATAAAAGACAATGTGAGTGATTTTACCTAAGGTCATAAATGAATGTAAGATAACATAAGATTGTGTTTATAACATCCTCATGATGTAATGCACAGCATAAAAAAAAAAAAGCCAGAATGGTTTTAAGTCAAAGTAAATTGGCGTTGCATGGTGGGTAAATGCATTATGAACCATATGACTACAATGAACGTGAGCTTTAAAAGAAAAACCGTTTACAAGATAATATATCCTACCTCTCTTTGCACACCAATCACATAGAATGTTTTGCCTTCGAACTTAAATTTGCTGACATCTGCCCTGCAAGAGTGAGACATTACAAATGAAATGTTACAAGTGAAATGTTTTTCAATGCAGAAACATCATGTCAACAGTCAGACATAAGAGAGAGAGAGAGAGAGATTAATAGACATATAAAACTCTTCAAACGTCTAGCCTTGAGTGCATTTATCTGCTTGTTGACTGTGGGCTGGTGTTAACAACACTACAAAACCTTATGTCATAGATCATGTGCAATCACAGAACACTCATTGATCAGCTGATGTATACTCCATCTGATCGACTGGCCTTACATAATGTCTGTGAGTCAGCGCGCACAGGCTTTAAACTGTCTGTCGGGAAACAGTTTGGTTTACAAGCTCACAGGCTGATTTTGAGGACGAACAGCTCCTAGTTCGCATTTCAATGTGCAAGGTTCATGGCAACAAATCTTTGAAAGATATTCAAGTTGCAAGATATCCTTAAGCACTATATACATTCCGCTTTGTTTCTGTTCACACCAACGATGATAACTATAACAATAACGATAACTATAGTTTTAATAATTCTTAGCATTTAAAATGGCAGACAGTTAGACTGCAACGCATCCTTATAATAAACAGAACGTTATCAAGTATGGTTATACCACACTCAGATAGGCATAAAGTATGCATGTTACCGGCCATTGTTTTAATCTTCTCGCATCAAATTCAAAATATATTTTTATGAACGTACTGGACATTATTCAGCGCCGTGCTGAACATCGCAATGCTGGGTTTGCCTACGCTGCCATCACGTTCTTTGCTCCGTCTGGATGAAGATACAGAGCAAAGACTGTGCAGCAAGTTGTGTTGACAGAGTTTTAGTTTTTAAGAAGAAATAATTTTAGAATAGTGACAAAGAATTCATTCATGACTTTGTGTGAACAACACACGGCATCCGTCTATGTCCGAGGACATGCGCACTTTGGTCAGAGCGGTAATAATGTGATTAAGGTGTTTACATGCCTGTTCATTGTGATTAAAATCAGCATACGCCACATAGTTTAATGCTATTATGAGCTTAATCGCATTAGTTTGATCAAAGTATTGGGTTAATAATCACATTATGAGGGTGCATGAAAACACACTCAATGACGATAATGACACCAAACCATGAACAGAAAGATCTTAGCGCTTAAATACACAAGGGACAAGAAACAGGTGCGGAACTTTAATTAGAAACTATGGCAACAAACTAGAAATGAGAATTAGGCCAACAGAAACAGGGAAATACATGAAAACTAAACTAAAGTGAACCTGACTATGACCTTACACCCCAACAGAGGAAGGAGGGAGGGGTTCTGGAGATGGGCGAGGAACCGAAGGATGAGACCTTGGATGGGCTGGCAGAAGGGAACACCAAGGTGGAGATTATAGAGGGAGGAGCTAGTGAGAGATGGGAGGAGCCAGAGGATGACCCAGAGCAGAGCCAGACGAAGGCCCATGGCAATACTGATGGAGGGAGGAACCAAGATTGAGCCAGGAGTAATCAAGGAGACGTGGACCCAGGGTAAAGCTGAAGACCAGAATCCTTTGGCCAAAGGATAATGGTGGAACCGGAGGGAAGGAGGAGCCTAGCTAAGCCAAAAGGGTGAAGGGTCGAGGCACAGCAGGAGATCTGCAAGTCTGAACCAGAGTGACAAAAGGCCAAGGAGAACCAGGGGGATGAAAGACCCCGGTTGAACCTGAGGGATGACAGACCAAAGTGGAGCCGATGGCTTGAGATGGAGCTGAGGGCGGAACTGGACCAAGGTGGAACTGATGTCTGGGAGGCCCAAGGTGGATCCGAGCAGCTGGGCAGAACCACAGAAGGAGGAGCCGAGGGGCTGAAGGGAGACAGTGGAGGCAAGGCCTAGGAACTGGAGGGAGAGGCAGAGGAGGAGGGAGAGGGAGGCTGGGCAGGACCATCCGTGTCGAAGGATACTTGGAGCTGGGTAGAGCCAATGGTGATGAAGGAGACCTGGAGCTAGGCAGAGCCAACGGTGATGAAGCAGACTTGGAGCTAGTCTGATTTAATAACAATGAATATAACTTGGAACTGGGCTGAACCAGCAGAGATGAAGATGGCTTGGAACTGGGCTGAACCAGCAGATACAAAGACAATTTGGGACTAGACAGGACCAGCGGAGACTGGAGACCTTGAAACATTTCATCACCCCAACTCATCAAATAATAATTCCTTAATAAACCCACCTCATTGATTGCCTCTCAGCGACGGGAGTGTGGGTGGGGCTCCAATCCATCCCCTCAATGGAAACTAATATTTTCTCAATGATGGATGCTGCATGCACCTGTTCAGACTCTTTAATAGGCTCGGGCTCCAGGACGAGGGAAGTCGCTCTGGCTCTATCTTCGTAGCGCGATACGGCATGGCTGAAGGCTGGCTGGGCTCTGGGTCCAGAGTGGGGTCTTCATCAGTGCCTGACAGTGAATAGTGAATTAGTCGCATCTGACAAGTACCCACTCCACATATTTGGCAAAACTCCCTCAAGGACCTTCCATGGGCAGGCGTGTCTTGGACCACTTGTTGAGGCTGGTGTGATATAAAACTGCAGAGCGAGTGGTCCTGATGTTGAGTCAGGCACGGCAGATCTAAGAAATCCCTTGTGTGGTCCTTGAAAGCACAATCCTCTTGTTCAAGGAGAAGCAGGCGTACAGCTGGAATATCCATTCCTTTTTTCCCTTTAAATCCTTTATTCTGTCATGGTTGCATGCAGCGAGTCGAATAAAGATGATGCGTGATGCAGAATGCACAAATAAATACACTTTTAATAAACACCAGAGAAAGAGAAAAACACTACACTTAAACATAGACATTCTTTAAATTTGGGTGGATTCTGATTGGCTGTCGAAGTTTTTATCATTCATTCATTCATTTTATCAAATTTTTCAGAAAGTGATTCCAACTATATTGTTCCTCAGTTTCATTATTGTTATAGTTATGATGTGGACGCCTCTACTATCAAAGAATCAGAACGAAATAAACTTTACAGTGATAGTTATAATTATGGTTATCATCAACAGTCTATAAGTGGGTGTTTCTTTCCAGAAAAAAACTGGAAAATGGACAGTAGACTTTTTGCAGATTTTTTTAAATCCAGTTAATTCAATAGGAATCCACGTGATTGGGAATTTCACAACAGGTGGATTCGCACGTTGACCAACAGAAAGCTTCTTGTTTTAAAAGTGGCTTCTGTGTGAGCTGTGCTTCATACATCACTACACAACTGACAATAGACAATGGACCTTTTTGACATTTTTATGACCGCACCTTACACTAAACTACACTGAGTAGGATGAGGTGGAGATGGAGAGTGAATCTGAGAGTGCAGCTAATGATAAGATGTTTTTTAAAGTTACCATTTTAAAAGATGTATCCTCTTATTTCCCTGGAAAACTACAAACCCTCTTGCAGTGAATCCTAGGAAAGCTGTGGATCCTGTGAAATCCTGAAATGAATTAAATCAAAGATCAGATTTATGATGTTTTAGCTATATATATATATTGTATTTTATATGTTCTTAAAACTAGATATTTACTAGATACTAGATGCAGAATATAATAGATATGTTGTAAGTTTCTGAGGCGAGTCAGTACCTTGCACGGGTGTGGGTCCACTCCATATGTGTCTAGTGTGTAGGCCCTCTGAAGAAGGTTTAACTCGGCGAGTGCAGGACACTGTCCCCTACAGAAACAATGTAATTTTACAATCTAAGATCTCCAACTACATAAACCCCTGGTTTCACAAACAAGGCTTAAGCCAAGTTCCAGACTAAAATGCATGTTTAAAATGTAATAATATTTCACAATATTACTGTTTTTGCTGTATTTATGATCAAATAAAGGCAGCATTGGTGAGCATAAGAGACAACTTTCAAACATTAAATGATCATACTGACCTCAAACTTTTAAACAGTTGTATCGCACAAATAAATGTAGAATTCCAATTGGCAGACAGCTTAATTTTTTGTCTCTCACCTCAGCTCATTTTGGTGGATCTCTATGATCTTGCGCTCTAGTTTGAGGGACTGTTTAGGGAAGAGCTTGAAGTCGCTGATGTAGTCAACAGGATGTTCCTCAGGATCATAGTCCCCAAGTTCAGCTAGAACAAGACAAACAGCCTTAAAAATCATCAAATAACCACATGAAAAAGTTAAAGAGCCCATTAAGATACCTGTGTATCTAGAACAAGAGATTATCCTCTGTTCCTGATCTAAATTAGGTTCATATCCATTAGAAGCAAGAAAAAAATGGAAAGAGGTTTGAAATATGACTGCTCATTAGTTAAAAAGCTTCCAGAAGAAAATTGCTCAGGAGCACCATGCTACTGGTGCTATCAATCACATAATATTCAAGCTTTGGTCGCAAAACACAATGTAATGAAACGTGTGATTGGTTGTAGATGAAGTTGTAATCTTACCCTGCACTATACAGGCTCCAAGATACGCAGCATCAGCGAACGGACATAAAAGCCTACCGTGGTACACGTCTCTCTTCAACTGTAGGTACAGAAGGTACCTGACACAGAGAAACAACAAGAGAAGAGATATTTCAAAAGAGTCTTAGTGTTATTTCAACATGAATCATTCACCATGGATTCTTTCTCTTTGGCAGCATTCACACTAAAACCCTCGTGAAAAAGAAGTCCTTTACTTCACTTTAGCAAACTTTCAAAAAGAGCACTTATTACGTCAACAATACAGTTTAAAAGAATATACGTCATATAGTGCAATAATTTTATTATTAAGGGCAAATCACGTGCACAATAATAATTATCAACTTAGAATGACGTAAAAAAAAAATATTTAGAATTGAACATAATTGAAAACGCCAGGTTCAGTGTGATTTTTGCTGTTCACACTTGGATCTAAAAAAACGATATGAGGGACATAGAGATCTGTCCTACAGACTAATAAGCACAAACACACCAGTAACAATAACAGCACCCCAAAATCCTACTGAAATGTGTGGAACATCTAAAACAACAGGATGCTGTCTCAACGTTTGACAGCTGTAAAATGACCTTCTAGTTTCGCAATTGGCTGGTATTTAATAAAAATAAAATGTTGATACCTTTCAGTTCTGGCATCCTGTTCTGATTTTCAGAGCAGAAATGTCTACCAGATGGTCTGTGCTCATTGGGAAACTAGCCCACATACATAACTACACTAACATTACTAGGAACTGAGCACTCAACACTACTGTTTCCTTTAAGAAATGTTACTTTTGTAAGACCTAAAAATAAGTGCACATGACACACCTCACAAAGGATGTCTGAACTGACATTGACATTTAAGACGGAATACGGACATGCACTTACAACATAAGTACAACATGATATAAATATAACATAATCCCTATGAGAATATGTACTTAATTTTTAACAAAGTACCAAAAAAGTGCATTTGGTTGTGTTCTATGTATGTACAGTAGGAGCTCTATATATATATATAATTATGGCCAAACTTGAAAATGCACAATGGCTCTAAATTATTTAAGAAAGGACAAGTGCAAACTATCTATTTCACTTTCCTTTGGAAAAAGAAGTGCACTTTAGCATACATTAAAAAAGAGTACTTGTTATGGAAATAATATACATTAAACGAATATACAGTATTTAAATGCAAACTGAATACAAAGCTTTTGGACACTTAATTACATGTTAATTGCAATTAAATTAAATTGTATTATAATTTAACTTTTTAATAAATGCAATAGAACTTAAGTACATCTTCTTCATATGTAATTCTATAATAACTTGTTACATGTATGATCTGTGTTTCCCCCCTTCATTGTGTTTTTGGTTCAGTCCTGTGTCCTAGTGTTCCATGATTGTTCTAATTAGTCATGTCTATCACCTGTGCATTGTCAATCACCCCATTAGTTATCTTGTTAGTCCCTGTGTATTTATACCTTGTGTTCTCCTTCAGTCTTTGTCCGTTATCGTCAATGTAAGTGTTTGGTGTTTCCCCTGAAAGTTTTGTTATTAAATGTTATTTCTACGTATTCCTCGTCTCCATGAGCTTTGTCCTACACGTTACGTGACATAACTTCTATTGTTTTTAAAATATGGTTAAAATGTGAATGTACTGACAAGCATTCATGGCTAACTATAATAGCTATACTTAAATGTCTACTGAAACTTGTAAGTCATGTATTTCAATATATCTGTAATTACACATTTGTTATTATGAAGTTGCAATTTAGTACATTTAAAATATGGTAACTTTAAATGTAATATTGAATAAACTAGAGATAAAATTATGATTAAGGCCTTCAGTATGTTAGTCAATACATCAAAATAAGTGTACTTTTTTAACCAGATAGTGTTCCGACGGGTCGTCCGCGGGACATAGGGTGATTTGAAGGGTTAACTTTATGAAAGACAAAAAAAAAAAAAAAAAATTTTTTACAAGTCGCATATCTATGGAAAGCTGAGATTCTTGTGATTCTAACGATATAAGCCATTTTAGGATACAATAAACACAGCGGGTACAATCTGTGTCTTTGTCAGACCACCAACAGCCAAATAAACAAACAGGAAGTGGAAGACACTTGCCTAAAAAGCCTTCTGTTCGTCCACTGATCCATTACATTGCAACAACAATGGTTTAGTTACACTGTAAAGGCTCCATACAATCAATTTAGCGAAGTATTTAGTCCATAACACATTTATATATCAATAAACATCCACTTACTGTGAATAGTAGCATTCCAAGTTAGCCGACAGAGCTCTCAAAACTATCGAACATACTATGGTAAATCTTCAAATTACATGTCAATATTACAGCTATTTTGACTTCAAAATGGCCGCTGACCCCTGAACTTTTGAGTGACAGCGGATTTCAGCGAATCACGGAGTTTAAGGGGGGTTTTTCTTCCAGCTTGAGCCAGTCAGAGCGCATTAGGGACACGGTCCACCTTTCGCTTTGACGGACATTTGGCTACTCCAATTGGAGCAATGTTAGAAATGATTGACGTTTTGAATAGCCAATGATCTCCTGAAGACATTGATATGCAATTTTTATGGGAAGGATTCAAACAGCGTCAGCAATGACGTTGCGCAATGTTTGTTGTCGATCGTGCGCTCGTGCGCAAAGCTGCGCTCGCTATAGCAAATGACTTTGGAAGGCTATTTTGATGGGAAATCGTCTCTTTTGACAAGTAAGTCTGTTATTATACATATACATGCAAATATAACATATTTTACGTGTTTTTCTGAGTATCTTATGTTTGTGTTTCACTGTTTTGAGATGGCCAATGCTAACTGGTGATGGCTAAGCTTCAGCTTGTCCTCAAGCGTAACGTTATGTGTGCATTGAGCGCTCATGTTACTGTTGTGTTGGACATTTATCAGTTTGTTTATGTCCCTGTGTGTCTTTATTCACGGATTTGTGTTTGTCCGTGTTTGTTTGTGTGTGTTTGGTGCTTTTAGCGCTCTTGTTATTGTTATGATGGGTGCGTGAATCGCTGTTTATGTCCCTGTTTGTCTTTATGCACGGGTGTGTGTGTGTGTGTGTGTGTGTGTACTTGTTTTCATGACAACTGAGGACATTTTTATGATAACACACCTGCAAATGAGGACACTCGGGAAAATAGGTGATTTATGAGGACAGTTTGGGTGTCCTCATTTTTCAAATGGCTTTAAAAACATACTAAGCAGTGTTTTTTATTAAATGTAAAAATGCAGAATGTTTCCTGTGATGGGTAGGTTTAGGGATAGGGGCAGTGTAAGGGGATAGAATATACAGTTTGTACAGTATAAAAACCATTATGCCTATGGAATGTCCTCACAAATCACATAAACATGGCTGTGTGTGTGTGTGTGTGTGTGTGTGTGTGTGTGTGTGTGTGTGTGTGTATAAAATAGTACACAATACATAAAAGATATAAATTATTTGTTTGTTTTTTTTTGCTTTTTTTATATCACAGAAAAACATCTGACATTGAACTGGATGAAGAATGGGAGTCAGCAGAAAGCCATATGATGGACATCAAAGAGGAACCCTATCCTTCACCTTCCTAGAGAGGTTCAATAACCAAAGAAAAACCTAATCATAAATTTGTTAATAGTTTGATATATATGTAGTGTATAAAATACTAATATTAAATAATATTTTAATACCATAACACTTGTTTTGTATTGTTATTTGCACAAATTTCAGTTTCAAGAATGGCAAAAAAACAATATAATGTGTTTATGCTTCAGTTACTATGTGTCAACAATTATTTACAGTGAATCTGAATAAGGAATAGAATAGCTCTAAGTGTAACCTTTCATTAGAGCCCAAAATTTTGCCTGTACAGTAAAGCATTCAAGAATAGCAGCATGTTATGTGTCTGTGGTTACAAAGTGTCATTTGGAGTCTCCAAGTGGCTTTTTTTGGGGAGCGCCTAGACATAAACTTAGATAAACCTGTGTAAAACACTCATTAGCTTAGGTTTTGTTATCAACATTTAAATTGGGCTTGGTAAGGCTTCATGCTGTGATCCCACTGTGTTTTCCAGCTAATACCTCCCAGCTATAGTTATCTGCAGGCATCTTTTTACAAAAAAAAAGTTAGGCGGAAATTTTTTCCCTCTTTTTTAGTGTGTTCAAAGTTCTATTACTCAATACCAGTGAGACTTACAGTGATTCTGACTGTTTGGGAACAAACCTCAAAGTGTCCCCTTTCAAAAGAGACCAATACCATGCATATACTCCAAATGGTTCAAGAACAGCATGCAATTTAATTTGGGTAGGCCTTTTTTAGGTGTTTTTGGCAGAATTTGCAGGAACGCTAACAGGTTTTTTAAAGCATGAAAAAAGGATTAAAACATAATGATTTAAAAAATACTTTAAAGTAAAACTTTGACATAATTACAAAGTGCACTTTTTAAAAGTGTGAAAACATTATTTTATTAAAATTACATTATCTGCAAGTGAAGTTTGTTGAAATACAAGTGCACATTCAATACAATTAAGTGCACTTCTTGGCAAGGTGATGAAACAAATTTCCAAGTGAAACATGATATTCAAGGAAAAAAATAATTAGGTCAGTGGAGGGACTTGATATTGTCCAGTGACGTAATTTCAGAGGTGGAAGCGAGTTCTTTCACATTTGATGAAAGATTCTCAAAACTTTTTTTTAGTATTGGAATAATGTGCACTGACCATATATTAATCATTCACAATGAGAATAACAGGGTCCATTTTGATTGTATGGTGATTTCTAAAGTTTGTATGACAGAACTGCAATGCATTGGCCAAACGCTTGCATCTGCTTTTGTGCACTTGCATGTTTCTGTTTTCTCCATTCTCGCTCTTTGTAACCTGCACTCAAATCCATTCTTTATATAAAATATTAAAGAGAGAGAGAGCGGTTGTAAAAATATAGTTGTTTTCTGTGTCAAACAGCTTTAACAGGAAAAACTCTAGTATGGAGCAGAAAATAGCATGAACTGGCACATTAATGCATCTCTTGTCCATCTCAAACCCTTGCTTTCTCTTTCACAGGATGAAACCACTTAAACTCAGACAACCTGGGCTCCCTCTCACACACATGCGCCTCGCTCTCTCTAAAGCTTCTGTCTGGCCACAGGAACATTCTCGTTTTCCAGCGCACAGAGAAAGCGTGGAAGATCGAGAAAGACAAACACATTTATCTTGACATTTCAGATGGTGTGCGTGCACTGAGCGCCATGTTGTGAGAGCAGCACTAATGATTTAGTCACACCAAAAATCTGTGAGTGTGTGTTTGTGTATCTATGCAGATGCCTGTGCGTGCGTGCGTGCGTGCGTGCGTGCGTGCGTGCGTGGCGTGCGTGCGTGCGTGCGTGCGTGCGTGCGTGCGTGCGTGCGTGCGTGCGTGCGTGTGTGTGTGTGTGTGTGTGTGTGTGTGTGTGTGTGTGTGTGTGTGTGTGTGTGTGTGTGTGTGTGTTTGAGAGAATTAGCGAGATGGAATCAAACATTGCTCTCTGATAATGTAAGAGGAATATGTGACACACATTGACACTGACAGTCTATTCAGAATATTTTTTGCTTCCTTTTGAGGAAAAAAAATCCTATTAACATAAAAATTGAGGAGCAAACATGTTTCATATTAATTTATGGAAAAATAAGGATGTCTGAAATGATGAAAAGAAAAATCTTTTAAAAAATCTAGTTAAAAACAGAAAGGTTCTGCCTAATTAAAAAGTTCTTGAAATCTTTGTAATCATTGTTGGACTGAGAGTATTTTTAAGTTCCTCCTTTTCCTCTGTTTGTTATCCGGTCACGTCTACGTTTAGTGTCTGTTGCTCCTGCATGTTTGCTAGTTTTTTGGAACTTTGGAATCATCTTTGTCTGTTTACATGCAACCACCTGTGACAATATATACACACACATATCTATTTACATATAAATGCATACATACACATATATACAGTATATATATATATATCACGAATAATCGATTTAACAGGACTAATTTAAATACACAATATACAGTTTCTGTATACAGAATACAGTTTCATTTGAAATGGCAATGGATTATATATTAGTTTATGTGCTTAAATGCTTGTCAGTACAAGACAGTAGAAGTAATTGTGAAATTACATATAGGCCTGGTTTCACAGACAGGGCTTAGATTAAGACAGGGTTAGGCCTTAGCTCAATTAGGGCATTTAAATAGCTTTTATATACATGCCTTAGAATAAAACATTACTAGTGTGCATCTTGAGACAAAACAATGGCACTGACATATTTTAAGATTGCATTTCAAGTTGCTTTCAGTTCAGACAGCTCAAACATGCATTTTAGTCTGGCACTAGCTTAAGCCTTGTCTGTGAAACCAGGGGATAAAGATGTAAATTAAGCCCTATTTGTGGTTCAGAAAAGCACTTATAATTTCAGCTAATAGCATTGAATATAAATCTATAACAATATTAGCAACAATACATTTTAATTTAATTGCAATTAACATGCAATTCAGTGTCCTAAAAAATACATTTACTTATTTTGTATATATTTTTTTTTTTCTGGCCTCACCACTGATTATAGTAATGAGAATTTGGCGGCAAGTGTGTTTAATTCTAAAAACAAATGTTTTTAACAAAATATATTTTCGCATTTCTTCAGATTTTAGAGTGAAATATGAATGTACGTGTTCTTGACAGGTTTCGTGAGATGCACTGTAATGAGATCACATTGGTTACTTTGACATGAAAGAAGCCACCGATCAGCCGTTCTGGCTTCAGCTACAAAGTAAACATGCTCTTTCAAATGAAACTGGAACAATCTGCTCAGGAGGCGTTTTAAAAATGCAAATCTCTTCCAGAAAATCCTCAATCTCATACACTTGACTTGAGCGATTCAGGGCTGTTTATGCTGTGACTGGCCGGGGTTGTTTTCATGTCATTCCAATGCAATTTGAACATTAGATCAGAGAACTGTTACCTTGTCAGCTCTTCCTTGATCTTGATTGGCTCCTGAGGGTAGAACTTCACCCTGAAGCACATAGTGTATGGCTGGTGACCTGAAAACAACACAACATCAACAATCACATGAGGGGAGAGAGAGACAACTCGAGTAAAAGCCAGTAAGTGTGAGACAGATTATGCAGAGAACTGTAACCGAGGGCATGAGGAGAGCTAAAATGATTATATTAATCCATGAGATGAGGGAAACCCCTCTGGTGAAGAATGAAATGAAGTCTTCAAAGATAAACGTAATGAGTCTGAGAAGTTTAGAGCTCAAAGGGAAAGATTGACTTCATTGACGTCACTTTGTCTACAATCGCTCTCTGTCACTTGTCCGCTACGTGTTCATTCACCTCCCTTCTGTAATTCTACATAAAACATATACCTATATAAAGACGCGGTCATATTGGCAAATGTCGGCAAGAAAAGTCCATTGTTTATTGTAAATAGCAATGAGAGATGCGCAGTTTAAGTCACTTTCAAACCAAGCAGCTTAATATTGGTCAAAGCAACAAACCCATGTGACCAACTTGAACCCTTTGTGAAATATGCATTGGAAAATGTTTCCACCTTATGCAAAATCCCTATTGACAAAAATTCACGAACAACAGTAAATGTGACTTGCTGCCACCTTGAGGGCAAGAACGAAATAAGCAAAACTTACATTTCATCTGTTTCACTACTGGTTTGCTCGGGTCCAACCAATGCTGTAAAAATGACAAGAGAAAGAAATGATTCACTGCTGTGCGCTGACAAGTAAAGATGGTGACAAATCAAAAATCTTTATGGTAAACACTTTGGATAATCATCCTGCTCAGGAAATGATCGTAAACAACATTTCCACTGATGAACAATCCCTTTTTTCAATAGCGGGCATTAATATTACAACATAAATGACTGTAAATAATTCACTACAGTTCTGCTGGGAGGTTTTCTGCTCGACTGAAGAAACATTGTCGTGCATACGGTAGGGTAAAACCCCTTGGTCGGTTGTCATGGTAACTTTTATCAGAATTTAAAGCCAGTATGATAGGCTACATAAGGAGAAAATATCTGGTGAGAGTACAGAAATAAGTACATGTAAGATTTACATGTCAAAAGTTTGGGGTGAGTAAGATTTTTAGATGCATTAAATTGATCAAAAGTGTCAGTAAAGACTTTTACATTGCTTCAATTTTTAAAAATGTTTTAAAATATAATATATTTAAAATTGTAATAATATTTCACAGTGTTACTGTTTTTTCTGTATTTTGAAAAAAATAAATGCAGCCTTGGTGAGCATAAGAGACTTTGGTAACACTTAAAGGTTACATATACTTACTATAGCAACAACAGTAAATTCTGCATAATTATAAGTAACTAACCCTAAACCTAATCTTAACCCTAAAGTAAGTAGGCATACATGTAGTATGCACTTATTTGTGTAATTACACTGTAACAACATTACCTTAAAATAGGGTGTTACCAAGACCTCTTTCAAAAACAAAATCGGACCCCACAATTTTTTAACCGTGTTGTAATTGCCACTCAGGAAGCAGGATTTTAAGTTGTATGTATGTTTGAGGTTTAGTTATTGTAAAAGCTTGTGCAGAAATCAATTGCAACAGTTGGAGCAACAGTTATAATAAACTTTTAGGTAAGAATATATTTCATGAATATTGGGCCCGAGTGCTGAATGTGTAGTTACCCTTTGTTTCTCTGGGTCCACATATCTGATGCCAAAGTAATCTTTCTCCAGCAGGCTGTAGTAGTTACACACATGATCCAAGAGAAACTGCCCTTTAGTGTCTCTCTGTGGAGGAAAGAAAAATCAAAGGAATAAAAACACATCATGAATGATCACATCATTACAGCAGAGATTTAAGATCAAATATAATAGTGAGCCAGCCAGTTCTCGTGAATATATTGACAGTGCATCATAATATTGACCGTTGTGTGTGCAGAAACCAAATGTAATATGACAGGTCAATATTTTTTAATATACTAAATATGATTGTTATAAGCTTGAGTTCTGAATTAAATGTGAAAAACATTTAACTACAGCACAATAAAAAGCACAATGCTTCAACCAATGTAGTCCGATTGATGAAGAAATGACTTACGAGCAGGTTCTTTTACTGAACAGCACAAAAGACTCACTGATGATGAGTAATCGGTTTGAATCAGTTTGAATGAACTCAATGAATCCACCAGAGCTGCTACTGAATCAACATCTGACTCTTTCATTGAACCACAAGTATTTATTTTCAGCAGTGACTGACTGACCTCAAATGAAGCTAGAAATGCTTATGTTCTTAAAGGAACACTCCACCGTTTTTTCATATTAAAGGATAAAAAGGATAACTATAATGTATGGCGGAATTGCACTTGGGAGCACTTCGACTCGGCGAACTTCTGTCATTAGAACCAACGTGACTTTTTACTGCGCCGAGTCGAAGTGCTCCCGAGTGCTATTCCGCCATACATTATAGTTATCCTTTTTACCCGCTTAGAAAAGCGCCACGTTTTATTTTGTGTCACCATACTTGGTCGTGTAACTACTCGTGTAACTGTATTTAAATAGGGAAAACGTGGAGGTGTTTGGTCGCTTCTAACTTCATCTCTGTTTGGATCCTAATGAATGAACTTAGCTAAGCTAAGTGCTATCAAAGTGTCGCCGCGCACCAGAGCGATTGAGTGCACGCACTGAGACGAGAGAGGTATGTATCAACTCGTCTTAGTTAAGGGAATAACATAGTTTAATATGAAAAAACAGTGGAGTGTTCCTTTAAAGTCCAAATGAAATTAAAAATGAAGATTTTTGGCTTTCAGTATGTTATCTATAAGCTAGTGTGCTCCAAAACAATGACAAAATTCGCATTAAGAAGATATAAGCGATCAAAACTTACAGTCTCTCACTTCCGCCAATATGGATCAATGATTTTGATGACATCACTCTGCACTTCAGTTTCTCATCAGATTTTCTCTCCAATCAAATGTTCTCTAGAATCTGAAGCCCCGCCCCCTACATTATAAATAGACGCTGAAGCTGTGGCGAAAATCATCACTTGTTCCCACATTTACTATTTTCTACATAATAAATGGCACATAGTGCACTATATAGGGAACGATTCAAACCGTGTAAATCTGCTTTCCATTAAGGCGAATGAAGTCTGGTGTCACGTTAGTGTCACGCGAACCGTCGCAGCTCCGGTCCAGAGACAGGATAGCACAGAGCGGATCATATGTGGTGCAGACCACAAAACGTATCGGACCCATTTGAATTCTGCACAGAATGCTGTTTTTTAAAGCGATGGAGGAGAAATGGCTCTACAGACTCTGCATTAAACAGCACTGATGAGTAAAAGCGATAACAAACACCAACATAAATTACACACTTCCTTGATTATGTTCACTGTTTTGCTTTACTAACAGTTTCATATTAAATATTAAAGGGGAATCTATTAGACTGTGGCTATCATAAGCAGTCAAATGCGGCTTTACTGAGCTCAACAGCTCTAGTCGAGCTGTGATATAAACCAAACGCTATTGGCTATAAACGCTATTTTAAAAAAGGGGAGGAGCTGCTCGATATGTCCCGCCCTGTCTTCCTGTTTCAGTGGAAATTACGTCAACGCATTGAATTATACTGCGTGTTTCAAGACACTTCAGTGGGCCTGTAATGTTTGGGAATCTTAAATCAGTATCATTACTGACTGGTTGTTCATATGAAAATGTGGGTAACACTTTATTTTACGGTGCCCTTGATACAGAGTAATTACTTAATTAGGTACTTAGTAATAGACGTTGTAATAACATGTAACAAAATGTACTTAACATGTAACTAAGTTATGGAACAGCCTGTACTTACAGATTGTAATTACACACATGTAATAGGCAGCTACTGTTACACATGTGTAACAAGCCGAGTTGGATGAGGTTTATAGATACACATGAAGTACACTTAAGTACATTCTTGATACACTTTATTTTACGTAGCTTATACCTGTGTAATATTATGTAATTACAATGTAATTAGGAAACTACTGCATGCATTTAAGCTGTGAACTAGTGAGTTAAATCAAACTAAGGCAGATAAAGATAGGGTATGTATACACAAAGTACACTTAAGTACATTCTTGATACACTTTATTTTACGTAGCTTATCCCTGTGTAATATTATGTAATTACAATGTAATTAGGAAACTACTGCATGCATTTAAGCTGTGAACTAGTGAGTTAAATCAAAGTAAGGCAGAGATGGATAAGGTATGTATACACAAAGTACACTTAAGTACATTCTTGATACACTTTATTTTACGTAGCTTATACCTGTGTAATATTATGTAATTACAATGTAATTAGGAAACTACTGCATGCATTTAAGCTGTGAACTAGTGAGTTAAATCAAACTAAGGCAGATAAAGATAGGGTATGTATACACAAAGTACACTTAAGTACATTCTTGATACACTTTATTTTACGTAGCTTATACCTGTGTAATATTTTGTAATTGCAATGTAATTAGGAAGCTAATGCATGTATTTAAGCAATGAACTAGTGGGTTAATTCAGATGGATACCATTTGTAGATACACAGGAAGTGCACTTTAGAACAATCTTGATACACTTTACTTTATGTTACATACAAGTAATGTGAATGTAATATGTAACAGACTCGGCTTGTTACACATGTGTAACAGTAGCTGCCTATTACATGTGCGTAATTACAATCTGTAAGTATAGGCTGTTCCATAACTTAGTTACATGTTAAGTACATTTTGTTACATGTTATTACAAAGTCTATTACTAAGTAATTAATTAAGTAATTACTCTGTATCAAGGGCACCGTAAAATAAAGTGTTACCAAAATGGGTAACACTTTATTTTAAGGTGTCATTGTTACAATGTAATTATATATTTAAGTACTGAGTAATATTAATTAACTACATGTACTTACTGTAGGGTTAGGGTAGGATTAGGATTTAGTTGCATGTAATTATACATAATTTATTGTTATTACTATGGTAAGTACATGTAACATGTAACAAGGACACTGTAAAATAGTGTTACCCACTTTATTTTACAGTGTCTTTGTTACACGTTACATGAAGTTACTACAGTAATAAAAGTAAATTATGCATTACAAGCAACTAACCCTAAAAACTCTACTCCTAAACCTAACCTTATAGTAAGTACATGTTGTTAATTAATATTACTCAGTACTTACTTGTATAATTGCACTGTAGCAAGGACACCTTAAAATAAAGTGCAACCCAACATTTTGACATAGAAAGAACTAGTTTATACATCTGCATCCTTAGAAATATAAATGGTGTTTGCCTATGGAAAACCCACTGTCCACAAAGATATGGTGGCATTTGCGGTTTCTAGGGTGTTGCTATGTGCTTGTTATGGTTTTCTGAGTGACTGTAAGTGTCGCCACATTAAATGTGCTATTTGTGGTTGCTAATGTGTTTTGAGTGGTTGCTAGTGTGTTGCCACAATGCTAAGGTGTTATTTGAGGTTTCTATGGTGTAGCTATGTGGCTGCTAAGGTGTTCTGAGTAATTGGTAGGTTTCCACAATGCTAGGACGTGATTTGGGGTTGCTAGAGCATTGTTATATAGTTGCTATGGTGTTCTGAGTGACTGTTGGTGTGTTGCCACTATGCTAGGGTTGCTATATGGTTACTAAAGTATTCAGAGTAATTGTTGGTGTGTTGCCACCAGGCCAAGGTGTTATTTCTGGTTGCTAGGGTGTTGCTATGTGGTTGCTAAGGGGTTCTGAGTGGTAGTGTGTTGCCACAATGCAAGGGTATTATTTGTGGCTGCTAGAGTGTTGCTATGTGGTTGCTAAGGGGTTCTGAGTGATTTGTTAGTGTGTTTCCACAATGAAAGGGTGTTATCTGTGGTTGCTAGAGTGTTGCTATGTAGTTGCTAAGGGGTTCTGAGTGATTGTTGGTGTTTTGCCACCATGCAAGGGTGTTATTTGTGGTTGCTAGAGCGTTGTTATATGGTTGCTAAGGTATTCTGAGTGATTGTTGGTGTGCTGTCACCATGCAAGGGTGTTATTTGTGGTTGCTAGGGTGTTGCTATGTCCCTATAATACTCTGAGGTGCGTTTCAAGTACTGCAATGTAACTCATGACATCACACGGGTGGTGGAGCAGAACACAGCATTTCAGAACACATTTTTTTGTCCGATTTTTATCTTATGCTAGATTATCGATGTAAATAAACGAAAACTATCGGTGTTCTTACTCTTCCTCCGTAAGAGGGAACCAACCACAACTTTCAGACGCCATCTTTATTTTCTAGCTCAACTGTCACAGAATGGAAAGCAGAGGATTGTGGGATATCAAACGCAGCGACAGAAACATCTATGCTGGCTTCAAATCAAATCGATCAGGGGTGCGTTTCCCTAAAGCATCGTTAGCCAACTATGGTCGCAAGTTCCGTCATTATCAGCATAGTTCAACAACTCTGTGTTTCCCATAGCTCCAACAAACATTCACAAAAAGCATCGCAAAGTTGTGTGGTTGGAACGACAGCTCTCGACCTGTGGTTAGAATCATAGTTTCTTGTTTGTATGACATGTGGACTTATTTTGAGCCAAATAAGCAAGCTGACAATCAGTACAATCTATCTTTTATTTCTAAATGTAATTTACGTCTTTTAGTTTGTCAAGAGATTGAAGAGTGTGTATGTGCAAACGTGCGCTAGTACGTAAGAATGAGACTATGATTGAATCTGGAAATAAAGCTAAATAACTGAGAAAAATAAGAGATAATCCTCAGACGCCATGTCCGTAATTTATATCAAAACTTCTAGCATTAATTCGATCTCAAACAGATTCATTAAAAGGAGTTATTACTCCACCACCTGCATGACATCATTAACCAACGTGGTTGAACTACCAATTTGCGACAGTACGGTTTCGGAAAGCAGTCGTGACTAGCTAGTTGGTTTCTTCAACGATGCATCGTTCTATGGTAGTGAAGCAGCAAGTTACAGCGTTGTACGGGAAACACACCCCAGATCTCAGGAGACAGGAAGTGAAGCTAACATTGAATTCGGCACGTGCCTTGATGCTTTCCTACCCTGGAATGCATCTTCCAAAGGCAGCATTTTTAAGCTTTCGGATGCAGCCCATGTCATACTAGCAAGAAACGTCTCAGTTACTTATGTACTGTAACCCTCGTTCCCTGAAGGAGGGAACAGAGACGTAGTTGGACGTACCGACTGACTGGGATCACGCATCTTCGAGTATCAATAAAACGAGCCAATGCACACATTGGCGTGCAAGCTTTGCATTCACGCTCGGCCCCGCAGTGCGGGTATAAATACAGAAGTGGATGCACACACCACTTATTTTTCGCTGAGGAGCCGAGCGGAGCCCGGAGTCAGCAGTGGTCCAGCAATACTGGCGACGGGACTACGTCTCCGTTCCCTCCTTCAGGGAACGAGGGTTACATACTTAACCGAGACGTTCCCTTTCAGTTCGGTCACGTTCAACGTAGTCCGTCTGCATTTGGGCGGCAGAGAACTGTTGGGTTCAGTTCTCCACCGCGTCGCCAAACAGCCCAACCTGGGAAATTGGGGAGCCAGGAACTGAACCTTGTCCGCATCCACCATATCAACCAGGCTGAGCCAACGATGGAGCTCCTGGACCACCAAGGTGGACATCGCATTTATACTGCACAATTAGTGTATAAAGCAAATTGGGTCCTGCTACCTGCAAATATTCAAAAATTATTTATAAAAAGAGATAGCGGTTATAATTTGAGAGGTTATGGCCAACTTAAAGTACCGGCTTTTAGAACTACGAGGAAAAGTATGTGTGTGTCTGTGTGTGGTGTCAGACTCTGGAACAACCTGAGAGCCCAACTCAAGCAGTGCCCATTCATTTATCAATTCAAATCAAAGTATAAACAAGTCATACTATCTAAGTACAGGATGGAAGAATGTTCTTAAGTGTGGAAATGGAATTAGTTGTGAGCAATCTATTTGTGTTTTCTTTTTCTTTTTTTTTCTCATGACCGGCAAACTAAAAAGATAATATAAGATAATAAAGATAATATAATTAAACTATTTATACTTATAAATAATTGTGGCCATTAAATGTGTTGAATTAATAACAGTAAGGAATAAAAAAATAAAATTAAAAGACGTGATCAGTTGTTACTTGCAATGATGGGTTTTTTTTGTACTTATTGAGGAGTCTTCTTCACTTGTCTTGCATTCAGCAGTATGGTTGTGAGTTTATATTGTTGATTGTATAGTTACTGGAATAGGACAACATAATTGTGTGTCAATTGTCTTCTGGATTATAGTAAATTTATCTATTGTTTAAATATATAAAAGGGGGTAGGCTTCAATAAGCTTAAGCTTCTGCCTACTCCTTTTGAGCATCATATCCACATTTTTTATTTTCTTTTCTTCTTTTTTTTCTTTTTTTTTTTTTTTTCCTTTTTTATTTACTTACTTATTAATTTGCGTATGTATTTTTCTTTTGTTCTGCCTATTGTGTAGAACCTTGTGGAACTCAGATGCTCAAATAAATAAAGATGATGATGATGATGATCGCTAGACCGATCATGCAAGCCACAACGCTTGTGCCCCGGAGGGCCAAGTCGGTTGCGGTGCGGAGCTCACTCATGAGCGCACGGTATAGGCTGCCCTCGTGCATGTCCATGAGTGCCTTGGCCTGATAGACCTGTAGCAACGCCATGGCATGCAAAGAAGAAGCGGCTTGCCCATAGGCTTTGAAAGCTCTGCCCGTCAGAACGGACGAGAACTCACAGGCCCTAGAGGGAAGACGAGGATCCCCCGTCCAAGAGGCAGCGGCCGCCGGACACAGGTCCCACTGGAGGGATAGCCTCGTAACCCTTCACCGCTCCTCTGTCAAGGGTAGTGAGAGGGGAGAAGCTACTCAGGCAGTTTCTGGCAGAGAAAGGTGCCGTTCACAACCTGGTAAGCTCTCCATGCACTTCGGGAAAGAATGGCACTGGGGCGGCGGGCTGAGAACCAGCGCGGCCCGCCCCAAGAAACCCAATCATCCAACCGAGACTGTTCGGGACACGGTGGAGGATTCAACGCGAGACAGCCTCGGAGGCCCATTTCAGCATAGCTGACATTTCTGAATCTGGCTCGGGCAACGGTATACTCCCGGAGAGAGATAATGCAGCTGAGTCATCATTTCCAGAGGCCAGCTCCCCTCCGATGCTGCAATCGCAACCCTGTCCTCTGGAGGGGCCCAGAATGAAACAGCTGGTCGGTCAATTACAGAGGGACCAGCACACTGTGATAGAGGAGTGAGGGGCCCACAGGGATTGGTTACTGGGCGGGGAAGCCATCACCCATCCCACACGGCACCCTAGGGTGGGGCGTGGTAATGGGGACTCCACCTTTGCGGACGAAGGCGAGTCTCAATGTCAACACCCTAGGGTGGAGCGTGGTAATGGGAACTCCACCTACGCAGACGAAGGTGGGTCTCGATCTCAACACCGCGATAGTCATTTTCTCGCAATGAGAACATGAACTATCCACAAAAGCTGCTTCCGTATGCTGTAAACCAAAACACGTGATGTAACTAATGTGACCGTCAGAGGGGGACAACGGAATGACCGCATCCAGAAACGTACGGGTGGAAAGACATCTTGAAAAAGACGCAAACGCGCCCGTGTTGCTCTTTCAGGAAATGAAAAACTCTCACCAGTGCCAGAGCACACAGGGGAATGATCGCGGCAACACTGACAGGGATGGTGCAGCCTGTACCAGTGAAGCACTCACTTCCTTCGCCCTCAACCGGCCGTCAGACAAACAAACACAGAAATGTGATGCTGTTAAAACAGCAGTTGAGAGCTCAGAAGACTCGCGACCACCGCTGCACTTGCGCTGTGGAACCACCAGCACCGGGAGAGACTTCCTTGAAGAAGCACCGACACACTCGTTCGTTGTAATATAACAACACTCTTCAGAGACATCGACATGAAGACCAATCGGCTCCGAAGCGAAAGGCAAATGGTGCGTGCGTCCACTTCCGTATTTATACCCGTGCTGCGGGCGGAGCGTGGATGCAAAGCTAGCACGCCAATGTGTGCACTGGCTCATTTTATCAATACTCGAAGATGACAGGCTCCCTAAGCGTGATCCCAATCAGTCGGTACATCCGACTACGTCGAACGTAACCGAACTGAAAGGGAACTAGCCTACACTTCTAACCATAGGACGAGAGCTGTAGTTCCAACCACACAACTTTGTGATGCTGGAAACACAGTATTGTTATACTATGTTGCTAACAAGAGAACTTGCAACCATAAATGACTTATAGGGCCCTATTTTAACGATCTGAAACGCAAGTGTCAAAGCGCAAAGCGCAAGTAACTTTGTGGGCGGGTCTTGGCGCTGTTGCTATTTTCCCGGCGGGATAAATGACTCTTGCGCCTGGCGCAAATCTAAAAGGGGTTGGTCTGAAGTAGCTTCATTATTCATAGGTGTGGTTTGGGCGTAACGTGAAATAAACCAATCAGAGCGACATCTCACATTCCCTTTAAGAGCAGGCGCGCTTTTTCTAAAGCGGATTCCTATTATAACGGCGGATTTGCCAGGCGCACGACAGGAGCGGTTCACAGCCGAGGAGACCGACGTTCTCGTCAGGGACGTTGGGGATGGAGAAACACACCCAAATTAACTTCGGTTAAACAGGCGTATGATAATTTGGGTAAATGTGTAAGCTAGATGTATGCTTTTATAATAAAATGTCTATCTATCTATCTATCTATCTATCTATCTATCTATCGTAATAATGTATGATTTGCAAAAATAACTGCTGCGTCTGTGTGTAGATGAAAGAATCAAAGTGTATGCGCGTTGTGCACACGCTACATTGATTAAGGCCAAGCATGCGCCCTTAAAATAGCATATGAATAACATGCGCAACGTGCCACTGACTTTAAACAGTTTTTTTTCGGTCAGTGGCGCAATTGTTTTCTAAACCTGTAAAATAGCATGAGGGAACGTTTGCGCCGGAACACGCCTCCTCTTTGCGCTGAACCGCCCCGGGGAGCGCAAGTGTATTTCTTAGTTAACCGACGTGCGTCTGTGGAGGGAAAAGTCCGCTTTGCGCGGGTGCAAAATAGGAATGATACATGTCGGTGTACAAAGTCAATTGCGCTGGTTGCAAGACAGGGCCCATAATGTTTTTAGGAAATGGAAATGCACCCCATGTCTCTATGGTGCAGGTCCCTTTCTTCAATGTAAATCTGTTTACATTTTTGGCCCGTTTTATCATCAAGATGAAAATTGCACATCTTTGCTCTTTTTGAGCTTTCCTTCATGTCTGTAATACAACTGCTCTAAATAATACAAAGGCTTTGTTCAAATGTGCAATAGAAGGCAAATAGTGATGCTTGCTTTAGTAAACACTTATAATGAATAAGCATGCATGCATGATAGAGAGAGAGGGGAAGTATGGGGGAGAGATTATCAATTATAAAGGAGTCTAACAAGATGACAAGTTCAAACAACACAACCACACTGCATTGCTGCTCTTTCTTTAACTCTCCACCTCCCAAAATCCCTCCAAGATTCACTTAGCAATGCCTCTGTCGGCCGCTCTAGTCGGAACAAGCAGAGTTTAGGACCGTGAAAGCTTTGCCCTAGATAAAATGTTCAGTAATTAATACCCATGCCATATCAATTATGACTGCGTCTTCCTTAGAACTAAACACAAAATGTTTGCTAATCCAGAGGTCACAAGGCAGATTCATATCATAAACAGGGGAGAGTGAAAATTAATGAGATTTATGTGAGCAAGTAAATCAGAGCACACTTTCTTTATGCATATAATAAAAGTTAAAGTAAAAAAATGAATAAGATGACACTGGAAAAGGCAGATGTTAGTATTCTACAGCATGCATACTTGCCTTATTTAAGAAGCTGACCATGTGTGAAAGACGATCCCCTTGTCGATTCCCATTAACCCCTAATTTTCTCAAAATGGTTTAGTCTGTCCTTGGCCCAAATACATAAGGACTGGTCAATGTTAAAGGCTTGAGGGTATTTGGTGACATATATACGTGTAAATAGCAAATCTTAAAGGACCCAAATCATTCACTAAACTTCTGCAGTACAAAAAGAATCAAAGAAATCTAATCAGTGAGGATGCCGTTTAGAAGACTGAACATGGAATAAAGTCTCATATTGTCTCAAATATGTTATGTCTGTGTGTCAACTAAATGTTAAAATAGTGTGATTAATTTGCACACACACAAAAAAGAAATTAAATGGATAGATCAAATATGCAGAACACAAATAAAGGTATTTTGAAGAATGTTTCAGCTGTTTTTATCCATGCAATGTAAGTCAAAGGGTTCCAAAAGCTTCCAAAGCTTTTACACCAAAAGTGTAAAAATAATCCATGCAACTCCGTTTAAAACAAGACTTCAGGTGCGGTCAAATTAGCGAAATTTTGTGGCGAAAAAAAGTCTATTGTCAATAGTGTAGCGTGAATCACAGCTTTTAAACAAGCAGCTTTCTGTTGGTCAATGATGTAAATTCACTTGAACAACCCATTGTGAAATCTGCTTTGGATTTCGCGAAATTCCCAATCACTTGGAATACTGGTGAAATAACTGGATTTCGCCATTGAAAACTAAAGGTAAATGTGACCACATTTTTCAGAATACAATCATTTTGTATGATTTGTATGGCGAGCAAAGTTTAAGTGGTAGCCTAAATATCGAATCAAATCATTGATCAACAAACCTATACAAAGGCCAAATATGGTGAACTTCATTCATTTTTGCATTTCACATGACTTAAATTCATTCATGACACAAAAACTAAGGTAAAATACTTTTATGTCTTTTTTTTGGAGCTTGAAACTTTTGGACCTGACTGACTTTCATTGTATGGACAAAAATAGGTAAGTTCTTCAAATATCTTCTTTGGGGAGAACTATTCATTTAATTAAGCTGACCTTCCTTAATAAGGAATTGTCCTACAATAAAAGATATTCAAGATTTAAGTACCACCATGAGCTATTTTTAAATGGACATATTGTCAAAAAAAAACACTGAAAAATAATTAGTTTTGCAATTTTGTTTAGTGACGCCAATGTTCATATTTCATACTGAAGGTGCAGAATCCATTTAAAAGTCCTTCAATATTGGTGTTGACCTGACCCTTATGACCCGCACAACGTTTATGCCTATAATGAGAGCAATCTTGAAACCATAGAAGCATTTCTCTGTTCGCCCTTTAAGCCTGAGTAGAGGAAAGTGGATTATGCTGACGACAGGTCTGATGTGAAACTGATCTGGTGCGGTAAGACGATGCTTTTGTCCAAGACTTTCTTCTGTTACTGTTTATATCTCATTCTCAATTTATAATTAAAGATCTAAACATATTCTAAATATGACAGCTTAATTTCATCATCAACTCCTACAGCTGTCTTACGTGTTGGAAGGAAAAGTGGACTTTGATGCATTCAGTGAATTTGTCCTTTTTGCATGATTTACTGTGCAGCATAAATCCATGTGCAATGATTAACATTACAGTTCAGTTGGCAATGCTGTTTTAAATTTGAAGTGACTTGATTATGCATGTAAACCTGTAATCTTTATTTAGCATTGTGGCTGCATATGAATAATTTGTGATCGCATAACGCAATTATAAAAAAAGATCAAATTGATTAGTGTGCACAAATCTGGATGTGATGTGACTGGTTCTGATGTGACTGATGTGAAGATGGCTTGATGTCACAACTTCAATAATCACAGCGTTATTATGGATGTTAAAAAGGTTAAAAAGGTCGAGTTGAATACAGAAACTAATTAGCAGAGGAACATTTAGGAGGACTTGTTTAAGACAAATCAGAAAAATGTCAGAAAAATATCCAAAAGATGTCTTATTTTAACTATTTATTGTGAATCTTCAAAGATTAAATTGATTGATTATACCAATTCATGATTACAGTTTGCATTTTAAGAGTAAATGATCCTTAATACTTCTTTAATACAGCCAACAGATGGTGAAGATTGCAAATGTGGTACTTTTCTTAAACTCCTTCTTAAAGTGAATGAAACTATACCGATCACAAATGTTTGTGGTTGGATCATAAAACATTTATTCGTTTTACACTGACAGCTAAAGTGAATTTTCCTGTTGTTTTCTTTGTTCCCTTGTGAAAAAGAAGCACACTTTAGCATATGTTTATAGAGAGCACTTGTTTCAGCCACAGAATAAAACATTTTAAAAGATAATTGGGACTTTTTATCTCACAATTACGAGTCTACATCTCACAATTCTGACTTTATTTCTCAGAATTGTGAGAAATAAAGTCAGAATTGCGAGATATAAACGTGCAATTGCGAGATATAACCGCTTTATATCACGCTATTCTGACTTTATGGGCCCTATTTTAACGATCTGAAACACAAGTATCAAGCGCGAGTAACTTTGTGGGCGGGTCTCGGGCGCTGTTGCTATTATACCGGCGGGATAAATGACTCTTGCGCCCGGCGCAAATCTAAAATGGGTTGGTCTGAAGTAGCTTCATTATTCATAGGTGTGGTTTGGGCGTAACGTGAAATAACCAATCAGAGCGTCATCTCACATTCCCTTTAAGAGCAGGCGTGCTTATTCCATGGCGGTTTGCTATTATAACGGCGGATTTGCAAGGCGGACGCAAGGAGAGGTTCACATCCGAGGGAGGGAAAAGTCTGCTGTGCGCGGGTGCAAAATAGGAATGATACATGCGTCGGTGTACAAAGTCAATTGCGCTGGGTGCAAGATAGGGCCCTATAACTCACAATTGCAACTTTATATCTCGCAATTCTGAGATATAAAAGTCACAATTACCTTTTTTAATTTTTATTCAGTGGCGGAAAAGCTTCCAAATATAATTGCATGTTAAATGGAAATGTATTTATATACTATAACTTTTACTGACAATTATTTATGGTTAAAATATACTTTTGGCGACAAAAAAATTAGTAATATAGGACCGTGTGATACCGTGTGCACCACTGAGCTCAAATTAATGAATATAATGCAGATGAAATGTAGTGCATTTAAAATATTTCAACTTTAAATGTATTAGTAAATTACACACTACATTTAAATCAGAGTCAAGTACTTTACATGTGCTTTAATATGTTAGCCAACAAAGAAAAACGTTTAATTTTACATTACAAAGTGCGTAAAGAAAAATAGTCATGAAAGCTGATTTGTTTCACAGGTGCTTTTCTTGCATATAAGCATCTAGTAAATAATATTTACGATGTAGAGCATCAGAAAATAGCTGAATGAGTTCTGAGCTGCTGTGAGTGACAGATTTAAGTGTGTATCAGTGTGTGTTTTGTGTGTTTAACAGGTCATTTATCCCCAATGGCCAAACATGCTTTTGTCTCTTAAAATATCTATCACACACCACACACTGTCACTGCACTGCCTCAGGCTAGTGGTGTACAAACAGAACGGGAGGACACTTCATCACACACACGCACACACACCACACACACACATTTACTATCTAAATAAGGACATATCATAGTTTTTTTTTTTTTTTACAAATAATTATAATTGCTATAGAATATTGACTGTCCCTTTTTAAATGAAAAACAGATTATTTATTTTATGTATGAATACATTTTTCAATATCCCAAAGATGTCACATTTCCACAAAGAAATGTTTCTGAGCAAAAGAACAGGACCAGTTTGTTGCAGTCTCGGCACAGACACACACACACACACACACACACACACACACACACACTGTCTTTGAACCGCAGCGGTTAAACATATGCACAGCACATCACTGAGACATCATTCAACACGAGTCCAATGACGTCATTCATTTACACAACTCCCCTCCTCTCTCTCTCTCTCTCTCTCTCTCTCTCTCTCTCCTCCTGTTTTATTATCTCTTTTTTCTTTCTTCAGTCATTCTTACAAAAAAAAAAATCTCATCAAAAGGCATGGAGGACAAGGATAAGAATAGCATGAGCACTATTTATAGTGTCCATCACAACAGCACCTTCTCTCTTTCTCGCTCGCCGGACATTTATTGATGAAAAGAGGGAATGAGAGAAGACGAGAGATACATTTCTGCAGATGGGGCGATTTGCATTTGGTGTATTACAAAAATAGAAATGTTTAATCGATGATGACATTGCTGCATTTTTAAGAATAGCAAAGACAGTGAGTAGAGAATTTTCAATGTGACTAAAGCTACGGCACACTGGCATCTTAATAACCCTTACAACAAAGTACTGTGGTGGTACCATACAGTGATGGCATCAGATGGTAAAACCATGGTATTTTAATATATCATGGTACTAAATGACTGAATGACTTTCATACTCCAAAAAAGCATTCAAATAACACTGGTCTGTCCAAAAGAGATGGTAATATCATGGTGTTTCTTGTTAGTGAGTGACTATATCTGGTCTCCTTTTCTTCTGTTTTAATTGGTAGATTTAAACTTTCATTTATATTTTAAGTATTACTTTTTAATTGTTTTCTTTTAACTTTCCTGATAAAGGTCTGAGTACCCAAAATACTTAAATAAAGTTTAAGTTCTTTAGTCAACAAGTGTTTCTGGTTTACCTTCTCTATAATGGTTTCCAATTTCTTTCCATCCATCCACCCTTGTTTGATAGTGTTATTTTAGTATTATTTTTATACTATTATAGTTCTTTGGACATTTTTATTAGTTTTTATTTATTTATATTTTTATATTACTATTTAGGTTTAATTTATCTTTATTTCAGTTTTAGTTTTTTACTTCCTGCTAGTAATTTTAGTGCTTCAACTAATGCATTGACTTAAACACGAAACTTTGTCGTAGAAAGACTGAAATATTTTTTATAAAATGTGCTCCAATAATCCAATAAACATACTCCAATAATCTTAGATTATATACAATTTATTATATAAATAATAATCAGTTTTATTTCATTAAACCCTTGGTAGTTTGATAGTGAAGTTGCTCCTGAAAACCTAGTGAAGACTAGTCAAGATAAAATAAATAAAAGCCCATTAAGACAGCTAAGCATAAATACATGCGTATCATCAAGAAAATAAATATGTAATATTAAAAATGTAATATATATATATATATATATATATACTGTATATAGGCCTATATATACACTCACCTAAAGGATTATTAGGAATACCTGTTCAATTTCTCATTAATGCAATTATCTAATAAACCAATCACATGGCAGTTGCTTCAATGCATTTAGGGGTGTGGTCCTGGTCAAGACAATCTCCTGAACTCCAAACTGAATGTCAGAATGGGAAAGAAAGTTGATTTAAGCAATTTTGAGCGTGGCATGGTTGTTGGTGCCAGACGGGCCGGTCTGAGTATTTCACAATCTGCTCAGTTACTGGGATTTTCACGCACAACCATTTCTAGGGTTTACAAAGAATGGTGTGAAAAGGGAAAAACATCCAGTATGCGGCAGTCCTGTGGGCGAAAATGCCTTGTTGATGCTAGAGGTCAGAGGAGAATGAGCCGACTGATTCAAGCTGATAGAAGAGCAACTTTGACTGAAATAACCACTCGTTACAACCGAGGTATGCAGCAAAGCATTTGTGAAGCCACAACACGCACAACCTTGAGGCGGATGGGCTACAACAGCAGAAGACCCCACCGGGTACCACTCATCTCCACTACAAATAGGAAAAAGAGGCTACAATTTGCACGAGCTCACCAAAATTGGACAGTTGACAGTCTCGATTTCTGTTGAGACATTCAGATGGTAGAGTCAGAATTTGGCGTAAACAGAATGAGAACATGGATCCATCATGCCTTGTTACCACTGTGCAGGCTGGTGGTGGTGGTGTAATGGTGTGGGGGATGTTTTCTTGGCACACTTTAGGCCCCTTAGTGCCAATTGGGCATCGTTTAAATGCCACGGCCTACCTGAGCATTGTTTCTGACCATGTCCATCCCTTTATGACCACCATGTACCCATCCTCTGATGGCTACTTCCAGCAGGATAATGCACCATGTCACAAAGCTCGAATCATTTCAAATTGGTTTCTTGAACATGACAATGAGTTCACTGTACTAAAATGGCCCCCACAGTCACCAGATCTCAACCCAATAGAGCATCTTTGGCATGTAGTGGAACGGGAGCTTCGTGCCCTGGATGTGCATCCCACAAATCTCCATCAACTGCAAGATGCTATCCTATCAATATGGGCCAACATTTCTAAAGAATGCTTTCAGCACCTTGTTGAATCAATGCCACGTAGAATTAAGGCAGTTCTGAAGGCGAAAGGGGGTCAAAAATGGTGAATGTTTAAAATGGTAATACCATACTACTCCATTTACTTATTACTGAAAGCCATTAAAACAGAAATTATAATTGGCTATTGAAATGATGAAGTTCCAGCTTGGGAGAGACTCACATTAAGAGGCACCTCACATGTTCTACGTGACTTCATTCTGTCCAGTTTGGCCTAGCAGAAGCTGAGCGCAGCATCAGTAGCACATGAGTGATGCAGCAGTCACACTGAAGAGCATGATCTGCCTTAATAATGCATGGCCTATCTGTCCTTCAGACACTGAGAAGACACTCGGTACGCCTGAGCCAACGCTGAGAAATGACCCAAAGAGAACACACACATACCATTTACTTTATGCTGGTCAGAGCCTGGTAACGTTATCACTGATCCAAACTGGGCGTTACTCGACATGGTTTCAGACGGCCCACAACAGGGAGACACAAACGACTCATTTCTCATGACTTATCACTAAAATACACTGCCCCGAAGATCGGTGACAATCTAAATCTTTAAAATGATTTATGAATGTTTCATGGCAAAAACATTCATTTTTCTTTTATTTCTAAAAAACTTAAAAAATACTTTTTTTTTATTGTACAAATCTGTGGTGCTTGCCTTTGCAGAACTCACTGTGATGATTCTAGGGTGTTGTGAGTGGTTGCAAGGGTTTACCTATGTTGATAAGGTATATTTAATATACTTCTTTGTAGTTGCTAAGGTGTTTAGGGGATGTTAGGTGGTTGTGTCGCAAGTGTTGCTATGATATGATTAAAAAATACCTAACATTTCAACCCAGTTCTGAATGTACTGATCATGTCAAAGGCTTTGTTTACAAGTTCTTTATTTAAAGCTACACTGTGTAATTTTTTAGGCAAGGCAAGGCAAGGCATTTAAGCAATATCACATGAGATCTGTTGCTCACTGCAGGTGATTACAGCCATGCTAATATTTAGACCAACGGCATGATTGTGATATGACATTGCTTTTATACATAAGTTTAATAAACCAGAAGTTAATATTGACAAAATTACATTTTACCTTGTCTATATTGCCGATAAAAACAGTTCTAAAATAAGTCAATGCAGCGACACACAGTAGTTCCTAAATGAATCAGTGTTATGAAAGAATCAGTGAATAATTCAATGACTCACTCAAAAAGACAGTCCTACTGCATCAACTTCCATTTTTCTTAGTGATTATTATCGCCAGTTTATCAGGAAGTGACGATTTTGTTCTCTTCGACTGACTGGATGAAACGGTGCTTTATTCGCAAATATTTTATGCGATATTACAATTTTGCGCATGAGTTAAATGCGCAACTTTGCATGGAAAGCTAATGCAACCTGCTGAAAGAGTCCTTGAAACATCCCCAATATTTCACACATTGACAAACGCACTCTCATGGCAACGGTTTGGCAAATTGGTGTTAATTCATATGAATTTGTACGATATAATTGTTGTACATTTTCAAATGATCCCACTGAGAGTCAGGTTTAGGCATGTGGTTAGGGGTGGACCTATCCTAAAAATCGTACGTTTCTGTCCAAATAACACCCGAAATCGACATCTCGTCAATCAGTTACGTTTTCTCATGAGACTGGGTTGGACTGACAGTGTGTCTGGAATGCGGAAACAGTGAAAAGTCAAAGGTCTGTACATCAGCACTCTGTTGGCCAATCAAATTCAAGGCCCAGAACTAACTGCTGACCTGCACTGTACACGACACAGCAAACTTAAACTCAGCATTTAACTCCTCGTGTAGCTGATAAAAAAGTAAGAGCTGAGTGCTTATAACATGTAAAAGTGCACCGGCGGAGGTGCAGCCTCTGTCTATGAGGATAGTCATGAAATATGCAGGAGAAAGCCATCACAGAACAAGAAGCCATTAGAACCTCGTGGCTTTCTGAAATATTCATAAGACCAAACAGAACGCTCCTTCCTTAGCTCAAAAGTTTAGAGATCACTCTTACACTTGACCTCTTTCACTTTGTTCCATTAGTGCAGTTATACATAAATTGACCATCAGAAAATAACTCAACAGATACTTTAAAAGTTGGTAGAAACTTTTTAGCCCTTTTCACTGATCTAGGATGAGCTTGAACCACTATAAGAGGACAGTTTCCTGACTTCAACATCATAGCGTGGTTTTCTCAAAAGTAAAGAGAGGAAATGGTTGATTCCATTAGACTGCATTAGTGTAAAGGTGCCTGGCTACTAATAGTGCTACTGTAAAGAGCTCGACTACACATCCACATCATCATCAGTTATCATCAAACACTTAAGCTGCGGAGGAGCTGAAGGACAATAACCGCATTAAGGCTGCCTCGTGACCTTTATAGATTCAATTATATTTGTATTAGCAAAACTGCATGCAGATTTTTATAGTTTCCAAGAATGTTTTGAAAGGAAATGCATTGTCAAGAGTATTTCCCAGAAATGGGTTTGCCTGGAACATAGAGAGCACGATGGGAAGAAATCCATTGGCTGCGTCTCAAAGTTTTGCGAGCTGCCTACCCAGACAGGATTTCTGGGCATCATCGACACATTCAGACATGATGAGGCGCTTCCATTAGCTGTCCGGAGATCTCAGAAAAGTGGCATGGCAATGGTGATGAAGTGAGCAAGTCACTGTAACTCTAACATCCGTTTCACATGATCATTTTAACTCTAGTGTGTTGTTTTATATTACATTTAAAGTTAATATATTTAAAACATTCTAAATTGCAACTTCATCATTACACATAATGATAAATTACAAATATTTTTTTAAATACATGACACACACGTTTCAAAAGAAATGCTTGTCAGTATAGGCAGTAGATTTTAACCATATTTTAAAGACAATAGAAGTAATTATGAAATCACATACAGTACCGGTCAAAAGTTTAAGAAACATTACTATTTTTTATGTTTTTGAAAGAAGTCTCTTATGCTCATCAAGCCTGTATTTATTTGATCAAAACTACGAAAAAAAAAAAAACAGTAATATTGTGAAATATTATTACAATTTTAAATAATGGTTTTCTATTTTAATATACTTTAAAATATAATTTATTCCTGTGATGCAAAGCTGAATTTTCAGCATCAATACTCCAGTCTTCAGTCTCACATGATCCTTCAGAAAAAGATTTCTATTTTAAATAAATGCTGTTCTTTTTTTAACTTTTCATTCATCAAAGAATACTGACAAAAGTATCACAGGTTATAAAAATAAAAATAAAATATTAAGAAGCACAACTCTGTTTCATACATTGATGATAAATCATCATATTAGACTGATTTCTGAAGGATCATGTGACCCTGAAGACTGGAGTAATGATGCTGAAAATTCAGCTTTGATCACAGGAACATTTTATTTTAAAGTATATTAAAATAAAAAAACTATCATTTTAAATAGTACTGTAATACAGTTTTTTTTTTTTTCTTCTGTATTTTGATCAAATAAATGGTGTCTTCCAAAATCTTTATTTTATGTAATGTTTCCAAACTTTTGACCAGTATATAGAAGTACTTCTGTCAAAAAAGGCACTCTTAAGTTCAACTATAATTGCATTTAATATAAATTTAAACCATAATAGATTTTCATGTAGTCTAATCATAAATAACACGCAAACTGAGTGTCACGCTCACGCTTATATTTATGAAGTAGCCTAGCCTACTGTTTTTGCTGAAGTGTACTTCGATTTCACATGGGCTAAAGCTGCTGTCAAACCAAGTGTGTTGTGAGATGAGCTGTACAAATAAAAGTGACTTGACTTTACTGATGAAACATGCTTCCCATAGCGAATAGTTTTCCATCAAAGACTTTTTCATCCTCCATCACTTCGGAAAGAGAGAGGAGACATCTGCCATTCATACTGCCTTACATCATGTTCACAAACACTGCAAATTAAATTACACAGCAAAAAAATATCCAACAGTTATGTTCAGTAATTCTATTAGGCCTATTTATGCATGAAACACGTTTTGCATACAAAACAATGAAAGTCAAGGGCGTAACTGTTTAACAGACAATTGAATCCAGTGACGGCAATAACGAAACGAGCAAACCATAACCAAAGCGTCATCACTCCCTAGGCGTCTTCCACCTAAACAAACACCAGTATACAACTCAAAGAGGCCAGTAAACAAGAAATTGTCAATTCAACACGTTTAATAAGCATTATGTCCCCTCGGCATGTTTATAATCGCAGTAAAGGCATCGCATCACAGTGCGCGCGCACACCGGAGCACACGCTCGCGCCTACCTGGATGCAGCACGAGATCTCGGAGTCGTCGAGCAGGCGAACCGTGCACTGGACCTCCTGCGCGAGGGAGGACACGCTCGGACTCCGAAATCGAAGCATTTTCATGGCTCTTGGTTCCGCATAGCAAAGCAAAAAAAAGCGCCTTTGGTTTCAGTGAGGACGGCGTGTCGGTTACGCGTCGCTTATGTCGCCAGCGGAGAGGAGGAAAGAGAGATGTCGCGTTATATGACCGGGAGAACGATCCCCCTTTTCTTTCGCTCCCCCTCCCTCCCGAACGCGCGCGCCTCTCTCCATCAGTTCAATAACATCAGCGATATCAGCGGGCATCACCTCCTGTAATGAACAACTACACACAATGTGTTGCCATAACAACGGGAGTTACAGGACAGTTTCCGCCTGAAAATTAATAGTAGCCTACCACCACTACTACTATTTGAGCTAGCCTACAGCAATGATTACAGCAAATGTGATCGAGCTTTTATATTTATATATTTCACTGTGGTTTCTAGGGAACAACGGGGCTAAGGCACACCTTAAGAAAAATGGTGTAGCCAATGATTGCAGAAAAAAAAAAAACAGTATATGTTTGTATTGAACATTGATGGAGCGACAGATTTTCTATGACAATAAATCATAAAAGTGGTTCATTTTGTTTAAAATATGTGGTGGCAAGAGGCACATGTTATTGATACAAATTTGTCTGTATATATATGTCTAAGTTAATAGGATACTTGTTCAAAACAATCACTTTAGCAAATTTGTAATATTTTCCGTTTATTTTGTTCAATAAATACTGTAGCCTAATTAAAATGTTAATATAAAAATATATTTTAAAAATGCAGAAACGAAATTATTTTAAAAAGTAAAGATTCTGAAAGCATTGAAGGAGATCCCATAATAATTTAATATAGCTTTACAGTATTAACAATAAATTATATTTTATTATATGATATGATTAATGTCATATTTTTAAACATGATGGTTTCATTATAAATATGGTGATCATCTATTCATCTCTAAGGTGGACACTCAACTTAATATATGATATTTCCTATTTGAATCTATCCATGTAATGTCAATAATTGGAAAAGTCAGTCAGCTGTTTATTATCATGTTAATTATTGTGCCTTTTGCCCCAACAGCAGGGGCTCCTTTTCCCCCAAATACCATACTTTTACAAACTGTTGCTTTAATTACCTCGAAAATAATTAACAAGACCTTTGTCTCAAAATATAGTCAATAATTTTACTTAAATCTACATTTTAAAATACATAAAATATTAGATCATTAGCACAGAATCAAATTTCTGCCGTTGCCCGCGCGCGATGGCATCAAGGATCAGACACATTTCCACGTGCATCTTGATGTTTTAGAAAGTGCTGAGGTAAGTTTTTTGTGCCATCTAGTGGTTTAGAGGAAAAATAAAACCAAATGTGCTTATTACCCTGGTGGCGATATTTTTTTCCCCAGGATGGTAGGGGAAGACTCATGAATATTCATTAGGGAAGTTATCCCTGATTGGTCTGATGACCTACCCCTAACCCCACCCTAAACCTAACCGTCACTGGGGGTCTGATGACCTACCCCTAACCCCGCCCCTAAACCTACCCGTCACTGGGGTTAAGACCAATCAGGGATGACTTCCCTAATGAATATTCATGAGTCTTCCCCTACCATCCTGGGGGAAAAAATATCGCACCCCGGTGTGCCTTTAGCCCCGTTGTAAAAGTCACAGGTTTTACTGTGGTAATAAACTCTGTAGTATGCAATTTTGGTAGGAAATATTGTGTAAAAATAGTAGTAGTTATTAGTAAGGCTGTAAAATACGGTAAAAATAATTTTAACTATTAAAATGTGAATTGCTGCATATTACGATATTTCCCAGCTAACAGGAAACGTTCTCAGAACTATGAATAACGTTCTGGCAAGGTTCTCTCAAAGTTATGAACAAACGTTCTCCCAGTAACGTTAATGGAATGTCTGTTCAAACTTATACTTCAATAATGCCCTCAGAACATTAGCATAAAAACGTTTAAAGGTTTTAGTTGAATTTTGTTTCAAAACATTCAACATTCAAAAAAATAATCTTCCCATAATGTTTGTAAAATGATACAATGGAATGTTCCCTTATTAATGTTTTTGCTAACCTCCACATAAACAAGAAAAAAACTTTTTTAAACATTCTGAAAACATCCATAAATAACATTTCCACAACTTAATGGGAACATTATCAAAGTGTTCTTAGCACATATTTGTGTTAGCTTGGTTAATACGGAGTAACTTACATTTTAGACACAAATATTTAGTCCAAACATGCATCCTTTTCTATATTGCATGTGAAAAGCAGTACATAAAATATGACAAAACGGTTAAGTGAATAATTCAATGACTCATTCATACAGACATATGAAGATTCATCAAGACTTGTCGCCACCTCCTGGCGCAGCGATGTAACCTGCAGTCACTGAAAAATGCCCAACACTGATGCACAGAATGTGTGTCTAGAATGCTGTATTTACGCACTACATGAGTACATTTTGAGAAAGACTAATGAACATGTAATATGTAGCCTACTTATTACCTGTACTAATATATATATATACAATATTGGCCATTTAGGATACATTTATATAGGATCCCCGTCAAACAAATGCTTTCAGAATCTTGCTTTTAAACAAATATTAAATATATATTTAAAAAAAAAAATCTAAAAATGTCCAAAAAAGAATATACCTTAAATGTACCTTAATAATCCCAAGCACACATATAAACATAAATTATCTGAATCTACTGTATATCAAATTAGGTCACATGTACAGTGATTAAATGTGTCCATTTTAATGTCCTCTTGATTTTTGTGCTGTGATTGTCTTAAAGTATATCCCACTGATCATTATGTATTTATTGAGCGAAGTAAATGGGCTGAAGACATTCATTACACAACAATGCTTAGTGAGAATGGAATAACAGACCGTTTCATGCATAAACAACTACCACACTATGAAAAATAAGATGAACATCTTTATTCAAAAGAATTCAAGCGTGTATGCCTTTCATTGTTAGAGCACAGAAGTAGATTTATTCTACAGTGTAGAACAGAGGAGCGTCCATTCCAGAGAAAACGTTATCATAAGCTGCTGTGACCGGGCTAACAGAACTATGCAGGAATACAACAAAATGCCTGAATGATGCTGGAAGTTTGGTTAAGAGTGTATGTGGTGTTTTGAACAGCTATTAAAAGAATTTAGCAGCTTGACAAAGGAGATGGAACATTCAAGCTGTCCTTTAACATGCATCTTCATACATCTCCTTCTGATGCTTTTTTACCCTTCCGGTTCCCCTGTAAAAAAAAAAGAAAATACAAACATTTGAAATAAAAATATTGGTGATGTCATGTTTTTGTGTGTGTTTTTTTTAACTGTATGCCGTCTCAAAACATAAACAATGTTATGCTGATATTGACAACATTTTGACATTATCATTTTGAAGCGCAAGAAGATGCGAAACAGGAATCTGTGTGTGCAGCTGAGCACCAAATTGAGTTCTCCTTTGTCTCTTCTTGCACTTAAATGTATAACTTGGCAAGAACCTGTGCAAAAAACCTGTGCAAATGATAAACTTTCACTCTATTATGGTCAAACTTGAATGAATCCGCGAATCACATGCGTGCTAAACCACGGGGGCTGGTGCGTACGGATCACGGATCAACAGCTCAACAGCGGTCAGCTAGAATGTGACAGTCATTGCAGGTTTGGATGCTTCATACCTGATGTTTCGGTTGATCTGACTGTAAGCCCTTCACTTTTGACCTCTCTTGCTCCAGAGCTGTGTGTAACTGCGTCACCTTAAAAAAAGAGGAAAACTAATTTTTGTACGCATAAAACATCACAACACTAAGATTAAGGCACAGACTGCAGGGTACAGCACACACCTGCGAGGACAACTCCTCTTTAATGTTCATGAGCTCCTCCACCTGCAGCAGAATTTCAGCTTTGTCCTTCACTGAACATAAAGAAAGTTATATAAAGAACACGAATAAATGCGTGATTTCAGTGTGTCAGGTGTGTTTGCTGTTCTGCACTCACTCTCTCCCTGTTGAAGCATTTTAAGCAGCTGACCGTTTCTGGCCTTCACTTCCTTGTATCTTTCCTAAAAAAAAAGACAGCAATTAATCATTAAACAGACAGATGCTCTTAATCACACTGAAATCGTCAGTTGTTAATTTAGCATTACCTTGATATTGTAATGGTAATTATAACTGCCAGCTAATATTATTCACAATAAAAAAGTATGAGACTCATTTCTATTTTCTACTTTCTATTAAGGTGCAATATTTGATTTCCTAGATTTTTATGTTTTACTTTATGGCAATTTTTTCTAACCTTTTCAAATATATCATTGACGTATTTGGTCAAATTCTTAAATTGAATCAAAATCATTTACAATTATACGTCACTTTAGGCTGTTACCATTCGAGATGAATCAACAGTTTCAACAAAAGCTAGCTTTGAGTCACAGTGAGTCACTAGTTTTATAAATAATTTTTGAGTTACATATCTCATCACCCAACGTTTATTCCAGAGGAGGGAGTGTGTGTTTTCTAGATTACAGAAGGTCATCTGCTGTGCTTGCATCATGTATGACGTACATGTCTTATACAGAAATACTTACTGATATAACTTTCATTTTTCATTAAAACCCTATTTAAATAAACTTATCATGAGGTTATAGAAGTGGCTGTTTATAATAAACCCACATAAGTGAGCAGAGAAATGTAGACAAGTACCCGACACGTCGGACACCATCCATATTGAAATGAAACGAAAGCATGCAAATGATTGGTGCGCGAACGGTAGCTCAGGTGGGTAGGAGAAAAATTGAGTATAACCCTATCGGCACACACAGACATTCGCATTCGGAAGCTATGAGACTTCTCAAATGACAGTTGTGTGCCGAAAAACAACAGGTCATTTGCTGTGGAATATTTACTGAGGTTGTGTGAGAAAACCACAGACATGGCAGATTCGGAAAGGATTAAAAACACAAAAAAATGCATGTAAAATACACATTTCTGTTGCGTCCTGCATGAAACTAAGTCCCGACTGAATAGGGCTCTCAAATGACTTCATTCAGGAAAGAAACAGCACTTGAGCTGATATTTGCAATTGTGCTGATATTCAGGAACAACAGCACCCTTATCTTGAAGTTTGGGGCCTATTTCTCCCCAAGCTCGTGTTAACTTCCGACGACCCTGGTCTACACCGCACACTGAATCTCTTATTTACATCATATCCTCACTCTGTTGCTTACAATGAAAATCATTTTTTGAATGTAAAACTCAACGAAACTCCTGAGTTTTGAGTGGTATTGAACAGATTTCTTCTGCGCCTGTGACTAATTTAAACATCTCGGATTACCCAGAGCACTCCTGCTCTCAACAGACGTGTGTGTTTGGTTATAATGCTCAATGCTGGGGAAAAAACACACATTGTAGATGGAAACTGTAACTGACACTTTGCATGATTAATTACTGAAGTCGTAATCATGATTTATTATATTTTTTATAATTGTTCTGCCCTATGACACAGCTAAAAGAAAAAGGAGATTTTCTAAAAAAACATCAACATTTAAAAAGAAAAAAAAATACCATTGGTCCCTATATAAATGTCATCACATGTTTATTGTTTTAAAACTCTAAGACCCGAATATGCCAATGAGAATACAAATCGTGCCACACTTCATCTCTCATCACAGCTTCTTACCTCCCATTGTGAAATTGTCTTTTTCAACTTTCCAATTTCCAGGTCTTTCTTTTCCAGCTCATATTTTAACTGCTCAGTTCTCACATCCTGAGAGTTTCGAGAAGGAAAACAAGAACAACAGTTTTGGTGTTATACTGAGCTGCATTCTGCATTAAGGTACATGACTCCACATTCTGCAGCTGTTATCTGACCTGCTCCTGCTCTGAGGAGGTGTTGACCTCATGACCGGCACTGTTGCTGTACTGCTCTCTGCGTTTGTCACGCTGGACGATCTTGCTCACATCGTCCTCTAGCTGGTTAAAAAACTTCTCATCGCGCAGTGCAGGATTCACAGGCTTAAAAAAAACAGGAAAAAGTCAGTATCACTTCACTAATATCATATAACACACTGTATGATCATTTATCATAAGTGGAAATCATGAAGAGTTTTCAAACCAAATAAGCCAATCCCCTTGAGGGACCCACATCATAAAATATAAAGCTGTTTATTTCCATAAATACTTTATACAAGTGTTGTTATTGTTATCTAATACCAAAACTATTAAAAACCCTTGTCATTGATAAAAAAAAAAAAAAAAAGCTAAAATAAACTTAAACATATATATTAGATGAAAATCTTAAAAAAAAACTTAAATGATAATTAGAAATGCTGCCTTGGCAACAAACTGAAATTAACCGTGTTTAAGTTGAAGTACAAAACATGCTAAAACTGATACAAAAAAAATTAGGAGCCAGTGTTATTTTTGTATTATTGAGATAATATTATAGTTATTTTATATATATATATTAATATTTAATAAAAACTATTAAAAATGACAATCATTGACAATAAATAAATAAATAAAATATATACATATACACACACACACACACATATACACCTTTTTTTTTTTTTTTTTATACATTTTTTGCTATTTTAGTTCAAGTTAAAATAAATGAACATGAGAAATCTTGCTTTAGCAACCAACTGCAATTATAAACTAAGGTTTTTTTAAATTGTATTTCAGTTAATGTTTACATTTTATTAGAACTAAATTTAAATATAAAAAAAAGACAAAAGCATATAAAATAAAACTACAATTTAAATAACTTGAAAATATACCAATAAAAGCTCATTCAAAAATATTAATAAATACTACAGTTGCATATAAATAATAAAAAAGATTTATACTGTATAAGAAAAACATTGTCATTGTACCAAAGTCAAAGAAAGTTAATTTATAATTAGCATATTATCTGGAGAACCTTTATTTTGTATTAAATTGACACTAACTTTTTCTACTCAGAGTAATATAAGATTTATAAACTTCTAAACTGTTTTTTTTATATTTTTTTTTTACTAATTTATGACCAGTTTTTGTTAATGCATTAAATATATTTAATTAATATCTTAAGTTAACACATTAACTTTGACAGCCCTAAAAATACATGCAGTAAAATTAGTTCTCTCTCATAATTTCAGTAGAGTCCCCTAGTGGCCCTCGGGTTGTCCCAGACCCTCGTTTAAAAAACTCCTGATCCAAATTTACACCAAGTATTAAGTGTTTATTTGCAAACGGTGTTTGCTTCAAATATATAAAACTTTAGATTCAGGGCATATAACTACTCATCAGTTCCATCGTGCTTCAGATAAAGCTGTCAGAACCGGAGTAACTAACTCTCCCCTAAGCTTGTATGGGACGTCTCCAACTACAGACACTCACCTCTTTGTCAGGCTTCTTACTCGGCTGATCTGCAATAAGACAGTGAGTTAGTCTGAGTTCCCACAGCAGTGTAGTAACAGAGACGTGTCTCTCTTTCCATAAGAATATGGCGTTCTCACCCTCATGCTGGAAGTCTTTGAGAGATACAGTGACTCGTTTGTCCTTCCCCTGCTGATTCTTCTTCCTGTCCTTCTTTCCTCCCGCCTTTGTCTTCGGTGACGCGGTCTCTGTTTTTTCAGGATCCTTGAGAAATTGTAATATTAAACATTGAGAATCTTGCAAAAAAGATGAAAATGATCAAATAAGTAGTGCAATAGTTACCATTAATAGTTTCATAATCAATTGCAATTACATTATTTTATTGACCATTTAACTTCTAATATACCACTGTAACCACAAGAGGGAGTAGTTACACTTGTCACGGAGCTAGAAATGAACATGTAGAAGGTGTTTTGGCAGTGTGGGCTGGTGCTCAATACACTTAAACTAAATACAATATAAATGTCAGTCTGTTCCTCAAACTATGGTGTGACATTAACCCTGTAAAGCCTGGCAAATGAAATAATAGTCAGAAAAAAAAGTATCATATTTGAAACATTAGTCTTTTATGGCTCATATAATATGATATAGGAGAATACAACGCTCATACTCTGAATAAAACTTGTTTTACTCTGAGGCAATTGCTGATATTTATATGGCCAAAAAGTAAAGTGAAATTCTGATACCTTGTAATGTAAATCAATGAAATCTTTCATAAAATGTATATAATGATCAGCATTATCTCCCAATAATATGTCTTAGTATGATATTAGTTGAATGCTTAGTTTAAGATCTAGAAGTTCTGTAGGTGTTATTGTAGAGGGCAAAGCATTTAATGTAATGCAATATAACTATGATTGAGAGAGATGAAAAAATATGTTCCTCAAAAGCCTGTTGTATCAGATTTGATATTCACATAAAAAAATAAAATAAAATAAAATAAAAGACATGGATAATCAAGTAAACCTAAGTTGCTTCAGTCCAGTAAATGTTCTTCTTGACATATTACTAACAATAAGTTATTAATATAAAATTATATTTATATAAATATTATATTTATATAATATATTTTTATATAAATATAAATAATATAAAAGTCAGTATTAGTAAAATTAGTAATAGTAATAATAGTAAAATAAGTTATTTTTTACATTTACTTACTAAAAATCAGTAAAGATTTCACATAAAAATATCAAGCTGAAGGGGGACGTGTTTACAATTATATATAAAAAACTTTTACTTGCTAAAAACGTATAAACTATCAATCAGACAACAGAAGAAATGTAGAAGATTGAGTGCAAAGGGTTTTTCCTCAAAGTTTTGACCATGATGATACATTTGGAGGCCTTTGATTGTATAAAATATAGAATATTTGATTGTATACTTCTAGTGGTTTGTAAATTTTGCATGGCTAAATTGTCTCATTTTCATATCAGATGATATCATAGAGAGGACCCCTGCAGATTCAGTGTCAAGTTCATTAAAGTTGTGTCCCAATTCACATACTCATGCACTATTCTAAGCTTCTGTAGTATAAATAGTGCGAGTAGTGTGTTCACACTGACAAATTACAGCAAGAAGAAGTGAACTTTAACTTCATGAAAGACACACTTATTTAACAAAAAATACAATAAGTGTGGAATGTTGGACACTTCATGAACTCAACTGTCCCAGGCAGCTTTAACTACGTAGTGGAAGAGAAAGGGCTACCAGACCCCGATGTTGGATGAGTACATCATCGACTACACTAGAGAACCTTTGAACTAAACCGCTAAATTCATACGGATTAGTTTTACGATCTCTTTATGAACATTTTGAAGCGTCAAAGTGGTAGTTGTGTAGCTGTCAATGGAGGGACAGAATTCTCTCAGATTTCATCAAAAAGATCTTCATTTGTGTTCTGAAGATGAACGAAAGTATTATATGTTTGGAACGGCATAAGGGTGAGCAATTAATGACAGAATTACATTTTTTGTATCTATCTAACTATCGCTTTAATAATTACTTGAAACTTAGCAAACTGGCAGCTCCAGTAATAAGATTTAAAGATTTATCTTGAACTCTGTCATGTAAACTATGTATAAACCTTAATTAAACAATTGAATAATCAATTAAAAAGGAATTTATACCTGTATGATATCATGCCGTAAGGTGTCAGTGCCATATCGGGACATTGGCGACTTAACTTTTCTACAATGGAAGAGAGTGAATGTGCGTTGTCCATCGTTTTACAGTCTATGGAGTTGAGTGTACATCAGTTGTACACTCGTTACTGCAGTGCATTGTGGGATTGAATGATTGGACTCGATAATGTCCACTATGGTTTCGGACACCACTACAAATGGCTCAAATGCCATTTCGGACACAGCCAAGCAAAACGCATTAGATGGCTATCGAGTACATAAGACATAGTATAAGTGCATAGAAGAGTTGGGGTACTTTTCGCCAACTTGGATTTGTCACAAGACGGATGCATTTTTAATCGGACAAGCGTTTGGGACTCGAAAAATGTTCAGGGATTCTGTGAAATATGCAGATCGGGTCAGTACTGCATTGTCATGGTAGTCAGTAAGTCTTATCCTGTTTATACAATCAATTCAATAGAATTAAATTCTTTTTCGCGTCTTAAAGAAATAGAGAGAATGATTCACTGCTCTTGACTGAGTAACTTTAATACTAATCATTAATATTTAATGCATAAAGTGAAGATTATACATTTTTGTACATTTATTACTTTATTAAATGTAGTGTACTATATAGACCTGAATGAAAACGGTTTATTTCATTGCATTTTTGATTAATATATTTATTTGTCCTTTAGCTTGTAATAGCCTGTTAGACGTTTACCCGTGTTCAGTAAGCTTGAGAAATTTTTACTTTTACTAATTATTTTTTGCTGTTGTAATAAAATTATTTTTTAAATATGGTGGCAGCTTCTAGTTTCAAAGAAAAATAATGTTTCTAACATCGTTGAAGCAGTAGTTCACATGGGTCAAAATTCAAAAACAACAATAAAACAAAACAATTCCTTAGTGTTTTATATACTAATTACTATAGCATTTTACTATGATAAATATGGAAATATACAGTAATTATATGCAGGTGTGGCTCATGTATATAGGCAGGCAGGGCAAAGCACTGTTCTGTTCTCAACTTGAAGACAGAACTATACAATAAACTTCCAATAATGTAATTTGTTAACCATAAATGCATTAAAAAATGAACGAGTTTTGAGTTGGCCCCAAGTTATGGAAATGACATGTAGGATCTTTATACACAGTGCACGCCATTGTAAAAACTGTAGGTTTTTCCCCTCACAGCCTCATTTTCATCCACCTACCCTGACTAAGGCCCCATCCACTCTACAGCGTTTTAGTTTAGAAACGGAGAATTAAAACGAATACGATCTCCGTCCACGCCAGCGTTTTAGCCGCGTATTAGAATTGATCTCCGTCCACATTAAAACGACTGAAAACGCGGATCACGTGACCATACACCAACACTGGGCATGTGCGTGCCGGTGTAAACACAACTTCATTGATAAAATTATCCCACCATGCGCTGGTTCTTCCCGGGTTAACCCAAAACCGACGCTCCATGTACGGTCGATACCGCCGCTGCACACGGGAATTGTCACAGATCGCTCGAATAATAGCTTGCCTCCGGCGCATGTAGGCAGTTATAGCATTGTAAAATGCAGAATTTACTTGCACATCAGCTGCTAGCAAAGATATACGCCATGACTGATGACACCCAATCATAGAGCCGAGCGTGAGCCTCTACTACGTCATCGTTTCTAAAGTCCTCCGTTTTGACCCGTCTTCACTAAAACGCCCTCCGGAGATTCAAAATGAAAAACGGGTCGGCAGCGTTCCTAAACTTCTCCGTTTTGGGTCTCCGTTTTTGCCGTTTTAGTCTGGACGGGAGGTGCAAACGTAGCAAAAGGTCTCCGTTTTTAAACGAAAACGCAGTAGTGTGGATGGGGCCTAAGTTCTAACCACCTGTCAAAAAAACAACACACAAAACGCACAGCCTCAAACAGAGAGAAAAGAGGTGCATTTTCAGCTCTTCAGGTCCCAATTCACCAAGTTACCCCCAACTGCCTTGAATTCATATATGGAAAAGTCAAGTCCCACCTGTGGCAAGCAGGACAGGGCTGAGAGCTGCTGAGAACGGTGCGAGGCCGGTGGAGCGATTGCTAATGAGCGTCTCCTGCGCGTCACACCGGTCTCGAGGAGCTCCCGACTGATAAAAGGAGGAGCGACGACAGTGAAGGACGTTGTGTTTTGTTTAAGGTTGTGGGATAGTCATCCGTGAGGGGCTGCCTCTTTACGTTCGTTTTGTGGTTGTTTATTTTATTATTAAAGTGTTTGAACGTTCCCCGGTTCCCGCCTCCTTCTTCCCTGAACACTAACCTCGTTACATCGTCCTATTGCTTTTTACATTCGAAAAGCTGTTTCACACAGAAATATGTCACAACATAGAAATCAAGTCGTCATAACTTCCATTACATGACTTTAAGTTTGCTGAACAGGATCCTATTTATGAGATGACGTGAAATCAAAATGGCAATATGCAATAGAGGTTTGCTTTTGTTACATTTAAAATTGTTGTTAGGGTTTTATTATATAGGATTTATATATATATATATATATATATATATATATATATAGTTTTTTTTAGATATTGACTTAATGAAATACAATTGTTTAGTTGGACTCAGTCTCTGCCCCTTTTGGACTCGTATTCGACAGGTCATAAGGTGGACTTAGTTATTAGTTGTATCTTGATAGTTGCATGACATGACATTTTTAGAGTCAGTATAAATGTACCTTTTTATGTTCCTCAAATTCCAGTTTACTCAGCATCAAGGCCTTCTCCAGATCTGCCTCATACAGGTCACTGGTCAGCTGTGACGAACACAAACATGAACATGTTTGCATAAAGCAAGGAGAGAAATGGGCTGTAGAAAAGGCAAATTCAGCTTTTTTTTGTGAGAAAGGTGTACCTGTTCATCTCTCTGTTTCCACTCCTGCCAGTTCTCCTGGGGCTTGGAGCCGCGCTGGACAGTCGCCGGGCTGATCAGATCATTCGCTAGATCCTGCAGCGTGAGGGAAGGAGGAGCCGTACACTTCTGAGGGATCTTCTTAAAAGCAAGACTCCTGAGCTACAGCGTGTAACGACAAAGACTCATTGTAAGTAGGCATTTCGCTGAAGGTGACTTCAGCCCAAAACATACCCACTACACCACCCTCTTCTCATATAATGATGTTATAAATGTCAACACTGACTCATCATCATTGTTTTCAGAAACAAACATGGGGCCCAACAGCCGCCATAGAAAAACAGACAGACAGACAGACAGACAGACAGACAGACAGATAGATAGATAGACCTTCAACATCTCACACATTATCAGTTAATTTGCTATAGTTTAGAAAATGGTAATAAAATATGACAAGAACTTAGAGTTATCTAAGAACTTAGAGAGAAGAAGAGTTATCAAATCTGTAGATATTTCAGTGGTTTTGTCCATCCTTCTGTTAGACTGTCTCTGTCTCATAAATTAATTAGGTTGAATAGCTGTCAGCTGTTCATTTTTAAGTACACAATTAGATTTAACCAATTTAGGTCAACCAATTACCAAGCAATGCTTAATTTTGTTCAGTCTGTGGTGTAAAAAGGTCGCATTAGCAATTAAAGAAAGAACACTTAAAGGAACACTCCACCGTTTTTTCATATTAAACTATGTTATTCCCTTAACTAAGACGAGTTGATACGTATCTCTCTCGTCTCAGTGCGTGCACTCAATCGCTCTGGCGCGCGGCGACACTTTGATAGCACTTAGCTTAGCTCAGTTCATTCATTAGGATCCAAACAGAGATGAAGTTAGAAGCGACCAAACACCTCCACGTTTTCCCTATTTAAATACAGTTACACGACCAAGTATGGTGACACAAAATAAAACGTGGCGCTTTTCTAAGCGGGTAAAAAGGATAACTATAATGTATGGCGGAATAGCACTTGGGAGCACTTCGACTCGGCGCAGTAATATCATCACTCCTGAAAAATCCTCTCCCTCTCACTTCTGTCATTAGAACCAATGTGACTTTTTACTGTGCCGAGTCGAAGTGCTTCCAAGTGCTATTCCGCCATACATTATAGTTATCCTTTTTACCCGCTTAGAAAAGCACCACGTTTGATTTTGTGTCACCATACTTGGTCGTGTAACTACTCGTGTAACTGTATTTAAATAGGGAAAACGTGGAGGTGTTTGGTCGCTTCTAACTTCATCTCTGTTTGGTCCCTAATGAATGAACTGAGCTAAGCTAAGTGCTATCAAAGTGTCGCCGCGCGCCAGAGCGATTGAGTGCACGCACTGAGACGACAGAGGTATGTATCAACTCGTCTTAGTTAAGGGAATAACATAGTTTAATATGAAAAAACGGTGGAGTGTTCCTTTAAGCAAAACATGGTCAGATCAAAGTGTCTGGATAGATAGATAGATAGATAGATAGATAGATAGATAGATAGATAGATAGATAGATAGATAGATAGATAGAAAAACAGACAGACAGACAAACAGATAGATAGACAGATAGTTATATATAGATAGATAGATAGATAGATAGTTATATATAGATAGACCTCATTGGCTTCACTCTGCTGCTGTTCCTTCTTTCGTCTTCTCTTCTCTTTCTTTTTGTCTGTATTTTGGTTGGTTTTCCCGCTGGGAGATTTCCCCGAGCGAGCCTTCCCTGCTCCACGACCTGCCTTTGTCTTTCCTGCATCCGAATCAGTGTCCGAATCCGAGTCGACCTGCAGCAGAGCGAAGCGGGACGCCGTGGTGGGCACTGAGATCACTGTTGATGCCATCCTGAACCTGCCAACGGGACAACCAACACATGATGCCAGTATATTAGTGTGAGACACTTCAGTGCAGTGCTGCTGGTCTCTGGGACCAACAGAGAAACATATCAATACATGTTCTTATTTGTAACACTGTTTATTTTAAGCTTTAGTTATGTTATAATATTTTCTTCTATTATTCTGATGTCTTTATTATTATTATTATTATTATTATGTCACATATTCCAAGCTTTTGCAATACTGTATTATCTACAATTATGCCAATAAAGCAATCTGAATCTGAAATATCATTAATAGCATTCAAGAATCAGTGCAATGTACACACTGAGGATAACTCTTTACGCACAATATATGAACCTGTTAATATAATACACTCAAATGCACAAAACCATCTTTAATCTGTATTGCTCATTGAAAAACATAAATCTGTTTGCTGCAGTTAATAAGCACTTATCAATTAGAAGGCGTATAAGTCGATTGGTGCTGGATTCGTGAAGCGCTCGATATTTATTCGTTGTTATATAACTTATATATATATTAGTCTATTTAAAATGAATTGGCTAGATATACTGCCGATTTGGTTTTTACATCATTTAACACCTAAAATGTCGCTAGCTTAGACTTTTTTTTAGCTCGCCAGTGCTGAACACAAGTAACAAACGAGCCCCTCATTGTTCCTGAACATGTTTCATCCACTTTAACATGTCTCGTGTAACTTAAACCTGCCGGACTTTTGAGAGGAGGCGCCGTTAAAATGAACTAAACAAACTTTCACCTGGTTTAGAGGACTGTCGGTATCTTCGACTTCGTGCTGTACACTGCAAACACAGAGACGAGTGTATGGCGGCCTGAACGGACACAAAAGCTTCAATGCTACCAGCACCATTAAGTGGAAAATGTTCATAACCGTCGATATAGTAGTACTGACTCCAGAGGGCGCTCTGCGGCTCAGCGAGCACACATATCAGAAGGATTGTTTGTGTCACTGAAGGCATTTGTATCCTAAAACGTATTTAATTATATGAATGTATATAGTAGTACCTGCCGCAGCAATCTATAACATAATGTAATAAATGTTTTATCCAGTAATCACAAATTACTGTGAATCCTAATCAACGATGAGAAAAGCCATGCATATCACGTGACAACGCCAAATGATAATTCAGCAGCGGTCTCGAAAGTAATTTAAGCTTAAATAATGACACAGGGTAACTTTTACACATCCAAATTAAATGACACATAAAGTCAAAAACTCTAAACAGATTCCAGACCCAGAAACGCCGTCCACAGCCAAGCCCCAAAATCGTTTTATTTTATGAAATACTACAGTATTTATTATAAATTAGGCCTGTTCATCTGTACAGATTCCCATCTTTAAAAAAAATGTTTATGTGCCCTCATAATCTTTGATGAACATAACTTCCCCTTTGCAGCAACATCTCTTACATCTCTTTACTGACGCAAGGGCGGGACAACCTGTCACTCACATGAGATCTATTTTAGTGTCACTCCATTGCTGTAATAAATTTGCAACCTGGAGCATCAGCCAAGAATGTGAAGCTGGTGGAGATATGCCAAAGAACTGTCATAGCACAGATGTAGGCAGTGGCTTACGCTTATTCTGGCACTGTTTGGTCCGATTAAATGAACATGTACCTCGCAATCTTTTGTTAAAAACTCCATTACAAGATATAAGTAATGGAACATCTTTTGAGTGAATTGTTGAATTATTCAATCAATAGATTCTTTCAAAACAATGATTCGTTCAGGAATGAAGGGACGTTATTGTGTATTGCTCTGAGGTTCTCAACATGGTTATTCTGATGACCGTAATGTTTCTGACTTCTTGTTGGAAATGTAGTATTGACTGTTGTGTTGATATACAGGCATAATGACTGATTCCCCTCTATTCTCTTGTTAGCAAGATTTATACCAAATGTAAATCACCTCCTTTTCATAACTTTATTTAAAGGTATAAACAGAATGATACAAAAAACAACGTGGAAAAAAAAGATGATGCTGTCAGTAGTAGATGCAGCGAGTGTGATGTATTGGAATATGAGCCATTTCTTTGTGGTGTTTTTTAGCATATGGCCACAGGTAAAAATCAATAAGAGCAGAGTTGATGTGACAGCTCTTCCCATCTCTCTCCTCCACAAGCTTCCACAGATGGTGCCGGATTCTCTCCACACACCAGATGGAGCAACCCCTGATCTCCACCTCTCGCCGTTCACCGGAACTCAACAATTCACCTGTGAAACAACTAATCATCACTACAACAATACTGCCAAGAGTATCTGTCTGTCATGTATCTCACAAAACCTGTCAAGAAATCCATATTTCAATGCAATGTGACCTAAAGATATTTTTGTGAAATTCACCCATAATCACATGCATGTTGGAGTCTTTCAAACTGAACAAAGTTTTTTTTTTTACAATTTAGCAAAAAATCTCCAGATAAATAAATAGGACAACTAGAATAAAGGCACAACAAACCGGTTTTCAGTGTCTTCATTAGGGCATCAGAGTAGCGTAAAGCCCCAAGGTACACGAGGCCTTGTGGTACCCTGTAGTCAGCGAACATGGTCAGGTAGTCAAGGTTCGGGATGTTCCCCTCCCCTCGGGCCTCCATGATGCCCCACACGTCCGCCACAAGGATCTGAGCCCTCTTGTAAAACGAGATCCTCTTACCCTACAATATCAACTAAATATTAAATATATGTCATGACGTGGCATACCTTGTGAAAAAGGACACTTTAGAATACTTAAATACCTAATAATATACTTTATTATAGTTCCCCTATTATGCTTCTTTTCAGATATTACCTTTCATAAAGCGTGTTATAGCTGTCTATGAATGTAAAAGGCCTGCAAAGTTTTAAAAATCGAAGTGAACGACAAATAAAGTTATTTTCTCCTAAAAGAAAGAATGGATTCTGAACCGCCGAAATGAGTCGTCAGTAATTAAATTCTCAATCACAACAGACTGGGCCATCTGACCAATCAGAGTAGAGCAGCTCTCAGAAGGGAGGGGTTAGAGAGACTGAATCTTCGAACAATCCGTTTTCAGAAATGAGGCTATGTGCAATGTATATTATGAGAAAAATTAAGTGTTGTTTGATCTTGGGTGCATGTAATGTAAACCTATTAATTAGGACACCTTAAAAATGAAATGAGGAGCCTTTAAAATAGCATAAGGGACACTTTAAAAGAATATACTTAAGTACAAAGACTAAATGTAATATTTCCAGACTCTTAATTGCATATTATTTGCAATTTATTGAAAATGTATTGTAGTTTACATTTATGTTAAATGCAATTAGTTGAACTTAAGAGTGCTTTTTTGACTTAAGTACTTTATGTCATTTCATAACCACTTCTATTGTTTTTGAAATATGGATAAAGCCAAATGTACTGACAATCATTTGAGTAAACTAAATGTAAAGTAATTTCTATTTAAACTGTATTTTTTATACATATTTGAAATTACACATTTATAATGATAAAGTTGTAATTTAGTACATAAAAAAAAATCAAGTACTTGAGTAATCAAGTACTATTTTCTATCCACCTGTTTCCGGGGGGCGCTACTGTAAAATAGAACGTGGGTGAAACTTCCGGTTAGGTGGCGGAAGTAGTAAATCAACGGTATTTTGTGTTACATAGCGGAGAGGTTAGGTATTTTTCGAGTACATTTTTCTACTATTTAAAGTCGCAAACATTAATGAGAGATGTCGTTACGGAGCTCAGGGACAACATGTGCTGTTCGTGGTTGTACATATAACCGCACTAAACTAATTCAGTGGCTGAAACGTGAGTGTTTTGAACATAAGCCTAAAACTAAATCTGAGTGTTCCTGTGAACGATTATACAGTTTCCATCCCCTCCCAAAAAACGACGAATCAAATAGAATATGGAGGAAGAACTTAAACTTAAAAACACCCCCAAAACACCTGTTTGTGTGCTCGTTTCACTTCGTGGACAAGAAGCCAACAGTGGATAACCCGTACCCAACGCTCTTTCTGGGTTACGAGAAGCAACCGGAGAAGAGACGCCGACCTAGGATTGAATGACGGTCAACTAATGAATGAATGAGTGTCAACTCCCGCTTGTTTACTTCGAACCGGAAGTCGCGCCCACTTTTGACGCAATGCCTCATGGGACGTAGGAAACTTGTGGATAGTTTGTTAGCAAACACATAAGTGTACATATTTAAAGGGGACTTATGCTTTTTAACTTTATATGTAATGTTGCTGTTTGAGCATGAAAAATGTCTGCAAATTTCGAAAGCACAAAGTCAGTTATTCTCTATATCAGTGTCACTGTTTCTGAACTCCTTGAAACGCCTCCATTGTAGCCTTGTAGTATTTTTTATTTTTCCGGGAACGAACACCTCACAATATTCCTCATTTAAATAATTCCCGTCCAAGGCATAAGCAAAAAAGGGGTGAGGCCTGACTGAGTTAGTTTTAAACTCACGCAAGGAGGAGCTTCATAGAGACAGGAACTAAACAGGGGTGCGTTTCCCAAAGCCAACTATGGTCGCAAGTTCCGTCGTTACCAATAGAGTTCGATGGAAATTGCGATCATAGTTGGATAACGATGCTTTCGGGAAACGCACTCCAGAGCGTTACTGACAGACTTGGAAGAGAGGAGCTGCAACAATGTCAAATATGTGAAAAATAAGTTGTTTTTTGAACATTCAAGCATGAAAACCTATTCTTAGTAGACCGCAAAAACCAAATCAAGACTTTGAAAAGGGGTCTTCTTTAAAAGCACAACAAAAGATTATGAAAAGTGTACTTTAAGAACACTTAAGTGGCCTTTTATTTCAGTAAAATTATATTTGAAAGGACAGTTTTTCTTAAATACACTTTTAAGATTTGAAGTACACTACAAGTGCACATTCAATACACTTATTTTTCACAAGGCATCTAACGTGCAAGTGAAAGCTAAGCAAGTTTAACTAAAGTTCTTCAAAAGCCATGCTTTAAATGGCTAAACTGAAATTGTACTATTGATTTCAAATGTTTGATGTGAATATTTTTACCTCATACGTGGCTTCATCTCTGTATGACGGTATATTCTGAACAATATACTTCACCATCCTCTCTGCATCATTCTCACAATGACTCATGAACATCCGGAAGGATCCGCCATTCTCCATGAGCACCCGTCCGGCCTCTGTTAGCGCCTGGTGACGCTCTTTCAGCATGGGCATGCTAGTAGCGCTGTCTGAACGCAGGACTTTCGCCAGCTGGGCCTCACTGATCTGAGAGAAGTAGGCAGGGCTCGTAATGGGCACTCCTAAATAAAGACATCACATACACATATCATAGAGTTGAAATTTCACAGTTCATAAAAAGTATTCTTATAAAATGGAAAGGATGTAAATTCAAAGAGATACATTATATTGCCAAAAGTTTTGGGACGTCTGCCTTAACATGCACATGGACTTTAATGACATCCCATTCTTAACCCGTAGGGTTTAATATGGAGTTGGCCCACCCTTTCCAGCTATAACAGCTACAACTCTTCTGGGAAGGTTTTCCACAAGGTTTAGGAGTGCGTTTATGGGAATTTTTGACCAATCTTCTAGAAGCGCATTTGAGAGGTCAGGCACTGATATTGGACGAGAAGGCCTGGCTCACAGTCTCAGCTCTAATTCATCTGGGACTCTGTGCAGGCCAGTCAAGTTCCTCCACACCAAACTCGCGCATCCATGTCTTTATGGACCTTGCTTTGTGCACTGGTAAGGGGCCAAGCCCAATCCCTGAAAAACAACCCCACACCATAATCCCCCCTCCACCAAACTTTACACTTGGCACAATGCAGTCAGGCAAGTACCGTTCTCCTGGCAACCGCCAAACCCAGACTCGTCCATTGGATTGCCAGACAGAGAAGCGTGATTGGTCACTCCAGAGAGCTGCTCTAGAGTCCAGTGGCGGCTGCTTTACTCCACTGCATCCAACGCTTTACTCGCATCCCACGCTTTGCATTGCACTTGGTGATGTTAGGCTTGGTAATGCAGCTGTTCGGCCATGGAAACCCATTCCATGAAGCTCTACACACTGTTCCTGAGCTAATCTGAAGGCCACACACAGTGCAGAAAGTTGGCGACTTCTGCTCACTGTGAGCCTCAGCATACGCTGAGCCCGCTCTGTGATTTTTCGTGGCCTACAACTTCATGGCTGAGTTTCTGTCATTCCTAATTGCTTCCACTTTGTTATAATACCACTAACAGTTGAACGTGGAATATTTAGTAGTGATGAAATTTCACGAATGGACTTATTGCACAGGTGGCAACCTATCATGGTACCACGCTTGAATTCACTGAGCTCATGAGAGCGACCCATTCTTTCACAGATGTTTGTAGAAGCGTCTACATGCCTAGGTCCTTGATTTTATACAAGTGTGGCAATGGAAGTGATTTGAACACCTGAATTCAATGATTTGGAGGGGTGTCCCAATACTTTTGGCAATACAGTGTACATATTCAGTCACCTTCATCCATAGCCCTGGTCACAGCAGCACAGAGAGACATGTACCCTCGGTAGGTGTTTCCCCTACACGTGACCTCACACTGTTCCTCCTCCTTCTCAGGCCAGAAAGAGAAGTTCATGGTGTCTGTCACAAACACCCAGTTGATGGCATCATCTGAGTCTGGCGAAGGTGCGAGCGGATTCATCTTTTTCCAGCCGCTGGCTGTGAATTCTTCGCTTTCACGGAGCTCATAAATCATCTGCGCCACACGTTTAACACCATCTTCATCCACAAACACATCTCGACTCCGCTCGGCCACAAACTGACCAGACTCTCGAGGGGACAGGGGCTCCTCCATTGTTTTCTGTTTTGGGAAGAAACATTTTGAGACTCTGGCTATGTTCACAACTGAATACTTAAAGCTGAACGGAATTGTGCTGGATGATGACACCACTGTACTTCTGCAGAGCTGCTTTATAGCCGATTCGACATCGTTTCATAATTGACGAATTTTGCAACATCGACACTGTTATTGAACTTAATTGAATCAACATTGAACTGACTGGAAAAATCCAACCTTTAAGGACACCAATTTTCTTTGTGAATGAATAATGTATCGTAATACATGTATAATACATGTACACAAATAATGTAATGTAATACAGGGTGCATAAGTCTGGACACCCCTATGTTAAATTCCCATAGAGGCAGGCAGATTTTTATTTTTAAAGGCCAGTTACTTCATGGATCCAGGATACTATGCATCCTGATAAAGTTCCCTTGGCCTTTGGAATTAAAATAGCCCCACATCATCACATAGCCTTCACCATACCTAGAGATTGGCATGGTTTTATTTCAGTTAGCCTAATAGCTGGTTTGATTTGCATTGAGAGATGATCTTATGGAAAGTACTCCATGCCAATCTCTAGGTATGGTGAAGGCTATGTGATGATGTGGGGCTATTTTAATTCCAAAGGCCAAGGGAACTTTATCAGGATGCATAGTATCCTGGATCCATGAAGTAACTGGCCTTTAAAAAGAAAAATCTGCCTGCCTCTATGGGAATTTAACATAGGGGTGTCCAAACTTATGCACCCTGTATTTTAAGGAAGAACATTTATTTATTTACGATACATTATTCATTCACAAAGAAAATTGGTGTCCTTAAAGGTTGGATTTTTCCCAATTTTTTTAATTAAGGCATTAAGTTCAATTTCCAAAAGATGATTTTTTATTTCTCTTTTTAGTCAACTTTAGCATGAGTGTCTAAACTTATGCATAGCACTGTAATCTAATTACAAGTACTTAATTTTTTTAATCTGCTTAAGTAATTCAGATTGCATGTATTCAGTTACTACCTGCACGGCTTATAGCTGAATCAAACTCATTTCATAATCGATGAACTTTACACAGTTATTGAACTGAACTGAATCAACACTGAATAATGACACTATTGTCTTTTTTTCTGCTTCACTGCAGAATTGAACTCCGTTTGCAGCAATCATAATTTTCCTGTATATCCATGTAAAGCTGATTAGAAAAAAACCTGTATTGTATAAAGCACTATATATAAATAAAGGTGACTTGACTTGACTTTTGTCAAGTAGGGGGGGGAAAAATACTATGGAAGTCAATGGGTGCTGTCAACTGCCTGGTTACCAACATTATTCAAAATATCTTCTTTTGTGTTCAGCAGAAGAAAGAAACTCATACAGATTTGGAACAACTTGAGGGTGAGTAAATGATGACAAAATGTTCATGTTTGGGTGAACTATCCCTTTAATGCACAGGTCATCTTAATATTCCATGCATACAGGAAAGTTATAGGCTATTACTGCAGAAATTGAGTAGTAGCCTTCTATGCTATTCCATCTTTGTGTTATTCAAAAATTAAACCATTAGCAATTGAATCATTCTTCTAAAATGGTGTAGATGTCTCAATCCTTATTTTATGACCATTTTCCAACAACTGTAATATTTATCATAATTCAAAACATTTCTGGAAACTTGCATTTTGTGTCATGAGCCTCTTTAAATTGTACTTACTGAAAAGTCCGTATCCAAAATTCGTCGCCACTCAAATTGAAGTCCTTTTAAATCGTGTAATCGAGCAATCTTACTTGAATTTTTCAGACCTGCTGGAATATAACGTTACAGTATTAGTGAGGTGTGAGGAGAGAGAGAAGGAGGGTCTGTGTGAGAATGTCTCTCGGTACAAAGTACATAATTGCTGTTTATTTACTGCAGATTTACTGACTTTTCTCCTCGCACCTATTGCACATAGTAACAATTTGAATTTGGAAATAAACCCGCTGTAGCTTTTAATATCCGTGTTGGACAAGCTACTTCTTACCTCTTGTTTTAATGCTAAAAACTCGTGTCTTCACGTGCTATCAGTTTCAGTTCCCACTTCTGAAGTCGTGACTTGAGAGGACGGTCATGTCCTATTTTTTATAACTAGGAAACTAGTATTTACGATAGTTCCGATAGCACGTGAAGGCTGCAACATCATGCCGTTCTGGCTTCAAGCTGATTATAGATGCGCGAAAATGCGCAAACATATTATTTCGGGTTGTTGAATGTTGTTATAAAACATTGCAAACCGGGACATTTAACCTTATCAAATTTAGTTTTCCATGAGTAGTTTTTGTACAATGTGTAAAATGACTGTTTGTTCCTTACTGTTATTGTGAAGTGGCCTTGAGCTTGGGAAATATGCTATATAAATACATATAATAATAATAATTACACAACTTTGTAAAACAATATCTAAACTTCTTTATCACAAACAAGGTGTGAAGCCATCAAGATTACTGTCGACCAAAGTGCAAAAGTGTCTGAGGCAACCATTCAACGTCACATTTGGCAATGTTTGCATAAATGTGAAGAGAAAATTGAATAACACAGGGCAAAATTTTAAATGTACTGCAATGGGTTTATGGTTTCTGATTTATATATCTTACTATAACTACATATTAGGCATATATGTTTTCACATATATATATATATATATATAAAATATACAATATATTGTTAAAATAAAACAGCCAGTAACAATTTTTAGAATTAAGAACATGCTAGTAATCTTATGATCATGATAGATTTCTGAAAATGCACACACACACACACAAACGTTGGTATTTGTTTATTTAATTTTTAAATGTTTGTCTAGGTATGATAATTTTAATTGTATAGAAGGGATTGGACATCAACTGTATTGACACGGTTTAATAATCAAACCACACTGAAAAATGGCAATTCCTTTATTATTTCAGACAAATGACAAACTCTACAAATGTGCCTGGTTGAAGAACTTCAGAGAAAATTTGAGTAAAAAAATAAAGATAAGAAAAATAAAACAAAGAAAGGGAGAGTGAGAATTACCATCCTGCTCGGACACAAATATAGTCTAAAACTTCAAATCCACTTGTGTTTTCTTCTCTTATTAAAAAGAAAAACACATACGATGATTGCGAGCCTTCTTTTAGGATGGCAGACCTACAAAAAATTCCAGAGGTAGAGTACTTTTTTTCTTTCTTTTTTTTTTTAAACACTAGATTTTAAAAACCCAGCAACAGACGGGAGAAAAGACATACAAAAAAAAGTACTGCAAGCCTTCAGTACCTGGTGAAAATATCTGTATTTCTGAGGAAAACATCACACGAATGAAACAGAGTGTAAAGGATATATTCATATGTCCATAGTAATCATTGGATATTTACATTTTATTTTCTATCAAATGCAGTTAGAACACTCAGAGGAGTAAAAAAAAACAAACAAAAAAAAAAACACGGCGGTGGGTTTGCGGGGGGTGAATGCGTACATTCTGGATCAAGCTTTTGGAATAGTGGAACATTTTCCTTACCCATAAAACCTTCACTCCAAAAGGGAAAATACAACAACGACGTCCTGTTGAAAAGCAGCTATCTGCTCATCCAAGATTTCTGAGAAGCGATAGTTGGCCCGTATAAAATTAATATAAAAACAACCAAAAGAAAGAACAATCCCACAAAATCCACAATCAAGGACAACCGGAGGGCTCGGGCTCGTATGACTCTATGAGGGATTCCTACAAAGGTGGCAGACAGGGAAGTGTCAGGCCATCACGCGGTGACGAGGACTTGAGCTGCAGTTGGATGGATATCCTGAGAAGGGCTGGTTAGTTCTGGCGTCCCAAGAGGTGTAGAGCGCTGAAGAACAGAGAGATCAGTCAGTCAGCAACATAACGCTTCAGTCCACTGTGTTGTGATCACTCCATCTGTAACATACCTGTTCTGTAACAGGTACTGAGCATTCTGGATCTGGTCTTGGGTTCCTGTGATGGTGATGATGCGGTCCTCTGAACCCTGCAGGGGCTCGTCGATTTTGATAGACGCTCCAGACTCGTGGCGAATCTGCTTGATCCTCTGACCCCCTTTACCGATGATCGATCCGGCCAGCTGAGAATCACAGCAGTAGGAGTTAAATACACGTTTCATGTGTAAATCGTATCGTTTCAGGAGGGATTTACTCACATCTTTAGGAATAGTCACTTGTGTGGTGATCACAGGCCCTTCACTGTAACTACTCCTTCCACCTGAGCATAAGGAGAGAGTGAAATGTATCATAATGGGAGATTTATGAATGAGTGTATATGTATATAAGGCCTCAATGGCCTGGGACACACCAAGCCCATGGTTGGCCAAGTTTTTTCTTCAGTGCTCTAGTCCAGTGGTTCTCAATTCCAGTCCTCGGGACCCGCTGCTCTGCACATTTTGTATGTCTCCCTTATTTAACACACCTGAACCAGATCATCAGCTCATTAGGAGAGACTCCATGAACTGAACTGAGTGTGTCAGATAATAGAGACATACAAAATGTGCAGAGCAAGGGGTCCCGAGGACTGGAATTGAGAACCACTGCTCTAGTCGGACACCGCTGGTGGTGTAACGCCCAATTCTGCAAGTCAAATCAGCGGCAGAGCTTGTAGGTGAGAGCGATCACTCTGATTGGCTGTTCAGCTTAGCAAATTAGCAAACAAGAAAAATAAATAAATAAATGGAACTGACAAAAGCAAACAAACGACGGAGTAAAGAGGGAACTCTCCAGACACTTGCCATTCTATCTCATTTGAACAGTGGATTATTTTAATAATAACAACAACATGTCTGTAGTGAGTGATACTGGTGTAAACTGGTAAATTGCTGCTTGCTTTGTATTTCCACAGTTCTGGCTCTTCCAGTTTCCCTTTTTCGAATAGACTACTTCCAGAAGCTGGTATGAGAGAGTCGTGTGCTCTCACGCAGGGGCGTATTCTGTGCAGTGTTCAAGCGCAACTTTTTTGCCCTGACGCCAGTCGGCTTTCATCAGCGCTAGTTGTTTGCCATGGGTTTGGTGTGTCCGTCTTATTATAACAGGGTGCCGTACTTACCAGACTGATAGGAGGAATCCCAAGATGAATTATTGTCTGATTTGAGAGAAACAAAAAAAGAAAGAGTAAATAATCTTTAATGCACAGCAGTGGTTCCCAGCCTTTCCCAACTCACGGCAGGAATTTAGACGGAAATGAAAAACCTTGTTGTGTTTTGAACGGTTAGTGGATTCTGACTAACTTAAACACCTCTGATTGGCCATTGCGTTCCAGAAATTAAACACTGCTCAGCACTGCAAAAATGTACTGCACTGTATGTCGGGCTAAAGAGAAAAATGTTTCAAACGGAGATCAGGCTTGACTTGAAGCCTATTCCGGTAAAATAATGTGTAAAGTAAAACTAAAATAAGCTAAATAATGTAAATCTTAATTCCTGCCTGTTCTCCGCTCTCACACACGTGAAGACTAGCGCTAGGTTCAGCTATATTTTTTGTATTTTTGATGTCAGGCGTTGCTGCAGATTTATCCTTACTTGTAGACGGAGAAACTTCTGCGTTTGTCCTTTTCAGCGACCCTGTTGATAACCATTTATCCATGTTTAAAACTGTAGAAGCCTACAGTAACTATATGCAGCAAAATTATGGTAGATAAGCTGGTGGTTTATTCTTAACCAAACAGTGAGCTTAAATATTGAACACACAGTGAAAATTTTATGTTTGGTTTTGTTATTTCATTTTATATTGAATCATTATATTTAATTAGACATTTTTACATACATTAAAAAAATAGAACTTGCGTTCACTCGCAAAACTTTTGTGATGGAAATATGTCGTGGGAGAAAAATATATATTTCAGTGAATGCAGAGTTTCAAAGGGGAATTCAAGTTTCTCAACGGAAAAACTAGCATCATACTTTAGTAAGAGAATGCTTTTTTTTTTTTTTTTGGGTGAGAGAAAGGAAAAGCATTGAAATATAATTTTCCCCCATCAAGTGAAGTCCCCTTATTTTTGAATAACTATTTTAGATAAACCCACCCCTAAACAGCATGCAACATGTACAATTGTGGTTAGTTGCTTCACACAGTCAGATATCTGTCTAAGTGTGCAGTACTCAGCCAGAATAAGTTAGTCAGATAGTTTATAAAACATTTCAAAGACTTTGGTGAGACTGAAAGGTGACAAAGGGTGAACAATGTTCCTCAAGAAAAAATATATATATATACATTTCAAATGCAAAGAAATATTTAAAGAAAAACTTACCATATCCATCATTCTGTAAAGCAAGAGAGACCAGAACAGAAGGGTGAGAATCAAAAACCCAATGACTTGTTAATTAACTAGTTTAAAAAAACTATTTCCAAGGCACCTAGCTACTCAAACATCATCTGTCACCAGGTAACAGCTGCTATAAGATGCTATTGTTAAGGAAAATTAAAGTCAGCATGAAACAGAAATGTGTGATGTACATAAGATATGTTTATGTATTTTGGCGTCTCAAAAGACAAAAGTAGTCTAGGGCAGTATTTGATTTTGTCAATCTGGAATTTATTGGATCAGTGTAGTTTACTAATTGTTAGTTTACTAAGTCTGACCGAAAAATTCTCATCTCATCTGTCCATTTGACAAACTTATTGAAGAGATGTGGCAGCAAGCAGGTGGGCATGTTAATGTTAATGGGCATGGCAATTTTTTCTAATTAAAATGATGTGTACATATTTTAATTTACTTTTAGTAATAATAATATAATCATTTTTTTTAAAGGGGAAGGGGGTGGGGGGTGAGAATTGGCCATATTTCATTGTGACTAATTGGCATGGCCTGTGGTTTTTAAAATGTAGATTGAGTCATTTCTTGAAACTGAACTAAATAATAAATTGCAAAAAGACTGACCATGCTGCCTCCATAACGATCACTGCGTCCTCGTCTTTCTCCACTGGAGAAAAAAAAGAGAAAATCGACAAATATGGCATACAATGATTAACTGCTACACAACACAAGAAAGCATTATAGCTGATAACGAGGGAAATCTTGAACAGCACTGATCCAACTGAAGAACTTACTGCCGTCTTTCTTCCATGTGGCCACGCTGGGAACTGTAGGAGTACTGGTCATCGCTGTAAAGTTAGAAACACAGCATTCAAACACTTATCCAGCAAGAAGATAAATCAATACTTGACGATAAACCAAAATTAAAACTCTAGGCAAAAACCAAACAAACATTCTAACGTTCTTTTAGACCCTATTTATGTTAAAGCTGGAATACACTACACAACTATACATTTACAGTTATTGAAAAACTGGACATCACACAAAACAACTGAGGATTACAAACTAACAGACTTTCACGTCAAAGTTGTTAAAACTTTGAACTAGTCGTTCCGAACATAACACGAATGTTCTATAATCGGCTCAAAATATCAAAGATGTGTGATATCCTATGACACTCTGTGCGCAGCATACACTACGCGTTTTTCTGTGAAGTCTGTCAACGCCGACTGCCCAAAATCTGCAGACTGGCTCTGACTTTCAGCAACTAGCGTTGACTTGTCCAGACTGCAAATAAGGGGAAAATCAAGGCAAAAGGCATGTAGTGTATTCCAGTCTTTACATTTCAACGGAATAAATATATAGATCGATTGCAGTGACTCACCCTCTCCTGTGGTGTGGGGGTCCCATGGGCATGTTTCGTGGGGGACGACCCCCTCCTCTTCCCCCTCTTTGGGGTGGAGGGGGGCCCCTGCGTGGACTCATGTCATCATAGTCTCTCCTGTTCTGCATGTGGTGGCCACCACGACCTCCACTGGGGGGCATTCGATCAAAGCCTCCTCCGCTGCCACGGCCCCGAGAAGAGAAGCCTCCCATTGGCCGACGGCCCCGCTCTTCATACATCGTACTGAAGCCACCATAGTCGTAGGTCTCATCGTAAAAGTTAGGGTCATACTGCTGAGCTCTACCTTTAATGGGAGCCTGGAGAGAGAGAGAGGTAATGAGAAACATGTCTAACAACACCGTGACAAACAGCACTGTCAAATGATGTGTCAATCTGACCTCCACAATGAGCTCCAGCATGGTCCTAATGCACTGCACCACCCGCTCTGCTTTGCCCCCCACTAGCACCACACGGTCAGTGGACTGAGGACAGCACTCCTGAAAGAGCTTGATGGTGGTCTGGGTGCTCTAAAACAGAAGTTTTTTGATCAGCGCTTTAAAATTCAGATTTTAGAGTTAAAATTCTCATCTTAGTGTCTTACTTCACGAAGTTCCTTGATCTTGGCACCCTTCACGCCGATGATGCTTCCAGCTAGACTCTGATGGATGAGCAGCCTCAGCTCACAGTCAAAGTCCACCCCCTTATGATGTTGATACTGCTCCAACCAATCAGAGAATCAGAGGTGCCATTTAAGTATACAGTAACAGTATATCAGTGAATTAGGGCTGGGTATTGACACAAATTTCACAATTCGATTCGATTCAATATTGATTATTTTGGATATCAGGTACAATACATGGCAAATTTTCTCAAGGAAAACAAATCTCTTAACTAATGCTGTAAACTATGGGAGTCAGTTGTAGCCTATAGGCTTCATTAGCCTACTATAATATTGAAGGTAAAAATTAACTGATTTGTATACAAACACTTAAATTACACTTATTTATTTTTATAATAATAAAGTTATATGAAAAATAAACATTTAAATGGTGGCTGTCATAAAAACTTGCCAGATTTATGCAAAACATGCATTAAATATTGTAGAACATTAAATTATAATGAATAGGTAATATGGTGCATATTTAGCAAAATGCTCCTCTGTAGAGTAATTTTTCTAATTGACGAACGAGTTTATGATCACTGGATATGGTTTTTCTGAGGTAAATGTGACATTACATGACATTGTTCACAAGCTGTTTTACTGACGTCTTTCCACGGTTGAAACACTGATTAAGCGATTACATGTAACATGATACGGGTTGTACTCTATCTTTTAACACACTATCAGATCCTCATTCATGTTTATTAAGGCGGTAGCACTGCTGCTTCTCTTGAGCTGAGCTGCGCCAGAGCGATCTCACACCACAGCGCAAGAACTGTATTTATGTTTTTGAGTTTCGTAAGAAACTGGACGTAATTTGAAATCTGAGACTTTGTTTCATATCAATAGCAACAAAGCACAAAGATTACTGCGATTTATTGGATGGGATGCACTACAATGTTCCGTTCATTCATCTGAAACTGAAAACAGGATGACTAATCGATTCTTGGGATTTAAGAATCGAGATCGGTTCGTAAAAATGAGAATCGATTAAAATCGAGAAATCTATATTTTCTCATCCAGTGGTGGCTGATATAAACGACAATATTTGTTAATATACTTTGGTAAAAAAAACAAAACATGTATATATGGGTGTAAATCTGACAGTTCATCACGATATGATATTATATTGATTCTCATAGCCAGCGGTACGATATTTGCTGATACCTCAAATTCTGTGAAACGATTATGATTCGGGGGTATATCGATTGATATATTTATATTATGATATTACATGCCTATTTTACACAACCAGTTGCATTTGTATTAACTTACAAATGCAACCAAAATATGTAACATGAACCTTTATCTAAAAATTGCACATCCAATAATAGGAAGAAAATCAAGTCACACATGAGATCAGTAATGATGAAAGCTTATGACAAGTCATTCAGGCTTCTGTGCTATTTTTTTTCTTTTTTCTTTTGGCTGCTAGTACATCACAGTCTGGGGCACATGCAGGGCTCAAAAATAAATGTGTATAAATCACCCCTACTCCCATCTCATATGAATTGTGAAAAGAAAAAGAAAAACCCGAAAAAAACACTCACCTCTTCTAGAGTAGGTATGATCTTCAGCAATATCTCAGCTACCGTGGGAATATCAGCACTGACGCTTAGGATTCTGTTAATGTAATGAATTGCATTCCACGAGAAGAGAGAAGAGAGCGTATATTAGAGACACAAACAGCCTGAGGAAAACGGTCAGTTCTTTTTTTAGCACATTTAAATGTGAGGGGGAACAGACCCCAAAGAGAGTCATAGAGTCATGCACTCCTTTGTCAAAGGGGAGTGGAGAACACAGGAAAACAAAGAAAAACAAACTGAAGCTCCTTCCCGTTGCTGAAACGTGAAGATACAGGGAAGGTCAGATATGAAAAGGATAGAGGGGTGAAAAAGTGCAGAGAGAATGAATGAAGCAGGTCCCAAAAAATCCAGTAGAGAAGGGAGAGAGAGAAATAGCAGATAGATAAGGGGGGGGGGGGGGGGGTGTCAAAGTCAAATGCCACAGTACAACAATGCAACAGACAAAAGGGGGAAATATATTTTGCACTGCCCCTTCACCATAAATAACTAAATTCAGCCTTGTTTTAGCAAGAAACCTTTAAAATAAACTGTGGAAGAAGGACATTTCCCAGTCGGAGAGGGAAACAGGGTGGGAAAGGGCTTCCTTACATGACAGAAAAGGCATTTGAACATAGCACAACAGCATTTTAAATTCATATTGATCGTCATGGCAGCATCATACTCATGTTTCATGGCAGAAAGGGAGCAGTTTGTACATTAAGGATGTTAAAACAGTTCTGATATTGGCAGTAACAGAGCTGATATGACTTGGAGGTTGGAGTATCTGAGTGGCACGTACCGCTCGGGCCCACTGCTGTCTGGGACTGACACAGTGGCATTGTACTGCAGGGGGCGGGGCCAAGTACCCAGAGCAATCAAGCACACGGATGTCAATCAAGTAAGCCGCCCAATAGGAAGGGCGCGATTATGGGTGTGGCCAACCAGGGAGTCAGGAGGTCAGGCGGCAACGCAGGTGGGCGGTACGAGTCGATCCGGAATATGGGAATTGGCCAAAAATGAACAGAAAAATAAAAACAAAAAACAAGGAAAAGGGGAGAGGGAGTGGAAGAGGAATACATTTTTTAATTGGAAACACTTTCAGTGTGACTTTCAATTCTCATAATGTTGGAGGAGAATGGAGAACAGGAGAGGAACAGATTATGAGAATATGTACTAGGCCAAATACTATTTTAGCCAGTATCAAAGATATACTCTTCAATTAACTAAAGAGTACAGTAGAATGTGGGGTGTTTATAACACAGCACTGTTTCTGTAACACAAACTGCCTTGGTTCCACAAAATCTATCTTTTTTTTTCTTGGATGATGAGTTTAAAGTGTTGTTGCTTTTTATACATACTAGCATTAGCATATTAAAACCCAGTTCTACAGACATCTGAGCTCCATCTACCACAGTTTGTGTGTGTGTGTGTGTGTGTGTGGAAAGAGTGAGAATGTGCAAACTAAACAAACGAGTACTCACATCGGTGCGCAGAGCTTTAATATTCTTCCCACCCTTTCCGATCACCGCTCCGGCATTCTGCAGGGAAGATCCAATCAGCATTGAGGTACAAGAGAAGAAACGAAACTCAGAAGTGACGGGAAACTCAGGGACTTACTTTGCTCTGTAGCAGAATTCTGAGCTCCACCATGTCGTCAGAGTTTCGTGATCGCTTATGGGGCATGTCCTCCTCGGTATCCTCAGCAGAACGCTTACCTGAAATGGCATTCGCAACACGTACATTTATCACATAAAAGGAACTAGCAACAGATCTTTTCTTCTGTATGTTGACATATATTAGAGCAGTGTTTCCCAACCCTGTTCCTGAAGGCACACCAACACTGCACATTTTGGATGTCCCTCTTATCTGACCCATATATTTCTGGTCTTGGAATCTCTGCTATTGAGCTGATGGGTTGAATCAGGTGTGTTTGATAATGTGTAGTGTTGGTGTGCCTCCAGGAACAGGATTAAGAAACACTGCATTAGAGTGTAACATTATCAAAAAAGAAAAATGTTGGTTGGGGGAATGTAGGGTATGCGCATTGGTTGTTAATTGGATCTTGAGATGTGGGCTTGGCACTCAATAAGGGCTTTCGAAACCGGGTAGTTCTAGGAACTTAAGCCGTGTTTCCACCGCTAGTATTTCTTTGCAAAAAGAAAGAAAGCTCGAATAAAATAAGTCATTCACATTATAGGCTAATTAACTCTACGCACTGTCATGTCAGGGTGACGACTAGGACGAGCCTGTTCTGAAGACTCCCGTTCATTTTGACTGCATGGGAAGAGAGTGCGTCTTTTTCAGGCAGACAGTGCAATTCATTTTATACCAGCAGGCCTAACAATCATTTGATTGGTTCAACCGCCACCCGCCCGAATTTAATAAAAATATATTTTTTCGTCACGTCATCCGCCCGATTGTAAACGCCAACCGCGCATCTCTACCATGTGGTTGATGCCCAATGGTGCAGAAATACATAATCATGTTTCGCTTGGTCTCCGCAAAGTTGCATTGGATTTTCTCCTTAGCCAAAAGGTATAGAGGTCCATCTATCACTGTTTTTCTTGTTAGTAGAGTTCGTTCGTGGAGTAAATAAATAGGCTATAAACTGTGTACACATTTTGTTTTTGTTAAATGGTGGGTGCTGGTGTTGCGCATGCGTTCGGCCCATCGGCGTACACTTACGTCACTGGTAGTTCTTATTGTGCTGGGTTAGACCCTACTCTGAAGTAGGAGCTAATTTAGTTCCCCCAGAAGGAGTTCCTAGAACTAAAATCGCTCCCAGTTCCTGCGGTGCGAACACGCCAAAAAGCGAGTATTTCCGCCATTAGTTCTAGGAACATTGAAAAGGTTCCTCCGTTGCGAAAGCCCCTAATAGTGCAGGCCAGAGGTCTTCAACCCTGCTCCTAAAGGCCCACTGCCCTGCAAAGTTTATATTCAACCTGCTTCAGCTTGTGATTTTCAAGCAACCCTGAAGACCTTGATTAGCTGGTTGAGCCTGGTTCAGGTGTTTGATTAGGGTTGGAGCGAAACTCTACAGGACAGTGGGCCTCCAGGAGCAGGGTTAAAGACCTATGGTAAAGGCAGATGAACGCGAATTTGCAGGTTTAAGTGGACTAAATGACTGGAGAATTTGGCATTTGATCCAGTTAAGACACTTTGATTAATTTACGAGATCAAAACAATGTTTTAAAAATTAAACCTATACATGGATGAACCGTTTATAATAACAGGGGTGCAAACACATGTATGGTCAAAAAAGAGAGAGGTAATCGAAGCCCTGGTCCCGCGGCAAATATCCAGATACTACATTGCCACCATCCCCAACCCACCCCTATAGGCACATAGAGTCAAATGAAATTTAGAAAAACTATCTTGCACTTCTTCTTGCTTTACTGCTACTTCCTGAAAACAATTTCACCTGATGATTTGAATAGCTCTTTTTGTAAAGAATGAATAATTCTAGGATGATTGGGGTAATTGTATAGGGTAGGTCTAGTGCATCTGCATAGAAACTAATAAACAAAATACAAATATAAATACAATAAAACAAATACACGAGAAATAAAGCAGTACTTTATGTTTTTCAGGTAAATTAACTGTATTAAGTATTAACTTTTGACAAAACGTGGTTTTTCTCTTTCTCTTTTTGTTTGATTAACTTTGGTGACACAAACAGCTGCAGGTATATTGGGTGCTGTCCCTTTAAGACGAATGCACGTATCTAATACCGGTAATGACACGCATCCAGGGGCGTAGAATTTAGTAGGGACGCTAGGACGTGTCCCTAACAATATCCAGTGGCAGTGACACTGATATATGCCTAGCAATAATTTCGATCAAAACTTAAAATATATTTATATATTGATGTCCCCGTCCCCACCAATTTCAAAATCAAACCTACGCCACTGCACGCATCCGTTTTATTTTGACTGCGTTTACGGGGAAACTCGTTGAGACGGACACTGGCTTATTTTTTCGTGCACATGTCTGTTCAAACACAAATAGATAAGAAAGAAAAGGGAATTCGGTGTTCACGAACTTCACGTGCTGTCTGTGACTGAGTGGCTCTGTGCGCCGACAGACCATCTATGTTAAACATAATATATATAGCCTGATACAGCAAAGACAACGTCGGCAGTATTGATGGCAAAATAGGCTACAGAATATTTCGTTCTGTAGGCCTAATTGACAGGGGCAATATTTGAAAATCAATAATTAGGCCTATTTTTTAAATTACAATTATATATGCATTTGTCAAAACCGAGAGACTTTCAAGCATCAAAATGTAATTTATTAATATGTATTTGCGCCTTCTATTTTGTCTGAAAACTTCCAACACTCTTGCGTGTCGCGTGAAAAATAGGCGTCGGTTGCAGTTCTATTTCTAGCACGCGGTTTCGGCGCGGCTCGAGAAGTGTGTGTGTCACGCAGGCATTGTGCTCTAACACAAGCTCTAACCAGTTAACATGAGAGCCGACATAAAAACGGACACTCCACGCCACGCAGAGAGAAATGTGATGCAGTGGTAGATGTGATTCAGTGAGACAGAAACACTAGTGGTTCACGCTTGCGCACATACTGCTGGTTTGGCGCGCAGTGTTCTGATTCGCTTATTTCCTATTTACTTGTTGGTGGACGCAATCCAGAATTACTGTTGGTTAAATTATAATCAGACCCTCTTAAACCACCCCCCCCTCCTTAAAAAAAAACTCTTCGGATCTGCATGATTCACACAAGTCACCCAAACTGACGTGAAAAAAGCGGGAGGCGCCGAAAAGCGCGCTGTTTGCACCCCTGTAATAAGCATTTAGAACATATAATATGCATTTAGAAAACAGATAGGGTGAACTTATTCCATGTCGACTTTAGCCTACTGAATGATGTTTGCTATCAAATTCTTCTAAAGGCCTCTAAATTGTCAACATGATAAAAAAAAATGTCCTGAAGACCTGTTGTACAGTACTACATGCCTTCTGTTGTCTCATCGACAGACTTTTTTTTAAGCAAGTAAAAGGTCTTTTAGTACAATAGTAAAAATGTCCCACTTCAGGTCGTGTCTTTTTGCTGTGAAATTTTTACTGATTTTTATAAAGTAAACAAAGATATATGTTATGCTGTCAGCAATATTTCAAGATGGACACTTAAGGCCCGTTCACACCAAGAACGATAACTATAAAGATAACTATATTAGCGTCCACACCAGTGGACGATATCATTCTGTTTATTCTAAGCGCGTGTTCGTCTGTCACTTTAAACGTTCAAGCATTTATAAATGGCTGATTTTTTAAAATATATTTTGTCTTAAGGTCAAATAAACTACTCCATTACAGAAATTGGATTTTTCTGACTATTACCGTATCAGAAACAATTACCATCCGAATAGGGCTTTAGGCATTGATTCATTCATTCAATATATTGAAAATTGATATTTTACACACACACACACACATATATATATAGACTTAAATAAGACTGTAGCAATAAACTTTTTTCAGAATCTTTAGTAAATTACATGTTATTTTGTTTAGTTGTCTATTCAGAATCCCTATAAAAAATTAAATAAATAAAAAGTGATCCTCAATTTATCCAGAAATGTGAGGTTCTAGAGTGATAATATGAACACAATGATCAGTGGTGGAATCGGTTGCGATGCAATGGGCACCAGGTAAAATCTTGCCTTGGGCAGCAAATTGGTCAGGGATGCCCTGTGTCTGACTTTAAAAGGTTAAACCAGATACTGCACAAGAAAAAGCTTTTTTTTCTTTGAAAAAAAGAGTGCACAATAACAAAATTCAAAATATTGGTTCCATTTTAATTTTACGCTGCTTTAAAAAAAAAAAATATATATATATATATATATATATATATATACATATATATATATATATATACAAAAATAATAATAATCGCTGGGTCTTACCGTTACTCTCATTGTTGCTGTAAGTGTCCTCTTCCTGCGGGTCGTTTTCTGGCTCCATTATCTATCTACAACAAGCGGAGATGAACAGCTCTCTCTTTTCTAGCGGATGCCTAAGGAAAAATACAAATAGTACATGAAAGAAAATGTCATATGACCTAATAGGATGCTAGTCCCAGCTCTTAAACTCTAAACTACTTTTTATAACCATTCAATGAATGATCTCATCAGAATGAACACTTCTCTTTGTCAATGGAGCATGGTTAGCGAAAAACACATTATTTTAAGTGAAATTATAAAGAAAAAAATTGTGTGTGTATGTATATGTATATATATATATATATATATATATATATATATATATATGTGTGTGTGTATGTATGTGTGTGTGTTAGTTAATTTGAAAGGAGAACTGAAACTAAATGTTATAGCAACTATTCTCCAGTATTGAAAAAAAACTGACAAATGATGTACTGCAATATACCTAAAATGAACAAGAAACTATTAAGAACATTAAAAACAAACCTACAACTGGGTTGTGTCTCAAAAAGTATTAGGCTGCCTACCTAGACAGCATTGTGCGCAACACAAGGGCTTATGAACGGCAGAACGCGCCTGTGTTGCTAACGAACTATTCGCCAAATGATTCCTAACGATGTTGTCTAGACATGCAACTTAACTTACAGTGCTTTGAAACACAGGATTACTGTTAAAAGAATTGATTAGCCGCCATCTTCTTGTACGGAATCAGCTGCCTACCAAGCTAATTAACAATAGATAGTTTCAAGGAGCTAACGAGCTAACTTAGCTAACTAACGTTACCATCAAGTATTTTTTCACTAGCAGTACTCGTAGATACTGCGTATCCTGCTGAAAAAAAGAATAAAATAAATAAATACAACGCCAACACTTTCTTCAACGCATGCCAAACTGTGGAAATTACAGTGCAGGAAATAGCTTATTAGGACTGCTAGCTTCCTTTAGCTAACACAGAAGAGGCTAGTTATCTAGCAAGAAAAAAATAATGCAAACTGCGACAATAACCCGTGTGCACGAAAACGTACATCGATAATTTAGAACTGTGAACCTGTTTAACACTATTATATATTGGTTTACTGTGTAAAACCGATAATACAATTATTTTTGTATCAGGAAATGTACCTACCGACCTGTTCCTGTCTTACTCCCCCTTCGTAAAAACAATGACGCACTAAATCTATCTTTCTACGGCGATGTAGCGTGGACCAATGAAAGCACCTCCCTCCACAAAATAAACGCGCTCTGATTGGTCCAAACACCAGCATAACCGAAACTCCAGCAGCGTCACGGACAGTCATTGGTCAACTGAAACGCCAATCATCTATGACCGCGCTTTCATGATTAGCACGACTAGTAAGTCGTAGAAAGTACAGTTGTGTTTTGAAATGATATAAGTCTAATTGTGGTATTTCTTAGTACTTTATGAAATGTCAAAACGTAACTTAGTCGCTGTAAGGGAGTCACAAGAAGATCCGTAGTATAGGCAAAGACGTTATAGGTTATGATCGCAACACATTTATCAGAGCAAAGTGGCGCTCTCACAGTAGACACCATGCAGCCTGCACAGGAATTACTCATTTTCTGGTAAGGTATCTACTTTAACTAAACATAAAAATGTTGTACATAGTATAGTGTAGTGTTATACGGTTTAGTAAGTTGCAAATTATGTGGGTTTTATTTCGAAAAAGTATTTAAAAATAATCATAATTCAGCACACACATCAAAGCTGAATTTTCAGCATCATTACTCAATTCTTCGCTGTCGCATGGTCCTTTAGAAATCATTCTAATATGATGATTTATTATCAATGTTGGAAGCAATTGTGCTGCTTTTTTTTTGTAACCTGTGATACTTTTTTTTTAGGATTCTTTGATGAATAAAAAGGTTTTAAAAAAATCGGCATTTATTTCAAATAGAAATCTTTTGTAACCACATAAAAAAGTTTCAAACGTTTGGGGTCACTATTTTTCTTTTTCTTTTTTTAAAGAAATGTATACTTTTATACAGCAAGGATGTGTTCAATTGATTTTTGATTGATTAAAAAAAAGTGATAGTAAATATTTATATTGTTAGAAAAGATTTCTATTTTGAATCAGTGCTGTTCTTTTTAACTTTTTAATCATCAATGAATCCAAAACAGTTTCCAAGATTGATAATAAATCATCATATTAGAATAATTTATGAAGGATCATGTGAAACTGAAGACTGGAGTAATGATGCTGAAAATTTAGCTTTGCATCACAGAAATAAATTATATTTTAAAGTATACTCAAATAGAAAACCATTCATTTACATTGTAATAATATTTCACAATATTACTGGTTTTTTTTTATATATACATGTTATTAAATAAATGCAGGCTTTGAGCATAATAGACTTCTTTTAAAATGTTTTCAAACCTTTGGAACTATACATCATTATTTTAATGTTTTTTTTTTTTAATCATACAATGACATTTTTAAGATGAAATGTATTATCTAATCATAATTGGATGTGGAAGCCTTAGAATTAAAATGTTTTAATAAATGCGTTAATTTAGTCTAAATCTTTACTACACATTTGCCTCTTTCCATGTTTAAAAGGTAAAGCTGTAGTGTTTGGGACAGTGAGAGGATGTCAGTGGGTGAAGTCCAGGTTACCCAGGCATGGCTGCGCTCCGAATGCCACGTCCAAGTCCCTCATGCCTGGCTGGACGCTTGTGTGAACTGGATAAAGGAGGAGGCGGATAGAGAATCCGTGCCTCAGTCGCAGCTGAATCAGCGTGTCTTGGAGCAATGGCTGCTGACTGACCTGCGGGATCTGGCCCACCCGGTTCTTCCCGAAAGGATTTCGGAGGTGCTGAAGACAGAACTGGACGGCTGTTACTGTGTTCAGATGGACTCTCTACTAGACATCAGCCAGCCCGCCTACACTCAACTACAGCGTATTCGGGGCACCGACCGCTCCAACGATCAAGTCTCGGCTGTTACGCAGGAAACGCAGAGGCCGTGGGAGGCCAAGCCCACGCGTGTGTTGATGTTGCAGCTCACGGATGGAGTGCAAAGTCTGGAGGGTATGGAATACCGGCCCATCCCGGCTCTGAGTACAAACCTGGCTCCCGGCACGAAGCTACAGCTAGTCGGGCCGATCGTCGTACGTCTAGGGGTGTTGCTCTTGAAAGCTGAGAACGTGAAGGTGTTGGGTGGGGAGGTGGAACAGCTTTTGGAGATGTACTCTCAAGGCAGAGTGCTTTGTGGGACACTTGGTTTGCCTGAGGAGAACCATCCACAAGGCGAGGAACCAGATGACCGGGAGCTTCTGGCCGTGGTAGATCATCAGGTAGCCGACAGTGGTTATGACAGCGTGACTTCAGAGGCTTCGTTCAGACCGCCTCACCTTCACTCGCAACCCCGTCCGCAAGCGACGCCCATATCCAGGGAGGACAACTGGGATAACATGGATGAAATCCCAGATGATGACTTCAGAAGTATTCCAGACAATTTTGACGATGTTCCGCAAAACGCCGCTGATGATATGATGGACTACATTCCTGAGGACTTTGATGACATCCCGTTAGAGGAGCTGGACAGTGTGATGAGCCCGATAGATTCGATAGAAGTCTTGCCAAGTACTCGGGAACACTCTGAAATCAAGCAGCCCGACTCAAAGACACCAACCCATCCCAAAACGAAAGAACTTAACCCTTTGAGTTTTCGCTCCAGAACTCCTCACCAAAGCAGACCCTTACCCTTACATCCAGAAGCTCTGGATACATTTGGTGCAAGTTCCTCTACATACACAGGTGGATCTTCTGGTTGCGAACGAGACGCTCCAGTTCCCGTGTACCTCTGCACACTACAGGCAAGCAGTTGGCCGCCCGTCAGTGTTCAGGTTTTCCGACTACAAGCTTTCATTGTCACACTGCTGGGAAATTTGCGCGTCAGTGGCGGTGCGTGGAAACTGGGAGCCACCATATCAGATGGAACCGGGTACTTGGACGTGGATCTGTCTGACGCCATGCTGACCAATCTCACTGGCTTCTTGGGAACAGAGTTCCGAGAACTGCGGAAAGACCCGGCGAGACGCAGCGAGACCGACAGCGGGATCCTGCATTGTCAGAGAGAGCTGGTGGATATGTGCTGTATGATGAGTGTACAGGTGAATCCGACGGGAAGAGGAGTCCTGTTGAGTGCCAGTCCGATCTCGGACAGAGAATGCTCCGAACTACAGAAAAGAGTGAAAGAGAGGAGGAAGTAAGCGCTACTTATTTTCATAACCTGACAGTGTTTGTAGTGATTCAGTCTGTGGTTTCAACGAGATTTGAGTGGAATAAATTGGTTTGGTTCACTCAGTCTCAAGAAAATGGCTTAAATGTGTACCACTTTACATTCCAGAATTCATTGTATTCTTTTTTCGTAAATACTTCTGTTTTGTTCGATTGTTGTGGGTTTTACATTTTAATGTCTTCTGTGATTTTATCAAATTAAAAAATAATAAAGCATTTTCAACATCACTTTTGTTTGTTTTCTGCTATGTGCTTTCTACGGTGTTCTGAGAGGTTTTAACGTGTTTCTTATACTATTCCCCAATAAACCAGATGATTTGAGGTATCGCTATATTAAGTAACAGGGTGCAGGTGTAACTCAGGAAATCTTTCCAACTTTTTAAATAAGATCCTTCCAGAAGATGTTTTAGATTTTTTATTTTATGTAAATGTATAACGTCTTATGTAAGTTTAATCTATTGTATTTTCTATTTTATTTTGGTTGGTTTTATTTTTGTATTTATACATGGTATTAAATGTTTCTACTACCTACCCGGAAATCTTTCCTTCTCATGCAATTTAGAACTCTCGTCGTCTGTGTGCACGTTCACATAAGCGTCTTCTCTTTGCAAGGAACATTTGAAGCATGTGGACCATATTCCTGCAAATGTGGGTAAGTTATGCTTTTTTTTTATTCTTTTTTTTTTTTTTTTATTCCTGTCTGCCCTGCAGGAGTAAAAAATAACTAGACAAAAAAAACGGTTAAAACCAGCCTAAGCTGTTTAGCTGGTCTTCCAGCCCAGCCCGTTCATAACTGGTTTAGCAGGCTGGTTTCAAATCAAATCAAATCAAAATCTATTTATAAAGCACAATAAAAACAACAGTAGTTGACCACTGCTGTATAATACCAAACTAAAATGACCATAAAAAGTAAATATGACCAATAAAGACTGCAATGCAATGAGAAAAAAGGAGTACATCAAAACACCAATCCATGATGAGGCCTCAAAAACTCTAGGAACAGTTTATATGCCTGGGAGAAAATACAGGTTTTTAACTTCGATTTAAATTAAGATTCTGATGAAAGTTTAACTAATTTGAGGGAAACCGGAAGACTATTCCACAGTTTTGGCCCAACAACAGAAAAAGCACTGTCGCCTCTCAAATTTAATCTCGGGACCATCAACAGACTTTGTTCAGAAGACCTCAGAGATCTAACAGATGAGTTTGGATTTAAAAGTTCACAGATAGCCTATATTAGGAGCTGATCCGGTCAGAGCTTTGATTGTTTTCGAAGGGTTTTAAGACCAGGTTTTCAGCAAGGTGATCATGAAAACAAGCTGTGCCCGTTGGAATTACTGCTTTGCTCAAACTATTGTTTTTGGGACATTTCTCCCCGGTTTCACAGACTAGGGTTAAGCCTAGTCCCAGACTAAAATGCATGTTTGAGCTGTTTTAACTGAAAGCAACTTGCACTGACATATCTTAAAATAGATCAGTCATTGTTTTGTTTCAAGATGCATTACTGTTTTTTTTTTTAAGGCACGTTTATAAAAGTTAAAAATTTCCTAATTTAATTAAGGTTTAATCCTGGCTTTATCTAAATCCTGTCTGTCAAACCAGGCCATTAGGTTTTTGAGAAAACCAAGCAAACATCCAACATAGTCAGACTCAGCGGTAACAGCACTGATAGTGGCATATTGTATCTGTGAAATGAAGTCACAAAAATACTGAACTAATACATACACACACAATAATAACAGCATTACGTCGTTTAACCATGCAAAGCCACATGTCCTATTCATCATGTTCATGGTTTGTCTGCTTGACAGGACCATACAAATTTGTGCATCTTGTATTAGAGCAATTAAAATTTGGTGCTTTGAGTACAATTCTCTCATACTGACCACTGGATGTTCAACATGGCACCTCATGGTCTCTCTAAGGATTTGAGAATTAGAATTGTTGCACTCCACAAAGATGGCCTAGGCTATAAGAAGATTGGTAATACCCTGAAACTGAGCTACAGTACAGGCCAGGGTCAGAGGTTTTCCAAGAAGGGCTCCTCTTGGAACAGGCCTCGCAAGGGTCAATCAAAGAAGTTGAGTCCTCGTGCTGTGCGTCAGGTGCAGAAGCTGGCTTCAAAAAACAGATGCATGATCGTGCCAGCATTGCTTTAGAGGTTGCAGAAGCGGAAGGTCAGCTTGTCAGTGCTCACACCGAACACTGCAACAAGTCAGTTTGCATGGCCGTCGTCCCAGAAGGAAGCTTCTTCTGAAGCTGGCTCACAAGAAAGCCCGCAAACAGTTTGCTGAAGACAATCTGTCCAAGAGCATGAATTACTGGAACCATGTCCTGTGGTCTGATGAGACTATTGTTTAGCTCAGATGGTGTCCAGCATGTGTGGCGATGCCCTGGTGAGGAGTACCAAGACAAGTGTGTCTTGCCTACAGTCGAGCATGGTGGTGGTAGCATCATGGTCTGGGGCTGCACGAGTGCTGCTGGTACTGGGGAGCTGCGCTTCATTGAGGAAAACATGGATTCCAACATGTATTGTGACATTCTGAAGCAGAACATGATGTGCTCCCTTCAGAAACTGTGCCGAACGGCATGATAACGACCCCAAACACACCGCCAAGATGACAACTGCCTTGCTGAGGAAGCTGAAGGTGATGGAGTGGCCAAGTATTTCTCCAGACCTGAACCCTATTGAGCACCTGTGGTGATCATCAAGCGGAAGGTGGAGAAGCGCCACGTGTCTAATGTCCAGCAGCTCCATGATGTCATTATAGAGGTGAAGAAGAGGATCCCAGCAACAACCTGTGCAGCTCTGGTGAACTCCATGCCTAGGAGGATTGAGGCAGTGCTAGATAACAATGGTGCCCACACAAAATATTGACACTTTGGGCACAGTTTTTGTTGCCAGCTATTTTGACAATAATGGCTGTATGTTGAGTTATTTTCAGAAGACAGTAAATCTATAGTGCTATACAAGCAGCACACATGACTACTCTAAAATATATCCAAGTTTCATTTCTATAGTTTTGTCCTCTGAGAATATATATTAAAATGGTTGGCAAAATGTGAGGGTGTACTCACTTTTGTGAGATACACACACACACACACACACACACACACACACACACACACACACACACACATATATATATATATATATATGTATGTATGTATATGTGTGTGTGTGTGTGTGTGTATCAATAGATTATAAACCCTGTCAGTTATTAAATGTAGGCCTAATATCTACTACCACATTAAAATCAGTGTAGTATAAGTAGTAGGCTAATATAAATTAATTAATTAATTGTGGAAAATAGGAAATATGTAGCTTTTGATTATTTTGTTAGTAGACAGATAAAGGCATTTAATGAAAAAAACACCCCCATATTTATAGTCTTTGTGCAAGTATAGCAAAAGTAGCAAATGCTACAACTATACTCAATCTACACACTATCATTTATGTCTATAGCACAAACGACTACGACTTTTAAATTCGTCATCCTAAATATAAGAAACAATAGCTTAATTGTGATGCTTGCCTTTAACATAGACTGCTTGAAAGTCCTTAAACAAATACCAATGCATACCGGTAGATGGCAGCAGTGGAATGTAATTCTGCATTTCTACATCCCAAATGGACCATTTAATGAACCAGCTTATATGTTCTTCCTGCTGGTTACATAAAGGTGCAAAAAAATAAAAAATAAAATTCTCTGTAGTGGAAAGGTATGCACAATTCAAGACCACAACAAGCTTTCATAATGAAGTATCTTTTGTGTTAAGTAACCTAAGCCCAAACTCCATCTGTTACATTCGGTCCTGGCTTTATTCATAAATTCATTCTACAGCCTCTACTTCTACATTCTACAGCTTTATCTTTATGGTTTATGCGTTTATGGTACTGGGATCTGGCCTAAAAATACTTGAGTGTCATTAACTGAGTGCACGTAAACTACCACTTGTGCACTCATCTAATTCTCCTTTGATTTATTTTCCCGCGTCGTGCGTCAATCTTGACGTCATTAGAATGATGCTTGACCCGGGTAACGGAGTTGAGCGAGCTGCTGTTCTGAATCGGTTCATTAAAACGATTCGTTCAATCTTCAGGTGGCGACAAGTGAGTGCCTTTTGTGTTATGAGCGAGTCATCATTCGATTAAAGTACCCCCTGTAGTCAATAATTTGATACCTTAAAACTCATTTTTGATCACCAAAGTTACATATTTAAAAGTTTTTTCCTTGGGAAAAAATGTCTTAATGCCTTAAAATAGCTTGAATGTAACACCTTTGCTTCATACTCAGTTCTATGAATATGCTAATTAGCCCCGCCTCCACTCACTCACACAAGCTGAGAGATCCACTCGTTGACGATCACACGTTGACCTGATTGGTTGCAAGGTAGTTTGTGATGTCAGAAACACCAGCGATTTCAAACCGCCTTTTTGAGAATCTTTGGTTTACTGCAGTTTTAAGGAGGAAATACTCAGCAATGGTGTTGACTTATGCATTTACACGTGGTATGTCTTTAAACATATTTTAAAAAACACCACATAGACATAAATAAACAATTATAAATTTGCAACTATGCCACCAAAACTCTAGCCTACACGATTTTAGCCCTGATTTTCCGCTCGCTGACAGTTAATGGCGATGCTCTAGTCTACATCATCTGAGTGACGATCGCTGTTTGAAATATCAAAGACATGAGCCGCTGATCCAAGAGAGAAATTTATATCAAGTTTAATATCTAGACTAGACAACAAAGCATTTCATCCATTGCTTATCATCATCATCATCATCATCATCATCATCATCATCATAAAACAGATAATAGCATTATGATTTACTGTAGCCTGACACTTTAATTGTGAATGGTCGTTATTTTATCACAATTCTTGTAACACAATTCTGAACGAATCGTGTCATTGCTGGTTCTATGTTACATTATTAAGTTTTTTTCCACACACTATTTATTGTGTTATACTGTAGATCATTTTTAAGGCATAGTATTTTTAACCAATTAACATTTATTTTGTTCGTTTTACGTGTTATTCAATTTATTTATAAATAATTTATTTAGTTGAATCGATTTTTCACACTGCTTTTTTTAGACTTTTCCACGGACACCCTAGCACCCCCTTGTGGCCCCCTTCACTCAAAAAATTAAGCCTTTTTTCAAGATTTACCATTTCAATTAATAGTAAAATTCCATCAAATTGAATTGAATAATCTTTACATATTGTTCAAATGAGTAAAAACAACTAAATCTTAATAAAACATTTTGTATAAATCTTAAACTTAATTTTAAATTATTATTTTTTTTAATTTTTTTTTTTTACATTTATGAGTACACGAATCACATTCCCCATTCCCTTGTTCCATTACGATTTATACAAAATGTTTTATTAAGCTCAAGTTTTTTTTTGTTTTTTTTACTCATTTAAAATTCTTAAGATGAATAATATGAAAGGATTATTCAATTCAATTTGATGGAATTTTACTATTAATTGAAATGCGTAAATCTTGAAAAAGGTTCTAACTGTAGGGATCCCGGCCGGTCCCCAGTTTGAAAACGCGCTTCAAAAAAGAAATAGCCTACTTCAGGGGAAGTCGAAAACTACGAGTAGAAACGAGAGCAATTCGTTCATTTAAAAATACATTCCAAAAACGGATTCATTCACGAACGAAACATAGGCTACTGCTGTGCTATACATTTTCCTCTTGTCTCAGCGGCTCCTGATGTTTCAAACATGCGATCGTCACTCATGATGACGTAGCTACGATTTACCTCCGTTTTTAGTCTTTTAGTAATTCTGTGCCAATTAGTGGCTGTCATTACCATAATCTGAGCAACATTCCTGAAAGGAGATAAAACAACTGTCCTGACTTGCATTGACATGATAGTCCTAACGGAATCACAACATAGGCTACGTATGCGATTTATCCGTACGCCTTAACTTAAAGTCTCAAGTCTTGATCGGTGTAAGGATGTGACACGTTGTCAATAATCAATAAAGTGCTTTAATGATCTGTTCTCCTCCTCTCCTCGTCTCCTCCCCTCAGATGTGCATCATCCAGCGCTCGCGCTCCCTCACTTCAGCACTCGCGTTTCTCAAGTGCGCGTCTTCTGCATTTAACGCCAGCATCATTCGAGGTAGAGCGACACACACAGAGGCAAGAGGGAGAGAGGAATACGAACACTTCGAGGAGACAGACGCCCGAGACAAGGTCGACTGAGTCTCACGATCCGTTCTGCGTGTCTCGCGCTCGGACGCTCCAGACGCGGGCGCGTGTGTTTTGCGCTGTCTCCTCTCCACGCGTCTGTTTCCAGGGGTCTTAAATCTGGAGGCGAGGACCCGGGGATGAGCCTGCTGTCGAGGGGCTTCGACATGGCGGGCTGGGGGTTCCGTTGGGTTCTGGTTCTGGTGCTGCTCGCGCTCTGGAGGCCCGGGACCGCTTGTCCGGAGCTCTGCACGTGCACGGGCGTGCGGATCTCGTGCGTGGATGCGGAGCGCAGTATCATTGCTTTTCCAATGTTGCAGTCCGAGGCGGAGATGGAGAATATCACAGACATGTAAGTCACACAGAAGATGCCAGGGGTCACTGAAGGTGATCATGCATGTTGTGTCAACTCTTTAAAGCAGCCAGCCAATGAATTACAGCGTCGTTAACTTGCATAATTGTGCCTATGATTTATTCAATTTGATTTATTGTACGTGAATTACTGTGCCAAAGTAATTTTATAAGTGCAAACCACATTATTATTGTCATTATATTCTCTTCAGTGCTGCTTCTGGTATGTTTACACAATATGTTTGCTAAAATAATGATATGAGACAGATGCCAATGAAGACATTTTGATGGACTTTAGGTCACAAATCACACCAGAGCGTCAAGGCCATATTTTATCGAGCGTGATGTATTTTCTGAATTACCCTGGATGATTTTTTAAAGAGAATGTTCTTGTTGCTGTTTACAGATACATTGCAAATCAAGGCAGTTTCACATCCATTAATGAAAAAGATCTCAACTTGTACCGCAACCTCAGAAACTTGTGAGTACTAAAATGTGGAACAACTTGTATGTTCTTTATATGCGGTGAGATGGAAGTTTATGACATCGGTGTTTGTCTTATCCCTCAGAACTGTAACAAACACGAGGCTCACGTATATTTCGAGGCAGGCCTTTCAGAGCAACCTGAAACTACAATATCTGTGAGTGTTTTGGTTTTGGACGAGCTGGAGGTTCAATTTAGCAAAGTTACAAACATCTGATATTGTGGGAATTTAGTATGTATCTTTATCAGTGCTGATCATTGCCTCCTTTTTCAGGAATCTCAAAGAGAACAATCTGTCGTATCTATCCTGGAGGACTTTTCATCATTTAAACATTTCATCCCTGTGAGTCTCGGAATGTTTATTGAAGATATATTACAGTTACCATTCAGTGTGTGCTGTGCCTCCAGTGTGACGTTTTGGTTTGGTTTTGGTGATTAAAATATTTCATTTTCTATGACAGCAAATTATGCTTGCACACAATATACAATTAAATAATATATTCCAAAACTATTAAAAAGTCAAATGTATTTGAAAACAAAAATTGTAAATTTTCAAGGTTGTTGGTAAATTGGATCATTTTTGGAATCAGCCAGTGCCGACACTCTTGAAAATATTGTCTGATAAACTGGACTTGCCAGTTTTGCTTTTCGGCATGGTTGAATTGGATCAGTGAGGTCAGCAGAAAAGACATCGGTAAATAAAGTGAGATTAAATGCATAAAGTATATTCATGTGATTTAACATTTAATTATTGCAGGTTTGCGTAATATTCAGAGTTTGCATGTCACTGTTTTTATTCATTTTTGAGGAATACTGAATCTGCTTTTCTGCAAGTGAGATGAGTAAATGCATGTTCACATTTACAATACCCATCTTGTTCACACACACAACGCCTCTGCACTCACTCCCGAGCTGTCAGTCAATACAGGGGAAAACAAAGTAACTTGCGTCATTTATTTGAAAAAGTATCAGATATTTGTTGCAAATTGAAAAGTAATGCATTACTTTACTAGTTACTTCAAAAAGTAATCTGATTACATAACTCGTGTTACTTGTAATGTGTTACCCTCAGCACTGTCCATATCCACTGTGTGATACATCCTGATTATGATGTAGTCCTACCAGGTTACATGTAGAGTTATTTGGGTTCTTGTGTGAGCAGGGCACTGTTATAATACATTTGTATGCATTGGTATGTCGCAGGTTGCTGGCAGGCAATACTTTGCAGTGCTCGTGTGAAAACGTGTGGTTGAAGCAGTGGAGAGGAGAGGAGTCCGAGGAGCTGATGTGTGTGGAGGAGGGAGGGAAGAAGAGAGCTCTGGCTATGCTCACACTGCCCAACTGTGGTAAGAATTACTTGATAAAGAAAACATACGGACAATACAGTCTAGATTTCCTTTTACAGAGTAATCAAATTATCCTTGATCTTCTGAGTAAGATATACAGTAGGAGCTCTGTGAAAATGTACTGTAACTTTAAGAACTCAAATTTTTAGGCCATTTATTGAAACAATGTTGAAAAAACAAACATTCCATGATTCCCCAACGTTCTGATGCAAGATAGTCACAGTCCTGCCCAGACACAGTGAGATAAGATGAAGCTGGTTAGATTATTGTTAGACGGTAATTCCTAAACTAACGATAAGTGAGTGAAATAAGCAAACTCTGCAAATAGTTCTGAATGTTTGAAACCAGTGGCTGAATTCGATTTTTAACAAGAACCTTGATCGTTTCAGTCTGATTTAAACAGTGTTTACTGCTAATTTCACCACAGATTGTTTTGCGAATCTGTCATAATGTACTATAATGTACTATAGCAAAGATGGGACAGTTAAAAACAGGAACCAGCATTAACCATAAGCTTGTGAGCGCAGTGCTGTATCTATTTCACATGTGAGAGGGCGTTCACATTGAATTTTAAAAAAGGACCGCAGCAAAAATGTTGCTTAATTTGAAGAATCAGAAAGAAAAACGACCAGGAAAAAATTTGATTGTGGCTGTTTTGGTGAAAAAAGAACGTGAGTACACCTGAGGGGGTAACAAATAATGATAATAAATGATATCTATGGATCATTTGATTGATAAGAGGCACTCGTCTTTATCAGTGTAAGTTTAGTATTATTTGCTATTTTAGTATTTATTAATATTAAGTTATAGTAAATTTGTTATGTGCTTTTGTCATTTTGATTACTTTTTCTCCACTCTAAAAAATGCTGGGTTGTTTCAATCCACGTTTGGGTAAAATATGGACAAACCCAAACGTTGGATTTAAAATGTAATTTAAAAAATGTAAACCAATGGTTGGGTTTGTCCATACAGTATTTGACCCAAACGTGGGTTGAAACAACCCAGCATTTTTTAGAGTGTCGATTTAACTTTTATATATTTTTAAATTTTAGTCATTTTATTACTTCAACTTGATTTATTTTAGTTAGTTGCAAAGGCAACATTTCTAAATATCAACTATACTATATAATATATAATATTTATATTCTGTTTTATTATTTCAATTACCGAAAATGATTTATAACAGTTGTAATTTTACTTAACAACACCAACACTGGCCTTTATTACAAGCTTTTAAGAACTGAATCCCCTAAAACTGATTGTCAACCAGATGCCAGTTGAAAGAATTAACTAAGACATTCCACTATGGCCTGGATAACTGAGAATCCGCATATTTGAAAGGAAACTTGCGGTTTCACTCATATAATATTCCAGACTGAAGTTTAGGTTTGTTTGTTTGGTAAGATGTGATTTGTCCAGGCTGTAGTTTTATGGCTGCGGCTTGAGACGCGGATCATTATTGATCCGAAGATCAGCCTCCAGCCAGGCCTATTTTAAGCAGTACCACAGCAGAAGGGCCTCGAGGGAGGAAGAGAGGACAAGAGAGAGAGGGAGGAAAAGGGAAAAATAGAGACAGACGGGGGGATCCCCAGAATGCAAAAACACTGAGACATTTAGACTCTGCTGAGCGTCTGCTGGCCTGTGGCCAAATGTGCCTTTCTTTTCCATTTTTTGTGCCATGAAAGAAAAAAAGCTGCTCCACTGACTCGTTTGAACTTGCCATCGTTTTTGGAACATCTCGAGTGCCAGATGTACATTAATGATGTTTTGCCAAAACAATGAAGAGGATGCCTTTTAATCCCAAAAATGATTCACTTGCCCCTTATGCCGTTCCAAACCAGGGGTGTGTTTCCCGTACAACGCCATAACTCGCTGCTTCACTACCATAGAATGATGTATCGTTGAAGAAACCAACTAGCTAGTCACGACTGTTTCCCGAAACCGTACTGTCGCAAAGTGGTCATTCAGCCACGTTTGTTTAATGATGTTACGCAGGTGGTGGAGTAGGCTAATAACTCCTTTTAATGAATCTGTTTGAGATCAAATTAATGCTAGATGTTTTGCTATAAATTACGGACATGGCATCTGAGGATTATTTATCATTTTTCTCAATTATTTAGCTTTATTTCCAGATTCAATCATAAACAAAAAACTCTTCAAAAACGGTGCTTTAATTCTTGACAAACTGAAAGATGTAAAGGACATTTGTACGTATTCTAAATAAAAGATAGATTGTACTGATTGTCAGCTTGCTTATTTTGCTCAAGATAAGGATTTAGTGAGTCCACATGTCATGCAAACAGGTCGAGAGCTGTCGTTCCAACCACACAACTTTGCGATGCTGTTTGCAAATGTTCGTTAGAGCTAGCCTATGTTTTCGGGAAACACTGAGTCGTTGAACTATGCTGATAACGACGGAACTTGCGAACATAGTTGGCTAACGATGCTTTCGGGAAACACTGAGTCGTTGAACTATGCTGATAACTACGGAACTTGCGAACATAGTTGGCTAACGATGCTTTCGGGAAACACTGAGTCGTTGAACTATGCTGATAACTACGGAACTTGCGAACATAGTTGGCTAACGATGCTTTCGGGAAACACTGAGTCGTTGAACTATGCTGATAACTACGGAACTTGCGAACATAGTTGGCTAGCGATGCTTTCGGGAAACACTGAGTCGTTGAACTATGCTGATAACTACGGAACTTGCGAACATAGTTGGCTAACGATGCTTTCGGGAAACACTGAGTCGTTGAACTATGCTGATAACGACGGAACTTGCGAACATAGTTGGCTAACGATGCTTTCGGGAAACACTGAGTCGTTGAACTATGCTGATAACGACGGAACTTGCGAACATAGTTGGCTAACGATGCTTTCGGGAAACAATGAGTCGTTGAACTATGCTGATAACTACGGAACTTGCGAACATAGTTGGCTAACGATGCTTTCGGGAAACACTGAGTCGTTGAACTATGCTGATAACGACGGAACTTGCGAACATAGTTGGCTAACGATGCTTTCGGGAAACACTGAGTCGTTGAACTATGCTGATAACGACGGAACTTGCGAACATAGTTGGCTAACGATGCTTTCGGGAAACACTGAGTCGTTGAACTATGCTGATAACGACGGAACTTGCGAACATAGTTGGCTAACGATGCTTTCGGGAAACACTGAGTCGTTGAACTATGCTGATAACGACGGAACTTGCGAACATAGTTGGCGAACGATGCTTTCGGGAAACAATGAGTCGTTGAACTATGCTGATAACGACGGAACTTGCGAACATAGTTGGCGAACGATGCTTTCGGGAAACACACCCCTGTATGACTGAACACAGAAGAAGATATTTTGGGATACAATGGGGTCCAGTGACATTTAGACTCCACTGACTTTCATTGTATGGACAAAAACAATTCTTCAAAATATATATATATATTTTTTGTTTTCTGTAGAAAGCCACAGAGGTTTGGAATGATGTGAGCATGAGTAGCCTAAATGATGAAAGAATTAAACATTTTGGGTGAATTGCTTTTTAAGAGTAGGAGCTGCTATGGGAAAATCCAGTCGGAACAGACTGAAGGTGTGTTTTGTTGGATATTTACCTTCAAACATAAAAAAGTACATACAGTCTTAAAATGATCGTAGCTGCGTGACCTGCAGTTTCCGGCAGCAGAAAGAGATTCCCGGGACGCGGTGATAAGGATGTAACCTGCGGCAGCCTGGGAGCAGATGGAGATAGAGATCTGAGAGCTGTCCGCACTCTATGGCCTTGAGTTTAGTGGGAGCGCCTAGCGGGATAGATCGGTGTTCCTGTGATGCCGATGGAGAAGTACGAGTTAATCTGAGCTAAATTTAATTCAAATATACACTTCGGTTTCACTTTAAAAATAATTGTCTGTTAGAAAATAAGAAATAAGATTAGTTTTTTTAAGACTATTTTTATATTATAACATAACATAACATAACATCAAAAATGATTGTTTTTGAGAATTGGTCAATTGGTTTTAAAATGTTTTCATGTTAAAATTAAGTTACTTTAATTTAATTTATTACATTTCTGAACTAAAAGTAAAATATCAAATACATATCTCAGTGCCCCTTTAACTATACCCGGAAAATGTCCAAAAATTAGAAATAGAATTAAAGATTTCTTTAAAATTTATTCAAAACAATACATTAAATTAAATATAGATACAGTAGTGGCCAAAAGTGATGTCCGAAAGGGTATATTTATTTTTAATGACCTTACAAGTTCAATTAAACCGAAATATTTTATATAGGCTACATATTTTTATATATTTTGAATATGAGGGAAGAATAAAAATGGTTCATGTGTTTATCTGACAAAATGATGTGTTTAAAAAAGGCAACATACAGCCAAAGGTTTTATTTTACTATTCAAAAAATGCATAGAAATACAAAACGCTCACAGGAAAAAGCAAACATTGACTACAACAAGCAACATAATCAGTTATTAATATGTCGTTGGTTCTCTCTTACATGTTCTTAATATCTTTATATGATGGCCTGCACAAGTGGATGTCCACACAATTTGGCATATTTCATTGCGTTATCACAAATAAAATAATCGACTCTAAGCACAGTACAAATTTTCTTACAGATCACAAAAAGTATTTGGTTTATGTTTTTGAGAATTTGAAACCCTATTCATGTTAAAACTAATTTACTTTGATTACATTTATTTAAAGTGATTCAATTAAAAAAAATCGAATAAATGTGTACATTTTAAAAGCTTTTAAAAGGATCAAATACATATCTCTGTGTAATTTTAAATATAACCTGAAAATGGCAACAAAAAAATAGTCATTTGAAACAATATAATATGGAAAACTGGAAAGTTCAAAAGACTCAAAGATTGAGACACAGATATAGATAATATTGTTCCTTTTTTATGTTGTTATAAGTGTCATGTCCTGAATGGCAAACTACTGCCAATCTGACCATTCAGACTTAAACGCATTTTGAAAAAATATTACAAACCACTTATATTCTACGGACCGTTAGATATTTTTTTAATCTAAAACCAAGACAACGATACTGATTAACAGTATAATTTTGTTACTAATTACTACTTTATTGTTAATCAGTGTATAAACGTTCTGGTTGGTGGTCTGTTGTTGTTTCTAGTTCTCCCCACTGTGACTCTCAAACCCACCAAAGTGACCATGCGGAAAGGGTCAAATGTGACGCTGGTGTGCAACACGTCAGGAACGCCCACGCCTAATCTGAACTGGGACACCTGCAAATTAAACTCAGCGCACCAGGTAAATCTGATCTTCATCTCTTTCAGTTGTAATTATTAGTGGTTGTTGCAATTTCTTTTCGTGTGGATGCCAGAGGACATCCAGACTGGAGGAGCATGGGTAACAACACCAATTCATTTCACTGTTTTCTCTAGTTTGTTAGGTCTCTCCACAGCATTTTAAAATTGTATTGCAGACCAGTATTGTTCAGTCATTTTGATGATACATTATGAAAGCCATTCCTTATTCATGACATTTTGCATTAGATTTTGCTGAGAGGATTGCTTAATTATTTAACAGATTTTGTTAATTTTCCATTGTCCCCATGAAATAAAAATCTAAGTTTTTTGCCTTGTAGTATAATGTTAGCCTTTCTGTTATCTATAAGCTAGTGTGCTCTAAAACAATGACAAAATTTGCATTTAGAAGATATAAGCATTCAAAACTTAGTCTCTCTCACTTATATGGCTCAATGATTTTGATGACATCACTCTGAACTTCAGTTTCGCATCAGGTTTTCTGTCCAATCAAATACTCTCTAGAATCTGAAGCCCCGCCCCCTATATTATAAATAGACGCTAAAGCTGCGGCTGAAATCGGTCACTTGTTCACACAATTACTATTTTCTACATGGTGAATGGCACGTAGTGCACTATATAGGGGATAGGGAACTATTCAGACAGTGTAAATATGCTTTCCACTGGGGCGAATGAAGTCACGCGAACCACCTGCGCTGCGCACACAATCTGCTCTGATCCAGAGACACAATAGCACAGAGCGGATCACATGATGTAGTCGACGCAGACCAGGAACCGTATCGGACCCATTTGAATTCTGCACAGAAAGCTATATTTTAAAGAAATATGGTGTAGATTATGAGAAGAAATGGTTTGAGATTAGGAGGGAACTGCGGCTTTACTGAGCTCAACAGCTCTAGTCGAGCTGTGATATAAATGAAACGCTATTGGCTATTTAAAAAAAGGGGAGGGGCTATTCGATATGTCCCACCCTGTCTTCCTGTTTCAGTGGAAATTACGTGGGCCTTTAAGGCTTTGATTGATGGAACAGGGCAAAACCACCTTAATAACCGCTTTTCCACGGCCAAACCGTTATCATTGCCTAACCGTTCCATTCTGTGCCGATCCGGCCCAGACGGCACGGATAAGATTTCATTTTCTGATATCAGAGCTCTTTGGAATGTAATATTAGTCAATGCCTTTGAAATGCAAGAATTTACAGAGGTATGAGATGTAAGTAGCGACCGCATTATGGAGGATGATCAGGTATTTCTATTATTAACTTGTGTTTACTTCGCTCAAATAGCGTGCTTGGCCAGCTACAGAGAAACCGGTTTGTAATCATGCATGTGCCGAACCAAGCTCAGGCGGAAATATAACCGTAACCAATTCCTAAACCGTTCGGCCCAATGGTGGAAAAGCGGCTAATGTATATTGCAATTTGCAAACCATTTTCATAATGAGGCGTAACAGGATATCCCCAAAAACAACAATCCCCGAATAGCTATTGGTCAACATTATCCAACTGGCCATCCGCCTAAGCGACGCCAATGGAAAAGGAAAGTCATTTCAGAGGAGGAGCAACTGATTACATTTTGATTAAAGACAAGTATTGTTTTCTTTGGAATAACATGCGACAATGAATTGTCCACAATAAGGCTAGGAATCTGTATTATCTGTATTAAGGAGGAGTTCTATTGCATAGACTTTAAATAGAAATGACTTTGACATTGCTGTAACTCACACCCCCAGAAAGAAGGCTCAGGTCAGATGTCAGAGCTGAAGCTCAAGCTCTTTAATGTCTCTTCTCTGGACAACGGATGCAAAATCACCTGCAGATCTGACAACATGGTGGGAGAGTCTGAGGCGTCTGTGCATCTGGACATACTGTGTAAGTTATCAAGAGAAACACACAGCTGTAAAACAAGAACAGATACCCACTGTTTTAGGAGAATGATTGCACAAGTCTGGGATTTTTATATACACTACCCAAGTTTTAACGTTTTTAACAGCATTCCCAAAGGGCTACATTTATTTAAAATCTTTTGTAACATTATACATTTCTTTACTGTAACTTTTGATCGATTTTAATGCATCCTTGCTGAATAACAGGGGGAAAAAAATCAGTAACACTTAATTTTAATGTGACGTAGTTGCATAGACTTTAAATAGAAATGACTTTGACATTGCTGTAACTCACACCCCCAGAAAGGAAACTAATTATAACTAATTCCCCAGAAACTAATTATACATGTAGTAATAGCAGTAAATTATGCATTATTACAAGTAACTAACCCTAAACCAAACCGGTAGCACTTTATTTTACAGCCCTGATCCCCAATGTACATACTATGTACTTATTATAGTCATTACAACAACTGGGTAATAACTAGGTACTACCCCTAAACCAAACCTTAACCTATGTAGTTACCTTGTACTTTCTTAGTTAAGTACACTGTAAGTACACATACTGTAAAATAAAGGCCATCCACCTAACCCTAACCGTAACTATAGTAAGTACATGTAGATATTTAATATCACACAGTACTTATTTGAGTTGGTACAATGTAACTATGTCACCTTAAAATAAAGGGTTACACTTTATTTGGTGTCCTTTTTACAGTGTAATTATGCATGTAAGTACTGTGTAATAATAATTAACTACATGTACTTACTATAGGGTTAGGGTTAGGATTGGAGTTTGGTTTAGGGCTTGTTGCATGTAATTATGCATAATTTATTTATTACTACAGTAACTAACTGTAACATCTAACAATGACACTGTAAAATAAAGTGTTACATTATTTAATCAGCAAATAATACATTTTAATAAGACCAAGCCTGTAATGCTACCATAAAACATTAAGTATTTAAGTTTGTTTATGCTTGTGTTGTCCATTTATTTGGGTCATTTAGTTTCCCCCGTGATCAGCAAGCTGATGGATGCGATCTCAGACCACCATTGGTGCATTCCCTTCAGCGTGGCGGGTAACCCAGAGCCGAAACTGAGCTGGTTATTAAACGACCAACCTGTGGAAGAGGGCAGCTTTATCCATACCATGATCCACGATTATTCAGAGGGGGAATACCACGGTTGCTTACAGCTTGACAGTCCCACACACATCAACAATGGGAAATACACGCTGATGGCCAGTAATGCATACGGAGATGACAGCAAGGCAGTATTCGCTCATTTCATGCATGAGCCATGGAACGGTGAGTTGAAATTAGCATGCAACCAAATCTGCTAAATGAATAAATGTAAAATCAAAGCAATTTCTATGAATGTGAATGAGAAGTTGCCCTATTTGTTTTCTTTTTCATGTTTATTCATCAGAATCAGTTACCGATCCGGTGTATTATGGTGAGTCTAGTTTAAGAAATTATGGAATATTATGAATGTTTATAGCCATAGTTCATTCATAATTTATTCACATTTGTGTCATTTCAAACCCATATGACTTATGATTTTCTTGTGTTCCACGCAAGAAAGTCATATGGGTTTGGATCAACACAAGTCAATGTTGACAATTTTCATTTTGGGGTGAACTATTGCTTTTTAGTCATTTATTACATAATACACGTATTCATCATAATGTTATGAAATCTTTATTACAAAATTTTTGTTAAAAAAAGTGATAATTCATAAAAAATCGTACATTTTCTTCTTCCGTTTGTCTTTTTGTGTGTGAGATCCCACTACAGGTATGTACAAAAGACACAGGAACATACGCAATTATAGATGATAGATTTGTAATCTATGCACATATATCTGAGTGTTTCTTCTCTTCCAAACAGATGACACTCCTCTTGGACCACCTGAGGACAAAGTTGCTGTGAGTGAAATTTTATTATTCTTAAGTTTCATAATTTCATAGGTTTTTAATACTGCATCAAAATAAAAATAAAAAAGTCTGTGCATTACAGTGATTTTACCACGAGTAGGATTTTTACGGACAATGTAGGGTGGAGTTGCTAAAACCCCTTAACAATGTTAAAATGTCAAACACTCTCAAGTGGCTTATAGACTTTTTTTTTCTTTTCTTTTCTTTTCTTTTTTTTAAATGGCAGCAACAGCAATATGATAATTGACACTGATGTTTAACAAATAGTTACTTTTATTAATATTAATAATTGGAATTAACAAGTAATATAGTCAATTATGGCTGTTCATGCTTGACAAGCAATGGAATAGCTTGCCACAATTATATATAATGTATGTTTATCATAATTTTACAACAACTTCAAATGCATTTCATCAAATCAGAAATGGTCTAAACCTTTTTAGAATAAATACACTTTTATAAATTGTATTACTTCACAGTGTTATGGCATTTTTATGTTGTTATTGTCATTGTTATGTTCCAAACCCATAAGAATTTCGTTCATCTTCGGAACACAAATTAAGATCTTTTTAATGAAATCTGAGAGATTTCTGTCCCTCCATTGACAGCTGCGCAACTACCACTTAAACTCTTTAAAAAATTCATAAAGAGATCGTAAAACTATGAATTAAGTGGTTTAGTCGAAATTTTCTGAAGAGACTCGATCGCTTTATATGATGAACAGATTTAATTTAGTCTTTTATTCACATATAAACATTGATCAGCGAACATAAACAGAAGCTCAACCGAACCTGCTTGTGGCGCGAGAATGAACCTCATTGGTTCTTGCAGAAGCTCAAACGTGATGCGTAACACGAGAATGAACCTCATTGGTTCTTGCAGAAGCTCAAACGTGATGCGTAACACGAGAATGAACCTCATTGGTTCTCGCAGAAGCTCAAACGTGTTGCGGTAACACAAGACAACACAACACGTCAAGCGAACATGCTTGAGCTTCTTTTTACCACAACTGATGTGTGGGTTGATGAATGTTTATTAATGTCTCTTCAGAAAATTTGGACTAAACCCTATGGATTAGTTTTACGATCTCTTTATAAACTTTTTGAAGTGTTAAAGTGTCCGTTGCATAGCTGTCAATGGAGGGACAGAAACCTCTCAGATTTCATTAAAAAGATCTTTACTTGTATTCCGAAGATCAACGAAAGTCTTACTTACGGGTGAGTAATGACAGAATTTTTGGGTGAACTATCCCTTTAAGCCATCTGTGATGTATGTTTGTGACCTCTAGATGCCCAATCAGTTTTTAGTATAGTAAACTCGTCAAAATCTCTTCCTCATGGAGAGCAAGTATTTTTACCCAATGAAGCTTTGAATGCAGCGACTGCTCTTTGAAGACTCTTCATTCTGCTTGTAGGTGTACGTGGTCGTGGGAATTGCAGCAATCACATTCACAGGCTTCATCTTGATGCTTGTCATTCTGAAGTTTGGACGCAACTCAAAGTTTGGAATCAAAGGTAAGCACCTCTCAGCTCTGTGCGCGGCTCTGCCAAACCTTCATTAAGGACTGCTTTGGAAAGACACATTGTTCTGGGCGGAATAAGTGGGTTTCCTTTGTGGAAATTGAAAAAGAGGAATGCTAAAGGAAGGCTGTGCTTCGACTCTTTAATGAGCTGTAATAATTACTAATACACACTTAATCTATTATAACATTTGTTTCTCAGGGAGAATATTAAAGAGGACTTATTATGCTTTTTTACATTTCCAACTTTCTTTAGTGTGTAATGTTGCTGTTTGAACAAAAAAAGTTCGAAAGCACAAAGTCACTCCAGCAAGAATTATTCTCTATATCAGTGTCACTGTTTCTGAACTCCCTGAAACGCCTCCATTGTAGTCTTGAGTTTTCTTCCGGGAACGAACATTTCACAATATTCCTCATTTAAATCATTCTTGCCCAAGGGATACGGAAAATAAAGGGGCAAGGCCTGATTGAGTTAGTAGTGTGTTGAAACTCGTGGGATTTCCCAAACATGCTCTAAGCTGTTGACCAATCACAACACACTGGTCCAGCCGACCAATCAGAGCACATTGTCCTTTTCGGAAGGAGGGGCTTCATAGAGACAGGAACTAAACAGAGTAACTGACAGACTGGGAAGAGAGGAGCTGCAACAATATCAAATGAAATGTGAAAAAAAAATAAGGTTTATTGAACATTCAAGCATGAAACCCTGTTCAAAAGCTAAGCCAAGACTATGTAACAGGGTATAATAGGTCCTCTTTAAAAAGTGCTCACTAATATATTAAAGTTTGCTTAAATAATCTTTGCTGACTACTAGATACTAAAGCGTTTTCTTGCATTCTTGTTTGTCTCTCCCAATGATGTGTGCCATGCTTCTTGACTAAACATGACTCCTCTTAGGGAATAAACTTGTGCATTGTGTTGTGGAGGGGTGATTGTTTTTCATTTAGTAAGTTTGTTAGAAGATTTTTCTTAAGAAAGGAGTGTGAAAGTGCAGATGTTGCTGATACTAGTGTGGTTGCCAGGGCGTTGCTACAGTATATGGTGGTTAAGGTGCTCTGAGTAGTTTCTATTTCATTATGTTGTTGCTAGGGTGTTTTGTGTGGTTGCTAGGTGGTTATTTACTGGCCCTGGTATGATATTCTTGATATTCTTGATATTCTGATCGCTATGCTTTGGGTAATGCTTTCATGCAAGGTGATTTACTAAGCTTTGCTCTAGTCAATTTACTGGTATTTACGCCATTATTTAACGCCCCAAAACAGCATATCTTTAACCAAATGCTAATTTGTACTGCTCTTGTTAGATTGTGTTGGTCATTATGGAAATGTTCCGGCTGTGTTCTTTAATTTACGCGTCATCAGTAGATCGCGTGCAGAACTTTCCATTCTCATTGGCCCTTTTTTGGAATTGCTCTCTCATGCTAATTGACCGTTCGCAAAGACCCGCCATCTTTAGTTACTGTTGCTATATCCGACAAGCCATGCCGCTCTCACGCCACACATCGTGTTCTCACGCAGAGAAAAATACATCTCGGAGCAAAGAGGACACTGATAGACAGGACAGAGCAGGTTACTTTTTATCTGAAACTAAGTCTCAACTTTCAAATTTTGTCTTTTCTTTAAGAAATTTAAACAATAAATAGCATTTTGTGGCTCTTTAATGTGTCTGACAGATCGCTGTAGCGTCTCAGTTAAAGCTGCTCGTGAACCGATCATCTCTTCCTTCTAGTTAATTTATAGCATCAAATAAACATGAATGAACATCAGAAGGAACGTTGTTTCAACCGCGGAAAGACGTCAGTACAGATTTTCAAGTTCAAGTCCACCGACGTTAATCTATTAACTCTCTTGACTGCTTTGTCAGACAAAATGGCGGATTCGGCAGATGGCGAATTATGATTGGTCAGATCGCCTGTCAATCAAACTCCTGGCGAAGGGTGAATTTGCCCTGTTTAGTAAATCTGGCCCTTACTGTTAAGGTAGAGTCACATTAGCGAAATTTTGGTAAAAAGTGTAGCAGTGTGTGAAGCACAGCTCACACAGAAGTCACTTTAAAAACCATTAGGCTTTCGTTTGGTCAGCGCGATGAATGGGGAAATCTTTCACCTTTTGCTTGCGAAAATTTGCTGGACATCAGTAAATGTGACCGCGCATAATCTCGGCACGTTCTCTGTAATTTACTAATGATCCTCTAAAGCAGATTTTCATTGTTTTATTCCCCACATATACGTGTGTTTGCGTTTGTCTTGCTCCTGACAGCTTGATAGTCAGTATGTCTCTGAGTGAGAGCGTGTGATTGTTTTTGTGGTTTCTCTGAGAGGAAGTGTCGAGTTAGATGTCCTAAGGGGCTTATTTTCGCACAGTGGTCTTGAGTGTGTGTGTGTAAGTGCCTCCTTGGTTGTCCACAAGGACAAAATGCATGATTACTTACTTATATGAAGGTTTCATGCCCATGTTTTATGATCCTAATCATGCTGTAATCACTGCGTGAATGTGTTTTCACTCTATTTTTATTTTTTATACAAATAATTTAATAAGAATAAGGATTTGAGTGAACACTTTATTTCTAGGTTCTTTAAACCCAGTGTGTTCTCAAACATTCGGACCCCACTGTAGATACACACACAAACACATCTCACTGCAGCATAGAGAAAAGCAGACCCCTGCACCATTCAGAGAGGAGCGGAAGTGGAGTGGGAATGAGGAACGAGGTGAAATTGTAGCCCTCGGGTTCAGGAAGTGTGGGTGTCTGCAGAGACGCAGTTCTCCATCTGCCTGACAGAGAGAGTCAGCAACCTTGTGCTTATCAATGATTCAGAGGCCAGGTATCAGTTTTCTCTGGTTTGGACGAATCAAAAAAATCAATAAAGCTCGTCAAGGTCAGAAGTATCATCAGTCTTTCACTCGTGGTCTTTGGTTGACAAACTAAAGGTGCTCCTCACCCTCAGTCACCATCCCACAATTCTCCTCTCTCCACCATCAGACGTGAAGGTTTTTATAGGAATGTCCCTGGTTCAAAACAACATTTGAATACTTTGAACATGACTTTAAAATAATGCACTTATAATGGAAGTCTATGGGGAAAGGCTCTGCTCTGGAAAAGGCTGTTTTGAAAGTACAGCCAAAAGTGAAAGGTTATATATATTTTAACTTCTGTCATGACCATGGAAAACTTGTATTCCAGTAACTTTCATATGAATATTAGAAAGAGTATGTTAAAATTGGTAACAATTTACAACAAGGTTCCATTTGTTAACTGCAACAGTTAACTACTACAAACTAAACATGGAAAAATACTTTATAATCTTAGTTAATATTAATTTCAACATTTACAAATATATTATTAAAATCAAAAGTTTTTTTTTTTTATGGTAATGAAATGGACATGAGCTAACATTAAACTAGCAATGAATTTACTTACGTGATTTTATTAAATAATGTTAACAAAGATTCATACTGTAACAAAGGTATTGTTCATTGTTAGTTAATATTAGTTAGTGCATAAACTAATGTTAACCAACGGGACCTTATTGTAAAGTGTTACCGCTAAATGATGTTGGTAATCTAGAACAGAATGTCTAACCCGATCTCATGAGAAAACATTACTATTTTACGAGGTGGCGATTTGTACAATGTGAATTGTCAAAAAAAAGGGAAAAAAGCAAGAATGAAGGTCCACCCCTAAACACAACCACTGGGGTGTAAGCATATTGTACAAAATGTACGAATGAGATCATATCAAAATAGCCACCAATTCACAAAACCGTAAAATAGTTACGAATTGACATGAGAATGTATTAGCATGTCCACCACTAAAAATCTGAATGTAAAGCTAAACACATTTTATACAAAATAATTAATTTAATTGCTTTGACCTAAAAATCAAGCTGCATATTTCAGCTTTTAAACGGTCTTGTACACTTGCCCCATGGACTTCCATTGTTCACGTATTACTGTAAGGGTGTGTTCACACTTGCAGTTCGGATCTCTTGGTTCTTTTGGTCCGGACCAAAAAAAATAAAACAATACATTTAGTCCTGATTTACTTAGCGTTCACGCTGTCATTTTTAAGGCAGATCCTAAATTTGGCAAAAAAAACAACAAACAAATTTTGTGATGGAACTTGTTGAACAACCAAAACAATGCGCTGGGTTAATGCGCTGTTTGTGCGTAGCCTCCATATGATGCTATTTTGACTGGCTGAGAACTCATGAAGAGCTTATAAAATGTGTCAAAACAGCATCAGGAATCCCTCCGCTGCGAGGAGACATGGTTCTGATGCCTGTACCGAATTGTGATGGGCATTGTAGCTCCTATAATGAGAGAAAACTGGTATGCTTCAGTATTCTGTCGCAACTGGTGACGTTTTGCAGTTGAGCCGTACTAAAGTTCGTTTGGAAGTGGACTGGGGATGTGTTTTGATTAAAACAAACCCTGGTGCGATTGCTTTGTTCAATCTGTTCATTTGAATTAATGTGAACGCAGCCATCCGAACCCCGATGACACCAAACAAGTGGGCCGAGACACTGAAAAGATGGGTGAAAAAGACCCATCACAAAGGGGACATGATGTCAAGATGCGACCCTAAAAAAGACTTTTCTCGTCAAAGTCGTGATGTTGCCCATCACAGTTCGGTACAGGCCTCAGACGGAGGGATTCCTGCCTCTCTTTTGACTCCTTTACACATTTTATAAGCTCTTCACGAGTTAAATACCATCATACGTAGGCTACACACAGTGAGCGCATTTCTCCCAGCAAACAGCATTGTTTTGGATGTTCGGTAAGTTCTGTCCCGAAATATACGTAGTTAAAGCCGACCATTCAGGTTGTAAACATTTCCCTATGCCTTTGGTTTCGGTGTCTTTAGGTTCTGTGTTAAAATGCCAATGTGAGCGCTAAGCAGACCAGGTCAGGACTAAATACATTTTTTTGTTTTGTTTTTTGGTCTGGACCAAACAAACCAAGCGAATCGAACTACGAGTGTGAACACACCCTGAGACCCATCTTTTCAGTGTCTCGGTCCGCTTGTTTGGTGCGCACCAGGGTTCAGATGGCAGCGTTCACACTTATTCAAATGAACCGCACTAACAGAGCAATCGCTCCTGATCGAACCAAACCTGTCAAGTGTGAACACAGTCTAAAATGCATACTTTTTTTGTTGCTTAAACAGTTAGTTTCAGTAACAGTAACTTCGAAATGAGTTTCTGTGATAGTCGACAGCATGCCAGAGATGCTATAGATAGAGCTTAACTTCTTTTGAACGCAGAACATTCCTTTAAGTGACACAAAATACACAATGAATCTCGGGCTAAAGCACCAATGTGCGTTTTGTAACTGTAAAACAAATATAATATAAGAAATTTAAACTCGTGTTTTCGATCACATTATTTTAAAGAACTATTAAATCACAACCAGTGTCACGACTGCTGTGGATGTTGAGTTTATTAAGCGCATGCAGTACCACAGTAAAAAGTCCAGCCGGTAGGCCAAGGGCACATTACAGTGTTTCTGAGCACACTGATGGTTCATTATTGTGAAGAGAGCATTCAATATTCAAGTGCATTCAAGCATTCAAGTGGCTGACCGATACTAGATGTCTAGAGAGCAGGGAGGCTGTTATAATGTCAATATATATATATGCAAGAACACAATTTAATTACAACAAAAGAGATGTACACTATTGTTTTAATTAAATGAACACTTATTGTACACAATACTTAAATTCCCTTAAAAAAAGGGCTTTGGCAGATTTAGGAACTGACACAAGAGTGTACTATCAAATCAAGCGTGCAGTTATTTGGCTATGCCAGTTTCTCAATAGCTAATTAAAGAGTATTACTGATTCAGGTAAATGTTGATTACTCTTTTTTTTTTTTTTTTTTTCTACTACCTCCTTCTTTTCTGTAAAACAAAGCAGTAAAAGTCTTGGTTATAATAAGACATTTACACTGGAAGTGAATGGTGCTAATTCGTTAATGTTAAAATTCTCACATTTTCAATAGTATCGCCACAACATGTTAACATGTTTTTAGTGTTTTTTCTATTAGTTGTTATATACAATTTTACAAAACAATGGCCGTAAAATGAAGTATTAAGTATTATTATTTATATACCATTATAGTTATTTATTAGTATTTTGAATTAATATTTTATTTTTATTTTTCATTTTTCATTTTAGTTTTAGTAATTTTGTTGTTTTGTCATTTTTTTAAATATATTTATATATATTTAGCTTTCAATTTTATTTTATTTTTAGTAATTTTAGTACTTCAACTTATTTCAGTTAGTTGCCATTGGTTTTTAGTAGGGCTGTCAAACGATTAATCGCGATTAATCGCATCCAAAATAAAAGTTTGTGTTTACATAATATATGTGTGTGTACGGTGTATAATTATTTTCTATATATAAATACACACACATGCATGTATATATTTAAGAAATATTTGCATGTATATACTGTGTATATATATATATATTATATATAATTTATATTATATATACATATTTTATATATAAATAAATTTTTTTTCTTAAATATATATATGCATGTGTGTGTATTTATATATAGAAAATAATTATACACCGTACACACACATATATTATGTAAACACAAACTTTTATTTTGGATGCGATTAATCGTGATTAATCGTTTGACAGCCCTACTAAAAACCAATGGCAACTAACTGAAATAAGTTGAAGTACTAAAATTACTAAAAATTAAATAAAATTGAAAGCTAAATATATATATAAATATATATAGCCCTAGTTTTTAGGTGTTTAAGTTTTTTATCTTATGTTTACATTTTGTTTTATTTCTGCTTCATTTCAATTGCAATTTAAAAAAATATATATATTTTTTAGTTTTAGTCAACAATAACAACAGTGCAGCCAAAGTGCCTCAATGTAACCTGTTTTTTTAAGAAAATGAGAGATGAGTCAAAATCATTTTTGACTCATAGCAAAAACTTATATTGAACCCCAGAATGTTCTACATGCAACTTAGTTGAAAATAATCCATTAGCTTTCATATTACTATGTGATTACATTGTAATTACTAGTTAATTACAACATATAACTAAAGTGCATTTTGTGAATCTTTTTGTAATTAAACATTTTAATAATTAATAGCATGTAATATGTGTAACGGGCACTGCAATGTAAAGAGATGCCATTTAAAGTAACCCTTTCATTCTTCTGTTTCATCAGTGATTAGATGGTATATTTGTCTGGTAAGGGTTAAGGGCTCATTTCATTGAATTCTTTAAGACGAACAGAATAAGCCCTGATTTAGCGTTCTGAAAACTCTCATTGCCGAACGGCGACTTCCGCCTGTCATTCAGAGTGTGCTCGGCTATTAAAGTGTGTGTGTGTGTGTGTGTGTGTGTGTGTGTGTGTGTGTGTGTGTGTTAAGAACTTGGGGGTGGACCTGCCTTCCCACCACATACATAGTTGCCATAGTTGCAAGCGTCATAGTTACTCTGTTCCAATGATGAATCATTCTCACAGAGCATGAATCACCATTAGCTGAGATCACACACACATTCACTTGTGTAACATGCACAACACGCACAAACATGCCTAAAAAATGCCTGTGTTGTCTTCTCTCTGGTTAGCGATCACTAGGGCTGCGTTCACACTGTCAGTCCAAATCCCATTATTTGTGTATATCCGATTGGAATCTGATCTAAATTGTTGACTGTCCACTCTGTGTTGGGATGCGACACTTTGCAACAACTCAACTTTGTTTCTGCAGCGACTTTCAGCATGTTTAGGACTAACTATCCCTCTTTTGTACGTCTGCCACACAGCTTTTGACTTTAACCTCTAGATGCTAATAACATTTTAGCAGTTTGATTATTATACAAAAAGTCTGAAATTATTTGTTTTATTTACCGGTTTCCCTTTTTTCATTTATTATTAGATAATTCAGTTTACAATGTTTTATATATTTTCTTGTTTTTTTTATGATGTATTGTGTTCATTATGTTGTGTTTTTTATGTTTTGTTTTGTTGTGTTTTGGTTTCTTTTTAGGTTTTGTTTTATTTCACAATGTTCCCGTCGAGGTTGTGGCGAGATAAGAATGACTGTGGTCACACCAGACTGAACTGGACCGAGAATTTATGGACCATTTTGGGAGAGAGGTTTATGGCTGACCCCACCTGCAACACGCCAAGCCATCTAGCCAATCATACGATAGCTCACTATAGACAGGGTGGATTCTTATTGGTTGTTGCAGAAGAATGGTTCTCTAACTAACCCATGCAGTGGGGGAATGGTGTGACCTGGTCTCGTACTTGTGCTGAGAGGAATAAATGGGTGAATCCGTCACTGGGTTTACTGTAAGCTGCTAGAATCTGTGTCAGTGGGCAAATGAACCCTTGATGCTTTAAGAGAGAAGGACAGATCTCACCCAAATGGAGTCGCTCATAAATGAATCATGCCAGATGGACCTTTTTTCACCCTGTTCACACATTTAATGACCAGATAGCAAAGTGACAGCTGAACCATAAAGATTTGCACGTACTGAAAACAGACACATATGTGTGAAAAGAGACAGTGTTCTCATTTTAACACACACACAAAAACATGTACGAGACAGTGTCTTGTTCATCCTTTCATATTTATGTATGGTAAAAATGCAGATAACACACTTTTAATATATATTTTGAATTGTGAAGATTTGTGGCCACTATTACTAAAACAGGATCAGCTGACACTCGGGATGTTCAATTCATTTGAGGCAGAAAATCAGACCGCCACTGAAAAATCCTTAAAGTCTGCATGAAATCACAGTCGCTTTGATTTACTTTCTTAATACATTTTCATGGTCTTACTGGGAACGATTTTTTTTTTCTGGCCATCACCAACTTTTTGGAAGATGCTGTTTCGTGCAGAAATTCATCACATTATGGAAATAAAATGGGGACAAATAACCTTTCAAATAAAACTGCATTTGTGCAGTTGTTTAATCACTGTATTTTGCGACAAGTGTGCACGTTGTTTATCAGTACAAACAAAAGTTTAATTTTAGACATCATAGACTCACTAACATACAGTAAGTGTAAAATGTAGTTCATTTTAACTGGACATGCACAGCTGCATAATTTTATTCATAAAATGATTTTATCTTTATGTTTGTTTTTGTTTGATTTACTGTGTCGTGTGTATATATATATATATATATATATATATATATATATATATATATATATATATATATATATATATAGACTTTTGGAGTTTTGATTTTGTTAATACAATGTATTATAGATATAACAACCCCAAGCTCATCAGGAGTTAAAAATGAGATTGCAAATCAAATGATTTATCAAAATATCATGAAGACAAGCAAGAGATGCTGCTGCATTTAATAAAATGCATTACTTCAAATAACAAGCTGCTGCTTTCTTGTGTCTGGACGTCATCATCGCTTTAGCCGGCCTGACAGAAACGCTCTTCAACGCGCATAAAAAAACAATCCGTCTCATGTCCCAAAGTGGAGGTGGAAGAATTTCCTCTTTTGCCCCCCCTCCTACTCTTTTTCTCTCTTTCTGTGTGTCTCTCTCTCGCACACAAACACAGATGTCAAGAATGAAAGGCGTAATGCAGTATGATATTGCAGCTCGGAGGCAGTGATTGGCTTAGACACAGAAACTGTAAGGTGAAGTTTTCGGCATTTCTGTGAAGACCTTTGGGTGACTTTGAAGTTCCCGGGTGCAGCTCGGAAAAATGAAAAGCTCTTTTGAAACCAGCTTTTTTGTCCCTTTTTTGTGAGTGGCAGTTTGATAAAGGCATGGCCAGGACCGTTTATCAAAGGCGCTTTAGGGGGCACACGGCGAACACGAACAGACCCCAGCGGATGACAATGCCCCCCTTCCTCTAACTCCCACTGGGTCCCTCCTCATGCTTGGGACGGCCCTGGGCTTGGCATTAACACAACCGGCCTCACCACAGCTGGGCAGTTACTTGGTGGTTGTAGGTAAAACAGAGATCAGTGTTATCTGGGCAGTTCATACGCAATACGTGGCGTGTAACAACGCTATCTCACGACCAATTCTTACAAATTTGAGAGTGAGTAAGAGGTGGCTAATTGGTACGATTTTTCTAAACCCCAGTGATGGGTAGGTTTAGGGGTGGGGTCAGGGGTCAGAGGTAGGTCATTCGTACGAATTCATACGAATTGGCCAACTCGTAAAATATGTAGCTACAATTTAGCTAAAATCGTACGAATTAGCCACCTCGGGTTGTGGATGAGGCTGAAAATCACTGTAACTGTAGACCCGCTGAACAGAAAAGCTGATTTTCGAGGTGTGTTTATGGACAGTTTATCTTTTAATCTAATCTTCTGTAATCCTATTTCAGTCGTATAATGTGTTGTATTATGTAGAAACCTGCTAGGCAGCCCATTAGCCACTCCCCAATGTCCTGCATGACACTTTTATTTAGATTGTTGCCGTCCTCCCTTCTGTTCACAACATCTGTTCTCTCAATATGATTTCTCTTTCCATTCCTGGGAGCCACAGTCCCTCCTCTGACCCCTGTGAATATGCTCTTTCTATGACAAATGTTTTCTTTTCTATACCCGGAAAATATCCAAAGGGTCTCGTGTTGATTTAGAAGTCGAGACAAATCTCTCAACAAACTCTGTGACCAAAAACAAGACAAGTAAAAGTATATAGTCTCTAAAAAATATCTCAAATCTAACTTTTCACCTTTGGACTATGTGGTTGCCTTCAAACATGCTGAGTGATGCACTCCAGTTTAACAACCCCCAATGTGATGACACATGGTTCGAAAAGAAAATTAGTACTCTTACTTTAAAAAGCTTAGCTGGATAACAAACATTCCAGTAATTTTATGTTTGGAGTGAAGGATTTTGATGATTTTGAAGTTTGCTTTCCGATTACCCTGTTGAATCTCTGTCCATCTGTGTTTTCATTGGACATGTTCTTTCAAAGAGAAATGCTCATGCTGGGCTATGTTTGGAAAAGCATTCGGCCATAGGTCTCTTGCTAGTTACTATGTAGCCTACTATGTATATTTCTCACAGTATTTATACGTCAAAAGTTTGGGGTCAGACGGATTTGTTTTAAAATAAAATTCAGCAAGGATCCATTAATTTGACCAAAAGTTTCAGTAAAGAGTGAAGACTTGCATAAGTTACAGAAAAATAAAAAAAATAAATAAATGCTGTCCTTCTGAGCTTTCCATTCTTCATAGAATCCTTAGAAAAGTTTTGTGGTTCCTCAAAAATATTAAGCAGCAGAACTTTTTATCAACATTTATAATAATAATAAGTGTCTCTTAAGTAGCAAATCAGCTTATTAGTATGATTTCTGAAGGATCACTTGACACTGAAGACTGGAGTAATGGCTGCTTAACTGAATTCACACAAATAAATTAAAATATATAAAAATAGAAAACATTTATTTTAAATTGTTATAATATTTCACAATATTACTATATTTTCCATCAAATAAATGCAGCCTTGATGAGCATAACAGACTTCTTTAAAAAACACCTAAATATTGAATATTTAGTATAATCCTCATACTTTTGAATGGTAGTGTACATTTGCCAAAATGTGCATCCCACAATGCAATGCATCTGACTTAAACTTCCATTTCCAGTGTAACAAGTGAACCAGAAGTAATAACAGCTAAGCTTTTTTACACTTGCTGTGTTCGTGACAAGGTCATGTGACAGCATTAATCATTCTATAATAGTGTTTTTCATACTGTAGTGTAACCAAATAAAGTATATACATATTGTAGTATGCTAGTATTCATTGTGAACACAGCCCTGGTCACCATTCACAGTGTCAAATATGAATAAGATCTGAGAGCACAGTTTATTTTTAGCTTTCTTAATTTAGGTTTATGGGGTTTTAGGATAGATTTTCATCTCAGACCAGTGAGAAAATGTGAATGCAACACGAGGAAGAAAGAGAGAGTGTTTTCCATTGTTACTTGAACTTCCTGTGACCTTGGGGTCTTCAGAAGGAAGAGGGGCTGGAGTTTTACTGTCACACGAGAGGATGAGGGTGTTTTTGCTCTTTAAAAATAGCAGCAGGCATTAAAAGCGAGAAAAGCGATCAATCTCTGTTATTTTTGGGAATATGATATTTTCCTCTTCATGTTCTGGCCTGAAAGAGCGCTCGGCACAGGGGTCCCAGTCAGTATTGCTGTGTAACCGAAATCCAATCCTGAAAACAATCCATCCGCTGCTGTCCTCTCTCAACGCTCTTTCCTTCCCACCCCTCATCCATCATTCCATCCATCCATCCATCTATCCATCTCTTCTCATTAACTCCTCTGATCGATAGATCACTTCCTCTCTGCTAGCAAGAAAAAGAGTTTAAGAGTGTGTAGACTGGCTGGGTTTTCTTACCGGACACACACACACACACACACACACACAAATGTGCGCAAGAGCTCTGGATTCAGCCTGAGAGTATCTGTGTGTATTTTGGCACATTCACTAAATATGCATCTGAATGTCCTCATTTAAAACAACTGAAAACAAACCAGTGATTTTCACTTCTGCTTGTTGCATTTCTGTGTTTGAACATTTAGTCTATTTTACATTTTTGTGTGCTAAAAGTAGGAAAACCGTTTATATATATTATGTAAATATTTAATAGTTTATATTAACATATTTCACATATTTTAGCTAAATTTTGCTGCCAAAAATGTACTGTCAGTAGTATAGTAATGCATGAAGCACCACACACCAAAGTCACTTTCAAACCAAGCACCATTCTGTTGGTTTCTGTTCATGAGTAGCCGGTCCTCCTCGGCCCCTTGGCTCTAAAGGCCCGTGTTCATCACCGGTACACCTCAGCTCTTCACCCCTTCGGCTCCATCGAGCTCTGGTCCCCCAACCCTCAGTGCCTGCAACATCGCCCTGGTCCCTCATCCCTCCGACTTCGCCTTGGCTTCTGGCCCACCTGACTCCGCCTCGGTCTGCAGATTCGCCCTGGTCAACACGGCCTTGAGCCCTCCAGCGAGCTCAGGTTTGCCAGTTCCACCGTGGCCTCCACTGGCCCCTCAGTGGTTCCTCCTTGGTTTCTCCTTCCATAAGTCCTTCCCTGGAGTTTTCCACCTGGGGGTCCTGGCCCTCCTTCCCACCCCTTTGGGGATAATAACACCTCCTCCCACCACTTCAGTGTTATTTAGTGTTAACAGTGCCAGGAGGCGCCATCCGGGAACTGGGGGTAATGAACTTTTAAGAACTTTTAGTTAGTTAGTTGTTTTCCTGTATCTTAGTTATTTTAAAGGAACAGTTCACTTAAAAGTTTTAATTCTGTTATCATTTACTCGCCCTCAAGTTTTTCAAATCTGTATGAACTTCTTTCTTCTGCTGAACACAAAGATATTTTGAAGAATTTCGGTAACCAGGAACAGAAATACTATAAGTCAATGAGATCCATCAACTGTCTGGTTATCGACATTCTTCAAAGTATCTTTGTGTTCAGCAGAAGAAAGAAGTTCATACAAGTTTGAAACAACTTGAGGGTGAGTAAATGATGACAGAATTTACATTTTTAAGTGAACTATTCCTTTAACTTCTCATCAAAATAAACATGTGAGTTACAGCCTGTCACTCACATGAGATATCACAGCAATAGCAAACCACAACCATCCAATCAATTCCCCAAGGATAAGATCAAGTCCTGCCCGACAGTTTTTATTTTTCATGAATAATATGTGGCCCTGGAACACAAAACACATGGGTCACATGGGTACATTTTTTTAAATTGAGATTTATATGTCACATTAAATTTAAATAAATAAGCTTTCCATTGATGTATGGTTCATTAGGATAAGACGATATTTGGCTGAGATACAATTATTTAAAAATCTGGAATATGAGGGTGCAAAAAAAATCGAAACATTGAGAAAATAGCCTTTAAAGTTGCCCATTCTTCAAGTTTTATATATTTATCGTAGGAAATTTACAAAATATCTTCATGAAACATGATCTTTACTTAATATCCTAATGATTTTTGCCATAAAAGAAAAATCTATAATTTTGACCCATTCAATGTATTGTTGGCTATTGCCACAAATATACCCGTGCGACTTGTGATTGGTTTTGTGATCCAGGGTCCCATATGTACTGTTTGTGCGGTTCTAATGGGAATTGTTAAACTGTTGCACAGTTTAGGTGCAGCCACAGCGCATGCACGATTACCCCTATGGTTTGAGCCTACACTCAGGAATGGTAACCTCTGATTGACAGACATAAGAGTTTTCCCTGGATGATGATCTAAAAGGTCAAAGATGTAAGAAGGTGCTAAGCAATTTAAACATTTAAAAAGAAAGCAAGAACACTTTCATTTTATAATTGGTTTTAAAGTGCCAGTGCAGAAACACTTAAACAGGAGTAATATGTTCAAATGAAGATAAAATATCAAAGTTTAAATTTGATGATCGACTACCAAACTGTATTTGTCAAGCCATTTCATGGGGGCTTTAATGAGTGAATATTTCATATAAGCCCATGCACAAACCAAAGCAGTGTTACAAAGCTGATAGCTTTAACCCAATGTAATTGTATTAGGTGGATTATCATGTTTGAATAGGACAATTGTGAGTTTCGATTCAAAGACAGCATCATGTAAATCACTGAGTGTCATGTATCTCAAGAGACCTTCAACATTCAATTACCCCTTGAACAGCAGAGAGAATCAATACAACGGCCTGAGTTTTGTCCGGCCTCAGGCTCATGCGCTGTAATGTCAGGACCCTTGATCACTTGGTCACTCCTGATTGTCTCCTCTTTCGTCTGCTGCCTCTATCTCATTATTTTGCCCTCTTCACCCTCACCAGACTGCAGTCTGACCCCTGTCGATTAACTCCATTTGCAATGATTTTTGCAGTGAAACAAGTACTTAAACCGAATGGCAATCAATCAAACCCATGTGAAGCCTTTGTGTGTTGATAAAATATATAAATATAAGAATTAAAATGCTTAATATATAAATAATATACACTCACCTAAAGGATTATTAGGAACACCATACTAATACTGTGTTTGACCCCCTTTCGCCTTCAGAACTGCCTTAATTCTACGTGGCATTGATTCAACAAGGTGCTGAAAGCATTCTTTAGAAATGTTGGCCCATATTGATAGGATAGCATCTTGCAGTTGATGGAGATTTGTGGGATGCACATCCAGGGCACGAAGCTCCCGTTCCACCACATCCCAAAGATGCTCTATTGGGTTGAGATCTGGTGACTGTGGGGGCCATTTTAGTACAGTGAACTCATTGTCATGTTCAAGAAACCAATTTGAAATGATTCGAGCTTTGTGACATGGTGCATTATCCTGCTGGAAGTAGCCATCAGAGGATGGGTACATGGTGGTCATAAAGGGATGGACATGATCAGAAACAATGCTCAGGTAGGCCGTGGCATTTAAACGATGCCCAATTGGCACTAAGGGGCCTAAAGTGTGCCAAGAAAACATCCCCCACACCATTACACCACCACCACCAGCCTGCACAGTGGTAACAAGGCATGATGGATCCATGTTCTCATTCTGTTTACGCCAAATTCTGACTCTACCGTCTGAATGTCTCAACAGAAATCGAGACTCATCAGACCAGGCAACATTTTTCCAGTCTTCAACTGTCCAATTTTGGTGAGCTTGTGCAAATTGTAGCCTCTTTTTCCTATTTGTAGTGGAGATGAGTGGTACCCGGTGGGGTCTTCTGCTGTTGTAGCCCATCCGCCTCAAGGTTGTGCGTGTTGTGGCTTCACAAATGCTTTGCTGCATACACTGAAAAAAATGATTCATTGACTAGTTAAATTTACTAAAAAAAATTATGTTAATTGGATCCACATAATTGATTTTAGCTAGATTTAAACAAATGCATTACGTTGAACTAAGTTCAGCTTAATGCATTTGTTTAAATGTAGCTAAAATCAATTGTGTGGAACCACTTATGATAATTTTTTTTTTGTAAATTCAATGATTTCAGTAAATTCATTGAATTTACTAAATGTTTTTATCGTAAGTGGTTCCACACAATTGATTTTAGCTACATTTAAACAAATGCATTAAGCTGAACTTAGTTCAACGTAATGCATTTGTTTAAATCTAGCTAAAATCAATTATGTGGAACCAATTAACATAATTTTTTTTAGTAAATTCTACTAAGTCAATAAATCATTTTTTTCAGTGTACCTCGGTTGTAACGAGTGGTTATTTCAGTCAAAGTTGCTCTTCTATCAGCTTGAATCAGTCGGCCCATTCTCCTCTGACCTCTAGCATCAACAAGGCATTTTCGCCCACAGGACTGCCGCATACTGGATGTTTTTCCCTTTTCACACCATTCTTTGTAAACCCTAGAAATGGTTGTGCGTGAAAATACCAGTAACTGAGCAGATTGTGAAATACTCAGACCGGCCCGTCTGGCACCAACAACCATGCCACGCTAAAAATTGCTTAAATCACCTCTCTTTCCCATTCTGACATTCAGTTTGGAGTTCAGGAGATTGTCTTGACCAGGACCACACCCCTAAATGCATTGAAGCAACTGCCATGTGATTGGTTGATTAGATAATTGCATTAATGAGAAATTGAACAGGTGTTCCTAATCCTTTAGGTGAGTGTATAACATAATGTATGCTTAATATATAAAATATATAAAATAATAGACTATAATATATAAAATATTCATATAAAATTCAGCTTTGCATTCACTGGAATAAATTACATTTTAAAATATTAAAATAGAAATGTCACAATAATATGTCACAAATTCCCACAATATTACTGGTTTTACTGTATTTTTTATATTTTATTGTATTTTTGATGAGCTGAAGAAACTTTTTTTTAATTATTATTTCATAAAAAAATCATAAAGATCCCAAACCTTTGATATAGTATACTCTGCAAACACAGAAAAGTGTAATTATAAAAACAGTGAAAAGTCGCAGTGCTGTTGGGTTGTATATATGGGTTGGAACGCCACTCAGCCAATCAAATTCAAGGACCAGAACTTGCCACCGTGGCAATGAGCCAATCAATCGCCCCATTACTACAGCCATCAGTGTCTTCTCCAGCTCTAGATGATGTCATAATAGCTGTAAAACGGTGTTGACGTCCTGTAAAATCTGTTCATTATTTTCACAGACACTTTTGCTGGTAACAAGACGCTTGGGTTTTCTAGTAAATGCTTTAAGCTGTCATGTGCCATCAGAGGGGTCATCGCAACACGGCTGATCTCCAGTTTCCTGTTTTTTTTTCTCAGATATCAATGAGGCTAATGCACCTCTACCGCCGCTATATCATTCAACATGCCACTGACTCTTTAAGCCAAATATTCTGTCTTGACAGTCTCTATCTTTTACTTACTGATGAATAACTCTGTTGTAGAAGTGCAGTTGGCAATCTAAGAGTATAGAAGGAAGATGATGTCATGGTTAATGTGATTTACCCACGTAAGACAAGTTCCTGGATCACTTAGTTGGTCATGGAGCAACCGGCTTTGGGCTGGAATTACTGGCTTCAACAATATTTTTTACAATATCAGGCAGGGTTACGGATGGATCTACTTGGTCATGTGTTTTTAATTATGGAATAGCTACCCATTCATTTATATAATAACAAGTCAAAATGGCCACTAAGACATATTTAACATGAATAGCAATCAAACTCAGAATTTGTGCAGGAGGTGCTCTAAGGCCCTGTATACACGTGGTATTAAGATGCATTTTGGTCAGTCGGATCACAAGTGGGCGACGCTAAATACAGGTGTAAATGGTTTCTAAAACGTTTTGAGCTTGTCCACTTTCGACCACTTCCAGAGGTAGTCGAAAACACATTCAACAGGATTGCTTTCATAGTGTAAACACTCATGCGGTCGAAAGCATTCGAACAGCCACAAAATATCGTCTTCTCTCCTCCTACTGACCTAATGCATTCATTACAGGAATAGCTCTAGCCAGACGGGATTTAAACTTTGTCGGCTGAAGATCCAAGTTTGGTTTGAAGACGAAAAACTTACCAAGCACAATGTTCTCTCAGTAATCCTGATTTCTAACACACACTAACACACACAGTCAGAGCAGAAATGAAAGCTGCTGCTCTCCGTATGTTTTTCGTCGTCTCCAGTCGCGTTCATATGTAGAATGCATGAGCTTATTTTCTCCATTAGATCAAAAGATCTGAAAAACCCATACATTTACCCGCCCATAGACCCTCCCCTCGAAGAAATCAGGACAGAAGTGGTTGAAAGTGGACAGAAGAGACGGATTAAAGCATAATACCGGGTGCAAACTGGGCCTAAGATGCATACAAAATGTTTCTTTCTGTCTCTTTCTTCTGCAGAACACTTTTTTTTTATGAGCTATCGCTCTAGGACAATGCAAACATTTGAAGGGACTTTATGTCTGTTCCTCATTTACATTTCCTTCATATTAAATATGGTATCTGACACCTGAGGAACATGGCTTTGTTTCTGGAAATGTTTCTGTCTTCTGTTCATCCTACTGTTGTGCACTGTTACTGTTATGCAACTTAAAATTTAGATGTTCAAGTAGATGCTCCAAAATCAACATCCTGTTGTTCCTGGAACAACATTCCTGTCAACCCTTTATGTGCACTGATTTTATGGATGGGATTCGGGTTAAGATTGGTGGATGTCTTGTTTTTGTACAAAGACAGCCAAACCACTGATCTTAAGACAAGACACTACTGGAAAAAAATTACCCTTATGATGCATTATAAATGCAGGCTTTATCTGTTGTTATAATGCATTGTACTCTTAAAAGTTATAACCACAAATTGGCAAGTATGATAATGTATTGTACCTGTTGTTATGATTATTTGTAAGATGACAGAACGTATTATAAGGTTGTTTATAAGACGTTTTTCATGTATTATAATGCATTAAGAATACCCGTATAATGCATTATAAACAGGGGTGCACATAACTGGTGCGCATGTGTGGTAAAAATATACGACATTTACTAACTGGAGTTGGATTTTTCTCCATCTCTGGTAATATAGCAATCATGATGATAAGTGTGTTCATTAATTATAAGGGGTGCAACGGAACACAGTTGATCCATGATCCGTACGGATCAAGTCCCACGGTTCGGCACGCATGTGATCTGTGGATTAACTGATAAGTGTAACCATCATAGAGTGAAAGTTTATCATTTGGACGTGTTTTGTCTTGCCAATTTACACGTTCGAACGATTTTAAATGCGGAAGAAGAGGTGAAAATCGGGATTTGCGTGCTGTTATGTGTGCGCACAGCCTCACTCATTCGAAGCGCGCAGAGAGAGAGAGCGGCACGTTTCAGACAGCGCTCAAACACCAAATTGATTCATCTTTCGCGTTTACTTGCGCTTGAACTGACGCATGCACACAAAATTATGTCAAACTACCCGTCTCGACAAGTATTCTCTTGGTTATGTCATAAGTGAACAGTTGAGAAAGAAACAGGATGTATGCCAGTGTATATGGTCCGTGCATTCAGCCTTAAAGTGACAGCAGCCTAATATTCCTGCTGTTGTCTGTGTCATTAATGGTTAATAAAAAAATCAAAAAACATCATCATCATCTACAATGTTGGAGAGAAAAGAAGATAACGAGGAGAGCAGTCAGGAGGGAAGTGATGACGACAGCTTGTAGGATAAGTCTTCCGCGTATAGTGTGAGTACCAAGCAGCATCTCCAGTTGCTCCCTTGAGATCCAGACCAAAAAAAGTTATGTGCACCCCTGATTATAAATACAGGCTTCATAGAAAGTGTTACCAAATATTTTTTAAATAAACTTAAAACTAATGTATAGTAGTTATATTGCTATATTGATACACAGGTTTCACAATAAATAAAAGCATGGAAGAAAATTATAGTCTCAATAAAAAAAAAAAGAATCTAAAACTAAACGGGCCCTTTTGCTTTTTCCCCAACTTTCTTTAGTGTGTAATGTTGCTGTTTGAGCATGAAACATGTCTGCAAAGTTCCAAAGAACAAAGTCACTCCAGCGGGAGTTATTCTCTATGTCAGTGTCGCTGTTTCCGAACTCCCTGAAACGCTTCCATTGAAGTCTTGAGTTTTCTTCCGGTAATGAACACGTCACAATATTCCTTTATTTAAATAATTCCTGCCTAAGTCAAGTCAAGTCATCTTCATTTATATAGCGCTTTTAACAACGTAGATTGTTTCAAAGCAGCTTTACAGAGATAAACGTATAATTTAAGGTAACAGAGAATGTTTTGGCTTTATAGCGGTTCTTTAGTAAAGTTATTTTCCAGCTAAAGTTAGTTTTGATTGATTTGCTTCCGTCGCAAAGATCATTTGTTATTAAATTAGGGGCCGTTAAGACGACACCATTCTCTCTACACAGACTTTAAACGCGAACCTGTGATAAACGCTGATGGCGTTCACATGCGCATTAAGAATTGGTTCTATAGTTATGTGCGTTTGAATATATGTGAGCAGGTTTGTAATTCCCTACAAACCAAGCCTAAACAAAGTACTGGTCTTTCCTTATAAATTTTGATACAGAATTTTATTTTGTCACTTCGGGGTAGGTACGCAAAATGAATTTTCCCGACAACGCTTTATCTGTAGAGTGGGAAAGGGATCCTCCATAGGGAGAGACTAGTTGGCACTTCAGCACTGCGTTGACATCGGGTCCAGGCGAAGGTCCTTCGTCAGATCTGGATACGGCCAGGCTGCGGGAAAACCTCGGGATAAACAAAGACACTAAAATTAGCGTAGATGCCATTCTTCTTATGATGTATCGAGTACATCAGGATTTATGGGAAGTGTTCCCGGTTCCAGCTGACCTAATCTATGCAGCCTAACATTGAATTATAAAAGTCTATAATGTATTATGTGAATGCTAGGTCAAAGAGATGTGTCTTTAATCTGGCTTTGAACTGACAGAGTGTGTCTGCTTCCCGGACAATGTTAGGAAGGCTGTTCCAAAGTTTTGGTGCTAAATAGGAAAAGGATCTACCGCCAGCAGTCGATTTTGATATTCTAGGTATTATAAACTGGCCGGAATTTTGAGATCGCAATAGACGTGAAGGACTATAATGTGTTAAGAGCTCACTCATGTACTGCAGAGCTAAACCATTTAGTGCTTTGTAAGTAATCAGCAATATTTAAAAATGTATACGATGTTTAATAGGGAGCCAATGCAGTTTTGACAGAACCGGGCTAATATGGTCATACTTCCTGGGTCTGGTAAGAACTCGAGCTGCTGCGTTTTGAACCAGCTGTAGTTTGTTTATTAAGCGTGCAGGGCAACCACCCACAAGAGCATTACAATAATCTAGCCTTGATGTCATGAACGCATGGACTAATTGTTCCGCATTTGTCAATGAGAGCATATGGTGTAATTTAGATATATTTATAAGATGGAAAAATGCGGTTTTACAGATACTAGACACATGACTTTCAAATGAAAGATTGGTATCAAAGAGCACACCCAGGTTTCTAACCGACGACAAAGACTTAAGGCATATCAAGAATAAAGGGGCGGGCCTGGTGGAGTTGAGTTAGTAGTGTGTTGAAACTCATGGTTATGGTAAGTGGCGTGACATTTCCCATACACGCTCGAAGCTCTTGACTAATCCACAACACACTGGTCCAACTGACCAATCAGAGCACATTGCACTTTTCGGAAGGAGGGGCTTCATAGAGACAGGAACTGCATTTCCCAAAAGCATCATAAGCCTATGAGTAGATCGTAAAACCATTGGCACCAATGGTCTCTGCGATCAACTTAACTTACGATACTTTTGGGAAACAAAGACCAGAACGTTACTGACAGACTGGGAAGAAAGGTGCTGCAATAATGTAAAATATGTTAAAATAATGAGTTTTTGAACATTCAAGCATGAAAAGCTATTCTAGTAGACCCCAAAAACAAAATCAAGACTTTGTAAAAGGGCATAATAGGTCAACTTTAAAACTGTATTTCCAGCTAAAATGCTTTTTTGCAAAGTATCTTTTCCTGGGAATAGGTCATGATAGATGTATTGCAAAATATTGTAAACCTCATGGAAATGGAACAATTACACCCTTGATGGCAATTCTGTTGAAACATTTTGTTTTTTTTGGCTCTTGAAGATGTTTACATGTGCACTATTCATTTCTTTTAGTTGGTTCCTTGTGTTTTATTCCAATTTCAACAGAAAACTGATTTCAGACACTGATTGAGTATCATGACTGGCTGAACACTGTGATTTTGGGGGTCTTGTCTGTAGTATTTATTAATCTTGGAATTAGTTATGTTCCCCTTTTGCTTTAATGACAGCAGAATTTGAGCTGCATGAACTTTTATACAAGTTTGTATAAAACCTGGTGATCTTGTTCTCCAGCATGATTTGAGAATGATTCAAACATCATTGTGTGATTCAATTGAATCAAGAACATCTGACGGTCAAAAAAAAAAAAAAAAAGAGTTAGCATGATATCAATGTCTCAAATTTCTTGATTAGTGACCGAGACATAACAGAATTTTAAATATTTTATATTCAGTCTATGTCAATGAATAAATAAAATCCAGAAGTTTTCCAGCATAATTTGAGAATGATTCAAAGAGCATCTTGTGCTTCAGTTAAATCAAGAACATCTGACCATCGAGTCACAGGATGTCAGTGTCCCAAATTTAATTAGTGACCAAGAAATAGTGCAGAATTTTAAATGTTTCATATTCATTTTACATTTTAAAGTTTATATGAAAGTTCATAATCCTGCCTTTCTGTTTATTTCCAGCTTTTAATGAAAAAACAAGCCCCACATTTTCATTGTGGTCTCAGAGTTTTGGATCCTACTATACATAAAAATCTCCTGTCAGACAGGAAGCCCCCCACTGTTTTTTTCCTCCATGTATTACATTTTTCCTTTCTGGTTCTGCCAAAACGTTTGACTTTAAACTGGAACAGTGTCAATCTTTTCAAATGGGCTTGCTGTCCCTGAGAGACCTTGCAGTGATGTTTTTTAGTTAATCATTTCTGATGTTTTTATGTATCATTTTTTTGTTTAATTTTGTTGGAACATTCGATCAAGCGATTGTTTAATGTGGCACAGAATATTAAACTTCCTTTGCAAAAGTGTATGGTGGCAAAAAAAATTATAATCCTGATGCCAATAAAAATGACATTTTAATTGCAGTACTCTTGCCAGGAAAGAAATGTTTTGGTTCTGAGTGCAAATCTTTGTCTTTGACACAGGTCCTTCCTCAGTCATCAGTAATGACGATGACTCTGCCAGCCCTCTTCATCATGTGTCCAATGGCTCTAACACACCCTCGTCCTCTGACATGAACGCGGACGCCGTCATCATCGGCATGACCAAGATTCCCGTCATAGAGAACCCGCAGTACTTCCGCAGCACCAGCAGTCTTCTCAAATCTGATACCTGTGAGTACCTGTGTCTGTCTGTCTTTGTTTTTTCATTTGTGTCTTGCCAACCTATGAAACAATGTTAGCCCAATGACTACAAAAAATTAACATTATGAATAATCTGTCAAGATTTTTTTTGCAGTGAGACCATTTCAAATAAGTAGATCCCCCCCAACATTAATATATTGTTTTAAACTTTATTTCGATGGTCCACTTTAGACATTCTACTAAATATAAGTAACTTTGCAACTAGATGTCAACTAACTCTCATTATTGATTATTATTCCCTTAGAGTATTAGTAGACTGTTAGGTTAGGTTAATGTTCGGGTTAGTACAATAAGTTGACATGTAGTTGTTAAGTTACTTATAGTCAGTAGAATGTCTTTTGGGGAGCATCAAAATAAACTTTAATACTACTAATAGTAGTATACTACTAATACTACTAGTGTACTAATACTCTAATGGTGTTTAAACATAATGTCATATTAAAAGGGAAGTGTACTGTGGAGTAAATTAAAGGCAATAAATAATTGACTATTTAAATAATATACTTAAAGGGTTAGTTCACCCAGATATTAAAATTCTGTCATTAATTACTCACCCTCATGTCGTTCCAAACCCGTTAGACTTTTGTTCATCTTCAAAAGTTTAGTCCAATTTTTCTGAAGAGACTTGATCGCTTTATATGATGAAGAGATTTAATTTAGTCTTTTATTCACATATAAACACTGATCAGCGAACATAAACAGAAGCTTAACCGCTGACGAGTGAGAACGAACCTCATTGGTTCTTGCTGAAGCTCAAACGTGCTGCGTAACACGAGAATGAACCTCATTGGTTCTTGCAGAAGCTCAAACGTACTGCGTAATGAACCTCATTGGTTCTTGCAGAAGCTCAAACGTGCTGCGTAACACGAGAATGAACCTCATTGGTTCTTGCAGAAGCTCAAACGTGCTGCGTAACACGAGAATGAACGCCATTGGTTCTTGCAGAAGCTCAAACGTACTGCGTAACACGAGAATGAACCTCATTGGTTCTTGCAGAAGCTCAAACGTGCTGTGTAACACGAGAATGAACCTCATTGGTTCTTGCAGAAGCTCAAACGTGCTGCGTAACATGAGAATGAACGCCATTGGTTCTTGCAGAAGCTCAAACGTACTGCGTAACACGAGAATGAACCTCATTGGTTCTTGCAGAAGCTCAAACGTGCTGCGTAACACGAGAATTAACCTCATTGGTTCTTGCAGAAGCTCAAATGTGCTGCGTAACACGAGAATGAACCTCATTGGTTCTTGCAGAAGCTCAAATGTGCTGCGTAACACGAGAATGAACGTCATTGGTTCTCGCACGTCAAGCGAACATGCTTGAGCTTCCGTTTACCGCAACTGATGTGAGAGTTGATTAATGTTTGTATGTGAATAAAAGCCTAAATTAAATCTGTTCATCATATAAAGGGATCGTGTCTCTTCAGAAAATTTGGACTAAACCGCTCAATACATTTGGATTAGTTTAACAAATCTCTTAATCTCTTTATGAATATTTTGAACGTCAAAGTATAGTAGCACAGCTGTCAATGGAGGGACAGAAAACTCCCAGATTTAATCAAAAAGATCTTAGTTTGTGTTCCAAAGATGAACGAAAGTCAAGAAAAGTTTGGAACGACGTGAGGGTGAGTAATTAATGACAGAATTAAACATTTTGGGTGAACTATCCATTTCATTTTTTTTTTACATTCTGGTAATGAGAATACGGGTGGAAATGTGCTTAATTGTCTTAATGGCCCTACAGTAGGCAAAATATAATTCTTGTTTATTTCTTTTGAATTAGGGGGAACATACTCAAACATTTATTTGGCAGGTTTATTTGACTGTGCATCTGCATACACAATCACACAGCATCTTAAATATTTATTTTATAACCCTCATCACTTGCCTTTCTCATTTTTTACGTTCTCTGTGTCCTTTCCTTCCCACTCTGGTTACTTTTAATATAGGGTTATGGTGTACAGTGAGTTACTGTAGATCGATGCAGCCTCATCATCTAGCTCTCGCTAATGTAATCGGCTGACTGGCTAGTTTTTCTTCAAAAGCATTTCTTAATCACATTAAGGATAAATCTCTAAGAGTGCAGTGTCTGTTCAGAATCTTCTCTCTCTCTCTCTCTCTCTTTATCTCTCTCTCCTCCAGCACACTAAACGGCTGATTAATCTCGTCTTATCTCTGCACTGTCCTCACTCTCTTAAGGGACATCTGGGATAAGAAACGTCTCTTTTCCACCAAATCTGAAATAATCTCTAGTACACCTTTTATTAAATTATGTCCAATGTCCGGAATTGCATGTGTCTGATTATAAATAACGCTCTTGGAAACCCATTATTTAATAATAATTATTTAAAAAAACTTAGCCATTGGGATGTCTATAGAACACACACACACAAAAAATAGATATTTTGAAGAATGTTTCAGCTGTTTTTGTCCGTACGATGAAAGTCAATGGGGTCCAAGCACAAAAAGGACATACTCCGGCAGTTTAATCCAAGTCTTCAGAACCATTGCGATCTCTTTGTAAATAAAAAATGGTGACACATCAATAACATCAAAGTTTGACATGTCAGCATATTTGATTTGAGCTCTGTTTTGTTGATCAATGATTTGATTTGATCAGAGAGTGAATAACCACGTAAATTTCAAGTGAATGATGACAGTATTTTCATTGTTTAATTTGTGGAGTCTCCACCAAGATGAGTTAAACCAGGTGTGTTTGATTAAGGAGACACGCCATTTAAGTCTACCATGCTTTAAATAGCAACCTCTAAACAATATAATTTTGCCCTAGGTTCTCACAAGAATAACCTACTCAGTCCCTTCCTATCAGGCTTGTCACTCATCTGAAATTGCTCAACTTACCATGAATGAAGCACTAACATTGGTCAGGGTGTCTATACTTAACAGATCACTTCCATCCAGTTGCATAGTAGCCATAATGCTGACAACACCAATCCTACATACTCATCACGTCCAGATTCCAAACAAAAGAGTTAGCTTCTTCAATAGTTGACCTTGATATTGATTAGCTTCGGATAATAGACTATAGTATAGACAATAATAGACTATAAAGAGGTATACTTTATGCATATTAGTTTCTTACTAACTCAAGCATATTCAAGGATCTGCCTAGCTGACATTATGGTACTAGTCTTATTATTACTGTGTTATTACCATTTATTACACATTCCGGTTCAGTCTCATGAGTTTGGTTCATTTCAGGATTTATGTCATATCTATTTTAAAAAAGTGTCTTTGTTTGTATGTTATGTTTGAAAAGGTCTGATTTATTGTCTTTCTTGAATTACTTGTTCTCAATCCTTCGATCTTCGCGGACTTCTTTGAATAAAGAAGCACTTAGATCCTTTAACTCTCATTCTCTAAGATTTACATTACAGAACATCTGACCATCAAGCTATATTTTGTGAACTCTGCCAGGTGGGTTTATCCATTTTGGATTACTCGTCCTGTTTTTATGAAATATCCAGTCCTCTGAACTGTCTTAAAGGTAGAGTAGGCAATTTCAGAGAGGCTAGCATTAGCAAGCTAGCTTTGAAAGCATAAGATACCACCGTCCCTTCAGAGTCTCCAAAGCCACGCGTCCTTCAAAACACATGAACGCGCACAGCAGAGTCTGCAAAGCTTCACGAGAGACGGTGTTAAACTACCTCATGTCTCAAAGCTCATAACATTACAATAATAATGAACATAAACAACTTAAAGAGCTCTGACCTGTACCACCTGACTGCTGCAGATTCATTTCGGTGTTGATAGTGTTGACATAGAAACGCATAAATCTGAGTCTGAGGACGTGAGCTGGTCCAGGTAGAACGTCACGGGTTGCCATCTCGTAGTTAACAATTGACATGGAGTGAATGCAGCCTAAGCTTGTTGTTTTGGTTCAGGAGAAACTATAAAAGGAGGGTGACTGTCTGTACACAACTCTGCACAGCCTTACTGAACGCGCTCATGATGTGTGATGTCTGCGTGAACAGGTGCGTGGAGGTATGGAAATACATATGTTGACAGATCATCGCATTTTGTATCATCCATCCCAGAATGACATGTACCTAAAGACCTTGTTAATGTTTCCTGTTTGAGAGAATGTTCCTGATTCTCCTGTTACTGAGACTATCACTTAGTTTCATATTTAGTTCCTTAAGTTTCCTGAGGAGTCATCAGCTTTTGAGTCTTCATCCTGTGAGCCACAATCTTGATCCCCAAGGTCACAGCCCAAGTTCACCATGTTTGGCTCCAATCCCATTATACTATTTTGGGATTGAAGGTTACAGAGTTAAAGGTCAGTGCAAAAAGGCAAAATGTAACATAAATGTGTGATTGTGTTGTTCTTTCGACAGTTGTTCAGCACATTAAGAGGCACAACATTGTACTGAAGAGGGAACTTGGAGAAGGAGCGTTTGGGAAAGTGTTCCTGGCCGAATGCTACAACCTGTCCGCAGAACAGGAGAAGATCTTGGTGGCTGTCAAGGTCGGCCGTTTAATTTAGCTTTGATGTTAGCTTATTGATCACTATACGTTCAGTATACTCATTGTATTTGTACACATTCTGTGTTTGTAGACATTGAAAGAGGCCAGCGAGAACGCCAGGAAGGACTTCCATCGTGAGGCCGAGTTGTTGACCAATCTGCAGCACGAGCACATCGTCACGTTTTACGGAGTGTGTGTGGAGAGCGATCCGCTTATTATGGTGTTCGAGTACATGAAGCATGGCGACCTCAACAAGTTCCTCAGGTACAGCTTCCTGATAGTGTCTGCGCGTTCGCATTGGAATCCAATAGTGCTTAGTCACATCTTTTCTTTAATTGCTTTGTCCTTGTAAGCCAATAATTACAGATCATTTTTCATGTAGCTATTGAAAATCTGTCACTAATACACAGTAAACCATAGGACTTTCATTGCTGCTTTTTAAAGCTAGTTAAGAAAGTGTTCTAGTTGGTAAACAAATCCAAATGATCTATCAGGATGCTGATGGACAATTATATAATGTTTTAGTTTAAAACGAATTGTGGTCTGGTTGTGGTTGACACGTTCTCTGTCCGGCCCAGGGCTCATGGTCCTGATGCAGTTCTGATGGCTGACGGACAGATACTTCAGCAGGCAGAGCTCACTCAGTCTCAGATGCTTCATATTGCACAGCAGATCGCCGCAGGCATGGTGTATCTGGCTTCCCAGCACTTTGTTCACAGAGACCTGGCCACACGAAACTGCCTAGTCGGGGAGAATCTCCTGGTGAAGATTGGAGACTTTGGAATGTCCCGAGATGTCTACAGTACAGATTACTATCGGGTAAGATTTGCTTTACAGTTTGTCTGTGCTTTTTCAAATTAATTATAAATAGACATTTTTATTAACATTATTAATAGTAATATTACATAATTATGTTTGTAACGAGGTTAGATGTTGTGGGAAGAAGGAGGCAGGAACTGGTGAACATTTAACAGACTTTAAGAATAAAATAAATAAACACATACAAAACGAAAGCCCTCACGGACGACTGCTGTCACATATAATAAAACAAAACATCAAAGAAAATAGTCCAGGCCTGGCCTCTCTCATCCTTCACTGTCATCGCTCCTCCTCCGTGAGAGATACGAGACAAGTGCGTCGAGCAGGTGTCGCTCAACCGCAATTACGCCACCGGCCTCGCGTCGTTCTCTCACGGCCCTCTGCCTCGTCCTGCTCGCCACAGTGTTACTGGTATATTATAAGTAAATAAAGCAATAAGCCCCGCAAAGCCGTGTTTTACAGTGAATTTAGAACAGCTAAGGGGCGTTGTCACTGTCAGCTAAAACCCCCTTAGCTGTTCTAAATTCATCCGCCAAGCAATGTAGTTCCAGAGAGGTTGCCAAGCAACACATGCAGCAACAAAGAATCACAAAAGGCAGTTGCGCAGTAATACTAATGTAATGCGGTCACAGGTGTATGTTTGTTGAGTAATTTACAACGGCTTCGAACACGGCTCAACCAATCAGAATCAAGGACCGGAACTATACATTTTATAATATTTATTTGATTAAAAAATACAAATCGAGTCATGTTTTATTGCTGTTTTGAGATCTAATGCAATGACGTTTAGGCATCCGGATGTCCTCGTTTGTATATATATATATATATATATATATATATGTATGCGTGTGTGTGTGTGTAAACAGCTTTGATGTCATTTTTGTAATGTGTAATATATTGATAGTTTTTTTTTTTTTGTGCTATTATTATTAATATTATTTACATGTAACCTAGACGAACACCTCCGTTAGGAAAAAAAGTGGTCTACTTAATGAAAAAAAGCCCAAAAATATAATTTTATTTAAAACTAAATGTGTGTGTGTGTCCTATTATTATTAATATTACTTACAAGTAACCTAAACGAACACCTCCTTTAGGAAAAAAAGTGGTCTACTTAATGAAAGTTCAAAAATATAATTTAATTTAAAACTAAATGTGTGTGTGTGTGTGCTATTATTATTAATATTACTTACAAGTAACCTAAACGAACACCTCCTTTAGGAAAAAAAGTGGTCTACTTAACGAAAGTTCAAAAATATAATTTAATTTAAAACTAAATGTGTGTGTGTGTATATATATATATATATATATATATATATATATATATGCTTCAGATTCATTAGTTGGAAATTAATGCTGACTTCACAAGGACACTTAAAGGCGATATTCAAATCCTTTTCCCAGTATATGTATAAATCAATATGCTTCTCATGTTTTTTGCTATACAGATCACTGAATACTAGCTATTCGAACACCTTGACCCTACTGGCTCTCCTCCTGTATGATGTCAGCAGAATTTCAGTGTGTGTGTGTGTGTGTGTGTTGATTCACTCCCGTCAGTTAGTCTCTCCCAGATTAGGAGTCAGGGAGGAAGGTGGCGTGGGAACAGGAAAGAGGTGTTACTATGGCAACAGCAAAGAAAAAGAATAGAGCACTTGCGCCATCAGACAGAAACTGAAAAAGTCATTAAAGATCTCTCATTAGTATTCACCCCCAAATTCAGCATGAGGGCCTACCAAGAAGGAGAGGGGTCTAAGTTAGGGGGGAAAAAAAACTAATGAAAAGATAAAGAAATATAATGGTTACAGAGAAGAAAATCAAGAAACCAAACCTTGCACTTTGGTAAATAAAGCATTTGAAGAGAGAAAGACAACTTAATTTATTCTTTGATAGCATGATGTTCTTCTATTGTGCTCCATTCATGTATTCAGTGTGAATCATCTATCCAGTGTTTGAAAATGGGTTGAATGATGTTTATAAATGCAGAGATGTGCTATTAGATAACTCTCTTCATTGACAACTGTGCCAACAAGTTCATTCGAGTTCATTTATCTCTGAATACTGATGAATATCATGACACATCTCCATTATACGAGTCTCCATTGAGATTCAAATGCAGGTCAGTAGATTTGTGTGTGTGCGCACTGTGTGTACACCATTGATTAGGCCTATAGAACATCAGTTTCCATAGAAACAGCTGGTCAGGCAGAGGCTGATGGGTGGATTTGAAGTTGTGAAAGCATGTTGTGTAACCATAGAACTTCTTATGAAGCCACATTTGTGCATTATAACCTATATTCAAAAGCTTTAGTTGAGAATCCTCATAGTCAACCTATTGCCTTTGCCTGCATTTCATTCTTTAATAGAGAGTTAAGTGTCTCGGTCATATTGTGCACCATTCATCACTACACATTATACCAAAGATAAAAACATGTATTTTTAATCTTTCATTCAAATGTTATAACTTGCTCTGTCTCTCTACACATAAACTTTTTGGCTGATGTCACCAATCCCTCTTAGAAACACACAGTTTTTACTAACCAAAGATTATGTTGTCCTACCTTTTTCCTCATTGAATATCCAGATTTCCCCAATTATGAAAGTAAAATGGTGTGTGAACAGCTTTCATGTCATTTTAGTAAAGTGTAATATCTTAATAGTCATTCAGTTCTATTATTATTATTAACGTAACCTTAGCAAACACCTCCTTTTTATGGAAAAAAGTGGTCACCTTATTGAACAAATTTTTCTTTTTTTTCCTTTTCTTTTTTATAAGAAAATTTAAATGCAGTATAAAAAAAGAGAAAAAAGTACCCTGCTGAAAACAACAGCTGTTAATCCTTTCTACATACTCATACACTGAGGCACTTTAACAGGCTATTTGACAGTGTGAGCAAAAGCATGGTATGACCTGCAACAATAACCAGCTTTGCCAGTAATTGCCCACCTAAAACCAATTAAAAGAACCTTGGATTTTAAACTGGTGCAAACTGGTCTAAGCTTTTTAGCAGAATGTTTTTGTGTGTATGAGTGTGTGTGTGTGTGTGTGTATGTGCGTGTTTGATCGCAGAGGAAAAAGGTTTCTAATAGTGCTTGTGCAGTAGACCTCTTTTTAAGTGACCCTTCCAGTCTGTAGCTCCACTATGGGACCAGTGAAAAAGCCTAAAAGCTTTTGACCTTAATATTTGATGAGTCCAGTATGTTAAACCAATTAATCTGAGACTAATCCACATACTGGACCACAATCTCATAATTAATATTTCAGAGGCAGCGCATTATGGAGAAAGCTAATAAATGAAATGATTGGTTTTGGGGTTGAGCTCCAGGCCAGACCAACTCCCCAAGCTTACAGCATCCAAATCCTGAGAGGCGCAACTTACGGCACCATCTGAGGTCCTGAACTAGAAATACTGTCAGCATTTGCCTGAGAGCTTTTTGGATTGAACAATGCTCCAATGGCAACAAACTAGTATCCACTGTCTACTCTTGCTTTAAAAGTCTTTATGGATCTTATCCATTAGCGCTTGTCAAATGCAGGGAGTTTTGTTAGAGTAGCTTGAATTTATATATCTTCTGTTTTTATCGATTTGAGCACACCTGGTCATCTTAACATCAAACCACAGTCTAACATATATTCTAAGTTCCAGTGCCATTCTAATTTTGTAATTAATTACATTGTCCATTACCACTTTTATTGATTCGACAGATTCAAACTCACGTCACCTACAGCAGCACCATGACTCAATATGTCGGATGACTCAGTGTGTACTTACTGTTTCACATGTCTAGGTTGGAGGTCACACCATGCTGCCAATTCGCTGGATGCCACCAGAAAGCATCATGTACAGGAAATTCACCACGGAGAGTGATGTCTGGAGTCTGGGAGTCGTGCTGTGGGAGATCTTTACCTATGGGAAACAGCCCTGGTACCAACTGTCAAATAATGAGGTACTGATGCAGTGAAATGCCTTTTTTGGGGGGGCAGCCCCACTCTCCAGCACTTGTTTATTTATTTTAAAAAATGAGCCAAAAAAACAAGAAATATATCTAATCTGCTAATCTGCTATTTGATCAATGTAGTATTACTGCTCTGCACATTTTGGATGTTTTGTACAGTTCTTTAGGCTGTTCTGAGGAGTAACCAATGCCCCAGAAACCACCCAAAACACCATAGCAATCACCTTGAACACATTAGCATCCAAACAGAAGACCACCAAGAATACCCATAGAGCCACCTAGAACACATTAGTCAACAACCAGAAGAACCTAGAGCAAGGGGTAGCCAACCCCGCTCCTGGAGAAAGGTTGCTTACCTCTGCCTTAGAGATCACCCAGAACATCCCAGCAGCCTCCTTGAACACATTATCAAACGCACCAAACACTATAGCAAGCATCTAGAACACATTAACAACCAACTAGAAGATCCTGAGGCAGTGTTTCCCTACCCTGTCCCTGAAGGCACACCAACAGTAGACATTTTTTAACTCTTCCCAATGGCTTGTTGTCAAGGGTTTTCAAACCTTTCCCGGAGGATCCCCAAAACTGCACTTCTCCCTTATCTGTCACACCCACTTCAGGTCTTGTAGTCTCTTCTAATGAGCTGATGAGAGGAATCAGGTGTGTTAGATGATAGAGAGAGTGCTTGGGATCCTCCGGGACGGGTTTGAAAACCCCTGGCTGGTCTAAGTGGTGTTCACAGAATAGCATAGGATTCAGACTTTTTGGGGTAGACCTGACCTGCTGCTTCTTAGTGTTAGTGCTTGACTATCCGGGGCCCAGGTCAGAAAGCAGACAGACTTGCTTAACCGACCGTCTGCTGGATACCTTGAGTTCCCATGTAGCTCATATAAATTACAATATTATCATATAAAAATGTGCCTCCAGGAACGGGCTTGGGAAGCTGTGCCCTAGAGACCACCCAGAACACAGTGGTGTCACTATCCTGCAGAGTTTGGTTCCAACCTCAATTAAACACACCTTAACCAAATAATCAAGGTCTTCAGGATTGATAGAAACTTCCAGGCAGATGTGTTGGAACAAGTTGGAGCTAAACTCTTTAGGACATTGGAACAAATTGGACATCTACTTAGAACTAATTAGCACCTAACCCAAAGACCCTAGCAATGACCTGAGTAAGGCCTGCATCCCTTCAAACCTCAGAACTGAAGTATTCAAACACTTAAGGCTACACTATAAAAACTTCAAAATGCTGTATATTCAAATTCTATCACTCCTTGGATGGTGGTTTATCTTAATAAACAATCCTTTTCTACATTTATAGCAGTTTGACTCATATATTTCTGGACATTTCATTTGTTTGACCTTTCACTCCTTGCTCTTTTTTAGGTGATTGAGTGTATCACCCAAGGTCGTGTACTGCAGCGACCCCGGACCTGTCCAAAGGAGGTGTATGACTTGATGCTGGGATGCTGGCAGAGAGAACCCCACACCCGACTCAACATTAAAGAGATCAATAACCTGCTCCTCAACCTGGCCAAGGCATCACCAGTGTATCTGGACATCCTGGGATAAGAGAGCATGTGCCGCGTTTGGGACTGGGAGTGGATCCCTGAAATTGCCCCCCCTCTTCTATCCCACCCAAAATCTCTTTCTTCTACAGCTTTAACACCTCCGCCCTTGCCCTCCTCCTCATCGACTGCTCCTCTTCTCAATGTAAACGTCTAGATACATTGGCAACAGGATTGTGTCCAATGACTATGAATTATGTATTTATGAACAAAAATGGATTGAATGGAAAGAGCCGTACTCAAGTGACTATAGTTTTACTTACAGTGAACAAAATCCTCAATGGTTGACCATCCTCAACTTCTGGACCAAGTTTACACCTGCAAATTCCAGTTCAGTGAATAAATGCATTCTGGACTTGAGGAAGGGTGTCCATCTTAACAAAGAGGAAATAGCAGCTCCGAACAATGACCAAACACAAATGAGAGGAGAAATAAACAACGTTTCTGCCCACTGGACAGATTTGGTCCTTTCAGCTCCCATTTGTATTCAGCTCATACATCCGATACAAAGCACAGAACGTGAAACTAGCATGGTGATCAACAGTGACAAACTGCAACTATATCTATACGTATACATGTGTGTTTATAAAACTGGATGTTCACAGTTGAGCGACTCGAATTAAATGCTCCTGGACGCTGACAGGATGTTGGTGCTGCCGAGCAAATCTGAAATGCAAAGTAGTCCATTAAAATGTGTCGAGAGCATAGGCGTTATTTATAGTGGGACATTTCCCCACTACTTTTGCCATTGCTGATTTTGTCCCACTACTTTATGAAATAGTTTGCAGCAGGTTCATGTCCAGGGCAGTGAATGCATCTCCAGTTGCCGAGCAGGGGTTATATTTTGTTAGTATGAGTAGTTGGTGGAATTAGCAATGATGTATGATTTTTCATTTTTCACGTTTCAGTTTTAACTTGGAGAAAAGCTCTACTACTGACCTGCTTTCCAGATCGATGCTTCATGTTTATAAGATCACGTTAAATTATTTGTGCATAACCTTATTAATATTCATAAGCTAAGCCTTCTCCATTTTGTGATGTCACAACCAGCGTGTCTGTTTTCCGCCACTGTGCCCTCGACCAAATCAACGGCCATGGTCTTCAGGTCCGTACACGACGTGCACCATGGAGGGCTGGATGGAGTCATTTGAGACGAGGCCATGCCTCAATACCATCAGCTTGCATTTCTTACAGGAGCTTAATTATACAGAGTGGCCGATTATGATGGTGTGGGCTAAATTACGACCTTTCTTTCTCTCCTTCTCATTCGCCATGTTTTACTACTGAGTTGAAGCACTAATGTAGTACTCAAGCTTCGGGTCGTACAAATGCTATAGTGTAATATATATTTCATTACAGGACAAATGTCTCCTATTAGCAGCAACTCCCTCTAGGCTCATATACGCTATCAGTGCGGAGAAGAGGAGAGACGGGAGGGGACAGGATGGAGAGAATGAGACGTTGGGAGGAAAATAATATTAAAGAGATAAATTTGAGTCACCTCACTAAAACCCGCATTTCTTCTTCCTTTTATCATACATAAATGATTATATCTATTTATCACTATAGAGATCCTATCAAAGCATCCTTTTTTTTGCATTGATTATTGCACTGTCAATCTCCCACAGAAGACTTAGCACACTAATCAAATCCGTGAAACAGTCGAACAAATATCTTCTAAAAAAATGTATTCTGTGAGCATAAAATCCCCAACGAAGTTTACACATGTTCGGAGTTGATTACTTATTTTGGAATGTAACTTTTAATTTTATATTTTATTTATTGTGTACTTTAATGTGAATCACTTTTGTGTTTGTAAATTATTTTATTTATGTAAAAATAATAATTATTGATATTACATTTTTTTCATATTTGGTTGAGAGTTTAAGAGCTGTGGAATGGGATGTATTGATGAAAAGAATATAGAAAAATGACATATTTTGGGGTGAACGTTAAGAAAACTGCATTAAAAGTTACATTGACTGTAACTAATTTTGGATTGTGACTATTTTTCATGAACATTAAGAAAATGTTCTCAAATTCTAATTAAAACAATGTATTTTTTATGTTGATTTCTGTAATGAAGTCATTTCATTTTTTTACTGAAGAACAATGTTTTTAATGTTTTTAACTTAGTATTTTTTTTTACAGTACAACAAACTACCATGAAGTATGAATATTGAACTGTCATAACTTTTTTCGCATTACAGTGATGGCTATGATTTTTCTTCTTATGTTATATATGAATGGAAATGTAGAAAAATCTGCTTAATTGTCAAGAAAATAATACCACAATGCAGGTTTTCATGAGGTTGTTCAAAGATATCAATATGGATGGGGAGTTTAAGTGGTTTAGATTAGTCTGCGACAGAACAATGAACTGTGACTGCATATCAAATACTGTCTTCTACATGTACAGAACTTCTTCTGATGTTTCAGAATGTCTATAAGCTAAACTACTGTCCATAATTAAACCACCTGACAAGTGTTAAAGTCAACATGACAGCAAAACTGATCTACTTTACTTTCTTACACTTTCCTAGTCTGAAACATCTTTCCTTTTCACCAGTCACCAATTTACGCAAGTAGAATGATGCAAAGGCTGTTTCATGTTGACTTTGAATCCAACATTCTTAACACACTTCCCACCTAGTATACTTTTCTTGATACTTTTAAATGATACATGCCTACTTACACCTGGAAAGAAGATTTCTGCAAAGTATCAAGTAGTGTGTTATACAGTTAAACACTCAGCTACAAAAGTACAATCAAACGTCCTTGTCTGTATGATTTCTCTGAGGTATATGGACAAGTCAAGTTGTCCGCCATTGTATTTAATAAAAGTGTAATGTCTTACCTCATCACGTGTGCGTTTGGAGTGTGTTATTGTGACAGTGAGTTATGCGTACTGTAGGTCCATGTTTATAGGTTGGTCAATAGAGGTTCATACAGAGTGCTTTGACAACATGGGCCGAACGTATTGACCTACAGGCACTAAAATGCTTTATTGACAGCCATGTTTTTTATTGGCTGTCAGCCTGAAATTTTACCTCATACAGAAACATGATGGAGACCAGAGCAAGTTAAAAACAATTTATGATGACATGACACAATCCATAAAGTTTATGTAGCATTAGCGTTGCTATAGTAGATCTGAAGCTTCGAGAGTAGAATAAAACAAAGAGTTTGTTCCAATTCCCATTTCACTGACATGGTCAGAGGGGAAAAAGAAAGGGAAGACTGATCAATCAGTGGATCGATGGCTTGTTTTGACATTGTACATTAAGACCTAACTAATTGCCAGAGGGCTAAATGCTTTTAAAAACACATCCATGATTTTTCAGAGCATGCAGCAGAATTCTCGAAGGACCGAGTGAGTGTGCAAACAACTGCAGCTCTGAACAAACAAAGATCCACTCTTCTGATGTCATTTTTGCAAACCCAATCTTGCAGTTTTATATACATACGTTTCATACTTATAATTATTACAGTTTTAAACTACAGCATGTCAACCGCGCTGCAATGTTTGTGCTACAGTTTGTGCTTGAGGAGAGGTGTGCTGTACTTTTACACCGCATTTACACTGCAGGTCTTGATGACTGATTCCAATTGGTTGACTATATTCATATTTGATGACCAGCTTACATCTTCTTTTTAAAGTGACCCATATCCGATATCTGCATTTACACTATGCATTTGGCGAAACAACCCAAGGTAGACGGACTGACCAGGAAAAACGAATGCCAAAAAGGAAGTAAAACAGCAAGAGTTGCAATGAACGCAGATGAAATGATAATACAAGCTTTTGCTTTCCTCGCCATCTTTAAAGGTCAGCAAATCATTGGGTTGAGCCTTCATCCTCCATTGCGCCATTGACAAGAGTCATGTGATCGCGGCTGGTGTCCACTTTAGTTGACGTCATTCTCCACCGTCACTTTCTCAGTGACGTACGACTCGCATTGACGGGAATATCCGATCTGTTCACTTGCATGGCAAATGAAAATGCACATATCCGATTCATATCAGATTTATTTCCACATATGAATGAGGCCTGAAACAGATCTGAGAATATTGTGTCCTGATACGATATCAGTGAATATTCGTGTGCTCTTTTCGGCTTAAACGTTCGTGGATCATATCTGATTTGTGCCACATGGGAGGAAAAAAAAATTAAGGACATTAAGTCCCTTGGACCATGTAATGTAAATGCGGCCTAAGTGATCAGACTAATATTTTGGCCTACAATACATTGACTTGATTTGAATCCAAGGCTAGAGACCACAAATGGGATAAACCATTTATCCCAGCATAGTTCACCAAAACATTTAATCATATTTCTTTCTTCTGTGAAAAAAAAAAAAACTTATTCAGTGGGTTTTAATGTTGTTTCAAACCCCATTGTATGGACAAAAGCTGCAGAAACATTCTTTAAAATATTTTCCTTTTTCAATGAACTAACCAGTTGTACAGAACTTTTAACAGAAGGTAACTACCCATGTTTGGTAAGACTGAGAAAAAAAAAGATGGTTTCATCAAAATTGTAAGAGAGATGCTTTTTTATGACAGCGCCCCTCCTCTTCATCCTAAATTGATTTTTTCCCACCTTACTTCCTCAGAGATATTAACTTTTAAATGCCACTCCAGTGCATTAAGTGGACAACTGTGAGGTTTTGTGGTCTGTTAAATACTAAACACAGATTCATCCTGATGTCAGGGCATTTTTTCTGGGAAAGGATGGAAGATCATTTGGGATATTAGCATGTGCTATTCATCAGATTAACCACATTAGCAGCTGCTTAGTGTCAGTGTGTGGAGAGAAAACAGTCGCTGACAGCAATGTGTTTTACCACAGTAGTAAATCTGTGTTGTGGTATGATGCTGCTTTTAACTATCAAAGCCTACAGAGCATGTGCTTGGTGTCAGTTTTACCTTGTATACTTTAGATTTAAGTTTGTTTTTGGTGAATAGATCAATAAAGGGATATTTTACCACAAAATTCTGTGACAGAAGAAATGCAGTTTTTAAATAATATGAGGGTGAGTAAATGATTCACCAGAATTTTCAGAATGTGGTTACACTCAAAGGTGCTTTAAATAATACCATTGTATCATGTCCAAAACCTATGGTAGTATCATGGTAGCATTTCTTGTTAGAGAAGGTTATGTTTACATATGTGCAGAGTTAATCAACATAAACGGGACAATGAAGACAACATGCTAATGCTAATGAATGTTGTGCCAGTAGTATCAGACATTATCCAAAACAAAATATTCTGAAATACAAAACAAAACTGACAGTGTGAAGTACATATTGAAGACATGTTGTGCTTAGCATAGATTGGCACATGTTGTGCTTAGCATAGCATTGATGGTAAATTTGAATGCTAACAGAAGCTCTCTAAAGATATTAGAAACCACCTTGAGCTAAATGATTAGCCAGGGGTGTACAGTAGTTGTTGATTTACAATTTAAGATAAACGTTAGGTGTACATTAATTTGAACTGAGATTTTTTTATGAAATATTTATATATTGTTCATAATTTGTACGTTATGTAGAAGGCTAATTTCTCTCCATGAAGCTGGTGGTTTGTGTTAGACAGCAGAATATCTGTAACCAAGAAATTTGTGTCATGTGTGTAGCAGGGACGAAGAGAGGTGAGAGTCTTATGCAAGCAGTTTTTATTTAATAGTCACACAATACAAAAATAATCCAAACCTGAAGACGAGGTAATAATCCAACCGGGGAACAGTTGTAAGGACAACAAACACTAACTGAAACACAAGGGTATAAATGCACTGGGTAACAAGAGGCTATAATGAGGGACAGGTGAAGTTGATTAGTAACCATGTTAACTAACAATTGTAACTACTGAAACACAGGCAGACAGGAACTAAACACAGAAAGAGAACGTAGGCACAGCAAGACAAAAGAATTTCAAAATAAAAGTCACAGTCTTTGTGACAGTGACTTTATTAATTATTTTAATAGTTGATTGGTCAGGGCTGAATTTCCCTAAAGCATTGTAAGCCTAAGTTGATCGTAGAACAATTGCCACCAATGGTCTCTACGATCAACTTAGGCTTACGATGCTTTTGGGAAATGCTGCCCCGAACGTTTTGTTCTCCTCCAAGAGGGCCACATTTTTAGACCAAATTAAGCTGAATAACAAATACATAATGATACCGTGTGCAGAGCGGTGGGTCCCCAGGACCAGAGTTTAGATCCACTGATGCAGGGTATGACAAAATCCTATCACAACACAAGTGGTAACAGGAGATGCATTGGAGAAGTATATGAATACCAGGTAAAACCGGCAATACGCCTTGCTCAATGCTTGTGATCGGATCACTGATCTTAATACTGGAAGGAAACAAGGCCATTTAAACATTCAAGTAGGCCAGGGGTGTCCAATCCTGCTCCTGGAGGGTCATCTTCCAGCTGAGTTTAACTTTGCAGCTCATTGACCCTCTAAGAGCAGGATTGGACCCCTGAAGTAAACAGAAGCTCCTGTGTAAGGGTGTCATGAACTGCTCCGAGACTCGAAGGTGAGATCCAAATGCAGCTTTTATTATGGGCAATCCAAAGGCGTAATCCAAAGTACAGGCAATGGGTCAAAACACAGGTAGGCAATCCAAACAAACAAACAAAACAAAACAGGCAGGGGTCAGAGGCAAGAGAGTAATCCACGGAACAGGCAAGAAAGACGGCAGTGCAGGCGACCAGGGAGGAGACGACCCTTCAGGCGGCCAGGGAGGAGACGACTCTTCAGGAGGCCAGGGAGGAGATGACCCTTCAGGAGGCCAGGGAGGAGACGACTCTTCAGGAGGCCAGGGAGGAGATGACCCTTCAGGAGGCCAGGGAGGAGACGACTCTTCAGGAGGCCAGGGAGGAGATGACCCTTCAGGAGGCCAGGGAGGACACGACTCTTCAGGAGGCCAGGGCGGAGCAGATGGTTCAGGGGGACCAGGTGGACCTGGCGGTTCAGGGCTACAGGGCGGACCAGACAGTTCAGGAGACCATGGCAGCGCGGCCTCCATGGTCTTATCAAGGGACCTCCTGCCCCCCCAAAACATTTCGTGACGTGAACAATCTCTGGATCGGCAGACGTGACGTGAAGCTCTGGCTCGGCGGTACTGACGTGAAGCTCGGGCTCGGCGGGACTGACGTGAAGCTCGGGCTCGGCAGGGCTGACGTGGAGCGCAAGTTCGTTATTTCAAATGTAGGCGCGCGGTATGCGCGCTCATAATGGAAGCGACGCGGTTTTCTTTGCGTTTTTAGGCGCGATATGTGAACGCCGCCTAACATGTCCTCAAGCCCATATCTGAACATGTCCTTTAAGACCGCACCGTTTAAGTCCACCCCATGGCAGAGCTCACAAAACTCTTCAACATATTCCTCTATTGGGCGGTTAGCTTGGCTGAGGCGGAAGAGACGGATTACTGGGTCCATGGTAGGTCTGGGTCTTACTTGGCTGCTGGATCTATGTTTGGCGAAGTTTTCTGTCATGAACTGCTCCGAGTCTCGAAGTTGAGATCCAAATGCAGCTTTTATTATGGGCAATCCAAAGGCTTAATCCAAAGTACAGGCAATGGGTCAAAACACAGGTAGGCAATCCAAACAAACAAACAAAACAAAACAAAACAAAACAAAACAGGCAGGGGTCAGAGGCAAGAGAGTAATCCACGGAACAGGCAAGAAATCCAAAAACCAAGAGACTGGAAACCAGGGAAAATACTCAGAGATGCAGTGTGACACAAACAAAACTTCGCAGTGAGTGAATGAGTGAACATGGTATAAATAGGCTGAGACTAACAGGGTGATGAGACAGAGGTGAATGCAATCAGTGAGGATGAGTGCGGGCAGTGAGTTATGGGAAATGTAGTTTATGAAGGAGTGATAATAATCTGGTGTGGAGTGCCCTCTGGTGACTGTTACAAAGGGACAGAAGTGCTTATTTTGACCTGACAATACCCTGTACTGATGGCCAACATAGAGCAGAGGTGTCCAATCCTGTTTCTGGAGGGCCAATGTCCTGCAGAGTTTAGCTCCAACACTTGCCTGGAAGTTTCTAGGCTGCATTTAACTCCACTTTTAGACATACACTTGCAAACTTTCCTAAGCACTTCCCCTTGGCGAGGGAAGTTTATTTGGATAGACTCTCGACCCGATTTTAGCTGAGGGAGCAAGTCTACTCAATACGTACACTTCAGGCAGATCTATAGACCACAATGCAACATGATTGTGACATCACAGCAGCTGCACACCCCACACAGCTCTAGTGTATGATATTGGAGTTAATTTGACAATTAACCGCATAATACTTGTAGCTAACTTAAGCTGATTGTTATAGTTTATTGTATTGATTTTTCGTTTGTGTAATTTTTTAAATTTTTTCCAACAGCCCAAGCATGCATATAGGATGGTGCAGAATGGTGCTTAAAACAAATTCATAATATAAACAATGAATCAGCTCCATTGCATATTTTAAGTGATCAAGGGTTTAGGGCGTTCCATTTAAACACATTGCAAGGGTTTCGGCAGTAGTGGGCACTCGTGCAACATAAGCAATGATGTACATCCTTGTGAACGAGATGGAGGAAAGTTTGCGGAAATTTGAACGCAGTCCCAGTAATGCTGACCACTGTGATTAGTTGGTTTAGGTGTGTTTAATTAGGAGTTGAGCTAAATTCAGCAGGATAGTCCTCATCCAGGAGGACTTGACAAATCTGTTGAAGCATATAGTTCCTGTTGACTTGATTCAAACTGAGTTCATAATCAGGGACAAGATGTTATCCTGGCATTCATGTGTGATGCTGAGCAGTGTAATCATTAGCACTCCTTGAATTAGCTGTCATCAGCTAATTAGTGATGTTTACTAAGACTATTGCTGAAATGAAACCTCTTCCAGTTCCTGCCCCATATATGGCACGTAAATGAATGACATCTCAAATCCTGCTGCTAATTGAGAAGTGTGCTTTACTATTACAGACATGATTTTTCAAAAGCTGACAATAAAAATAGTGCTCAATAGACATTGAATTAAGGACCCAAGGTATATTTACAAAATAAAATGTTATAGTTTGGTACTTATTTTGACCTTGTGTTGTTTGTATATTTTTGTATTGAAATAATAGCTTTTACAGAGATTATTTTACATCTGATTTACTAAAAGCCTGTCTGTCTACATCTTTTTTTTCTTTTTCTGATGAAAACCAACAGCACATAATAAACAATGGGATCTTATAGCCTGAGATTGTCCTGTATCTGATGTCCATGTTCAATATTGGTCTAAATGTAAAGAATGCAGTGTCACTGTTTTTCTGTAGGTCTGGTTGGTACCAGGTTTCACTTCCTGTGGTTGACCTCGACCCATCTTCCCGTCTTTACCTCTCTATATTTCCCACCGCATGCCTTATATTTTAAAAGATACACACACACACATCATGTATAAACTACACCTCCACCCCACCCCCGACCAGCATCTTCACAAATTAATAATTCAGAACACAGATAATCAGTCAATAACGTTCTTTCATATACAACTAAATAATTCACTCATCCATAGAGGACATCTGCATTAATGTGAGTATGTGTGTGCGCATTATTGGTGAGGTTTTGTGTGTGAGAGCAGCTCTATCTATGTATGTATGTATGTTTATGAAGCTATGAATACACTGTATCCCATTATAAACAAATGTAGTGGCTCTAAATAGTTCGTTCAGAGAAAAGGTCTTACATAATTTGCATATGCCACGTGGTTTGATATTTTGTTATCCAAAGAGATATGTGTGGCTTGAGTGTCAAATGACATTTTGGGGCCACTGTACAACAGTAAATTGGGGATGTCCTGGATTTTTAACCCATAAACTCATGTGCTACACGCACACAGAAATATAAGCTTTAAAAAAAAACTAAACCAAATCAAGCAGTATTTTGCACCTAATATAACCAAATTAGCTTTATTTATGTATATTATGCCATGCTCAGGGAATCGGGATCAGTGAACACTGTGTAGGGACTCTGTCGATTGGAACACAGCTCATTTCATGGAGCTCTCAGTAAGCAGATTAACTAAATCAGGTATGTTAGATACGGGAGACTTACAAAATATGCAGAGTGTGGACCAGAATGAATTGGGCAGAGGTTTTTAACTGTCCTGCAAAGTCTATATCCGAACTGCTTCAACACAACTGAATTTCACACCAATGTGATTTCCAAGTGATCCTGAAGAGCTTGACCAGCTGGTTCAGGTGTATTTGATTAGGGTTGTAGCTAAACTCTGCAGGTCAGTGGGTCCCCAGGAGCAGGGTTATAGCGCCCCAATTGTGACCCTGGATCACAAAACCAGTCAAATGTTGCACAGGGATATTTGTGGCAATAGCCAACAATACATTGTAGGGATCAAAATTAAAGATTTTTCTTTTATGCCAAAAATCATTAGGATATTAAGTAAAGATCATGTTCCATGAAGATATTTTGTAAATTTCGTACCGTAAATATATAAAACATTTATTTTTGTGAGTGAATGCAGCACAATCGTGAACATAAATGGACACCTTTAAAGGCGATTTTCTCAATGTTTAGATTTTTTTGCACCCTCAGATTCCAGATTTTCAAATAGTTGTATCTCGACCAAATAATGTCCTATCCTAACAAACCATTCATCAATAGAAAGCTTATTTATTCAGCTTTCATGTGATGTATAAATCTCAATTTCAAAAAATTGACCCTTGTGACTGGTTTTGTGGTCCAGAATTTCTCTTTGTAAACACTTCCAAAGCATGAGGATGTGAAGGGTCAGTTGTTAAAATGACCACAGCGATACAACAGCAGTTTAACTTTTTGATGATAGCTTCTTAAATCTCTGTGAGGTCTAAATAGGATTTAAAAAACGCTTATCCAATAAAGATGGGACAGTAGTACCCACTTTATTTGGACCAACTTGTGGTAACACTTTATTTTACAGTGTCCTTGTTACATACAGTATGTAACATGTACTTACCATATTAATAACAGTAAATTATGCATAATTACATGCAACTAACCCTCAACCAAATCCTAATATAGTATAGTAAGTAGGCTACATGTAGTTACTTATTATTACTCAGTTCTTACATGTATAATTACACCGTAACAATGACACCTTAAAATAAAGTGTAACCCAACTTGCTCCTCAGAATCACAAACTGTAAGTATGAATAATTATTGATGTATATACTGTATTTTCTACCGGGTGTTCAAAATACGTCTAACCGGCTAACTCACGTTACTACTGTCTTACTGAAATACTTCTGCTAATCAGCTGTTGGCCACTATTACCTAAAACTGTGTCTATTAATGCAGATTGTCTGTTGTTCTTACTACTTTGAGTAAAGATAAAGGATGGAGCAAGATTTGTTTTACAAACTGATGTGGAACATCAGTCATTCACAGCTAACATAATGCACTGGTATTGATAGTTAATGATACAGTTCCCACACTGTAATAAATTAGGAATATACACATCGGTTTATTGATGGACATACACTTGTTAATGCTGATGGTGAGGAATTACAGGTGCAACATCTCATAATATACAACAAACTGAGTAGTGTATCACCGAGAAACGTCCTGCTCAAGTCATCCTTGCGATGGAGGTTCGGGTTGAATTACTAGTCTGTCAATGATTTATCATCGGACTTGCGCTTGAATGAGCTTTAGGAAGCCTCCAGAGCTAAAATTCATGGTGCACTCAAAATCCTCCTGGGAAGTTCATATTTACGGGTTGGGAAGTCGTGTGTTTACGACGTCAGGTGTGTTCAAGTCATTTTTGTAGGAGCAAGATGGCGGTGTACCTTCTCTTAATTAACTACACAAAAATACAGCAAGGTTTTTGAAATCTACTTCTAGAAAATGAAGAATAAAAAATGTGGATCAGGTGTGTTTTGCTTTTTAATATTTGTAAGTTATTTATGAAGCCACATTCATTACATATTATATTGTTATATTACAATGCTAATATATTTTGTGCATATAATTAGTTTGTTTTGCTGTACTGTAAATTAAAAAGCCTGACAATTTCACTGCTAAATACCTAAATATTGTTGTTTTCCACCGTGTTTCTCACTGACACACCCCAACACATAAAGATCGGGGCTTAAAGAAAATCCCGAGCTTCCCACTCGTATTTAAGACTTTGTGGTGGCGGTTCATGTGTGTTTAACTCGTAAATACGATCTTTTTGACATAACTTGAACAAATGGACAACTGTATTGGACAACCAATGTTTATGGTAATGGACATTTCTTTTCCAACACACGCTGTAAGCGGTGGACCAATCACAACAGACTGTGCTTATCTGGCCAATCAGAGCAGAGTAAGCTCTTGGAAAGAAGGGGTTTTAAGACACTGAATTTGCGGACGAGTCATTTGTGAATCTTTGAAAAATGCGGTGATGTGCAATGAGAAAATGAAAGGGTTTTTTGATCTTTGATGCATGTACACCTGTCATAGGAGACCTCCAAAACAAAATTAGAAACCTTTAAAATAACATAATAGGGGCACTTTAAAGACCTCTGGCCAAATACAAACCTAAAATTTAGAAAATTAACCATTTTTGCATTCCAATGTGCATTTTGCCTTCACCAAGTGAGCCTTCACCAAGTGAGCTCCAAATGGCCACATTTTTTGACAATTGTCTTGCTCCCTCCAGAGTTCCTACTTCAATGGCTCTGCCCCTCAGAGTGAGAAGGGCATGGGAATTCTCACTTCCAATTGGAATTCACAAATAAATTGGGGGCTCGTGCGGGATTTATATCCCACAACCTCTCACACCTAAAGTGAGAACAATGCCCTAGTGTTTCCCAACACTGTTCCAAGACATACCAACAGTACACATTTTAGATGTCTCCTTTATTTGACCTATTCATTTCAGATCTCAGAGTCTCTACTAATGAGCCGATGAGTAAAATCAGGTGTGTGTGTGATTATGAAGATACCTTGCCCCTACTTTATGAGAATTCATTTGGGTTGTGACAGTCTAAATACGTGAGTGATGGCATAGTGTTACACTAGACTAGGAAAATACTTGACTTATGGTGAAACACATGGTTATGTTGGCTTAATGCTGTATTCATTTGTCCTAAGAATGAATGCATCAGCATGGTAGCCTATTGCTCCGGTTTTATTTATGTAGCGGAGCAACAACCTAAGTCATACAAACTCTGTTTTGCAAATGATAGCAATGTTTGTGATTGTTCTTTGTATGAAAAAGGTATCTTTTGGCATAGATGGTGTGATACACACACACACACACACACACACACACACACACACACACACACACACACACACACACACACACACACACACACACACACAAAGCAAGAAAGAGTGAGTAAGAGAGAGAGAAAAGGGCTTTTACAACCTCAGTCTCATGAAAAACATTGATAAAGATCTGCACAATGAATGAGTTACATGAAAGCCAATGAATGGTTTTTAAATGAATAGTCAGGAGAGCATCAGATTGTGTTGACATATGCATGTCAAATGTATTGGTGTGGTTAATTAGGGGTCTGACGTGAATACAGCTGTCGACGAGGGCCAGCTGGGATTGAGTCTTTTGTTTCTGCACGGTGGAAAATGAAGGGATGCTGAAAATAAAGAGGAAGTGATGGAGCTGAAAAGACGGGAGCTTTCGTTTGGAATGCCGGCTGTGGATTAGCATTCTTCCGCTGCTTAAGACTTGCGTCTCCTGCTCCCACTTACTCATTCACTCATTTCACTCTTTCCTGTCTGACCATCCACTTGTCCACAGTGTTCCGGGTTCAAAACAAGTTAAGCTTTATGGGCAGCATTTGTGGCATGTTGTCCTGCCTCAGTTTGTAAAAACAAGCTAAAATAGCATTTGCAATAATGAACAAAAGAAGCCTATGGCCAAGGCATTTAGGAGCGTTTAAAATCATAAATGTGAATCTTGTCATTTTGTTGAAGCGCTCACATTAATTCTTCCATACAAAACGTGTTATTTGATATGTGTTATTTGAGCTGTAAAGCTGTCACAGTCAACATTTGGGGCTCTTTTCTGCACAGATGAACTTCCACTATGTAATTATGTAAAGATGGTTTTCCACTATGTAAAGGAAGTGTCAGGGTTTTGTTCTGTTTTGTCTTTGTTTTCATTGTGTTCACCTTCATCTTCAGTTGATCCAGCTTTCCCATGTGTTTCTTTATTTCATCTCATTCACCTGTTGCTCGTTAATTAGCTCCAATTAGTTCCTCGTTTGGTCTTGTATATATATACAGTGTGTGCAGAATTATTAGGCACGTTGATTTTCTGATCATATTTTATTCCCATGCAGGCACATTTTGCCAATTCCAAACCATATTAATCTTAATAACTACTATTAATTTTGTATTTAATCATTTATAAGTGATATATAATTGTTCATGAAGGCTGGAAATGAAAAACGCCTTAATTCAGGTGTGCAGAATTATTAGGCAAGTTTTCTTTTACAGATGAAATAAGCCAAAAAAGAGGTTTAACTCAGACTGAAAAGTCAAAAATTATTAAATGCCCATGAGAAGGATACAATACTAATGCAATACTAGAAATTGCAGTTAAGGCATGACCATTGGACAGTGAAATACTCATTAGGTCAGCAGGGTCAGACAAATACAGGTGGAGAAGAAAAGACACATGTTAACTGCAAAAGAATTAGGAATTAAGGTGAAGAATTAAGTGTGAAACCATCAGGAACCCTTAAGTCTCCAGCGCCACCATTTTCCAGACCTGCAACCTAACTGCAGTCTCCAGAAGTGCAAGGTGTCAGGGTCTCAGAGACTTGGGTTAGGTAAAGAATCCTAAAAATGAACCCCCTCTTAATAAGAATCACAAGCTGAAGTGTTGTGAAATACATGAAGCCTGTTTTTTTATAGGCTTTATAGACAGACAGACTGAGAGTGACTCTTGAAGGACTAGGACCATATCCTCTTCTACCACTATTTGAAGAATTCATCTTCCAGAATAGGTTTTAATAGGTTTTGGGAGTTTATTGTTAGTCCATCTCCTACCCTGAAGTCCGTTTTGCAGAGATGGACTAAAAATAAACTCCCAAAACATACTGTCAGATTCTGGAAGCTGAATTCTTCAAATAGTGGTAGAAGAGGATATGGTGCTGGTCCTTCAAGAGTCACTCTCAGTCTGTTTCCCCGGGCGCCGCCATTGGCTAGCGGACCATCACCTGCTGTTAGCATCCCATTGACTCCCATTCATTTTGGCGTCACTGGACAGGAGGAGAAGCTCGCGGGCAATCGGGGGGACGTGGAGGCAAAATGACAAAATAATTAATCAGAATACTTAGCAAAAGTTGCTCCTGCTCCTAGCTCATGGACACCTCCTACTCACACTCTCCGTCTCTGCAAGTTTCGGAAGGGAATGATTCAGATTTCTCTTGGCACAGCTACTAGAAGACAGACAGGCTGCTCACGTCACATCTACGTCGTCAAGCTCAGTTTGAGTCTGCGCAGTAAGCTCAGCCATCAGGAAGTGAGAGCTTCTAATTGACTTCACTTGTCTCCGTTGAATCCAATGGGGTCGCTGTGTCCAGTTTATATACTGTCTATGCGTTTACAGCCTGGAGTAAAAAGTGGCTTTGGTCTATACAGCTAATTTTGCCCTTCATGACAACTGTGAGGGGGGTGTATTTATTTATAACTCATCCGTTTAAATTATATTAAGCCTTAAATTTTTTGCATAATTAAGGGTGTCCACTTTTGAGTGACAGGTGGATTCCTGCTGCTGTGGTCATTAGTCATCATTAGCCGTTGTCTGACTGTAAAAATAAATAAATTCGGGAGTGACGCGCTACCAAGATGGCGACGGTCGGCCACGCCCACTTTAGGCTTCAAAAACGGTCTTCAGAAACCTACGGGTGACGTCACGGACACTACATCCATATTTTTGTACAGTCTATGTATAATACTCATATAACTCATATAACAATAACATGCAACAAATATAAGGATCCGCTGTAGGAGCTGTACAGTGATAACTTCTGTAGCTCCGCCCCTTTCATCGCTGCACTCGTTGTGTTCTGTCTTCCGGTTTGTATTTCCACAGCATGAAGGAAAGATCTTTCGGATTTATGAATGAGCTCCTCGTTTTAAAATCTGCCCGGTCTACATACATTTGTTATGACATCCGCTTCAAACATTACTATGCTCATCATGATAACTTTCGCTAGCTCTAAAATAAGTAAATCCACTTCACCAGCTAATTACTCTTTGACAGTAATGTCATAAATATAATGTTTTGTGGAATATAACAAAGCTGGATTGTTGAAATGAGCAACCAGGTCTGGAACTGTACATTTCATCATGTTATTTTAATTTCATGTTAGCATGTAAAATGTTTGAGTCTTGTGATAATATTTGGAAACAGAGTGTATTTTAACTAGTGGACCAGCCTACATGGCCTTAATATTTACTCACATTCCACTAAAATATCAAAAAAAAAAAAAAAATTGTGCAGTAGGCATATCTATTTGCAAGGCTGTTGGAAGAATTTGGAAACTATACTAGGCGGAGATGGTCATCGGCCAATCTTTTTGGCATGCTTCTCGGCCAGTTATCTTGAAATGGCCTAATATCGTCTGTTTAAGTGGCCTGGCTGATATCAGTCTATCACCGATTTTAATGTTTATCCTGGTTAGGTGCCTTACTGTAGAGAATTCCATTGCTGTACACACGATTTTTGCTTGTTTTTATAGATGAGAATTATTGTGGCAATCAAAACCATACACAGATACTGACCATTGAGTCTAAGTGGTATTGAACCGGGACTGTTCAAACACATGGTCAACGAGTAAAAATTATAGATGCACCGATGTATCAGGTGACGATATTTATTGATGGTTTTAATTAATTAACTGCGTGAAGGCACTAATATCTGTTACATAATCCAATATTTTCTCTGGGTAAAATAATTAAATACCTGCCAAAACAAAATGAACAATCGAATATTTGGTCTGCCTGGTGCCAGCGTGAACAACACAGGACGATTGACGGAACTGTCACTGTCCCAATCAGTTCTGCATCGCCATGAAAGTTCATCCATGTGTTTTTAAGCTTTACCAGTTTGAGATGTTTTGTGAGCGCACTCAAAGCACACGTCCAGAAAGCCGTGTCTCAGGCAGCACGCAAATACTGAATTGATTTCTCTTTCGATTCTTCTTGTGCTTGAACGGACAATATTCACACAGAATTATATCTAAAAGGCCATTTCGTTGAGGAGGATCCTAGTAAACACAGTCGGTTGTGGCTTAACTGAGTGTAAATAGTTGAGAAATAAAACACAGGTGTGTATCAGCACTAGATCCATGCAACTCTTAAAGCGACAGCAGCCTAATATTCCTGCTGCGCTGCAGTCTGTTTTAATATTAACCAAACAACAAAATAACTATTGTACCTTTTAAGGATTAATATAGGCCTATATTTAATTAATACAGCAGTGTTATCTTACATTTGATTACTTTATGTACCTGAAAACTACTGTTAGACCTACCTGAAAATCACTGCTATTTCATAATCATCTTTGTTCTGTTGTATTTATGTTGGTCTGTTGAATGTTAAATGGATCATTTATACTAGTTTATGCAGCATTAAATGCATGCATTTTTAAATTTTTCTAATTTAAAACATTATCAAAACAGTAATCTATTTTAATAACAAAAGTTATATAGTTTTGGAATCTGTAATTGTAGGCCACAAAAAAAGTATATTTTTTTACAATTTAAAATCCTATCGGTGCATCCCTAATAAAATTAGTGAGCAATTTCTTAGTACTCACAATACTGTTCAGTTTGGGGTTGATGAGAGTTTTTTTTTTTTTTTTTTTTTTTATGTTTAAGGCTGCATTGATTTGCATATCAAATATACAATACAAACAGGAATATTATTACAAAATAAAATAACTCATTACACCAGTTTTCAGTGTCACATGATCCTTCAGAAATAATTATAACATGCTGATTTGCTGCTCAAGAAACATTTCTTATTAACATCAAAGTTGAAAACAGCTGTGCTGGCTTAATACTTTTGTTTAAAAATTCAGCAGAACATTATTTATTTGAAATAGAAATGCCTTTACTGTCCCTTTCGATCAATTTAATGTGTCCTTTCTGAATTTAAGTATTAATTAAAACAAAAATCTTTCTGACCCCAAACTTTATTTTAAATGCTTTTTTTGGGGGGAGGCAAACATTTAATCATTTAAATACAAGTTAAGTGCAAAATGAAAATGCGACGGATCAGCTTAACTTAGTTGTTTATTACCCATAATTTCAATCAAAGATTGACAAACATTCAAACAACCAAACTATTTTCTCTACCCCATACATACATACTTTGGCCAACTGCTGACGTCAAACAAACACAAATACAAACAAGCACACTAACACACCGTCGAAATCAAGTTTTACCCTTCTTTTCTCCCAATAGACAAAACTAATAAAATAAATTAAAAAGGCAAAGATTTTCCAAAAAAATCATGCACTAATTATACAAATGCAACAAAGAAATATTAACATCTAAATTAAAATACAGAAGCTCTCTCACTTAAAAAGCAAATACAGCCACAAAATGTACTGTGAACACGCACTCCCACGAATACAATACTGATCTAGCACTGCGACGTCATGGTCCTGTCAGGACGCCGCAGGAAGCACAGAGGTGAGCGTTCTCGAGAGAATAAGAGTGATGTTACATTCATTAGATTGCATTGTACTGTGAGGTGTTGATTCTATCCTCAGGGTGAAGTTAGGTGACATTGAGGTTCATCATTCAGTATCAGGATTATAGCTCTTAAAGAGATGTAAAGATGGTGTTTTAGGAAACATGGTCATGACCTTTTCTGTTTTCTGTTTAGCACATAACATGTACATTTTGTTTAGCATAACTAATTTAATTCAATGTCTTATTATAGGGACCTATTACATGTACACTTTTTAGATTAGGTTTTATTGAAGGTTTCTGTCATTTACTCAACTTCGTATCATTGCAAATCTGTATGACTTGTTTCTTTTCTGTGGAACACACTGTGTAACAAGTTACATCTCAGAAGATCGGGACTAGAGCACACAAATCTGCTTTTATAGTGTTTTTTTTAAAAACCTTGACAGCACCTGGTTACAGTATGCCATCATTGTAAGGAAAAGAGCAGTGTCAACATTCTTCACAACATCTCCTTTTGTGTTCCACGGAAGAATGAAAGTCAAACAGGTTTGGAACGACAAGAGGATGATTTCTATGCAACATTACTTAAGAGTGCTATAGCTTGAAAAGCAACTATATTCGTCATGGTCTCAAAAGGACCTTTTGCATTATTTTGTTATGTTTGCTGTCAGAAAAGTGGTTTGGTTATACTTATTTAGGTACGTTTTGTGAACAAGTTCTATGAAGAAGTAGGCGATCAGGCGAACACAGGTGACACAACACAGGCAAACGACCGGTGAGTTCAGCTAAAGCCTTACACTAAAGTGAGCCTGGTGCGATTTCAGTTAAGAGAGTCTTGGTGGCTGAACTCGGAGTCAGAATTGGGGTCCGGGAGAGCATGGTTATCCTGGAGATAGCCTTCAGGATCGGGGTCGTTCTCGTCGTTGCTTTCCGCGCTGTAGTCCACTTCCTCCAGGAACGCTGGCTCATCCTCATCCAACACATATGTGGTGTTACTGCAGAAAACACACACAGACACATGGCTGTCATTTATTATGTCAGCTGAGATCTTCTGACAGACACATACAACAGAACAGTTCATTCCCATTGAGTGTACACACAAAAACAGACCCTTTACAGTTTCGCATGGTCTTAAGGTCCTTGCACACGGAGTCCGAAATTTTCATATGCGTTTTTTTTCGTATTCGTCATCCTAAAAAATTGGTCACACACAGAAACCTTGCACACACGGAGTCCGATGCGTATTAATCAATCCGTTGCCAAAAATTTGCAAAATAATACAAAATGGAGTCTTCAAGCAAGTGAGGATGATTTTGTTGTCCTCTCTCTTCTTAAAAAGATAAAAAGGAAATATTGGGTCCATCATTCAATTCCTGACATTGCATAGAGAGAGAGAGTTTGGAAAGTTCCACTGCGGGATTATCCCGAGCGATTCAAAGTTTACTTCAGGATGTCAGTGGCTCAGTTTGACGCTTTGCTAGCGATACTGGAGCCACATGTTAAAAAGAAGAGCTCCAATTTCCATGAACCAATTGATCCTAAACATTTCTGGATTTTGGCGTTCGCTTGTACGGTGGCTCTGAATTGTCAAAACACCTCTCAAAATGCGAAAAACGCAGAAAATTGAACCCAATTTGATACATTTTATGACGAACGAAAGTTTCGGAGGCAGTGTGTTAAGGCCCTTGCGCACTGAGTCTGAAATTCGCATCTGAAATTTTCACACGTAAAAAAAAAAAAAAACGACCTCACGTTATGTCTCCGAAACTTTCGTCCGTCATGAAAAAATTCGGATCAGGTTCGATTTTCTGCATTTTTCGCATCCGTAGCAAGCATTTTGAATGGTGTTTTGACAATTGACAATTTGACAAAGCCACCGACTCACGAATACGAAAAAACACATGCAAAAATTTCGGACACTGTGTGCAAGGACCTTAAATGTGATTGACACAACGTGAGGTCGTATTTATTTTTTAACGTGCAAAAATTTCTGACTCATGTGCAATGACCTTTACTCTTATCTGTATGAACATAAATGATGGAGTATTTTAAGTTGTTTCCATTGTTATGAGACAAAATCATTTGGAAATCGTGGAAAGGTGAAGTAGACTCAGATGTATGGCACTTTTTCTCCTTCTCGCTCATCTTTCCGTGATTTCTTGAAAAAAGCGTAACATTGAACTTTGTGCATCTCCCATTGTCACTGCATGTTCATGAACTCTCACGAGCAAAGAAAATGACATCGTAGGCTATGTGCCAATCATCCAGATGTGCCAATCACCGGAACTAGGCAAAAAAGTAAACTCTAAAAAACTAACCAAGTTTTATCTTTCATTATTCTATTTATTTTGTACTTTTATAACACAAGAGATGCTTTTCGATTTTGTAGCTGATTGTGACCAAATACCTTTTTATTATTTATCAGCCCTACAAAAAAACAAAAAAAAAACCTGTGCAAGAGTGTATTCTGTTTATGGTTTAGTGCTTATTAATACACTAAAGGAGGCTGTACTGTGGCATCTACCTCAGGAGGACTAAATGCTGCTAGGTGGAACAAACTGTAATTTGCACTACTGTCTGTTCAAAATAAGTGAAAAGAAACATAGCTTTGGGGATTTGTTGTACCGAACTCATATCAAACCGTGACCCCAAAACCAAGGTACGTACCGATCCGTGACTTCCTTGTACCATTTCACCCCAAATATAGATTTAGTAAGGTAAATATATATATATTTGGACACTGACACAATTTTCATAACTTTGGCTCTGTATACCGCCAGAATAGAATTCAAATAAATCAAGATAAAATTAAAGTGCAGACTTTCAGATTTAATTCAACGGGTTGAACAAAAATATCATTTTACAGATGATGACAAGTTCAGATATTACAAATTAAAAATGGCCAGATATTTCCATGATCGTTGGTGCATTGTGGACCAAGAAACCAGATCCCATCCCCAAGTCTCTATGATATTTGGCTCTCTATATATAGCTCGGGACCCCCTTCAATGCAGGTCTATGGGATTTCCCACCTCTCCTCGACAAGCCACACAATTTGAGGCATCATTCATGTTTGTAGCAAAACAAGGCGGGATGAGTTACGAGCCACAGTTTAATACTTTAGGTTAGGGGGTTGTTCAAATCTCTAACCCTAAGTTTGAGCTTTAATAAATGACGGGTCAATACAACAAAACCAACAAACGACTCCTGTAGGGTAGCGGTCGAAAACCTCATGTGGCGGCAGAGGAGGCATTTCTCAGCATCTCTCTCTCTCTCTCTCTCCTAACACAATAACCTTACTAAGAGTGATGATGGTTTTATGGCCCTCTTGTTAAGTAGTTAAATGGTTTAATGTGTGGTCTGGTGGTTTGGCTGGTTTTAGTGGGTTTTTAATGGTTTTAATGGTGTGAGGGGGAAGAAACTGGATCCAAGTGAGACAGGCTGAGGGGAGGGGGGAGCAGACTCAAAGTGGATTAGCGGGCGTTTTGATCAGGTGATTAGATGACTATAATGAGCAGAGTGCTTCTCTCTTCACTCAAGTGCGCTGTGCCCCATTTGACTGACATCTCCTCAAGTGGTGCCGGCCATTAGAAGAGGGATGCAAGATCGTGTGTGTGTGTATGTATGTTATTATCCATTACAGAAATACACAAGTTGGGAGGGGCCGAAGTATGTTCCCAAGAAGCTTCTAGAATCTAGAAGCTTCTGACATCATGGACATCAGGGCTATTATTGTTCTGAACATTGTGGGCTTCGAGCTGCTTAATGTTGTATTGAAACTTGATATGGCAGCTGTTGCGTCTTCTACGGTTTGTGCCGATTCATACGGGAGCACAATAACAGGACGTCCCTGAGCTGGATATGGTCGTTGTGCTGGTGTGTGTGTGTGTGTGTGTTTACCTGGTGATGCTGGGGATGCTGCGTGTGTCTATTAAGTCGTTCTCCATGTCCAGTAGATGGGAGTTGTGGTTGTGGAGCTCCAATGGGGACGTGAAGCGTCTTAGCCTGAGCAGAGCCAAACAAAACTGAGCGCCCATTTCCTCCAATTCATTTGTCCCGATCTGGAGACCCTGCAAACACACACACACACAGATCCCACGTTACAAGCACTTTTTGTACAGTTTTAGTTCGCAAAATGACATCTGGTTCACATTCATTAACAGGTCTGTGATTTCATGTACTGATACAGACAGCATTGGGTTCTTTAGATTTTACTAAAACGGGAGTGTGTATTGTCTGTGTGTGAGACACGATGAATTATATAAATAAAGCATTATGTATATAAAATTAAGGGAAGGAATTCATTTAATTAATTGCATAAATAGACATGCATTAATCCCGTAGAATATCTAGGCAGGTGGAGCTGGGGGAGGTGGAGGGGTTCAGATTAAATGAAGGACTAGCTTACAGCAAACAACCAGAATATTTAAATGTAGAGCAAGCAATCTCATTGGCTGCAGAGACCAATCCGCTTGTTCGGCTCTCTAGATAAAACTCAGGAGTCGGGACCACCCTTCAATGTAACTTAAGTTAAGCTCAGCATCTAGTATTTGTGGCATAATGTCATTTACACAAAAAAATTATTTTAACTTGTCTCTCCTTTTCTTTAATAAAAAAACAAATCCAAGATTAGTCAGGCACTTACCATGGAATTGGGGGCCAATTTCTGGAAGGCTTATATGCAGAAATGTGAAGCTTATGATATTATAAAATAACTTAGATTAATTCTTCTATTAAATCTTGTGCATTATTTGAGCTGTAAATTTGCAATATAAATTTTATTGACGTTGTAGGATTTAGGAGCTACGTTACCATGGCAATAACATTATAGAATTGTAAATATCTTCACTCATAAAAGGTATACAAGTGATTGTCACATCATATCATATCACAGCAAGTCAACAAGCATATTGTTTATGTCTTGTGCCAATACACAGAGCATTTAAATATTTATGAATTGGCCCTATTCACTTCTACTGTAAGTGCCTCACTGTAACCCACAGCTTTTTATATATATATATATATACAGTGAGGAAAATAAGTATTTGAACACCCTGCTATTTTGCAAGTTCTCCCACTTAGAAATCATGGAGGGGTCTGAAATTGTCATCGTAGGTGCATGTCCACTGTGAGAGACATAATCTAAAAAAAAAAATCCAGAAATCACATTGTATGATTTTTTAACTATTTATTTGTATGATACAGCTGCAAATAAGTATTTGAACACCTGTCTATCAGCTAGAATTCTGACCCTCAAAGACCTGTTAGTCTGCCTTTAAAATGTCCACCTCCACTCCATTTATTATCCTAAATTAGATGCACCTGTTTGAGGTCGTTAGCTGCATAAAGACACCTGTCCACCCCATACAATCAGTAAGAATCCAACTACTAACATGGCCAAGACCAAAGAGCTGTCCAAAGACACTAGAGACAAAATTGTACACCTCCACAAGGCTGGAAAGGGCTACGGGGAAATTGCCAAGCAGCTTGGTGAAAAAAGGTCCACTGTTGGAGCAATCATTAGAAAATGGAAGAAGCTAAACATGACTGTCAATCTCCCTCGGACTGGGGCTCCATGCAAGATCTCACCTCGTGGGGTCTCAATGATCCTAAGAAAGGTGAGAAATCAGCCCAGAACTACACGGGAGGAGCTGGTCAATGACCTGAAAAGAGCTGGGACCACCGTTTCCAAGGTTACTGTTGGTAATACACTTAGACGTCATGGTTTGAAATCATGCATGGCACGGAAGGTTCCCCTGCTTAAACCAGCACATGTCAAGGCCCGTCTTCAGTTTGCCAATGACAATTTGGATGATCCAGAGGAGTCATGGGAGAAAGTCATGTGGTCAGATGAGACCAAAATATAACTTTTTGGTCATAATTCCACTAAACGTGTTTGGAGGAAGAAGAATGATGAGTACCATCCCAAGAACACCATCCCTACTGTGAAGCATGGGGGTGGTAGCATCATGCTTTGGGGGTGTTTTTCTGCACATGGGACAGGGCGACTGCACTGTATTAAGGAGAGGATGACCGGGGCCATGTATTGCGAGATTTTGGGGAACAACCTCCTTCCCTCAGTTAGAGCATCGAAGATGGGTCGAGGCTGGGTCTTCCAACATGACAATGACCCAAGGCACACAGCCAGGATAACCAAGGAGTGGCTCTGTAAGAAGCATATCAAGGTTCTGGCGTGGCCTAGCCAGTCTCCAGACCTAAACCCAATAGAGAATCTTTGGAGGGAGCTCAAACTCCGTGTTTCTCAGCGACAGCCCAGAAACCTGACTGATCTGGAGAAGATCTGTGTGGAGGAGTGGGCCAAAATCCCTCCTGCAGTGTGTGCAAACCTGGTGAAAAACTACAGGAAACGTTTGACCTCTGTAATTGCAAACAAAGGCTACTGTACCAAATATTAACATTGATTTTCTCAGGTGTTCAAATACTTATTTGCAGCTGTATCATACAAATAAATAGTTAAAAAATCATACATTGTGATATCTGGATTTTTTTTTTTTAGATTATGTCTCTCACAGTGGACATGCACCTACGATGACAATTTCAGACCCCTCCATGATTTCTAAGTGGGAGAACTTGCAAAATAGCAGGGTGTTCAAATACTTATTTTCCTCACTGTATATATATATATATATATATATAAAGAGAAGGCAGGACAAATCTTGAAATACATTTTTGTGGAAATCAACATTTTGCAAGAATTTGCTGGTGATTGAGCTTAACTTGTATTGAACACAGAAACCAACAAATTATTTTTTTTCACCCGGAAAGTGAGGCAAGGTAAAAATCTCTAAAACAAAATTATTCTATTATTATAAATGATCAAAGCTATTATAGAAGCTTGTTTCCGCCAAGGAAAAAATAAAGGTAATTGTGACTATTTATCCCACAATTCAGAAGTTTTTTTTTTTTTTACTCACAACTGCGAGTTTATATCTTGCAATTTATACCTTTTTCTCACAGAATTCTGTTTTTGTTTTCCAATGGAATAAAGAAATAAAAAAGGTAATTGCAACTTTTTCCTTTCCTCTCACAATTCAGACTTTTTTTCAGACTTTTTTTCTCAGAACTGTGATATAAACTGATAAAAATAACTCGCAATTACGTTTTTTTTTCGTGGCAGAAACAATTAAGATTCAATATTAAATAAACAGTTTATAAACTCTTTTTTTTTTAGAAAAATCATTTTTGTATTTTTGGAATAATCGGATGTGTCTGTGGAACTAAAACAGTCCGTGCATTAATCGTGCACACAGGTGGTTTTTATCAGTCTTCCTGGAAGCAAAGTATCATGTTTACAATGCACCGGGATGATACACGGAGCGGTTCAAGGGAAGAACTAATCATTGGATTGGAAGTTGTGATTAATGGCACCAAATCTTTAAAAGGGTTTTGTCTGAGTCACTTAGAAGCAAGTAAACTACACATCAGCTTTGTTTTCTGGGTTTTGTCTGTGAAGAAAACAGCACTTACTGTATTGCTTTGGGCAGAAATTCACAATATTTACACACAATTTTCTGTTGTCTTCTGTACAACTGTTCACAGAGAACAAACCAGAATAAGCCAGTATTGGGTAACACTTTATTTTACAGTGTCCTTGTTACATATGTTACATGTACTTACCATAGTAATAACAGTAAATTAGGCATAATTACATGCAACTAACCCCTCAACCAAACCCTAATCCTACCCCAATAGTAAGTACATGTAGTTAATTAATATTACTCAGTACTTAAATATATAATTACACTGTAACAATGACACCTTAAAATAAAGTGAAACCTTAAATTGTTTTGTTTTTTTATGTTGTTTCTTCGAAAGGAGAATATGGACTAGGGAAAAGAGGGCAACTTGGCATGTAAATTATGCAAATGGGGCGTACCAAGTCGCCAATGCGTTGACCATTGACCAGCAATACGCCATTTCATGTTGCATTTTTATTGGCTAGTCAGTAGACGTAGGTCGTAGCAGCAAACACAATGTCAGAATATTATCGCAGGCCATCTTTGGTCACAAGACCATGACAATGGCCGTCTTTGAACCTCTCTCACTGTATGATGTAGGACCGTTTTGGAGCCACGACCACAGAAATCGCCATGATTGGTCATCTTTCATCTCGGACAGCCCAAAATCATACAGTTTACATTAGAGAATATACAGAAAGAAGCTTCTTCAGCCATGTTACTTGAACTCACAGAGACGCCATTATGTGTCCTACAGACAGAAGACTGTGAGTCACTATCAGAGACTGCTGCATCTTTCACAGAATGGTCTATAGCGCCATCTACTGTTCACATTCATCATGACAACCTGTCATTTTATATTTACTGACATTTTATCATCAAGACAGTTATAAAAACAAGTAGAGGTCATCGCCTTTGACAATTGAAACCATCTGTTTAGATCTCGTGTGACAGTGTATTTGTAGCTTTAAATCTGAGCAAATCTGTAACAAATTTTGTTTCTTGGACACCAATGTCTTGATTAAGATGTGGCATTACAAAATGCTAGTGCTTCTACTAATAATATTTAAAAAGGCGTAATTGAACAGGCCATGCTTACTTTAAAACTGCTCCGTGTAGTTTTACACCCTTTTTTAACATGGTTGAGAAAAGTACAAAAAGAACGGTTGTAATGTTGAATCCCAAAACCGAATTTAGACCTGTACATGCTTTGCACAGAATAAAATATTGAGATCTTTTAAGAATTGTGTTTATGACTTTGCACACCTTTATTAATTATTAAAAAAGACACAAATTAATATATAAAATTTCTCTTTGGCTAAATTAGAAATGTTTCTCCTGCACTTTTGAATCATAGCCGTCTCATGAACCAGAGAGGTAACTTCATTTAAAAACGAACAATCACAACACGTTTCAACATGTTAATCAGTTGTTCCCATCTTTCTCCTTTAAAAGTCAATCCGTTTCCGCTCCCAAGGCATCCGATATCCAAGAGAAATGTGCTCACTATACGGACACCAAAAGCGCCCAGCGACGAGGTGGAATAATTAAACAAAAAACATGCTAGATACCAAAACACCCTAAATTGAACATTTACACTCTTAAAAATAAAGGTTCTTTAATAGCATCTATGAAGAAACTTTAACATCTATGGAACATTTTCATTGCACAAAAGTTTCTTTATAGTAGAAAAAAAAAGGTTCTTTAGATTACTAAAAAGTTATTCACACACACACACACACACAAAAAGGTTCATTTAAGAACTTTCACTGAAAGGGTCTTTGGGAAATCAAAAATGGTTCATTTATGACACTGCTGCAGAAACACCATTTTGGAACTTTTATTTTTAAGAGTGTATATAAAGTATATATATATATATATATATATATATATATATATATATATATATATATATATATGTGTGTGTGTGTGTGTGTGTGTGTGTGTGTGTGTGTGTGTGTGTGTGTATGTATGTATGTATGTATGTATATATATATATATATATATATATATATATATATATATATATATATATATATATACACTGTATATACATAAACAAGTTGTATATTATTTCTCTAATTTTCAATAAAATACAATATAGTATTTGTCAGTGTTAACTATTAAAGAAGAACCACATCTTCCATATTTCATTTCTGGTTTAAAAATAGAAAAATTAATGGACACAAAAAGCACACGGACCAAAATAGCATTGTCCTTTTAATTTGGATGAAAAAGCTTATGAAGTGATTAAGAGACCAGAGTAAACAGATCTGAATCTAGACAAACTACATAATTGCAGTTGTGTTATTTCTAGGGTTGCAATATTCCAGGGAATTAACGAGAATAAACTGGAAATTTTCTAAATTGCAAGTTAGCCTATAACAGGAAACGTAAAGGAATAGTTCACTTCAAAATGAAAATTCTGTCATCATTTACTCACCCTTAAGTTGTTTCAAACCTGTATGAAGTTATTTCTTCTGCACAAAAGAAGATATTTTGAAGAATGTTGGTAACCAGACAGCTGATGGGCCTCATTGACTTCCATAGTATTTTTTTTTTTTCCTACTATGGAAGTCAATGGGGTCCATCAACTGTTTGGTTACCAGCATTTTTCAAAATATCGTCCTTCATGTCCACCAGAAGAAAGAAATTCATACAGGTTTGAAACAACTTGAGGGTGAGTAAATGTTTATTTTTAAGTGAACTATTCCTTTAAATGTAGCTAAAATAATAATAATAATAAAAAAAAAAAAAACATCTTGCAGCATAATCTTGGTTTAAACAACCAGAATGCAAATTCAGTTGAAATGCTACCCTGCGAATTCCTCAATCACATGCACACGGCAACATTTATAAATCAGGCCTTGGTTGCTCTGGAATCAGAGGATTTTTTTTTTTTATATATATATTTCCAAAAAGCCTCAGCTTAACTTCCCATGAAAATAACTTTTCCACCCCTTTGCAAAATGTAATAGATTTGGTGACTTGAACTGTTATTCTAAAATGTAGAAACGTCAAAAGAATGAGTAGATACGGTCAAACTTGTTTCTCGTCATTTCTCTGGTATTAGGGACACCAAGTTGATTTTGGACTGGCTATGAGTATAATCATTTCCACTTCCACTTCAAAGATGTTTTGACTTGCGGGATTGCAAAAAAGCTTACAGCATTCTTCTAGAACAAAACAACTGGTGAAAAGATTACTCATATCATTCATATATATAAAAAATATAAACCTTGGGCTATGAAGCCCTGACAGTCTGAATTACAGTGCCAAATGAATCCAGTGAGAATTGCTACCACGGGTTAAAGCATGGCATCTCAGAAGGCTGAATTTTCATGTGCTGTTTCAATGAGCTGTTGTTCATTTCAGCTGAGCACCGCCCTGCCAAGACCTTGTCATATCAATAGATAGTTTAATCTCACCCACACAGAAAGCCAAGAACCTTGATGTCAGACTGACCAACATTTATTTGCACCCCAAATATGAACCACAGTTAAAACTGATCATGTGTTAGTCATTTAAATTTTTCTTGTCATGTTTTTTTATTTTATTTCCTCAGCATTCACACAGGGTTACAGTGTTTCATATTTTGAACGTTTCTTGTCTCTTTGTTTAGTATTCCCACACCCTATGAGAAATGAATTTCCATGGCGATTACGAGATAACAGCAAAAACAATAAGAGCAAGGCCAGAAACAAATCACGAATACACAAATCACAGCGTTTTGAAGTTGCGTATTTTGCAATGCATCAATGCGTAAATCCATTCATGGTCATTTATTTCCTACGTGTACTTTTGTTCTTTATCTGGTGTTGTTTTTATCTGATATTCCTAGTACTTTTCAGAAGAACTCATTTTCTACCAGCAATCTCAGAAATATTTAGAAGTTTAAAAAAATAAAAGGTTATGTTAAGGTAAAGTTTGTGTGTAAAACTAACCAGCCCTCACCTTGTATTTGCCCTGGTCACAGCCACACAGGGTGCTCTCCATGGTGTAACTGCGCTGCACCCCGATCTCTCTCCAGACCACCACACGCGCCGTGGCTTCTTTAGAGCGTTCAACTACAAAACTGCAGCTGGACAGGCTGAACGCTGGAGCCATCTGAGACAGCAGCTTAGGCAGAGTCTAAAACACAGGACAAGTGGCTTTTACATTCAACTTATTTACTTGACAGAATCAACACTGATGAAGAGTAAACTTTTTAAGACTAATGTTTATGCTGCCTTTAAAGAGGAACTATTCTGCCTTTTTACGTGTTCAACATTCTTTAGTGTGTAATGTTGCTGTTTGAGCATGAAAAGGGTCTGCACATTTCCAAAGCACATAATCACTCCAAAAGGATTTATTCTCTATATCAGTGTTTCCCAACCCTGTTCCTGGAGGCACACCAACACGACACATTATCAAACACACCTGATTCAACCCATCAGCTCAATAGTAGAGATTCCAAGACCAGAAATATATGGGTCAGATAAGAGGGACATCCAAAATGTGCAGTGTTGATTTGCCTCCAGGAACAGGGTTGGGAAACACTGCTATATTATCAGTGTCACTGTTTCTGAACTCCCTGAAATGCCTCCGTTGTAGTCTTGAGTTTTCTTCCGGGAACGAACACCTCATAATATTCCGCATATAAATCATTCCCGCCCAAGACAAACAGAAAATAAAGTGGGAGAGGCCTGGTTGATTGGCGTTAGTAGTGTGTTGTCGCCATGTTGACGTCCAATAGACACTGTTTAAACCCCCAAACTAATGCGTTATGGTAAGGGGTGTGACATACCGCGTCATACCATACTGTGGTCAAAGCGGTTTACCAATCATAACACACTGGTCCAGCTGTACAATTGGAGCACACTACGCTTTTTTGGAAGAAGGGGCTTCATAGAGACAGGAACGAAACAGAGCGTGTTTTTTGAACATTCATGCATGAAAACCTGTTCTAGAGCCCCAATACAATATCAAGACTTGGCATAATAGGTCCTCTTTAAAAGAATAATCATCCCAAAAAAATGACAATTCTGTCATTTACTCGCCCTGATGTCATTTCAAAATCATATCCTTCCTTCTTCTGTGAAAAGAAGATTGTTCAGTTGTTTTTGTCCATATTATGAATGTTAATGGAACCCAAAACTTTTAATCTCTAAAGATGACACGAAGGTGTAGCATGAATTTAATATATACAAAAACATCTGAAACATTTATCAAATATCTTCTTTTGTGTTGTGCACAAGCATTTCCAATTTTCGGGTCACAAATTCCTTTAATGTGTAAATGTGGGCAGTTAAATGTGAATAACCCAATTTTGCCTTTTTTTTTCTTCAGAAATGGTCTGAATGGACTGAGAGGGAGCTGTGTGTTGTAAATGTCAGATTATATCTAAATAATACATCAAACTTGGCAAAAAGATGCCAATAAAAGATAAGTATATAAAGTGTGCAGATGCGTTACCCTGTATCCAAGGTCCTCTTGTAGGTCAACAGTGCTGGTGTTGACATCGGTCTGCCACACCGTCTCCTTAATACTACAGCCGTACATGAAAACGTTCTTCTTCCGTGAATGGCCGTGATAGTCGCAGAACACCTGAACGCACACAGTTAACAGACAAACACACACTGCTGGTGTCATTAAACCGTTTAAACGAGTTCTCTCCTCTACAGCATGATTGCTCTCTCACCAGTGGAGTTCTTCCTGTAGCTCTGAGGTACTGCAGGAGACTCTTGGAGTTGTAGATGGTGGGATGAAGCTCGGCGTTGGGGTTCTGCCACTGTCTGTTCAGATCCTCCCCACTCAGAGAACAACGATGACTGCAACGTGAGCATAAAGAAGATTGAAATATGCGATTACAGATAAAGTTCATGAAGAAGTATTGCAGTTTCTGCGTGATAACTTTCATTAAGAGTGTTAACAAACAGTATCATAATATCTGCATCATTTTTAAAATGCAGTATATTTTCCTGCCCATATCATACATGTATTACATTTTTTAAATAATATGATAATAAAAATCCTTGGTTTGTGCTGTACTAATGATGAAGGAACATTATCAACATCTTCTGTTCATTTGCAAAACCAGTGTGGCACGCGGAGGTGATTTTGTTGTTTGCTGACATACTTTCCGTTGATGACCCCGTCAGGGTTGAGCATGGGGATGATTTTGAAGATGTAGCTCTCTCGTAGACTTTGGGCTTGAGGACTGCAGCTCATGAGAAACTCCAGAGTGCCCTTCATCACCCAGCTGGAGTTAGTCTCTCCAGGATGAACCCGCGCAGACAGAAACACCACTGGACGGCTTCCTATAAACACACACATTACAGCATTGCTGATCGAGTCACACTCATTCACCGAGACATTATGGACTGAGTGAGCCTGAGTGAGTTCATGCACAGGGAGTGCTGCTAAGGCGCATGTAACAGCGCATGAGAGCATGTAAGCAACTTTCAAGAATGAAGAATAAGAAAGTGCATGTGAGAGTGTTAAAGGAGAAGTTCACTTTTAAAATGAAAATTCTGTCATCATATACTCACCCTCATGTTGTTTCAAAGCTGTATGAATTTCTTTCTTCTGCTGAACAGAAAGGAAGATATTTAGAAGAATGTCAGTAACCAGACAGTTTTTGGGTCCCATTGACTTCCATAGTATATTTTTTTCCTACTATGGAAGTCAATGGGACCCAAAAACTGTCTGGTTACTGACATTCTTCTACATATCTTCCTTTCTGTTCAGCAGAAGAAAGAAATTCATACAGCTTTGAAACAACATGAGGGTGAGTATATGATGACAGAATTTTCATTTTAAAAGTGAACTTCTCCTTTAATGAAAGAGCGTGCATGAGAGGGTTTATGTGAAAGTGCATGAGAGGTGGAAATGACAATCGAACTAGGATCCATGTGAATGAGAGAGCATGACGGCATGTATGTAAGAGAGCCAAAAAAGGTGAATGTGAGAGCGCTTGGTAGCGTGCTTAAGTGTGAGCATGTGACTGTGCATGCATGAATGTCAGCAGGCATACAAAAGTGCATGACAGTGTTCGTGACACTCGTGTGTTGTATGACGTAAGCGGGAGTGCATATGAGAGTGTACGTATATTAGAAAGTGTATTTGAGCATGTGAGAGCGTTCATGAGAGTGAGTGCATGTGAGTGTGCATTAGGAAGCATGTAAATGTTTATGAGAGTGAGTGCATGTGAGCATGCATAAGAACACGTGACAGCGTTCACGAGAGTATATGTGAGCATGCATGTGAGTGTTCATCAGAGAGTGCATGTTGAGCGTGCATGAGGACACATGTGAGTGTGTTCATGAGTCAATGCATGTGTGTGCATGAGGATGCCTGTGAAATACTTGATTAGAGAGAGTGCATGTGAGGTTGCATATGAATGCATATAAGAGTGTTCATAAGAGTGAATGCATGTGAGCATGCATGAGATTGCATGTGAGTGTTCATGAGAGTGAATGGATGCGAGCGTGCATAAGTACGCATGTGAGTGTGTTCATAAGAGATAGTGCATGTGAGTGTGCATAAGAGAGAGTTCATTAGAGCGTATGTGAGAGTGCATGAGGACACGTGAGAGAGGTCATGGGAGTGAGTGCATGAGCGTGCATGAGGATGCATGTGGGATTGTTCATTAGAGAGTACATGTGTGCATGCATGAGTTTGCATGTGTGAGTGAGAGTGAGAAGTGAGAAACTCTTTTTTCATGAAAGCGAGAGCTAAAGAGCGTGTATGCAAGAGTGTGTAAGAATGCATGTGAGTGTTTTTATGAGCGTGAAAGTGAGTTTATGTGATTCGTGAGAGTGAGTGCATTTAAGAGTACACGCTGTTTCTTACCCACTAAACCAGGGGTTCAGTTCCATCCTTACTCCAACACAATATACCTGTAGTTTTAAAATAAGCCTGAAGGACTTGATTTGCTAGATCAGGTGCGTCAAATTAGGGTTGAAGCTAAACTCTGCAGGGCTGTGGCCTTCCAGGAACTGAGTTTGGCACCCCTGCACTAAACTGATTGCTATAGCTGTATGTTTATCAGTGACGTTCCTGTGTGTGTGTGTTACATACTGAACTGGCTGATATGTTCATTGCTGGAGGATTCTGGCATGGCTGTGATGGTGAGCAGGGGACAGCTGTTTCCTCCCAGCGTTTCACACAGATCCTCCTGTCTGTAGTAGATCTGAGGAGTACTCAAAGCACTCAACTTCTGCAGATGCATCTAAACAAATGAGGAACAAAATCAAACTGAATCCTACTATATATGATGGTAAAATCAAGGTATATTGAAAATATCATGCCATGGGGGCAGATTTACTAAACAGGGGAAATTAGTGTGAGAGTGAGCAATTCCAAAACAGTGCAAATGGTAGTGTAAAGTTCTGCGCATGATCTACTGACCACACGCAAATTAAAGAACACAGATCATTTCCACAATGACCAACTCAATCTACCAGTTGGCGTCTGGTTTAAGACATGCTTTTTATGGGACGGTAAATAATGGCGCAAACACCGGTAAATTGACGAGTGCAAACCTTAGTAAATCACCTCGCATGATTCATTTAAATACTCTCCTCCCAGAAATTTTGCGCGTGAAAGGGAAACTCCTACAAATGCATAAGCAATAAGGTCAGCTGCAAAAATAACCCTGTCCATGCTTTTCAGCGCAAATTTTTCACTGTGTGCCTTTAGTAAATCCTGAGAGTAGTTTTCTAACGCCAAAAGAGGGTTTGCGCTGGCACAAGCTGTTAGTAAATCTGGCCCCATATGTCCCCTGACGGTATCCATTTTCTGGTCAATTTGTCACCTTTATTTCTGAAGTTTGCATGCTTACAGGGCTAATATTGCCACATTAAAAAAGTTGGAACATGCACACTAAAAGTGGGACATGCACACTAAACCACCAGTCCACAGCGCCAACAGTAATGCTGATTGTTAAGGTAAAGAACAAGCGGTCAGTCTGTTGAAACAACAAGAGCGCGCAAGTGGTTTTTTCTTAATATCCATTTCTCTTGTTGTTCAGTTTACTATTTGACTCAAGGTAAGGCTATTTTCGATTCTCTGCTTATTTTTAATTTTTACCTTCACATAAATCTGCATGTTATTTATACGCGTTCCTACTTTAAATAACAGCCGCCTCTTATTCAAAATTGCAGTTTGAATTTTATTACACTTAAGTACAGTGCTGTCCAACAGCTAGTTTAGATTCCTCCCATTTACAGTACAACTGTAACCAGCAAAGTACATCATTTTAGTACATATAGAAGTATGTGAGTTGAGGAATACTATTCAAACTAATGTGCTTCTTGATAAGACACATTCAGGCATTACTGTACATCAACTGTTGCATCAATTAAAAGAGGGTACATTTGTATAGTACCTTCAGCATCGAGTAGGTGTATGGATAATGATAGGCAAAGTAGCAAACATCATCTTTATGCTGAAAGGTCACAGTGAAGGTCATGGTGAAGTATGATTTGCCCTTTTGCCCTCCGGCTGCAATGGAGCTTCGTGAGAAATGATTCCTAGATGATAAGATCAGAGGTCAATGCATGACAACCCACAAATCAAAGTACTTTTACAGGCTGTAATACAATGATTTACAACATAAAAGGATGGTACTGACTTGTAGTAGCAGATGTCTGATCCTGTTCTGACCCATTGGGGCCTGCCGTTGATGGCATCCTGTACAGAGTACATGAGCACCTGCATACCTGTGTCACATCATAGGAAAAACCAGCAGGCAAAATCAGACAAAAACACTCTGACTTTAAAGATGGCTAGAGATGGGTTGACTAAGTGCATTTAAGTAGCTGAATACTATACAACATCCAAACATACTCTGCATAACACAATGACGTTCTAGCTCTAACACATTTCATAACACTTAGTACTTTAGTACTGGGTTACTTAATAATCAATCGCCATTCACATCTGTGTTCGTGTACCAGAGTAGAGTATGTTTCTGGACTAATGCTTGAAATGACCCACCATAATTGAATTGGCTGTTAGACTTCTCACAGTTGATTATATTGAATCGATAACGAACTCCAGGACGCATATTTCCCACCTCGAAATAGAACCACTGGTGATAGTGATTACTATTTATGTCAGAGTTCAAGATCAAGTCATACTCAAACCTGCCGATGGAAAAAGGCAATACACAGAACAGAAAAATAAGAGACAGCTTCTTCATTTTATGAAAAGCACATTTATAAAACAACAACAACAACAAAAGCTTATTCTGCACATACTTTCTGACTTGCATTGCTTTCCGTAGGTTTCCAGACTCAAATTTAGAGTTGAACTTGAGAGACTCCCCATTGTCAATAACTGGACAACTGAAAAGACAGATACATTTACATTGATGATTCACATATTTTGAATAACTCAAAAAAACAAACAAAGACAGTCTGGGTGTGTATAAAACAATAAATGTGGTCATATCTGTGATATTCCATAAACCTGAGCAATTAGTTAATTAACCAGTGTTGGCCGATATATACCAGATGATCAAATAAATCGGTGTTATACTACGGGGCTGTTGAATGCTTGAATCTGATTGATGTACAAATGTTCGAAGGTGTGCAATTATTTTCAGGGGAACGTATCAAGACCACTTTTATTCAAATAGGCAAAATAATCAAAAGCTATTAGGACTTTTTAAAATTTCATTACAAGTTTTGACCAGAAGTTTTGACCAGAAGTTGGCGCTTTCTTGAAACTTTATGAGTATCTTTAGGGTATGGAGCCAGTGACCCATACTTAGTTTCATAACGATACACTAATGCATTTGTAAATTACAGCATTTTAATTTAAAGTTTAAAATGGCTGATATGGGAAAATTGGATTCCATTTGACACTGTATGCAGTACCGAATCTAACAAGACCACTTTTATGATTTTTAGTCAAACTGTTCAGAAGTTAAAAATATATATATATATATATATACACATTTAATATCTCCCGACCAGTAGGTGGCGCTGTGCTGAAATGCTGCATGTAGCTTCAGGTCATGCTTGATGACATGTACCAAGATTAATCTCAATAGAGTGGTACAGGTATGACATCACTTTGTAGGCCAAATCAAAGAAGCGAGTTAGCATTTTAGCACTTCCAGTTCCATCGTCCCGAAGTCAATGGGTTTTTTGAATAGGGTTTTGGTTGAATGGCTGAAATAAGGTCTGTGGTGAACAAGCTCAGGACGCTTTCACATTTTATTTTACGACATAAAATACATCAGTATTACCTCACTCGTGAAGCTGTTATGTATCTTGAAAAAAGGCGGTTGCTAACAAGTGGCTAAATGGGACTACAGAGGCTGTCGAGGACATTAAACGTAATCCCGCTGAACAGGTAAACTCAGTCCGCTTTTACAGCATCATTATGCTTAAAATATTAACTATTCTAACTCAAATGTTCTGGGGAAATGGTTTTAGATAAAAACTAAAAGAGTTGTCAGAACCTTAGTGATGGTGACGTTGAAGTCGTGGGACCGTGGTGTACTGTAGTCCGTTTATAGCCTACCTTTAGCTTTTTACCTTTGGTGGCTACGTTTAGGCTTCAAAATTTAATAAAAGTTGTGTTCATCTGTGATAATTATCTTGACGGTCAAAACTTGCAAGTATCATAAACTTTTGCTGATCACAGAGCTTGTTTTTAGCGATAATCTAAAAGCCTATGGGAAAAAGCCTTTTGTCGAGGGAGCCAGCGTGATGCTAACTGCCGGTTGGCCTACAAAGTGACGTCATACCTGCACCACTCAAAAAACAAAAGCAGTGCAGATATATAGCCTCACATCCAATTTGGCATGCTCTTCATTTGCGCGATATCTGAGAACAGTTGAGTTCATCAAAATGCTTTTAATATCTTTTTTCCAGCATGGTCTGAAGATGATGTGAGCCATTTTTGGGTGAAAATTATTTGAATGGTCTAAGACGAGTTTGAAAAAGTTTTTCAGAAAAATCTAATCATCTTGAGCCAAGGAATCAGAGGAAAAAAAGATTTCTATCCTTACGGTTCATAACTTATTAACATAAACGTAAGTGAAGATTTGGACAGTTGGTGGCACTAGAGGCATTGAGTTAGAGACTCAAAAATAGCTGTGGTTAATGACGAGAATGTGCTCTATCTGTGCTCCAAATTTCATCATTTTCCCACAAGCAGTTTTATGGGCTGCCGTTGACTCAAGAGCAGAAGAAAAGGGAATAATAATAAGAAAAACACTAAAGATTATTATTATTAGGGTGCTTGGCCATTATTTTATATAAAATGTGTTTTACATGACTATTAAAATCTAAAGTTTTTACCTTAAAAACATTTTATCCTACCTTTATTTTAGTCAAAAACACCTTTCATTGTTTTTTTACTAATATTTAGTAACAAAAAGAAAATGTTTAATGTATATTGTTGATGATCAAAATGTTGTATTTAAGAATTAATTTAATTGAATTTGTTTAGCTCATCATAGTGTAGGATTTGAGGGTGAATTGTTCAAACATAATTCCACACAAAAACCTCAACTCCACACTCCAGACCCCAAATCAGCAATCTAGGACCATAAATGAAGTGGGCTCCAGCCAGTCTGAGCTAACTCGAGACCTTAGAAATTTAAATGTCTTAAACTGCTGATCTATGTTACTGTGCTAATAAATTGTGTTTTCACTATAGTTTGGATATTAATATCCGCTGCAGAGCTGATAGTTTCGTTCAAGTGAACGCTGAACGAGTCGTTTGCTCAGCTGTAAAATAAGTGATTCTTTCAAAATTCCCTATAAATTAATTAATAATTCCCTTTGAGCTAAATTGACCCATTTCCCTTACAATAGTAAGACAGTTTACTTCTGTTTCAGACACTCCTCTAAAAATTGCACACTGACCTCTGATTGTCCAAGTCATATACAACTTTATCGATGATGTCACTGGGGTGAATGAGCCTCTCAATATCCTGGAAGATCTTCATTCTGTTGAAAAAAATGATGTCTTAACTGAATGGTTCATTCAAAAATGTAAATTCTGTCATCGTTTACTTACACTTGTAACTTTTTGTTTCTACCGTGGAGCACAAAATGAGACGTTCTGAATAACGTTCTTTTCCACACAAAACATTCAGCGAGTTAAAGGGATACTTCACCGATTAGCATTAAGCTTTCTATCAGTAGAAACCCGGTAGTATTTTCAAATGACCATGCTTCCCTCCCTCATGTCCCCCTGAGACGAGAGATTTCTGTATTGTGTGTCTGGAAAAAAACCTGAGATGACGCAAAAATCGTCATTTTGTGTCATCTGAGGCTTTTTTGGCCAGAGGCGAGAGACTACAGCCAGTAGTAGGAGCTAGTTACGCATGTTTTCAACCCGCCCATAGAGGGTGCGATCTCACGATAAAACGGCGTCTTTTCAGTTTCGAGTCGACTAGTAGCCTGGTTGTATCATTTCTTCCGATACTGCCCTCTGTAACCAGTAGGCGTGGCTTGGGAGTGGCCTCGTAGGGCAGCGAAGCAAGTGCATTCTGGGAGTTGTTGTCTTTCATCCACATGAGCCTAAAATACATTTTCTGGCTTTTCTCAGTCTAGAAGGCACCAACTTCTAAAATAATTTCACATTTCTACTACATAAATGACCCAATTTAAATACACATTAATCTTTCCAGCGGTGAAATATCCCTTAAGTTAATAACTTAAATTTTCGTTTTGATCGTCACATAAAACTTTCGTATGTCTCCAGAAGATTTGGAATATAGTTCACAAGACACTTAATCATGCTTTTATGGTGTTTTTGGAGCTTGCTTGACAGTCCCTGGCTTTTGCTGTATGGAAAAGAGCAGCGTGAATGTTCAGCTGAACATCTCCTTTTGTGCTCCACTCCAACGGGTTTGGAATATCGTCACTGAATTACATAGAAATTTGAGGCTTTGTTTACCCTTTCAAGAACTATATTTCACAGCAAAAAAAAGTAAAACATTTGTTCAGTACCTCTGCACACCATAAACCCTCTCTAGAATGGGCTCGCGGAGGTTGAGTGCCACATGCCCAAAGTAATCTGGGTATGCCACCTCTGTGTAGGCAGGCACTGAGCGTGTACTCTTCACCATCTCCAAGTAGAGGTCAGGGTCATGCAGTGGCAGCAGTGCCGCTGTATCTGGAACTTCGAGATCCGCTTGTTCCCCGCCCTCCTCCTGAGACCCATCCACAGAGCCTCCATTCACGCCACCATCTAGAACCAGACGACCCAAACTATAGACCAGATCGCAGTCCGATTTGCTGTCTGGGTTTTTTGATATAGAGATGCTGTCCAGCTCCAGAGGTGATCTATCTGAGTTGGGAAGCAGAACGTCTCCCTGTGGGGAACATCTTTTTTGGGGCCCCAAGGATGTCGGCGTGGTGGGAATGATAATGGGACCATGATGAAGCTCTGGGCTGACGCTTGATAGAGGAATGAAAGATCTGGGGCTTTCAAAGTCTTTTTCCTGAGAACAAAACAGAAACAGTTTGTTTTGGAATCTAGTGCATTTTCTCCCTTAGTTTGGTTTGTTTAGGCATAAATGAACACGACAATCGCGCTCTGTTTCGGACCAAAACAATCGCTCTGAGATCGCCTGAACGACGTGGTCTCGGCCCCATTGAAAACGAATGAAAATTAAACAAAAGCGGTTCGGTCGAGGTGAGAAAGCAATCCAACACAACGGACCAAGTGGTATCATAATTCATAACAGGAAATGTGTAATATAAGAAATAACAGTGTCTGATTCTGTGAGTGAGCACATTATCGCAGTTGAAAAACAAAAAAGCGCCTCTACATCTTAAAATGTTTTGTAATTGCTCTTCTCCATGCATTGCAAGAATGCCATCCTGACAAAGCCTTGATTCCCGCTCTAACTGCATAAAATTTTATATATATTTTTATCAGTTAGAGCAGGAATGTCTCTCCCTGTTCTAGCTTGTACTATCTTGAATGATGACTGTTTTTTTTTAAATTATTATCATGTTTATTGAACACTTCTCACGTTTATTAAAATCACCTTCTAAAGATGAATCACGGAGCGAACTTGCCAGTCCATCTTGATGAATTATGCAGAGGAAACCCTGACCAATAAGAGGTCAGTTTTATTCATTAACATTTTAGTACGCTTTGAAATGTTGCCTTGTGAAAGCGAACCGAACCATGAAGAAAATGCTATATTGTAACAAATTAAGTCCCCATTTCAAAACAAAGCAAACAATCTACAGGTCTGAAAAGCACTGAGAGAACTGAGTTTCCCTTTAAGAAGTGAATGCAACAAAAAAAAAACATTTGTGCTATGGATAAATAATAAGCAAAGCTCCCTTAGATGAGCAAAATTAATTTAGGGCAAGTATTTTTGTGTCTGCTATTTTGTAATCAGATTTTTAATTTACATGCATTTTTATTGACCTTTCACCAGTTAATCAGAAATGTCCTCACCTCAAAATTCTCTGTGAATTCCCGACAGAAATGCTCGTAGACTCTGAGCTCATCAAACGGACGCATGTTGGTCTGTCTGGGCCGCAGTTTGTTGATATCTGTCTCTATGTCATCATTCTGTAGTGCATAACAAACCTGATCAACATCAGTATTCCAGAACTTTGATCACTCTTTTACAAATATTCTGAACCCCCATTTAGGCCAACTATATATCAACTTTAAAAAGCTCATAACAAAGTTACTAAAATGTAAAATGAAATTGCTTTAATTACTTTAAATGATACCAAAAAGTAATTTATTATTATTCATTTATTATTTATAAAATTATTTGATAATTGTAATTTATATATAAATAAATAATTCATAAAGTGATTTGATAAGGGTGAATCTCAAAAGAAATTAAAATTAATTAACAAAAATGTAAAAACATAATAATAAAATCTAATTCAGAATATTAATAAATACTACAACAGAATATAAATAATACTAAAATAACACTAATCTCATTCGATATTGTTAAACTATTTGTAATGTATCTGTGAACCACACAAAAACTGCTTGGATCATGTTCACCTAAAAATTAGAATAATAATAAAAAGAAAATCTTAAAAACATTTTTTATATTATTTCATTATTACAATAATCAGAATTAGGGTGAAAAAATTGCTAAAATTGCAATATATAACAGGGGAAACGTGACATTTGACCCATATAAATATTAGATGGAATCACATTATAATTGCCATCAGTCACCCTGTTCTCTTCATATTGGTATCAGCTATTAAAAGACCCACATCGTTTGATCACTAGAATCTCAGTGAAGTTTAATGAGACCACTGTTACCTGTGTTTTGTGACCGGTTTCATCCTCCTCATTTTCCGTGTCATTTTCTGTGTCGACCTCCGTAGCTTCATTCTCATCGCTCTCATCAACTACATCATCCACTAACACAGAAGACAGAGGGATCTCTTACCAATGACGGTACACCAAACAAACAACACTGACACATTATGCAGTGCTATAAGCTAATATTAAATGGGGCAAGAAAAAGCATTTGCAAATTTTTTTACTTATGACATATTTAGATTTTTTTTTTTTTTTTATCCATTGAGTATTGATAAATCATCCACAATAACAACAGTAAAGGCAATAAATATAGTGCATCAGAATTATCATGCACCAAGACCAATAAAAGCACCAGCCCTCTGAGACCTGTGAGTGTGTTTTACCTCCTGGCGGCTGGTTGTACAGCTGCGCCACTGGTCCACCAGCTGGTACGTGTGGCAGCGGGTGGAGAAAGACACTTTTAATGGTAGGCAGTGGTAGGCGGTTCTTTGGAAAGCACTTCCTCATAATTAGGCTAGAGGTATTGACCAGTGGATCTAGTGTCCGGACGGGCAGGCACTCCTGAACATATCACAATAAAATATCTTTATACTGTGGAGAAGCTGTTTGGCACATTCCAATGATATAAAAAGTAAAGTAAAAAACGTAATCTAAAACTTTCATACAGTGGATGCATTATAAAGGATCCTCATCCCACCGGCGTCTATGAAGGCCTTCCTGCCAAGCTTAATGTTAGTGATGTTTTTGATGCATCCCAGGATGCTCTTGCGGATGACCACATGGCGGTGACGTGTGTCATTGCGGTGCCAATCTTGGTAGATTGCAAGTAGTGTGGGAAGATATCCTCTGTCCACCGCCCGACGGGCATTCATTCCTAAAGAGCACACACACGAGAGATCATTTGTAATGTAGTGGAAGTGTGTGTGTAATGAATGCTTTTATTCAGCAATGATGCATTAAATTGGTCAAAAGTTACAGTAAAGTCATAATGTTAAACATTTTTTATGTTAAATAAATGCTGTACTTTTGAACTTCCTATTCCTTAAAGAAACGTGAACATTTTATATCAGTTTCCCCAAAAATATTAAGAAGCACAACAGCTTTCTGGAGTAATGATGCTGAAAATTCAGCTTTGCTTCGCAGGAATAGATTAATTTAGTAAAACAGAAAACATCTTTTTTAAATTTGTAATATTTTTCACAACATTACTACATGTAAGGGATAATCCACAGCTAGCAGTGCATTCAACTATTTTACCATGGTCATTTAAATTGTCAGCATTGACAATGACAACTTAAAGGTGTCAATATTTGCAGTGCAATATTTGACTGATATTTGAATGAATGAATTATAGCATTTATTTTAATTAATTATCGAGAGAGAGAGAGAGAGAGAGCGAGAGAGAGAGAGAGAGAGAGAGAGAGAGAGAGAGAGAGAGAGAGAGAGAGAGAGATGCGTGTGTGAATTACCTGTATCTGTTCAGCATCTCTCTCTATTGACAACAAAGCTGTGAGTTTAATTACTTAAAAATTAGCAATGTTACTCCCTCGTTGCTGAGAAATATAACATGGTAGTGGATTTTTTTGTTGTTGTAACAGTCGCAGGACAGCGTTGATAAGTTTCTGTGCTCCTGAACGTTTGTGTGTGTGCGCAGTGTGATCACTGATTTTGTGTGTGCGAGTGACGTATGCTTGTGTGAGGCTTCAATGAAAACAATGCATTAATATGATGTGATTAAACTGACATGTGCATTAAACGGTTTTATTGCACACCTTCCAGCCAATCAGAATTGAGTATTCAGACAGACCATGGTATATATATATATATATATATATATATATATATATATATATATAAAAATATAATGTATATATACACATATAAAATAGTATTATATTATATTATATTATATTATATTTTATTATATTATATTGTAATAAATGCATAACTGTGGTACAAAAAGGTTAATAATTTAAGTATAAATCAGGAGATATTGTAATATTTTCATTCTTTACTAATATTCCTATTATTCTCATTACTGTAATACATAACTTCAAAGGTAGTAAAACAAACTACTACAAGTTATAAATATTTCACAATTTAAATTATATAATTTTATAATTTACATTTATATAATGTTATTTTTACAGTAATGAAAATTAGATTTTTTTTTTTATTGTGATAAAAATGTGCAAAACTATTATGGGAATAAAGTCATACTCAAATCATGTAATTTGGGTTTCTTTTTCTTGATGCAAAATATATATTTTTCTCTTCTTATTTGGTGTATAATGTTGATATTGTTCTTTTTTGTGAGAATCATCCAAGGAGGCATCTTACCGGACTTCAGTAATGCTGCTAGTGTGTCCAAGGCCACCCTGAGATAGAAAAAAAATCTAATAAATGAATAAAGAAAAAAATTCTATAAAATCAATGATCAATATCATTCTTGTAACAATTAGACAAAACATCTTGGTAAGTATTGTAACCTCAACTATGTGTTGATATATGACCACTAGGGGTCGCTCTTGGGAGCCCCAAACACCTCTGACGTTTTCAGAAAAGGTTAATGGAATTGGCGACTGAAATTTGCATGTCCAGCCACTCCCCGGACATCCGGGTATAAAAAAGGGCCGGCGTGCTTCACTCATTCAGGTTTGTGAGGAGCCATTCAGAGCTGTGGCAGGAGGAACACTATGTCTTCATTCCCTCCATCAGGGAACGGAGGTTACAATAGTAACCAGGGCGTTCCCTATCTGTCGGTCTCTTTGACGTGTCGAAATACTGACACTAGGGGTCCCTATACTAAAAGCCAAAACTAACGTTACAAGCTTCGGTAGTGCAGATGCCAAGTAACAAGTGCACTCAACCCACTCAAAACCTTCCAACGCCCAGAGGTTATAACCCCTAATCTCCCTTTGCCCCTAGGGGATTTTCCATTGCATTTTGCAGTTGAGCACAACTGGTTGTTAACGTTGGGAAGCGTTCTCTTCGCTTTTTTTCCTTCTCTCCTATCTGAAGGAAAGAAGTCTCTGTGTTGGGCTACACCAACTAGGGGAGAGACTACCAACCACAGTGACTGGCTACAGAGCAGAGCTTTGTCCAGGGGAAGACACAGTGTTCACCATCAGGGAAACCGAACAGTGGAAGGATACATATGGAACCGCTGTTAGGGAGTCAACACATATAGAGCGAAACTCGAGACGCAAAGTTGTTGGGTGTAGCCCAGCACTGCAGATGTCTGCTAACGAGGCACCATTCCCCAGAGCAAAAGAGGCTGCAATGCCCCTAGTGGAGTGAGTCCTCAATCCCAAGGGGCTCGGTAAGCATTAGAGCTTGGTAGGTCAGCAGAATTGCATCCACAAGCCTGTGGGCCATTCTCATTCTAGTCATAACTCGTCACGCTTACTTGATGCAGCAGAATATGAGGAGTTCATGAAGGTTCTGCATCCATTAAGGTTCTGGTGCAAATGATCGATGCCTGGCCATCGTGATAAAGAGAGCCATGAGTACCGTGTGTGTGTGTGTGTGTGTGTGTGACCCAGGGGAAAGATGAAACTTGCTCTTCTGCTGATCATGTGGGAGACTGGTGTTGTCTGGTTAAAGAAAAATGCTCTCCTCGCATCCCTCCATTGGGAGTGAGAATTGTCCACAATCCTTAGGCGAGCAGATCAGCGGCCTGTTGACGGTTGGGCAGTTATTTCTCTGCATCCCTCATCTCCATCAGGTTAAGCCATAGGTGCCACTCCTGGACCATGAGTGTTGACATCGCCCGACCCAGAGCCTGCGGCGTGACCGTCATAGCTCGTAAAGCGTAGTCGGTCACCGATTGCAGTTCCTGCATCATCTCTGTATCGGGACCCCACTTGTGCAGATCTCTCAAAACTTTGGCTTGGTAGACTTGCAGGATCACCATAACATGCAGGGCGGAGGTGGCCTGGCCAGCGTTGTTGTAAGCCCTCGAGAGACAAGGTAAACTTAGGGTGGTGAAGACAGAGGAGCTGGTGTACTCCGTTCTAGCAGAAAAAGGTGCTTCCCACAATTTCACCCAGCTCTTTGTGCACATCCAGGAAGGAAGGAACTGGGGCAGTTCACGCTCAGACTCCAAGAATCAATCGTCCAGCCACGAGCGCTCAGAGTCCACTCCAGCCCAATGCTCGCTGCGGCCCGGAAAAGCACTGCCGCCAACTCAGCATCTGCCTCAGACTGAGTCGTCACACCTGAGGGTGGAGGCTCAGGTGAGTCTTCAGCTTCTAAAGGTGCAAGCCCGCCCGCTAATGCTGCAATTGATAATTCATATTCCTCACCAGCCCCGAATGAGAAATTAAGCTCACCCTGGGGCGAACCGCCAAACTCATCCAGAAACTCATCCGGAGGACATGAGCGTGGAGAGGAATGGGAGTCCCATGGGAATTGCAGAGGATTAGTACCCAGAGGTAGAAGGACCAAGGCGGGGAAAATCTGAGGTGACTCTTGGTCTCTTGAAAAAAAACGAGAGCCGCAAGCGCAGCGTGCCCGTGGCCATATCCTCACAGTGAGGACATGAACCATTCAGGACAGTGATCATTGCCGTCCGAGGGAGACGTAAATCTACTGCTCCCAGAAGGACATGGACAAAAAGGCATGCTTGAATGATGTGCTCAAGGTGAACTCTCTCCACTTATCTGTGTGTGCGAGGAGAGATAGAGACCACTGATTGGCTCCGAAGAACAAAGCTGAATGAGTTAAGCAGGCCAGACCCCTCTTTTATACCAGGGGAGTGGCTGGACATGCAAATTTCATTTTCCAATTCCATTGGCCTTTTCTGAATACATCAGAGGTGTTTGGGGCTCCCAGGAGCAACCCCTAGAGTCGGCATTTCGACAAAACGTCGATGAGACCGACATATAGGGAATGTGCATTATATCTTTCTCAGATCAGGTAAACATGAACACACTCTACATACTTTAGTAGAGTGGTGCTCTTTTTGCTAAAGGGTCCAATAATATCGAACATGATCTCCAAAGCGCCACTCCGTCCCAGCGACACTGCATTTACCACTACAAAAAAGACAGAAAATCTTGAGGTTCACTAATGTCCTACTGTAGTGATGCAAAATGTATCAGTGACCAAATCACATTTTTTCATATCAGCATATTGCAAAGGGATTTATTATTGTAAATTTACTACAGAGATCATCAAATGTAATGCGAGTGAACTTACAGTTGCTTGAGTAGACCCGAAGCACCTGCAGGCATGGCAACAACAGCTTGTAGTTGTGCAGATTATGTTTCACTAGATTCACAGTCACATTCAGAGCCCCGTTCAGACGCGCTTTAACACCAAACTTCTTGTCTGAATAAGGAAGTGATGTCACTGGAAATTGTTCATTTGTCCGCTGCAATTTCTGACATCTTAATCAAATTTCAACAGATTCAAATAGATAAATAATAACTGTAGACTTATAAGATGTTGCTTGGATTGTACCAAAATATTGTGTATTCTGACTTTAGGTTACAGGGTTAGCAAAGCTAAAACAAGTGAAATTTTTGTGTCTTTTGTACCTTTCGGGCCAACTTTGACCAGTAGAGAATGAATGAGAATCATTAGCTCCTCATTGGCAGGAGGGTCTTTGCTGGAGCTCACTAGCAACTGCAGCAGAATCGCTGTTCCTCCCTTAGACACAAACACCCCGGTCCTACGGCCTCCACCTACCACAACAAGTACAGCAGAGTTAGAGTGAAACAAACAGTATGCCAGACCTGACACAGTCATTCTGTCCTTCAGAAACACAATGTTTTGATTGAAGTCTCCTGATTACAGCTTTTCTTAGCTGATTCTAGTGTAGTGTACAATGGGACTTTTATGGAAAGCTAAAGGTGATGATACACAGGGCAACTTTTTGAGCAATGTTGCTGGGCAACCAGTTGAGACACAGGGCCCACGACCGATCTAAAGTATCCAGATAGAAATTTGTTGCACATACTCAATGGGAAAGTGCCCAAGCAATCTCGCCCCATGTATCACCTTTAGAGTGCCACTTAAAGTGCCACTATTATACTATTTTACAGTTTTTCTCAGTCAAGTTTCTTGAATCATCCTTTAGATTCGCAAACCAGTAAGTGCTTTTTCTCAAAACACTTCATACCAGCAGCACAACACAATGGATTACCTGTAAAAAACTTGAAACTTGCTCAAAATCCTTAGTTCATCTCTCAAAAGTATTTATGTCAGTGAACATATCAGTGCCATCAAAATGAGAAGTCTCTGTGTCATTGTTCACAAACAAGATAGTCAAAATGCTTAGTCATGTTGTCAATATAACAGTGTCCTTTGTCTGTATTTTCAGATATGAAATATGGCTAAGATTTTGATGACAATGAAAATGCACAAGCGCTTGCTTCCCATTTTGAATATCAATCATGCTTTATAATTTTCTTCATTCCATTCACTTTCGCTTTTATTCATGTGCACTGACTCGCTAGCTAAACTGAACAACCAATCAAAGCGATCTCTCTCACCCACAGCCTGATGCTGATTCAATCGGGTGGAACACACTGCAAAAACTAGCCTGACAGACGCTCACAGACGGTCGACTGTCAGCTTGGTGGGTCACGACACTTAGATTAAATAATTTAAGTACTTCAACTTAATTAATTTCAGTTGGGTCACGACGCTTAGATTAAATAATTTAAGTACTTCAACTTAATTAATTTCAGTTGGTTGCCTAGGTAATATTTCGGACTTTTTTAAGTTTTAAGATTTACATTATATTTTATTTTACATATTTTAATAGTTTTAGGTAACAATAACAACACTGAAACTCACCCACAGTCAACAGTTCGTTCAAAATACCGAGGATGTTCAGATTGGTCTGCAAATCCCGTGTATTCTGAAAGAATCAAGTAGATTAGCAGCTGAAAAGCACTTGAGCTAAGATAAAACAGACGTGATTTCATGGCAGCGTAAAGTTGTCAGTTCTGAGTGATGGTACCTCGAGAGATGATAGAATGACCTCCATCCCACCAGAGCCTTTAGACCCCACCTCCTTACGGGTCTTCTCTAAAACATGACAAAAACATTCTGTTAACATACAATTCATGATTCAACAGTTGTTCTAAAAAATTTAATAAAATAAAATAAAAAATAGAATAAAAAGGAAGCTTGTTTCCACCACTGAATAAAACAATTTAAATAAAAAAGGTAATTGTGACTTTTATTACTTTTTTTTTATGACGCATTTACATCTAGCAATTTTTACTTTTTCCTCAGAATTCCAAGATATAAAGTCGTAGTTTATATTAAAGTTTATATCTCGCAATTCTGAGAAACTATTTCTAAAGTCTGAATTGTGATAAAAAGTCGCAACTAGGCCTATATATATATATATATATATATATATATATATATATATATATATATATATATATATATATATATATATATATTTTTTTTTTTTTTTCATGACGGAAACAAGCTTCAAAATAAAATAAAATAAAATAAAATAAAATAAAATGCAATGCAATGCAATTCTATGGGGGATAATCGTTAGTGATTATTAGATCCTTTTATCCATTTTTTGCTTATAACTGACTTTTTAAGTGATGTATTGATTTCTCATATTATCACACAACTGGGCTCCTAAACATTAACATAAAGTAACACACAGCCCATATGTACATTGTTACAGGTCCAGGGCAGTCGGGGGGACACTGTAAAAAAAAAAAACGTAAAAAAACGGTAATTTTCTGGCAGCAGGGGTGCCAGAAAATTTCTGTTAAAAAACGGAAAAATACTGTAAAAAAAATGGTAATTTCTTCCCGTTGTTTTTACGGAAAAAAACTGTATATTTAACATTGGATTTCGGTAATATGAATATGAAATAATGTTAATTTACCATCCTATTGAAGTATTAATATCTGTTTTGTACACTGATAACCACCAATCACAGCAGTGATGAGAGTCACATGATCAATAAAAGCTCAACATAAGCAGTTCTTCCACAAGAGAGTTAATACTAATATATATAGAAGCTGCACAGTGTCATTCACACAAACATTAAACACCATCATGGTAACACATGAAATTTTAAAAATGCAATAAACATTAATTTAACAACATTAAATGAAACATAAACCCCTAATGTACATAACTGATTAGAAAAAACGAAGAAAACTATGAAGAAACAAACATAGTTATTTCAACAAAAATACATCAAATGTGAAGTGTCACAGGGAATTGTGGGAATGTCAATTTACGTTTTTTCACTGTAAATGATACAATGAGTTGTTTTTTCACTTTCAAAAACTGTAAATGTAACGGTATGTTACAGTAAAATTACATTAAATGTACCGTTAGATCTATCACAGTTATTTACCGTATATAGTACGGAAACTTTCTGTCAACCAATTAACAGTCTTTTACCGTTAAAATTACGATCATTTTTTACAGTGGACTGCAAGTAGTGAAAAACTTAACTTAACTATAAATATGAGTGAGCGAGTGAGTGAGTGAGTGAGTGCCAGTCAAGCAGTCCTCTCTGTTGTCTTTTTGAGTCATAAAGTCACAGTATTCATAAACATGTTGAAATAAATATTAATACATATAAATACTTAATCAAAACCATAATAAATAAGTAAATAAATTAATAAAGAAAACCTACCAATATGCACAAATGCTCCAATTCTTTTACACAACTAGCTGAACTCAGGTAAGTCTCTCAGGTAAACAAATCAGTTAAGTATCTCAAGTAAGTAACTCAGGTAATTCACGTAAGTGACTGTTCATCTTCATAACACACACACGAAGATCGTTTTAATGAAATCTGAGAGATTTCTATCCCTCCATTGACAGCTTACGCAACTACCACTTTAAAGTCCCAGAAAAGTAGTAAGCTCAGAACAGGTTTACTCGCGGGCCGATCTTTATCACGCGACTCTGTTGCTGCACAGCTCTAGGAGATCCAGAGAGAAAGCGTTCAAATTTGCCACAGAACTAATAACGTCACTGGAAGATCTAGTGGGAAGCATTCAAATTTGGGGCAGAATTCGGTTATGAACCACAGATCATCAAACAGCGCTGACCTGGAAACCAGGAGAAACATTGTGCCATGAACAAACAAGTTATAGAAGGCTTTTTAACCCACAAATCACCAACATTCACCATGAATTGAATAACAATGCTAACTGTAACCATGGTTGTGTGGCAGAAGTAGTCAAATATTGTTGTGTTTTTAGATTATTCATCTCAGGGTTCGTACAACATTTTAAGAGTGAAGTTCTTCAGTGCTTCACACTTTTTCCAGCACCTCAAAACTCGAAATATTATCCAGTTTAAATGTTATTTTCAATGTGACGATTTCGAAAACTTGAAGTTTAAAGATGAACACTTCGTGGCAAAAACAAACGCTTTCATTTAAAAAAAAGGCATGAAATCACCACTATAACCAGTAGATGGTGGCAGAGGAGCACTTATTGGCTTAATAGCCGTTTCTACTCCCTAATATATGGAAAGGCTGCTCACTGCAGAGCAAATGGGTGGATCTTACGTCTTAGCTCACCTTCGCTAGTCCATCGAGGAGGAGCGAATGTAATTTGGGCCTGATGGGTGGAGCTAGAATATAAAACCACACCCTAACCCTTCCCACAACTCTATCCCTCCACCCCATTAGACATCCAGAGAGGTGGAGCTGGACGTCATTTGACTCTGCAGTGAGCACCACTTGAATATATGGGAAAAAGTAGGAAGTCATAAAGTCTCATGACTATGCTTTCACTTTCCCTTAATCCCTTCTATTTTAGATGATGCTATTCTGAGCAATGTCTGAAACTTTGCATTTTGAGCAGTTCCTGTGTTTATTTGCCTCTTCACGATGAATCGCTTGCTGTATTCCTCGCTTTGGATAAAAATGCAAAATGAATATATGTAAATGTAAATGTCATGAAACACTAAAACTGTTCTTCAAATTGTGACTGAATTATAAAGATTACACAGATTCTTTTATAATCACTGATGCTTTTGGTCAGTTCAGTATGATCCAATAGAAGAGCAATGGCACATTTAATAAGAGTAGAATATTTAACTTTTCCCTGTAAAAATGAGTTTTTTGTATGTTACTGTTGTTAAAAAAAGTTCATTTATCTCCATATCAATTCAAGCTCAGTGCTTTACTTTTAAATCTCCAATAAACAAACATGTAATATTATTAGTAACTGCACTTATCAATGCAAACCAATAGTAATTTTATGATTAAATGACCTTTATGATACATTTTCCCCCAGCACTACCAAATCAGGTGCTGGAGCCCTGAAAGACATCATTAAAGTAGTCAATGTGACTCCAGTGGTTTAACCTCAAGTTTAAGAAGTGACGCGACTGCTTTGTTTGTGCAAGAGAACATAATTTACCAATTTTAATCTCCAATCACATGGATTACTCTAATGATGTCTTTACTTCCTTTCTGGGGCTTGAAAGTGGTAGTTGCGTAGCCTGTCAATGGAGGGACAGAGATCTCTCAGATTTCATCAAAAAGATCTTTATTTGTGTTCCACAGATGAACGAAAGTCTTCGGGATTGGAACGACATGAGCACAAGAAATTAATGACAGAATTTTCATTTTTGGGTGAACTATCCCTTTAAAATTATGCATCAAAAATTAAAACAAATTGGTTGGACATTAACCCCTGGTTTCACAGACAGGGCTTAAGACTAGTCCTAGACTAAAATGTAAGTCTGAGCTGTTTCCACTGAAATAAACTTGCACTGACTGATCTTAAAAATATATCAGTGCCTTTTTAGTTTTAAGATGCACATCGGTAATGTTTTTTTCTAAGCATGTTTATAAAAATTACTTAAATGTCCTAATTGATCTATGGTCTAATCCTGGCTTAGTCTAAGCCCTGTCTGTGAAACCGGGCCTTTAGCATGTAAAAAACAATTTGATATACAATTTTGTGAATTTAACTAACCTTAAGAGTAAATGAGAGAGAAAGAGACGAGAGTTACTCAAGCGGTCCTCCGTGTTGTTTGAGGATGTGCTGCAGTTGTCATGGTAACTCTACGTTCTCTCAACTGCCAGCCAGAATTTTGAAAATGCAGCTTAACTATTCAATACTTTTACATTTTACTCAATGTAAACTCATTATAAGTAAAGTCCCATTTCACTCAGAGACCATCTTTGAAATGCCTCTCGGGCATACAAGTGCAGCTCCAATCTCTTTGAATGGGGAAACATCAAATTCTCCAAAACTGTTCGCCAAGCTTACGATTAAACTTCATAGTTGAAATTACCAATGAAACCTGACAACAATGGTCTAATAAATTTAGTTTCTACACGCTCCAATCATGACAGTCTTTGTTATAAGTAATAAATAAAAAAACACTCGATGTAGGCTGGTCACAACATGTCTGAGTTTTTAACTGAATTATTAACTAAACAAGTTCCCTGCTCAAGGAGACTAGTCTATTGGTTTGAACCAGTTGCAAAAACATTGCCTTTATGTTAAGCCTGTGTCTTATGTAAGAGTATGACCAACTAGCGGTTAGTCAAGGGACAATCAGTCTTCCTTTTTAGTATCACATTAGACCAATCTACGTTTTTATGTAACTAACTTAAAACAGTTATGAGTTAACAGTTTTTAAGAACTTGTAAGACTAGTCGTTTATGCAACCGGACCCTGGTGTACTAGACAACTAAACTATCACCATCCACTAGGAGTTGCATTTTAAGATTTTAAGATTAAGGGCCCTATTTTAACGATCTAAGTGTATGGTCTAAAGCGCACGGCGCAAGCGCACTTAGGGCGTGTCTGAATCCACTTTTGCTAGTTTAACGACGGGAAAAATGGTCGGCGCACCCGGCGCATGGTCTAAAAGGGTTGTCCTTATTCTCATAATGAGTAATGGGTGTGTTTTGGGTGTAACGTGCAAAAATCCAATCAGAGTCTCATCTCCCATTTCCTTTAAACGACAGATGCGCTCGTGCCATGGCGGATTCGCTATTTACATGACGGAATTTGTAAGCGGAAAGACTGAACGCTTCTCCAGAGAGGAAATGGATCTGCTCCATTGATCTATATAGAATGACTGGATAGCTCATGACGTCATAAACAGTGAAGCCACCGCGCCGCCATATTGGTATTCCCTAGTGAGCTCACCGTTCTATTGAATCAATAGAATTTTTTTTTATTTGACTGAGAAAACATTGGCTAAAACACAGTTTTTAAATCTAAAGTCTTCCTGTACATTATTACAACGCAAACATCCTAAGCATTTAAATGGGTATTTGTTTAAAGTCTGACATTTTTCCTGCTTATTAAAAAACAGCAATTTCTTTGCAAAAGGAATAAAAAGCTGTACGAGAACACTAGTCGGCCTTCACTGAAGAGCTATCTTCACAGGTAAGAAAAACAGTTTGATACTATTAAATAGTGAATGCTAAAGACCTATATTTTTGTGAATTGGTGAATATTCAGGTGAATTGTTTCGTGGCCGCGAATTAATAATACCTCAGCACGTTTTACTAATTTGTTCCCTCGTTTTCCTATATTGTGTATATAGGATTTCGTTAAATCAAAATGAGGGAGGGAATTCGTTCAACGTGTCCACGATTTATTAAAACGAGGGAACAAATAAGTCGTCGTAACAACGAATCAGATCAGTGGACAGGGCGCATATAAGATCGTGCAGAGAGAGAGAGATGTTACAAAAAAAGCCGTGCACACCGCCAAGCGAACTCAGTATAAAGCTTTATACGCGTCCTTTATACTCGACGCGTCCACATGAGCGCGAAGGTGCGCGTGGTAAAAATACGTCATTGCGGTGTGGGCGGTCGTGCGCGTTGGGTGCGCAAGACCCATTTCGCTTGGCGGTGTGCACGGCTTTTTTTGTAACAGCGCGCGCGGCTCCGCATCCGAAGATGAATGACTTCAAGCCGAATCTGGCCGAGCTCGAACTTCTCACCACACTGGCACCCAGTTTGCACGTCTAAATTAGTTGCTTACATTTTAAAAATTTGCATATAATAGCATAAAAAGTATTTTTAAAGGGTAACTAAACCCTAAACCAACTTGTTTTAGTTAATGATCTGTTAGAATGGGGCCTTAGTATTAGTGCTGTTCATAGATTCGAGTAACTTTTTTGACATTTGGGTATAAAGTGTTTTAATTCTACAATATATGGTGTAAAAACGTCTGAGTGCTGCCCTCTTCAGGTTGAACGGTGGCTACTGCAGTTGAATTTTCCTATTGGATGTTGCGGTACTGCGTGACGTAAGCGGTACTGTGTGACGTAAGCAGGTTCCAGCTCACCACGCCCTTGGATGAGCTAGCGTAGATTTATCTGTATTTAGTACAGTGGTCAGGAGGGTACGTAGGTGTAGTGTTGCTGGTTGCAACAGCACTGCTGGACTGTATAGCTTTCCAGCAGACTTGGAAATTAGGCACCAGTGGTTGCATGCACTTGGCCTGGAAGACCGTGAGTGTGAAACCTGCATTTTACGGGGAATTGCTTTTGAAACGCAATAGAGGTGGAAATGGGCTTCTCCACACAGCTCGCGCTGAAAAGCGACGCAGTGCCAAACGCTGCTCCTCCTGCATGGACCACCGCAGCGGCGTCTTGATGTGATTGATCATATATATTTTAATCACAATTTATGGTTAGGCTAAAGTTAATCCTCTGGGGTCGACAAACGCGCCGGCGCATTTTGCTGGATTTTTTCACATAGCGGCAAAATATGAAAATGCCTACAGAGAGCACGTGCTATTGACATCAACTCGATAAAACTCATCAGATGCATGTGCTTTACGTCGTCTTGCGACCCTGTGAGTCACTCTCCATTTAGAGAGTCTGACAGCAGGTCTCAGGTGCACGTCCTCCCGCTCACGGTTCGTCCCCTCTATCTCCGCTGGGGCCTGCCCACTTTTCTAGCATTTTTCAAATATTGCCAGTGGGTGGAGTCAGGCTCTGACCAGGGGTTTAGTTACCCTTTAATGAACATAAAGGTCCATGTTTAATAAAAATGTTCATGAAACTTAATGAAATGTTTAGTGAAATTAGAAAATATGTAAGAGATCGTTAATGTTGTTATATTGTATACACATTCTCATATACATTTATTTTGTTTTGTTGTCACGAGTAATAATCTCAGGGTTTACTGGGTTTTACACAATTCTTTTTGTAGTGTGGAATTGGTGGTGGTGTACTAAAATAAACATTGTCACGTGTGTATAGCTTTCTTCTTCTCACCGCTGATTCCTGATGGTTTAGAGGACAATTACTCGAGTCGCCACCTATCGTTTCAAAGAATAGTACAACGGCGAGCGCGTTAAGTATAAACACCTCGTCCGTTTGGGGAGGTGCGTGTGCAGTCTGCGGAGCCAGGCGAAAGTATAAACAAGGCTTAAACATAGCTTAAAAGTGCCATTGGAGCCCTCTGCTGGTAGGGAATCGTAAGATGGCCGCTCGAACACTTCCGGTGGCTTCACTGCCTGCTGGCAGTTAAGAACGTCATGAGCTATCCAGTCATTATATATATCAGTGATCTGCTCATGCGAAAGGTTAAAGCGAGCGAGCAGACCATCTACTGGGACAAGCCGGATTCCACCATATCTTTATATACACAATAATCATCTTTTACATTGTAATCCTTTTATGTTTAATATTTGGCATGTTTGTGCGCTTCTGTCTCGAAATAGCAACGCGCCAACAATGCACCTGAACACGCATCGGCTGAATCCGAAATCGCCCCCTAAACCCTCTATCACTATTCACAACGTTAGTCCACTAATACTGTTCACTTAAAGGAGTGAATAAAAAAAATTAAAAAGAGCGAGCGAATTCGGACAGCTGTTGTGCGTATATCGGCTGTACACCTGTTATTGCGGTGCAATGTGGGATTGAATAAGTGCACTCAATAACATCCACTATGGTTTCGGATACCACTACAAATGGCTCTGCCCTCAAATAATGCCCTATTTGAGGGTATGGGGGCGATTTCGGAGTCAGCCCCCGTTTTCAGACCAGCAGCCCATGGGCACACAGATGGGCGCAAATGCATTTGCCATTTAAAAAACGTGGCGCAGGACGCGAAAATGATAACTGCGTCAGGGTGAAACTAGCAAAAAACACTTGCCTGGCGCCGGATGTATGATAGGGCCCTAAGACTTGTACGTTTTCCAGTTCTCAGTTAATGCATAACTAAATTTATTAACTAAATGCATGTGTGAGCTGTTTTAAAGCAACATGCACTGAAATATCTTAAAATATATGTCAGTGCCATTGTTTTGTCTTAAGATGCAAACCAGTAATGTTTTAATAACCAGCAATGCCTAATCCTGGCTTAATCTAAGCCCCATTGAAATATTATTAATAATATAATTTATCGTAACATTTAGATCATTTAGAACATTCATCATATTTTACACATTTAAAATCCAATAGCATCACTGAAGAAATGTCTTCTTCGCAGAGACCTGGGAACTTAAGCGTTAAAGGGCCTATTATGACACAGGCCTTGAAAAGCTGAGATGGTTTGGTATGGCATTCGGCCAAAAGAGAGGCGGATCTGCCTCAGTAAAAGCTGAATCATAGGTTTGCATTATTTTTCTTTGAATAGTAGCCTAATTCAGATTACATGGAGTTTCGACATACTCAATTTGATTTTATGCTTATAGTTGTCCTTAGTCATGGAATTAATGTGGCATTTATGTATGCATGTATGTATTTATTTATTATACACTACCATTCAAAGGTTTGGGGTCAGTATGACTTTAACTAAATTAATACTTTTATTAAAGGAACAGGACGACTTTTTGGAGCTTTAGCTTATTCACCGTATCACCCAGAGTTAGATACTGTAAATCCATACATACCCTTTTCATCTGATGCACCCACCACTAGCCTAGCTTAGCACAAAGACTGGAGGTAAACTGCTCTAGCTAGCATACAGCTCCCAATAAGTGACAAAATAACGCCAACATTTTCCTATTTACATGTTGTGATTTGTATAGTCACAGCGTGTACACATAACAAGGTCACATGAGACACAGCCATCTTCTAACCGTATACATACTGGGAACTATATTCTCAGAAGGCGAAGCACTGCTACTTGGGCGGAGTGATTTGCTTGCAGCACCTGAGAAGCCCCGTGGTGAGGAGCAGAGAGTTCGCTCAGAGTTGGAGTAAATCACTCCGCAGAAGTAGCAGTATGCTAGCTGGAGCTGTTTACCTCCAGTCTTTGTGCTAAGCTAGGCTAGCGGTGGGTGCGTCAGACAGAGTTACAGCACGCACGGAGATGAAAAGGGTATGTATGAACTTATCTAACTCTGTGGGATACGGTGAATAAGCTAAAGTCCCAAAAAAGTCGGCGTGTTCCTTTAAGAAAGGATTAATTAAATTGGTTTAAAAAAAAAAGTGACAGTAAAGACATTTATCTTTTGGACTTTTTAGTCATTAAATTATCCTGAAACCAATATCACACTTTTCACAAAAATATTAAGCAGCACAACTGTTTTCAACATTTATATTACTATTAAATGTTTCTTGAGCAGCAAATCAGCATATTAGAATTATTTCTGAAGGATCATGTGACACTGAAGACTGGAGTAATGATGCTGAAAATCAAGCTTTAAATAAATTACATTTTGCAATATATTCAAATAGAAATCAGTATTTTAATACTTCACAATATTACTTATTTTTATCAAATAATTACAATCTTTGGTCTAAACTTTTGAACAGTAGTGTATAAATGTGATATTTATGGGAGCTTAAAAAGAATGAAACAATTTAAAAGATAATTGAGACTTTATATCTCACAATTCTGACTTCTTTTCTTGCAATTCTGACTTTTATATCATGCAAGATATAATTTATATCATGCAATTCTAAGAAAAAGTTTTAAATAAAAGAATTGCGAGACACATTTAGAATTGTGAGATAAAAAGTCGCAATTACCTTTTATTTTTTATTTAGTGGTGGAAACAAGCTTCCATGGACATTGAATATTGACTTAATAAAAAATGTTAAATAAAAGAACACAAAAGTATTTAATAATAATTTCCCCTCCCTCCCCACAATTTTCATCTTTTATTTATGACCTTAAGAATGGCGCTAAACCTTTGGCAAAATAATGACACTTGTTGGTCGGTTCTATTATTAGAGCACAAAGTACAAAAGAAGCATCTATCAACTCAACACAGTCACAGTCTAAAGACTGCAGAGTAACGTTAAAAACAACTTGAGAAATGAAAAAGCGAAGCAGTCAAGCAGGCAGTAAAAGCACTTCTAAATTCAACACCTCGGGAAGAACAAGCAGTTTGGCCAGCGTTAAATATATCAGCGTGCTTGAGTTATGCATGCCTCTTAAATGACACGCGCACGAGACACGGCCGCTCCATCTACTATTAACGGCAAATGAACTTGTTACATATCCCAGCCTAGATGTAGATGTACACACGCACATAAATAAAAAGTGCCGCGCAAATCAGAAACTGATGACATGGCAGAAGGCTGGAGAGTACACACGTCAGGCTGAGTTGGTTTCAATCACTCTGAACTCTCCAATGGTGTAACCGAAGAGACATGAGCAAAGATCAGACGAACACATGAATGCGTTTCAAAACGGATCTAAGTGCAGAGTAACAAGATCACTCCCCCACCAAAATAAATCAATGGTAAGAACATGCTAAGAAATTTCAAACTGAAAAATTCTTTTTTGAACTTTAATTCATATAGCTGCCACAAGTTCATTAATTAATTACATTTTGACATTTATTCAACCTATACACTTCTGCTTTAGAAAAATTACTATTAACTACTCCTAAAATAATAATAATAATAATAATAATAATAAAAATAGTAAATATAATCAACTTTTACTATGACATTCAATAAGACAATGTATTCAATAATTTCATTTATTTTAAGGGTTATATCTTTGTTTAGTAGAATGCAATTTGTTTGCAGTTAATCTGCCTTAGTGAATTTTACTATACTGATAATTCACCATTAACTGTTTGATTACCAACATTCTTCAAATTAGCTTCTTTTGTGTTCAACAGAGGGAAGAAACTCATTCAACTTGAGGGTGAGTAAATGATGACAGAATTTTCATTTTTCGGTGAACTATCCTATTAAGTGTGAAACTTGATCATCACATATCATAAGTATTGTTTGGAAAGTTTAAAGAAGATCTGATCTTACCAGGGCTGCACGAGGGCCGACACAAACCACTCGTCTTCCTTCTGACATGGCTTCTATAGTCCATCTTTATTCCTAACACATATCCAACCCACCACTCTCATAACCTGAATACACTCCAGCACTTCATCCATAACACTGATACTTGGGGAAATTCTACACCGGGGTAATCATATTTCACATAGACACAGACCCCTCCCACAGCTCACAGCTGTCAGTCAAAACACACACGCCTGCAAAGCCCATAACAGATCAATGACGGTCACGAGCATGTCAGGATATGGCCGAGAATGTGAAGGGGAACTTAAAGAGAGAGAGAGAGAGAGAGGGGGTGAGGGCACAAGGGGCGACCATTCTGAGACGTGGGAACATTTCCATATTTTCTCTCAGTTGCTAATGGCATGGTGTGGGGGTCACTGTGCAGGCAGTAGAGATATTACGCATATGTGGTGTACGGTTACGGTCAGCGGGGGTCAGGGGGAAGAGCGAACGGGTGCTGGATATCCCCGAGCTGTCACATTTCACAGCTGATCTCTTTAGCACCTCAGCAAGCTCAGGCTGTTTGATGCTTCAAAAAGAGATCGTAAAACAAATCCATATGATTTAGTCCAAATTTTATGAAGAGACACGATCGCTTTATATGATGAGCAGATTAAACGTAGGCTTTTATTCGCATATAAACATTGATCAGCGAACATAAACAGAAGCTCAATACGTGCTTAACGCTTGAGAACAAACCTCATTGGTTCTTGCAGACGCTCAAGCGTGCTGCGTAACAAGAATGAACCTCATTGGTTCTTGCAGAAGCTCAAGCGTGCTGCGTAACACGAGAATGAACCTCATTGGTTCTTGCAGAAGCTCAAACGTGCTGTGTAACACGAGAATGAACCTCATTGGTTCTTGCTGAAGCTCAAACGTGCTGCGTAACACGAGAATGAACCTCATTGGTTCTTGCAGAAGCTCAAGCGTGCTGCGTAACACGAGAATGAACCTCATTGGTTCTTGCAGAAGCTCAAGCGTGCTGCGTAACACGAGAATGAACCTCATTGGTTCTTGCAGAAGCTCAAACGTGCTGTGTAACACGAGAATGAACCTCATTGGTTCTTGCAGAAGCTCAAACGTGCTGCGTAACACGAGAATGAACCTCATTGGTTCTTGCAGAAGCTCAAACGTGCTGTGTAACACGAGAATGAACCTCATTGGTTCTTGCAGAAGCTCAAACGTGCTGTGTAACACGAGAATGAACCTCATTGGTTCTATAAAATGCTACCAAAAAGTGAGTGTTTCCTATTACACTCCTACTACCAACTTTTGAGGAGGACAGGACATTCAAGACAACCCTGACAAATCTATTCAAATCTACTGTTAAAAAACAATGTCTGAATAGCTATTTGGCTTTAGGTTAACATTAGTATTTACTACTAATAGTATTTATCTTTAAGTTTGCAGACCTTTTACATTCACGTTCACGAACATCTATGTAACACACTGAATGAAAGGTAATATCTGGAAAAGCATAATAGGAGCACTTTAAGTCAAACATTTTTATTTGCTGAATTTTCCACAAAAAGACCAGGAATTATTGTGCATGTTTGAAGCTGCTGATCCCACTCGTTGTGTTAAAGGGATACTCCGATTTTCTAAGCCTATATGACTAGGAACTATACTCTCATTCCGGCGTAATAATCAAGGAACTGTGCGGCCGTACCATGAGTGCAGCAGGCGTAATGATATGACGCAGCGCCTGAAAATAGGTCTAATAGGTTAGACAAACTTAGTCCCGGTCACGTTGGAAGAAGTTACCGAGCTGGGGACTATTTTCAGGCGCTGCGTCATATCATTACGCCTGCTGCACTCATGGTACAGCCGCACAGTTCCTTGATTATTACGCTGGAATGAGAGTAGTTCCTAGCCATATAGGCTTAGAAAATCGCAACTTTTCATTTTCCGTCGATCTTGGTACACCAGGCCCGGATTAACACCGTGTAGTGCCCCTGGGTGACAACATTTGAAAAATGTTAATGAGAAATTTGGTAATCATTGTTAAACCACGTCATGTCATTGTCAGCATGGTACTTATGAAGTAGATTAGTAGGTCAGAGATGTCTAATGCTTTTTGAAAACTTAAGGCTTTCTTATTCATAAAACGAGTTGGACATCATCACATTTTTGTATACATTTTTATTTATTTACATTAGTAAGCTACAGGACATCGTCTTTCAAAACATGACCTGCGCGAAAGAGAAAAAAAAAAAATAATGCGTCATTATTCCCAGCACTTCTGAAAATGCACTTCCGAATGCGTCTCTGTCCCCAGCACATTTCAAACCAAACTGACGCCCATGAGTGAGGTTGTCGGGGTTGTCTTAATCCATTGTCGGCATCTTTCCGCTTGGATCTTGGGCTTTGGAAAGGCGAAAAAAAACGACCCCTCCCTATAAACTTTTGGGGTACCTGGTGTCAGACTTGCAGGTGCCATAGGCGCATCGTTTCACCATCTTGCTGAAAATCGCAATGTTTGACGGTCACGGGGGTCTTTCTCCTTAGTTACAGTTGCTGAGCTAGGATTGGACGAGGACCGTTCGAGGGCGGGGTTTTGCGAACGGTCAATTCTTTATGGATATAATTAATATTCTCTCTGTATATATTGTATCATTAACTGTTCATTTTGTATCTGCATCTCTTCCAGCAAAATAATATATATACAAAACATGAAAAATATTTTAAAGTCTAGTCATTATCTTAATCACTTGGTGCCCCCCTATTGGCTGGTGCCCCAGGGCACTCGCCCAATCCCGTCTATGGATAATCCGGCCCTGTGGTACACTGTTTAACTACAGAAGAGTCAAGTTTTAAATAGGAAAAATATTGAAACTCTTTGGTCATTTTGAAAGAAATGCTACTGGACTCGTCAGAATCAATGATCTATGCTAAGCTATGCTAAAAGTGGTACCGTCAGACCTGGAGTTCGGCTGAATGGATTCTAAAACGGTAAAACTCAACTGTTTAACTCTGGGGGAGTTGTAAAATGAGCATATTTCCGAAAAAAGTGGAGTATCCCTTTAATGCATTGGTTTTGTGTATACGTGTGTCAGGTCACCTTGGGTCTGGATGAGGTGAAGGACTTTTCCTGTGATTTGACGGATGGCATCCTTATCAGAGACTTTGGGCTCCTCGTTCAGTCTTTCCAGCTGACTCAGCAACACCAGCGCCCGGGAAGCACTGGGAATACAGGAAACCATCACATCAGGCCAAGTCAACACTGGCAAAGCTTACTACGTGTATAATAAAGATGTTTCAAACTGCATATCGTCATAGAGCTGCTAGTGTGTGTGTGTATGTGTCTGTTTAAACAAAAACTAACCTTTTTTCTGCTGCCATTTTGGGTTTATTCATTTCTTCTCACATTCAATAAAACGTCAAACTGACTGCTGAGGGGGGGAAATGTAGAAATGCATTTATACAGAAAATCACATTTAATTTATAAAGATAATCAAGTCACTCTACTGCATTACAATCAGTCCGAGTTTATACAGCAACATAGGCCACTTTATACAGTCTTAAATCATAAGCATTTTACTTGTTCAAGGGAGGAAAAAACAAAAACAGCAGCAAGAATCTTAATCAAGATCAACGGCTGTGTCTCAAAACCTAGTGAGCAAACTACCTACACAGATACCTAGATGAAAACACTCTTGTGCATCAGTGAGCTGCCAAACTAGGTAACATTGTTGGGCATTGTCTATCAATCCACATAGACAACATTGTTAGGCATTAAGACTTACTGAGCTTCCTACCTAGACAGCATTACTGGACATGACAGCGTTTCTGCCTATAAAGACTTCATATTTAGACATCAAACTTTAGGAGAGCTTCCAACAGCATTTAAGGTGCCAAAGCCTATTTCAGAGCATTTTTAAGCATCAAAATCTACTGAGCTTCCTAACTAGATTATATTTGTTGGGGCCTTGCTGTCCACTTAAGCATCAAACTCTAAAGAGCTGCCAACATAAACAATATTGTTTGTGTATCATAGCCTACCTGCCCACACAGACAGCATTTTTAGGACATGAAACCTGCTGTGCTTTCAATCTGGACAGCCATTTTAGGGCATAATAGGCTCCCAAAAAAGCTGTCCATGTAGGGAGCACATTGGGTTTTGAGCCAAGGCCAGTAATTGTGCAAGTACAGTCCATTCCTATTTAAATAAGGCTGTCAGAGGAGGTTGGCCATATATTACAGTCAGATTTAGATCAGCTAATGAATAATTAATTCAATGCCATTATTAATTATTAAGTTGACAAAACCCCTCCTGTATAATTGAAATGCACCCATGTCAGATCCACCTGTCCACTACAGAGAAAGCTCCAGTGTTAGCACAGACACGCTAACAGGACAGCTGATATCTGTCATTGGCACAGAAATAAAAATACAAGCGAACACCAACCTTTAAAGCATGCGAGAGCTGCGCCATCTGAACTCCTCACAGCGCGATCTCTTGGCAGCACAGACACAACACAAGCCCCCTGATGGTGTTGTTATTATTGACTCTATCCCCCAACACACACTCGGAAGTGAGGGCGCGTCCTGGCGCAGAATCCAGGATCTGCACCTCATGTGTCACATCAGAGTGTGACGCACAGATGGACTACAGATCAGCGTCACACACAGCGCTGCGCAGCTTCTCGCGTGACTAACGGTAGACGTGAGGAAAAAACCCATTAGTCATTTATTAAATATATAACACATATAAATATAAGTGCGTTCAAATCGATTAATCGCATCTAACATACAATTGTGTTTATATATGTGTTTGTTTATATATAAGTTCATATATAATTATAATTTATTATATTTATATATATATATACATACATACATAAATATACATATATATATAATATATATAAATATAATAATATATACATTTATAATCATATCACAATTTCACACGTTTTAAAAACATCTTGATACATTGTTTTATTCAATTGTTTTTAATTTTGTGATTTTGTTATTATTTATTGTTAGTTTTTTTTGTTTACTTTTTATTTTAATCATACATTTATTTATTTTACTTTATATATGTAATCTATTACTTTACTAATAAAAAATATTTTTATACATATTACATATTAAACACGAGTTTTGCTGTTCTGTCTGAAGTATAATATATATATATATATATATATATATATATATATATATATATATATATATATATATATATATATATTTAAAAAAAAAAACAGTGCAGGAAAATGGGTCTCCCATACCATACCTCTACACAATATTATATTATTTTATGAACTAAACAAGCAACTTCAGTGCATTTATAAATTTCTCATTCTGACAGGAATTTAACTGACCGGAACTCATTAAATATTATAATTATTATAGAGTGTAGATTATTTAAAAGCCTATATTTATAGATTAAACATTTTGACAAAGTAATCATATTTTTATCCAGAATAAATAGCACGTTATAACAAACATTTTACATATTTTACAGCGTCAAAGCTCAGAACTACATGTCCCAGAATGCAAGTCACAATATGATGTCATTCACAGGCGTCCGCTGCAGCAGCGCTGTATATTTGGAACAGGACAGAAAGACTGTCTCTCTAAAGGTATTGTATTTATTTACCCTTTGAATTTGTTTTTTGTTAATGAATATGTACTTCAAATGTTGTAAAGTATATATTTAGCAGTAATGATATATGTTAGGGGTTAGACAGCTTAGCATTTATCGCTCTTCGCTAATGTCATCTGGCTATTTGTTCATGTGCAGTTTGACACATCGATGATGGTTCTGTCTTTAAATAATTTTACCAAATCAAACGTGTAATTAATATCCTTTTATATCCATTAAAACGTACACTCACCTGAATTCAAAGACGATTAGTCGTCGACCAGTAACAACAAAGAGAGGTTACAGTACAGTGACCATGAGTTCTTCTCCACAAGTGTCCTCATTAGTACAGTATTTAACCCAGCAAAATACTGGAGCTTGTTCGAGTGTCTTTGCCTATGGTCTGTCATGCCTGATTGTAGCTTGAAGAGACACCAAATTTGGACATATTATTTAGTTGTGGTCAAAAACTAGTGAACTGCCTGTAGCGAGACAGCATTTGTGGTGCATATATTGCCCCAAAATGTGTCTATAGTTTGGTAACTCACAAGGTTTTGAGACATCTATTGTCTCAGTTATTGTATGAGACATCTATTGTCCCCAGTTGTTTAAAAACACTAAATTTTATTCATGCAAACTGTTGAACTGGCCCTCAAGCTCAGTCTGAAGTCTTAGAACTCAAATAGTTCCATTGTTTACTTAATGATGTGTATTATTAATTCAATATTCTGTCTTTCCCTTATATTCCCTAATTTGTCATATTAATATGTGCATGTACAAGATTTTTCTGGCAACTCTTAAAGGGATAGTTCACCCAAAAATGGCATTCGTTCAACTTTCAAAGTTCATAAAAACATCTTAAACTAATCCATATGAATCAAGCGGTTTAGTACAACATTTCTGAAGAGAACAGATTGAATTTATGCTTTTATTCACATATAAACATTCATTCAACGTTCGCTGATCAATGTGTGAAAAAGCCTAAATTCAATCTCTTCATCATGTAAAGTAATTGTGTCTCTTCAAATTTTTTTTACTAAACCGCTCAATTCCTATGGATTAGTTTTACGATCTCTTTATGAACTTTTTGAAACGTGATAGTGGTAGTTGCGCAGCTGTCAATGGAGGGACAGAAATCTCTCAGATTCTTGTTCCAAAGATGCACTTGTTTTAATGCACATGTTTTTTTATGTTCATAGCCGTCTCAATGGTGATGAAGTCATCGGTAGAGGAGGAGGAGGGAGGTTGGGGTCTTGGGATCCCAGAGAAGATGAGAAACAATGCCGACTGGGTGGACGTCACCAAAGAATTCAAAGGAGCCTGTAAAGGTGTGTGTGTGTGTGTGTGTGTGTGTGTGTGTGTGTGTGTGTGTGTGTGTGTGTGTGTGTGTGTGCACTACGTGGCAAAACAAATGGGCCAAGCCAAAAATGGCAAAATATTTAGTGGTCTTTTGATGGTTTTTTACCATTTTAATCACAAATCACTGGTCAGGAAATTAGCAAGAATTGCAAAAATACTGTAGATAAAGTAACTTTGCACGCAATAGCCTTCCCCAACTCTCAGACAGCTTTTTACAGGAAAAAGAGTCAGTGTTGTTCCACTCAATGTTAATGGCTTCAAACAGAGTAGTTGAAAAATGTCTCCCAGGTCATTTGAGTTTAATGTGAGACCAAATATTCACTACAGGGTTCAAATCTGGACTCTGATCAAAGCCAAAACATGAGCCTGAACCAACTTCCCATATTCTGCCAAAAACTTGTGCATTTTGTTACATTTTGCTCATTTCCTGACCAATAATTTGTGGTTAAGAAGACAATTAAAAGCTTAGTATTTAGCCAGTTTGGGCTTGGTACATCTTCTTTTTTTGCATAGGAGTGTATGTCTTTCATGGGCATGACAAAGTTATGTGAGTTATCATTGGCTGAACTCTGCAGTAGATGTCACTGTCAGTGATCACAACGGTCTTTTCTCAGAATAGCCATTTTCCACAAATCCCTGAGAAAGACAGGGAGAAAAATATGCCTTGTTTATGTAACATTTACATTAATATTCAAACCAGATTTTTCCAAAACAAGCAAAAAATTTCCATGTATCCCGCAACTGCCAGTTATTTATAAAAGTAAAAAGTTATATTCATAAACAGGATGCAGACTTCATATCCCATTACAGACAATATTCTTTGAATTTGTGATTCACGAGGATAGTCTGTCTTGCATTAACCTTTATTTTTTTCTTTCTCCCCACCAAAATGATTTGGAGAAATGTTGATTGCATGCAGGATCCATCATCTAATAGTGCAATGAGGCATGGCTGCTGAAATTAACATTTTTACCATTTATGGTCACTAAGAGTTCTAAAATTAACTTCCTTTCCCATGCGAGCTTGACCTTGACATCATGATTAAGCTCCAGCACTGCGCCATAAGTCACCTCAATACATCTGTGTTATTGTGAACAGGAGAGTTTTGGACAGTTCTGGGGCCTCATTTATAACCGTTGCGTATCGTATGCACAAAACAGGCCCTGAAAGAGGCGTAAGCCACTTCCGACGCATAAGTTGTGATTTATAAAAACAAACTTGACGGCGCACCTGCACACAAACTGACTCATGCGTACAAACGTTTTGGAGATGGAGCAGTTTGGCGACACCGATGGTGGAGTCGATGTCAGAACATTAAAAGAAAATTATACATATACGGAAAGATAATACAAATATAATTTCACTCACCAAGCCTATCACATGAAGCAAACATCCATCCCTTCTTAAATGTCACGCCAGCGAGCGCATTGGGCCGTTAATACGCATATTTATCTAACGGCAGATGAAGGAAAACCGTAAATCTTCATTATGAGTCCTAATCATAAATACAATGCATGTTCACAATAACAATTTAAATAAATAAAAGAATGATTTAAACTATGTTTTACTTCTGATATAAACATTTAGATTACATATGCCATTCTCATTAATGGAGTTAAACACTTCAATTACATGAAATCATCACTGAGAAGTTACAACATTTTTTATATTCAATAAATATGAAAATTTGTAGTGGATGCGATGCTTTTGAACACTTTTCCTGTGGCGTGCTGTGGTTTAATGTTTTAACTACAGAGAGAATTGCTTATCATGATAATAGCAGATTGTCTGAGAAAATATTTTCGTGCAAATAATGCCCAAGGCCTATCTGTTTCCATTAAAAATATAAAACAATTAAAAATACTATTTGGCCAGTGGAAGATATTGTGGAAAACTTTCTCTGAAATGTATTTTACACTATTTGATTTATTTATTCAAAAACAAGGCAAGGATATGCTACTAAATGATTTTTATCAATGTAATGTGACGGCACATCCGTATCTCATATTTTCCTAATGTCTTGTACCGTTAAATGTGGTATCACCTGGATGAATATGCATATGCAAATGATATGCAGATGAGGAAATGCATTGTAAGCTCCATTTATGGTTATTTCGGGGAGGAGATGCATGTGCGCACAATATTTCGCTGACTGAGATTTATAAAGGGAATTCTGCGCACTGTGCGCAGGTTGTTGCATATTACACACGGTTTTAAGTCTGAATATTTTTTGGTGTAGGCTACGCCATTTTTGGCTTTCGGGTGCACGTACACTTTTAGTAAAGATCCTACGCACAGTTTTATAAATGATACTCTTAGTGCCACCAGTCGTGTTTTATTGGGCTCACGTGTTGATTAATCTTGTAGTGAAATGCGGTACAGAAACCGAATGATTAAATGAGTTTGTTTTTGCAGAACTTAAACTTGGCGAGTTGCTCCATGACAAACTGTAAGAAATTTTTATTTAAATTTTTTGAGCAAAGAAATACTTTTACATGTCATTCAACATTTGGTGCATTCGCTCGGTATATGTAATGCTCGTGTTCCTGTAGGTTTGGTCTGTTTGAGGCGATGTCAGCCATCGAGATGATGGATCCGAAGATGGATGCTGGGATGATCGGGAACCAAGTCAACCGTAAAGTCCTCAACTTTGAACAAGCTGTTAAGGTAGCACTCGAATGATTTTATATAATAATGAACCTGAATATAGTGAGTTTAAAGGGTTAGTTCAACCAAAAATGAACATTCTGTCATTAATTACTCGCCCTCACCCAAACCTGGCTTTAAGACTGTCGTTCATCTTCAGAACACAAATAAAGATCTTTTTGATCAAATCTGAGAGATTTCTGTCCCTCCTTTGACAGCTACGCAACTACCACTTTAACGCTTCAAAAAGTTAATAAAGAGATTGTAAAACTAATCCATATGAATTGAGCGGTTTAGTCCAAATTTTCTAAAGAGACACGACCGCTTTATATGATGAACAGATTTAATTTAGGCTTTTATTCACATTATTCACAGTACTATACTTTATTGAAAGTGTACTGTTTTTCCTTCTGTCTTCCTATTTTTCTGAAGGATGAGGCCATACGAGTGAAGGATCTGAGTATTCCTGAGCTCATCGGGATCATGGACACATGTTTTTGCTGTCTGGTCAGTATTGATATCAACCACACACAAAAATTGTGTTTCATGAAGCTGTGTATCAATTGCAAAGTAAAAAAAAACATAATAATAATAATAATAATAATAATAATAAAGTGTCTGTAATGATTACAAAAATGACACTGCATTTGAGTTTACTGACTGTATTGAATATTCTGTTACTGTTGTCTTCATCTGTCTCAGATCACATGGCTGGAGGGGCATTCTCTGGCTCAGACTGTGTTTACATGTCTATATGTTCATAACCCGGATCTTATTCAAGACCCTGCTCTTAAAGCCTTCGCTCTGGGCATCCTCAAGATCTGCGACATCGCCCGCGAGAAAGTCAACAAAGCCGCTGTGTTTGAGGAGGCAAGACACATTCAATTGTCTTATTTGACTCTTGTTCAAATTGTGTTGTTTTATTAAAGTGCCCCCATTATGCTATTTTAAATGTTTCCAGATTTAGTTTTGAAGGTCTCCTACAATAGGTTTACATACACCCTAAGATAAAACAAAACAAAACATACATTTTCTAATAATATACATTGCATCTTCACCTCTTTTCTCACAGTGTCTGAAACGTTTCGATAAAGGATTCAGTCTCTCTAAACCCCTCCTTTCTGAGAGCCTGCTCTGCTCTGATTGGTCAGATGGCCCAGTCTGTTGTGATTAGTCAAGTCAAGTCACCTTCATTTACATAGCGCTTTTAACAATATAGATTGTTTCAAAGCAGCTTTACAGTGATAATAGGAAATTAAAGTAACAGAGATTGTTTTGGCTTTACAGCAGCTCTAGAATAAAGTTATTGTCCAGCTAAAGTTAGTTTGATTGATTCACTTCCGTTGCAAAGATCATTAGTTATTAACTTAGGGGCCGCTTACACGACACCATTCTAACAGAAAACCCTTAATGCGCTGGTCGACAGCTTACAGCACGTGTCGGAAACCAAACGCTCATTACCATATCTGAATTTCAGCTCTGGATCTTCCTTGATACACTGATACGGTAACAATGTAACAGGATGATACGGGATGATAACACAATGATACGGGAACAGTAACAATGGCGTCGGTTATTCCGCATCAATTCGAGTCTGAGTCCTCATCCTTTGGAAGTGCATTCAAAAGATTTGCAGTGCAGAACACGGCATCTTCTCAACATGAAAAACACAAACCAAACTCTTCCAGGCCTCAGCCACAACTACAGTGTTTGAGGGTCAAAGTAGACGTTGTTCACGGGCAGCCAATAAAGACCATAGGCTTTATATTTGTTACAAACCTGCGTGGGTTCGAGGAGGAAGTGAGACTGGAATTACTGACGACTTGTTTCAGGCAGTTCAGAATCGATTCTTTCTTTTGGGAGACAATAACTTTATTTATCGTGCACTTTGATCTTTAAAACTCTGCAGACCTTGTACATTCGCAAACAGCAATATTACACTCAGCATGAAAGGAAAAAGCATAATGGGGCACTTTAATTTAAAAATGTATTTTATTACTGACGATATGTAGATTATTTATAAATGAACCCATTGGAAGACCATTGGAAATATTTAGTTACGGTCTGGCCATTAGTCACCATTTATTTTTATTGTACTTTTATTGTACTTTTTATTTAATTTAATTTTTCTGTTGGTTTATTCAGTGAATATGAAGTTTTCTGTTTTCCAATCGCAGGAAGATTTTCAGGCCATGACTTACGGCTTTAAAATGGCAAATAACGTAACAGATCTGAGAGTGACAGGTGAGTGTAAAGATCTTGATTGTGATTTTATATTTTGCGTAAATAAAAATAAAATAATTTTAGTTTTTAATTGTATTTATTTTTCACTGTTGTGACAATAAAGCACCTTTTCTCACCAATTCTGACAAAAAGTGACATCAGAATGTTTTCTGATGGATCATGTGACACTGAAGACTGCAGTAATGGAATTTAGTTTTAATGAATTATATTTTAAAATATATTACATATATATTATTTATTTATAAGTTATTTTAAATTGTAATCATATTTCACAATATTACTGTTTTTACTGTATTTTTGATAAAATAGATGCAGCCTTGGTGAGCAATAGAGACTTATATAAATAATAATAATTCTTACCGATCCCAAACTTTTGAAAGATAGTGTACAACAAACAAAGTAAAGCATCTAGATGAACTACAATAAAAAAGAATTTAAGGGTAAATGTTCTTAATTATCATTAAAATAATGCAGCGGTGCAAAATATTAGGCTTCATCTTCCTTATGCAAAATGTAAATTAGACTACATGTTTTTGTAAGATTTTGTTGTTCAGTGTTTTCATTTCACCATTTAAAATTTCTATAGGAATGCTAAAAGATGTTGAGGATGAACTTCAGAGGAAAGTGAAGGTGACTCCATCTCAAGACTTTTCAGGATACTTCTTAGCCTTTCCTTCTTTTTTCTTGACTTGTTAAATATTTGTTTCTTCCTTTTTTTTTTTCATTTCTTTTTTTTACAGAGTACACGCAGTCGACAGGGTGAACAAAGAGATCCTGAGGTGGAACTGGATGTAAGTACATAATCATTTCCCCGATACTAAAGTTAAGATAAAGAGATGTGTGGATGCTTTGGGTGAAATTGCCGTGTAGCCTATTATCAGCCAGACAACAGCACTGTACAGAAATACTGAGAGTTTTTGATTATCCTCCTTCTCTTTTGCCCTCAGCATCAGCAATGCTTGGCTCTGTTCAGCCGTGTTAAATTCACTCGTCTGCTGCTTAGCGCGCTCATCTCCTTCACTAAAAAAGAGGTATGACACTATTAAATTCACTCAAGCATATTGCTTAACAAAAAGATTCACCAGTTTGTTATCTAATCTTTGATTGGTTGATTCGACATTTAAGATGAGTGCTGTCAGCGAAGCACAGAAGCTGATGACTCAGGCTGCTGACTTACTGCCCGCGATACACTCCTCTATACAGTATGGAATACAGTCACAGAATGACACAACCAAAGGAGGTAACAGTCTAAAAACAATTAAACATTTTGGTTTTATTTGCCTTAATTCCCCAAATGTACACATCATGCTTTTTCCAGATCACCCAATCATGATGGGTTTTGAGCCGCTGGTTAACCAGCGCCTGCTCCCGCCCACTTTCCCGCGCTACGCCAAGATCATTAAGAGAGAAGAGATGGTCAACTACTTCAGCAAACTCATTGAGCGCATTAAAAACGTCTGTGAGGTCATCAACATAACCAACCTGCACAGCATCTTGGTAAAACAACTCCGTATTAACACATGTGTTCTGTTGAAGTATTGGAGAGAGATGTAACTAATCCTGCTGAGTGTTTGCGGTTTCAGGATTTCTTCTGTGAATTCAGTGAGCAGTCTCCATGTGTGATGTCTAGATCTCTGCTACAGGTAAGACCGACTTCATCTGACAAAGTTCTCTTTACATCTGAAGCTTGTGCTTTACTCATAGATCTGGAATATATAGAAAATGGACAAAAAACAATGAATGACTGTTAAAGATATTTTACTGGACTCTGGACTGTTTTAAATCTAAATAGACAACGTTTTTATTCAGACATATGTTCAACTGATGTAATTAAAGAAGTATCATCTGAATTTGTTTTGCATTAATCTTAAATATTGCATTAAGCAGCATAAAATGGAAGTTCCGATCGTCCTTTCTTTCCTATTCTGACGTATATGGGTGAAACGAGTGAAAACGGCTTCTTGAATGAGCAAAAATTGTAGGGCGGGACTCAATGTTGTCCTTGGGGAATTGATTGGGTGGTTGTGGTTTGCTATTGCTGTGATCTCATGTTAGTGACATGTTGCCCAACTGCAAGAGGGAGGGGAAGTTATTTTAAATAAAGATTATGAGGGCACATCAATTATTTAAAATTTAATGATGTGTACGGATAAATCATTTATAAAAGAAAACACTGCAGCATTACATAAAAAACAGGAATTGTCCATTTTGATTTCATGGTGACTTTAAATGTCTTGTACAGCCTTTTTTAATTGTATGACTTATTCACTCTTTTTCTCAACATGAACATCGCCTTGCTGCTGTCGTAGCTTTAAAAAATAATAAATAAACTTCTCTGGTCAAGAAATGCATTTTTTAATACTTAATTATCAATGAATAACACATTCAACACATAACTATATCACATATAAAACTGGTCTCGGATAAATTATGTTACACACAGTGACAGAATGATATGATGGTTGGTCTTGGCATGTAGATAGTCTGAACACTCACCTGACGTGTGTGTGTGTGTGTGTGTGTGTGTGTGTGTGTGTGTGTGTGTGTGTGTGTGTGTGTGTGTGTGTGTGTGTGTGTGTGTGTGTGTGTGTGTGTGTGTGTGTGTGTGTGTGTGTGTGTGTGTGTGTGTGTGTGTGTGTGTGTGTGATGCAGACCACATTTCTGATTGACAATAGGAAGGTGTTTGGGACTCATCTGATGCAGGATATGATTAAAGATGCATTGCGCTATTTTGTCAGCCCACCTGTCCTCTCCACAAAGTGAGTGATAATTTCTTTACACTATATTATTTACTCTTTAATTAATTTGTTGCTTATAAATTACATGAAGTTTCTGCATTTGTTTTTTTAATTTACAATGTTTCCTGAGGTGCGTTTATAATGTTAGTAGGATTTTTGCATAAAATATTTACATAATTTAGAAAGAAGAGACCATTTTCGGTTACTCTTTATTTTAAGATGTCCTTGTTACAGTGTTAAGTATACATTTAAGTACTGAGTAATGTTAATTAATTACATGTACACACTATAGGGTTAGGATTGGGGTTTGGTTTAGGGTTAGTTGCATGCAATAATGCATAATTTATAGTTATTACTATAGTAACTACATGTAACGTGTAACAAAGTAACACTGTAAAATAGTTTTACCCCATTTTCTACCATGATTTTAGCCCACTGATTTAAACACTCCATTTAAAGGGGTGTGTCTCCTTTAACATTTTAAGTAAATACCCACTGCTAACATTTTTTGTGCTAACACTGCTAACAAGTATTATACGTTGAACTCTTTTGAAAACATTTAAACTACGTTTTTACTATTAAAGATGCAGAGATTAACTAATGTTATTCTTAGTCTCGTGATTCTGTTTTAGTATTTCTCCTGCTTGTCCTTATCATCTTGCTAAAATTCACATTTCATGACTATTTTAAGATGACATTACATTCCCTCACTGTTTTAACGCTGTTTTCACAGATGCAGTTTGAACAATAACCACCAGGCTAAAGATTACATTGACTCCTTTGTCACACACTGCACACGGGTTTGTGATTCATTTTGTTTGGTATGTTATTGTAACAGGTGAAATAGTGTTTTTGATTAGATGAATTAAGAGTGTTATTTTGTGTCACAGCCATTCTGCAGCCTCATCCAGATTCACGGACACAACAGAGCACGCCAGCGAGACAAACTGGGTCACATACTGGAGGAGTTTGCCACCCTTCAGGACGAGGTGCGTAGATGTTTTTTGTTTGGTTAAAAATGACATGAATTAAAAATTGAACCTAATACTTTCTTAAAGGGACCGTTCACCCAAAAATGAAAATTCTGTCATCATTTACTCACCCTGTATGAATTTCTGAAGAAGATATTTTGAAGATACTATTAAATCAATGTGGTCCATCAACTGTTTGGTTACCCATATTCTCCAAAATATCTTCTTTTGAGTTCAGCAGAAGAAAGAAATTCATACAGGTTTTGAGTAAATGATTGATGAATTTTCATTTGTGAGTGAACTATCCCTTTGATAAGTGTTTCTGGTCTTATTCCTTACAATTCATAGGTGTTTATTACAAAGAACTAAAAGGGTTTAACCAACGAATTAGATTTATTGCTTTTGTTCCTCTTTTGTAAGCTTCTGCTAAATGCATAATGTAAATGTAAGGGTTAGTTCACCCAAAAATGAAAGTTCTGTCATAATTTACTCACTATGTTGTTTCAAACCACAAATTAAGATATTTTAAATCTTTATTGCTCATCTTTTGAAAGTCCATTTAACCAAAATGTTCATGCTTCTGAAAGTCTGCTGCCATCATGTCAGTTGTAAAGCATCATTGAGTGTGTTTGTTGGTGTTTAGGCTGAGAAGGTGGACGCTGCTCTTCACGGTCTTCTGATGAAGCTGGAGCCTCAAAGGCAGCATTTAGCCTGTCTGGGCACCTGGATCCTCTATCATAACCTGCGCATCATGATCCAGTACCTGCTCAGCGGCTTTGAGCTGGAGCTCTACAGCATGCATGAGTATTATTACATCTACTGGTACGACAGCTAAACAAACATGCTTTTAATGCTATAGATAGATCAGAATGCACAGGCAATATCGACTGTTATCAGATATCCATCAGAAAATATTTGAAGTTTAATTATTTCTACCTATTTTAAAATTTAGATCATCATCTAGCACTAATTTAAAGGGACAGCGACCATTGACCAATTATGCCGAAGATTTAAAGGGCACCTATTATGCAAAATTCATACATGGTACATTTTTACATGGTGTTTGAACATAAATGTGTGTTGGCAGTGTGTGTACACAACCACCCTATAATGATAAAAATCCACCCAGTGCTTTTTTTTTTAAATCCCCATAAATCATAAACACTGTCTCAGAACAACCTGTTCTCAGATTCAGGGCAGTGTGACATACTTTTGCACAAGCCCCTCACACGACTGTTGATAACTTCTTATACTGTGTTTATTCAGCTCTTACAGTGATTTTCTGGAGTAAAACTAACGCTTCATCTTTTGTGGGATGTACAATAAACTCTGCGGAGGAGTAAAAAAATTAACAATTGTTTAATAATTATGATTTTAATATGCTAAAAATATTTTTGAATATAATATGTCAGTATTATGATTATACATTTTATATATGTAAATATGCTAATAGAATTATCGGCTTATCGGCATCAGCCACAGTTTTAATATTGGTGCATCCCTGAAAGATTTCCTAAATGAAGTCCAAAGTGCTAGCACATTAATGTCGGATTTAGTATTACACATGTGAAGAGGTTAGCCAATCATAACAGAGGTCATTTGCATATAGTCTTAAAGGGACAGTAGCAAAACAGCCTGTTAAATTCTGAGAGTCAGATAAAGATTAAAAAAGTAAAGATATATCTTTCTCTCCATGTATGTTCAGGTATCTGTCGGAGTTCCTGTATGCGTGGCTCATGTCCACGTTGAGTCGAGCGGACAGCTCTCAGATGGCAGAGGAGAGAATCCTGGAGGAGCAGCTGAAAGTACGAAGCAGCAAGAAGAGCAAGAAGAAGAAGAAAGGTTCTCACAGGCCCACGTTCATTCAACAGTTGCAGTTGCTATGGAGGATTGGGATGTTTGGGTCTGACTTGCTCATTGTGTTTCCATTGTCTCCTCAGCTCGTCCTCTGAGTAAAGAGATCACCATGAGCCAAGCTTACCAGAACATGTGTGCCGGCATGTACAAGGTAATGCTTCCTGATACACACAAACACACTGGAGTACTCAAAGCTGCCTATGTAACATGGAAATTATGGACAATGGAACAATGGAAATGAATCATAATAATCAGGATTTGATTGGTTGGTCAGAGACAAATAAGAGTGCATGATAAAGGAGAAATCGAGGAGCTGTTTACACGACACCGTTTTTAAACAAAGGAACTTTTTATGCGTTTTGGCCGTTCATTTACACAACAATGGTGTTTTGGTGGCATGAAAACAGGTTTCAAAGTGCAAATTTTTGAAAACGATGCCATTATCGTCTCAGTGTAAACTACAAAACCGCAAATCTGTGAAAACGGTGACGGCATGCACATGCGTATTACGTGTCCTTACCCCCAAGTGCTGCAGTCATTTATTTAAATCACAATTTTGACTTTGTTCCAAATGAATATGAATTTTAATGTGGAAATTAGAAACATACTCATCATTGAAGGTGTGGATTCGAGTCATTGTATGTGTGTGAATTGTATTTTTAAAGGGTTAGTTCACCCAAAAATGAAAATTATGTCATTAATGACTCACCCTCATGTCGTTCCAAGCCCATAAGACCTCCGTTCATCTTCGGAACACAGTTTAAGATATTTTAGATTTAGTCCAAGAGCTTTCTGTCCCTCCATTGAAAATGTATGTACGGTGTACTGTCCATGTCCAGAAAGGTAATAAAGACATCATCAAAGTAGTCCATGTGACTACAGTGGCTCAATCTTAAGTTTATCAAGCGACGAGAATACTTTTTGTGCGCAAAAACAAACAAAAATAACGACTTTATTCCACTATTCATTTCCTTCTCTCTGGGCCTCGAGTCTTTTCACGTAGTATAACTGCGTAGCGCTTCTGGGTTGTACGTCACACGCATCACACACATGACCAGCGTTGGCCAATAGTGAGCCTACGTGTGACGTACAACACAGATGCGCTACTCAGTTACACTACGTGAACTCACTCGAGGCCCAGAGAGAAGGAAATGAATAGTGGAATAAAGTCGTTATTTTTGTTGTTTTTTGCGCACAAAAAGTATTCTCGTCGCTTGATAAACTTAAGATTGAGCCACTGTAGTCACATGGACTACTTTGATGATGTCTTTAATACCTTTCTGGACATGGACAGTATACCGGACATATATTTTCAATGGAGGGACAGAAAGCTCTCGGACTAAATCTAAAATATCTTAAACTGTGTTCTGAAGATGAACGGAGGTCTTACGGGCTTGGAACGACATGAGGGTGAGTCATTAATGACATCATTTTCATTTTTGGGTGAACTAACCCTTTAATGTATTTTGAATAAACTAAAAGTCTTTATTTCTGCAGACCATGATAGCGTTGGATATGGACAGAAAGGTGCGCAAACCTCAGTTTGAACTGGACAGCGAGCAGGTTCGCTACGAGCATCGATTCGCCCCGTTCAACAGTGTCGTCACACCGCCGCCAGTGCACTACATCCAGTTTAAGGTAGCGCTGAATTTACTCACTTCAAGGTCATGTTTACTGCAACTATCTTGTGCAAAGATTACAGTAAATTGTGTTTGTGTGTGTGTGTGTAAATGTAGGAAATGTCAGATTTGAAGAAGTACAATCCTCCTCCTCGCTCAGCGGATCTCTATATGGCCGCCAGTAAACATTTCCAGCAGGCCAAACTTATACTTGAAAACGTCACCAGCCCTGATGCAGAGGTACATTTCAAACAGTCCTTATATTGCTCTGTGAGCCAGTCCAGTCTTATTAACACAAATATATAGTAGGAATTGGTATTTGGTTTTCGATTTTAATATTTATTTTAAAACTGAATTTATTTCTGTGATCAAAGCTGAATTTTCAGCATCTTTACTAGGGCTGTCAATCTTCCTCTATAATACTATTCGAATTCCATTCCTTATTTTATTTAATATTCGAATAATATTCGAATATTAAATGCTCAAATTCATCCTATTATTAATATTTACGACATTACACAGTCTTATGGATCGCCAATGCGTGATGTTGATCGGTCTCATATCTTCACAGATAAACCGTCAGTTTGTCTGTTATTGCCTTTTGGCGGACAGCTGGTAGCAGTTGAGCCCCGTGATGAGGAGAGAGAGAGAGAGGCAGAACATAAGTAATTCTTGCCTGGTTTAGCGGCGGTTCCTCGGACAGATCGCATAGCTTGTCAGGTTGTAAGTTGTCATAAAAAAAATAACGTATATTTTCCTCTCCGTTTTGGCCTTCCGTCCACAATGAGACGGCATTTTTATTAATGAAAACGCACTCCAAAGTGGATATATTTGAAGACGCCGTTTTCACGTTGTAATGTGGACTGAGAATCAAATTGTTGATCTCCGTTACCGTGGAGACATTCCTCTCCGCGACTTTTGACAGTTGTTATGATGATACAGCGTGGATAACGTGCACAATTGTGTTACGATTCAAAAACTTTATTGTTTATCAGACGAAACAAAAGCATTTAATTTTCACATGTGTGTGCCAAGGCGGCGAGAAAGGCAAGATTGCATAAAAAAAAAAAAAAAAAAAAAAAACCTAAAAAAGCAATATTCGAATAGGAACTTCAGCATTCGAATAGTATTGATTTTTTTAATATTCGAATTATATTCGAATTTCGGAATTCGTTCCAACAGCCCTAATCTTTACTCCAGTCTTCAGTGTCACATGATCAGAGGTGTGGACTCGAGTCATGTGACTTGGACTCGAGTCAGACTCGAGTCATGAATTTGATGACTTCAGACTCGACTCGACAAAATGTACAAAGACTTGCAACTCGACTTGGACTTTAACATCAATGACTCGTGACTTCACTTGGACTTGCGCCTTTTGACTCGAGAAGACTTGCTACTTCCCATGAAAACTGGGGAAAAAAATGTCCACACCGCTCTCAGTTTATCTGCATCTGTGAAAAAAATGTGCACCAGCTGTATTCATGCAGCGAGCGCGCGCGCTGCCTGCACGACATCCAATCACTGTAGTCCCACGTTGTTTTGATTCGACAGCATCTAACGCCCGTTTCACACAAACTCCGTTTGCAGTGCGTATGCGCCAGCGGTGCGTATTTTTTTCCGTACCCATGTTAACAGGTTAGAGCTTTCACACTGCATGCGGTTGCAGTCCGTCGATCCGTTCCAGTTGCGGTGCGTATACAGCAGTGCCGCGATCGTTTCCGCACCGAGTCTATTTCTGCTGTGCTGCACATGTGCTGCACGCGCTGAATTAAAGTGACAGCGCATGTTTCGTGGTCAACATGAACACAGATTGACCTAAAAATTTAGTAATTTCACCATAAACGCGATTAATTAAATAAAATGTAGTAATCTCACCATAAATGTATTTAATTAAATACTATTTTCACTTTAAGACCAGGGTAAAGCAAGGAAAACTACAATTTACCTCAACAAGGCGACATAATGAACAAATCTCGTCTCATTCGTGGAGGTGGAAAAACATGTTCCTTGTGACATGCGAGATTTATTGTATTAATTTAAATATAAAATAAAAGACATGAGAGTCGGCTGTTTTTTTATACAAGTAGCCTACATGGTTAAATATTTGACCACTTGCTTTAGGAACTTAATATAAGTAGAAGTAATGCATTGAATAATAGGCCTACGTTGTTTAAATTGTGTTTAAACGTGCATACGTCTATTAAAGAGTGTATATGTGTACAAAGAGAATCGCAATGCTGAGACGTAAGACCGGGGTAGCCTAAATCAAGGGAAAATACATATTTCAACAAGGCAACATAATGAACACACTCGTCTCATTCGTGGAGGTGGAAAAACAAGTTCTTTGTGACATGCGAGATTTATTGTATAAAGATTTAAATTATGCAAAAGAAAGAGTATGAGTCTGCGGTTTTTGTCAATTTTAAGTTTTAATTTAAAATGTAGGCTATGCGATTTTAATATAAGAACATGGTTAAATATTTTACCACTTGCTTGAGCAACTTAATATATAATTATATAAGAGTAATGCATTAAATAATACGTTGTTTAAATTGTATTTAAACGTGAATACGTCTATTAAAGAGTGTATACGTGTGTACAAAGAGAATCGCAATGCTGACAATTTTTTTTTTTACATAAAAGATGCTAATAACTTCTGGATTTGAAATACAAATAGTGAGTATGTATTTGTGGTACAGCCGCGGATCACGCACTGCAAACGCAGCATATGTGAAAGCACTATTGCGCGTGCTGGTCTTGCACGGCATACGCACTGCAACACGCATTCCAATTATATTATCAGGTTGGTCCAGTTTTTCAGAAGTGATAATTTTGAGGAGTGAGGATTTTATTGATGACATGTTTAAAAAGGTTTAGGCTAAAACGGTTTTGGCTTTGACTTTTGACTCGACTCGGGACTTGCCTCATCTTTGACTCGACTTGACTCGGGACTCGAGGGCAAAGACTTGAGACTTACTTGTGACTTGCATAACAATGACTTTGTCCCACCTCTGCACATGATCCTTCAGAAATCATTCTAATATGATGATTTGAAACATTTCTTATTATTATCAATGTTGAAAACAGTTGTGCTGCTTTTTGTCTAAACCGTGATCCTTTTTTTCAGGATTTTTTAATTATTAGAAAGTTCAAAAGAACAGCATTTATATTACATTTATAAGAAGGTTTTCACAACAATGTAAAAGTCTTTACTGTAATTTATGATCAGTTTAATGGAACCTTGCTGAATAAAAGTTGTAATTTCTTTCAAAAAAATTTAAAAAAGAAATAATATTAAGACTTTAAAGGTGCATTGCGCAAGTCTCTGAGTTTTTGCAGAACTATGCCCCCTTCTGGCGACACGTGAAACTGCAACCAGAGTTGTGCACGCGGTTACGTGGAGTTTGCGTTGGGGTTTTGGGATGAACTAGAAGCCGTTCTCTTTGAATCCATCTTCTACTTTTGCAAAAGTCGCTTGAGTTGTCTTCGCTGATGCGGATAATGGCGGCGAATACACAAACCTGCCAGACATAGCCAGGTGAGCGTGAACGCGCATGACGTCACGCCCAGTCGATTCCGTCCCGAATCCCTCTTATTTATTTTACTGTACAGGATTATAGAGGCAATCGCAGTGATCATAGAAGGGCTCATTCAGCCCATCAGGCAATTGTTTAAGCATGTATGGGTTAGAAAAACGGGTATTTTTAACATGAAAAGTTGCTTAATGCACCTTTAAAATTAAAAGAATGACTCATATTTTCTTTTTGATGGATGGAAACCAAAATATCATATTCTTTTTATTATTATATACAATGGAGACTGTGAAGTCATATAGTGTTACATTTAAGTCTTATAGCGCTTTTTTATTACCAGTACCAGCTCGACTCGACTCGACTCGGCTCGCTTTTCGCTCCGTTTTCCATTGCAGATAGTACCTCCACAATAGTACCTGGTCGTCATAGCGACGCCGCAGGAAACTGCTGTGACGTAATCTTTTACGCGACACACACCCGCTCATAGACATAATAAATACATAGACGCCCTATTGGCCGCTGGATCGTACGTCAACGGCGCCGCCATACTGCGGAGGGCAACTTTCCCATACCTCTCATAACGAGAATTGAGAAAAATGCCTATTTCGTGTGCTGCTTGGGGCTTTACAAATCGCCACACAATTGAAAACAGGTCTCAGGGAATTACCTTTCACAAGCAAAACTGAAAATTTGTTCCTGGTTGTATTTCATTTACTATTTTTATTTTTAGAGGAGAAAGGCCGTGGAATTTAAAAATACTACTGTTATTGTGTCACGAAATGTAGTTTTAAGAGTTTTTCAGTCGACAATGTAGTTGTTTAAAGCTCAAATCTGTGGTTTATTTATAAAGATAGCGCCTATTTAAAAATGTTATCTGGCGGTTTCGGAGTTGTGAGACCCAGCGATCACCGGGCGCTCAGCGCTCATGTACCCCGCCGAGAACAGCCTTACCTCGGCTAGGTCTTCTGACGTTCGCCGCTGGATCTGATGTCTTTAGTCTAGTCGTGGTTAAACATGAGAATAATTTGTCTTGTGTGTATCTAACGGGCGATCTTTGGTCTCATTAATCTATAATTTGTTCCTTGGCAAATCGTTTTGGCTGAGGGCAAAGTGAAGTTTCATAACTTTATATATTTAGGCTATTAACTTTAACGTTGTAGCCTGCTGTATGTCTGACTGAATCGTTTACTTTATTTCTTGACTTGTATAGCTTCTTATACCTTTTAAAAACTGAAATTTAACAAAAAGAGACAGGGCTGCGTCATTTTATTTTATATAGCCTATGTAAGAATATTTTAAAATATATAAATATACATTATTTATTATTGTTGTTATAATAATATACCACTTGCGATTATCAATCTATTATAGTTGTGCTGTTCAATTATTGTACTATACATAGTAACTATTTAACTTATTAGCCTATTTTTTATTGTCTATATTCTGTAATTGATATTTCATATTCTATTGCTATTATTATAGTATTATACAAACTATATGCTATTATCAATATATTACTATTATTATTATATTATAGTACTTATGATCTATTATATAATTATACTTTTCATTACTATTTTATTTGCTGTATACTGTTTGTTTATTTTATTGACTAAAATATTTACTATTAGCCTACTTCTCACTTTATCTTATATTTACTATTTGCATTGCACTGTAGTTGTAGCCTACCATATCATATGTATTACCATAAAGGATCCATCAGTTATCTTTGTTATTGCTAAAATCGGGTCAATGACAGAATATGCTTTTTCCACAATAAGAAAACTTTATTTAATTTAATGTGAAAATTAAATTATATCTCAGTATGGGGGTGTTCCATAGTGGTGTTCACAATTCTTATCCAAGAATAAAAAGCCAAATACATGACAAGCCTGAGCTTTGGCCATTCCTTATTAAAAAAAATATTTTATAAATCTAACTATCGAGATTTTAAATAACTAGAGATGGAACTTTTTTGTACACCACATACAAACCACAATCGGTTGATAAATGTACATTTTTGGGGGGTTTTTATCCAGAAAAACCGCAGCTCACCTGTTTGCTTGCATTTGATTACAGCGCAGTCTTGCCCTCCGCAAAATGGCGGACGCGTTGACGTATCGCAGCAACGTTCCAAAGCGGCCAATAGGGCGTCTATGTATTTATTATGTCTATGCACCCGCTACCCACACACACAGGACAATGGAGGAAATCGCGTCTGGTGCGTGCAATGATGACGCAGTGAATAGTGACGATTCTCTCTGACCAATCAGCAGTCTGCCGTGTTTTCACGTCACATTTTAGTATCGCCTCAGCTCGCCTCAACTCGCTCAGAACCTCGCCGGAGGTGATACGAAAAAAAGTACCTGGAAGCAGGTACAGGTACAACTTTTACACAGTGGAAAACCAAACAAAGGCGAGTCGAGTCGAATCGAGGCGAGCTGGTACTGTGTAGTGAAAAAGCACCATTACATTGTCAGTTATATATTGTGTAAAGAAAGTGACTGATATGTTGCTTCCTGTTGTAGGTTAACCGCATCCTTAAAGTGGCCAAACCCAATATTGTTGTTATGAAACTGCTTGCTGGAGGACACAAGAAAGAAACTAAGGTACAACATGTTTATATGAATATTCTGGGTTCAGTACAACTTAAGCTCTATGGACCGTATCTGTTACCAGGGAAAAAACATTTTAACTCGTCTCTCAGTTTGTAAAAATAATATACACTTAATGAGACATCTATTGGGAAAGACGATGCAACTGAATAAATGTTACAATAGACATTTATTTGAAAGTTAGATCCAATATTTCAGCTCCTGCTTTGATCATGTAACTTAAAATCATTCTGATCAGAATGAAACAGATTTCAGGAAATGAGATTTGAATAGGACTACAAACCACATGAAAGTTTGCTAACCAAACCTAAACTAGCCAAACTAAGGGAGAAAACGCACCAGGTTCTGAAACAAGCTCTCCAAACGAGGGAGGTGTGAAATCGCAGTAAATGCTTAAATCAGTTTAAAAAGCAAGTAAATTAGTTTAAAATATGTGCTGAACATTTTTGCTTTGAATCTCAGAATGTTTTGCCTCATAGACTCATTTTAATTATAAACTGGAGATGAGTCAAAATGATGTCTTGTGGTAACAGACAGCACGTCACAGATGCTGTTTATAAAGCCTAACTTGAATTCCTTCAAAACAAAAACACATTTTGCATATAGATGAAATGAGGTACTGTGAAATTCATTGCATCCTTGTGTTTCCTCTTTTCTCAGGCACTTCCTGAGTTTGACTTCTCGGCACACAAATACTTCCCTGTAGTCAAGATCATTTGAGATCAGCCATGTTGGAACTCTTCTCGTTTACATGAACTGTCATCACAGTCGCAGAATAAGTTCATATTCATAACTGTAATAGTACAGTTAATACACTTGGACTCTAGTTTGAACAATTCACAAATAATGTTTTTTTGTTTGGTTGATAGTATTGTATTAAATTGGAGAAAAAACAACCAAAAAAAACTGTTTTTAGTGGCTTCAGAATTAACCCTCACTTCATTCATCAGGTTCAGGTTTGATGAGGTGCGCACAAAGTACAAAACATTCAAAGTGTGAGATCGTGTCTATATCTTGCTGTCCAAAAATGCTCAAATCTCCACGCCAGGAATATTAGATCCAGCCTCTTTACCAGATCCCATCAGAACACATTTGTTTTGTCTGATGCCCAAAAACAGTTAGCAGCAAGTGTTATCTGAAAGCCACAGAGGAGGAGGCTGTGAAATAGAAGGAAGCCGGAGACGAAGTGATGATAAAAAATGATCAGGGTTTATTGAATAAAGCTTAGTTGCATATATTTCAAAGCTCAGACTTCATCCCTACTTCATCTGGACTGCATCTAACCAGCACAAATCCAACAGATGTATGACCGCTGTCTTGAAGCTAAACACATTGCTATTAAGAATCCTTAGATCCTTCAAGAGACATGGGTTTCTGAGTGTATCTCAACTTGATGTTTTTATTGTACTGAGTTAATAACAATTGGTTAAAAATACATTTATGTATGTGAGATATGGCAGATCTTTATAAAACGATTTCATGTCCATAAAACGTTTGGTCAAACTTTTTTGTTTGTAAAACTTTTTTATTTTTTTTTTTATTTTTTTTATTGTTGCTCACACTGCAACATTGTCCATTATTTTTCCAAGTTTTGTAAGTAAATGCAATTTAAATGCAATTAGTTTTCTTCTGAAAGCTGAAAATGCTGAGGTGCGCCACACATTGTTTTCTGAAGGAATTTGCGAACAGTGACTGAGTGAACCTGGCAGAGTGAATGACTTGTATTTAAAAATGTAATAAAATAAGAACAAATGGACAAATTGCAAACACCTGCAGTACATAATATATAAACTGCACCTCCAGTACATAGTATGGGTTCTCTTCTACAAAAGATAAGAAAGACAGACCAAGTCACTTAGTGGTGGACTGGCTCCCTGTAAGTATGATATTCACACTGTAAAACTAATACTAATAACTATTCTGTGTCATTTTTCAAATATTAATATTCAAAGTAGTTGACTGTCATTGTCTTCTAAGCTGTGTGCGTTACTGTATAAGATTAATGCAATATTTAACATCGTTACATTTATTTAAGGCCTGTACCGCACATTCATTCATTCATTCAAATATTTTAAAAGTCTGGGATAAGAGCGCTAGCGCACATAATCCATTTATCAGTCAAATTCATTTAAAAATCTAAACTCAACAGAAATATGAAATATGATCAGTATAAGAGAAAAACACTGTTAATGAGAAGACGAACACAACTGCTGCATGTTCGTTTAATCCAATTGACAGCCATCAGGGCTGGACTGGGACAAAAAATCGGCCCTGGCATTTTGGCCCAGACTGGCCCACTACATATGATCACAAACACCACCCATCTTTGCACGCCCTTGAATATGTATACTAACTCCGATTCCTTAAAACCACTAATGCCATGTAATGAATGAGTAGGAAAGAGTGAGAGTTAACAGATGAAATAAGTACAAAATTGTCATTTATTAAAGCAACACCATGTAAGTTTTGCTCTCGGGGTCCCCCTACAGTTGGGAAACAGTATTGTCTTCTACTACTGTCGTAAAATCTGTCATGGTAACACTAGGGGATACACATGCATTTGTTGACAAGCCGATACCCCCGAACTCTGCAGAAGGAGTTGTTGTATTACAAATTTATTAAATGTTTAATTTAGGTCTCCACTGCAATAGTATATAAACTAAGAATATAAGAAAGTTTAGTAGACTGATTACAGATGATTATTGAGGTTCCAGCAAGAGATTCCTGCCAGACCTGTTTTACCATTATAAGCTAAATGAGTTAGATCCCTGATACTCTCACCTTTTGTCTTTAATGGCCCTTGGAGCCAGAGTCCAAGCCCCAGACGTTGAATAGTTAAGCTGATTGGATTAGGATATATGCGTTTGAATAGTTATGCTGATTGAATTAGGACTGGTAACACTATGGAGTCTGGAAGGGATCCTAAACCTGTATACTCATTTACATGCTTTGTTCAACCTCAATGTAAGTCCCTCCCCCTTGGAAAGTATATAACCTACAATGTATAAAGTTTGAGTTAGACTTTGGTGACTGCAGCTACCGACAGCTCGTGTTCTCAATAAAGAATCCTGCTGAAGAAAGAACCAAGTCTCCTGGTCTTCGATTCTGAGTTTCCAACAGTTTTGGTGCCGTGTGACCCGGATAGAGCTACTCACCTGAATCCAGATTGAAACTTCAAGCTCAACAAAGATCTGACTAAGTTCCATACTGAATCTTCTGAATCCAGATTGAAACTTCAAGCTCAACAAAGATCTGACTAAGTTCCAGACTGAATCACCTGAATCCAGATTGAAAACTTCAAGCTCCAAAAAGATCTCAAAGAATTAACTTTTCTGACTGAGTTCCAGACTGAATCTTGAAATTTCAAGCTCAAAGATCTCAACAAAGAATGAACTTTTCTGACTGAGTTCAACTTCCAGACTAAAGTTTTCTGTACAACCAACGATTCGGTGAGTTTCACTCTATTCAAAAGAACCTTTAAAGACCAGTAAAATTTTGTCATCCTCTGCGCCGTCAGAGAAGAGTTAACAGAGAGCTGCAGGGTTTTGTTAACTAAGTTATCCTCTAAAAGTTTTCTTTTAGAGATGAAATTTATCCTCTGTTTTCAGGCAGGGAAGATTAGCGTAAAGTGCTAGTAATTTGTGTTATGCTTTGCTCTGGGCAAGGAAGGTTAACAATAGTTGATCTGTGTTAACATGTGTACCCTCTGTTGATCAGAAAAGGTTTAGTGTTTGTTTGTGTGGTAACAAAGAAACTCACAAAATGGTTAGAAGGAATGCTAGACTAATCCCCACAACTGAGAAAGGTGGTCTTGCGACTCCTTTATGGACAGACAGTGAGTTCAAGTCATTGTTAGCACAGCACATGGACTCCATAGTGACTGAGTCAGTCAGATTGAATTTGACGAAGAAATTTGGCATTCACCCAGAAAAAGTATGGTCAATTGAAGATTGTAAAAAGATACTAGGAGCAAGTATTCGCAAGAACAATGTGAAAGCCATTATCTGTTGTCACAGAGAATTTATCTTATCCATTGCACAAGAACAAGCTCAGTGTATTGCTAAGTTAAAAGAACAGAACAAACAATTGCACACTCAAGTGTCCTCTCTCAAGAAAAAGGTGGGCCATAAGGCCTCATCCAAATGTGACTCAGAAAACCAACAGTCAGATGAAAGCTATCCTGATTTACAGTCTTTTGATAGAATAGAGGACAATGTCAGTGCTGGATTGATGAAAGATGTAAATGCAGTTGAAGTGTGTGGAGCAAGACAAAAGGCTCAGAGTAGGGGAAAAGGGGTTGATCCAGTTCCATCTGCAACCCCCATACAAGCAGTCAACACAGCTTTAGGTCCTAAAGACATAGAGAGACTTGCTGAAAGTTTGCCATCAGTGCAAATACATTTTTCTGAGTTTAGGAGAGAGTTGTCCAAAAAGATGCGGCTTTATGATATGTCTCTAGCTGAAGTCACCCAGCTAATATCACAGATCTTGACTGAGTCAGAATTCAATGATTTTGAAAATGCTGTAAACAATTCTGAGTTTCAAAATGGCAGAAAAGATTAATTGAGAGAGGGAGTTCTGAGAGTGTTAAAGAACATTGTTGGACCGAACATGGACTGGTCAAAGCTCACTAGTTGTGTACAGAAGAAGGGTGAAACTGTATGTGAGTACACAGAAAGATTTTGCCAGACCGCTGCAGCTTACAGCGGGATTGCTGACACTTCAGAGAAGGTGTTAGATGATAATGATCCCCTAGTTCGGGCATGGTTTGATGGTCTTTTGTCAGAACACAAAAATGCATTGCCTTACTTAGAATTAACATGGTCCAATAGAACCCTGCAAAACAACTTGGACAGGTTAGCTACTTGGGAAAGAGACTCTGATGTCAAGGCAAGAGTAAAAATTGCAGCAGCATCCTTTAAGGTCAACACAGAGAATCAACAGAAACGCAAACGTCCTAAGAGAGAGGGCAGCTGTAATTACTGTGGTAAACCTGGGCATTGGATGAAAGAGTGTAGGAAAAACAAAAAGAACTTTAAAGAAGTTAACAAAGTTACTCAGCTTCTGCTCAGCCTTCCATACTTTGAAGCGGCCCCTCCCCTTGTCATTAAACTCGTGGGGCAGATAAGGTGTTAACTATTTAGGCTGTGAGTGCTTAATTTCCCCAGAAACAACAACAAAGATGAAAGACTGATTTTTGTTTAATAGAACAAAAGGAAAGTGACTGTCTCAGCCTTCCTTTGGGGGACCCTGGTTAAGTAGACTCACAGCCTTAAATGTTATACCACAGAATATTCCAGTCAGACACCCATCCTTTATTATGATGTCTATTATGACTGATGTTTCACTGGAGAATGGAAATGTGCCAATTTTCTCACACACTGTACAGTGTGCACACAACACAGGGACAGAATAGGACACACAGACCAGTGAGGAGCCCCGGGGAAGAACCGAAAGCAATAAGCTTCGGGGGCCCACCCTGCGGTGAAGATTCCCTTATAGGCCCTTCCCAACCATAGTCCATCCTCACCTCACTGTTCCTTTTAGGTGTCTCATGAATTAAGAAATAGGGAAAGAAGGAACCACAATTAGCAGACTCAGATTGAACAGAGGATACAACCCTAATGTTTGCAGTCTTTACAATGAATACTGCTCTGTTGCCGTTGTTCTCTTTTGTTTTCTTTCTTCCTCTGTGCAGATACCACTTGATGGCTGTCCCAAGACCCATATGCACCGACCTCCTCACCTGCATATGAAGCCATAACCTCAAGAAAACAACTAGACCCACTGCCGAGCCAACCAACACAGAAGAAAAATACACAACACAGAGACTCACCTACGGGAACTTCAGTCATCCATCAGAGAACTTGAACAAACTACAACAAGACATTCTTGATCTTTCAACAAAATAACACCAGATGACTGAAGATAACTCTTCATGGTTCGGAAACCTGTTAGTATCAAGTGTGTCAACCAACAAATGACTCACGTCCAGCACAAGGAAATAACAGTTCCAACCAGAAAAGACTATTACCCGTAAGGACTTCACGGACCCTAATTGCATGTTTGTTTCTGTGTCAGCATGCAATTACAGAAGAACTACAAAGATCATATGCTATGTGCCTGTAATGATCAAGTTACAAGAATGAACTTTTAAGTGTTTAAATATGTATTTTGTGATAGTTATTAAAACTCTCAAAGAGGGGACTGTAGGATTACAAGTTTATTAAATGTTTAATTTAGGTTACTGATTTTAGCATGTGAGGCATAGATGATGATATTTCAAAGAAGATTAAGTCAAGCAACCCAGGTGTCGGACATTAACCTTTGTATCCGGAACAGTGTCATGGTCCCAAGTTAAGCTATGATCATGTGAAGGTATGGGTAATACTGTCAGGCTGATTGGATCATTTGAATGATAGTGTTATGCTGATTCTTGATTGAATCAAATCATCCCTATGCTTTGTTTTGAGTTGTCTCCACCTCCAAAAGTCCCTCCTCCTTGTAAATGTATAAAAACTATACTGTATAGAACTCAGTTAGACTTGGTGACTGCAGCTACCGACAGCTCGTGTTCTCAATAAAGAATCCTTGCTGAAGAAAGAACCAAGTCTCCTGGTCGTCGATTCTGAGTTTCCAACAGAGTTCTCATGTCTTGGGCAGACTGCCTGCGTTGCGTGTGAAATGTCTTCATCCCAGGCACAGTGGCATATATTTCATATATGTCATATGAATATAATTTCATGGGTTTTATTTTTTCATCGAAAACTAGCATGTTAGCGTTTACTAGCTACCAGATTGATAATTCGCTCCTCTACTAGCATTACTTGATTCATGAAGATAAATGGAGGACCAGATAGCTTCCGTTACATAGCCAGGCAGACAACAAATTCGAAAAACTAGAGATAGTATGCAAGCAATATACTTACTAGTCCAACAGCATGACGGCCAAGTCAGCATCGGTTGGGCACCCCTCCTCCTCCTTTAGCTCACGCCAGCGAGCGAACGCTGGACCAATATTGATCCTCGTCCGGTGAAGCAGTCGATTCTGTTCCCTCCCGGAATTACTGCTCCCTTAACGCAATCATACTACAAATCATGTGTAGTTGCCGAGTTACCATACGTACCATCAGAACTGAATACAAGCAAGAAGCACAACTGGATGTATGGGAAGCCAAAAGGTTAAAAAAGGATAGTATTTTTTCCCGAAATTTAAGCTTTTTTTTTATTGTTTTTTTTATTTTATTAGAAGCGAGTTTTTCCCCATCTGTCAGTTCAATCCAGATTATTTATTTTTTACATTTAAAACGTTATTACCGATTTCAATGTAATGTTTATTAAGGCTTTGATTTATTAAGGTTTATTAAGGCTTTGACGCATGCACTGTCAGCAGACACGGCTCGTTGAGGGGGAACAGGAATTCCGGTAGGGAACAGAATCGACTGCTTAACCAGCCTTTGATTTTGTCTTTCTCCCTTTTTCTCTTCTTAGTCTCCTCCAACAAAACCTTTGCCTTCTTCGGTTTCGTTGCTGCTTCGGCCATGACAACAACATACACACGCTATACCACATGCTATACGTCCGAATTTGAGGAAATGGGGTGTGGGGGAAGTGAGGTATGCCGTAAAGCAGTCGAATTTTGTAGTTCTTTTTGTGCTCGGGTTACTACCCGAACCCCGAAGTTCCGTAGTGCCAGTAAAAGCGATACAGACCCATCAGGCTATGGCAGACGTGTCATTCAACCTATTGTAAGTCGATGTACCATCACAAGGGTCTTGGAAATATATTATGAAGGTTGAAAAACTTCATGGTGTTGCTTTAATACAATTGAACTTTACTCCACAGGTGATGAATCCAAAAAATAAACTATAAGCTGCATTGGCATAGCAATACCAGTGTTTCTCACAGGATTTTTGGTAAAACTGTGGTGGGTGGACCTCGGGCCTTGTAGGGAATAATCGTCAACTATGCAGGTGTGGAAATAATGCGTAATGGCAGAGCCCGTCTACGGAGAGCCTGGCCACTCCCTATTAAGTCCTATTGTACTGAATTTTGGTTGTAGTTCCACCAGAGTTCCACTGGGGGCGATCGCCCATGAGTGCAAAATGAATGTCTATGGTGCTAGACGGCTAAATTTGTCTCTTTCACCCGATTGCCGTTGAGAAATCTCAGATTTGATTGTAGGTTTTGCAAGTTCAACATGGGTTATAGGTACCCTGGTAATCCAGAGTTCTCGCGAGCGCACAAGTTGAATTTGCTCAGCGAGTTACTCTGGTGTCGAGTAATGATGCTCATTAAATATGCCCCTCGATCTGAGCTGCACCAATCACATTGGGTTATCTGATATAGGCGGGCCAGAGGCGAGCTAAATAGATGACGACAGCGCTGTGACGTCGAAGTCATTAGTAAACATTGCAAGATGGCTATGGGTGAACACAAGTTGTTTGAAACGGCTTTGGCCGCTACAATGAACGAGTTAGACTTGGCTTTTTATCTAAAACAGGAACAGAAGATGCCGCTCGAATCGTTCCTTTGCAAGAAGGACGTTTTTGCTGTTTTGCCAACCGGATACGGTAAGAGTATGATCTACCAGTTAGCTCCGCTGGTAGCTAAGCGTATGGGGATTGTTGTGATTGGTCGTAGTAGTGTTATCCAGTTGCGTGCAGTGAGATTTTCAAATGCATGCTTGGTGCCGCCCCTCGAGCTGGCCGAGTTTCATTAGTCGACGCCAGACCCTTCATCTATTAGATTTAGGTCTGGATTTCCAGGCTAGGTTATAGGTTGAAAGTTGAATGAACGAGTACTTATGTCCTTTCGATTTCTTACAGGTTGAGTTGTTGTTGCCCATAACACGCTAGCATTCTGCTAATGAACGCTGATTGGTCAGTGAAGGACTGATTACCATTAAAGGACCAAGGATTGCCGTAAAGCAGTATCTCTGGTCGTACGATGTGTATGACATCATTGACATTTTAAAAGACTTTTTAAAGCAAATAAGTGACTCTTAATAAATCTAACACCCAGCAATGTGTAATTTCTTTGCATCTCCTTTCGAATACAACATTCAAATTACTAGACAAAAAATTATACCCTGAGAAAAGTGGATTTTGAGGGGTATTTCGCCATAGACCTCTATTCATTCTGCACTCGTCCTGTGAGCGCCCCCATATGGAACCAGAGTGGAACTGCAACCAGTTCAGAAGCCGGAAGTTTACTGAGAGTGAAACTTCTCCCCTTATTAGACATTCTCTGGTAATGGGTTCATATATACACTCATGACATATAGCCTAAGTGCTTTGAAAGTAGTTCTGCGTACCTCGGACTCTACACTCACTGCCACAGGAGCTGATGAAGGTCCTGCTGCTGCAGAAAACATATCTGTTATTTTGACACATTTTACATAGTCTGCTTGAAGGGCCTGTTTCTTTTTTTCACGCTATTTCTCTGCACATTCCTTGCATTTTATTCTCCATCTATCTGATTATTTTGACACAGACACACTGACACGGCACGTGCGAAAGGAGCCCAAAGGAGGAGGTGTTTAAAGATGTGATTGGGCCAGCCCAGTGTCAATCAATAAAAGAACCAATGGGCCGCTGATCTATCTACGTGTTTCATGGTCCGGTGTGGTGAACAAATGTCCTATAGAAGAGATGAGTCTGAGCTGCGTCAATAGCAGAGGAGAAAGATCGCGAAATTTTAAAATACGACTGTTATTGTGTCACGAAATGTAGTTTTAAGAGTTTCTTAGTCGAGAATGTATTTGTTTTAAAGGGGCATTCCACCCATTTGAACATTGTTTTTTATTTAAAGTGGGTCATATATGTAGTCGAAATGTCAAATAAATTTTGAATTTGGTGCCTTCGTGACCGAGGAAAGACAAAAAATAACTTCAGGACACATTTGTATGAAAGACAACAACTCCCACAATGCACCACATTGCACAGCTCCGCAAGCCACTCCCACTAATCCAGAAAGCGCATATCTGCCTATAAGAGAAATCACTCTTCCGTCTACAAGGCTAGCTACCACCAGAGCTTGAAATTCATTTCACATTCACACAAAATGTCTAGTTAGTTGGCGAACTCATTACTCCTCGTTTGTATTTCTTTCGAAAAGGTGAATTATTGCATGGTACCTGGATGTTCAGTCAGAACATATGCGGTGCGAAACTAGGATAGTTCTCAACACAAACGTCCGTGTCCTCGTCTGATTCAGAGATTTCGTCCAGGAGAAATTGTCATCGTTGAAATTCTTTGCCGCAGACGGACTCTATCTCTGTGTTCGTAGTTGCATCTTACAGTCTATGAGTTGCATAGTGAGATCACCGGCGCCACCAGTCCGCCCTAACTCGAGCCAGTCCGGGGTCCTCGTCCGCGGCAGGCAGGTCTTCTGCCTCGGCTGCTCTTCGCTATAATGCGGCTTGTAAAGGTAGCCACAAACACCTGATTCAAGCATCAGACTTCCGAAATCCTCTTCTTCTATATCATATTGAGCACTCTCCTCCGCTATTGTCATAACTTTACATCTGTCTCCACAGCGCCTGTTAGCTTAGCTTCAAACAAGATGGAGGATATTGCTTTCAGTTTCAGAGTAAAGTCCCACCCACTGATCTGTAATAGGTCTGTAGCGTGAGCGGGTCCCGCCCCCTGGGAAAGATGAGGAACTAGTGCTTGTAGTCTCAACAGAAATCCCCCCCTCTCACACTTCCTCCTACAATGACGCAAAATGACGATTTTTGCGTCATTGTAGGAGGAAGTGTAAAAGGTAAATAACGGATTTCTCCCGTCTCAGGGGAAAATGAGAGTGTTGCACGACCATTCAATAGTATGACTGGGTTTCTAACAATGCAAAGCTTAATGCAAATGGGTGGAGTGTCCCTTTAAGCTCAAATATGTTGTTTATTTATTTTAAAAAAAAACACTAACAACGAGAAATGTTTAATTTCACAATCTATAGCTTCGGTTAAATATATGAAACATATAAGTTCAAATACATTAATGACTCGTTATAACGTGGTACAAACAACTTCTATAATAAAGTGATTTTATATGATTTGTAACCAGGCACTAAAGCGATTACCTATAAAACGTGCTTTGAACCAATATATATTTGCTTGGGTCCTAAGCTCGGACTCATCTCTTCAGTAGGGCTGCTTTCGAAACCGCACACTCAATGAGTAGACTGTACTTAATTTCAATAAGTACTTACTTAACGAGCGCTAAAAGAGCAGGTACTTTATAGCCAGATCTCGTTGAGTATGAATGCGAACCGGACATCTGCCATGTTGACGTTATCATGTGACCTATCATCACACACGCAACAACTTAAAAGATTTGAACGACACGTTAATCTATCTGTAAATATCTTGATATTGATTAAACTTGCTCATTTTGTGGTCTTTTTGAAGAAACTGCTGCCCATTTATTTTGTGAATACATTTAGGGTTGATTTAAGTTCTTATATTTAACCCTACTAATGTGACCCACCGTTTTATCCTTAAAGGAGCTGTAAGAAATGTATTTCAATTAATCATAAAATGGCCCTGATATGTAACTAGACATTAAGAAATCATGTTCATTTAAAATACTTATATCACTGACAACAGTAGTCCGGCCAGGATATTGTCATTTAAAAAGTGAAGTTGCAGCCCTCAACTGATGTTGATGTTTTGGCCTGAAGCGCCACTCTCCACCTATCTACCAATCACGAAGTCAGTAGTGTTTCGGCATCGGGGTTGCCAGCTCTGCTCTAGTTACCACAGCTACGTAGCAGCCTACATTCCTGCTGGATCCTGCAGCCTATCTGGCAACCTCGAGTCAGGGGGGAGGGGGAGGGGATACACCGCTCTACAGTAATTTGAAAGTGATTGCAGTACCAGTTTTGGCCACAATCTTACATACGGCTCCTTTAACGATATTATTTATTTTTATTACGAAATCCCCAAATTGTCATCTCTTGAATATGTTGTTAATTTCTTTATTTTATATCCAAACATTTTCACCCACAAGCAAAAGTGGCTAACTGCTGTATGTTTTCCTTTTTCTTGTTGAATTTAACTCTCGTTTCATCCCTCAGGCCTAGGCCTATAAATAACAAATGTATTATAATGAATTATTTAAGAAAATATATATTAAGATATTCAACCTTGTAGGTTCTTTTTTCCTGTGTAAAAAAATCTCATATTATGTACGCAAACCCATGATATATATATTTTTTTATATATATATATAAAAAATGTGTAATGTCTGAACAAAGGGCAGCTGTGCGAAGATTCACCTTTGGAGAAAACTGTTGATTTTATACTCGAAAAATGTAAGTATCATCACTATTAAAAATTAATATTACCCCAGAATGAATTGCATTGCTATTCCACCCCAAAAAAACCCCAAAACAATAACAACAATAAATGCTGACCAATACTTAATTATATTACTTTTTACTGAAAATGATATAATTCAATAAAACAAACAAAATGTAATGTATGTCAAATGACATAGCTATGCATGATTGAATACACTCTAGATGTGTATATAGTGAACTACATTTTCATTCAAACAATTAAATAAAGCATTAATTAAATAATTATATTTTATTTACTGACAACAATAAGAAATATGAATAAATTAGTAAAAGAATGAATGAAAGTCACCATCACACAATAAACAAATGCATATACAAGTCAACACATGAAACAAAGCTTTATCCAAACTACAATCATGTATGTAGGCTACAGGTGGTGAACCCCACATCCTTCTGCCATCTCAACACAGCGGTTCCCATTCTGCAGCTTTATTCTGATGAATCAGCTGACCAGCAGATGTGAGCCGTTCCTTCGTGCCTGAGGTTGTTGTGTGATGTGCTGTGCTTCACAATCTGAGGCAATAAGGGCAGGTGGAGTGATTGAGGGTCTCGTAAGGGCAGGTGGAGTGATGGAGGGTCTCGTAAGGGCAGGTGGAGTGATGGAGTGATGGAGGGACTCGTAAGGGCAGGTGGAGTGATTGGAGGGACTCATCCATGGCACCATCTCCAGGATTCAGCTCTGGGCTCCTCATCCTCAGTGCTCACACCAGCCTGCTGACATTTCAGATCCAACAAAATGCACAAACATAACACAAAAGCAGTCATTTTAACCACACAATGTCATTTGATTTCAGTATTATTTAGAAGACAAAAGCGCTTTTTTTCACAAATGCCGCCATCATCTTCCCTTGCAGGTCCTGCTCCACCACAAAAGATCTGCAGCAAATGCACAGAAATCAAGAATCAGAAAAGTGCTGTAATAGCTCTGTTTGAAATTACAATAATTAAAATAAACTACAACTTAATATTTAAATAGTTGTTGTTATCCATTTCTGTAGTATACTCACTCAAAGCCTTTGATGGCAGCATTCAGCTTCATGAGCCACTCTCCACCGGATAAACACACATCTGTTCATCTGTCCCTGTAACATCCAGACAAGATTCACATTACCTCTGTGATTTATGAGCTCAACACTACATTTACATGTTGAGGTTGTTTTAACTTTTTATCCAACATAAATGTTCCTCAATTTATCAACAGTAATGGACAAATAAAATAGATAACTTATGTTTAGTTACTTTATAGATTTGTTCTACATAATAGCACACATTCATCACTCAGATGTCTATTTCATGTTGTGATGTGCTCTTCTGCAATACTTACTGAAGATTTTCCTGTCAGATGTAAATAGACATTTAAAATAAGCGTCTTTAAGATGTATATGGTTTATGTAAATCCACGTTAGAAACATAACTTACGTGTCCTTCCTTACTGGAGCTCCCCTGTTAGCTAACGTTATACATAATAAAACGTGTTTTTACAGCAAAATCACAACTATACTGTGTAACGTCTTTACACCTTCAACAATTCAACAGTTTACTCTTCAGTAGTTCAACACATGCGATTTTAACACAAGAAACCGTGATTACTCACATTTGAAAGCACCCGCGTCGCCGATCTCTGCGATTTTTGATAATGACGTATCCTCTCGCGTGGCCTCCTGGGATAGAAGAGTATTCAGCGGTTGAGCACTCGAAAATCTGGCCGGAAGCAGTAAGCCATCCGGGAACTTCTCGCCTACTCTTTTGTGAATACTGATGTTTCGAACGTACTGCTTCCTTCACGTACTGTTTTCGCCTACTATATAGTAGGAAAGTAGGCATATTCGAACGCACTTAAGTCCGAATCTCACGATAATTAGTACATCACCCAGGTAATTCCATAGACAGTATATAAACTGGACACAGCGACCCCATTGGATTCAACGGAGGAAAGTGAAGTCAATTAGAAGCACTAACTTCCTGATGGTCGAGCGTACTGCGCAGACTCACACTGAGCTTGACGACGTAGATGTGACGTGAGCAACCCGTCTGTCTTCTAGTAGCTGTGCCAAGCGAAATCTGAATCATTCCCTTCCGAAACTTGCAGAGACGGAGAGTGTGAGTAGGAGGTGTCCATGAGCTGGAGCAGGAGAAACTTTTGCTAAGTATTCTGATTAATTACTTTGCCATTTTGCCTCCACGTCCCCCCGATTGCGCGCAAGCTTCTCCTCCTGTCCATAAGGTAATATCTCTACTGTGCGACAGAGAGTCGCGTGGGTATGACGCAATCGTTAGCCTATTTTTACAAAAACTGCTTCTACGGGGCCATAACGTAAGATACAAGGTAATGGAGCCTTTTATACATTTTCGTGTTTCTTTAGAAATAAATGATGGACAAATGGAGTCTTTAAACGCCTCAGATGTAAAGTTATTCGCTGTCAAAGTGACGCCAAAATGAATGGGAGTCAATGGGATGCTAACAGCAGGTGATGGTCTGATAGCCAATGGCGGCGCCCGGGGAAGCTTCAACATAATATGAAACGCTGCCCCCCTGGGTAATTCTCGCCTACTCTTTTGGATTCGTACATACTTTTTCGCCATGTTTTTCGCTCGCCTACTCATTTTCCCATACTAAATAGTAGGGAAGTATGCGGTTTCGAACGCAGCCTAGGACTCATTTGTTTACCACACCTGTGGCACCACCCTTCTTATACTGTCTATGGGCACCACACCTGAAACTCCCGAATTGTAACAAAACATCAGTTTAACGCGCAAGTAGTTTTAGTTTCTCTTTCTCTAATACAGTCAGACAAAAACGGAGCGATTCTGAAAAAAAACAAAAAAAAACTAGGAGACATATTGTGTATAAGGTAAGTGTAAAATAAATGACATGATGTTCTTTTATTTGTGTTACACAATTAGTTTTAAGATAAATTGGATCGGTTCAGTTAAGTGTAGGCATCTCCACTTTAATTCGGAGGCAAAACACACTAACTTAGCTATCAAGACTGCATAAATGTTGGACTATAAATTTGCATTTTTAAGTTGTATTAGGAGTTGTGATGGTAATCTAGACTAGTGGTGCAGGGAAACCGAAACTAAACACACAAGCAAAAAGTTTGGAATAACAAACAACTTCTAAATATTGTAAGATTTGTCCATGTCACATTTGCTCTTTTTTTGTAAATTATTTTACGCTGCAGCAGCTTAGCCAGAAATTGGCCTTTATCTCATTTCCTGGTTTCGGAACGTTCGAAATCGTCAAGCAGTGTACTCGCACTTCCGGTGGTTACTTACCTTTAGATGAAAAGTAGGTCAGTAAACTTAAATAAAATTGCGATTTAGACCAGTGTCTGTCAATATTAAACCGCATAAATACTATTTAAATAGGAATCATGCATGTTCTGCCTGTCTCTGTGAATGAATGGCACAGACGCGCTGTTTCATTTACCACACACACACTGAGGCACGCATCACGCTCACGATATTTTCAGCCTATATGATGACAACAATGCACTTCATCAACAAAGCCGCTCTGAGAGTCACTTCAGCAGCATTTTAGCTTCATTTGAAAAAAACTATCATCATATCATAAAACACAGAGAGACTCAAAGGTCTACACGGCAACCCGTCAAAATAAAAGTTTGGTTTAACCTTTGAAGAAATGGTTGCTTAAATAATTACATTTTAAATAATTGGTTATAACAATTTAATTAAGCCATTAAAATGGAATCAAGAAAAGAAAAAGAAACTTTTGGGAGATGCGAGAGCGAAGTAGTCCAGTGATAATTAACAGGCAGCCATGGTGAACGCAATAACCGGAAGACGCAGTACACTGCTTCAGCATGTGAAGAAAAATAAAACCTGGTTTATTACAGCATTGTGTATTAATGAAACAAACAATGGCTAGATCAAATGTTTGTGATACATTGTTAATGAACTTTTGAACATCGAGGACAATCAATAATATGTACGTTTCAGTGGCGTGCATTAACAGTAGCTCTTCAATGGGCTATTAAACCAAATTAAATAATGATCAGTTCTGATTGGCTGTCGCAGATCCAAGCCTCTTACACTCTCAGACAGGAGAGACAATGTAATTGTGAATCCATTTGAGTTAATCAAGCTGTTTTATCTAGATTTTTGCTCATCCTGATTTTTGTCACCCTTTCTCTGTAGGTTTTGAAGGGTCACTGGGTACGTCACTGATCCTGTTTTGAAGGGTACGTCACTGATTGAGTACCTTATTAAGAGGCAGTAAAAATGCATGACCACCAGAGTGACTCTGACAGCAGTGATAACAGCATGGGCGATCGTCCTTCATTTACATGTGAGTCAATATATTGCATTATGCAGGTTTGAGCCACGTTTTGCTCAGGCAGTTCTTTAGATTTTGCACAATTCTGCTCATCATATAAAGCCATCGTGTCTCTTCAGAAGACTTGGATTTGGATTGTAACACTCAATTGATCATTTTTGCAATGCCTTGCAGCCTTTATGACATTTTTGGATTTTTTTAAGTTTTAGAGGAATGGACTTTAAAGGAACACTCCACCGCTTTTTCATATTAAACAATGTTATTCCCTTAACTAAGACGGGTTGATACATACCTCTCTCGTCTCAGTGCGTGCACTCAATCGCTCTGGCGCGCGGCGACACTTTGATAGCGCTTAGCCCAGTTCATTCATTAGGGACCAAACAGAGATGAAGTTAGAAGCGACCAAACACCTCCACGTTTTCCCTATTTAAATACAGTTACACGAGTAGTTACACGACCAAGTATGGTGAGACAAAATCAAACGTGGCGCTTTTCTAAGCGGGTAAAAAGGATAACTATAATGTATGGCGGAATAGCACAGCCGAGTCGAAGTGCTCCCAAGTGCTATTCTGCCATACATTTTAGTTATCCTTTTTACCCGCTTAGAAAAGCGCCACGTTTTATTTTGTCACCATACTTCTCGTAACTACTCGTGTAACTGCTTCTAACTTCATCTCTGTTTGGATCCTAATGAATGAACTGGGCTAAGCTAAGTGCTATCAAAGTGTCGCCGCGCGCCAGAGCGATTGATTGCACGCACTGAGACGAGAGAGGTATGCATCAACTCGTCTTAGTTAAGGGAATAACATAGTTTAATATGAAAAAATGGTGGAGTGTTCCTTTAAACCCAAAAGAGGGACAAAAACCTCTCAAGATTCATAAAAAAAATTGGAAGTTGAACAATAATTTTGTTTTTAACCAACATGAGGGTGAGTACATAATGACAGAATTTACATAGGCTACTAACTGTCACGGGTGCTTTCACACTGGCAGTTTAGTTCGGAACGGGGCACAGTTCGCGTGAAAAATCGCTAATGTGAACGCTGTCGTGCAGACCCGGGTGCGCACTGGGGTACCGAACCCGAGACTACCTGGAGGAGGTGGTCTGAGTTCGGTTGCTCCCAAACCGTGCCGCGGTTCGCGTGAATGTGAAAGCAACACGGACTTGGGGGTGCGCACTTGTTCAGGAAGTAAAGAGACCTGCGCATGCGTTTTAGCTGATTATGTATTCAGTTAAATAAAACACATGTAAGGGATGATAGTGTTGATGATTTACCTTGGATACGAGCAAGAGTGAGCCCACAGTGCATTCGCACATAGCGCGTGGAATCAGGGCAACAAATTAATGGAAATCCAATGTCAGCCACCTTATGACATTAAAAACAGTGTGCCATTCAGCCCTGTGTGATCCACCCTGAGTCTAGTCATTACAATTTCCTCTGTCCTGGTTCTTTCCATGTAACTCTTTATACTGACTAATTTTTGTATTTTATAATATCTCCTTCCTTTCCTGTCTTCCTCCCACCATTTCTGCCATATTTCAAGTCCTTTCTTCTTAACGACCGTTTTTTCCTTCGCCTTTTCCTAGTGGAATTGTAACTGTTATTACCTTTAGCGATGCCTCTTTAGCCAGTTTGTCTGCAATCTCGTTCCCTTTAACCCCCTCATGTGCTGGCACCACTGATCTATACAATGATCAGTGGCTGGCACCCAACAAAACTGAACATCTATGCCACCCCAATGTAATCTTAGCAAACTGTGATAAAGTTCTATTAGTAGGTCTTCTCTGACCGATGTCATTGACTGTATGCTTTTTATGATAGCTAAAGAGTCTGTGCATAGTACCACCCTATCAGGTCTGACCTCTTCAACCCACTGTAATGCAATAATAACTGCCGCTATTTCTGCTAACCGGTCAGATAGTCTTTTGGAGAGATTTATTTCAAATTCTGGGATATGAACTCCAACTCCCACACATTCCTGTTTGTACTTGGATCCGTCTGTGTAAATTTTTAAATAATTATAATAACTGTTTTGTCATGTAAATGCTTGTTTTAACTCCCACTTCCCACTTCCTCCGTTCTCCATTCGCTTTTCTTTTCCAGGGCCCTCATTTATCAACAGTGCGTAGAAAAGGTTCTATATTTTGTCCAACGAATGAAATTTAGAATGTGCCTAAGTACAAGAAAATCCGCATTTATCAAACGTGCGCACGCAGTTCTTACGCACATGAGTAAGCAATCATTGTTGATAAATACCACATGTGCGTAAGTACCATGCTCGTTCACATTCATGGTCATTAGCATTCGGAAACGCCTCCAATTAACCATATATGGTGACAACACTTCCCTTTAAAAATTACGTGATTGTGTTTTTTCCTCACTGCAATAATGGCAAAGAGAGCAAAGAAGAGGAACTTCACAAACACAGAATTAGAGATACTTGTAAATGAAGTTGAATCCAACCAACAGATATTGTTTAGTTCATTCACTGCAGGAGGAATTACAAATAAAAGAAAAAATGCTGCATGGGAGAATGTCACCAATGCAGTTAATTCCGTTGGGTCTGAGGAGAGAACTGTCCCAGAAATAAAAAAAAAATGGTTTGATATTAAAGTATTGGCTAAAAAACGTGTCACAGCACACAGACGAGAAGTGTCCGCAACTGGAGGAGGACAGACAACAACGGAACTTTTCCCATTGGATAACCGCATAGCCTGCATCATCGGAGACACGGCTCTGTCCGGGATTACTAAGGACGGTGACACTGATGCTCTTGCGACAGAACAAACCGGGCCATCTAACACCCAAAGTGAAGGTAAAATAAACCAACTGGAATAGGATATTGTGTTTGCATACATTTTATTTCAATTTGTAAACTTTTAATGAAATCATTCATAGGATAAACTCAATTAAATTAATGTGAACATGTGTTTCCTTAATAGCGACACCCGTTGTGCCCGAGGAGCTTGAGGAGCCGGGCCCATCCATTGCCCCTTCCATGCGCCGTGCGCCAAGAGTGCTGAGTGAGGCGGTGCTACAAAATCAAGAGGAAACAACAAAATCCATTAATGACCTAAAACTGATCAACTGAGCAACATAACGAATGTATTGATTCAAATCAACGAGTCTCTGAAACAGATTGCCTCTTGCGCAAATACAATTGCTAATAAACCATAAACCGCTGACTAATGTGATTTCAGTTATTTGTTTCCACGAAGCTGCAAAACACAAAATGAAATCGCTGAAATGTTTCTGCACTCGACCAATGGCCAGACTTACCTAAAATGTCTGTATGATCCTCTGTCTTGTCTGAATGCCAGCGGCATTAGGAGGTGGCAGGGGCACTGCATCGGGCATAGGGCCGTCTGGTCTTGGGGGTTCCTGCAGAGGGATGCCCTGTCTGATGGCCAAGTTGTGTAGCACACTGCAAGCCATGATGATTTTGCATGCTTTTTCTGGCTGATACTGCAGTGTCCCTCCCGTGCTTGACAGACACAGCCATCGTCCTTTCAGCAGGCCTATTGCGCGCTCAACTGTGCTCCTTGAGCGCGCATGGGCACGGTTGTACAGTCTCGGTCCTCGGGTTGGTTAGGGGGGTCATTAGCCATGGCTTTAGCGGGTAATCTTGATCACCTAATGATGAAATAGTTTTAAGTAATTGTACATAGCCCTACAATAGCATTTTAAACATGTTGTAGCCTTAAATTCACCAATGAGCCAGCCATCCTCAACAGCGCCTTCTTGGAGACGCACACCCACAGAGCTATTCTGCAGAACGAACGAGTCGTGTGTTCCTCCAGGCCACCGCGCAACGACGTTTAATAACAACAAATTTGCATCACAAATTATTTGCACGTTAACAGAATGAAACCCATTTCTATTTACATAATTAAATTCGTTGGTTGATGGTGCTTTTATGGCGATGTGGGTGCAGTCTATAGCTCCAATTATGTTTGGGAATCTAGCAATGGCATGAAAGTCCTGTTTTATTGCGGCTTGTTGAGGATTTCAATAAGGGAACTGGATGTAGGTTGGGGCCAAGGAAATAATTGCATCCAACACTGCCGGCATGATCCTACTCACTGATGGCTGGGATATACCACATATGTCTCCAACCTCACGCTGAAATGTGCCAGTAGCTAAAAATCCAAGGGTGGACAGGAGTTGGATGTGCACGGGAATGGCTTTCGTGCGATTTGTTTCTCTCTCCAACACTGGTCCTAAATCACGACACAAATACAGCAGTACATTTTTGGGAAAGCGGTACCTACTTAGAAGCCACTCTGTGCTCTCGCCAAGCAGATCAGCGCGATCTTGGAAAACGCGCTCTCTGCGGAGCGCATTGTTTGCCAAGTCTTCCAATAACACAAGATAAGCCATTGCACTGAGACAAATATATTTCACATCTGTCTTTTATAGGGTTTGACACCAATTAAGCATCGTGTTTAAAACTAGACAAATTATAAATTGAGTGTTTTAAAGGAAACACAGGACATATGTGGATTGCTTAATGCTTACTGTGACACTCTTAAATGCTTTTTATGTGTAGTGTCGCTATTCTACCACTAGATTATCTGCGTAAGCATGCTCAGAGGTGTGCTTATATTTACACACATTTCTACGTATAAGTACAACTTGGTGAATCCCACACTTTGCGTGAAATTGTTCTTACGCACAAATCTGTCCGTACGCACCATTGATAAATGAGGGCCCTGGATATTAATATTGGCCTTTACTTCTGGAAAAAGCCATGGTGAAACATTACTAACTGGATTGGCCGTGGTGAAATCTAAGGCTTCCATTTCATATTCCCTCACTCTTTTTTCCCTTGTCCATCCATACCCAAGCCCCTGAAACTTGGAATACTCCCAACATTCCTGTATTGTTTATTTTGTTGGGTTTTCTTTCCCACTTCCTTTTAATCTGATCCAATACGCCAATGCTAATTTCTCTCTTCTTAACTCCAGTGGTATCTCTCCTGCTTCTATGAGTATTGCATTAATGGGGGTTGTCTTAACAGCTCCGATGCATACACGTAATGCTTTATACTGTAATTTATACATTTTTTTTCCAATATTGTTTTTGCCGCTGCTCCATAAACTACACAACCATAATCTATTGATGACCTCAGGCATGCCCTATAGATGTTAATTAACGACTGTTTATCTGCACCGCAGTCACATCCAGCCACAGCTCTCAGAAGGTTTATAACTTTTTTTAATTTAGTTTCCAAGTGCTTTATGTGTGTTTTCTATGTACACTTACTCACTTATGTAAACCATAATCCCAAGTACTTAAATTAATTTACTTTCACCATTGGCTGCTCATATAATGTTAACTTTTCAGCCTGGCACTTGCGCTTCTTTGTGAACATCGTATAACAAGATTTGCTTATCGATATCTTGAACCCTCACTCATATGACCACGTCTCTACTTTCCTAATCGCTTTCCTTATATTTCCTACTATTTATGACACATTCCTTCCTCTCATCCAAATAGCCCCATCATCCGCATATAGTGCTGATTTGATGCATCCATCCAAGTTTGAGAAAATATTATTTATCATTATGTTGGACAGTACCAGGCTAATTGCACTCCCCTGGGGAATACCATTGTCTACATTTAATTCCATAGAAACCTCTGATCCAACCTTAACTTTAATTTTTCTTCCTGTTAAATAGTCCATAATCCAATAATCCAGTCCTTCCCTCCACATGGTATCATATGCCTTTTCAATGTCAAAATACACTATTATCATTATTTCTTTCATTTTCAATGCCTTTTCCACATCATTACTTACTCTAACTAGAGCGTCTGTTGGGGATCATCCTTTTCAAAAACCACTTTGTATGTTAGTCAGCAATCCTCTCAGTTCCAATATATGTGTTATTCTGCGAACTATTATCCTCTCCATCCATTTGCATAAGTGAGATGTCAAAGCTATGGGCCTATAATTATCAGGATACGTCATTATCAGTTCAGTTGTATCACCTGTTTATAGTCATCATCGTCATCTGTCTCACCTGTGTTCTGTTAATCAGTGTAATCTGTGTTTGTATTTAAGCTCTGTCAGTCCTTGTCCGATCTCTGTTATATTTAGATGTGTGTTGCTACCTGTTCTGCTTACCTGTTTAAAGTAAACCTTCGTTTTGGAAAACATATCCTTGTCTCCGTCTGCCTTCCTGCAACCCACCGTGACACTAACTCTCATATCATCATATTTTCATATCGTCTCATATTTATATTGTGATATCTCGATATAACGATGTATTGTTACACCCCTAACATAGGCGTAGCTTGATGTTTGGGCTTGGGCCAAACCAAGCCAGTTAATTTGGTCAGTCAAACTTTTAAATACATTTATCTTTTCTATAGTAAACAAATTCACACTCTGTGTACCATTCAAGTGGTTTTTCTGATTAAATTGAGCAGCAAGTGATACATTGCACATGAATCACTTGCGCTACAGCTATTTTGCAAGACTAGCAATAAACATGTTTAAAATTGTTTAAAGAATGTTGTTCAAAGAATGTTTTCTGCCAACATTATGAGAACATTAATCAATACTAATGACATGTGGTGATTTCATGAGGAAAGTGAGGAAAGAATTAGTTTAAAAGTGAGATGGTGAAATCCCAAGTTTCTAGCATTATATGCACTTATAAGACATGACCTGAACGAACCATCAATCATTAATTTAACCCTTCTATCGTTTCTTAGACGGGTTATTAAATTTTATATCAAAGCACCAGTTCAACTAAGAGTCTGGAGGCTACTTGTGTTCCTTTGGGGCGTTTGCTGGCATAAAAGGTTTCCCAGGTTCATTGATTGGCTGGCGGTCTCATTGTGTCTGGATTGATGTCTTGGGCGGCCAATCACGTGGTGTGTTGGCGGATGGATGGAATGTCTCGTGAATGAAGTTGGAAGCGGGCTTTGCTGTGGAATCGTTGTGTGATTATAAGTCCATCTAGCATTAGCAATGATCTGATGCCTTTTAATCATGTAAAAGTCTTAGGGCCCTACTTTAAAGATCTAAGAGCATGGTCTAAAGCGCACGGCGCACGTTCACTTAGGGCATGTCCGAATCCACTTTTGCTAGTTTAACGACGGAAAAATGGTCTAAAAGGGGTTGTCCCTATTCTCATAATGAGTATGGGTGTGTTATGGGATTTACGTGCGTTAAACCAATCAGACTCTCATCTCCCATTCCCTTTAAATGCCAGTTGCGCTCACGCCATGGCAGATTCACTATTTACATGACAGAATTTGATAGTGGAAAGACCAAACTCGTCTCCAGAGCGCAAACGGATCTGCTCGTGCGCGAGGTAAAAGTGTGGAAGCAGACCATCTACGGGACAAGCCGGATTCCACCATATGTTTATGTACACAATAATAATCTTTTACATTGTAATCCTTTTATTTAAAAAAAATTGGCATATTTGTGTGCTGCTGTGCGTCCCTGCAGTGTTTAATAAGCAGAGTGTACGCGCGTTGTGGACCCGCCTATAGGCGCACATTACTAACGCTTTCATTAAATAACAAAAAAATATATATTGCATTGACTTCAGACCAGGTTTCAGTTGGTCAATGGCGCAGTCTATTTCTGTTGCCTCAAAATAGCAAGGCGCCAACAATGCACCTGAACACTTTAGCTTATTCACTGTATCCTCCAGAGTTAGATAAGTCCATACCTTTTTCATCTCCGTGCATCCCGTAACTCTGTTAGACGAATCCCTAACCTAGTGTATATAGACAAAAATCCAACTAAGTGTGTAAATGTATGTCACGTGACGGTCTTACCTATCCCCTCTCCTCCTTCCCACTTAACCCAGCTTTTAAGAGCTGTTTAAATCTTTCAGAGCTCACAAATAAGAAGTTTTTGGGGCAATCAAAAACAAGGCACGATTAACATGACACTCTACATACTTAAAACTAAATCAAGCAAAAAAGAAACAAAACACATCATAAGACAGAACCAAACAAAAAGTCTCTCTCCTCGCTGGCAGTAGCATGTGTAGGGCTTCTCCAGGTGTCAAGCATTAGAATGATGAGGATCCCGCCTCACATGGCACACCCACTCAACTCATTAGGAATGACTGACAGGCAAAACAGCCAATCAGCAACAACCTGAGAAAGTGAAAGAGAGACAATAGACCAAAAAGAGAAACACAAAACACACCAAAAACACTATGGCTGCGTCCGAAATCGCGTACTATGTGAGTAGGTACTACATTTAAATTAGAACGTACTTCGCGACCGTTAAAAAAGTACGTTCTATATAGTATGAATACGGGTAGTATGGATGGATCTCCGGACAATGTTGGTATTGTCACGTAACATGCGCGGTCACATCAGCGCGAAAATTTAAAGAGCCGTTCCACTGATTGCACAAACAGAGCAATGTTTTTAGTTCTTCTTTCCGCTTTCGCCTGCGTTTTTATGTCGTTCGTGCTCACAATTCAGAGTCGTCAGTCAGTTGCTCGCACACAAACCTCTGAACAATGACACTGATGTTGATTTTTAGTAAGGAAAACCTATTAATATTAATTATATTAATATTAATGTTACATGGACAAGTTGAGGTACACTTGATAACAGTAACTTAGCTTGCTACGTAGCCAACACATTACATATCAACACTGGTAAAGGAGAAATAAAATCGTTGTAAAATAAAAAAATAAAAGTTTTATAACTCTCTCATTCAACTGAGAAACAACGTCGTTGTTTAAATAAAACAGTGTTAACTAGTAGGGCTGGGCGATTTAAATCGTGAGATTGTTATGCGCATCTCGTCAGTAAAGCCGGTTCCTTGATTAGTAGTATTAGCATTATATAGCATTAATGCGATATGGCTCAGCTTGTCAGTTAACTACGGCTCTTTGTAGTAAATGCCGCTCCATCTGAAAGCAGGTGATGGCGATTTACTACTAATCAAGGAACCGGCTTTACTGACGAGATGCGCATAACAATCTCACGATTTAAATCGCCCAGCCCTAGCTGACAGGCATTAGCTCGTTCTGTTCGGTAATAATAATAATGATGATAAAATTGTCATTTTGCAGCCAATTCACAAACTTGTACCCTTGTACCCTCGCTTTACATTATTTAAACTTTTAACAAGTCAATCGTTTACTTATATGACGTTAAACAAATACACTTTAACCACAAATAAACAAAAAAGGGTTTTGTAAAGTACTTACACTTGAAAACAGCCGCGTCTCCGTTTCCGCCATTTTCAAATATAACGACGACAACTCCTCTCCCGTGGCATCATGGGATAGTAAAGTGTCCATCGTATGCGCACTTCAGAATCTCGCCGGATGTAGTAGGTCATCCGGGTACTTCTCGCCTACTGTTTTTCTAATTCTATGATTTCGGACATACTACTCTGCTCGCGTACTATTTTTCGCATACTATATAGTAGGGAAGTATTCGATTTCGGACGCAGCCTAAACGTCCCTAAGGACGTAACAAATACACTTAAGTGTGAATTAAATGTAATGTTTTTGACGCACTTAATGCATATTCACTCTAAAAACTAATTCAGAGGACCTTTAGTCATTACTTAAATATATATATTGTTGTGAAATAAAAAATCAAGTTCTGAGATACTGGTAGACTTTTTACTTGTAGCCTAATTGTTATTTTATTGAGCTGGGATGACACACAAATTATGCCTATTGATTAAATATACTATCATGACTTGTCAGAGTTTAACATTTTCAGTTAATCAAAAATTAATTTAATTTTAAGTTCTGTTAATGTAAAAAACTATTTGATGACGTGTAAAGGGCCCACAGTTTCCGTGCGCATGTTTAAGGCCAGGCGAGTGTGGCTCTGGCCACAGCTGAAACTCGCTGAAGCGTAATGTGGTGAATGGTAAGTAATTTTATGCTTACACATATTCGCATTCGCTCAGGATTCTGTTGGTGATAGCCTAACGTTACTGTAACCGAATACCGAAACCTGGAAGTCCTTACTCTGAAATTTGAGCAGTGTTGATAGTATACGTTAGTCTGTGTGCCGAGGTAAAGTTAGCTAGTAGCTGTAGCCTATCACTGATTGAGTAGCTACACTATTTGTTCAGATACTTTGCTCAAAACCAGTCGGAGTTATGTAGGGCCCTATGAATTCCGTTTTAGTTTTCCAAATTTCGTAGGCGCCCGCGCATCATGTTACTGAGAGAACGAGCAGAGAAGAGACCCTACTCCGGCCGCGCGCGCGCACTCTCACAGTCTTCAAACTGTCTTGCTCTCCCTCCCTCCCTCGCGCATATTAACGTTAATCAAAATTGATATTACCATCAAAATCAATAGAGAATTGACACGATGGTAATAGGTCGGAAGACCGAAGTTTCACGTGAAGCATTCAGAGATTTTTTTCCCCCTGAGTTACCGCTGGGTGTGAATTGTACTAAAATAACGTTGCCTTATCTTCTCTGAAGAGCGTTCCGCACATTCAGCTGACATAAACCACACTTTAAATAAACGAACAAAACCTATCCAGTGATGAAATGTTTTCTGTGTTCAAACTTCACAGAAGCAATTTATGAGATCAGTGTAGATCGGAGGAGAACAAAAAAGTGTTGGCTGATTTTTATTGACAGATTGTCACACTCTACAGCCAATTATATCGTTAACAGCGTGTGCGCGCCTGTCCAATGACAGTGTAGTTGACCATACATTTCAAATGAATGTTTGATTTGAAGTGATAAGTACACAGGTTAGTTTCTAAGAAAATGTATGCTTTACGTTGTATTAGAAAGGACAGTAATGGTAATACAGTTCATTTAAATGTTTTGAAAGGGAAATATATTAAGATGAATGTTACATGTATGTTTAAAAGAGTAATCAACATCAAATCAAAAGGGCTCAACTTAACTCTTGCAGAGATCAACTTAATTATTAAGTTCATGTTACTTAGAAATGTGTTTTATTGTGGCCAAAAAAACTTCTTCACCTAACTTAAAACATTATGTTGGATCAACTTAATTACTTGCATTCATGTTGAAAATTATTAAGTTCATGTTACTTAGAAATGCGTTTTATTGTGGCCTAAAAGGTAATTCACTGTACTCAAAACATCGCTTTGAATTAATGTAATTCTGCTAGCAGTCTTAAGGCCTGTTCACACCGGGACGAATTTCGCGCGCGATATTCGCCGACGTTTAACGCCTCATGACTAAACAAAGGGCGCCAATGTGAGTGTGCACACCGACGCGAAAAACGCCACGCGTAAAAGCGTCATTTTTAAAAAAACGCCTCGGGTTCGTTTTTTTGGTTTGACGCGCCGCGTCAAAAACTATCCGACCAATGAGATTGGCGCTTTTGCTCACGTGTCTGGAGCTTCTGAAGTTACAGTAAAACACAACTTGGGGGCGCTCAAACACAAAACGGTCTTGCCGAGCACACATACAGGCGAAGAAGATAGCGTCTACACTGCTGGGAAGAAATAAGACGAGGAAGATGCAAGGCAAGATGAATGTAGAGCTGCTGGCCTCGTTGGTGTCGGAACATAAAGAACTATATGACAAACGCGACTACAAAAATCTTGATAAAAGAGAACTGTTATGGAGTGGTATTGCAGAGCAAATGGGCCTTGATGGTGAGTTTCATTTTACTTAATTGTCTTTCATGTACATAGGCTTGTAACTTTTTCCCACGAACGTTTGACAATCGCGCCATCTAATGTCAGGGAATGAATTTGCATGTTCACTCGGCTCATCGTCAGCGAAAATCGCTTGGGTGTGAACACAAAAAACGCGTTGAAAAACGCTGGCGAATAACGCGCGCCGATATTCGTCCCGGTGTGTAAGGCCCTTTAACGTAAAAATTCTAGTGGAAAACATTAACATATTTTTTTTTGTTGACCCAATGTTTTATTTTATGTAATTTATTTCAAATGTTTCACAGATTAAACGTACAGTATGGGATTTTTCTCCACTAGGGGTCGCTAACCTATTTACAATAACAAAGGCGTAGTTTGATGACGCAACATTTGCTAAGAATTATGGATTTTGTCGTCAACGTCAAGCCGACCGATCTAATAATGTATATGGATTACTGAATACATCGATGCTTTTATCATGACTGTGATATGAAGCAGTGCGGGATTGCTAAGAGCAGCTATCAGCTCCAAACGCGATGCGAGTCCCACGGATATAAAAGGAATATGGACATTTCATTCTACTGAACTACACGCAGAATTACTACTCACAGGTCAGTTTATTAGACAAATTAAACTTGTGAGGTAACGCAGCGCTGTTTCACTTGGTCTAACATTACACTATCACTCTAAACTGCATTTGAATGTGTTGAAATGTATGTGTTAACGTTAGTTTGTCTGTATGAGACTAGCAGTAAGCTGTAAGCAGTAAACTGAACATTAGAATAACTAACATACAGATTATATTCTAACATTTTATCATTGTTGAACTATATAACATTGATTAGTTTTATGTAAATGTGCTCACCTGTTTAATAAAGTACATGTAGGAGTTGTCGAAGTCTCGGACGTGGAGCTCTCGTTTATACTGTCTATGGGAGCTCTCGGCATCTCGAAAACACAGCGCTGATATTGATTCTCGGTTTAGTTCTCCTTTTTTATCCAAAGTCTGCTTGCCATGGTCCATAATGTTTGAACGAAACAACAACAGCGTGCAAATAGACATTGCGAACTACACAGTTGTCCGCGTCAGTTTGGTTACTATCAGAGGGCTCTGGTTCACAGCTCTGGTTGCCATGGCAGCACGAGCGGAAACCAGAGACAACACGGATATGACGGCATTGACGGCGACAAAACGGAAATAAAGACACGGTCCGTGTCTTCGAATTAAAATATTAATTTCTCTGGATTTAGAAGTTAATTGGAACTGTCGGGATAATGTAAATACACAACTTTAAAAAATATATAACAGATATAGTGATTTTTTATATTTTTAAAGCAAAAAAAATACATATTGTGCCTTTAAGTTCAAATTAAATGCAATTAGTTGAAATTAAGAGTGAGATTTTGATGACGACTTAAGTGGGACTTTAATACAACTTTATATATAGTTTTAGAATTGCTTTAGTGTCTTTGAAATATAAAGTGCACTGCTTTATGTACTGACAAGCAATTAATGTGAACTAAAGTATACTTTAATTTGAGGGCCGGCAGTGGCTCAGTGGTTCATGTACAGTAGGTTGTCTACAAACCGGAAGGTTGGTGGTGCAATCCCCGGTTCCACCTGACCAAGTGTCGAGGTGTCCATGAGCAAGACACCTAACCCCAGCTGCTCCCGACGAGCTGGATGGCGCCTTGCATGGCTGACTACGCCGTCAGTGTATGAATGAGTGAATGAATGGGTGAATGTGAGGCTATATACGCGCTTTGGTGGCCATAGGTCTGTGAAAGCGCTATATAAATGCAGTCCATTTACCATTTAATGTCAGTTAACAATACACTTTAAGGGATAGTTCACTTTGAAAATAAATTTTGGTATGTTTTAGCTTACCTCAAGGGCATCTAAGATGTAGGTGTCTTTTTTTCCGCAGTAGTTTAAATTTTGATATTTTTAGGTCAAACCGTTCTTGTCTGTCAGTCATATAATGCAGGTCTACGGTCACTGTCTCAAAGAGCATGCACAAAGTCCAAATTAAAACAATTCCCCATCATCCAAATTAAACAATTCCCCATCGTAAGTACACATTGATGGCCTAAGACACGAAACGAGCGGTTTGTGTGAGAAAACAAACAGTATTTATATCGTTGTTAGCTCTTGAACACAGCCGCGTCCAAATGATCTGAGGGCGCGGGCGGGTATAGATATATATACACTAGACGTCGCCTTAGCTACTGCAGTTCATTGGAACGAAACCGTAGCCAAGCGACATCTAGTGTATATTCCTATACCCGCCCGCTGGCGGGTATAGATATATACATAGATGTCGCCTTCGCTACTGCAGTTCATTGGAACGAATCCGTAGCCAAGGCGAAATCTAGTGTGTATACTATACCCGTCCGCGCCCTCAGATCATTTGGACGCGGCTGTGTTCAAGAGCTAACAACCATATAAATACTGTTCGTTTTCTCACACAAACCGCTCGTTTCGTGTCTTAGGCCATCAATGTGTACTTACGATGGGGAATTGTTTAATTTGGACGATGGGGAATTGTTTTAATTTGGACTTTGTGCATGCTCTTTGAGACAGTGACCGTAGACCTGCATTATATGACTGACAGACAAGAACGGTTTGACCTAAAAATATCAAAATTGAAACTACTGCGGAAAAAAAGACACCTACATCTTGGATGCCCTTGAGGTAAGCTAAAACATACCAAAATTTTATTTCAAAGTGAACTATCCCTTTAAGTGGGTCTGTAGTACATTATTATATGTACTTTGAAATATGGTAAAAGTGTACTTCCAAATGTACTGACAAGCAATTAATGTGATATACTTTAATGTAATATACATGTATATAATTAAATACATTTGTAATTACATATTTCTAATAATAAAGTTGCAATTTAGTATATTTCAAATTTTAATTAAAAAATCTCGTAATAACCTAGTTACAATCAACACAAATTTGAACTGAAACCCTCTACATTTACTGACAAAACAATCTCTAAAATAAATACACAAAATCCTGTTTGTTGATGCACAAGAAAAACCCAAGAAACACTATACACACAAACAGTTATAACACTTTAACTCTCATTTAGAAAGAGTCTGGAGGACAATGAGGCTTATGTGCACAATCATTTTCACTTTCACATACAAAATACCTATCCATCACAGAAAACATTCTGTATGATTTATAAAATTGTTTCCTTGTAATTTACTGGTATTACTATACTTGTGGGGTAATTTGGTCCCCATAACGTAGGGATTACCAGTATCTCAGAAGCACACACACACACACACACACACACACACACACACACACACACACACACACACACACACACACACAACCCATGAATTAATACAAACAAAATGTGAAGAAAAGTATCATGTGATGTACAACACTAAGATTCAAAACTTTGGGTAATGCTTTACAAAAAGGTTTTATTAGTTAACTACTTCAGTTAACATTAACTAAGAATGAATAAGACTTTAAGCATTTATTAGTCTTAGTTAATGTTCATTTCAACATTTACTAATGCATTATTAAAATCAAAAGTTGTGTAAATTAGTTAATGCACTGTGAACTAACTTGAACAATGACTATACATTTTATTAACTAACTTTAACAAACTATATTTGTATTAACAAATATTGAGATGGATAAATACTGTAAAAAAAATTGCGCATTGTTAGATCATGTTGGCTAATACATTAACTAATGTTAACAAATGAGAGCTTATTTGTAAAGTGTTACCGCACCTTGTTACTTATTAAGCTCTTAAACCTTTACTAGCACCAACATTAAACAGGACCAAAAGGTTTCTTCTATAATCTTTCTCCAGCATTACAATGAATGTAAGTTTGACAACAACAACAACAACAACAACAAAAACTCCAAAGGCACAAAAACAATAAAACCAAATTTGTTTGTCACCAATTTTCTTTTTAATTTGTTGGAAAGTGCTGTTTAGGTCAATGTCCCAGAAGCTCTCCAGCAGCATCTCTATTCTATTCAGTATGTGAATGGAAATGTTCCAAAGAAGCTGGAAAGTCAGAAAAAATACCTTGAGGAAAGAAGAAAAAATAAACAGAATGGAAAAATAGAAAATGGTTAGCAATTCAGAAAAGTTATCTTGATGAAGTAGGCCTACACCAAAAAAAAAAAAAAAAAATGAACGTCTTGTTTCAATTTTTCATTTTTGCATTTGCATTGTATGGTTTGAAAACTGAATTGTGAAGCGTTACATTGAAAATACCTTAACAAATACATTTTGGACAACATACTTGAGTTGAAATTAAAATAAATTATTTTCCATGTTTTACATTTTCCATAATTTTTTTTTGTGTATTAGTCAATACATCAAAATAAGTGTACTTATATTTAAAACACTATAAAATAATTATTATTTAAAATGTTAAAGTAAAACTTAAGTAGACATTATTACAAAGAGCATTTTTTAAAAAGTGCACTTAAGTGTTTTTAAAAATATTGTCATGAAAGTGTACTTTCTTAGCAGAAAACTGAGTCGAAAGTGAACATTCCACTTCTTCTGAATCAGTTTTTGCTTTAAATATACGTATATGGCTGAATTAAACCAGTATTTCCCCTTGCAATTGTGCAGCGTTTAATACAGTAAATTTGACCGAGTGGGGATCTCTGAGCTGGTGCGAGTGAGTGGAGGCGGGGCTAATTTGCATATTCATAGTTCCACGTATAGTAAATGAAGCAAGGATGTAGAGTTACATTCAAGCTATTTTAAGCATGAAGGAAAAGAATTCACAGTAAAAAACTTTTGAATATGTAATTTGGTGATCAAAGATGAGTTTTAAGGGATACAATTATTGACTACAGGGGAACTTTAATAAAACAATGGTGAACAGTTGTTCAGATCAATCTCTATAAAATTCTAATTTATAAACCTCTGCAACATCAAACTGCTGTCAATAATAAAGTCCTTTCTTAATTTTCTGTCTGAGATATCTGCCCGACACGAGGTGGCACTATAGTAAATTATTCATCCATCAATTCTCTACATCCTCCCAGCATCTATAGAAATGAAAACTTAATTCTCTTTAAGTTAATTCACTTAACATTGCAACATTAAGCGATTTCATAAAATAAATGTTAACAGTGCACAAAACAAACAAAAAATTACCTTTTTATGTAATTAATTAAACAGCTTCATAGCAGATTCGATGTGATCAAGTTCTTTGAAACATAAAAAAACAAGAGAAATTGTTTCTCAGCCCTGCTCCTGGAGGACACCCAACTCTGCACATTTTGAAAGTCTCCTCTGTCTGACACACACATTTCAGGTCCTGGAGTTTCTTCTAATGAGCTGATGAGTTGAATCAGGTGTGTTTGAGTAGGAAGAAACACAAAGCGTGCAGTGTTGATGGTGCTCCAGGACCAGGGTTGTGGGTGTGTGTGTCAGCTCATCTGTGAACACATACTGTACTGTAACTGTAAGGAAGTGCAAATTATGGAATCAGACATTTATTATGTTTTGAAAAACAAAGATGTTGAGGGCAAAACTGGACATTTTGAGAGGGGGCTGAGAACATAAAAATCACGTGTCTAGCGTGAGGCGCGATGACTGACAGGAAGATGGTGAGAGAACTTTTGTTGATAAAAGTTGCATTTCTTCGTTTAATATAAGTGAGTTTGTCTTTGTTTTATTGTTGTTGTGTTTTCATAAAAAAAATAAAATAATCTAAGCATTCATTTTTATGTAAGGGGAAAATCCAAATATCTTCTATTTATTTGTGTTAGGATGCGGGTATAGCCTAGCATATCATCCATTTTATTAATTTTGTTAATAAATGTATGTTTAATATAAGCAAATTTGTCATTGTACTTGTAATAAGGTTCGTAGTTTCGTTTGTGTAGGAAGGAAGAAGACAGGGGTTTGCTGACTGGGACACTCACTTTTATTATCTCTTTTCACAATAAAACAAAAGGTGCGCACAAAGCGCCTTCACCGTGATAAACACAGCTTCTCACAAAACAATAATCTCAGCGTTCAGCTTGCTCTCTTTCCACGTCAGCGTCCTCGTGAGGTCCCAGTCCAAAACTCTCTTCCCATATCTCTCGCTCTCCCAGGTTATATGCAGTCTCTCCACGCCAATTACTGCAATCAGACACAGGTGTTCATCATCTGCACTTGACCTACTTACTCACCGCTCGGCCCCCTCCTTTCTCTCCCGCTACAGACTTCGCTAAACCACGCCCCCCTCGCCACAGTACTATTTTATTGTTGATGTGTTTTCTAATAACAAATATCTACTAAAGCATTAAAGTGTTACCTTTCATTTATTTGATACAATGTAGGGATACCATTTTATCAGTCTTAGTTGTTCATTTTGTTAATCAAAGTTTGTACTATTTTATTGTTGTTTATTCATTAAGAGTAATATTGAATCAACATTACGCATTCGTTTTGTTCCAAGAAAAAGAAAGATCTAACGAGATCAAAACAAGAGCTGCAGATCCTGAACGTCATTGACAAATATTGTTTCTTGTAAAATATGGGTGTAATTGTTAACACCGGTGTTGTCACAAGTTTATTAATCGTGGGGAAAATGGCACATCCCTAATGCCTCTTAAGTAAAATGTTGATAAATAACTAGAATGTGAGATTAGTTGCTGCTGAGGGACAATTAGACTCTCTCTCACACTCTCAAAGGACAAGAACAGTAAGCAGAGTCTATTCATTTTTCAGTAATATTACATTAACAGATTTTTTTTTCTTTTTACTTTTTCAGCATGTTTTCATTTTTACCATACATTAATTTCCAATGATTTTCATTATAACAGAGCATTCAAAAGAACACTCTTAAAAAGCCCTATCAATTACTTACGAAGGTTCATTTTAGGTGTTATATCTTAAAATATGTAATTGTTCTTAATTGATTTCTTCCTGTTTGTCAGGAGGAAGTAGATGTTTGGTGTTGACGACAATGTGTCTCGTGCTCATTTGTGTTCTGATGGTCGTTCACCAGATAACGTTGAACAAACGTATTAATTTTACTGGAGAGAACCTTGGCAGAACGTTAGCCAATGTTCCCTGTGTTAGCTGGGATGACTCTATCCACCAATCGGTGTAAAAACAGCACGCCAGATTATGGCATGAAATTGTGCATGATACACAGTAGAAAACCAGAGTCAATGTTATTAATTGGGGATTAAATTGTTAGAATATTAGAAGCATTTATCATGATCATGAAGAGCTGCAGCTAATGATATGAAGTGTTTGACAGGTGATGCAGATGATTTGAGGATTGTGCTGCTTGGAGTCTCTGGAGCTGGAAAGAGTTCAATGGGAAATGCAATACTGGGTCGAGAGGCGTTTAAAGAGAGCACAACCAAAGAGAGTGAGATACAGAGCGGAAGAGTAGAAGACAGAAACATCTCCATCATCGACACTCCAGGATTCTTCAACGATCATCTGACTGATGAAGAGCTGCAGAAGCAGATGATGAAGAGTCTGAATCTCTCTGATCCTGGTCCTCACATGTTCCTGCTCATCGTCAACCTCGAGAACTTTGAGAAGGACGAGAGGAACATTGTGGAGAAAATTGAGAAGATCTTTGGAGCTCAAGCTTTGAAATTCACAATTGTGCAGTTTATTGGAAGAGAACAAATGTCAGAAAAAGGGAAGGCCTTTATACTTGGTGAAAAAATCAAGGGCCTAGTCAATAGCTGCAGAGAACAATATGAGATCAACAGTGAAAATGGGATTAATCAAACTCATATCAAAAACCTTATAATGAAGATTGATGAACTCTTCAAACATAATGATTATTACAATAACAAAATGTACTCAGTGTCTCAAACAAGCAGCACAAAAGAAAGAAAAAAACTAGAAAAGCAAGAGAAAGAGAAACAAAAAGAAGTGTCGCAGGAAACTTTTGAAATGAACACTGCAATGGAAGGAGAAACACATGCTGTGTTTGCAACACATGAATATGTCAGACAAAGAAAGAAAACGACTGATGAAGGTCTGCCATTCTCGAGCCAGGAGAAACAAAAACAGGATAAAAGTGGGGAAATGAGCCAGAAGAAACAACAGACAACAGAAGAAGAACATCCAACTCAAGCAGGTGAGAACTTTTAAAGTCCCCCTGTGGTGATTTTTTTTTTTTTTTATGTTGTTTATATGTCTATGTGATGTTTTAATATGATTTTAAGACAAACCATGTGCAAAATCACAAGTCAACACCATTGCTGAGTATTTTCTATTTAAAGTGCCCCTATTTAGCCTGGCTAACGTCAGACCTCTTTCTCTTTGAGACGTGGTCTGGGAACCACATGTTCATTTTCTCGTATTTGAGGCGTGGTTTACGAATGCCCAGAGCCGTTTATTGGTCGCTACAAATGTCTATCAAATGCGCCTGTACGTAGCTCATAGCCAATCGTTTCAATTATACCAGATGATGTACGTAGAGCGACAGATATTCAATGAAGAAGACGACGATGGGTCAGAGATTTATGTGTACACCAGAGTCCTGCACGGGCCCGATTTTGTAAATTCGCACCCGCCCGTACCCGCAGTGCTTAAAACAGCACCCGACCCGTTTCCCAACAGCAGCACTAATTAAAATCTGCACCCGACCCGCTTAAAATAGAACCGACACCCGAAATAAAATCAGTTTAGACTATCACATTATAGACACACTTACAAAAATGTTTATTGCCAGGTCATACAGAAGTTATTACACGACAATTAACACAAGGACAACTTCAGCCGAAGCTGTCAAAAGGCCGATACATGAAGAACATGGCTAACGTTACCACAAAACTGAGTAGCCTTATAACATTTTACCAATCGAACAGACGCGACTACAACACTATATGCCACGCAATTTCGTCTAGCCTACATCTGACCATTTTGGGTTCAAACACCCCCTGCACACCACACATACTTAACAGTGTTAAATATGAAAAATACCGTTCGATAGAACTGCTTTGTTACCACAGTTTCTGCGTGCTTCCTCAGGGATGAAGTTCCACATTTGCGGCTATCCAACACGAAAATGTTTGCAGCAAAGCCTTTCACAATATTTTCTTCATATAACTCCAAATTTCTCCCACACACTGGACTTGATTTTTGATGACGTATTGTCGACAACTTTACAATCTCCACTAGCTATTATTTTCTTCAACTCCTCAGCATCCATCTCGACGACTGCAAGCAGATCGCGCGCGCGGTTATGTCGTCATCGTCTTGCTGCTCCCTCCCCGTTCTGTGATTGGTTCCCTAGCTGAGGCGAAAATCTGGTCCATGGTATCCAGGCTGCCTAGCAGCGTGAATAAAATCGCGCTGTGCTCAAGGCAGCATGGGGAAAGCCCCTAATATGGGTTTTTGAAAATGACCTTTCATGTAGTGTGTAACATAGCTCTAAGTGAATGAAAACATCCTGCAAAGTTTTAAATCTGAAAGTGCATCGTACATAAAGTTATTGTCTTTCAAAAGTAAGAGTCGACTCTGAGTCAATTGAATGAATCGTTTTTTCAAACGAGTCATAAGCCGTTTCGTTGTGACGGAATATTAGCATATTGCGCATGCAGACACCAGGGAAAACTTGAACCTCAAACCAGCAGCTGATTCCTGTGGATACTGGATAGCATCATGTCGAAAAGACGCTGTACTCTACAATGTGAAGGTAAAGTCAGTTTTTTTTCACTCCCCAAGGACGAGCATGTGAAGAATCATGCCGTTTCACACATACTCCATTTGCGCACTGTATGCGGTGCGTGTTGCAGTGCGTATGCGGTACAGGAGCAGCACGCTATAGTGCTTTCACATATGCTGCGATTGCAGTGCGCAACTGATCCGCGGCTGTACCACAAACACATTTACTCACTATTTGTATTTCAAAACCAGAAGTTATCAACAACTTTTATTTTTAAAAAGTTTTTGTACAATTCTCTTTGTACACATATACACTTTTTAATAGACGTATTCACGTTTAAACACAATTTAAACAACGTATTCAATGCATTACTTCTAAATAGATTATATATTAGTGGTAAAATATTTATCTATGTACTTATATTAAAATCGCTTACATTTTAAATTAAAACTTAAAATTGACAAAAACAGCAGATTCATACCTTTTCTTTTGCATAATTTAAATCTTTATACAATAAATCTTGCATGGCACAAAGAACGTCTCAGGTTACGACTGTAACCCTAGTTCCCTGAGTAGCGAACGAGACGGTGCGCCAGTTTGCATAGTGGATGCGAACAGAGACCCCCCTGATGATTTATGTAAGAGACCACCGATGTGTTGTCTGTACGGACAAGCACATGATGGCCCCTCAGATCTGGGAGGAAATGTTTCAACGCATTGAAGACTGCCAATCATCTCCAGGCAGTTTATGTGCCAAGAAAGATCTCCTCTTGCACTCCTCCACAGACCCTGAGCTGAGCGGCCTTCCATTACCGCTCCCCAGCCGGTGAGGGAAGCATCTGTCGAGATCGCAACTCGATGGCAAAGAGCTCCCAACACCGGACCTTGGGATAAGAACCAGTGTTTCCTCCATATAACCAAGGCGCGGAGACACCGCCGCGTGATCTTGATCGTACGAAGTGGGTTTCCCCTCGGGGAGAACCCTCTGGTTCTGAGCCACCACTGTAAGGGTCTCATGTACAGTAGGCCAAAGGATATCACATTGGACGCTGCTGCCATGAGGCCCAATAGTTTCTCGAACTGTTTCACAGTGCATGACTGGCCTAGCTTCAACTCTTTTGTGGCTGTGAGGATAGCAGCTACACGAACGGGTGATAGAGTGGTTCGCATCGTGACTGAATCCCATACCACACTAAGGAAAGTGGTTCTCTGTAGTGGAGAAAGCACACTCTTTTTGGCATTGAGTCTCAACCCTAATTTCTTCATGTGAGCGAGGACGATATCTCGGTGCCGAACCGCTAACTGCTCTGATTCCGCCAGAATCAGCCAGTCGTCGATGTAGTTCAGAATGCGTATGCCCTGCAGCCTGAGCGGGGCCAGAGCTGCATCTACGCACTTTGTGAACGTGCGGGGTGATAGAGCTAGACTGAATGGAAGCACCCGACATTGGTATTCTTTGCCCCCAAAAGAAAACCTCAGGAACTTCCTGTGTTGAGGGAGGATGGAGACATGGAAGTAAGTGTCTTTTAAATCTATCGTGACAAACCAGTCCTCGGATCTGATTTGGGTCACGATCTGTTTGAGTGTGAGCATCTTGAACTTGAATTTCATGACTGCACGATTCAACATACGAAGATCTAAAATGGGACGCAACCCCCCATCCTTTTTGGAACAATAAAGTAGCGGCTGTAAAACCCTGATTCTCTGTCGGGCGAGTACACCTGCTCTATAGCTCCCTTCGCTCATAGAGACTCTACTTCTTGCTCCATTACCAGAGCCTGCTCGGAATGTACTAACGTGAGTAGCACCCCGTTGTATCAAGGTGGAGGAGAACCAAACTGGATTCTGTAACCTTTCTCTATTATTTGCAGTACCCAAGGAGATCTATTCGGCAGATTCTTCCACTCTGTCAGAAAATCTACTAAGGGTACCAGTCTCTCGAGACTGGCCTCTGGTGTTAATGTAACAGCCCCTTCGGTGCCCTGAAACATCCTGGCAGGAAACAACCGAATTGACTGTTTTTGAACCCCCCTCAGAGGGCGCGAGTCTGACGCAACGTCGAGTTGACATTGAGCCAAGAGCTCGCTGGAGACCGCTGTGCACCAAGGGTGGCGGGGTTGGCAGAACGGCCCTCTGAGGACCCCCAAATGGAATGGGCACCGTGTACAGAGGTGAACACCGCTCCAACCTGGCTGGGACTGTCCTCAATGGTCTGACGCTGGTGGCGTCAGGACCTCTTTTAAGCCGAAGCCTTCTTCGCCATAAGAACGGTCATCAGATCCGGCTTTGGCTTAGAAGACTTCGGCTGAGAGTGTCGGCTCGGTCCCCATGATTTATTAGGGGGAGCATGAGACGCGACACTCTCTTTCTGCTGTGCAAGATATGAAGTGTTCGGCTGGGGATGCTCAGGCCCAGGGGGCTTGACTCGGCGAGGGAGAAATTTCTTAAATGCCTCTGATTGTTTCTTTGTCTCTTGAAACCGTTCAACGACCACATTCACTGAGTCGCCAAAAAGACCAGAGGGAGAAATTGGGGCATCTAACAAAAATGCCAGATCTTTTTCTTTTATTTCTGCTAGATTTAGCCATAAGTGTCTCTCAGTAGCTACGAGGGCTGCCATAGACCACCCAATAGCATGAGCGGTCTCCTTCGTAGCCCTGAGAGAAAGATCTGCGAATTTCATCGGGACTCACTCCCTCACTTTTATCAATATCCCCTGTTGTGGCAAAAACAATAACTAACAAAACAGCATCACAGCATAAGAGACATCAGGATTCAAATTGTCCTTAAAAGATATTTATTCTTGCAAGAATAGTTCCCAGTCCATCCACAGTCCAGCTGCAGGCGGAGTGAGACATTTTAGAGGTGCTTGGCTGGCAGTTTTATAATGTTCTCCTCAAAGCTATCTCTTACAGCCCCCCCAAACAAAAGAAACAGAGGAACCCCTGTGGCTCCCCTAACCCCTCCTCAGCCCGGGAATCTTCCCACCTCTGAAGTCTCACACACACCCTTCCAGCTGTATCAACATCATAAAAGAAACTCAAAATACAGCCAAACACCGCATGGCATTCATTTGTTAAATCATTGAAAATAAAATACAAAGAAAAGAAACATTTTTCCATAACAATCAACAGGTCTGCCTGATAGGCTCGAAGCACTGCCATAGTGTGAAGGCAGGCTCCAGCTTGACCTGCTGCTGTATAAGCTTTGCCCACTAAATTAGATGTAGTTTTTAGTGGTTTAGTGGGCAACACGGACGCCTTCAAGGACGATGCTGACCCGGGAGACAGATAGCTCGTGAGCGTCTGTTCCGACGGGGGCATCGACCCGTAACCATATTCCTTCAGTCCCCTTATATCTGAATATGTGTGCACCTGGGGACTGAAGAGACGTGAAGAATATGGTTTATTCCACAATCTACATATCTCACTATGTATGAGGGAGATGAAAAATTGGATGATAAAAAGTGCTCGTCTAGCTTGCTCTTAGTACGAGCACCTTTTCTCTCTGCTGGCCAATACATTTTTTTTATTTATCAACTGCACGAGTTATAACCTCCACTAGCTCATCATATGCAGGGGAAGGAGATGGCGAATCTTCTTCCCTTATGTTTGTGTCACTTTCAGCCACACTTAGTACATCTAACTCCTCGGAGCTAGAGCACTGAAGCATGGGGCTCTCTCCCCGAGCGGAAGAAGCCGCAGGGCAGGCTTCCGACACCGACAAGAGAGCACTGGATCCCCCGGGTAAGGGAGGAGATAAGGCAGTCTCTAACCCCGTCTCAAATACTTATTTGCAGCTGTATCATACAAATAAATAGTTAAAAAATCATATATTGTGATTTCTGGATTTTTTTTTTTAGATTATGTCTCTCACAGTGGACATGCACCTACGATGACAATTTCAGACCCCTCCATGATTTCCAAGTGGGAGAACTTGCAAAATAGCAGGGTGTTCAAATACTTATTTTGTATTTGATAAGGGACTTATATGATGTATCCTGATTTAACCTGGGTTCTGACTGAGACACAGCAATACAGACTTTTACATGAGGCAAAGGAAAATCTCCAACACCTCCCCCCTTTGGGACTTATTCTAGTCCCACCTTCGTGTTTGTCCCAGAATGTATCTTCATGCGCAAGCCTCCTTCCATTATCTATCAATCATGGCCAAAAATAGACCATCCGTCTTTCTTATCAATAGGCTTTTGTCACAAAGGTACACTCTGGAGGAATAGTGAGACCAAACATCTCCGCCCCGCCCCGCCCCCCCTTGACTAGAGCGGAGTAAAAGATCTCACCTTCCTTTTCTATTATCATTCTTGAGGGAGAGATGAACATCTGTTATCCAGTGTTTAATCAACATTTCTTAGTGTGCAGACTTGAGGGTAGAGTTGTCCCACGGTGCCAGAGGAACTGCACAGGCGCTTCCGGTGGCCTGGAGTGCTATCTGGGTCGCTCCATCGTTGCCAGAGGTGCCCTGGTCCTGCCTAGGGCGCTATCTGGTGTTGGAGCAGACAGCGGGTTTTTATACCACCAGTTGAGTCTGCCCTTGCTGGTCCGGCAATCGGTGACCGCGCTTGTAATTAATTCCTCTTTTGCCCCATAAAAACATTTTCCAGTTGCCTAAGGCACTTACTTCACATTTATTTCATAAAAAAACTTTAAAATATTAAAAATAACTATTTTATAGCGAGTAAAGTGATAAAAAGTAATAAAAACATTCTTATCTTTTCCCTTTATATCTGGTTGCATTACCTCGTACCACGGGCAATGACCTGCTTCAAACCTTGTATCGTCCCCTCTCATTCACATATTTATATTTTGTGAACAATTAGTGTGATTTATATAAAATGTACTCAGTAGGATTATATGTAGGAATATATGTAAGAATATATGTAAGAATATACTCTGGAAGGAGCCCTTGTTCCATAATAAAAACAAAACAAAACAAAAAAACAAAAAATAACCCCTCTAACTAACTCCCTACTCTACCCATGTTCTAATGCTCTATCTAATTTTACCCCCAAAATAAAATGCACAGTGGGGCTACCTCCCTCTCTATCAGAAACAGTGTAAAATTGTGAAAATCAATAATCAGAAACAAGGCACTCTCTTCTTTACTCCTTCATCAGTACTGTTCACAGGAAGTCATCCAACTCGTCCAGACCTGGCCCAATAGGGTACACTCTTGAGTTTGTGCACCCAATGTCAATTCCCGAACGTTTGACTGACACATTAATCATCTGTTTGGCAGCTGCGTTGGCTAGCATAGATCTGAGGAAAGGCACAACACAACAGAACAGCAAAAGGAAAACAACAACAACAGCTATTATCATTCCCACCTTAATAAACTATTCTTTCCAGGAACCAAACACAGAGTCAAACCAGTATCCAATGTTTCTGTCTCTTCCCGCATTTTCAGTAACCTCTTTGTCTTAGTTCCTTCAGCTTCTTCATGGCTCTAGTAAAAGCTCCATCAGGGGCTGTATTATTTGGAATAAAGGTACAACAATCAGTTCCAAACATCACACATACTCCTCCTTTTTCTGCCAGTAGCCAATCCAAAGCTGTTTTGCCATGTCATTTTGCTGGTATATTTTAGTTGATTGCCTAAGGCAGGGGTGTCAAACTCATTTTCACTGAGGGCCACTTCAGCATTATGGCTGCCCTCAAAGGGCCGGTTGTAACTCTAAGACTTTTAAAATGTTAATATATTGTCTCTTTATTTCATTATTACTTATTTAAGTTACAAATATTGTATATGCATTTGCAGGGGTGTTTCTAGGTTTTAAAAACATCAGGGGATGAGCCCGAAACATCACGGGCTGGGTAATAATGATTTGATATACAGAGAATAATGTATATTGTATATATGCAGGGGCAAACTGGCTCAAAAATTCAGCCCTGGCACTGTAGCCACACCAGCACACATTACCACACAGTCATGCGTATTCAAATGTGAGGTAGTTAGGGGGGTTTGGGGACATAATAAAATTTGATAAAATGTATCAAATTTATCTCCCCCGGTAAAATTTGGATTTCTTGGACCTACATATGTGCATTTTAAGGTGTTTAAAGGCCAAAAAATTTGGATAACAATAGCTTTAAAAGCATGTCAATGGGCAGTAGCATAAATTATTTGTCAAGATAACAGATTCTTAAAAATGAGAATGAGGATAAATGTTGCAATGAATGATCCACACTACAAAATGGAAATGCAGAATGTTTCTGCTTATTGTTGACAATACACAATCACATATTCCAAACAGGAATGGCCTTAAATGAGAAATCTTTCAAGGATTATTTTGCATAGATGTTACATTTCAATCAAAAACCAGTGCAATCTTTTTGTGTCCAGAGGCAAATGAGCAATTTATATTAGCATTAAAGATTGGTTTCAGCATCTTGTTTCTTTCCTGAGTTAATCAATGTTTTTGGCACTAATCAGTTTAAAGTTCAATTGTTCACTCATAAAGACAGTCACTTGTCGCCACCTACTATCTTAATGATGCAAGTGGTGCAAACACAGACAAGCGGAGTGATACAAATGGTGAAAAGGCTAATACTGGTACCTATATTAAAATAATATAAAATATCAATATATTATTCTTCAATCAGTTCTATGCAGCAGAATCAGATTTAACAGATTTATTTTTTGACCAATTATAAAAAAATAAAGTATAGTCCTACAAAGCTATTTTTATCAGAGCATGAGCAGAGCAGGGAGAGGACCAGTGAACGAGAGGATCGTGATTCGTGTAATTTTACCAGTGTTGCCCACTATTGCTGAGTTTCTTTGTGCTGCTATTGCAAAAAGAAACAAGTCCAGAGAAATTTCATGTCGGCACATTTTTTTAGCGGACTTTGCCTTTCCGGTGAGCGTGAGCAGAGTTCGCAACACAAACACACACACACACACACACACACACACACATGGAGGTTGCTTGCGGAACATTGAGCAGAACGCGCTGTGAACACGGAGCGGAGAGCACAGCGCACACACACAGCGGAACCGGGCTTCGAAGTTATGCATCTTCGGAAGCGGACTCGCACGCAAAGTCATAAAACACGCTGAGCCAGAGTAAAACCATCGCCGAACACGGAGGGGCGCGGCGGCTTTTTAGTATCTTTCGGCCCAAAACCGAAAATGTTATTTTCGGCAGCCTACATTTCGTTGCATCCCTAATTTTAAGACACCCATATGCTCTCGCGGACCATATAAAATAATGTGGCGGGCCGGAATAGGCCCGCGGGCCTTGAGTTTGACACATGTGGCCTAAGGCATCAAGTGCATCGTCTGTGTAATTAATGAATCTCTGTTGGTTATAATAAATGTAATTAATCCATTCTTGATTCTTATTTGGTAATATCCGTACAAATATGGATTCTAAGCCTGCTGCTACCTCATCCCTTGCTTTAAATTCATGGGGTATCCCTCTTGGTTGTCCTATGGAATCTATCGTTACTTTAGGGTCTGGGGTATACGCTCTTTTAACTCGTTTGTTTGTAACTTGTTTGTTAATGCTCTCCAGTTTTTTTGTTTCATTGAGATCCCAGTCTATAATTCCAACTTCCTGAGCCAGTCTTACTCTGACACAGAGTCCTTTCCAATCAACTAAGGTGGCTCTCAGTCTCCTGCCTCCACACAACCAAAAGTAGTCAGCTATTGCTTCATTTTGATTTTCATAGGGTTCTATTAAAGGAAAAGTCAATGTAGCGTTCTTACAATTGTCTTTAACAGTCGTTATCGTCATGTTGTTGTTTACCGTTGCCGTGGCATATATTATTCTGAAAGATTTATACACATCTGGGTTATAATACATTTCTTGATCTAGATGCCATATTATTGAACACTTGCCTTGGAATTTCCCCATATCTTGCCGCCCCTTAGTCTTATTAAAACATTCATATTCAAATGATGTATCTAGTACATAGTTCTTTGGAGTTTCTCGTTTGGCTGGGTCTATTCTTACATCAAGTTTTTTGCATTCACTTCCCCACCCTTTCTGATTATAAAATTTATGGTAATATTGGCTCAGCAACATGGCTAGACATTCCGCTGGGCAATATGGAGTTATTTGACCAGTTTGGTTGTCACAATACTGCGAATAGAATCTGGCACAGTGTACGTTGTCATATTGGTTTGGCACTATTGTTAACTTTTTCAAAGGCGAGGGTGAGCATAACACACAAGTACTCTTTGTTGTCTGTTTTACCGTGTATTCTGCCCACCTGTACCATTCATTGTGATAAGCTGTATCCAATAGTTTCTCCTTTCCTAGTTCTGATTCAAAGTCATATTCAATTTTGGTATAGTTCTCATCAGTGGCCCAAGTCCATTTCAAAGCACTTTTTACATTGTGTCTACATTATGGTAACTCCCATTCAACATTTGAGAAGTCGATGTCGATGTCGCTGCTGCAGCAGATGTATCAATACTAGGATCAGTGTTAAGAGCTCTCTCACCTTCATGCTCTGGATCCTCTGGAAGGAGTGCATCATTCTGTATTGGCATTTCATCTCTTGGTCCAGTGTGCTCAGTTTCCCTAGAATGAGGTTCAGCAGCATTATTACCTTCTCCTTCAGCTCTTTGATCTTCTTGGGCATTCTGCTCTGTTTCCTCACTGCTTCCCTCTGAGCTATCTATTTCCTCCCCCTGCTTTCTAGGCCTCAGTCTTGGGACCCTGGTGCAGTGGTTCAAGTGGTACCACGTTGTGCTGCCCTCTACCTGCACTGCTGTTGGAGTTTCTCTTACTACAGTATAAGGTCCTTCTCTCCTGGGCTCATTCCACTTCCTCCTAAAGACTCTTAAATATACTTGGTCCCCAGGGACTACTGGACATGGAGCTTCCTCTTCTTCCCTGGGCCCCCTGTTTTGTTCCTGTGAATGAATAGCTTCATGTATAGCAGTCAATTGTCTCATATATGTCCTTAATTCCATCTGCAATTGTTCTAATGGCGGCCCTTCATACGGACCTCTCAGGTGGGGCACAGGCATGGGTCTGCCTGTTAACATTTCATGTGGGGTCAAGTTGGTGATTCTATTGGTTTGCATACGGTAGCTCATCAGGGCAAGAGGTAACACATCTACCCAGTTGAGTTTAGTGTCTGCACAGATTTTGTTGATTTTTAGCCTTAAGCGTCCCGTTAACCCCTCTCAACCATCCCTTGTGCTTGCGGCCTGTAAATGCAGCCGAGTCTTTGTTTTATTCTTAACTGTTGTATTACTGCTTTCACTGTCTTTTGGATAAATGCAGATCTATTGTCAGAACTAATCTGGGATGGGATAACAAATCTTGGGATGACTTCTCTGATTAAGAACTTGATCACTGTTTGCGCTCCTTGTTCTGCTGAGGGTTCTGCTTCGACCCATCTACTAAATCTGTCTATGATAACCAACATATATCTTTTTCCCCTTACTGATTTTATCATGTCCACATAGTCCATCACCAAGTGTTTGAACGGTCCTTCAGGGACTGGGATAGAGATAGGGATATTGGGGTCGCCGGTCCTTTTCTGACATTGTTTTGTGCACCGATTTCACATTCGCTTAGAAATTCATCTACTCTTGCTTGCAGATATGGTGACCAGAATCCTTGTCTTTTAATCTTTTTCAGAATCTCCCCCCTTGCGCAATGGTCAAAACCATGCACATCTGGAATTAGAATATTAAGCAAAGGGGTTGGGGCTATCATATGGCCTTCGTGGGATCTCCAGATATTGTAAGCGTCTCTTGTTGCCCCTCGTTTCTGCCATAGGTGTAGTTCAGCTGGAGAGGCTCTGGATTGCATTTGGGCAATGCTATCTACAGTGGGGAGGGGCTGGATGAGGACAGACGGGGCCATGACTGCCAATTTACACCCTGAAGCCTTTTTAGCTAGGATGTCAGCTGCATTATTTCCTTTAATCACAAAGTCATTACCTTTTTTATGAGCCTGATATTTGATGATGGCTAACTTAGTAGGAAACATCATAGCCGTGATCAATTTAGCAATTTGGTCCCCATGTTGGATTGGGGTTCCATCACTCTTTTTAAATCCTCTTTGTTTCCATACTGCACCAAAGAGGTGACATACACCATGGGCATAAGCACAGTCAGTATAAATGTTGGCGACTCTGCCCTTGGCCAGTGTACAAGCTTCAGTAAGTGCCTTTAGTTCAGCCAACTGTGCCGAGCAAGGTTGATCACAATGCTGCGTCACAACAGGATTGAAATTTTCCCCATCCTTTTGTACAACAGCAAAGCCAGCATGATTGCCTAAGTGGTCTCTAAAACAAGAGCCATCTACAAAGTAGACTACGTCTGCATCAACAATTGGTGTTGATTCCAAATCTGGTCTCAGACGAGTAAAAGCCAGAGAGGCAGAAACACATTCATGAGGTGTTCCCTCCCCTTCTAACAAGACAAAATTTGCTGGGTTTGTTGTGGTGCATCTTTTGATTGTGATGTCAGGATAAGTTAGTAGGGTGGAGTATTCTAAGCATCTGGCTTGAGTTAAAACAAATCGTCCTTGCTCAAGTAATTCAGCAATCTTATGATGGGTGTAAATTATGACTGGATAGCCCATTGTAATGGCAGAAGCTTTATCATAAGCGAACTATACAGCAGCTAAGCCTTGTTGATAACATGGTGGGGTAGCCTTGAGCAACATTATCCAACTTTGTACTATAGTATGCGATAGGTTGTTTTTTCCTACTGCTGCATGTTTCCTGCATAAGTACAGCAGAAGCAAATCCATCTTTTCTATTTGCCACGTATAAATAAAAATCTTTATCATAATTAGGTGTAGCTAATGTTGGGGCAGATTGCAATTCCTTTTTTAAAGAATCAAACGCCAACAGTGCCTCAGAATCCCATGTCAAGTGCACTCCAAGATTCTGCTGTCCTGCTTGTTTCATTAAGGCTCGCAGTGGGGCTGTTTTAACAGTATAGTCCTCTATCCAATCAGCACTAAACCCTGTCATTCCCAGAAACGTCATCATCTGTCCCACAGTTTGCTGTTGTGGTGCTTTGCTGATTCCCTCCAATTGGTTGGGTGATATTGCCCTTGTTTGATGTGCAATAATTCGACCCAAGTATTCTACTTGAGACAGGCAATATTGTAATTTTTCTTTTGAGGCTTTGTGACCACCTTCTGCTAATTTAGTGAGCACTTTGATTGAATCCTGATGGCACTGTTCAAGCGTTGGTGAGCATATTAATAAGTCATCTACATACTGAATCAATGTGCTATCCATTCTCAGATCCTCCAAATCCTGCTTCAGGATTTGGTTAAATACATGGGGTGAGTGTTTAAAGCCACTCTCTTGTATGTATATTGTTTACCTTGGTAAGTGAATGAAAAAAGGTGTCTGCTTTCTTCCGCTAGAGGGACTGAGAAAAAAGCAGAGGTAAGATCAATCACAGTGAAATAGTTAGCAGCAGGTGGAACATTTGTCAACAGCATATGTGGATTTGGGACTTCTGCGGGCCAATCTTCAACTATTTCATTAACTGCTCTTAAGTCATGCACTAACCCCTACTTTGACTTGTTGGCTTTTTCAACTGGCAAGATGGGAGTGTTACAATAACTATTAGTTTCAATCAATACTCCAGCCTTTACTAATCCTCATAAGTCCTGGGCCATGACATTAAACTGACCCACTCCATGCAGGGCTAGTAACCCGCTTGGTTTTAACAAATTACTTCGAAAGTCACAAATGAAGTACCCATTCCGGGCAACAAACCGTCTTTGCCGCGTCGCTGCGCGATTCCATCGCGTATGAAGGGGCAGCCATCTGCTCCCGATCATGCAGTGTCAAAGCAAGACAAAACAAGCACCATCAACACGACCAAGCAGCGTCAATTTTCTCATCGCAAACCAACCATCATTGGTACCTACATCGTCCGTACTCTACGAAAAACAGAAAAGAGAGGCAACCAAGAAACACCAATATTTGAACAATCTGACCGGTTCCATCAGCTTATTCATGGGTGTGGAGAGAAAGGAATCAATATCGTAACCATACAAGAGCACCGACTACCAGTGGCCGATGGCATTAACACCTACATCGAAATCTACAACAACAAAGAATGGAGATTCGACTTCTGCTCAGCCACAAAAACAACCCAAAGCAATCACGTCGGAGGAATAGGGCTCCTAACGAGCAGTAAAGCCGCCAAATCCCTGACAGCAACAACTAAAGTGTCTGAGCGGATAATGACAGCAACATTTGCGGGCAACCCTTTAACAACAGTCATCGTAGCCTATGCCCCGACAGAAGAAAAACCAAAGACAGAGAAAGACAACTTCTATAACTAGCTCATCAAATGTGCACGCGAAACATCGCCACACAATATGCTCGTCATTGCAGGCGACTTCAATGCAAGAATTGGAGAAGACAGCCATCAGTCAAATCCAAGAGTTATAGCCAAACACGTTCTGCACAAAGCAACAAATGACAATGGAAGTAGACTAGTTGAGTTCTGTGAAGCAACAAACACAAGGCCAATACAGCCCAGATTCCCTCATCCAAAATCCAGAATCTGGACGTGGCAACCGGATGCCAATAGAAACACAAAAGACGGGAAAAACAGAGCTCAACTAGATCACATACTCATCAACGGCAAGTGGATCAATTCGGTGAAGAACGTGAGAGCGTACAACACAATCGATCTTGGGTCAGACCACAGAATAGTAAGCGCAGAGATCAAGATCAGCCTGAGAGCGCCAAGAGAAAACAAGAACAAGCGCCTCAAGTTCGACTGGAGAAAGCTCAAAGACAACGAGGAGCTACAAGAACAATATACCGTCACTATCCAAAATCGCTACAACGCACTTAGAAGAGAAGACGACCGCGATGATATGCAGCCAAAATACGATAGATTCGTAACAGCCATCGAAGAAGCTGCAAAGAGCACGGTCGGCCTAGTCAGGAAAAAAGCACCAAAGAACTGGGTTTCGAGCGAAACGATCGAACTTCTCAAAGCACGGAATAAATCTAAGAGAAACAAGAGTGCGAACATGAAACAACTCAGTCAAGATCTGCTTGATTCATATGAGCAGGACAGGATCAACTACTTGGAAGAAAAACTACAGCGACTTAAAGAAGCAGCAAAAGCAAATAAACTAAGAACAACTTGGGAGATAGTCAAAGAGATCAGCGGCAAGACTAAGTCAACAAACAAACACAAGATGAAAAGAGCAGACGGAAGAGACATCAAATCGTCACAAGAACTGCTAAAAGAGTGGCAACAATACTTTAAAACCTTGTTAAACAACAACATAATCACTGACGATTTGCCAATCGAACCAGCTGCCCAGGATCTTGACATCAACACAAGTCCATTCACTATCATAGAGATAAAGTGCGCAATTGAAGAACTGAAGAATGGCAAATCACCTGGCTGCGATTGTGCAATCACACCAGAGGCACTGAAATACGGAGGAGACTATGTTGCCGATCTCATCTGCAACATCTGCAACGATGTATACTGTCAAGAAAAAGCACCAGAACAGTTCACCACAAATCTGATAGTACCACTGCCAAAGAGAGGAGACCTCACCCTAATGAACAACTACAGAGGGATCAGCTTGATGTCGGTCGTCGCCAAAGTATACAACAAGGTCCTTCTTTAACGAATAAGAGACCCGATCGACAAGATTCTACGCGCCAATCAAGCTGGCTTTAGAAGAGGGAGAGGATGTACAGAACAAGTCCACATCCTGCGTAGAACAGAAAGAGAGTATAACTTGCCCTTAGGCGGAGACGTACCTGGCAGAAGATCTATGGCACAGTCATAGGGACGATGCGGAGGAAGAGAAGCAGCTCTGGACTTACTGAACACTTCCTTCAGATCGAGGTACTCCACGGGCATGTTTGACAAATTCACCGGCTCCTCCTGCAAAACAGAACTGGACAACAACGAACCAGCAGACATTAAACAAGACGCATAACATTGAGTACTCCAGGCAGAAACAGAATTATGTCCCCAGTCAACCCTGGGATTATGCTGTACGAGCCAGGGATGACCGAGGACAATGGGGATGTGAGGGGAGTCCAGTAGAAGAAACGAAAGTTCCTTCGGAATGATTGCCTGATGTGATGAGTGTTAACTGAGTAGTGGTGAATGATATGGTAGGTAGCTCTTGACCATTAATTGCGTTGACAGAAATCTTGTTGGTGAGTGGTATGGTAGGTATCTGAAGTTTGCGTGCCAGAGTCCAGTCCATAAAATTACCTTCCGCTCCAGAGTCGAGAAGAGCTTGACAATGATGGGACCGAGTTGCCCATTGCAAACTCACCGGGAGGAGGGTGGAAGAGGGTTTCTGTATGGAGACCCCGCCCGACAGAATCCTCTTCTCTACTACCGGGCCCGATCTTTTACGGGGCAGTTGTTGAGAAAGTGACCCGCCCCTCCGCAGTAGAGACACAATCCCCGGGACCTCCTTCTCTCTCTCTCTCCTCCCGGGAGAGCCGAGCTCGATGGGGTCGTGATCGTCGACGGGGCTGGCCGCATCACAGCCGCTGGCCTGGGGGAGTCGTAAGGTCTTAGGAATCGGAGTCGTGCGAGTGCGTTGCTCCAAGCGATGCAAACGAGCGTCCACTCGCAGGGCCAGCTCAGTAAGTCCGTTTAGGTCCTTTGGCAGGTCCAGGGTGTAGATCTCCCGCTGGATGCGGTCAGCCAGCAGCCCATGCAGGAACATGTCCCACTGCGTCTCCTCGTTCCAGCGGCACTCAGTGGCGAGGGTGCGGAATTCGATGGAATAATCGGTAACTGGTCTCCCTGGTAGAGGTCCGCGAGCTGTAATGCCGCCTGTCTACCCGCAACCACCTGATCGAAAACCCTCTTCATCTCCTGTGAGAGTGCCGCGAACGAGGAACAGCACAGGTGTTGGTTCTCCCATACCGCCGTCCCCCACAGAGCCGCACACCCTGACAGCAGCGTGAGCACGAAAGCCACCTTCGAATCTTCAGTGCAAAAAGTCTGTGGCTGGAGAGCAAAAAACATAGAGCATGTGTTCAAGAAAGCTCTACAATAATTAGGCTCACCCGAATAACACTCTGGCGTCGGTAATCGTGGCTCGTGTTGAAGACTGGGTGCGGGAGGAGTGGGGGGAACCGGTGGCGGGGGTGGCGCAGTGGGCGTTGCCAGTTGTTGTATTTGCTGGGTGAGCCCGGACACCTGCGCTACCAACGTTTGAACCGCGCGGCCAGTCACAGCTAGATTCTCCTCCTGTTGGTCCATGCGAGCTGTGTTGTGAGCGAGAAATTCCGCAAGCTCAGGTGTTCTTGCTGCCTCCATGATGGTCAGATCGTTCTGTCACGAGAAAGAGAACAGAAGAGGCAATAGCAAGTAAAACTGGTTTATTATAGATAAACAGTAACCAGACTCAGTGGAAGAAACACTGGAACAGTCCTATAGGTAGCGCAGGTTTGCAAATGAGCAACTCGGTCGTTCGATGAGTCAGAAGAGTGAAGAAATAATCCCGGAGTGAAGAAGCTGACGTGAAGACTGGAACTCAGATGACAACAGGAAACAACGACGGTGAAACCTCCCACACGAAGAACAGGCTGGTAGCACGGAGACACGAGGAGGTATAGACACTGCACAGGGAATCATCCAACAAACAACGATCTGACAAACACAAGACGCAAGAGGTGAGAATAAATAGGTGCTGGTGATTAGAATCCGCTGGCGCTGATTCTCCCGGAGAATCATCAGCGACCACGCCCACACACACACAAACCCATGCACGCACATAAACACAGCGCAAGGAAGAGTCAGTGAATTCATCAACCGTGACAGTTTTTGCTTCAAACATACGTATATGGCTGAATTAAACCAGTATTTCCACTTGCAATTGTGCAGCGTTTTCTACAGTAAATTTGACCGAGTGGATCTCTGAGCTGGTGTGAGTGAGTGGAGGCGGGGCTAATTTGCTAATTCATAGATCCGCGTATAGTAAATGAAGCAAGGATGTAGAGTTACTTTCAAGCTATTTTAACCCTCTGGGGTCTAAGGTGTTTTTGGGGTCCTTGAGATGTTCTGACATGCCCTAACATTTGTGCTTTTTTCAGTTGCTTATAAACATATTAATGGCAAAAGTGTAATTACACTCTATTTAGCACAAACAGGGCTACCATAATATGTGAGCAACATGAATGTACATGTTTGTATTTTTGAGAGAATAATGTTTATGCATGGTTATTGAAAAAACAAAAAACTAAAGTTTCTGAAATAAGGCCACAAAACACATACTAAATATGTGTCAATAAGACTTTTGACTAATGGATGTTGTCGCCTAGAGTTTTTTCTTCAAAATGATGTGAAAATCATCCTGCCTAATCATTCACATACACAATACATTGATTTAAATTTTGCAAAACACTTTCTGTTTGGAAAGACAATATGCGAGTGGGCATCAACGATCCAATGACACCATCATGCATATTGAGTAGTTCACACCTGAGGAGACAATGGGGCCCGCATACTTAATGAGCCATTCATTCAGGTGCCACAAGAAAGAATGCAAGAGCAATATGTGTGTGTGTATATATATATATATATATATATATATATATATATATATATATATATATATATATATATACAGTGAGGAAAATAAGTATTTGAACACCCTGCTATTTTGCAAGTTCTCCCACTTGGAAATCATGGAGGGGTCTGAAATTGTCATCGTAGGTGCATGTCCACTGTGAGAGACATAATCTAAAAAAAAAAATCCAGAAATCACAATATATGATTTTTTAACTATTTATTTGTATGATACAGCTGCAAATAAGTATTTGAACACCTGTCTATCAGCTAGAATTCTGACCCTCAAAGACCTGTTAGTCTGCCTTTAAAATGTCCACCTCCACTCCATTTATTATCCTAAATTAGATGCACCTGTTTGAGGTCGTTAGCTGCATAAAGACACCTGTCCACCCCATACAATCAGTAAGAATCCAACTACTAACATGGCCAAGACCAAAGAGCTGTCCAAAGACACTAGAGACAAAATTGTACACCTCCACAAGGCTGGAAAGGGCTACGGGGAAATTGCCAAGCAGCTCCACTGTTGGAGCAATCATTAGAAAATGGAAGAAGCTAAACATGACTGTCAATCTCCCTCGGACTGGGGCTCCATGCAAGATCTCACCTCGTGGGGTCTCAATGATCCTAAGAAAGGTGAGAAATCAGCCCAGAACTACACGGGAGGAGCTGGTCAATGACCTGAAAAGAGCTGGGACCACCGTTTCCAAGGTTACTGTTGGTAATACACTAAGACGTCATGGTTTGAAATCATGCATGGCACGGAAGGTTCCCCTGCTTAAACCAGCACATGTCAAGGCCCGTCTTAAGTTTGCCAATGACCATTTGGATGATCCAGAGGAGTCATGGGAGAAAGTCATGTGGTCAGATGAGACCAAAATAGAACTTTTTGGTCATAATTCCACTAAACGTGTTTGGAGGAAGAAGAATGATGAGTACCATCCCAAGAACACCATCCCTACTGTGAAGCATGGGGGTGGTAGCATCATGCTTTGGGGGTGTTTTTCTGCACATGGGACAGGGCGACTGCACTGTATTAAGGAGAGGATGACCGGGGCCATGTATTGCGAGATTTTGGGGAACAACCTCCTTCCCTCAGTTAGAGCATTGAAGATGGGTCGAGGCTGGGTCTTCCAACATGACAATGACCCGAAGCACACAGCCAGGATAACCAAGGAGTGGCTCTGTAAGAAGCATATCAAGGTTCTGGCGTGGCCTAGCCAGTCTCCAGACCTAAACCCAATAGAGAATCTTTGGAGGGAGCTCAAACTCCGTGTTTCTCAGCGACAGCCCAGAAACCTGTCTGATCTAGAGAAGATCTGTGTGGAGGAGTGGGCCAAAATCCCTCCTGCAGTGTATGCAAACCTGGTGAAAAACTACAGGAAACGTTTGACCTCTGTAATTGCAAACAAAGGCTACTGTACCAAATATTAACATTGATTTTCTCAGGTGTTCAAATACTTATTTGCAGCTGTATCATACAAATAAATAGTTAAAAAATCATACATTGTGATTTCTGGATTTTTTTTTTTAGATTATGTCTCTCACAGTGGACATGCACCTACGATGACAATTTCAGACCCCTCCATGATTTCTAAGTGGGAGAACTTGCAAAATAGCAGGGTGTTCAAATACTTATTTTCCTCACTGTATCCTCCTCAGACCCCGTGTCCACATACGTGGACACCACATTTTTGGCTGTGTGCAGCTTAATACTTAATTCTGTGTAACTGGAACATGTTTTTCACAAACATGGACACTTATACTGCCATCTGGTGGTGTCAGGAGAAAAAATAGTAACATAAATAATTTCAAGATGGCGGAGAACAGAGGCGAAATGTCACGCAGCCACATCAGACCAAAACGCCCACAAGGTAAAAAATGTAATAACATTTCATCGTTGATTCTTGTTAAGTTATGCATAATAGTGTTGTATGATTAAAATGGCATGCACATTTGACAAACTTTGGTAACAGGAAAGATTTACTAGGCTGCTAAACTTGATGTCCACATATGTGGACATTGGGACTTAACTTCGATGAAACTGTATAAGAATTTTAGCACTGAGCTTCGTGCACTGAGCTTCATGGCGCACACACACACACACACACACACACACACACACACACGCACACACACACACACACACACTCTCTTGATCACTCGCGATCGCACACACAGACACTCTCTCTTGCCCATTCACGATCGCGTGCGCGAACACACACACACACACACTCTCTTGATCACTCGCAATCGCACACACAAACACTCTCTCTTGCCCATTCACGATCGCGTGCGCGCGCACACACACACACTCTCTTGATCACTCGCGATCGCACACACAGACACTCTCTCTTGCCCATTCACGATCGCGTGCGCAAACACACACACACACACACACACACACTCTTGATCACTCGCGATTGCACACACAGACACTCTCTCTTGCCCATTCACGATCGCGTGCGCGCACACACACACACACATTCTTGCTCACTGCGATCGAGCGTGCACACACACACAAATAAAAATAGCATTCCTAGTTTGGAGAAGTTGAAGTTTTGGAGTGTTACAAAAAAGAAAGCAAATTTTCTATTTTTTTTTGGATATGTTTTTTATTTGGATATAAATTTAGTTTTTCCATATCAATGTTCAGAAGTGGTGATCAGTTGACAGCTCCGCCCCTCTCTTCACCGAGTGTCCAAGATATACAGCCAGAGGCCAGATGAAACGTCCACAAAGTCACAAAGTCGATCATCGACCTCCGGCCTAGGGTGTCCTGGTGCCACGTGCACTGATGGACACCCTTATGCTTGAACATGGTGTTCGTTATGGACAAACTGTGACTAGCTCGCTCGGGTTCAGATCAGGGGGGCCGTTCCTCCCAATCACGCCCCTCCAGGTGTCACTGTCACTGCCCACGTGGGCGTTGAAGTCCCCAAGTAGAACGATGGAGTCCCCAGTCAGAGCGCTTTCCAGCACCCCTCCAGGGTTCAGGGATCAGGTCGTCGAAGCCCCCGCCTTCGACTGCCGCCCGATCCTCTAAGCACCGGCCCCTTACAGTCCCACCTACGGGTGGTGAGCCCACGGGAGGGCAGCCCCACGTCGCTTCTTCGGGCTGAGCCCGGCCGGACACCATGGGGGAGGCCTGGCCACCAGGCGCTCTTATACGAGCCCCACCCCGGGCCTGGCTCCAGGGTGGGGCCCCGGATAAATTTTCCAACTCACCTGGGCTGAGCTGGGGGTCATGACTGAAAAGACAAGATCCCGGATACAAGTGGCCGAAATGAGCTTTCTCTGCAGGGTGGCTGGGCGATCCCATAGAGATAGGGTGAGAAGCTCGGTCACTCCGGAGGAGCTCAGAGTAGAGCCGCTGCTCCTCCACATCGAGAGGGGCCAGCTGAGGTGGCTCGGGCATCTGTTCCGGATGCCTCCTGGACGCCTTCCTGGGGAGGTGTTCCGGGCATGTCCCACCAGGAGGAGACCCCGGGGAAGACCTAGGACACGCTGGAGAGACTATGTCTCCCGGCTGGCCTGGGAACGCCTCGGTGTCCCCCTGGAAGAGCCGGACGAAGTGTCTAGAGAGAGGGAAGTCTGGGCATCTCTGCTTAGACTGCTGCCCCCGCGACCTGGCCCCAGATAAGCGGAAGATGTATGTATGTATGTTCAGAAGTTATACAAGAGTAACAACGAAAAATGTTCAGGCACAGGCTGTAAATAAAAGAGATTTGCACTTTGTTACACAATGGTGTATTGATTTTTTTCTGTGAATTCAGACCCAGTGTCCACATATGTGGACATAATTTTTTTTCAAAAAGTGCTTCATGTTCAAAGATAATATCTGGTTATTATATATATTGGTCCCTCCTAACCCCTAAAAGCTAGAAGAAATCTAAAATACACGCCAAACCAAAGCTCGGGTCTGAGGAGGGTATATATATATTCTACCAAATTGGTTCACAGTTGGAAGCATCTCTTTTTTTTTTCTTTTTTTTTCACAAATTGTGCTTGCAAATTGTATAATATCCAAGGAAAATATGTCTAGTAATTGTGCAGTTAATTATCATATTTTCAGTTTTGGAATATGTATCCTCTCCCCAAATTTGTCACTAATAAAACACAATAAAAATTATTTAAAGAAAAGTCTTATATTTACCTTTTAATAGTTTGTTTACATCTACCTTGTAAATATATTTTTTATTAAAAAGGTTACAATTACAATAACAATTCAAGTGTAATCTTTCTTTGTAAAAACTAAAGTATACATTTTATCATACATATTTCAAAGTTAAGGATTTGATTGATTATTTGATTACTTTATTTTTGACAAAACATACTATATTTAACATATGAGCAAAAATTGGCAAACAAAAGCTTATTTGAGGTGGCAGATATTTTACAGTAAAAATGTATAATCTATCCAAAACTAGTCAACGAAATGTTGTCTTTCATATGTCTGTAACATAGGTCTTTCGTTTATATAAGAAATATAAATGTTAATTTGCAGTTTAATACGTTGCTTATACAAATACATTTTATTTCAACATATTTCAGTCGATTTTTACTCATCTCAGTATAGCAATACAGTTTGCTAAAAGCAGATCATTATTCACACACAGAAATGTGATTCAAATTCAAACCGTCTTTTTGCGAGTTGTGGTAAACAGCGCGCATCTCTGCCGTTCATTCATTCACACACAGAAACGCGATTCACTTGAGAATGAAAAAAACTTACTACAGTATTCCTCAGCTCAGCTGCATCTGCTCCTCGAAATACCAGCACTTCTGAGGTACATTTTCCATTATTATTATTACGATAGTATTATTCCTCACAGCGCCGCGAGACGGTGTAAACAAGTACAATGATCTGAATAAGCTTGATGTGTTTTCTCGAGCTGATATGGGGGCGTTCACAGGTTTGCGTGTATTGCCTCAGTCATTTGCGTTTGAATAGCGCGTGCTCTCCGTGGGCGGGGTCACATTAAAAATAATTAGCTGAGATGAGAACGACTGACATCTCGCTCTTTTCATACAGATTACATAAACTGAGAATATTTTTTTATAAATATTTATTTTTATTAAATTTTTTTAAATAGTTTTTTATAAAAATTACTTCATTTAAAAGAAGAGAATTCAAGCTTCATGCCTGTGTGTCTGTATGCCTGTTTGACTGAGTATTCGCTGAGTTATAAGCGTTTCAGAATTGACTTCATTGACAGAGAGAAAGCAGAACTCGCATCATGTTTATTTTTCTTTATTTGGCAAAAAGCACAACACTTTGTTTTTATTGTGAGTATACACAAAAATAATACACACTTAACAGGAGAGATTGATGTATGTAACTGGTTTGTAAGATCAAAGTCAACAGAGTATTTGGACTCTCGTTTGAACTGATAAGAAAAAAACCGAGCAAATCACGCCGGCGTGATTGCCGACCTCAGAGGGTTAAGGCATGAAGAAAAAAATTCACAGGAAAAAACTTTTAAATATGTCATTTGGTGATCAAAGATGAGTTTTAACCCTCTGATGGTCTTCGTTTAGCAGTCACACTGGGGGCCTTCCCGGTCATAAATGACCGGACACCTAAAAATGAAACTTCCTCCATCCCAGTAAAAACCAATGCAATTTATTTTTGTTCTATAATATTTATTCTTTTTAATTTAGAATTTTGAGACAATTTGATTGAACTTATTAATATTTATGCAATATTTATAGTCCATTTTTTGCCATTGAAAATAATGATTTTTTTTTTTTTTTTTGATTTAAAAAAAATAAAAAATTCTATGCAGTATTTTCGGGTCAAATAGAGACTAGGCTTTCAGAAAAAAAAAAAAAAAAAAAAAATTAATCAATTTATTAAACATAAAATTAAATAAAACATGTTATTGCATGGGTTTACCACTAGATGCCTGTATAGCTCTAAATGGAGATGTTTGTGAATTCTAGTTGTTTTTAGACCAAATTACTTACTTTTAAGATGTGGATTGAATGTATTTTTTTAGAAATTCTCAAATAATACTTTTTGCCAAGGTTTATAACATTTTATTAATTATTATTTTAATAATTTTAATAATTATTATATTAATTATATATACATATATTAATTATAATTATTAATTATGTTATGTTTTTCACTCTTGATGTTTTAGAGCTTCACCCCTTCATTGCTGAGCACTTTTTTTCTGCATCGTGGCTGATTTGTAGAGAATTTTTGTGTTTTTGTCAATTTCCCATTCATTTCCTATGGGGGTAATTTTGACCGAAGACCAAAATCATGACTAATTTTTTTACGACCACTTAGCATGCTCGGATCATGAACTCAATTTTTTTGTGTGTTCACATACCTAATGCCAGAAAAGTCAGCTGTGATTTTTAAAAATTCAAAACAGATTTTTGTAATCTGAATTTATTGGTGTGTATGTGTATAAACGTGTGTTTGTATGTGTGTGTGTGTGTGTGGGTGGGTGTGAATTTTTTGCACTCTTGATGTTGTAGAGTGTCACCCCTTTACTGCGGTGTACTTTTTTTTAGAATCGTGTCCGATTTGTAGATTGTACAGACAAAAATTCAGAGAATTTTTGTGTTTTTGTAAATTTCCCATTCATTTCCTATGGGTCAGTCATTTTTGACCGAAGACCACGAGTGTGACTCTTTTTGTTTACGACCACTTAGCATGCTCGGATCATGACCTCAAATTTTTTTTGTATTCACATACCTAATGCCAGAAAAGTCACCAAGTTTCATAACCTTCCGATGAAGCTGTGATTTTTAAAATTTTAAAACAGAAAATTATTCGGTCAGAAATGACCGAGGACCATCAGAGGGTTAAGGGATACAATTATTGACTACAGGGGAACTTTAATAAAAAGATGGTGAACAGTTGTTCAAATCAATCTCTATAAAATTCTAATTTATAAACCTCTGCAACATCAAACTGCTGTCAATAATAAAGTCCTTTCTTAATTTTCTGTCTGAGATATCTGCCCGACACGAGGTGGCACTATAGTAAATTATTCATCCATCAATTCTCTACATCCTCCCAGCATCTATAGAAATGAAAACTTAATTCTCTTTAAGTTAATTCACTTAACATTGCAACATTAAGCGATTTCATAAAATAAATGTTAACAGTGCACAAAACAAACAAAAAATTACCTTTTTATGTAATTAATTAAACAGCTTCATAGCAGATTCGATGTGATCAAGTTCTTTGAAACATAAAAAAACAAGAGAAATTGTTTCTCAGCCCTGCTCCTGGAGGACACCCAACTCTGCACATTTTGAAAGTCTCCTCTGTCTGACACACACATTTCAGGTCCTGGAGTTTCTTCTAATGAGCTGATGAGTTGAATCAGGTGTGTTTGAGTAGGAAGAAACACAAAGCGTGCAGTGTTGATGGTGCTCCAGGACCAGGGTTGTGGGTGTGTGTGTCAGCTCATCTGTGAACACATACTGTACTGTAACTGTAAGGAAGTGCAAATTATGGAATCAGACATTTATTATGTTTTGAAAAACAAAGATGTTGAGGGCAAAACTGGACATTTTGAGAGGGGGCTGAGAACATAAAAATCACGTGTCTAGCGTGAGGCGCGATGACTGACAGGAAGATGGTGAGAGAACTTTTGTTGATAAAAGTTGCATTTCTTCGTTTAATATAAGTGAGTTTGTCTTTGTTTTATTGTTGTTGTGTTTTCATTAAAAATAATAATGAACCAAAAACTAAGCATTCATTTTTATGTAAGGGGAAAATACAAATACCTTCTATTTATTTGTGTTAGGATGCGGGTATAGCCTAGCATATTATCCATTTTATTAATTTTGTTAATAAATGTATGTTTAATATAAGCGAATTTGTCATTGTACTATTTTATTGTTGATGTGTTTTCTAATAACAAATATCTACTAAAGCATTAAAGTGTTACCTTTCATTTATTTGATACAATGTAGGGATACCATATCAGTCTTAGTTGTTCATTTTGTTAATCAAAGTTTGTCATTTTACTATTTTATTGTTGTGTTTATTCATTAAGAGTAATATTGAATCAACATTACGCATTCATTTTGTTCCAAGAAAAAGAAAGATCTAACGAGATCAAAACAAGAGATGCAGATCCTGAACGTCATAGACATATTTTTTCTCATAAAATATGGGTGTAATTGTTAACACCGGTGTTGTCACAAGTTTATTAATCATGGGAAAAATGGCACATCCCTAATGCCTCTTTAGTAAAATGTTGATAAATAACTAGAATGTGAGATTAGTTGCTGCTGAGGGACAATTAGACTCTCTCTCACACTCTCAAAGGACAAGAACAGTAAGCAGAGTCTATTCATTTTTGAGTAATATTACATTAACAGAATTTTTTTTCTTTTTACTTTTTCAGCATGTTTTCATTTTTACCATACGTTAATTTCCAATTATTTTCATTATAAAAGAGCATTCAAAAGAACACTCTTAAAAAGCCCTATCAATTACTTACGAAGGTTCATTTTAGGTGTTATATCTTAAAATATGTAATTGTTCTTAATTGATTTCTTCCTGTTTGTCAGGAGGAAGTAGATGTTTGGTGTTGACGACAGTGTGTCTCGTGCTCATTTATGTTCTTCTGATGGTCATTCACCAGATAACGTTGAACAAACATTGTATTAATTTTACTGGAAGAACTTTTTTCCCCAACTTTGAGAGAACCTTGGCAGAACGTTAGCCAATGTTCCCTGTGTTAGCTGGGATGACTCTATCCACCAATCTGTGTAAAAACAGCACGCCAAATTATGGCATGAAATTGTGCATTATACACAGTAGAAAACCGAGTCAATGTTATTAATTGGGGATTAAATTGTTAGAATATTAGAAGCATTTATCATGATCATGAAGAGCTGCAGCTAATGATATGAAGCGTTTGACAGGTGATGCAGATGATTTGAGGATTGTGCTGCTTGGAGTCTCTGGAGCTGGAAAGAGTTCAATGGGAAATGCAATACTGGGTCGAGAGGCGTTTAAAGAGAGCACAACCAGAGAGATACCGAGCGGAAGAAAAAGAAGACAGAAACATCTCCATCATCGACACTCCAGGATTCTTCAACGATCATCTGACTGATGAAGAGCTGCAGAAGCAGATGATGAAGAGTCTGGATCTCTCTGATCCTGGTCCTCACATGTTCCTGCTCATCGTCAACCTCGAGAACTTTGAGAAGTACACGAGGAACATTGTGGAGGAAATTAAGGAGATCTTTGGAGCTCAAGCTTTGAAATTCACAATGGTGCTGTTTATTGGAAGAGAAAAAATGTCAAACAATAACTGGAAGAACTTTATACTTAGTGAAGGATTTAAGGGCCTAGTCAGTAACTTCAGAAAACAATATCATGAGATCAACAGTAAAATTGAGATTGATCACACTCACATAAAAAAAAACTTCTAAAGAAGATTGAATTCATCAAACAGAATGAACATTACAATAACAAGATTAGCTTATTTAAAAAATATATAAAAAAAGAAAAGCAAGAGAAAGAGAGACAAGAGCAAGCACTGCGGGAAACTTTTGAAATTAACACTGCAATGGAAGAAGGAGCAACACATGAGTTTGAACCAGAAAATGTCAGACAAAGAAAGAAAAAAACTGATGAAGAAACAAATCTACAAAGAAGGAGTTCATTAGATAGAGGTCAGACATTCTCGAGCCAGGAGAAACAAAAAGAGGATAAAAGTGGGAAAAAGAGTCAGAAGAAACAACAGACAACAGAAGAAGAACATCCAACTCAAGCAGGTGAAAACTTTTAATAAAACGATGACAGTTTTTTTTCTCCAAATGTCTGTCATGACACCATCCTAAGGCTCTAAACACAATATCCTCTCCACTTATCCTTTCTCGGGTCACAGGAGAGCTGGAGTGTATCCCAGCATCTATGGAACAAAAATTTAAAGTTAATTAATTTTATAACAATGCAACTGTCAGCAAAGTGCAGGAATACACAAAGATGAAAAACACAGAGTTTAATAAAATTCCACACAATAATCCACTGAAGGTACAGAACTGATGCAACTTACACACACGCTAACTTTAACATCGACTGGACCAATGAGAACTGAAAACAGAGCAACTTAAATGAAGGTTAAATGAGGGTAATAATGATGATAAACCCATGAGAATGGAAAAAGTTCGAGCACAGTATACAAACTGTCCTGTCGTTGCTGCACATTCGGGCACAGAACACTATTTGTCCAAAAAATGTCTCAGCTGTCTTATAAAGACCTCAGGGAACTGTGTCAACTTGTGTCAAAGTTAAACATGACGGTACGTGCAAGTCGATGAGATGAATCAATGTAACTTCACTCCTCAACAACTAGGCTATATAAATGTAATTTGTAATGTAATGTAAATGTAATTCAGAGACATCCATGTGCGTCTAAAAGTTGCAACCTCTTCCTGAGTCTCTCCGTAACGCTGCACTCCGATACTGGTTATTTCTGAAATTTTGGATGAGTGAGATTTGCGTGAAACTGAAACTGAAACTGGACCTAGCCACCAGGGTAAAAGACAAGCTGAAGAAAAAGTGCAGTAAGCAGAAAGTTTTTCCTGAAGCAGCGATGTTGTTAATTTTTGAGGAATATTACATACTGAGAAATATTACATCAAATTTAAATCATTGTTCTCTAAAAACAATACATCAATGTTAATGTATTAACAAAGATTGTTTCTTTTTACTTTTTTAGCATATCTTCTTGTTTGCATATTTTACCATACATTAATTTCCAATGATTGTCATTATAAAAGCATTCAAAAGAACACTCTTTTAAAAGCCCTATCAATTACTTACAAAGGTTGATTTTGGGTGTTATATCTTATAATATGAAGTGAATTGTTCTTAATTGATTTGTGTTTTTTTTCTGTTTGTCAGGAGGAAGACGTTTGGTGTTGTTGAAGACAGTATGTCTCGTGCTCATCTGTGTTCTTCTCCTGGCCACCATCATACATCAGCACATCACCATCAAAGCACAGAGAGACCAGTTAAACAGTTGCAATAACACCATCGAAGCGCAGAGAGACCAGTTAAACAGTTGCAATAACAAAGTTGAAGAGTTCAATCAAATTATCAACAGCTTACAGGAAGATTTCACTGAACTAACGACTGAAAAAGACCTGTGTTTTCAATTCACCAAAAGGATAGGTATGGCAAACTCTGATGACATCATCATATCTTACTCTCTTGACATGACAGTCCCACATATTTTCTTTCATTCCTGACCCTATACATGCTGCTGCAGCAGCCATCCTCAAATATCTAAAGCACATCTACATATATTGAAACAATTTGACAATTTGAAATGCATGAAACATCGAAATACCTGTAAAAGTATAGTGATAACAGAGAGAAAAACAACCAAAATACTCTTGGCAACATCACTAGCCTTAAAATACGACGTGTGTGTGTGTGTGTGTGTGTGTGTGTGTGTGTGTGTGTGTGTATTGTGTTGGCCACATTCACTGTAAACAAATTCTAACATCCCCAACTCAAAATTTTCTAGTGACAGGTCACCTCTAAATTTTTCAATAGGCTCTATGCACGAACGCTGCTGACGTATTTCCGGTAGGATCTCAGCCGGCGTCTTTACTTCCGCATAGCGCGTTCTATAGCGAAATGTATAGCGGCAAAACTTTAATAAAATTCATTTTCTCAGAAACGGAGACAACGATTTTAGAAACTGATTCGCTAGTCGGATTTACCGCGATATGAGAGAATACTCACCCTCAAAGTTGTTGATGTAGCTCGAAATTTATAATTTAAAGAACTTCTCTTTCTTACTCTTATGTGTGACAGTTAACTGCCTCACAATATTGTTAACATCATTCACGTTAACCGCTGGAAGTTCTTGTAAACTGCGAGTGTAATTTGCCATTATCTCCACCTAATGCAAAAACGGCTTCCGACGCAGCACCGGATGTAACTGGGCGGGCTGAGACAAAACGCGGAAGCGATCGTGCATAGAGCCTATTGGCCCAAGTGAAATTCTATAAAATTTATTTAATTAATTGTTGCAATAGTCTGTTAACATTGGCTCAATGAGAAATAATATGTCGAAAGTAAAGGCAGCAGTCCCTCATGGATGACTGCTGCCACATAAAACAGAAACAAAACATCAAATAAAATCCAGGTCTGGACTCTCTCATCCTTCACCGTCGTCGCTCCTCCTTTTATGCTTCCGCTCCTCTCTCATTATCAGTCACGCCACCAGCCTCGTGCCGTTCTCCCATGGCCCTCTGCCTCGTCCTGCTCACCACAATTAGCTACATTGCTCAACGCTGCAAAAACACGTTGTAAACCAGATACATGATTGGCCAAATCCACAGAAATAAGGTTTTTGCTCCAAATTGTAAGTTTAGTCCATACGATTAGGGGGACACATTGTGTCATTGTAACCGTAACCTGTAACCGTAGCAATTGACGTGACAAAACGCCAGGAAATCCCTTTAATGGATATCAGTTATAGTTACAGCTGAATAGAGTGTTGCAGGTATGACGTCACTTTTTAAGGCCAACCGGCATTTTTAAGGCATCACACTAGGTCCCTCGACAAAAACCCAATAGGATTTTTCCTATAGGTTTTTGGATTATCGCAAAAAACAAGCTCTGTGATCAACAAAAGTTTATGATACTTACACGTTTTGTCCATCAAGATAATTATCACAGATGAATTTTAAAACCTAAATGCACTCGCAAGTAGGCAATAGCCAACTACACTACAGTCCCATGACTTCAAAGTCACCATCACTAAGCTTCCGACAACTCTTTCAGTTTTTATTGTAAAACATTTTCCCAGAAAGTTTGTATTAGAATATTTTGTAAGAGTATTGTATTGTAATATTTTGTAACAATTATAACCAAAATGATGCTGTAAATGCAGACTGCACTAATCTTCTCAGCGAGATGGTTTAATCTCCTCGACAGACTCTGTAGTCCCATTTAGCCACTTGTTAGCAACCGCCTTTTTCAAGACACATAACAGCTTAAAAAAATCATGAGTGGGGTAATACTTATGTATATTATGTAGTAGAATGAATAAAATGTGAAAGTGTCTTGAGCTTGTTAACTACAGATCTTATTTCAGCCATTTAAACAAAATCCCATTAAAAAAAAAAACCTATTGATTTCGGGACGATTGAACTGGAAGTGTTAAAATGCTAACATGTTTCCTTGTTTTTGGCCTACAAGGTGATTTCATACCTGCACCAGTCAATAACATGCAAAAACATCTTTTGACATTCTTTAAAAAGAAGAGAACAAAAAGTATGATATTTCATTGATTAGTGTTTAAGGACATTCCCCTGACACATTCGAAATTATATAATATATCTCAACTTTAACACATTTGTCAGCTAAACATTCAGTGTTTCCCATTAATGACCCTGTGCCGCCACTGTTTCACAATGAGCCGAAAATGTAAAACTTATCCACCTTATTCCTACGCCCCATAACGCTTTGCGCGAATTATGGGTGTAACTTCCGTTGAGCTGTAAACAATCAGTGAAAGGCTCGCTCTATGAACGCAATATTTCTTTTTAAACCGGTACAATGAGATTAAATTATTCTCCTCACCCTTCAACCATCAAACATTAAAAGGACATTTAAAAGTGTAAGCATCAACAAGGTAGCCTACTTTCAACAAGAGATCATGAATGACCCCAAAAGAGATTCTTTTCAACAGCAATAACTAGTGGTCGACCGATATATCGCCAAGGCCGGAGAATATGAGTGAGCGCTGTTTGATCTGAGGAGCTGCCGTTGCCGTTCTCTCCTGGCGCTGGTGTTCTCAGCGCCGCCTGTCAAAATAAAAGTCCCGCTTCCAACACATCGGGCCAATCAAAAAAACGTATCGGCCAATGCCGATATTTAAAAAATGCCAAATATCGGCCGATACGTTTTTTTTGATTGGCCCGATGTGTTGGAAGCGGGACTTTTATTTTATCTGCGCTCCGGACTTTTATTTTGACAGGCGGCGCTGAGAACATCAGTGCCAGGAGAGAACGGCAACGGCAGCTCCTCAGATCAAACAGCGCTCACTCATATTCTCCGTCTTCATTAATTTACGATCTCTGTCAGTCATATCTAATACTTTGTTAGACAGAACTGGTAAACTAAGAAAGTAAATGGTAACTTATGCGAAGTAAGTAAAGTAAAGCGTTTGCTTTTATATTATTTGTAACAGAAAAGGCAAACAATCAGGCTAAAATACTTTCTCATTTGCCGTCAACATTCAGCAAATGCGCATCTACGTCATTTAAACAAATCTCTGAATATCTAATAAACATTTCATTTCATAAACCTTGCAGATTTAATTGAATCCAGCTGTGATATCTTGTGAAGTGTGCATTACTGTCTGCGAGTGACGGTCGGTCCGTGCGAAGTGAGTGAATGCGAACAGAAGATCAGCTTCACAGGAGACGCGAGCGAAAAACTTTAAATCCTTCATTTTAAAATATGCTGATATATAACCAGTTGCCAACTGTGTCATATTCATATCTGTGATATATCCAGTTGCCATCTGTGTCATATTCATATCGTTTTCACTGTGCTGTATGTAAAATTAGCGTTACCTTGTCTTTATTTGAAAAAATATGATTACCAGCACGAAATTACCAGATTACTGAGTGCCCTGTTACAGTGTTTACATTCTTTTTATTCATATATTCATATATTTCTAAACAATTACTTTGTGAAAAATACTGTAATAGGATTGCAAATTTAAGAAGTTGCCATCTAAAGTATAAAAGCATGTTTATTTAAAAAATTTGTTTTATAATTTATTTATAATTTATTAAATATTGATTAAAATATATATAAATATCGGCTTTATATCGGCCATCGGCCACCCTGCTCTCTAAGATATCGGCATCGGCCATCGGCCATCAAAAACCAATATCGGTCGACCACTAGCAATAACGGACAGGTTAAATAACACTGTAGTAATATATATCTGCATTATGTAACATACGTTGTCTTAATCAAAAATGTCAGGAAAAAAAGGGAGAGTCTCAACGAAATCCAAGCAGTAATGGGATATGCATTTGAAACACATGTTAATACCAGGACCATTTGTCTTTTTATCTTCTCCAGTCATGGCAGATCTCAGGATAATGGTGGTTGGTAAAACTGGAGCTGGAAAGAGTGCATCAGGAAACACCATCCTGGGAGAAAAGGTGTTTGAAGAAAATATGTCTTCTGAATCTGTGACTAAGACATGCCTGAAACATCAGCAGAAGGTGGAAGGTGGAAAAATCTCAGTGATTGACACTCCAGGACTGTTTGATACAGAAATCAATAAAAAAATAATGGAGGAGGAGCTTGATAAATGTGTCAGTATGTCTGTTCCTGGTCCTCATGCATTTCTGCTGGTCATCAGACTGGACGTGAGATTCACAGACGAGGAGAAGAAAACAGTGAAATGGATTCAGGAGAACTTTGGAGAAAAAGCTGCTGATTACTCCCTCATTCTGTTCACTAGAGGAGATCAGATAGATGAACCTATAGAGGAGTATCTGACCAAAAACAGGCAGATTGAAGAGCTTGTTAGACAGTGTAAAGACAGGTATCATGTTTTCAATAACAAAGATAAAAATCCATCACAGGTTAATAAACTGCTGGACAAGATAGTAAGAATGGTGATGGAGAATGGAGGAGGACATTATACAAATGAGATGTACAAGGAGGCTCAGAAGAGGCAGAGAAAGGAAGATGAGAGACGGAAGTTAGAAGAAGAGGAAAAAATGAACAAGGAAGTTCAGAAGAGGCTGAGAGAGGAAGATGAGAGACGGAAGTTAGAAGAAGAGGAAAAAATGAACAAGGAAGTTCAGAAGAGGCTGAGAGAGGAAGATGAGAGACGGAAGTTAGAAGAAGAGGAAAAAATTAACAAGGAAGCTCAGGAAAGGCAGAGATTCAAGGACAGGAATGAGGATAAACAATCATTTTTTTCAACAGTTATAGATTTATTATGGAATTTTTTTTTAAAAATAGTCAGTTTTATAATATAAATGACCTATACTGTAAAAGAAATGCATGTATAAAAAAAAAAAAAAAAAAAAAAAAAAAAAAAACATAGGAGAAATACATGGCAGCACAGGGTGGGAAATGTTTACCATTAAATGACCTATAACTCCTGAATTACTTTAGACACATTTATACACTGATTCTTGATGTCTGTGCGTGTATGATGCAGGAGCTCAGAGTTTTTTGTTTAAAATGTGTTTTAATTTTCTTCAGACTATCACAGCTGAATGTGAAGATGTACGCTTCATGTTCACTATAATCAATAATGTGAAATTAATAACATCACCAATATCATCAGATATCATACTCTGAATGGGATCAGTAACACGATGTTACACAAGGATTATATTAGGGGTGGGGGGAAAATTTATTCATACAGTGAGGAAAATAAGTATTTGAACACCCTGCTATTTTGCAGGTTCTCCCACTTGGAAATCATGGAGGGGTCTGAAATTGTCATCGTAGGTGCATGTCCACTGTGAGAGACATAATCTAAAAAAAAAAAATCCAGAAATCACAATATATGATTTTTTAACTATTCATTTGTATGATACAGCTGCAAATAAGTATTTGAACACCTGTCTATCAGCTAGAATTCTGACCCTCAAAGACCTGTTACTCTGCCTTTAAAATGTCCACCTCCACTCCATTTATTATCCTAAATTAGATGTACCTGTTTGAGGTCGTTAGCTGCATAAAGACACCTGTCCACCCCATACAATCAGTAAGAATCCAACTACTAACATGGCCAAGACCAAAGAGCTGTCCAAAGACACTAGAGACAAAATTGTACACCTCCACAAGGCTGGAAAGGGCTACGGGGAAATTGCCAAGCAGCTCCACTGTTGGAGCAATCATTAGAAAATGGAAGAAGCTAAACATGACTGTCAATCTCCCTCGGACTGGGGCTCCATGCAAGATCTCACCTCATGGGGTCTCAGTGATCCTAAGAAAGGTGAGAAATCAGCCCAGAACTACACGGGAGGAGCTGGTCAATGACCTGAAAAGAGCTGGGACCACCGTTTCCAAGGTTACTGTTGGTAATACACTAAGACGTCATGGTTTGAAATCATGCATGGCACGGAAGGTTCCCCTGCTTAAACCAGCACATGTCAAGGCCCGTCTTAAGTTTGCCAATGACCATTTGGATGATCCAGAGGAGTCATGGGAGAAAGTCATGTGGTCAGATGAGACCAAAATAGAACTTTTTGGTCATAATTCCACTAAACGTGTTTGGAGGAAGAAGAATGATGAGTACCATCCCAAGAACACCATCCCTACTGTGAAGCATGGGGGTGGTAGCATCATGCTTTGGGGGTGTTTTTCTGCACATGGGACAGGGCGACTGCACTGTATTAAGGAGAGGATGACCGGGGCCATGTATTGCGAGATTTTGGGGAACAACCTCCTTCCCTCAGTTAGAGCATTGAAGATGGGTCGAGGCTGGGTCTTCCAACATGACAATGACCCGAAGCACACAGCCAGGATAACCAAGGAGTGGCTCTGTAAGAAGCATATCAAGGTTCTGGCGTGGCCTAGCCAGTCTCCAGACCTAAACCCAATAGAGAATCTTTGGAGGGAGCTCAAACTCCGTGTTTCTCAGCGACAGCCCAGAAACCTGTCTGATCTAGAGAAGATCTGTGTGGAGGAGTGGGCCAAAATCCCTCCTGCAGTGTATGCAAACCTGGTGAAAAACTACAGGAAACGTTTGACCTCTGTAATTGCAAACAAAGGCTACTGTACCAAATATTAACATTGATTTTCTCAGGTGTTCAAATACTTATTTGCAGCTGTATCATACAATTAAATAGTTCAATTTCTATATTGTTTCTGGATTTTTTTTTTTAGATTATGTCTCTCACAGTGGACATGCACCTACGATGACAATTTCAGACCCCTTCATGATTTGATACATGATTTCTAAGTGGGAGAACTTGCAAAATAGCAGGGTGTTCAAATACTTATTTTCCTCACTGTATATGAATCGCGATTCTATCTTCTGCTGAATCGCATCGATTTACAAATTTTACGTTATATTTTTTAAACTTCACTCTACTAAAAGTTGAGACGTTGGTTTGTTAGTAATCACAATAAGCTGCAAAAAACGGCTGTGTGTTGCACTGACGGACATAGAGCCGAACCTCAAACACAGATGCCGCTCAGATAATCCCAAATTCAGTTCTCTTTCACAGCTTACTGCGCTTGAATGGTTAATTACACACACAATTTTGTCAAAATGCACATTGTGTGGAGTATTCACATGAACACAGTCTGTTATGTTCTACATGAATGTAAACAGTTAGGAGCAAATCAGATGTATAACAGTATATTAGATCTGTGCATTTTTTCTTAAATAGACAGCAGCCTAATAAACTGTTGCCATCCATTTCATTAATGTAAAAAATCAGAAATCACTCACTGCTTTTGGCTGAATCACTTTTGTATCCTTATTATTAAAGTAATTTATATTTAATTCAAACAGTGAAAACTATAGTGTTTTATTTTTATATTTTATTATTCAATTTCTGTAGTATTTCTCAAAGATGTCATAGAATCTGTCACATCTGTTTTGGTACACTTTTAATGTCTTTTTTTTTTGTAATTGCTCACAGTCATGCTTTCCTGTCTGTTATGTGCTCCTCTTATAAATATCATGTTCTGATTGTTTTCAGGCCTTGTTCGGTCATTAGTCTGTGTATATATTGTCCTCATATTCCCTTAATCTCTTGTCAAGCTTTGTTTTCTGTATTCATTTTTGGTGAGTTTAAGTTCATGTTAAAGGTATCTGTTCACCTTTTTGATTTAATAAAACTGCACTTGGTTTCATCAAGCTTGCCTTCAGTGGAATTCATTACAAAATCAAAATCGACCCTATTTACTTATAGTGCACATTACTAGTCTTGTGGCGAACAACTAATCTGTGCAAGTTAATACACAGAAAAAAAATAGTTTGTCATGGTAATCTTTAATCAAAATCTGAATTTGCTTCCACTCTGGAATGCCGTTCCTTCTCTGATGATGTGAGTTTGACGGTTTGTGTTGAATATCTTTAACCGCTCCCCTCCAACCATCGGTCACTGTAAACCCGAATAAGTTGGCAAAACTTAGAGAATTTAAGGCAATCAGTTGCCTCAAAATTTGTAAGTTAAGAAATTCAAAGTTTAAGTAAGCAGAACTGTCAGTTCATATAAATATATAAATATACTATATATCCTTCCTATAGATATTCTTACTAAGGCAAAGGTCTGTTACAATGTGACACACTACAATATAATTTTCAGCTGTAAACAACACATACCAGGCCTTCTGTATACTTCAGAAAGTCAACTCAAATCATGCATGTAAATTTATTGTAGGAGAGCTCCAAAACACATGTAACGAGTTAGCTCAATGAAATATTAATAATCAATAATAACTTGTTATAATTATGAATATTTGGATCAGTTAATAGAATTAACTTAATGTAGTAAAATTAATATTACAATCAACCCACCTGTTCGTCCCGTGAACACTTAGCGTTAATTGTTTATTAATTCTAAGAAATGTTCATTTCCGGGGAAGGGAAATGTTTTTCTTACTGTACAGTATTACTATGAGCCTGTAGTCAAAATCTAAAACGTAAAGTAAACTTTGTTGTAAGCAGAGAATCAGAACCAAATACATATTGTGCACAAGTTTTATTAACTAAATCACAAACATGACTAATCTAAACACACATAAACACATGCATAGGTAAAATGGTGAGTGACAGAATGGAACTGGAAGCAGGAAATGAAACTATGGAAAAGATCCATTTAACTATGAAAAGAACCATCAGCTTATCATTTTCAGAGCACCTCATTAAATGGATACTTGCATTGCCTTTGCAGCGGAAACATTTTGATGGTTCCATGAGTCTCAATCGATTTCTTCGCCGTTGAATGAAGAAAAGTTGGCGAACTTGAGTGGTTTGTTTGACTTTGTTCTGGTTGAAGGTTTTCACTCTCTCCATGAGCACATGGCTGAGCACATACAGATTGTGGCCTGCCGGCCCTGGGCCGGAGAGGCCACACAGGCAACCAAGGAGTGAAGAAGCCGGAAGAGTTGATCGTTGCCCGTTCAGTGACGGTAAGGTTGCAGTTTTCTTCTGAGTTGGATTGAAGAAAATACAGTCTGACTCCTTTGGGAGAGTGAAAGCATAGCAGATGGTGGTGGGTGGTCCCCACAGACATCAACCCGAAGAAGCAGCAGTAGAGGCCAGAAGAAGAGAGGGAAGAGCTTGTATAGCGACCATTTAAAGCCTGAGAAAGGTCCCACTTTTCAGGGTTGGCTCAACCAATAAGAAAGGGGGAATTTCCAAGCGGGAGATTCCTCTGTTGGTAGGATTTATGACTCTTGGTTTTAAGCGTGCTCCTTTGCATTTGCAGCTGGATTGGTTGCTGATGAAGAAACTATGAAAGATTATTATAATACTAATATGTTAGTGATGAATGAATGCAGGAAAGTCTGCAGGAAAGTCTGTTTTAATGTCTCCAGGTTTTTCTCCTATGGCCGAGGTCCTGACCACAAGACCACATTTTTTACAGCAATAAAGACATCTTATCTGATCGTCGCCCCGGCGACTGAAACCTTTCCTGCTCTCTTGTTGTCATGATTCATGTCTGTGTTTTCCTGTCTTGTCCCATGTTGGCAGTTCCCCGTTATGTTGAATAGTCTCCCCAGGTGTTTCTTATTAGCCACGCCCCTTTGTTATCTTGTTTAGCTTGTCTGTCTGTGTATTTAAACCTCTGTGCTTCAGTTGTTGTTGGTCGGTCGTTCTGTAACGTTGAGGTTGAATCATAGGAGGAAGCAGGATCCACATGCAACAAACTTTATTAAATAAACCCAAAACTAGACAAACTCAGACTAGGGAAACAGGACACAGGAACCAAACAGTAGTGGTGGGCAGATCGAGGCTTCGTGAAACAATGAAACAGTTGAAGCAAATGTGCCATATTGTGTCAAGGCTTTGAAACAATCCGACACCCGTCTCAACGATGACACCTAGTGGTCACTTGCAGGTGTTGATCTGAAACAACCTTGACAAGGAGCCATTAAAAAAATTTTTTTGTTTTTTATTATTGTATTTTTCTAATATGTGAAGCTTGTAACCTGTAGGCTCCTCACTGTGCATAATGTTATTTTGGTCATGAAAAATGAATATTAATAAAAGAACACAATGTCTCACTTTTTTATAGATTTTTATTCAAAAATATTAATTTCTCTGCTGTGGAAGGACTTAGTTTAAGACCTGAAGTTTAATTATCTGTATAATTTCTCCAGCCTTTGAAAAAATCCTCTCACAAGGGACACTTGTTGCTGGCATGCAAAGATATTTTTTAGCAAGGACATACAAGAGGAAAGATTACTGCTCTCTCTTAGTGTCATGATAGAAACAAGACCGGAAGCAAACGCAGGTTCCTTAATATTTAATAAACTCAGAACAACACAACACAGTCTCAGATACACTGGTGGGCGGCGACTCAGGCTCGTGCAGGGACTAGATGGTCTGTGGTGCGCTGGTGCAGTAAGGTGAAGAATCCAAATCCCGGTGCTGGAGTGCGGTGAACCCGAATGACGAAAACCACGAACAGCAGGAAGACACGGCGAGACAAACACTGACACGGCAACTCCACGGGACCTCAAACAAACAATCCGACACTGGAACAGAGAATGGTGTGAGTATATGAAGGGAACGGGAATGAACTGCAGTGATGGTGATGATAATGATTATCAGCTGGAGCGCTGACAGACACGTGAGCGGGACAACGCCCACTCACACATAAACAAACACAGACACGAGACGAAAAGGAAACAATGCATTCAACAACCGTGACAGTACCCCCTCCTCTAGGAACGCCTCACGGCGTTCCCAGACTCCCTTACCTGTCGATTGTAATCATCGATAAGAGAGTGATCCAGGATGTCACGAGCCGGAACCCAACTTCTCTCCTCCGGACCGTAACCTTCCCAGTCCACCAGGTACTGGAATCCACGTCCCCTCCGCCTAGAGTCCAGAATGCGACGGACCGAATAGGATGGTTCCCCATCTACGAGTCGCGGCGGTGGGGGAACCGGGGCAGGCGGATTAATGCGGGAAAAAAAAACGGGCTTAATTTTGGACACGTGGAATACCGGATGAATTCTCCTGTACACTGGAGGGAGGTTGAGGCGGACTGCCACCGGACTAACAATTTTGGTGACAGAAAACGGGCCAATGAATTTAGGAGCCAATTTATTGGATACGGAGCGGAGCGGAATGTTCTTGGTAGAAAGCCACACTTTGGAACCGACGACGTATACGGGAGGCCTAGACCGGTGGCGATCGGCCTTGGCCTTGGTGCGCGCCCGCACATGGAGGAGAGTCTCACGGGCTCTCGTCCATGTGTGGTGACACCTCTGGACGAAGGCGTGAGCGGAGGGGACCGCGACCTCGGATTCCAGACTAGGAAAAACCGGTGGCTGGTATCCTATACTACACTCAAAAGGAGATAGGCCCGTAGCTGACACTGGCAATGAATTGTGGGCGTACTCCACCATAGGCAGTTGTTGACTCCAGGAGGAAGGATTCCTGGCAGCCGTACATCGCAAGGTTCTCTCCAAGTCTTGGTTGGCTCTCTCAGTTTGACCATTGCTCTGGGGGTGAAACCCGGAAGACAGACTGACCGTCGCCCCCAGCAACTTACAAAACTCTCGCCAAAATTTGGACACAAATTGGGGTCCCCTGTCGGACACCACGTCTGTCGGGAGGCCATGTAACCGAAAGACGTGATTAACGACTGCAACCGCTGTCTCCTTGGCTGAGGGTAATTTGGGCAAGGGAACAGAGTGGGCTGCCTTCGAGAATCGGTCCACCACGGTTAAAACTACCGTGTTACCCTGGGAGGGTGGGAGGGCGGTAACAAAATCTAGTGCGATATGGGACCAGGGTCTCGAAGGCACCGACAGCGGTTGGAGTAACCCATCTGGGGGTCGATTGGACGACTTGCCAATGGCGCAAACTGAGCAAGCCAAAACAAAATTGTGAACGTTGCGAGCCATAAGCGGCCACCAGAATCGTTGTTTGACCAAATAGAGGGTGCGACTAACTCTTGGATGACAGGCTAGACTAGAACAATGACCCCACCGAATAACGTCTGGACGTAGTTCCTCCGGCACAAATAAGCGGTTCGGTGGGCACCGGATCGGAGGCGTTACCCCTTCTAGAGCCTTCTTGACTCACGATTCGACCTCCCATGTGAGCGTAGAGATAATTAGGGTCTCAGGAAAAATACGCTCGGGAGTAGGTGCGTGTTCGGATCGATCAAAAATACGCGACAAAGAATCGGGTTTGATGTTTTTGGAACCCGGACGATACGAGAGGGTAAAATCGAAACGGCCGAAAAAAAGTGCCCACCGAGCCTGCCTGGAGTTCAACCTTTTGGCGGTTCTAATGTATTCCAGATTCTTATGATCAGTCCAGACGATAAAGGGTACCCCAGACCCCTCTAACCAGTGGCGCCACTCTTCCAAGGCTAACTTGACCGCCAACAACTCCCTGTTGCCAATGTCGTAATTTCGTTCAGCGGGTGATAAGCGATGAGATAAAAACACGCATGGATGCATCTTGTTGTCTGAAGGAGAGCGTTGTGAAAGAACTGCGCCTACCCCCACCTCCGACGCGTCGACCTCCACCACAAACTGGCGTGAAGGATCAGGGGCGATTAAGATGGGAGCCGAAACAAAGCGGCTCTTGAGGTTGGAAAAAGCAGTTTCGGCTGCTTCCGACCACCTGAACGCAGTTCTGGGAGAGGTCAAGGCAGTCAGAGGTGCGGCTAGTTGGCTAAAGTTGCGAATAAAACGCCGGTAGAAGTTGGCGAACCCCAGAAACCTCTGTAGGGCCTTACGGGAATCTGGGTTTGGCCACTCTACCACAGCCTTAACTTTGTCAGGATCCATACGCATACCCTCAGCCGACACGATGTGTCCTAAGAAAGGGACCGACTGTGCATGAAAAGCGCATTTCTCCGCCTTGACAAAAAGCCCATTCTCTAGCAACCTTTGGAGTACTCGTCGGACGTGCTGCACGTGTTCCTGGAGAGACGAGGAAAAAATCAGAATGTCATCCAGGTAAACATAAATAAACTGATCGATCATGTCTCGCAGCACGTCATTGACGAGCGCTTGGAAGACTGCGGGACTGTTGGACAAACCGAAAGGCATGACCAAGTATTCAAAGTGCCCCCTAGGGGTGTTGAAGGCAGTCTTCCATTCATCCCCCTTCCTGATACGGACCAAATGATAAGCATTACGTAAGTCCAGTTTTGTGAAGATGGACGCTCCCTGCAACCTCTCGAAGGCTGAAGACATCAGCGGCAAAGGATAAGTATTCTTTACCGTGATGTTGTTCAGCCCCCGGTAATCAATACAAGGTCGCAGCGACCCGTCCTTCTTCCCCACAAAAAAGAACCCCGCCCCCGCTGGAGATGAGGAAGGTTGGATGAACCCGGATGCTAGAGAATCAGAAATATATTTCTCCATAGCCTCCCTCTCCGGAACCGAGAGTGAATAAATCTTGCCTTTAGGCGGAGACTTACCTGGCAGTAAATCTATAGCACAGTCGTAGGGACGGTGCGGAGGGAGAGAAGCAGCCCTTGACTTACTGAACACTTCCCTCAGGTCACGGTACTCCGCGAGCACGTTTGATAAATCCACTGCTTCCTCCTGCAACACAGGAACAGAGACAACAGAACAGGCAGACACAAGACACGAGCTATGACATTCAGTGCTCCAGGCTGATATGGTTTTTTGTTTCCAGTCAATGTGGGGGTTGTGTTGATTGAGCCAGGGGTGACCCAAGACAATGGGTGTGTGATGGGAGTCCATGATGTAGAACGATATAGTCTCTGCGTGATTCCCTGAGGTGATGAGCGTGATGTTCTCGGTGGTCTGGGAGATAGCTGGTAGTGACTGTCCATTGAGTGCATGTACGGTGATTCTCTGGGGAAGTGCTCTGAGTGGAACTTGAAACTGTTGTGCAAAGGTGTGATCCATGAAATTACCTTCAGCCCCGGAGTCCACAAGTGCGGTGCAGTGGTGATCGTGGACAGACCATCTAAGTCTTACCGGGAGGATGGTGGATGTAGATGAGGACTTTTCGGCGGAGATCCCACCCGATAGTAGCCTCATGCTTACTATCGGGCTTGGCCTTTTACCGGGCAGTTGTATGCAAAATGTCCCGCTCCCCCGCAGTACAGGCAAAGGCCTTGGGACCTCCGCCTCTCTCTTTCCTCCCGGGAAAGCCGAGCTCGACCCACCTGCATGGGCTCGGGATCGGAGGGACCGGCCGCGTCCATGCCGCTGGACCGCTGGTGTTCCACCCCCCCACGAGGCAGGCTGGGTGGAGCGCGTGGTCCGACCCGGGCTAGTCGAGCGTCCACCCTCAGAGCCAGGTCGATAAGTCCGTTCAGTGAGGGGGGTAGGTCCAGGGCGTAGATCTCCCTCTGGACGCGGTCGGCCAGCCCATGCAGGAACCTATCCCACTGCGCTTCCTCGTTCCAGCGACACTCGGCCGCCAGGGTCTTGAACTCGATGGCATAGTCCGAAACAGATCGTTCCCCCTGGCGTAGTTCTGACAAGACCCTGGCAGCCTCTCTCCCCGCGACCGCACGGTCGAAAACTCGTCTCATCTCTGTTGAGAGCTCCTGGAACGAGGAACAGCATGGCTCTTGGTTCTCCCACACCGCCGTCCCCCATAGTGCCGCTCTCCCAGTCAGTAAGGTTAATACAAACGCCACTTTAGTCTCCTCCCTTTCGAAGGTCCGGGGCTGGAGTGCGAAATGCATACCGCATCGAGTCAAAAATGGCCGGCAAAAGTTAGGCTCACCGGAGTATGGCTCAGGAGTCGGAAGGCGGGGCTCGGACTGAGAGGCGGGCATCGGTGGTGTGGGAGGGACGGGCGGTGCGGCTGGCGCAGCGGGAGGTTGCAGCTGTTGAAATCGCTGGGTAAGCTCGGACACCTGCGTGACGAGAGCCTGAATCGCGCGCGCCGCTTCCCCTTGATGGCGGTCCTGTGCATCCATCCTTTGAATACTTGCGCGAACAAAGTCCTCCATCGTTGCTGCGGCGCCACCTGCTGCTTCCATGGCAGGGTCGGATTGTTCTGTCATGATAGAAACAAGACCGGAAGCAAACGCAGGTTCCTTAATATTTAATAAACTCAGAACAACACAACACAGTCTCAGATACACTGGTGGGCGGCGACTCAGGCTCGTGCAGGGACTAGATGGTCTGTGGTGCGCTGGTGCAGTAAGGTGAAGAATCCAAATCCCGGTGCTGGAGTGCGGTGAACCCGAATGACGAAAACCACGAACAGCAGGAAGACACGGCGAGACAAACACTGACACGGCAACTCCACGGGACCTCAAACAAACAATCCGACACTGGAACAGAGAATGGTGTGAGTATATGAAGGGAACGGGAATGAACTGCAGTGATGGTGATGATAATGATTATCAGCTGGAGCGCTGACAGACACGTGAGCGGGACAACGCCCACTCACACATAAACAAACACAGACACGAGACGAAAAGGAAACAATGCATTCAACAACCGTGACACTTAGTAAGTTAGGGGATCATGAGTTCTGGGCAAAAATGCATCGTTGAGGTATTTTTTCACTTCCACTGTGGCATCAGCTGTAGCATTGTGTATCATCTGGGTTTCACAGATACGATTATCAAAAAGTTCCCATAAACTGCCCTGTGTTTCTACTGGTTTTGATGTTGATGACATGATTGGCAGTTGTGATTGGGACGTTAGGTTGTAGGGCTTAGGTTGACACAGACCTATGGACTTTCTAAACAGTCTCCCAACAGTTTGTTATTTTATTTTTTAATTATAATTATATTTCAAACAATGCATACCTTGCTTAGATGGCCCAGCAGTGTCAGTAGCAGGCCTATAGGGGAATGCTACCATCCTCTGTCTGCACCCTGCAAAATGGCAGGATGAGTGCTCCTCAAATGGCGCATCATGGATGATGTATTGTTGCAGTAGGCTAGCTGCCGATCACAATACATACATCTCACTTTATTTGGGGTTTCCAAATGGAAATGCTCCCACACCACAGATGTACTATGTATTTATATATGTATCTATCTATTAATCTATATATCTATTAATCCATCTATGTATCTAGATATGTATCTATCTATTAATCTATCTATGTATCTATATATGTATCTAATCTGTCTATATATATTTCTATCTATGCATCTATTCATGTGTCATTATATGTATAGGCTACTCTGTCTGTCTCTAGCCTATCAGTCAATGTGTAAATTTAAATTTAAGAATAATTATAACTAAAAAAATCGCACTATAAATGTCACTATATCACCAAAAATCTGCTATCTCAAAATCAAACTCCTCTCACAAAAACCCACGAGGTCAAGATGCGTTGACTTCACTTTTATGCAGATGTGCGATTGTGTGGTCTGTTCCCGACCCTGTCAATCAAACACTGATTCGGCAGACCATGCCACCTGTCGAAACACTTGTGAAACACTCCGAAGCTTCATTTAGCCGTAGTCACGTGACATGGGTGTTTTGAATCACGCTTCGGATCAGTGTTTCGAAACATCTGCGCTTCGGGATCTCGAAAAGCTTCGGAACGTCAGTTTCGCGTCAGCCATCCCTACCAAACAGCCAATATAAAATAACATTAAGAACTCACAAAGACTGAAACTAGACACAGGGCTTAAATACACAGACAGACAAGCTACATGTACATAACGGGGAACTGCTAACATGGGACAAGACAGGGGAACACAGACATGAATCATGACATTTGTCTCTTTTGGGGGGATGTTTCATTCCTAAGAGTGGGCTCTGAAGCTTATTTGTTAAATGTAACACATAGTTATGTGTCTGATTGTCTCAGTCGTTACACACAATTAGGAACATAATAAGGGCACTTTAAAATGAATTGTATTTAATGTGGACCCTGATAATTGGAAGGTATCTAAAACCTACAAACATTGTTACAGGTATGTTCATTATTCAAAAAAGCCCATAAAATAGTTCTGCAAATGTAAAGTAATATTTAGCATAAGCTCAACCCTTGTCACAATGTATGGGTGATGTCCCCTGGGTAGCCACTAGAGGTCCTCTTCCCCCACAGGTGTCAGTCACTATTGGACTACAATCCCCATCACCCTTGTCGGACTCATTATTCATTATCACACTCAGCTGTTCCCACTCACCTTGTTAGTGTCTGTCTATTTATACCCTGTCTGTTTTATCATTTGTTCTGGAATTCTTGTATTTTGTCACCCGCTTCCCAGAGTCTTTCTTGGTTTGGTTAAGTGTTTATTTCTTGTTTTTGGACTGCTTACATCTTGACCTTTTGCCTGTTCCTGGATTTATGATTATGGATTACCCAATAAAACTGCACTTGGACTATCACCCTTTCGTGTGCGTGTCGTGACAACCGTATGGTAGAGTTTTATCTTTTAGATAAAATACAATTAGTATATAAGAATAATAAGAATTTTATTTGTTTTATTTATTTATTTATTTATTTATCCTTCATGGGGTGAACGTTAAAAGGTTAATGGCCACCTGTTTACTTCTACTCTGCTGAGATCTTGAGAGATTTCATGTCTTATTTATTTCAGTTGATTTCCTCTACAGCTGTGGCTGTATGTTGTTGCTGTTGGTGTGTTGTTTTTTTTATTTATTTTTTTTTTTTTTTTAAACCAGTTCAGCGGAAATCCCACCCTGCAGCCGATTCTAAAGATTTCATTGGTCATGTCAATCCCTGTACTGATTGCCTACACTGAACCCTAAACCCACCCGTCACTGTCTTCAATAATGCTCAATCAGCACTCAGTTATATTTATGTATTATTATGGACATCTCAGGTTTAACTTCATGACATTTACCTTAATTTAAGGGACAAGGCTTATCTGTATTTTTAAGGCAATTTAGTAGTTTTATAAACAAGGCTTATGTGTATTTTTAAGGCAATTTAGTAGTTTTATAAACAAGGCTTATGTGTATTTTTAAGGAAATTTAGTAGTTTTATAAATAAAATATTTTACTGCATTTTCTCTGTAAAAAGACAGTTATTTCCTAACTTCCTTTTTTTTTTTTTTTTTTTTTACATTTCTGGGTTTCTCAGAAGTGGAAGTCATCATGGGTAAACTTCTTTAGTGGTAAATGAGAGAATACATTAAATATATATTTTTTGTGTTCCCATTTGCAAAAAAAAAAAAAAAAATCCACAATAGTATTTTCACAACACCCACAGTGCTGGTAGAGGTGCAACTTCTGCTGGTCTCCAGATCCGAGGGTCTGCTTTCTGCAGATGAGGAAGAACCATCGGTGCTGATGGAGGTCGCATCTCCAGTTATCTGTGAACAAAATTACAGTACTGTCTTCATGAGATATTTGAATGTACAGTATGAAAGATGGATAGCCGCTTGCTTTAAACCTGACACAAAGAGTGTACCAACCTCTGATGGCTTCCATTTCCAGGGCTGCAGTCAGCAGATTTGAGGGTCTGCATGAGGAAGTATCTTCAGTGCTGAAAACCAGTATGCTCACATTGAAATATTCTTAACAATATAAAAGTGATTATTATGATTACTCTATAAAAATCATTAAAACTTTCACAGCAAAAAGACATTTGTGTCACAACCTGAATGGGGACGTTTTAACAATTATTAATTTATTAATTACACTACAAAGCCTTTAACATGCTAAAAAAGTATGAACTGAGTATGAAAAGATGACTGAAGACATGTACACTCATGGGCAAAAAAAAAAAAGGCTAAACAAACTTTTAAAATTATCTTTAATTGACCAAATTATTGGTCAGGAAATTAGCTAAATTTAAGCAAATGGACTACTTAAAGGGGTCATATAATGCCATTTTTGGCCAAGCTAATATGATTCTTTAGGGTCTAAATTAAAAGTTTGTAATATACCATCCATCCATCTTCTACCGCTTATCCGGGGCCGGGTCGCGGGGGCAGCAGTCTAAGCAGGGATGCCCAGACTTCCCTCTCCCTAGACACTTCCTCCAGCTCTTCCGGGGGGACACCGAGGCGTTCCCAGGCCAGTCGGGAGACACAGTCTCTCCAGCGTGTCCTAGGTCTTCCCCGGGGTCTCCTCCCGGTGGGACATGCCCGGAACGCCTTCCCGGGAAGGCGTCCAGGAGGCATCCGGAAAAGATGCCCGAGCCACCTCAACTGACCCCTCTCGATGTGGAGGAGCAGCGGCTCTACTCTGAGCTCCTCCCGAGTGACCGAGCTTCTCACCCTATCTCTAAGGGATCGCCCAGCCACCCTGCGGAGAAAGCTCATTTTGGCCGCTTGTATCCGGGATCTTGTCCTTTCGGTCATGACCCACAGCTCATGACCATAGGTGAGAGTAGGAACGTAGATTGACTGGTAAATCGAGAGCTTCGCCTTGCGGCTCAGCTCCTTCTTCACCACGACAGACCGGTACAGGGACCGCATTACTGCAGAAGCTGCACCGATCTGCCTGTCAATCTCCCGTTCCATCCTTCCCTCACTCGTGAACAAGACCCCAAGATACTTGAACTCCTCCACTTGAGGCAGGAGCTCTCCACCAACCTGAAGCGGGCAAACCACCCTTTTCCGACTGAGAACCATGGCCTCGGATTTGGAGGTGCTGATTTTCATCCCAGCCGCTTCACACTCGGCTGCAAACCGTCCCAGTGCATGCTGGAGGTCCTGGTTTGATGAGGCCAACACGACAACATCATCCGCAAAGAGCAGAGATGAAATCGTGTGGTCCCCAAACCTGACCCCCTCCGGCCCCTGGCTGCGCCTAGAAATTCTATCCATAAAAATTATGAACAGAACCGGCGACAAAGGGCAGCCCTACCGGAGTCCAACACGCACTGGGAACAAGTCTGACTTACTGCTGGCAATACAAACCAAGCTCCTGCTCCGGTCGTACAGGGACCGGATAGCCCTTAGCAAAGGGCCCCGGACCCCATACTCCCGGAGCACCCTCCACAGGCCGCCGCGAGGGACACAGTCGAATGCCTTCTCCAAATCCACAAAGCACATGTGGATTGGTTGGGCAAACTCCCATGAGCCCTCCAGCACCCTGTAGAGGGTATAGAGCTGGTCCAGTGTTCCACGACCGGGACGAAAACCACACTGTTCCTCCTGAATCCGAGGTTCTACTATCGGCCGGATTCTCCTCTCCAGTACCCTGGCATAGACTTTCCCAGGGAAGCTGAGAAGTGTGATCCCCCTATAGTTGGAGCACACCCTCCGATCCCCCTTCTTGAAAAGAGGGACCACCACCCCGGTCTGCCAGTCCAAAGGTACTGTCCCCGACCGCCACGCGATGTTGCAGAGGTGTGTCAGCCAAGACAGCCCCACAACATCCAGAGACTTGAGGTACTCAGGGCGGATCTCATCCACCCCCGGTGCCTTGCCACCGAGGAGTTTCTTGACTACTTCGGTGACTTCAGCTTGGGTGATGGACGAGTCCGCCTCCGAGCCCTCAGCCTCTGCTTCCTCAATGGAAGACGTGACGGCGGGATTGAGGAGATCCTCGAAGTATTCCTTCCACCGTCCGGTGATATCCCCAGTCGAGGTCAACAGCTGCCCACCTCCACTGTAAACAGCATTGGTAGGGCACTGCTTCCCCCTCCTGAGGCGCCGGACGGTTTGCCAGAATCTCTTCGAGGCCGACCGATAGTCCTTCTCCATGGCCTCACCGAACTCCTCCCAGGCCCGAGTTTTTGCCTCCACAACCACCCAGGCTGCAGTCCGCTTGGCCCGTCGGTACCCATCAGCTGCCTCAGGAGTCCCACAAGCCAGCCAGGCCCGATAGGACTCCTTCTTCAGCTTGACGGCATCCCTTACTTCCGGTGTCCACCACCGGGTTCGGGGATTGCCGCCTCGACAGGCACCGGAGACCTTACGGCCACAGCTCCGAGTGGCCGCGTTGACAATGGAGGTGGAGAACATGGTCCACTCGGACTCATTATCTCCAGACTCCCTCGGGATCTGGTCGAAGCTCTGCCGGAGGTGGGAGTTGAAGATCTCTCTGACAGGAGATTCGGCCAAACGTTCCCAACAGACCCTCACAGTACGTTTGGGTCTGCCGAGTCTGTCCAGCTTCCTCCCCCGCCATCGGATCCAACTCACCACCAGGTGGTGATCAGTTGACAGCTCCGCCCCTCTCTTCACCCGAGTGTCCAAGACATACGGCCGGAGGTTTGTAATATACTTTAATTAAAAATTCTCATTAGTATTGTAAGAAAACACTCATTTTACCTGGTCAAAAACAGCTCTGTTTTCAGCACGCCGTTTAAGTGCATGTGTCTTTAAATGATAATGAGCTTTGCTCACCCCGCCCCCCTGTTCTGTGGGCGTTTTTGCCACAACACACATGGAGTGTTGCCTTGACAACAGTTGAGGGTAACGTTATATTTTGAAGAATGGCAGCGGGAGTCTCTGAGGACACTGTGCAACCGTATCAATTTGAACCTGAGTTGGAAAACAGGATGTTTCTGAATGGTTGGTTAACGTAATGTCACTTTGATCTATCTTTGTATAGTACTGGCAGGGTAGAGTAGTGAGATATGAACGCTATGTGTTTACTGATGTATACGTTAGTTCATTGACAGATTGATGTTACAGCTAATGGTCATGAAAAACTTTTTTCCGGTAAATAGGCTTGTCAGTGATGTGTTGAAACGCTGCTGTCAATCAACAATCGTGGGAGGGGCGTCGATTTTGTGAACGGCTTGATTTGAGAGAGGGGAAAACATATAAGGAGATTAAAAAAAAAACACTGGATGGATTTTTATCATTATATGATGGTTGTGTACAGGCACTGCCAACACACATTTCAGTACAATCAACTTGTAAAAGTGCATGTACCATTATATGACCCCTTTAACAGAAATATGACATATGACCCCTTTAAATTTCAGACATAGTTCAGTAATACTCAAAAACTGACCATCAGAATTCAACAACTGACTAACTAATAATATATCAGACTCAAACCAATGTCTTAAAAATAATGTTTTTCTTCGGTGTGTAATATACTTATTATTCCAAATAAAAAAGGAGTGAGGAGAGAAGTTATGTTTAAAAGCCAAACACCATGTCAAAAAGACTTGCTTGTGAAAATTAGATAAACAAAGAGGTATTTTGTTGATATCAAAACTGCATCTAAGGAAAAATTTATACCACCAAGTTGATTAATTAAATGGTTAGGGAAGATATTCCACAGTGCAATTATTTTTAATAAAACATTTTAGCCAATTTATTTTAAAAGTGCTGTTCAATGATTCAAACCACCCTGATCATATGGATTGCATAATATATTTTTCTTTAAAAAATGAGTTTTTTTTTTTCAGATTTAGACAATAAGACACGACCATAAATGGATAAATCTCTCTGCAACCAAGAGTCAAACTTTCTTTTTGTACTGTTGATAATCGGATTAAAGTTAAGAGAAGTACGATATGATTCATCTTTGCAAAGTTTTACACCAAGATATGTGACAACCTCCTTGACAGGGATTCCATCAATTTCTTCGAGGTTAACACCCCTAAGTGGAAAAATCTCACATTTGCTTATATTAAGGTTGAGACCAGATACTTTAGAGAAATTATTTATGGTACGAATTGCTTTGCTAACCTCTGCAGCATTTTTTAAAAATAGTGTTGTGTCATCAGCTAGCTGACATATTTTTAATTCATTCCCAAAACCGTTAATACCTTGAAAGAAATTCATATTTACATAGCAAGAAAGAACCTGTGTGACGAGCAGAAAAAGAAACGGTGAGATTGGGCAGCCTTGTCTGATGGAAAAAAATCTACCAGAATTCCCATTAACCATTTTAACAGAGCTGTTACAATTGGTGTACAAGGTTGTAATTGCCTTTCTAAAAAAATGCCCAAATTTAAAGTATTCTAATGTTGCAAACATGAATTTGTGTTCTACTGTATCGAACGCTTTATTACAATCAACAAATAGTATTAGATTGTCATCATTGAGAAGGTGACTATAATCAATAAAATCAAGAATAAGACGGATATTATTACAGACATGCCTCCCTTTCATGAAGCCAGACTGAGACTGATCAATTAAGGAGTCCAATCCTAATTTCAGCCTGCTAGCAAAAATAAGAGAAAAGAGTTTGGCATCAGTGTTCAATAAAGTTATGGGTCTCCACCCATCTAGAGATAAGGTATACTTATTTGCCTTTGGTATTAAGGTAATTACCCCCTGTCTGAGAGATGGAGGTAAGATTCCATTATTTATAGATTCATCAAACATAGCTAAAATAAACGGGGAAAGGGCATCTCTGAAAGTTTTGAAAAATTCATTCATAAGCCCATCATTTCCAGGAGATTTGTTGTCCTTGAGTTTCTTTATATTGTCGATAATTTCTGTAATAGTAAGCTCTTTCTCACAAATGCTGCCAAATTCATCATTAACAAAAGTAGGCTACTAGTATTATCCAAATGTTCTAATAAGGACTCCATTAAGGAGTACTGTATTTCAGAGCTAGAATACAAAGTTTTATCAAATTCTGCTATATGTTTTGAAATTGTAGATAAATCATCTGTGACAGAATTATTTATGCGTAATTTATTAATTGATAATCTTTCACCATTTCTTTTTTCCAAAGAATAAAAATATCTTGTGTTTTTTTCACCATGCTCGAGCCACTTTCTTCTGGAACGTATGAAAGCAGATTTTGCCTTTTCCTCATAATGTTTATTTAAATTCTCTTGTAATTTTATGAGATTTTGAGCTTGCTGCTATCATCTTTTACACCTTTGTGAGGCCATCTATCTATGTTACTATCTGGGACTACATTAAAATCACCCCCGAGAATACATTTTGCATTCATGTATTTGGTTGATAGGTCTATAATTCGTTTTTCTAATTCATGGAGTAAAATCAAATTTGTAGATTTGCAATTAGTACCATAAATATTAGCAATAATATATTGCTTATGAGAGTCCTCTAATATGATTATTAGCCACCTTCCATTATTATTACTCTCATTATGAAGAATTTTGCCCCTGAAATTCCCTCTGAGAATAGCGACCCCTGCTTATCTATTTGTACCATGACTCAAGCAAATGTCCTGACCCCACTGACTCTTCCAAAAATTGTAATCAGCCTTTGAACTATGCGTTTCTTGTAATAAATAAAAATCGGCCCTTTTGTTTTTCAAAAATAAAAATACAGCCTTTCTTTTATTTATATCGCGGATGCCCCTAACATTAAGAGAAACTAAAGAAAAAGACATAAGAAAAAACTTGAACAACCACCGTAGGTCCCAGAACAATACACGGAAAACCTTCTGTGTTAAAATGAACAAAAACTTATAAAAAAAGAACCTTCTATATTTCATGTAGCCTATTCATGAGGAGTAAGAAAAATATAAAAAAAATGAGACGTTGGAGGGAGGGGGAAAAAAATGTCAATGGAACTGCTTAACTGTTCAGCACCTCCCTGAGTAACGTCATATAACATATCAGTCTGAACAAATTAGTTATTTCTTCCTTCTTTTTCCCCTTTACATAAACACAGAAATTTCATGAAGATTGTCAGCTGTCTTCAAGGGAGAAATCTGTTTTCATTCCTTTCTCTCTTCTGCTGCTTGTTTTTGGTCTCTAAAAGAATAAATTCATCAGATCTCCATTTGTCCATCTTTTGGTCGAATCTGGATCCCATCCACATACGCCTTCGCTCCAACAAAGTAGGTTGTAACAAAGGTTAACGCGGGAGTGGTGCAGGTATTAGACGCTTTTAGTTTCTCTTTCTCGAATTGCAGTCAGACAAAGACGGAGAGATTCTGACAAAAACAATCTGAGACATATGTGAATAAGGTAAGTATAAATTAAATTACATATTCTTTTATTTGTTCTAAATCTTATTTTAATTTACACAAGTTTGAGTATAAATTGGATTGGTTCCGTCACCGTGCAAGTGTAGGCATAACTCTGTCACGATGTAAAACAGAGTGGATTCTTTTCCACTTAAATGCGATAATAAAATCGTTCATTAGAAAAAACCGGAGACTGTAAAAAACAAAAACAAAAAAAAAACACAGCACAGTGGGCAAAACACACTAGCCATCAAGACTGCACAAATGTTGGAATGGCACAGCGCGGATGAATCCAATATTTTGAGGAGAATGTGCGGCTGTCAATCACCGCGCCGGTGTGGATACTGGCATTTAGAATCACAGATTCTACTTTTTGGAAGTATGACCAACATAAGAATTTTCAGCGTAAAAATGTCATCTGAGTAACATCCACTTTTGTTCTGACCAACTAAGGGGAAAAAACTATGCAACAAATCGCGATGATTAAATCTAACGATAGCTTATCATATCACATAAATTATATAGCCGTCATCACGTTGGAAAGGTCACGCGTGACATCATTAAACATCCAAGATACGCACACGAAAGGACCATTTTAAACAATAAACTGACACAAAGACATAAATATGTCATTCAACACACAATAATATTTGAACAATCCTTCTTCTCTAGGCTTAGTAAACAACCCCGCAAACACAGAACCTTGGCACACGTAGCCTACCCGACCTTCTAACGACGTTTTAACAACATGGCCAAAACGTTGCTTTAACTACGTTGTGTCTGTGTGGTGAAGGTTGTTACAGCGTTGTCACAATGTTGACATTAAACATCGTTCAGGGCCATTGTTTAAAGGGTAACTAAACCCTAAACCAACTTTTTTTAGTTAATGATCTGTAAGAATGGGGCTTTATTAGTGCTGTTCATTGATTCGAGTAACTTTTTTGACATTTGGGTATAAAGTGTTTTAATTTTACAATATATGGTGTAAAAACGTCTGAGTGCTGCCCTCTTCAGGTTGAACGGTGGCTACTGCAGTTGAATTTTCCTATTGGATGTTTATGGTGGTACATGACGTAAGCGGTGGCAGGTGACGTAAGCAGGTTCCAGCTCACCACGCCCCTGGTACGAGCTCACCACGCTCTTGGTATGAGCTAGCGTAGATTTATCAGGGGGTCAATGCAGCGCTCGAAAACCGTAACACCCCCGGGGGCCGCCATTGGCTAACAAGCCATCACCTGCTGTTAGCATTCCACTGACTCCCATTTTTGGCGTCACTTTGACAGCGAATAACTTTACATCTGAGGCGTTTAAAGACTATTTGTCCATTGTTTATTTCTAAAGAAACACGACAATGTATAAAAGGCTCCATTACCTTGTATCTTACGTTATGGCCCCGTAGAAACAGTTTTTGTAAAAATAGGCTAACGATTGCGTCATAACCACGCGACTCTCTGGAAATTACCGTATAGACAGGAGGAGAAGCTCACAGTCAATCGGGAAGACGTGGAGGCATAAAGTCTGATAAAGTCAAGGGAGAAGGCGAAGCCCATAGAGAATCATAAAGTTGCTCCTGCTCCTGCTCCTAGCTCATGGACAGCTCCTACTCACGCTCTCCGTTTCTGCAAGATTCGGAAGGGAATGATTCAGATTTCTCTTGGCACAGCTACTAGAAGACTTACAACTGTCAGACAGGCTGCTCACGTCACATCTACGTCGTCAAGCTCAGTTTGAGTCTGCGCAGTACGCTCAGCATCAGGAAGTGAGTGCTTCAAATTTGCTTCACTTTTCTCCGTTGAAACCTATGACCCCTATGTCTGATGACCTATGTTGCTGTGTCCAGTTTATATACTGTCTATGAGATTTATCTGTATTTAGTACAGTGGTCAGGAGGGTACGTAGGTGTAGTGTTGCTGGTTGCAACAGCACTGCTGGACTGTATAGCTTTCCAGCAGACTTGGAAATTAGACGCCAGTGTTTGCATGCACTTGGCCTGGAAGACCGTGAGTGTGAAACCTGCATTTTACGCGGGATTGCTTTTCCAACGCAATAGAGGTGGAAATGGGCTTCTCCACACAGCTCGCGCTGAAAAGCGACGCAGTGCCAAACGCTGCTACTACTGCATGGACTCCACCACCGCAGCGGCGTCTTGATGTGAGTGATCATATATATTTTAATCACAATTTATGGTTAGGCTAACCTAAATTACTGTCGTCGCCAGTGGCCCATGCATATCGACTGTCACTAAAAATCAGTGGTAAAACGTGAGGAAATGCTAGATTTTTTATATAGCTGTCTAATGAAATACACTGACACCTTATTTTTGTCCTTTCAAAAGTAACTGAATGCCCTGCTACATATATTACCCTACAGTAATCATAATTGTATTTAAAACATATGGACATGTATATGTATAATTATGTCATTATAAAATATATATTTGTTTATATACACACTATAAATGCATATATTTGAAAATAATACATTTTCCGGTTAAAAACCCCCAAAACTTTCCGTACATATAGATCTACGCGCCCCTAAACCCACATAATAAAGATGGACAGTGACATAGAAATTTGCACAAATTAAGCATACGTTCCATACTGTAACGGTCACCAGCTAGAGTGCCCTTGAGAGCCACCAGAGGGCACTCCACACCGGACTATCATATTCACTCACAGACTACATTTCCCATCCTGCATCTACCTGGACTGATTACTTCATACACCTGCACTGCACTGATTACACACACACCTGCACCTCATTCACACACACATAAAAGCCACTTCCACACTTCACTTCTCTGTGAAGTATTGCATTGCCCTGGCGTACAATCTCTGAGCGTTTTCCCTGTGTTTGTTGAACTGTTACTGACCTTGGATTGTTTATACTGACTTCTGATTCTTCTGCTGCCTGTCTCGACCCGGATTGTTCTTTGGACTGATTCCTGCCGCCTGCCTCGACCCTTGCCTGTTATCTGTTTCTGCTTTGAGATTATCTCCATTGTTCTGACTGCCCCTGATTTACCCTGCCTGTTGATTATTCTAATAAAGCTGCAAATGGATCTTACTGCATCCTCCACTTCGTAACATACAATTGAGGTATTATCGAAATATCTAAATTTTAATAACGAGTGATTATTTAACAAAAGGCAAGTAAAACGGTCAGGGTTACATTTTAGACACACACACACACACCTCTGAAGCGATAGAAAAATCCTCGGGACCGCATCACTCGCAAGTGCAGGTGCAAATCCTGCTGGAAAATGAAGTCAGCATGAAGTGCTCTGAAAATGTCCTGGTAGACGGCTGCGTTGACTCAGGATTTTGGTCCACTGTGCTTTATTAAATCCACTTTTCTGATGAGAGCAAATTTTGCATCTCATTTGGAAACCAAGGTCCCAGAGTCTGGAGGAAGAATGGAGAGGCACACAATCCACGATGCTTGAAGTCCAGTGTGAAGTTTCCACAGTCTGTGTTGGTCATCGGCTGGTGTTGGTCCACTGTGCTGTCCACTCAACGCTGCCGTCTACCAGGACATTTTCAGAGCACTTCATGCTTCCTTCAGCAGACAAGCTTTATGGAGATGCTGACTTCATTTTCCAGCAGGATTTGCACCTGCCCACACTGCCAAAAGAACCAAAACCTGGTTCAATGACCATGGTATCACTGTGTAATTACTGTGTGATTTCATGTAATATTCACATTTTCTGGGATTTTGATTTCGTGGGTTTCATAAGCTGTAAGCCATAATCATCAAAATTATAACAAATAAAGGCATGAAATATCTCACTTTGCATGTAATGAGTCTATATAATGTATTAGTTTCACCTGTTAAGTTGAATTCTTGAAATAAATCAACTTTTTGATGATATTGTATGCCTCTTTTTTTACATTTGAGCCCCTGCCCCTGAGGAACTCTGACGAACAGTGTAACCAGTTAATGCAATGGCAAAAGTTCAAGCAAAGCATGCAAACTGTTATTTATTTTTAACACCTCCACCTAATTTTTTCTTGTGCTCCACGCCAGGGGTTTCTGCAGCACCCCCACTTACTGCGGCACTGCAACTGGACCGCGACACCGGAGTCGCCACCAGGATAAAAGACAAGCTGAAGAAAATGTCCAGTAAGCAGAAAGTTTATTCTGAAGCAGCGATGTTGTTCATTTTTGAGGAATATTACATACTGAGAAATATGACATAACATTTCAATCATTGTTCTCTAAAAACAATACATCAATGTTAATGTGTTAACAAAGATGCTTTCTTTTTACTTTTTTTAGCATATCTTCTTGTTTGTATATTTTACCATACATTAATTTCCAATGATTGTCATTATAAAAGAGCATTCAAAAGAACACTTTTAAAAGCTCTATCAATTACTTACGAAGGTTGATTTTGGGGGCTATAATATCTTATAATATGGAGTGAATTGTTCTTTATTGATTCGTGTGTTTGTCAGGAGGAAGATGTTTGGTGTTGAAGACATTGTGTTTCGGGATCATTTGTGTTCTTCTGGTGGCCTTCATCATACATCAGCAAAACACCATCAAAGCACAGCAAAACACCATCAAAGCACAGCACGACACCATCAAAGCACAGAAAGACAAGTTAAACAAACAAATTGTCAACAGAAATATGTTCAGTTTGGGTTTCATTATCATAAAGGCTGTGCAGGTGTGGATTCCCCCTAGTTCATCCTTAGGGAACATTTTGTCCACTATGAGCCTATTTGAAGACATGTTAAAGTAAGGGATAATGTACATCCAGCCGGTGGTGCTCTCAAAGTAACCTCCGATATTGTCATATTGCCCCGCTGTGCTTCCGGGGTGTGTGTGTGTTTATGACCCAATCAAGTTGTGTGATAAGGAATGTTTTTTCAGGGGGTTTATTTTTATGACATGATGTGACCACTTATGAGGGTTTTATGACAACAGGTGTTAAATTGTGACCCCGATTCTGCTTGTGTGACAAGTTTTTCAGGGAATATTTTTATTATAGCAGGATAATGGCCACAGTATGAAGAAATTATGAACAGAGGAATGTTGGCGATGGGGGATTCGGGGCTGAAGCGTCCATAATGTCTGTGAATGAAACAAATGAGTTTAAAGAAAAAGCATTGCGGTTAAATAAAACATATAAAATTGTGAATAAATGAAATAAGATGTTAAATTATCAAGTATAAGTATTTTAAAGTAAGTTTTAAACGTGTTGAACTTACCATAATGAGGTGATCTTTATGCGTCTATCTGGTTAAATTTGTAATGTCTGAGAATGAAACAATGAGTTTAAGAAATAAAACCATTACTGATAAATAAAACATAAAAGAAATCTGAAATAAGATAACATTTATTTAAGTATAAGTATTTGTTTAAACGTTTAATCAGCGTGAGGTGAAGTGCACTTAGATGTCGAAATGGTCCGGTCTCCATTGAGTTAAAGCTACACTGTGATATTTTCCCCCATCTTGTAACGGTCACCAGCTGGAGTGCCCTTGAAAACCACCAGAGGGCACTCCACATAAGACTATTATCACTCACAAACTACATTTCCCATAACTCACTGCCCGGACTCATCATCACTTATCACTGATCACATTCACCTGTACGACCTTCCTTATTAAAAGCTGCATTTGGATCCTCTATTCTTGTGTCTTGGAGCAGTTTCGTGACACATCTAGCAGTGAAATGGTATGACTACCCAGTGAATATTAATTTCTGTTCCTTTCAATTCCGAGTGCGTTTTAACTCCTACGGTGGCCGTATTATTCCAAGATTAACATGGCTTCCAGTTCAACTTCCTCCATGAGTGTCAATCATAGACAGTATATAAAGCTGTGAGATTTTTATTTCTCTTTCATTTAATGTAATTCCTTTGAATGAACTCTTGTGAATTAAATCACAGAGAATTTGAGCCACAATCAAAAATAGAAGAGGCGAGGTGGGGCAGCCTTGGCGGATACCTTTGTTAATGTAAAATTTCCATTCGTTTTTCCATTTCCAAAGTTCCATTAGCCAATTTAACATAACTGTTTCCTCCCATGTGCAGAGTTTTTATAGCATTAATAAAATTCTTACCAAAATAAAAAAAAGTTTAAAGTGTCAAAAATAAATTTGTGGCTGACCGTGTCAAAGGCTTTTTGAAAGTCTAAGAATAAAATAAGGTGTTCATCACCTTGAAAGTCTAAGAATAAAATAAGGTGTTCATCACCTTGAAAGTCTTTGTATTCAGTCAGATCCAAAACTAAGCGAATGTTATTGGCTATGTGGCGATCTTTCATGAAACCAGATTGGCATTCATCAATTAAAGTGTGTAGTTTAGATTTTAGACGTTTTGCTAAGATAGAAGCTAGAATCTTGTAGTCATTATTTAGCAATGTAATGGGACGCCAATTTTCAATTAATAGAGAGTCTTTGTGAGGTTTTGGAATAAGTGTTATGACACCTTGCCTCAGAGAAGGAGGAAGCTCCCCTCTGTCAAGAGATTCTTTGAAGGAAATTTACCTAGTGACTCAGAGAAACATTTATACATCTCAGAGGTCAGGCCATCACAGCCTGGTGATTTATTGTTCTTTAATTGAGTTATTCCCCAAATAATCTCCTCAAGAGTTATGTCCTGGCAGCAGATTTTATTATATTCTGCATCCACAGAGTTAGGTGAGTTAATCAAGCTAACGATGTCCATTGGATCTTTGAGATTAATATCTCTTGAGTAAAGTTTTTCATAAAAAGCACTTATATAGTTTGATATCTCTTTACTGTCCTCAGTAATCTTTTCCCCAATGTCAAGTTTTCTTATAGAATTGATTTCATTTCTTCTTTTTTCATGTTAAAGAAATATCTACTGTTTTTCTCACCCCGTTCCATCCAATTCCTATGTGACCTTATAAAAGCTCCTTTTGCTTTGTTCTCATATAAAATAGCTAGTTGGTTTTGTAATTCTAATAAGGCATTATTATCTTCTTGGCTCAAATGCTCTTTTTCAGTAAGTTTGTTAATATTGTTGATTAGCGTGTAAGTTACATTTTTCTTTTTGTGTGCCAATATCTTGCCATAACCCGAGCAGACGCCTCTAATTTTAGTTAGTTCCCACGATGTCCCAAAATGATTCCCTTTTCTAGCAGCCTCCCACTGTTCTGAGATAAGGAGTTCTATTTTCATTTTTAGCTCTTCATGAGATAGTAGAGAATTATTTAATTTCCAGTAACCGCTAGAGAATCTCCCTCTTTGTTCCTAGCTATCCTGAATAGCTAAAGAAATGGCCTTATGGTCTGTCAGAACAGCAGGAGAAACAGTGCATGACTCAATGGAGGGCTCTAAATCAGCCGAAATCAACCAGAAATCTATCCTGGACTGTAGCGTGTGGCTTCTATTGCTCCAAGTGTATGTTTTCAGCGATGTATTATTTTTTTCTCCATGTATCAATTAGATCCATCCTTTTCGTGAAGTCAATTAGTTTTTTTGAATTTGGAGTTAGTTTTGGTGGGCACCTGTCTAATTGGTTATCCATAACCATAAAGTCACCGCCCAAAATTACTTTAGCTACAGGATATTTACACATAAACTCATTTAAGCGTGCTCCATGCACAGATGGTAGAAGTGGCTTTCCTTTTACTTATGTCAATGTTGTTTGTTTAAATTATTTATGTGATGCTTTTGCTCAATAGCTTCCAACTAAACTTTGCCAATGGGACCTATACACTTAAAACCCACTCAGAAGAAGTTGTTTTTCTATACCCTCTGTACTAATGGAGGGGAAAAAAAGGGGTTGGAACACCAATGGAACACAAGATGTTGACTAAATGTCAAAGTGGTATTATTTGTTTGCTAACAGCCTAACAAGAAATGGAGCACCATTAAGATAAGTAGTTTAACATTAACCACGCTTCAACAACACTTTATTTTTTTTATTCTTATCCATCTACACCTAACCTCCAGCAGCTCCATCTCCTCAAAGTTGTCAAGTGTCTGGCAAATGTTGCAAGCTTTAATAAATCCTGCCATTATGCACACCACTTTTAGAAACAGAACAGAATGGACTCTTGAATGGAATCATCAAGACATGGACACTTTAAAACAATAACTGGCTTTATCACCATCTGCAAAAAGTTCACATGGTTCATAACCCTTACGTTTGACATTGGTCAAAAAAAGTCATCGTAGTTTTTTTTTTTCTATCTCACAGACCGGACCATGAAACACGTAGATCAGGGCTGGCCCAATCACATCTTTAAACATCGCCTCCTTTGGGCTCCTTTCACTGTGTCTCTGTCAAAATAGTCAGAGAGATGGAGAATAAAATGCAAGGAATGTGCAGAGAAATAGCGTGAAAAAAAGAAACGGGCCCTTCAAGCAGACGCTGTAAAATGTGTCAAAATAACAGATATGTTTTCTGCAGCAGCAGGACCTTCATCAGCTCCTGTGGCAGATGATGATAGTGAGGAGGATCAGGAGAGAGATGAGTGAGTGTAGAGTCCGCGGTAAGCAGAACTACTTTCAAAACACTCTTGGCTATGTCAATGTCATGAGTGTATATATGAACCCATTACCCAGTTACACATTATTTCCACATCTGCATAGTTGACGATTACCGCATTTTACTAGAATTGTAATGAGACGTGTTTGTCAACCATGTTTTCCGCCCAAATAAAAGCTCGATGCAGTTTCCGTCAAAATGAAAGATTGTGTGTTGGTGTTTCTCTTTCAAGTATAGAAGTTAGTACCAACTAATTATGAAAGTTTCCTTTATTTTTCAGTGCATTTTTTTTACAATGTCTATTACTGGGATTAATATTAAAATTATTATTATGTAGTAGTGTAATGTAGACAGACACTGTAACTAAAAGAGGTTTGAATTTTTCTTTGTTTAATTTGCACACTGAATGTGGGTTGGAGGAACTTGGAGCTTTTAATTTTGAACTCTCAAAGTGCACCAGATTGATGAATTTAACATTAAAATGCACAAAATTTTCACAAAATATGCCCCCGAACCCCCCTACAAGTCCAGAGGTCCACCCACCACAGTTTTACCAAAAATCCTGTGAGAAACACTGGCATTGCTATGCCACTGCAGCTTATAGTTTATTTTTTGAATTCATCACCTGTGGAGTAAAGTTCAATTGTATTAAAAAATGAAAATTTTGTACTTATTTCATCTGTTAACTCTCACTCGGTTCCTACTCACTCATTACATGGCATTAGTGGTTTTAAGGAATAGGAGTTAGTATACATATTCAAGGGCGTGCAAAGATGGGTGGTGTTTGTGATCATATGTAGAGGGCCAGTCTGGGCCAAAATGCCAGGGCCGATTTTGTTGTCCCAGTCCAGCCCTGCTCACTCGTATTATAAATGGCAGATTCTACGCTTACGAGAATACTTTATTAGTTGGTGGAAGTAATTACACATGAATGAGCACATATACTTTTGATAGAACAGAGTGTTTTTGGTAACACTTTAGATTACGACCCGCAAACAACTGCGTAAGTAAACCGAAACTACGGTGTACGTTTCTGTAATTATAGTGTACTTCCGTGTAGGTATAAGGGAACAATATGTTAAGTTTTGGGTAATAAAGGGGTAACAAGCAGATATACAAGCAAATTATTTATAATGTAATTATTTTAAAACTAACAGATACCTATTCTGTTAATATATTCCAGGCAAAAATTGTACGTCTGTTGTATATAAAAGTTTTTATCACATTTATCACAATGACACTTAAATGTCAGGGCAAATATACTGTGTAATTATTGATTTTTTTGTTTTGTTTTTTTAATAAGAGTACCTTTCTCTGTAATGACTGTGCAAATAGTGTTGTTTCGTATTGTTACATAGTAAGTAGTGTTTGTTACCCATTTCAACTGTGTAGTTACAGGGTAAGTGTAACTCCTGCGGGCTGTAAATTAAAGTGGAGCTTGTTACCCCCTTGTTCTGTGTAGTTACAGGGTAAGTGCAGTAAATATACAATAAAGGATCCAATTTAATTTCTGACTTTTATTTTACAAAAAAATGTCAAAACACTTTTTCATCTTAATAAAACATTATCTTTTCTACAGTATACTCAAACAACAAAGTAACACATTATACCCCCCCCCCCCCCCCCCCTTATTTGCGTCCCTTGCTTTTCTTCTTCTTTCTTTTCTTGCTCTTCTTTTTCTTAACTTCCACTGGGGACTCTGAAGTTGAGGAGTTGATGGAGTCCCATTGGTCTTGCTGCACTGCAAAAATATGAATATACAGTATATACATGCTCTTAGCAAGCTACACCTTCAATTTTAAGTTGTCGAACAATCCTCCACTCTAAACATTTTGTGCCACCTGATATTACTGTAGTAACTGTAATTTTGAAGAAAACACATTTTGGTGAAGTTTGAGTCAGATCATGGGGGGGTTGTGATATTTTATAGTGATAATGACTGTAGTGCAGTAGAAAATGTTTTTTAAAAAGGCATAGTTGTTCTGACAGCAACAAAAAAAAAAGCAAAAAAAAAAAGCATGAAACACAAACCTGAGGGCTGTGGCAATAGTTCAATAGTTCGGATTGAGCTGATCAACAAACGGACAGGGAACTACGTCATCACGTTGAAAGGTCACGCCTGCGCCGGCCGAAGTACCGCCCCACTGTTTACAATGCGACCGTACGTAGGAGGATAATTCAAATAATATTGTTTGCGATTATATATATAGAAATAGTATTCAGTGAATATGAATATGAATAGTATATGAATAACATTCTGATGAATATGAATAGTAGTTCAAATAGTATTGCCGGCGCAGGCGTGACGTTTCAACGTGATGACGTAGTTCCCTGTCCGTTTGTTGATCAGCTCAATCCGAACTATTGAAGGTAAAAATAAGTCTATAAATTATATATTTCTTTTTTTTAAATGACCTATCGTTTCGCTAGATAACAACCTATTCTTCAGCTGTGATCGCGTACAGCCCGTTTAAACACTTAAAAGACTTTTGAAACTGCAATGATTTGGACTTAACGATGGTGACCAATGAAGTCCGTTGTAAATTTTCATTTTGGGGTGAACTAATCCTTTAACAAGTGCATTTATAATGTACAGTACCAGTGATGTTTAGTTCTTCAATTTGATGTTTTAAAAAATAGGAAAGTGGTCACAAGTATAAGCCCTGGAGTCAGGGGCGGCCTTAAGCATCTGGGGGCCCGTTTCAATAACTAATATGGGGCCCTGCCCACATAAAATGTAAACATAATAGAGCAGAAAAAGCAAGGATTCCTGTTGGTTTGCATCATATTATTTTATTATGCGCACTTTCAGCTTCATGAACAGGCAGCTCAACATAGAAATAATCCAACCTTATTTGATTAAAACTATATACAATTATACAGCGTTTTACGTTGGAATAAGCCTCGCCCTTTCACGCAGGGCAACATCACTGCTTAATTGATTTGCGCAGTATATTTTCAGCTGTCTGGGCTGACTTAAAAAAAAAAAAAAACAGCTCAAACATCCCCTCAACTTGAAGTATTACGGAGCCCGGGAAGTCACCTGTGTGAGTAAAAATAAGCTAATTTAAAAAAAAATCCGTGGCGACGGTTTTGCAATCCGTGCGCCCAGTTTATAAACCGTACTCACGAATTCTCAAACTGTTCCCTCGGTTTAATAAACCGTACCCACGAGTTTTTAATCCGCGCTCTCAGATTTGAAAACAGTGCCTTCAGTTTTTGCAATCTGCACTAATTCATAAACCGTGCCCACGCTTTCACAATCCGTTCCCACGGGTTTGTAAAATGTACTCACGGATTTGTGACTCTCATTTTAGAAGAACACCAGGAGGTACGTTGTTAACGAATCTTATAGTATATTGTTTTATTGTGTATTAAGTGGAATACATCAAATTGTCTTAGTTGCGTCTAGCGGGTATGGGTGAATATACAATTTAATATGAATGGCGTGAATCAAAATCTTTTGTTTATTTGTGATAATCTTAACACTTTAGTATTCTAAAATACTAAATAACAAAAATAACAAAAGCGTCTTCTAATATAGCATATAAAATGTAATAATAATAATTATAATTATTATTAGAGTTTATAACTATAAATGAGTTCACTTAAGACAGTAATATGTTTATCATAAAATAATTTATGAACGCTTTATTTAAGCAAAAATTATGCAAAAAAATGTAGGCCTATTTTATCCAAAACTGTAAAAGGTTAGGTTATAGCCTATAAAAATAAAGCATTGATAAATTATTTTATGACAAACATATTACTGTCTTAAGTGAACTCATTTATAGTTAAACACAAATAATAATAATAATAATAATAATAATTATTATTATTATTATAATTATTATAATTACATTTTACATATTTAGAAGACGCTTTTGTCCAAAACTTACAAAAAAGGAACAAAGCAATTCGTCAAATATCAGTCATATACAGGTTAGAAAATAATACTAAAGTGTTAAGATTATCACAAATAAACAAAAAAAATTTGAAGTGGCCGAGAGCTACTCATGTAGGCCTAATGCAATAATTAAATCTCTTAAATAATAACTCTTAATTGATTAATAAATCTCATAACTCTCATATTAACAACTATGCTAACTGTTTTAGACCTATAAGAGTTATTGTAGGTCTATATATGTCACCCTTAATTGACATATATATATATATATATATATATATATATATATATATATATATATATATATATATATTATTATACTATAAAAACACATAATTATATAAATTAATTACATAACATAATCATTTCATGATTATAGTGACCAAAATGAGCATGGTTATCACATGATCCTGTTCAAAAAGTAGCCTAGGCTACTAATACTACACAATGAAATCAATTCACCAAGTTTTATGTCGAAAACCAGCAAATAACAAATAAACTTATACCATCAATATGCACTTTTTGTTTACATAAACATTAAAATAGTAACATTAAAAATGATGGCCAAATTTGAAAGGAGTGTCTTGCAACATGTTATCTACTAACATGTACAAGTTCAAATAAAGTTTTGACAAAAACGTTTTTATAAAAAGTTAAACCTCGCATATTTCATTTTTATAAAAAGAATGATTAAAAAAAGACAAAATACTGACATTTACAATGCACATTATCTTTTATAGTAAAATTCGGTCCGATTTTCCCGTGGCGTCTGTCGTTGCTAATGCTATGCAACCATGCGCTCTCCACAACGACAAAGAAGTTTTAATAGCTAATGGATTTCCACCACCGAAAAACGCTTGCTGTAGCTCTGCTAGAATATTTATTTACGGAGAATAAAAAAACACCCGTAGTTTGGGTGCACCCCCATCCTTCATGTTGACTCGTTGCGCCTGGAAAAAAATGAGCGCGTCGCTTCAATTATTTGAAATAACGAACTTGAGCGCGCAAAAGACGCGATATTGAACGGCCCTTGGTGAGCTACCTCCAATCAGGCCACGAGCTACTGGTAGCTAGCTCGCGAACGACGTGTTGGAGACCACTTTAGACATTATGTCTGAAAATCAATATCCTAGGGAGAAAATGAATGGGATTTTCCTGTTCTGTTGGGGGCCCCCTTGGAGGGCGGGGCCCGTTTCAATTGAAACGGGTGAAACATAGGTAAGGCCGCCTCTGCCTGGAGTAGGGCAGGAGTAAAATTTAAACGTCTAACCTTTCTTTCTTTCTTTCTTTCTTTCTTTCTTTCTTTCTTTCTTTCTTTCTTTCTTTCTTTCAAAGATAAGATTATCACTCTTAAAGCAGAGATCACCTTGCTCAAAGATGAGTGTGATTTTTTGAAAAAGGAAACTGAAAAGATGAAGTCTGCTGTCCCATCTGCAATGGCACAGAGATATACTGTTACTATAGTGCCACAGCCCTCATGTTTGTGTTTCATGCTTTTTTGTTTTTTTGTTGCTGTCAGAACAACTATGCCTTTTTAAAAAACATTTTCTGCTGCACTACAGTCATTATCACTATAAAATATCACAACCCCCCCCCCCTCCCCCCCCCCCCCCATGATCTGCCTCAAACTTCACCAAAATGTGTTTTCTTCAAAATTACAGTTACTACAGTAATATCAGGTGGCACAAAATGTTTTAGAGTGGAGGATTGTTCGACAACTTAAAATTGAAGGTGTAGCTTGCTAAGAGCATGTATATATATTCATATTTTTGCAGTGCAGCAAGTCCAATGGGACTCTCATCAACTCCTCAACTTCAGAGTCCCCAGTGGAAGTTAAGAAAAAGAAGAGCAAGAAAAGAAAGAAGAAGAAAAGCAAGAGAAGCAAATAAAGGGAGGGAGGGGGGGGGGTATAATGTGTTACTTTGTTGTTTGAGTATACTGTAGAAAAGACAATGTTTTATTAAGATGAAAAAGTGTTTTGAAATGTTTTTTTAAAATAAAAGTCAGAAATTAAATTGGATCCTTTATTGTATATTTACTGCACTTACCCTGTAACTACACAGAACAAGGGGGTAACAAGCTCCACTTTAATTTACAGCCCGCAGGAGTTACACTTACCCTGTAACTACACAGAACCAGGGGGTAACAAGCGCCACTTTAATTTACAGCCCGCAGGAGTTACACTTACCCTGTAACTACACAGAACAAGGGGGTAACAAGCACTACTTTAATTTACAGCCCGCAGGAGTTACACTTATCCTGTAAATTCACAGTTGAAACGGGTAACAAACACTACTTACTAAGTAACAATACGAAACAACACTATTTGCACAGTAATTACAGAGAAAGGTAGGCTACTCTTATAAAAAAAACAAAAAAAAAAACTTTTAATTACACAGTATATTTGCCCTGACATTTAAGTGTCATTGCAATACAATGTGATAAGGTAAGTACTAAGTACTACATGGTACGTTCTAAATTAAAGTCATAGCAGAAAAAAAATGTTTTAGCTAAACGTTAAGTAGTTTAGTAAGAAAAGCCAATAAATAGCATTGCCAATGTTTTTCGAAATCAGCTGTTTCTAAAATTGTTTCAGATTAAATTTGTATCATACTGTGCTTACATACAGCCATATATATATATATATATATATATATATATATATATATAATTTACAACCCACAGATGTCAAAATTACCCTGTAACTACATTGCACAAGAACATATTTTTCCAGAAATGTGATAAAAACGTTTATATACAACAGATGTACAATTTTTGCCTGGAATATATTAACAGAATAGGTACCTGTTAGTTTTAAAATAATTATATTATAAATAATTTGCTTGTATATCTGGTTGTACACCTTTATTACCCAAAACTTAACATATTGTTCCCTTATACCTACACGGAGGTACACTATAATTACAGAAACATACACCGTAATTTCGGTTTACTTACGAAGTTCTTTGCAGGTTGTATATCTGCTTGTTACCCCTTTATTACCCAAAACTTAACATATTGTTCCCTTATACCTACACGGAAGTACACTATAATTACAGAAACGTGCACCGTAGTTTCGGTTTACTTACGCAGTTGTTTGCGGGTTGTAATATAAAGTGTTACCTTACCATCATTTTCACACATAGAAACTTGTGATGCAGACAGTATCATCACCAGACTGTTCCTCCTCCATTTCCTCATTATTCAAGACGGATTCAATTTCATCCTTTGCACTTTCCCACTTTTTAGTACCACTAGTACTAGCTACTTCTTCATCAGAAACTAGATCAGTGCAAAAATATACTGATGAGTTTAATAAAGTTTATTGTACATCACACAAAAGATGAAGCGTCAGTTTTACTCCAGAAAATCACCGTAAGAGCTGAGTAAACACAGTATAAGAAGTGCGTAAGTACATAAACGAATTTCGGTAGAGTTGAGGGAGCATTTTCTTTGAAAACAAAATAATTCCACCGCATCTTCAGCGGCTGCCTCAGATTTCGGGAGTAAATAGAGAGAGCTATGTGGATTAATACATCCAGCCACACAACACCTACAATGCTTGGGAGACATTCTTGTCAGTGCAGCAATGGCGGATGTGTACAACTCGCTGTGAACTCGATCAGGGCGGGTCTATGTTAAAACGGCAGTGTCTGTCTCGTGGGCGGGGCCTGTGGCTTTAGTGACGTCACTAAAGCCGCATTCTGAAAACAGGTCGTTGGGAGACACTGCTTATGATTTATGGGGATTAATAAAAAAGGAGTGATATCCATAATAGGTCCCCTTTAAGAGCAGGCGCGCTTGTTCCATGGCGGATTGCTATTATAACAGCGGATTTGCCAGGCGCACGCCAGGAGCGGTTCACAGCCGAGGAGACCGACATTCTCGTCAGGGCCGTAAACACAGAGAAGTGACATTTGGGGATGGGAGAAACCCACCCAAATTAGCTTCGGTTTAACAGGCATATTAAAATTTGGGTAAATGTGTAAGCTAGATTTATGCCTATTTTTTCCCATCTTCATGGACACAACAATGATTTCCCTCGTGTGTTAACATTTTTCCTTGTAATTATGTATGGTTTTCTAAAAATGAGACCTGCTGCGTCTGTGTGTAGATGAGATGTAGGGAGTTGTGCACACGCTACATTGATTATGGCCAAGCATGCGCCCTTAAAATAGCATATGAAAAACATGCGCAACGCGCCACTGACTTTAGACTAGGGTTTTCCTGGTCAGTGGCGGAATTGTTTTCTAAACCTGCAAAATAGCACCAGGGAACGTTTGCGCCAGAACACGCCCCGTCTTTGCGCTGCACCGCCCCCGGGAGCGCAAATTAATTTCCTAATTTACCGACGTGCGTCTGTGGAGGGAAAAGTCCGCTGTGCGCGGGTGCAAAATAGGAATGATACATGCGTCAGTGTACAAAGTCAATGCAAGATAGGGCCCATAATCACTAAAACTTGATTCCATAGGGAGACTGATGGTGGAAAGCTACAAAACAAGGCAATATAATTGAAGCAATATAAATTCAATTTTGAACTATTTAAAATGTCACATGTGAATGTTTGTAATGAAAAGCCCATGGTAGCATGAGAAGAGGTCCAATATCGCACATTACTGCACAATGGACTCTTTCCTTTTCTCCCTGTTTCCGTGATGACTTCACTAACACCTTTAACGAGGTGTGTCTGTCTCTGTCCCTGGAGTCATCTTTACCTGACTTGGATGCTGAATCCTGGATCCTTAGTGCTTTTCAGAAAGCTGGAAAAGTCTAAGTATTTTTCTGAATTAATTGCACAAAATCATCATAGTTCTAAAGCTTTATTTTCTGTGTTGAATTCTGCTCTAAATCCTTCTGTAAATGTGATTTCAAATCCCTCAGAGTATCATTATGTGAAGGTTTCTCAAGGCTTTTCTATGATAAGATGTATACATTTATTTATATGTATACAGTATACATTTACACACACACACACACACACACACACACACACACACACACACACACACACACACACAATAGAGTAAAATACGTATTCAACAATAAATACATTTTTATTAAAGAAATTAATACTTTTATTAAGGAAGAAAGCATTAAATTGATCATAAGTGACAGGAAAGACATTTATAATGTTACAAGATATTTCGATTTCAAATAAATGCTTTTCTTTTGAACTTTATTTTCATGGAAAAATATTATCATGGTTCCACAAAAATATAATGCAGCACAACTGTTTTCAACATTGATAATAATAAGAAAAGTTTCTTCAAATCAAATCAGCATATTAGAATGATTTCTGCAGGATCATGTGACCCTGAGATAGTAGTGTATGCTAAAGAAAGCAGTGGCTGGAAAAAGCTGCGTTTGAGTTTACTGACTGTATTGAATAATCTGTCACTGTTGTCTTCATCTGTCTCAGATCACATGGCTGGAGGGGCATTCTCTGGCTCAGACTGTGTTTACATGTCTATATGTTCATAACCCGGATCTTATTCAAGACCCTGCTCTTAAAGCCTTCGCTCTGGGCATCCTCAAGATCTGCGACATCGCCCGCAAGAAAGTCAACAAAGCCGCTGTGTTTGAGGAGGCAAGACGCATTCAATTGTCTTATTTGACTCTTGTTCCAATTGTGTTGTTTTATTAAAGTGCCCCCATTATGCTATTTTAAATGTTTCCAGATTTAGTTTTGAAGGTCTCTTACAATAGGTTTACATACACCCTAAGATAAAAAATAAAAAAACATACATTTTCTAATAATATACATTGCATCTTCACCTCTTTTCTCACAGTGTCTGAAACGTTTCGATAAAGGATTCAGTCTCTCTAAACCCCTCCTTTCTGAGAGCCTGCTCTGCTCTGATTGGTCAGATGGCCCAGTCTGTTGTGATTGGTCAAGTCAAGTCACCTTCATTTATATAGCGCTTTTACCAATATATATTGTTTCAAAGCAGCTTTACAGTGATAATAGGAAATTAAACAGAGATTGTTTTGGCTTTACAGCAGCTCTAGAATAAAGTTATTGTCCAGCTAAAGTTAGTTTTGATCGATTCACTTCCGTTGCAAAGATCATTAGTTATTAACTTAGGGGCCGCTTACACGACACCGTTCTAACAGAAAACCCTTAACGCACTGGTCGACAGCTTACAGCACGTGTCGGAAACCAAACGCTCATTACCATATCTGAATTTCAGCTCTGGATCTTCCTCAGCGCTTGAGACACTGATACGAACAGTAACAATGGCGTCGGTTATTCCGCATCAATTCGAGTCTGAGTCCTCATCCTTTGGAAGTGCATTCAAAAGATTTGCAGTGTAGAACACAGCATCTTCTCAACATGAATAACACAAACCAAACTCTTCCAGGCCTCAGCCACAACTACAGTGTTTGAGGGTCAAAGTAGACGTTGTTCACGGGCAGCCAATGAAGACCATAGGCTTTATATTTGTTACAAACCTGCGTGGGTTTGAGGAGGAAGTGAGACTGGAATTACTGACGACTTGTTTCAGGCAGTTTAGAATCGATTCTTTCTTTTGGGAGACAATAACTTTATTTATCGTGAACTTTGATCTTTAAAACTCTGCGGACCTTTTACATTCACAAACAGCAATATTACACTCAGCATGAAAGGAAAAAGCATAATGGGGCACTTTAATTAAAAAATGTCTGGTGTGATTACTGACAATATGTAGATTATTTATAAATGAACCCATTGGAAGACCATTGGAAATATTTAGTTACCGTGTGGCCATTAGTCACCTTTTATTTTTATTGTACTTTTATTGTAATTTAAATTTTTCTGTTGGTTTTTTCAGTGAATGTGAATTTTTCTGTTTTCCAATTGCAGGAAGATTTTCAGGCCATGACTTACGGCTTTAAAATGGCAAATAACGTAACAGATCTGAGAGTGACAGGTGAGTGTAAATACCGATCTTGATTGTGATTTTATATTTTGCGTAAATAAAATAAAATAATTTTAGTTTTTAATTATTTATTTTTCACTGTTGTGACAATAAAGCACCTTTTCTCATCAATTCTGACAAAAAGTGACATAAGCACAGAATGTTTTCTGATGGATCATGTGACACTGAGGACTTTCCAGTAATGGAAATTTAGTTTTAATGAATTATATTTTAAAATATATTACATATATATTATAAATAATAAAGTTATTTTAAATTGTAATCATATTTCACAATATTACTGTTTTTACTGTATTTTTGATCAAATAAATGCAGCCTTGGTGAGCGATAGAGACTTATAAAAATAAAAATAATTCTTACCGATCCCAAACTTTTGAAAGATAGTGTACAACAAACAAAGTAAAGCATAGATGAACTACAGTAAAAATAATTTAAGGGTAAATGGTCTTAATGTCACGGTTGTTGAATGCATTGTTTCCTTCTTGCCTCGTGTCGTTGTTGTTTATGTGTGAGTGGGCGTTGTCCCGCTCACGTGTCTGTCAGCGCTCCAGCTGATCATCATCATCATCAATCACTGTTCACAGCTGCTATTCATTTCCATTCCCTATATATACTCACACCATTCTCTGTTCCAGTGTCGGATTGTTTGTTGAGGTCCTGTGTTTGCCGTGTCTGTGTTTCCCGTGGAGTTGCCGTGTCTTTGTTCGCCTGCCGTGTCTTCCTGCCGTTCCTGTTCTTTGTCATTGGACTCACCGCACTCCAGCACCGGGATCGGGTTTCTTCACCGTCACAGCACCAGCGCACCACAGACCATCAAGTCCCTGCACGAGCCTGAGTCGCCGCCCTCCGTTGTTCTGAACTATTTGTCTGACCCTTTTGAGCTTAATAAACACTTTTGAGAACCTGCAACTGTTTCCAGTTTTGTCCGACCATGACAGAACAATCCGACCAATCCATGGAAGCAGCAGGTGCCGCCGCCGCAACAATGGATGACTTTGTTCGTGCAAGTATTCAAAGGATGGACGCTCAGGACCGTCATCAAGGGGAAGCGGCGCGCGCGATTCAGGCTCTCGTCACGCAGGTGTCCGAGCTGACCCAGCGTTTTCAACAGCTGCAACCTCCCGCTGTGCCAGCCGCATCACCCGTCCCTCCCACACCACCGATGCCCGCCTCCCAGTCGGAACCTCGCCTTCCGACTCCTGAGCCATACTCTGGTGAGCCTAACTTTTGCCGGCCGTTTTTGACTCGATGCGGCATGCATTTTGCACTCCAGCCCCGGACATTTGAGAAAGAGGAGACGAAGGTGGCATTCGTACTCACTCTACTGACTGGAAGAGCGGCACTATGGGGGACGGCGGTGTGGGAGAACCAAGAACCATGCTGTTCCTCGTTCCAGGCGCTCTCTTCGGAGATGAGAAGAGTTTTCGACCGCGCGGTCGCGGGAAGAGAGGCTGCCAGGGTCTTGTCTGATCTACGCCAGGGAGAACGATCTGTTTCAGATTATGCCATTGAGTTCAAGACCCTGGCGGCCGAGTGTCGCTGGAACGAGGAAGCGCAGTGGGATAGGTTCCTGCATGGGCTGGCCGACCGCGTCCAGAGGGAGATCTACGCCCTGGACCTACCCCCCTCACTGAATGGACTCATCGATCTGGCGCTGAGGGTGGACGCCCGACTAGCCCGGGTCGGACCACGCGCTCCACCCAGCCTGCCTCGTGGGGGGGTGGAACATCAGTGGTCCAGTGGCATGGACGCGGCCGGTCCCTCCGATCCCGAGCCCATGCAGGTGGGTCGAGCTCGACTTTCCCGGGAGGAAAGGGAGAGGCGGAGATCCCTTGGCCTTTGCCTGTACTGCGGGGAAGCGGGACACTTTGCTAACAACTGCCCGGTAAAAGGTCAAGCCCGATAGTAAGTATGAGGCTACTATCGGGTGGGATCTCCGCCGAAAAGTCCTCATCTACATCCACCATCCTCCCGGGAAGACTTAGATGGTCTGTCCACGATCATCACTGCACCGCACTGGTGGACTCTGGGGCCGAAGGTAATTTTATGGATCGCACCTTTGCACTACAGTTTCAAGTCCCACTCAGAACACTTCCCCAGAGAATCACCGTACATGCACTCAATGGACAGTCACTACCAACCATCTCCCAGGCCACCGAGAACATTACACTCATCACCTCAGGGAACCATGCAGAGACAATATCATTCTACATCACGGACTCCCATCACACCCCCATTGTCTTGGGTCACCCCTGGCTCCATCAACACAACCCCCGCATTGACTGGAAACAGAGAACCATATCAGCCTGGAGCGCTGAATGTCATAGTTCTTGTCTTGTGTCTGCCTGTTCTGTTGTCTCTGTTCCTGTGTTGCAGGAGGAAGCAGTGGATTTATCAAACGTGCCCGCGGAGTACCGTGACCTGAGGGAAGTGTTCAGTAAGTCAAGGGCTGCTTCTCTCCCTCCGCACCGTCCCTACGACTGTGCTATAGATTTACTGTCAGGTAAGTCTCCGCCTAAGGGCAAGATTTATTCACTCTCGGTTCCGGAGAGGGAGGCTATGGAGAAATATATTTCTGATTCTCTAGCGTCCGGGTTCATCCAACCTTCCTCATCTCCAGCGGGGGCGGGGTTCTTTTTTGTGGGGAAGAAGGATGGATCGCTGCGACCTTGTATTGATTACCGGGGGCTGAACAACATCACGGTAAAGAATACTTATCCTTTGCCGCTGATGTCTTCAGCCTTCGAGAGGTTGCAGGGAGCATCCATCTTCACAAAGCTGGACTTACGTAATGCTTATCATTTGGTCCGTATCAGGAAGGGGGATGAATGGAAGACTGCCTTTAACACCCCTAGGGGGCACTTTGAATACTTGGTCATGCCCTTCGGTTTGTCCAACAGTCCCGCAGTCTTCCAGGCACTCGTCAATGACGTGCTGCGAGACATGATCGATCAGTTTATTTATGTTTACCTGGATGACATTCTGATTTTTTCCTCGTCTCTCCAGGAACACGTGCAGCACGTCCGACGAGTACTCCAGAGGTTGCTAGAGAATGGGCTTTTTGTCAAGGCGGAGAAATGCGCTTTTCATGCACAGTCGGTTCCTTTCTTAGGACACATCGTGTTGGCTGAGGGTATGCGTATGGATCCTGACAAAGTTAAGGCTGTGGTAGAGTGGCCAAACCCAGATTCCCGTAAGGCCCTACAGAGGTTTCTGGGGTTCGCCAATTTCTACCGGCGTTTTATTCGCAACTTTAGCCAACTAGCCGCACCTCTGACTGCCTTGACCTCCTCCAGAACTGCGTTCAGGTGGTCGGAAGCAGCCGAGACTGCTTTTTCCAACCTCAAGAGCCGCTTTGTTTCGGCTCCCATCTTAATCGCCCCTGATTCCTCACGTCAGTTTGTGGTGGAGGTCGACGCGTCAGAGGTGGGGGTAGGCGCAGTTCTTTCACAACGCTCACCCTCAGACAACAAGATGCATCCATGCGCGTTTTTATCCCATCGCTTATCACCAGCTGAACGAAATTACGACATTGGCAACAGGGAGTTGTTGGCGGTCAAGTTAGCCTTGGAAGAATGGCGTCATTGGTTAGAGGGGTCCGGGGTACCCTTTATCGTCTGGACGGATCATAAGAATCTGGAGTACATTAGATCCGCTAAAAGGTTGAACTCCAGGCAGGCGCGGTGGGCACTTTTTTTCGGCCGTTTTGATTTTACCCTCTCGTATCGTCCGGGTTCCAAAAACATCAAACCCGATTCTTTGTCGCGTATTTTTGATCGATCCGAACACGCACCTACTCCCGAGCGTATTTTTCCTGAGACCCTAATTATCTCTACGCTCACTTGGGAGGTCGAATCGAGAGTCAAGAAGGCTCTAGAAGGGGTAACGCCTCCGATCCGGTGCCCACCGAACCGCTTATTTGTGCCGTAGGAACTACGTCCAGACGTTATTCGGTGGGGCCATTGTTCTAGTCTAGCCTGTCATCCAGGAGTTAGTCGCACCCTCTATTTGGTCAAACAACGATTCTGGTGGCCGCTTATGGCTCGCGACGTTCACGATTTTGTTTTGGCTTGCTCAGTTTGTGCTATTGGTAAGTCGTCTAATCGACCCCCAGATGGGTTACTCCAACCGCTGTCGGTGCCTTCGAGACCCTGGTCCCATATCGCTCTAGATTTTGTGGTGTCCAGAGGTGTCACCGCACATGGACAAGAGCCCGTGAGACTCTCCTCCGTGTGCGGGCGCGCATCAAGGCCAAGGCCGATCGCCACCGGTCTAGGCCTCCCGTATACGTCGTCGGTTCCAAAGTGTGGCTTTCTACTAAGAACATTCCGCTCCGCTCCGTATCCAATAAACTGGCTCCTAAATTCATTGGCCCGTTTTCTGTCACCAAAATTGTTAGTCCGGTGGCAGTCCGCCTCAACCTCCCTCCAGTGTACAGGAGAATTCATCCGGTATTCCACGTGTCCAAAATTAAACCCGTTTTTTTTCCCCGCATTAATCCGCCTGCCCCGGTTCCCCCACCGCCGCGACTCGTAGATGGGGAACCATCCTATTCGGTCCGTCGCATTATGGACTCTAGGCGGAGGGGACGCGGATTCCAGTACCTGGTGGACTGGGAAGGTTACGGTCCGGAGGAGAGAAGTTGGGTTCCGGCTCGTGACATCCTGGATCACTCTCTTATCGATGATTACAATCGACAGGTAAGGGAGTCTGGGAACGCCGTGAGGCGTTCCTAGAGGAGGGGGTACTGTCACGGTTGTTGAATGCATTGTTTCCTTCTTGCCTCGTGTCGTTGTTGTTTATGTGTGAGTGGGCGTTGTCCCGCTCACGTGTCTGTCAGCGCTCCAGCTGATCATCATCATCATCAATCACTGTTCACAGCTGCTATTCATTTCCAGTCCCTATATATACTCACACCATTCTCTGTTCCAGTGTCGGATTGTTTGTTGAGGTCCTGTGTTTGCCGTGTCTGTGTTTCCCGTGGAGTTGCCGTGTCTTTGTTCGCCTGCCGTGTCTTACTGCCGTTCCTGTTCTTTGTCATTGGACTCACCGCACTCCAGCACCGGGATCGGGTTTCTTCACCGTCACAGCACCAGCGCACCACAGACCATCAAGTCCCTGCACGAGCCTGAGTCGCCGCCCTCCGTTGTTCTGAACTATTTGTCTGACCCTTTTGAGCTTAATAAACACTTTTGAGAACCTGCAACTGTTTCCAGTTTTGTCCGACCATGACACTTAATTATCATTAAAATAATGCAGCGGTGCAAAATATTAGGCTTCGTCTTCCTTATGCAAAATGTAAATCAGACTACATGTTTTTGTAAGATTTTGTTGTTCAGTGTTTTCATTTCGCCATTTAAAATTTCTATAGGAATGCTAAAAGATGTTGAGGATGAACTTCAGAGGAAAGTGAAGGTGACTCCATCTCAAGACTTTTCAAGATACTTCTTAGCTTTTCCTTCTTTTTTTCTTGACTTGTTAAATATTTGTTGCTTCCTTTTTTTTTTTTTTACAGAGTACACGCAGTCGACAGGGTGAACAAAGAGATCCTGAGGTGGAACTGGATGTAAGTACATAATCATTTCCCCGAATACTAAAGTTAAGATAAAGAGATGTGTGGATGCTTTGGGTGAAATTGGCTTGTATTATCAGCCAGACAACAGCACTGTACAGAAATACTGAGAGTTTTGATTATCCTCCTTCTCTTTTGCCCTCAGCATCAGCAATGCTTGGCTCTGTTCAGCCGTGTTAAATTCACTCGTCTGCTGCTTAGCGCGCTCATCTCCTTCACTAAAAAAGAGGTATGACACTATTAAATTCACTCAAGCATATTGCTTAACAAAAAGATTCACCAGTTCGTTATCTAATCTTTGATTGGTTGATTCGACATTTAAGATGAGTGCTGTCAGCGAAGCACAGAAGCTGATGACTCAGGCTGCTGACTTACTGCCCGCGATACACTCCTCTATACAGTATGGAATACAGTCACAGAATGACACAACCAAAGGAGGTAACAGTCTAAAAACAATTAAACATTTTGGTTTTATTTGCCTTAATTCCCCAAATGTACGCATCATGCTTTTTCCAGATCACCCAATCATGATGGGTTTTGAGCCGCTGGTCAACCAGCGCCTGCTCCCGCCCACTTTCCCGCGCTACGCCAAGATCATTAAGAGAGAAGAGATGGTCAACTACTTCAGCAAACTCATTGAGCGCATTAAAAACGTCTGTGAGGTCATCAACATAACCAACCTGCACAGCATCTTGGTAAAATAACTCCGTATTAACACATGTGTTCTGTTGAAGTATTGGAGAGAGATGTAACTAATCCTGCTGAGTGTTTGCGGTTTCAGGATTTCTTCTGTGAATTCAGTGAGCAGTCTCCATGTGTGATGTCTAGATCTCTGCTACAGGTAAGACCGACTTCATCTGACAAAGTTCTCTTTACATCTGAAGCTTGTGCTTTACTCATAGATCTGGAATATATAAAATGGACAAAAAACAATGAATGACTGTTAAAGATATTTTACTGGACTCTGGACTGTTTTAAATCTAAATAGACAACGTTTTTATTCAGACATATGTTCAACTGATGTAATTAAAGAAGTATCATCTGAATTTGTTTTGCATTAATCTTAAATATTGCATTAATCAGCATAAAATGGAAGTTCCGATCGTCCTTTCTTTCCTATTCTGACGTATATGGGTGAAACGAGTGAAAACAGCTTCTTGAATGAGCAAAAATTGTAGGGCGGGACTAGAGATGCACCGATTACAATTTTCTGGGCCGATTCCGATTTCCGATTTTTCATTAAGTTTGACCTGCCGATACCGATGTTAGCCGATTCCGATTTCATTTTTTTCTAACCACTTTACAGCACACACAAATATTTATTTTATATCTTTTCTGTAATAGAATATTTTACAATTTGCATAGTACATATTTTTTTGAACAGATAAACGCTATAAAATAGAACTATATAAATTACTCCAGGTGTGGGTAATTCACACACATCTGAAGTGCAGTGTTATGGAAGAACCATTTCCTTTTCACATTCAATATCCAATAATTTTTTTATATATGTATTTAGCAAACTAAACGTCTGTATGAAAACACGGAATGGCAATGAAATAATATATAAATAAAAAATAAAGCCTTGCAGCATAAAGATATTTCTCAAAGCACACACACACAGGCCTATTGCAATCACTTGTACAAACTGAATAATAAAACAAGTTTAAATCAAATGGGTACATTTTCTATAAATATTAGTCTTCGTTTTCTTTTCTGACATGGCCTAGGCTACTCCAGTTCTTGTTAAAACCTTTACAGTCTATGGTTAAAACATGCAAATTCTGTGCATTTTGGGCACTTTTTTGTGAAACCCTATTTAGGCTATTTTGTCCATCAAAAGTGTGCTTTCCCTTTAATTGAGCGTGAGCAGTGCAGCAAATAGACTCGGCGCCGAAACACGCGCTTCACTGCTCGCGACGCTCCTGCTTGACGCTCACGCGCTGCTCCTGCTCCCGTTGTGAATGCACTCATTGATTAACATGCACGCCGAAAAAATATACGCGCTTGCGGTCTGAACGGACGTAATTCACAAGGTTTCCTACATGTGTGTTCCGTGTGATGCTGATGTTGCGCGATGTTTGTTAATCATGCGGCGCCCGAGTGCATTTGACCGGCATAAAATCGGCATTTGTCAGACTGACCGGCCGGTCGCCGGTCACGGCCGATCACGTGAAAATCGGCCAATTCCGGTCACCAGCCGATCAATCGGTGCATCTCTAGGCGGGACTCAATGTTGTCCTTGGGGAATTGATTGTATGGTTGTGGTTTGCTATTGCTGTGATCTCATGTTAGTGACAGGAGGGAGGGGAAGTTATTTTAATTAAAGATTATGAGGGCACATAAATTATTTAAAATTGAATGATGTGTACGGATAAATCATTTATAAAAGAAAACACTGCAGCATTACATAAAAAACAGGAATTGTCCATTTTGATTTCATGGTGACTTTAAATGTCTTATACAGCCTTTTTTAATTGTATGACTTATTCACTCTTTTTCTCAACATGAACATCGCCTTGCTGCTGCCGTGGCTTTAAAAAATAATAAATAAACTTCTCTGGTCAAGAAATTAATTTTTTTATATTTAATTATCAATGAATAACACATTCAACACATAACTATATCACATATAAAACTGGTCTCGGATAAATTATGTTACACACAGTGACAGAATGATATGATGATTGGTCTTGGCATGTAGATAGTCTGAACACTCACCTGACTGCTGTGTGTGTGTGTGTGTGTGTGTGTGTGATGCAGACCACATTTCTGATTGACAATAGGAAGGTGTTTGGGACTCATCTGATGCAGGATATGATTAAAGATGCATTGCGCTATTTTGTCAGCCCACCTGTCCTCTCCACAAAGTGAGTGATCATTTCTTTACACTATATTATTTACTCTTTAATTAATTTGTTGCTTATAAATTACATGAAGTTTCTGCATTTGTTTTTTTTATTTACTATGTTTCCTGGGGTGCGTTTATAATGTTAGTATGATTTTTGCATAAAATATTTACATAATTTAGAAAGAAGAGACCATTTTCGGTTACTCTTTATTTTAAGATGTCCTTGTTACAGTGTTAAGTATACATTTAAGTACTGAGTAATGTTAATTAATTACATGTACACACTATAGGGTTAGGATTGGGGTTTGGAGGGGCGTGTCTCCTTTAAAACTTTAAGTAAACAGCCTAACATTTTTTGTGCTAACACTGCTAACAAGTATTATACGTTGAACTCTTTTGAAAACATTTAAACTACGTTTTTACTATTAAAGCTGCAGATTAACTAATGTTATTCTTAGTCTCGTGATTCTGTTTTAGTATTTCTCCTGCCTGTCCTTATCATCTTGCTAAGATTCACATTTCATGACTATTTTAAGATGACATTATATTCCCTCACTGTTTTAACGCTGTTTTCACAGATGCAGTTTGAACAATAACCACCAGGCTAAAGATTACATTGACTCCTTTGTCACACACTGCACACGGGTTTGTGATTCATTTTGTTTGATATGTTATTGTAACAGGTGAAATAGTGTTTTTGATTAGATGAATTAAGAGTGTTATTTTGTGTCACAGCCATTCTGCAGCCTTATCCAGATTCACGGACACAACAGAGCACGCCAGCGAGACAAACTGGGTCACATACTGGAGGAGTTTGCCACCCTTCAGGACGAGGTGCGTAGATGTTTTTTGTTTGGTTAAAAATGACATGAATTAAAAATTGAACCTAATACTTTCTTAAAGGGACCGTTCATCATTTACTCACCCTGTATGAATTTCTGAAGAAGATATTTTGAAGATACTATTAAATCAATGTGGTCCATCAACTGTTTGGTTACCCATATTCTCCAAAATATCTTCTTTTGAGTTCAGCAGAAGAAAGAAATTCATACAGGTTTTGAGTAAATGATTGATGAATTTTCATTTGTGAGTGAACTATCCTTTTAATAAGTGTTTCTGGTCTTATTCCTTACAATTCATAGGTGTTTATTACAAAGAACTAAAAGGGTTTAACCAACGAATTAGATTTATTGCTTTTGTTCCTCTTTTGTAAGCTTCTGCTAAATGCATAATGTAAATGTAAGGGTTAGTTCACCCAAAAATGAAAGTTCTGTCATAATTTACTCACTATGTTGTTTCAAACCACAAATTAAGATATTTTAAATCTTTATTGCTCATCTTTTGAAAGTCCACTTAACCAAAATGTTCATGCTTCTGAAAGTCTGCTCTGCTGCCATCATGTCAGTTGTAAAGCATCATTGAGTGTGTTTGTTGGTGTTTAGGCTGAGAAGGTGGACGCTGCTCTTCACGGTCTTCTGATGAAGCTGGAGCCTCAAAGGCAGCATTTAGCCTGTCTGGGCACCTGGATCCTCTATCATAACCTGCGCATCATGATCCAGTACCTGCTCAGCGGCTTTGAGCTGGAGCTCTACAGCATGCATGAGTATTATTACATCTACTGGTACGACAGCTAAAAAAACATGCTTTTAATGCTATAGACAGATCAGGATGCACAGGCAATATCGACTGTTATCAGATATCCATCAGAAAATATTTGAAGTTTAATTATTTCTACCTATTTTAAAATTTAGATCATCATCTAGCACTAATTTAAAGGGACAGCGACCATTGACCAATTATGCCGAAGATTTAAAGGGCACCTATTATGCAAAATTCATACATGGTACATTTTTACATGGTGTTTGAACATAAATGTGTGTTGGCAGTGTGTGTACACAACCACCCTATAATGATAAAAATCCACCTAGTGCTTTTTTTTTTAAATCCCCATAAATCATAAACACTGTCTCAGAACAACATGTTCTCAGATTCAGGGCAGTGTGACATACTTTTGCACAAGCCCCTCACACGACTGTTGATAACTTCTTATACAGTGTTTATTCAGCTCTAACAGTGATTTTCTGGAGTAAAACTAACGCTTCATCTTTTGTGGGATGTACAATAAACTCTGCGGAGGAGTAAAAAAATTAACAATTGTTTAATAATTATGATTTTAATATGCTAAAAATATTTTTGAATATAATATGTCAGTATTATGATTATACATTTTATATATGTAAATATGCTAATAGAATTATCGGCTTATCGACATCAGCCACAGTTTTAATATTGGTGCATCCCTGAAAGATTCCCTAAATGAAGTCCAAAGTGCTAGCACATTAATGTCGGATTTAGTATTACACATGTGAAGAGGTTAGCCAATCATAACAGAGGTCATTTGCATATAGTCTTAAAGGGACAGTAGCAAAACAGCCTGTTAAATTCTGTGAGTCAGATAAAGATTAAAAAAGTAAAGATATATCTTTCTCTCCATGTATGTTCAGGTATCTGTCGGAGTTCCTGTATGCGTGGCTCATGTCCACGTTGAGTCGAGCGGACAGCTCTCAGATGGCAGAGGAGAGAATCCTGGAGGAGCAGCTGAAAGTACGAAGCAGCAAGAAGAGCAAGAAGAAGAAGAAAGGTTCTCACAGCCCGACGTTCATTCAACAGTTGCAGTTGCAATGGAGGATTGGGATGTTTGGGTCTGACTTGCTCATTGTGTTTCCATTGTCTCCTCAGCTCGTCCTCTGAGTAAAGAGATCACCATGAGCCAAGCTTACCAGAACATGTGTGCTGGCATGTACAAGGTAATGCTTCCTGATACACACAAACACGCTGGAGTACTCAAAGCTGCCTATGTAACATGGAAATTATGGACAATGGAACAATGGAAATTAATCATAATAATCAGGATTTGATTGGTTGGTCAGAGACGTATAAGAGTGCATGATAAAGTAGGAGAAATCGAGGAGCTGTTTACACGACACCGTTTTTAAACAAAGGAACTTTTTATGCGTTTTGGCCGTTCATTTACACGACAATGGTGTTTTGGTGGCCTGAAAACAGGTTTCAAAGTGCAAGCTTTTAAAAACGATGCCATTATCGTCTCAGTGTAAACTACAAAACCGCAAATCTGTGAAAACGGTGACGGCATGCACATGCGTATTAGGGTGGTCCTTATTTTTAAAGTCTCCAATTGTCATGCTCTTAACCCTTCAAATTGTTCCATATAAGAAAATACAGCATGCCAATTTTTATGGCAGTAACATAATAATTACTGGTAGCTCAATAGCTTTAAACTTTCTGAGATTTTGATGATTTTCGTAAAAAACGATCATTTGAATTGGTATTGTACCTGGCTAGTAAAATTCCAAAAAAATCTCCACATATTCCATATGCTCCATATATTCCTAAATATGTATTTTAGATGCATATCTCAGTTTACTTATTGTAGAAACTAAATCCAAATGAATCCATCCATGACCTGGTTTAGCAGATTTACCTTTCCTGGTGGAATCAATACATATTTCTATTGATGATCACCTTGGTTATTGTTTGGGTTAAGAGCACATTTTTTGGTTGAAAAAATTACATTACGTTCCTTGAAATTGACCCGGAACTTTGTGCCGAATCAAGCAGATTATCAGGAGGCACAGGCAACCATGCAATGAAAGTAGTCGAGAGAGGAGTGGCTCTGATTCAAGAATACAATGGCTATCTCACACACTCTGAAGAACAATTGCAGTTTCTCCTTCATGTGGTGGAAGATCACCGACGGATCTATCCAGACTGCAAAAAGTCAACACTGGCTGCTGAGCATCAGAAATGAGGGATTGTTGAAAACTTTTTTTGAGATTGTTGTCATTGTTGTCATGTCAGAGTTGCTCTGATTTCAATAAAATGTAGTTCATTTGCAGCAATTTTTAATATTACTTGCATATCACAATAACGCCGCACAGCTTAACATAGGCAATCCTCCACATGATTGAGCTACCTCTAAATATCTTTTTTTTTTGTCAACATTTTTGCATATTTCCAAGTTTGACCACCAAAGCGCGGTTCGTTTGACTAGTGTGAGTGCTCCGAACCGTGCCCGGGCGCGGCTCGATTAGCCGGCCCTGGCCCGGTTGGAAGAGGTGGGCCAGAGCACGGTTCAGTTGGACTCGGGCGCGGTTCGCATGCAGTGTGAGCGCTAACCGTGCTGGAGCACGGAACAGGACGCGTGACGCAAACCTCCTCATACGAGCAGCACGATTACGTGAAAATTTTCGTGCCACAAAGGCGATAGATTTGTTTAACAACAGGCTGTGAGAGGGCTGTGGACCAAACGACTCAAAATTATCCACAAAGTAAACAGAGCGATGGACTCTAGAGCGATGCGCCGCTCTTCCTGTTTATCCCGAAACCGTCACACCATAATGACGTAAGCGTGCTCCGCCACGAATGCTGAAACCCTATGTGAGTGCAGGCCAGTGGGGGAGTGGGGAGGGGGGACAATCGTACTCGGGCCCGGTTCATGGCAACCGTACCTAGTGTGAGTTTAAAAATGTCTGAATGTTATTACTAGAGATGCAACAAATCAATTGCCATTTTCTTGGCCGATTCCGATTTTCTTTCGAACAACTATAATTATACAAACAAAAATCTACATTTCTTCAATGCAAAATTTTATTTTCATTAAAAAAAAAAAAAAAAACAGTAAAAAGTCAGTAATAAAATAAGAACAAATGGACAAATTGCAAACACCTGCAGTACATAATACAGACCCTTTCCAAAAAAATGTAATGTCATGGAAAAGTTTGAATCTATAATCTATGGAAGTTTAACGTTTTGAATGGAATTATGGAAATAAATAAACTTTTCCATGATATTCAAATTTTTTTGGAAAGGGTCTGTACATAAACTGCACCTCCAGTACATAGTATGGGTCCTCTTCTACAAAAGATAAAGACAGACCAAGTCACTTAGTGGTGGACTGGCTCCCTGTAAGTATGATATTCACACTGTAAAACTAATAATAACTATTCAGTGTCATTTTTCTTTGTCAATCATTTTAATGTATGTGATTTACATGTTTATGCCCAAAATGCTTAATTAATATTCAAAGTAGTTGACTGTCATTGTCTTCTAAGCTGTGTGCGTTACTGTACGATTAATGCAATATTTAACATAGTTACATTTATTTAACGCCTGTACCGCGCATTCATTCATTCATTCAAATATTTTAAAAGTCTGGGATAAGAGCGCTAGCGCACATAATCCATTTATCAGTCAAATTCATTTAAAAATCTAAACTCAACAGAAATATGAAATATGATCAGTATAAGAGAAAAATACTGAGAAGAGGAACACAACCGCTGCATGTTCGTTTAATCCAATTGGCAGCCATCAGGGCTGGACTGGGACAAAAAAATCGGCCCTGCATTTTGGCCCAGGCTGGCCCACTACATATGATCATAAACAACCATTTTTGCACGCCCATGAATATGTATACTAACTCCTATTCCTTAAAACCACTAATGCCATGTAATGAGTGAGTAGGAAAGAGTGAGAGTTAACACATGAAATAAGTACAAAATTGTCCTTTATTAAAGCAACACCATGTAAGTTTTGCTCTCGGGGTCCCCCTACAGTTGGGAAACAGTATTGTCTTCTACTACTGTCGTAAAATCTGTCATGGTAACACCAGGGGATACAGGTGCATTTGTTGACAAGCCCATACCCCCGAACTCTGCAGAAGGAGTTCTCACGTCTTGGGCAGACTGCCTGCGTTGCGTGTGAAATGTCTTCATCCCAGGTACAGTGGCATATATTTCAGCATGTCATATGAATATAATTTCATGGGTTTTATTTTTTCATCGAAAACTAGCATGTTAGCATTTACTAGCTACCAGATTGATAATTCGCTCCTCTACTAGCATTACTTGATTCATGAAGATAAATGGAGGACCAAATAGCTTCCGTAACATAGCCAGGCAGACAACAAATTCGAAAAACTAGAGATAGTATGCAAGCAATATACTTACTAGTCCAACAGCATGACGGACAAGTCAGCATCAGTTGGGCACCCCTCCTCCTCCTTTAGCTCACGCCAGCGAGCGCTGGACCAATATTGATCCTCGTCTGGTGAAGCAGTCGATTCTGTTCCCTCCTGGAATTACTGTTCCCTTAACCCAATCATACTACAAATCATGCGTAGTTGCCAAGTTACTGTAACCTGCGTCGCGGCGACAATACAACCCTCACTTACAAATAGCGAAATATGCAAATGAGCGTGAAGTGCACCGCTTCAAGATTTGGACCAGTGACCAGAAGACCAGATTCGCTCAAGAGACTGCGTCAACAGCAAGGGAAGAAAGAATTTGTGACAAACACTCGTTGCATTAGAAAATTTGGAATGATGTATTACAGAATTAAATGATAAAGCAGAGAAATTTAATACATCACATCACACAGGAGGAAAAAAAAAAATATATATATATATATATATAATGACCAGGAGAACAGCAAAGATTTGCCGTGGAACAAATAAATGTAACCTTAATATAACCCTAATTTATATTTCCTATTTAGTTTATAACTATTATTGTTTCTCTCTTTTTTTTATTACCTATTTAGTTTCAAGCTAATAAATTTAATTGACCCTTATTCTATTAATATATGTATATAATTTATTTGTTTACCTATTTATTCAATTTGTTTCTAATTGGCTTATTTAAGGTTAAGTAAACGTTTTAAATTCAAATGCAATCCTTCCAAATGATAACCCTATAAGAATACCCTTTTTACTCTCGTTCTCCAAGAAAAATAAATAAAAATAAAATATAAAATCAAAATGAATTGAAATGAAATACAATGGAATTTAAAAAAAAAAATAACAGTAGAGAAAATAAAATACAGGTAAAAATTTACTGCTTAATTAGCAGTCTCAAATTCAATACAATTCAGATTCCTCTTTTTATATGTATAATTTATATACACACTAATTCTCAGTTCCAGTTCGAATGCCGCTCTCACGAGATCCTTCTTCCGCAATGTATCTCGGATCAACACAGTTCAATTCAGATGTGTGCACAATCATACCACTCCGTTCGTTCCTTGATTCGCAAACTCGGTCCTTCCTTATATGGGCAAATGGCTCGCCAGTTCCCGCTCGCAACGGCTTTTTTTTCCCGATGTGAAGCAAGCAGGGACAATTCACATACAATTCTCCTTCAAAATCGTCCGGTGTCCAGGAAATGTGCAGCATCCGACTCAGAAAAGACAAAAAGTAGAAAAGAAGGAAAAAAACAACAAAAAAGGGGAAAAGGAAAGAAAGGAAAAGAAAAAGACCCAACCTTGCAAAGACAAGGCCAAAAATATAATTAGACATTCCTTTCAAAAATATACATCATTAGAGCAGTTAGTCTGCATATAAACAACATTCAACATTTTTTTTCCTTTTACTGAAATTCCGTCTTACTTTAGCACATAAAGTTTATGTATGTGCGAAGAGCTATTTTTCCGATGACGCACTTAGGCCTCATCTGCCCGTATTACATGTGCGTCATAACCGCGCATTAACTCATAGCTCAAATACACGACGAAATTCGTTAAAATAACCTCTATTAACCACTCAAGGTGACTTTTAACTCTGAAACATTAATTATTCAACACATACATGCAATACTCTTCCCATTATAAACAAAAAGGGTCAACTCTTTTACATACAACAGCATATTACATCAGAATTTAGTAATTCAATACAATTTATCAAGTATTTTACACACAAAAAGAATTATTTAATTACAACACTCACCAAGAGAACTCAATTCATCGGCTATGAAGGGCAAAACTTCCAACTTTGGAAATGTATTCTCTTCGTAGCAGTCAATATCACGTTCACTCGTAACGTTTGACTGATGAATCTCAATCCGCACTTTAATCTAAAAGTTTCTCTATTGTTTCTCTGATTTAAATCTTGGTTTGTTTGTTCTAATTCTCGTTTCTTTCTTTAGGATCGCACCAGCAGCTTCTGTAACTTGAACTAGCCGCTTCAGTGTCTCGCAAAAAGTGTTGCATCACCCTTGCCCTGAGTCCACCTATTAAGGCGGGGCTAACTCCCACTCGTTGAATTGAACCAATCTTTGTCTTGCTAAATTGGATAAATTTTCTAAATGAGTTTTATGATTTTAGTTTATGCATTTTCTTATTTTCTCTTAGAATCTTAAACTTTCTATTTTTTTTTCTTTCCCCACAGACATTAATAAAATAACTGTTTTATATATATTCACAAGTGTTAGTCTTTTTTTTTCTCTCTCCTTACATCAACAGAATCTCTCTAGTGACCTGGGTTACATTACCATACGTACCATCAGAACTGAATACGAGCAAGAAGCACAACTGGATGTACGGAAAGCCAAAAGGTTAAAAAAGGATTGTATTTTTTCCCGAAAGACACGGCTCGTTGAGGGGGAACAGGAATTCCGGACTGCTTAACCGGCCTTTGATTTTGTCACTCTCCCTTTTTCTCTTCCTAGTCTCCTCCGACAAAACCTTTGCCTTCTTCGGTTTCATTGCTGCTTCGGCCATGACAACAACATACACACGCTATACCACATGCTATACGTCCGAATTTGAGGAAATGGGGGGTGGGGTGGTGGGGGAAGTGAGGTGTGCCGTAAAGCAGTCAAATTTTGTAGTTCTTTTTGTGCTCGGGTTTAGGGCCAATCTCATTTCTCTGTCTTACCCCTTCCCTTCCCCTTCCCCTTCCCCTTCCCCTTCCCCTTCCCCTTCCCCTTCCCCTTCCCCTTCCCCTTTGTCTGCGTCTTCCCCTTGCCCCTCGATACCGAGTGAAGGGGGGTAGGGGGAAGAACGTTTCTCTAAGAAACACTCGATTACCGTTTGCGTCATCTTCCCTTTTCGCTAGCTGGCTGCTACGTCAACAGAGGCGATACGCGTTGACATAAACAAACGAAGATGCCGTCGTCTCGGGTTGTGATATCGATTGCCTGGTCTCTCTTTATCTTTGAACGCTTGTGTGCCATCAGTCAAAGACATTGTTTCATTGTATTTAACGGCGGCGCCGGCGACAACATAGCTAAGCAAAACATTAGCAAACAGGAAATAGCGCATAGCTGCTAGCTAGCGGTTAACTAGCGATTCAAAACAAAAACATTACAATTAAAACCGCTTGAACATTTTATTAAAAGTATCATAAAACACGAGTGTCATTAAACTGCTGAAAATACTTACATTTGTGCGACTCACTTCTGGGAAATTCCTACCCTTCTCTTTCAAGTGTGGTCCTCCGCAAACTTCGTTTCAAGGGCTATGTAGCCCTACGCCTTGGCCCTAGCCCTTAATCAAAATGAGAATTGGGACACCACTTTCCCTCACATGAACGCGCAAAACCGAGGGGAAGGGGTAAGAGTAAGGGGTAAGACAGAGAAATGAGACGCAGCCTTACTACCCGAACCCCGAAGTGCCAGTAAAAGCGTTACAGACCCCGTCAGGCTATGGCAGATGTGTCATTCAACCTATTGTAAGTCGATGTACCATCACAAGGGTCTTGGAAATATCCACCTTATTCTGCTCTAAACAATGCGCGCTGCCATAACGACGACTCCGGTTGCCTACTTCCGGTTCGTAGCGCTTGACCTGTACTAGCAGCGAGAGAATGAGTTCAAGCTCCTCATGTGCTGTTGTTTTAACAATTCAAAGAAGATTTCAAACTTTTTAGAAACTGAGTGTTTCGAGCATAAGATAAGAAGGAGATAATGCCCATGTCCGGTTCCGTATCAGATACATTCAATAAATTAAACGTTTAGAGTGGTTAGCGTTAAAACTGAAGCATAAGAAAAAAAGTCGGAAAACTTTGCCCATTAATTAGATGTGCAAGGCAAGCAGGCAAGTTTTCGGGTTGTTATGGACAAGTAAAAATGACATTATTGTATATATATGAAATACAATTATAATAAAATTCTAAGTTATGACTACTGTATACTGTACTGTTTTTATTTTTAAAACGATGTGATGTGAAAAGTAAACATTTCGGCTCGTTTGACTCAGCTCACTGAAATGAGCCGGTTCTTTTGACTCACGGCTCTTTAAAAAATAAATTCTTATCTCCTTCTTATCTTATGCTCGAAACACTCAGTTTCTAAAAAGTTTGAAATCTTCTTTGAATTGTTAAAACAAACAACAACAGCACATGAGGAGCTTGAACTCATTCTCTCGCTGCTTGTACAGGTCAAGCGCTACGAACCGGAAGTAGGCAACCGGAGTCGTCGTTATGGCAGCGCGCATTGTTTAGAGCAGAATAAGGTGGATATTATGAAGGTTGAAAAACTACATGGTGTTGCTTTAATACAATTGAACTTTACTCCACAGGTGATGAGTCCAAAAAATAAACTATAAGTTGCATTAGCATAGCAATACCAGTGTTTCTCACAGGATTTCTGGTAAAACTGTGGTGGGTGGACCTCGAGCCTTGTAGGCGGTGATCGTCAACTATGCAGGTGTGGAAATAATGCGTAACTGGGTAATGGCAGAGCCCGTCTACGGAGAGCCTGGCCACTCCCTATTAAGTCCTATTGTACCGAATTTTGGTTGTAGTTCCACCAGAGTTCCACTGGGGGCGATCACCCATGAGTGCAAAATGAATGGGAGTCTATGGAGCTAGACGGCTAAATTTGTCTCTTTCACCCGATTGCCGTTGAGAAATCTCAGATTTGATTTTGAGGTTTTGCAAGTTCAACATGGGTTATAGGTACCCTGGTAATCCAGAGTTCTCGCGAGCGCACAAGTTGAATTTGCTCAGCGAGTTACTCTGGTGTTGAGTAATGATGCTCATTAAATATGCCCTTGTATCCGAGCTGCACCAATCACATCGGGTTATCTGATATAGGCGGGCCAGAGGCGAGCTAAACAGAAGACGACAGCGCTGTGACGTCGAAGTCATTTGTAAATATTGCAAGATGGCTATGGATGAACACCAGTTGTTTGAAACGGCTTTGGCCGCTACAATGAACGAGTTAGACTTGGCTTTTTATCTAAAACAGGAACAGAAGACGCCGTTCGAATCCTTCCTTTGCAAGAAGGACGTTTTTGCTGTTTTGCCGACCGGACACGGTAAGAGTATAATCTACCAGTTAGCTCCGCTGGTAGCTAAGCGTATGGGGTTTATTGTTGTGATTGGTCGTAGTGTTATCCAATTGCGTGCAGTGAGATTTTCAAATGCATGCTTGGTGCCACCACTCGAGCTGGCTGAGTTTCATTAGTCGACGCCAGACCATTAATCTTTTAGATTTAGGTCTGTATTTCCAGGCTATAGGTTATGGGTCGAAAGTTGAATGAACGAGTACTTATGTCCTTTCGATTTCTTACAGGTTGAGTTGTTGTTGCCCATAACACCCTAGAATTCTGCTAATGAACGCTGATTGGTCAGTGAAGGACTGATTACGACCAGAGATACCGCTTGATGGCATTGAGTGTGTGTGTATTTTCGGCGTGGTCTTTTAAAACAACAAAACAAATCCTCCAACTATGACCAAATAATATCAAAGATTAAAATGGATTTGGGAAGATGGAACTTAATACCGTACTTGAGTTTGATATCAAGAGTGGAAGTGATTAGGATGAACGTTTTACCCCGGCTGCTATACCTATTTCAAAATCTTCCAATTGAGGTATCAGGAAAAGAATTTAAAGAGCTGGACAAAATTATATCTAGATATATATGGCAGGGTGCTAAGCCAAGAATAAAATATAGAACATTACAATTAGCTAAGGGAAGCGGGGGTCTAGCGTTACCTTGTCTAAAAAGTTACTTTCAGGCTGCGCAGTTGAGGGTCTTGATTAATTTGTGTGATTCTGAATATTTTGCAAAATGGAAAGACATTGAGGAAAGACTAATAGAGGGACTCCCGGTACAAGCTTTATTATGCGATGAAACATTGAGGTCTCATCTGAAACTAAAAATAAATCCATGGTTGGAGGTATCTGTTAAAATTTGGTCTGAAATTGTGAAGAAATATAATTTAACGGGTCACTGTAGGTTTTTGAGGTGGATCGCACATGATATAGATTTTACACCCAATAAATTGGATGGCAGGTTTAAATTGTGGAATAATGGTCCAAAAATGTATTGGGAGGTTATTAAAAATCAAACTGTAGTTTCCTGGAAATGAAGGAGATTTATGGCCTCCAGAAGCAAGATTTTCATAGGTATTTACAGCTACGCCATTATTTGGGAGAAGAAATTAAAAAAGTTAAACTAAGTTCAACATGGCCAGGTGTCATAAAAATAATGATGGAAGCATATAGATCACAGATAGAAAGGAAAGTTATTTCCAAGCTGTACAGGATCCTGGAAGACATAAAGGCAGACAACACAATATATGTAAAAGAAAGATGGGAGAGGGAGGCAAACATAGTGGTTTCAGGTGAGAACTGGGGGGAAATAAATAAATATCAGTGGAAAATTACAAATTCCTCAGTTTGGAGGGAATACGGATGGAAAAATACACTAAGGTTTTTTGCAACCCCTGCACAGAGAAAACATGGAGATACCAAATGTTGGAGATCTTGTGGTGAAACTAAAGCAAATCATTTCTATATCTTTTGGGGATGCTCCCGTCCCGTATAACTAAATATTGGGCACAATTAAAAGTGATAATTGAAGAGGTGATAGAAATGAAAATACCAACCAGCTTTGAAATTATGTATCTTGGGATAGTTGAGACTCTTAATTTAAAAAGAAGGGACGATTATAAATTGCTTTGAATTATGTTGTTGGCCAGTAGGAAAGCAATAACCAGAAGATGGCGAAGTGATTTGGTGCCAAAAGTGGAAGAATGGTTTGATGTAATGCTAAGCATTTATAATATGGAAAAGCTAACCGCGTACATTAGATTGGAAGTCGATAAATTTAACAATATCTGGAGAAGATGGCTTAAATATATTAGGCAACATAGAATGGACTTTGTTTAGGGACTTGTGGTAAGAGCTGAATGTTTATGAATACCTTCTTAATGTACCATGCAGAAGGATGGGGAAAGTACTTTTATTATACAGGGATTGTCGGTAAGAGTAACACATACCATACCCTGGTTCTACAATGTTATTCAATTATTTTTTTTTTTTTTTTTTTCTTCATGTTCAAAAACAAATGTATTATCAACAGGGGCATTCAAGGAAAACTTTTGGTGACTGTCCTAAAGTATTGGTTGTGTTTGCCTTGTTATTCTGTAAGTTTCATATTGTGAGAAAGACAATAAAATATAAATTATAAAATAAATAAAATTAAAATAAAAAAACTCTTCTAGCACGTGTATTTATCTGTGTCAGCTGTGTTGTCGATGCCTCGAGAGAAAAGAAAGTGCAGAGCGCGAAAGCACCAAAGTGACTGAAGGATTACCGTAAGAAAAGCAGTAGCCTATCTCTGGTCGTACGATGTGTATGACGTCATTGAAAATTTAAAAGACTTTTTAAAGCAAATAAGTGACTCTAAAAAATCTAGCACCCAGCGATGTGTAATTTCTTTGCATCTCCTTTCGAATACAAAATTCAAATTACTAGACAAAAAATTATATCCTGAGAAAAGTGGATTTTGAGGGGTATTTCGCCATATAGACCTCCATTCATTCTGCACTCGTCCTGTGAGCGCCCTCATGGAACCAGAGTGGAACTGCAACCAGTTCAGAAGCCGGAAGTTTACGGTGAAGTGAAACTTCTCTCCTTATTAGACATTATCTGGTAATGGGTTCACTCATGACATAGCCTAAGTGTTTTGAAAGTAGTTCTGCTTACCGCGGACTCTACACTCACTCATCTCTCTCCTGATCCTCACTATCATCATCTGCCACAGGAGCTGATGAAGGTCCTGCTGCTGCAGAAAACATATCAGTTATTTTGACACATTTTACAGCGTCTGCTTGAAGGGCCTGTTTCTTTTTTTCACTCTATTTCTCTGCACATTCCTTGCATTTTATTCTCCATCTCTCTGACTATTTTGACAGAGACACACTGACACGGCACGTGCGAAAGGAGCCCAAATGAGGAGATGTTTAAAGATGTGATTGGGCCAGCCCAGTATCAATAAAAGAACCAATGGGCCGCTGATCTACGTGTTTGTCCGGTCTGTGAGATAGAAAAAAACCTACGATGACCTTTTTTGACCAATGCATTACACCGGCACAAAGACCCCAGCGAATTAAGCAAAACAAAACCAATGGGCCGCCGATGTACGAGTTTTATGGGCCGTTTAGACAAAAAAAAAAAAAAGCTAAAAGAAATTTCTTTTTTAAGATGTATCGTCCCAAAAAGCATTGCCAGATGGCCAGTCCGCCCCTGACAGCCATGAAATGTACTTAATGTGCGTTCTCATGTAAGTGCGCAAAATGCAGTTACCGGAAATTCCCGAGAAATGACCGGTGTCACAGGTGTGGTGAAGAACATATAAGTTAAAATACATTAATGACTCGTTATAACGTAGTACAAACTTCTTCTATAATAAAGTGATTTTGTATTATTTGTAACCAGGCACTAAAGCGATTACCCATAAAACGTGCTTTGAACCAATCGGATTGCTTGGGTCCTCATTTGTAAACCACACCCGAGTTGTAACAAAACATCAGTTTAACGCGCAAGTAGTTTTAGTTTCTCTTTCTCTAATACAGTCAGACAAAAACGGAGCGATTCTGACAAAAAACAAACTAGGAGACATGTTGTGTGTAAGTGTAAAATAAATGACATTATTTTATTTGTGTTACACAATTAGTTTTAAGATAAATTGGATCGGTTCAGTTAAGTGTGTAGGCATCTCCACTTTCATTCGGAGGCAAAATATACTAACTGAGCTATCAATACTGCATAAATGTTGTACTATAAATTTGCATTATTAAGTTGTATTAGGAGTTGTGATGGTAATTTAATCTAGGCTAGTGGTGCAGGGAAACCGAAACTAAACACACAAACAAAAAGTTTGGAATAACAAACAACTTCTAAATATTGTAAGATTTGTCCATGATGTCACATTTGCTCTTTTTTGTCAATTATTTTACGCTGCAGAAATAGGCCTTTATCTCATTTCCTTGTTTCGGAACGTTCGAAATCGCCAAGCAGTGTAGGCCTACTCGCACTTCCGGTGGTTACAACTGTAAAAAAATAAAATAAAATAAAAACATGAGGAGATTCTGTATTTATTTAATTTTTTTACAGTCTATGATGCAGATCATCATGTGCACAAATCCCCGTTTTAAATGAACGGCAAGAAAAGAACAGAACTCATATTAGACGTCATCAAGTGCTTGCCATAACAGATCGTGTGCGCGCACTCCAATGTTCATTATGTTAGAGTAAGATGGGAGATTCCCCCCTGGATTTACCATTAGACTGTAACATACTTAGATAGTACGAAAAAAACATCCAAGGCACTCGAGTAATTTGTTTTTAGAAAAATAAAACCTGGTTTATGACAGCATTGTGTAATAATGAAACAAACAATGTGGCTACATCAAATGTTTGTTATACATTGTTAATGAACTTTTGAACATCGAGGACATTCAATAATATGTACGTTTCAATGGCGTGCATTAACAGTAGCTCTTCAATGGGCTATTAAACCAAATTAAATAATGATCAGTTCTGATTGGCTGTCGCAGATCCAAGCCTCTTACACTCTCAGACCAGAGAGACAATGCCCCTCATTTATCATTCTTGCGTAGAAATGGGCGTATATTGGCGTAAGATTATGCTTACACTCCTCTCATCGCCTGATTTATGAAGCTGTGCGTACCTTTGAAATCCAGGTGTGCAATGCCTGCCCTTGATAAATACCGCGGTGGAAAACGATCGTCATTAGAATAACACGCCCCTATATATTCAAGTCTCCGCTCCCCCCACGCCCTCATTTTACGCCATGGACACACGGAAGACGGCAAAGAAGAGAAACTTCTCCGACGTTGGATGAGCAAATGACCTATCATCACAATGCATTATTTTACAGCACGTGTTTTGAAACAATTAGTATTTAATTTCGTATCACGTCACATGTATTGGGGTGAACAATAATGATGATGATGTGATGTGGAGTAGGCTACCATTCATTCACATTAATAATTGCATGACAATTTGTAATATTCTTATTATTATTAATGACGCTTATTGTTATTTAGAAGAAGAATGTCGTTATTATTATTATTTGTATTATTATTATTATTATTTAAAAGAAGAAGAATGTCATTTTTATTATTTTGTCAGTCTGAATTATTTTTTTTGTCATTGAAAGCCTTTTTATTCCTGAACAAAAAAAAGAGGTATACTTTGCCTGGAGTGTTAGAAAGTTGTGGATGGTTGTCTTTTTTAAAAAGTCTTTTGTCTTTTATTTTTCGTGTTCGCATTTATGAGGATTATGATGTCATTTACGTGACAGTTATCCATTACGGACGTGAGCGCTCTGAAAGCGGCATGCTTTAAAACTTTAACAGAGACCTCAAACAGAAAGCACAAAGCCTTTCTTTAAAGCGAATTTCGTTTTGTATTAATTGTATCTTAATTTTAATCAGTGTTTCATTATCCAATTTTCTGGATTTAATAAATAAAAAGTAAATAGCAGAGATAATCACGGAGGCGCCAGCGCCTGAACTGGATAACGTTAAGCTATCATCCATGAACCGAAACTCAACGTATAAGGTAGACTGATCGCCTCACACACCTAAAAAAATAGAAATATATCTATTATCTACAGAAATCTCTACTTTTAAACAGAACCATTCAAAACAAAATAAAATGATGTAGGCCTAATCTGTATGAAATGTGTATTTCTCTCCGGCGCGTTCACTAGCTGGTGTAGGATTTGAGCGTGCCGTACGCCAACGTCCATATTGATAAATCTCAAAGACACCATGGTTTTGGGTGTACGCCAGGTGTACTCTGGAAATTTGTTGTACGCACTACGCACTTTTGATAAATGAGGGCCAATGTAATTGTGAATCCATTTGAGTTAATCAAGATGTTTTATCTAGATTTTTGCTCATCCTGATTTTTGTCACCCTTTCTCTGTAGGTTTTGAATTAAGGGTCTGACAGTACATCACTGATTGAGTACCTTATTAAGAGGCAGTGAAAATGCAGGACCATCAGAGTTTCTCTGACTCCAGTGATAAAAGCATGGACATTCCTCTTTCATTTGCATGTGAGTCAATATATTGCATTATGCAGGTTTGAGCCACGTTTTGCTCAGGCAGTTCTTTAGATTTTGCACACAAAAAAATAATGTCGGATTTACTTAAATATTGATGCATTTTTGCATCACTTTTTAAGTAAATTCAGCTTGAAGTCATTTTATGCTAAATTAACAAGAGAAACGTTCACATTAAACTGACTGCATTAAATGTCTCAGTCATGTTTTACTCAAAGTTGTAAGCTTGAATTATGTATTTTTGTAAAAAGTTGTATTTTTGTAAAAACTGATGTACAGGGTGGGCCATTTATATGGATACACCGTAATAACATGGGAATGGTTGGTGATATTAAAGTCCTGTTTGTGGCACATTAGTATGTGAGGGGGCAAACTCCTCAAGATGGGTGGTGATATATACATATACTAATGTGCCACAAACAGGACTTTAATATCACCAACCATTCCCATGTTATTATGGTGTATCCATATAAATGGCCCACCCTGCATAACTCAAGCTAACATTGATCACCACAAGCATTTGAACGTCCGTGTTTAATACAGTATGTGTGTTGTTGTAATTCTGCTCATCATATAAAGCCATCGTGTCTCTTCAGAAGACTTGGATTTGGAATGGAACACTCGATTGATTATTTTTGCGATGCCTTGCAGCCTTTATGACATTTTTGGATTTTTTTTAAGTTTTAGAGGAATGGACTTTAAACCGAGAGGGACAAAAACTTCTCAAGAATCATAAAAAAATTGGAAGTTGAACAAAAATAGTTGTTTTAAACAACATGAGGGTGAGTACAAAATGACAGAATTTACATAGGATACTAACTGTCTCGGGTGCATTCACACTGGCAGTTTAGTTCGGAACGAGGCACGGTTAGCATGAAAAATTGCTAATGCTGTCATGCAGACCAGGGTGCGCACTGGGGTACTGAACCCGAGACTACCTGGAGTTCGTTTGCTCCCGAACCGTGCCGCGGTTTGCGTGAATGTGAAAGCAACACGGACTCGGGTGCGCACTTGTTCAGGAAGTAAAGTGACCTGCGCATGCGTTCTCTTACAAGAGGTTCTCTCGTATTGCGTAAGTTGCTTAAGCTAAAGTCATCTTTTCTCGAGATCTGAAGCCAAAAAATTATCCTTAATTTTGTATATATTGTCAATGCAGTGCGGCAGCCAGCAGACCATAGCAGGCTGTATAAGCGTGCTCATTGGCTGACCTGCGGCAACTGCTGCAGCCTATCGGTGAGCCCTGCGTGATGTCGCGCCCTCTACGCGCCACAGCCCGCCAGAATGGGTGTGGCGTAGCGTATATAAAGACGGGCTGAACAGGCTGAACTCTGATTTTCATCTCTTCAGCGAAACTCTTCTCATCGCTGGATCTTGAGAAGCCGCCGCCGTTGAAGCAAGCAACCAGCAAGCCTAGGAAGCGTCTGAGGAAGCCGGCCGTTTTCGCCGCCTTCAGCCATCCATGCCTGTTGAGCTATCCGGCGACAGTATCCTTTTTCTGCTGTGTGTGTTCACCGCTGCAACACACACTTTCTATCTAAAAGAGTGCGAGGCGTTTTTATCAAAATGCCTCGCTCTTCCTGTGGCTCGTGCCGCGCCCCGCTCAGCACCGGAGACCGCCATCTGATCTGCACTCTCTGTCTGGGACGTGAGCACGCAGCCATCGCTCTCTCTACGGGCGGCTGCCCTGAGGAGCTTTCAATGTCGACGCTGCGGGCTCGACTTGAAGCTTTTAACGACGAAGCTGTCACTCCGCCTGTCTTTGCTGGGCCGCGCAGGAAGAAGCGCCGCTCCCAGAGGCCACCGGAGACCGATGTGGCGCTCAAGAGCTCGCCGGAACCCGGACGCACAGCCGCCGGCTCCCGCCCGCGCCGCCTCAGGGGATGAAGCGGATGAAGTGGACGAGGACGCCGCCGCTGACAGCTGCTCTATCCTGGCCTCTGACAACGAGGAATGGTCCGGTTCACACCACTCTGCCTCCTCGTCAGTCCAGGAGTCCGGCCGTACTCGGGCCGGCGTGGATGCAAAACTACTGCGCCTCCTCACCAAGGCCGTCGACCAACTTGGCCTCGAGTGGTCACCGCCGCGAACAGACTCGACGGCTGCTTTCTTCATCGCCGCCGCCAAGCACCCGCGTCCAGGACTGCACCCTTCTTGCTGGAGCTCCACGCTGAGCTTTCTAAATCGTGGAATGCACCATTCTCCGCGAGAGTGCACTCTCATGTCTCCTCGGCGCTCTCACTGGTTGACGGCGCCGCCAAGAAGGGGTATAATTCCATCCCCCCTGTGGAGGAAGCGGATGCAGCACACCTTTGCCCGCCTTCTGGATGGCGCTCAAAGGCTGCCCTCCCGTCCAAAGCCTGCAGGACTACATCAGCCCTTGTCGGCCGCGCTTTCGCTGCCGCCGGACAGGCCGCCTCAGCTTTGCACTCCATGGCAGTCCTACAGATCCTTCAAGCCGATCTCCTCCGTGAGCTGGATGAGAAAGGCCTGGATCCTGCCTCCATCACGGATTTGCGCAGCGCGACGGATCTCTCCCTTCGCGCTACTAAATCCGCTGCCCAGGCTCTTGTAAGGTGCATGTCCTCGCTGACCGTCACAGAGAGGCACCTCTGGTTGATGCTCGCCGACATGAGGGAGTCCGAACGGGCTGTTTTCCTCAACGCCTCGCTCTCCCCCACCGGCCTCTTTGGCCCAGCGGTTAATGGGATCGTAGACCACTTCTCGGAGGTACAAAAGACCACGCAGGCTATGAACCTTTTCCTGCCTCGACGCTCGAGCTCAGCCGCACGCCGCCCTCGGGACCAGCCTGCGCGAAGCTCCACCCAGCGTCCAGCTCAGCCTCCGTCTTCGCAGCGACGACAGGGCGGCCGCCCTAGATCGCGCTCGACCAGCCGCAACAGGCCGCCTTCCCCGCGGGGACCCCGGCCCAAGATCGGGCTGAAACCCGAGCCCGCGAAGTCCTCCTAGCAGCTCAAGGGAGGAAAAGACGATTAAGTCCCGCCGCGGCCGGACCACCGTCAAAGCTTTCCGCTCTGTCAGTCCCCGAAATCTTGGCTACTGCAGATGTGTATTACGCAGCCAACAAGCCAGTGATACTACCCGCTCGCCTGCATACAACCGCCGTTGTCACGGCGACCCAGAGAAATTTCAAAAAGAGCATAATGTCTGGTTGTCCGGCTCACGCCGCATGTGTTTTAAATGCAGAAAATGTGCCCACATTTTAGTGTTCACCCCTGCACACAAGCACTATACCCCCTGTGTCTCTCACAGAGCCCACTCTCATAAAGCTGGCGAAAGCCGCTCGAGTGTTAGATGTAGGATATATGCCCACGAGCCCATGCCCACACCTACTCACCGCTCGCTCTGTCACACAGCCATCACGGATGTAAGTCCTGTGCCCGCTTGCGAACGCTCACTTACTGACAAGCATTTTCCCCCCGGTGCCGCTCTCGCGCCCCGTTCCTCGCACAATATGCTCCCCGTCAAAAGCCACCGGGACATCGTGTGTATAACGGCCAGCCATCGCTGTCTGCGAGCCGCCATATTCGAGCACCAAGAGCGCGCGCACTGCGCCCGCGCCTCCAATTCAGGTTCTCGAGCCCGCAGAATGCGGCGATCGGAACCCGGAGGCCATTCTGCCCCTAGCCGCACATGCAAAAGCATGGGAAGCTATTCCAGGCATGTCAGAATGGGTGCTGAGCACAGTAAAGCAGGGCTATTCGTTGCAGTCCGCTCGCCGCCCCCCGCGCTTTCGGGCACGAACCGAGACGAGAGTGAATGGGAAAGTAGCACACCTACTTCATGCAGAAATAGCGAAACTTCTGTGCAAAGGGGCCATAGAACCGGTACCGCCTTCTCTGAGCGAGTCAGGCTTTTACAGCCGTTATTTCCTCGTGCCCAAGAAGGACGGAGCTCTCAGACCGATTCTAGCTCTGAGATATTTGAACAAAGCTCTTATGAGAAGACCGTTCAAAATGCTCACAACCAGACAGATCCTCGCGCAAATTCGCCCAGGGCACTGGTTTATTTCCCTCGATCTGAAAGACGCTTACTTTCAGATTCAGATAATACCCCGTCACAGGCCATTCTTGAGATTCGCCTTCGACAGTCAGGTATATCCATACAACGTCCGGCAGTTCGGCCAGTCTTTATCACCCCGTACGTTCACAAAGTGCATGGACACGGCTCTCGCTCCCATGAGGACTAAGGGCATGCAGATTTTTAACTATTTGGACGATTGGCTGATTCTAGCACAGTCAGTGGAAGAACTTATTTCTCACAGAACAGTGCTTCTCGGCCATCTGGAAAGCCTGGGTCTCACGGTCAACTGGACCAAGAGCTCATTACTGCCCAGTCAGTCAGCCTCTTTTCTGGGTATAGAACTGGACTCTGTGGCAATGACGCGCTGTGTTCAACGCCTGGCCGCGTCTTTCCAGAAAGGCAGCGTCACACCTCTAAAAACATTTCAGAGGATGCTGGGTTGTATGGCATCAGCTGCAGCAGTGCTTCAGCTGGGTCTACTGCGTATGCGGCCGCTGCAACGCTGGTTGAACCCTCGAGTGCCTCACCGAGCCTGGGCGTCCGGCTGCATCCGGATCAGAGTGACTCAGAGCTGCGTTTCAGCACTGAGACCCTGGTTAGCGGCCGACTGGTACCAGCGGGGAGTGACAATGGGAGCCGTCTCGCACTGGAAAGTTATCTCGACAGACGCCTCCAACTTGGGTTGGGGCGCTCTTTTCGAAGGCAAATCGGTTTTTGGCCTGTGGTCAGACCAGGAGAAATGCCTTCATATAAACTGTCTGGAGATGATAGCGGTCGAGAACGCGCTGAAGTGTTTCCTCCCACACATACGGGGCCACCATACCTCTCACTCAAGAACGTTTTTCTGATAGCTCTGTCATCAGTAAAACGAGTGGGGGATCTACACGCGCTATCTGTTAGCCCCACTTGTCTCGAGTTCGGACCGAATGACTCTAAAGTCATCCTCAAACCGAGACATGGTTATATCCCCAAGGCGATTGGCACTCCATTTAGAGTGCAGCTCATCTCCCTATCGGCTCTGCCAGCATCCGATAGCGAGGACAGTGATAACCTCCTATGCCCCGCCAGGGCGCTGAGAACTTACATCACGCGCTCCGCCGTCTTCAGGCGTTCTGAGCAGCTCTTTGTTTCGTTTGGTGGGCACACCAAGTGTCTCGCTGCCTCGAAACATAGCCTGTCCAGATGGATAGTGGACGCTATCGCAGCAGCTTATGTGTCCAAACACCTGCAGTGCCCGATGGGCATCAGGGCCTATTCCACTAGAGGCATGGCTTCGTCGTGGGCTTGGTCCAGCGGGATTTCTATTCACAACATTTGTATGGCGGCAGGCTGGGCCTCCCCCTCTTTTTAACCTGGAAGTTCCCGCCCTGCAGGCTAAACTTTTATCAGTCTAAGAGATGTGTATGTTCTGCCCAGACATTCATGTGCAGGCCACTCTCATGTCACTACGAGCTCTTCTGGTTGAGCTGCACAAATGGGTGAGACTCTATATACATAGACCGGCAGAGCCGCTCTCTATTCCCCTATGATGTGCTTGTGTATTTGTGCTGGCCCGCGTTGTTGGCCGCCTATTCTCCACACAGCTGCACAAAGGGTTGATACTCTCTATACATAGACTGGCGGAGCCGTTCTATTTTTTCCCTGTGATGTGCTTATGTACTTGTGCTGGCCCGCGTTGCTGACCGCCTTTTCCCTACACGTTTATACATAGACCGGCGGAGCAGCTCTGTATTCCTATGAAGTGCTTATTACATGTGCTGGCCTGCGTTGCTGGCTGCCTGTTCCCGCATGTTGTGTCCCCCGGGCTCCCTGGGACTCATGCAGTGATGCTCGGCGCGCACGGCGTTGACAAGGGGTTCCCGTAGTGTAAGCAACTTATGCAATACGAGAGAACCTCTCGTAAGAGAACGTACTTGGTTACCTAACGTAACCTCGGTTCTCTCTAGAACACAGGTGTCAAACTCAGTTCCTGGAGGGCCACAGCCACAGTTTTGTTCCAACCCTGCTTCAACACACACACACCTGCAGTTTTCAAATAAGCCTGAAGGACTTGATTAACTGATCAGGTGTGTTTAATTAGGGTTGAAGCTAAACTCTGCAGGGCTGTGGCCCTCCAGGAACTGAGTTTGACACCCCTGCTCTAGAAGAGGGAACGAGTATTGCGTAACCTGCCGTGCTCGTGCCACGAGCTTATTCGCTTCAGTCAATGAAAACCAGAGTTCAGTCTGTTGAGCCCGTCTTTATATATGCTAAGCCACACCCATTCTGGCGGGCTCATTGGCCGTGACGTCATGCAGGGCTCACCGATAGGCTGCAGCAGTTGCCGCAGGTCAGCCAATGAGCACGCTTATACAGCCTGCTATGGTCTGCTGGCTGCCGCACTGCGTTGACAATATATACAAAATGAAGGATAATTTTTGGCTTCAGATCTCGAGAAAAGATGACTTTACCCGTAGCGTAAGCAACTTACGCAATACTCGTTCCCTCTTCTAGAGAGAACCGAGGTTACGTTAGGTAACCGAGTACATTTTAGATGATTATGTATTCAGTTAAATAAAGCACATGTAAGGGATGATAGTGTTGATGATTTACCTTGGATACGAGCAAGAGTTGAGCCCGCAGTGTTTTGCGCATAGCACGTGGAATCAGGGCAACAAATCCAATGTCAGTCACCTTATGACATTAAAAACAGTGTGCCATTCAGCCCTGTGTGATCCACCCTGAGTCTAGTCATTACAATTTCCTCTCTCCTGGTCCTTTCCTTGTAACTCTTTATACTGACTATTTTTTGTATTTTATAATATCTCCTTCCTTTCCTGTCTTCCTCCCACCATTTCTGCCATATTTCAAGTCCTTTCTTCTTAACCACTGCTTTTCCTTCACCTTTTCCTAGTGGAATTGTAACTGTTATAACCTTTAGCAATGCCTCTTTAGCCAGTTTGTCTGCAATCTCGTTCCCTTTAACCCCCTCATGTGCTGGCACCCAACAAAACTGAACATCTATGCCACACCAATGTAACCTTAGCAAACTGTGATAAAGTTCTATTAGTAGCCTAGGTCTTCTCTATGGGGCTCCGTTTGTAAAGCGGCTCACGCTGAAAATAACAGCAACATTTTGTCACATTTAGCTTCAAACAATGTTTAAAAAACTGGTATGAATTTTTGACGTTCACTTTTTAGCACATTTACAACAATATTTATCAACTTAGAGATATTTTAAATAGTTAAATCTAAATGTTAAATCTAAATGCTAAATCTAAATGTTAAATCTAAATGCTAAATCTAAATGTTAAATCTAAATCTAAATGTTAAATCTAAATATTAAATCTAAATCTAAATGTTGAATCTAAATGTTAAATCTAAATGTTGAATCTTAATGTTAAATCTGAATCTTAGCTTATAAATCTAAATCTTAACTTAACTAATATCTCTATAACTTAGAGATATTTTAAATAGTTAAATCTAAATATTAAATGTTACACCTAAATGTTAAATCTAAATGTTAAATCTAAGTGTTAAATCTAAATGTTAAATCTAAATGTTGAATCTAAATCTAAATGTTGAATCTAAATCTAAATGTTGAATCTAAATGTTGCGGGTGAAACTAAATATCTAACTAATACGCAAATTCAAACTTCCAGTAACCGTAAGTGCCAAAATAAAAGCTTGAGGAGGTCAGTGTGTGTTTATAGCATGGTTTATAGTGTCAAATAACGAATAAAAACCATCTCATCCGAGGAAATAGACTCTTGGACATGGATTATCGTGATAATAACTACCTAAAATAATAAACACGTTTGGAGAAACTGTATTTGAAGAGTAGGCTAGTGTCACTTTTATGAAAAGTGTGGGACTTATGACCTGTAGCCATAATAGCCAGCCATGAGGGGGCTCACATTGACTGAATGTCATGTCATCACTCTGTCATCACTCTCTGTCATGTTCGCTTGCTTAAAGGCCAGCAAGAGCCTATATCCCCGCCCGCCCCTGACCAGGTACGGTAACGTTACTGTCGTTCAAAATGTCCAACGAATGGGCGTTAGCCGAGAGCATCGGCAGAGCCGTCCTGGCGTTTATTCAAAATGTTTCAACAACGACAGCAACCGGTTTATTATTTTAGGTAGTTATTATCATAGATATCATATAAAGGCTAGATGTCTCGTGCGCGCTGCTGGCCAATGGAGGTCAACGTCCGCACTGCACAGCGGCCATCTTACCACAGTGTGTTCGCTCACTCGTAACATGGTGCATGTACTTTTAAATAACCATAACTTGCTCAATTTTCTACCGATTTTCAAATGGTTTGGTTTGTTATAAACGTCAGAGATGTAGCTATGACACTGCATACATATGAATAATTATAACATACATGTTCAAGCATTCTGAATTATAGCCATGTTAATAATGTTTGTAAGAAACCAAACCATTTGTAAATCCGTCAAGATTTCAGCGAGATAAGAAGATTTGTGTGTAGTGCTGCTCACTCACCTTAATTCACAGCTTCCCTGAGTTAAGATGGCCGCCGGTGATGCCGGAAGTGACTCCGCCTTAAGACATCTAGCCTTTATATGATATCTATGGTTATTATCACGTTCATTTCAACATTTACTAATGCATATTAAAAAAGTTGTGTAAATTAGTTAATGCACTGTGAACTAACTTGAACAATGACTATACATTTTATTAACTAACTTAAACTATATTTGTATTAACTAATATTGAGATTAATAAATACTGTAAAAAAAATTGCTCATTGTTAATCATGTTGGCTAATACATTTAACTAATGTTAACAAATGAGAGCTTATTTGTAAAGTGTTACCGCACCTTGTTACTTACAAGCTCTTAAACCTTTACTAGCACCAACATTAAACAGGACCAAAAGGTTTCTTCTATAATCTTTCTCCAGCATTACAATGAATGTAAGTTTGAAAACAACAACAACAAACTCCAAAGGCACAAAAACAAGAAAACCAAATTTGTTTGTCACCAATTTTTTTTTTTTTTTTTTTTTTTTTGGAAAGTGCTGTTTAGGTCAATGTCCCAGTAGCATCTCTATTCTATTCAGTATGTGAATGGAAATGTTCCAAAGAAGCAGGAAAGAAGAAAAAATAAACAGAAGGAAAACAATTGTTTATAAAACAGATCCAGTCCATTATTATAATTGGCTCAATTGAATGAAAGCAATAGATATACAGTAGCGCTCCAGTTTATATACACATTAGCCTTGCAGTAGATGCAAAATGTTAATGATTTTAGCAATAAGAGGGATCACAAAAATCTTTCACTTTTCCCAGCTGCTCCCGATGGCCAGTCTGAGACTGCTTTATAATTTAGCACAGTTAGACTATTAATAATAAAATGATGGCATTTCAGGTGAAACAGGTCGTCCTCTGTGTTCAGTCTTTTAAACTTACCCTCAACGTGGAAGCAGTGTAAATAAAGTTACATCAATGAAATGATAGTAAAGTTAGTCCACGGCCACACCGCTGTGCTTATGGTACTGCCCACGGCGTAAATTACAAGACAAAAAATGGAAAAATAGTTAGCAATTGAGCAAAATGGTTAACAATTTAGAAAAGTTATCTTGAAGACAAAAAAAAATAAAAAAATGAACGTCTAGTTTCAATTTAGCATTTTTGCATTTGCATTGTATGGTCTGAAAACTGAATTGTGAAGCGTTACATTGAAAATACCTTAACAAATACATTTTGGACAACATACTTGAGTTGAAATTAAAATCAGTTATTTTCCATGTTTTACATTTTCCATTAAAATTATTTTTATTTTCTTTAGTGTATTAGTCAATACATCAAAATAAGTGTACTTATATTTAAAACACTATCAAATAATAATAATTTAAAATGTATGTTAAAGTTAAACTTAAGTAGACATATTACAAAAAGCATTTTTAAAAAGTGCACTTAAGTGTGTTTATAAATATTGTCATGAAAGTGCATTTTCTTAGCTGAAAACTGAGTCGATGTTATGAACATTCCACTTCTTCTGAATCAGTTTTTGCTTCAAACATACGTATATGGCTGAATTAAACCATTATTTCCACTTGCAATTGTGGAGCGTTTACTACAGTAAATTTGACCGATCTCTGAGCTGGTGTGAGTGAGTGGAGACAGGGCTAATTTGCATATTCATAGATCCACGTATAGTGTGTAGTATAAATGAAGCAAGGATGTAGAGTTACATTCAAGCTATTTTAAGACATGAAGAAAAAAAATTCACAGGAAAAAGCTTTTAAATATGCCATTTTGGTGATCAAATATGAGTTTTAAGGGATACAATTATTGACTACAGGGGAACTTTCATAAATCGATGTTGAACAGTTGTTCAAATCAATCTCTATAAAATTCTAATTTATAAACCTCTGCAACATCATACTGCTGTCAATAATAAAGTATTTTCTTAATTTTCTGTCTGAGATATCTGCCTGACACGAGGTGAAATTATAGTAAATTATCCATCCATCAATTCTCTACATCCTCTATAGAATTCTAGAAATTCTATTCTGGAGTTTCATCTAATGAGCTGATGAGGTGAATCAGGTGTGTTTGAGTAGGAAGAAACACAAAGCGTGCAGTGTTGATGGTGCTCCAGGACCAGGGTTGAGGGTGTGTCAGCTCATCTGTGAACACATACTGTACTGTAACTGTAAGGAAGTGCAAATTATGGAATCAGACATTTATTATGTTCATTTTGAAAAACAAAGATGTTGAGGGCAAAACTGGACATAGGAACATATTTTGAGAGGGGGCTGAGAACAAAAAAAAACACGTGTCTAGCGTGAGGCGTGATGACTGACAGGAAGATGGTGAGAGAACTTTTGTTAATAAAAGTTGCATTTCTTCATTTAATATAAGTGAGTTTGTCTTTGTTTTATTGTTGTTGTGTTTTCATTAAAAATAATAATGAACCAAGAACTAAGCATTAATTTCTATGTAAGGGGAAAATCCAAATATCTTCTATTTATTTGTGTTAGAAGAATGCGGGTATAGCCTACCATATCATCCGTCTTATTGATTTTGTTAATAAATATGTTTAATATAAGCGAATTTGTTTATTAAGCATTGAGTTTATTAATTTGAGTAATATTACATTAACATCATTTTTTTTTACTTTTTCAGCATATGTTCTAATTTTTACCATACGTTAATTTCCAATGATTGTCATTATAAAAGAGCATTCAAAAGAACACTCTTTAAAAAGCCTGATCAATTACTTACGAAGGTTATGTTCCCTATGTTAGCTGGGATGACTCTATCCACCAATGCTTCTGTGTAAAAACAGCACACCAAATTATGGCATGGAATTGTGCATGATACACAGTAGAAAACTTAGTCGATGTTATTAACTGGGGATTAAATTGTTAGAATATTAGAAGCATTTATCATGATCATGAAGAGCTGCAGCTAATGATATGAAGTGTTTGACAGGTGATGCACATCTTCAGAATAATCATTGCAGAAACAAGATTAAACAAGAAAAACAAGAGAAAGAAATACAAAAGGAAGCATTGAATGAACAAGAAAATGTCATACAAAGAAAGAAAGCAACTGATGAAGAACCAAATCTACAAAGGAGGTCATTAGATAGAGTTCTGACATTCCCGAGCCAGGAGAAACAAAACAAGGATAAAAGTGGGAAAAAGAGTCAGAAGAAACAACAGACAACAGAAGAAGAACATCCAACTCAAGCAGGTGAGAACTTTTAATAAAACGATGACAATTTTTTATCCAAATGTCTGTCACGACACCATCCTAAAAACTCTAAACACAATATCCTCTCCATTTATCCTTTGTCGGGTCACAGGAGGGCTGGAGCGGATCCCAGCATCTATAGAGCAAAAAATTAAAGTTAATTCACTTTATAACAATGCAACTGTCAGCAAGGGTGCATGAATACACAAAGAAGATGAAAAACACAGAGTTTAATAAAAATCCACACAATAATCCACTGAAGGTACAAAACTGATGTAACTTACACACACACACTAACTTTAACATAGACTGGAACAATGAGATCTGTAAACAGAGCAACTTAAATACAGGTCAAATGAGGGTAATAATGATGATAAACCCATGAGAATTGAAAATGTTTGAGCAAAGCATACAAACTGTTCTGTCGTTGCTACACAGACGAGCACAGAACACTATTTGACCAAAAAGTGTCACAGCTGTCTTATAAAGACCTCAGGGAACTGTCTCAACTTGTGTCACAGTTAAACATGACGGTACATGCAAGTCAATGAGATGAATCAATGTAACTTCACTCCACAACAACTAGGCAACATAAATGTAATTTGTAATGTAAATGTAAATGTAATTCAGAGACATCCAATGTGCGTCTAAAAGTTGCAACCTCTTCCTGAGTCTCTCCGTAATGCTGCACTGATACTGGTTATTTCTGAGATTTTGGATGAGTGAGATTTGCGTGAAACTGAAACTGAAACTGGACCCAGCCACCAGGATAAAAGACAAGCTGAAGAAAAAGTGCAGTAAGCAGACAGTTTTTCCTGAAGCAGTGATGTTGTTAATTTTTGAGGAATATTACATACTGAGAAATATTACATCAAATTTCAAAAATTTTTCTCTAAAACCAATACATCAATGTTAATGTATTAACAAAGATAGTTTCTTTTTACTTTTTTAGCATATCTTCTTGTTTGCATATTTTACCATACATTAATTTCCAATGATTGTCATTATAAAAGAGCATTCAAAAGAACACTCTTTTAAAAGCTCTATCAATTACTTACAAAGGTTGATTTTGGGTGTTATATCTTATAATATGAAGTGAATTGTTCTTAATTGATTTGTTTTTTTTCTGTTTGTTAGGAGGAAGACGTTTGGTGTTGTTGATGACAGTATGTCTCGTGCTCATTTGTGTTCTGGCCACCATCATACAGCAGAATATCACCATCAAAGCACTGAGAGACCAGTTAAACAGTTGCAATAACACCATCAACGAACAGAGAGACCAGTTAAACAGTTTCAATAACAAAGTTGAAGAGCTCAACAGCTTACAGGAAGATTTCACTGAACTAACAGCTGAAAAAGACATGTGTTTTCAATTCAGCAAAAGGAAAGGTACGGCAAACTCTGATGACATCATCAAATCTTACTCTCTTGACATGACAGTCCCACATATTTTCTTTCATTCCTGACCCTATATATGCTGCAGCAGCCATCCTCAAATATCAAAAGCACATATATTGAAACAATTTGACAAATTGAAATGCATGAAACATCGAAATACCTGTAAAAGTATAGTGATAACAGAGAGAAAAACAACCAAAATACTCTTGGCAACATCAATTGCCTTAAAATACGACGTGTGTGTGTGTGTGTGTGTGTGTATTGTGTTGGCCACATTCACTGTGTAAACAAATTCTAACATCCCCAACTCAACATTTTCTAGTGACTGGTCACCTCTAAATTTTTCACTTGGCCCAAGTGAAATTCTATAAAATTAATTTAATTAATTGTTGCAATAGTCTGTTAACATTGGCTCAATGAGAAATAATATGTCGAAAGTAAAGGCAGCAGTCCCTCATGGATGACTGCTGCCACATAAAACAGAAACAAAACATCAAATAAAATCCAGGTCTGGACTCTCTCATCCTTCACCGTCGTCGCTCCTCCTTTTATGCTTCTGCTTCTCTCTCATTATCAGTCACGCCACCAGCCTCGCGCCGTTCTCCCATGGCCCTCTGCCTCGTCCTGCTCACCACAATTAGCTACATTGCTCAACGCTGCAAAAACACGTTGTAAACCAGATACATTTGTTATGGAATACGTGAATGGCCAAATCCACAGAAATAAGGTTTTTGCTCCAAATTGTAAGTTTAGTCCATACGATTAGGGGGGCACATTGTGTCATTGTAACCGTAACCTGTAACCGTAGCAATTGACGTGACAAAACGCCAGGAAATCCCTTTAATGGATATCAGTTATAGTTACAGCTGAATAGGCCTTTTCAGAATGTTTGTAAACAATAGGCACCGAGTAACTTCCGGGTGGCAGAACGCGAGCGGCTTCCACTGACTAACTGAAGAGATCCAGCCGGCGACTGCAACAGTTACATAGTTAAAAACATTGTTGTTGATCAAAGTTGAAACGATGATGAAAACGTGTTGTGTTTGGGGTTGCGCTGCCAGATATACAGCAAAAGCTGTAGGGGTTTCATCGATTTCCTGTGGGTGATAGGTTATAGCGAGTGGATGTCGTGTCGTCAAAAGTAGGAAATCTTAACGATCCCCTAAATTATATGATTCATCCAACGTTTACATTTCTGCTGCCAACCCTGCTTGCCCTTCAACTCTGCTTCGTGTATTCTCAAAACGGTCCATCTACAAAATCACAGCAGAGCATTTATCTTCCGCCGGGGAAATTCAAGACTAAAATTAGTAAACTTGTCTCTTTTGATAAAGAGACTCATTGCCAGTCACTGCCTGAAGTAAAAGAGGGCTGCCCACTCTCACGCATTCACCGTGACACTCACGCAATTGTCACTTTTCACACGCTCTCACGCCACACATCCATTTTCTCACGCAACTTACCGAAATGTATATTCCTCATACATAATATCGACCAGTCAGTGTTTTTCAACTGCGCAAAGGTCGATATAACAGCTGGAGAACAATTGTAAAATAACATTTACCTCAGGAAAGCCATTTAATGACCATGATAGGCTATATAGCACGTTATTTTGGCTAGAAAAAAGAGCTATAGAGAGTATTTTGCTAATTATGTGTAGGCTTACTATATTACATATTTATTATATTTTTTACTTATATCATTAAACACAGTTGTTATTATGATAAAAAAATGCATTATATTTAATTACATTTTTTATTTTTATTACATTTTTACTGTCGATGGTGGGCCTCCCTTCCAAGCAATTTACTAGCGTTGCCATAGGAACGCTTCGGCATTTGCCACCCGGAAGAACGTCTATTACTGTTGTGACGTCATGGTGAATTGTCGTATAGAGTGTTGCAGGTATGACGTCACTTTTTAAGGCCAACCGGCAGTTCGCATCACACTGGTGCGACAAAAACCCAATAGGATTTTCCTATAGGTTTTTGGATTATCGCAAAAAACAATTTCTGTGATCAACAAAAGTTTATGATACTTACACGTTTTGTCCATCAAGATAATTTTCACAGATGAACACAACTTTTATGAATTTTAAAACCTAAATGCACTCGCAAGTAGGCAATAGCCAACTACACTACAGTACCATGACTTCAAAGTCACCGTCACTAAGCTTCTGACAACTCTTTGTTTTTATTGTAAAACATTTTCCCAGAAAGTTTGTATTACACTGTAAAAAATTTCTAACCCTCCCAAATCAAAAATTTCAAGTGACCGATAACATCTAAATTTTTCAATTGGCCCAAGTGAAAATCTGTACATTTAATTTTATAATTTACAGAATTTCACTTGGGCCAATTGAAAAATTTAGATGTTATCGGTCACTTGAAATTTTTGATTTGGGAGGGTTAGAAATTTTTTACAGTGTAGAATATTTTGTAAGAGTATTGTATTGTAATATTTTGTAACAATTATAACCAAAATGATGCTGTAAATGCAGACCGCACTAATCTTCTCAGCGAGATGGTTTAATCTCCTCGACAGACTCTGTAGTCCCATTTAGCCACTTGTTAGCAACCGCCTTTTTCAAGACACATAACAGCTTAAAAAAATCACGAGTGGGGTAATACTTATGTATTTTATGTAGTAGAATGAATAAAATGTGAAAGTGTCTTGAGCTTGTTAACTACAGATCTTATTTCAGCCATTTAAACAAAATCCCATCAAAAAAATATATATATATTGATTTCGGTACGATTGAACTGGAAGTGTTAAAATGCTAACACGTTTCCTTGTTTTTGGCCTACAAGGTGATTTCATACCTGCACCAGTCAATAACATGCAAAAACATATTTTGACATTCTTTAAAAAGAAGAGAACAGAAAGTATGATATTTCATTGATTAGTGTTTAAGGACATTCCCCTGACACATTCGAAATTATATAATATATCTCAACTTTAGCACATTTGTCAGCTAAACATTCATTCAGTGTTTCCCATTAATGACCCTGTGCCGCCACTGTTTCACAATGAGCCGAAAATGTAAAACTTATCCACCTTATTCCTACGCCCCATAACGCTTTGCGCGAATTATGGGTGTAACTTCCGTTGAGCTGTAAACAATCAGTGAAAGGCTCGCTCTATGAACGCAATATTTCTTTTTAAACCGGTACAATGAGATTAAATTATTCTCCTCACCCTTCAACCATCAAACATTAAAAGGACATTTAAAAGTGTAAGCATCAACAAGGTAGCCTACTTTCAACAAGAGACCATGAATGACCCCAAAAGAGATTCTTTTCAACAGCAATAACTAGTGGTCGACCGATATATCGGCCGATATTTGGCATTTTTGAAATATCGGCATCGGCCGATAAGTTTTTCTGATTGGCCGATGTGTTGGAAGCGGGACTTTTATTTTGACGGCGCTCCGGACTTTTATTTTGACGGGCGGCGCTGAGAACACCAGCGCCAGGAGAGAACGGCAACGGCAGCTCCTCAGATCAAACCGATCAAACAGCGCTCACTCACATTCTCCGTCTTCATTCATTTACGATCTCTGTCAGTCATATCTAATACTTTGTTAGACAGAACTAGTAAACGAAGAAAGTAAATGGTAACTTATGCTAAGTAAGTGAAGTAAAGCGTTTGGTTTTATATTATTTTAACAGAAAAGGCAAACAATCAGGCTAAAATACTTTCTCATTTGCCGTCAACATTCAGCAAATGCGCATCTACGTCATTTAAACAAATCTCTGAATATCTAATGACCATTTAATTTCACAAACCTTGCAGATTTATTCGAACCCAGCTGTGATATCTTGTGAAGTGTGCATTACTGTCTGCGAGTGACGGTCGGTCCGTGCGAAGTGAGTGAATGCGAACAGAAGATCAGCTTCAGGAGACGCGAGCGAAAAACTTTAAATCCTTCATTTTAAAATATGCTGATATATAACCAGTTGCCCACTGTGTCATATTCAAATCCCTTGTATATCCAGTTGCCAACTGTGTCATATTCATATCGTTTTCACTGTGCTGTATGTAAAATTAGCGTTACCTTGTCTTTATTTGAAAAAATATGATTACCAGATTCATATGAATTTATGATTCATATATTCATATATTTCTAAACAATTACTTTGTGAAAAATACTGTAATAGGATTGCAAATTTAAGAAGTTGCCATCTAAAGTATAAAAGCATGTTTATTTTAAAAATTTGCTTTATAATTTATTTATAATTTATTAAATATTGATTAAAAGATATAAAAATATCGGCTTTATATCGGCCATCGGCCACCCTGCTCTCTAAGATATCGGCATCGGTCGACCACTAGCAATAACGGACAGGTTAAATAACACTGTAGTAATATATATCTGCATTATGTAACATACGTTGTCTTAAGAAAAAATGTCAGGAAAAAAAGGGAGAGTCTCAACGAAATCCAAGCAGTAATGGGATATGCATTTGAAACACATGTTAATACCAGGACCATTTGTCTTTTTATATTCTCCAGTCATGCCAGATCTCAGGATAATGGTGGTTGGTAAAACTGGAGCTGGAAAGAGTGCATCAGGAAACACCATCCTGGGAGAAAAGGTGTTTGAAGAAAATATGTCTTCTGAATCTGTGACTAAGACATGCCTGAAACATCAGCAGAAGGTGGAAGGTGGAAAAATCTCAGTGATTGACACTCCAGGACTGTTTGATACAGAAATCAATAAAAAAAGAATGGAGGAGGAGCTTGATAAATGTGTCAGTATTTCTGTTCCTGGTCCTCATGCATTTCTGCTGGTCATCAGACTGGACGTGAGATTCACAGACGAGGAGAAGAAAACAGTGAAATGGATTCAGGAGAACTTTGGAGAAAAAGCTGCTGATTACTCCATCATTCTGTTCACTAGAGGAGATCAGATAGATGAACCTATAGAGGAGTTTCTCACCAAAAACAGGCAGATTGAAGAGCTTGTTAGACAGTGTAAAGACAGGTATCACGTTTTCAATAACAAAGATAAAAATCCATCACAGGTTAATAAACTGCTGGACAAGATAATAAGAATGGTGATGGAGAACGGAGGAGGACATTATACAAATGAGATGTACAAGGAGGCTCAGAAGAGGCAGAGAGAGGAAGATGAGAGACGGAAGTTGGAAGAAGAGGAAAAAATTAACAAGGAAGTTCAGAAGAGGCAGAGAGAGGAAGATGAGAGACGGAAGTTGGAAGAAGAGGAAAAAATTAACAAGGAAGTTCAGAAGAGACTGAGAGAGGAAGATGAGAGACGGAAGTTAGAAGAAGAGGAAAAAATTAACAAGGAAGTTCAGAAGAGACTGAGAGAGGAAGATGAGAGACGGAAGTTAGAAGAAGAGGAAAAAATGAACAAGGAAGTTCAGAAGAGGCAGAGAGAGGAAGATGAGAGACGGAAGTTGGAAGAAGAGGAAAAAATTAACAAGGAAGTTCAGAAGAGACTGAGAGAGGAAGATGAGAGACGGAAGTTAGAAGAAGAGGAAAAAATGAACAAGGAAGTTCAGAAGAGGCAGAGAGAGGAAGATGAGAGACGGAAGTTGGAAGAAGAGGAAAAAATGAACAAGGAAGTTCAGAAGAGGCTGAGAGAGGAAGATGAGAGACGGAAGTTGGAAGAAGAGGAAAAAATGAACAAGGAAGTTCAGAAGAGGCAGAGAGAGGAAGATGAGAGACGGAAGTTAGAAGAAGAGGAAAAAATGAACAAGGAAGTTCAGAAGAGGCAGAGAGAGGAAGATGAGAGACGGAAGTTAGAAGAAGAGGAAAAAATGAACAAGGAAGTTCAGAAGAGGCAGAGAGAGGAAGATGAGAGACGGAAGTTAGAAGAAGAGGAAAAAATGAACAAGGAGGCTCAGAAGAGACTGAGAGAGGAAGATGAGAGACGGAAGTTAGAAGAAGAGGAAAAAATGAACAAGGAGGCTCAGAAGAGGCAGAGAGAGGAAGATGAGAGACGGAAGTTAGAAGAAGAGGAAAAAATGAACAAGGAGGCTCAGAAGAGGCAGAGAGAGGAAGATGAGAGACGGAAGTTAGAAGAAGAGGAAAAAATGAACAAGGAGGCTCAGAAGAGGCAGAGAGAGGAAGATGAGAGACGGAAGTTAGAAGAAGAGGAAAAAATGAACAAGGAGGCTCAGAAGAGGCAGAGAGAGGAAGATGAGAGACGGAAGTTAGAAGAAGAGGAAAAAATGAACAAGGAGGCTCAGAAGAGGCAGAGAGAGGAAGATGAGAGACGGAAGTTAGAAGAAGAGGAAAAAATGAACAAGGAAGTTCAGAAGAGGCTGAGAGAGGAAGATGAGAGACGGAAGTTAGAAGAAGAGGAAAAAATTAACAAGGAAGCTCAGGAAAGGCAGAGATTCAAGGACAGGAATGAGGATAAACAATCATTTTTTTCAACAGTTATAGATTTATTATGGAATTTTTTAAAAACAATATTCAGTATTATAATATAAATGACCTATACTGTAAAAGAAATGCATGTAAAAAAATATATAAATGGCAGCACAGTGAAAAATACATGGCAGCACATGGTGGGAAATGTTTACCATTAAATGACCCATAACTCCTGAATCACTTTAGACACATTTATACACTGATTCTTGATGTCTGTGCATGTATGATGCTGGAGCTCAGAGTTTTTTGTGTAAAATGTGTTTTTATTTTCTTCATACTATCACAGCTGAATGTGAATGTGAATATATAGGCTTACATGTTCACTATAATCAATAATGTGAAATTAATAACATCACCTATCATTAGATATCATACTCTGAATGGGATCAGTAACACGATGTTACACAAGGATTATAATAGGGGTGGGGGAAAAATGTATTCATATATGAATCGCGATTCTATCTTCTGCTGAATCGCATCGATTTACAAATTTTACGTTATATTTTTTAAACTTCACTCTACTAAAAGTTGAGACATTGGTTTGTTAATAATCACAATAAGCACAATCAGGACAACTTTTCTGATTATTCTTTTCACTCCTCTATCAGAAATCTTGCGAGGAGCACTGGTCGAGGCAAATTTATGGTGAAATTATTGTCTTTCCACTTCCGTATTATGGCCCCAAAAGTGCTCACTGGACCATTCAGAAGCTTAGAATGGCGCCTATAACCAATGCCATCATTATGTTTTGCAACAGTTAGGTTGCGAAGGTCTGGAGACAGCTCTTTGCTTTTACCCATCATGAGATGTGTCTTGTGTGACACTTTGGCAATGAGACCTTTTTGTAGGCCATCATTTGGGACTGAACCAGCTGTTATTAATTTCCACTGACAGGGGGCTGGATTGCTTTTTAATTACTGTAAGTTTTCAGCAGTTGTCTTGGCTTTCCATGCCTTTTTGCGCCTCCCTTTCTTCATGTGTTCAATACTTTTTCCCTGTGTCATTTCACATTATTACACATAACTTAATTTCTGAACTTATTTTTGTTTGTTTCTTTGTATGTATGGCTTACTTGGGTTGTTACCAACATCTGGTGAAAATTTCATGTCAGTAGCACCTTTGGAAATATATTTACTGAGAAAAATGATGACGTGTTCAATACTTATTTCCCCCGCTGTATATAGTCCTCATATTCCTTTATATTAATCTCTTGTCAAGCTTTGTTTTCTGTAATCATTTTTGGTGAGTTTATGTTAAAGGTATCTGTTCACTTTTTGATTGAATAAAACTGCACTTGGTTTCATCAAGCTTGCCTTCAGTGGAATTCATTACAAAATCAAAATTGCCCCTATTTACTTATAGTGCACATTACTAGTCTTGTGGCGAACAACTAATCTGTGCAAGTTAATACACAGAAATTGTAGAAAATTGTTTGACTTTGTTCTGGTTGAAGGTTTTCTCTCTCTCCATGAGCACATGGCTGAGCACATGCAGATTGTGGCCTGCCGGCCCTGGGCCGGAGAGGCCACGCAGGCAACCAAGGAGTGAGGAAGTCGGAAGAGTTGATCGTTGCCCGTTCAGTGACGGTAAGGTTGCAGTTTTCTTCTGAGTTGGATTGAAGAAAATACAGTCTGACTCCTTTGGGAGAGTGAAGGCTAGCAGGCGGTGGTCACAGTGGGGGGTCCCTCCCCACAGACATCAACCCGAAGAAGCCGCAGTAGAGGCCAGAAGAAGAGAGGGAAGAGCTTGTGTAGCGACCATTTAAAGCCTGAGAAAGGTCCCACCTTTCAGGGTTGGCTCAACCAATAAGAAAGGGGGAATTTCCAAGCGGGAGATTCCTCTGTTGGTAGGATTTATGACTCTTGGTTTTAAGCGTGCTCCTTTGCATTTGCAGCTGGATTTGTTGCTGATGAAGAAACTATGAAAGATTATTGTAATACTAATATGTTGCGCAGCTATCATATCATATACACGATCATTTCGATCTTCAAACTACCAATTTATAGAGACCAAACATGGTATGGGTGACATTGATTCTATTGTAAAATACACAGCATCAACAAAATAATAGTATTAAAAGACATTACACAAGACAGTAAATCATTCACAAAATGTTCTGGGATGCATGTTAATTTATAGATCAGTTTGTCGATAAATGAATGCAGGAAAGTCTGTTTTAATGTCTCCAGGTTTTTCTCCTATGGCCGATGTCCTGACCACATGATCACATTTTTTCACAGCAATAAAGACATCTTATCTGATCGTCGCCCCGGCGACTGAAACCTTTCCTGCTCTCTTGTTGTCATGATTCATGTCTGTGTTCTCGTCTTGTCCCATGTTAGCAGTTCCCCATTATGTTGAATAGTCTCCCCAGGTGTTTCTTATTAGCCACGCCCATTTGTAATCTTGTTTAGCTTGTCTGTCTGTGTATTTAAATCTCTGTGCTTCAGCTGTTGTTGGTCGGTCGTTCTGTAACGTTGAGGTTGAATCATAGGAGGAAGCAGGATCCACATGCAACAAACTTTATTAAATAAACCCAAAACTAGACAAACTCAGACTAGGGAAACAGGACATAGGAACCAAACAGTAGTGGTGGGCAGATCGAGGCTTCGTGAAACAATGAAACAGTTGAAGCAAATGTGCCATATTGTGTCGAGGCTTCGAAACAATCCGACACCCGTCTCAACGATGACACCTAGTGGTCACTTGCAGGTGTTGATCTGAAACAACCTTGACAAGGAGCCATTACATTTTTTTTGTTTTTTATTATTGTATTTTTCTAATATGTGAAGCTTGTAACCTGTAGGCTCCTCACTGTGCATAATGTTATTTTGGTCATGAAAAATGAATATTAATAAAAGAAATCAAGCCACAATGTCTCACTTTTTTATAGATTTTTATTCAAAAATATTAATTTCTCTGCTGTGGAAGGACTTAGTTTAAGACCTGAAGTTTAATTATCTGTAAAAAAAAAATATTTTTTTTTTACAGATAATTTCTCCAGCCTTTGAAAAAATCCTCTCACAAGGGACACTTGTTGCTGGCATGCAAAGATATTTTTTAGCAAGGACATACAAGAGGAAAGATTACTACTCTCTCTTAGTAAGTTAGGGGATCATGAGTTCTGGGCAAAAATGCATCGTTGAGGTATTTTGTCACTTCCACTGTGGCATCAGCTGTAGCATTGTGTATCATCTGGGTTTCACAGATACGATTATCAAAAAGTTCCCATAAACTGCCCTGTGTTTCTACTGGTGTTGATGTTGATGACATGATTGGCAGTTGTGATTGGGACGTTAGGTTGTAGGGCTTAGGTTGACACAGACCTATGGACTTTCTAAACAGTGTCCCAACAGTTTGTTATTATATTTCAATTATAATTATATTTCAAACAATGCTTAGATGGCCCAGCAGTGCCAGTAGCAGGCCTATAGGGGAATGCTACCATCCTCTGTCTGCACCCTGCAATGGCAGGATAAGCCTAAATATAACTAAACAAATCGCACTATAAATGTCACTATATCAGCAAAAATCCGCTATCTCAAAATCAAACTCCTCTCACAAAAACCCACGAGGCCAAGATGCGTTGACTTCACTTTTATACAGATGTGCGATTGTGTGGTCTGTTCCCGACCCTGTCAATCAAACACTGATTCGGCATGCCATGCCACCTGTCGAAACACTTGTGAAACACTCCAAAGCTTCATTTAGCCTTAGTCACGTGACGTGTGTTTTGAATCACGCTTCGGATCAGTGTTTCGAAACATCTGCGCTTCGGGATCTTGAAAAGCTTCGGAACGTCAGTTTCGCGTCAGCCATCCCTACCAAACAGCCAATATAAAATAACATTAAGAACTCACAAAGACTGAAACTAGACACAGGGCTTAAATACACAGACAGACAAGCTACATATACACTCACCTAAAGGATTATTAGGAACACCTGTTCAATTTCTCATTAATGCAATTATCTAATCAACCAATCACATGGCAGTTGCTTCAATGCATTTAGGGGTGTGGTCCTGGTCAAGACAATCTCCTGAACTCCAAACTGAATGTCAGAATGGGAAAGAAAGGTGATTTAAGCAATTTTGAGCGTGGCATGGTTGTTGGTGCCAGACGGGCCGGTCTGAGTATTTCACAATCTGCTCAGTTACTGGGATTTTGACTCACAACCATTTCTAGGGTTTACAAAGAATGGTGTGAAAAGGGAAAAACATCCAGTATGCGGCAGTCCTGTGGGCGAAAATGCCTTGTTGATGCTAGAGGTCAGAGGAGAATGGGCAGACTGATTCAAGCTGATAGAAGAGCAACTTTGACTGAAATAACCACTCGTTACAACCGAGGTATGCAGCAAAGCATTTGTGAAGCCACAACACGCACAACCTTGAGGAGGATGGGCTACAACGGCAGAAGACCCCACCGGGTACCACTCATCTCCACTACAAAAAGAGGCTACAATTTGCACAAGCTCACCAAAATTGGACAGTTGAAGACTGGAAAAATGTTGCCTGGTCTGATGAGTCTCGATTTCTGTTGAGACATTCAGATGGTAGAGTCAGAATTTGGCGTAAACAGAATGAGAACATGGATCCATCATGCCTTGTTACCACTGTGCAGGCTGGTGGTGGTGGTGTAATGGTGTGGGGGATGTTTTCTTGGCACACTTTAGGCCCCTTAGTGCCAATTGGGCATCGTTTAAATGCCACGGCCTACCTGAGCATTGTTTCTGACCATGTCCATCCCTTTATGACCACCATGTACCCATCCTCTGATGGCTACTTCCAGCAGGATAATGCACCATGTCACAAAGCTCGAATCATTTCAAATTGGTTTCTTGAACATGACAATGAGTTCACTGTACTAAAATGGCCCCCACAGTCACCAGATCTCAACCCAATAGAGCATCTTTGGGATGTGGTGGAACGGGAGCTTCGTGCCCTGGATGTGCATCCCACAAATCTCCATCAACTGCAAGATGCTATCCTATCAATATGGGCCAACATTTCTAAAGAATGCTTTCAGCACCTTGTTGAATCAATGCCACGTAGAATTAAGGCAGTTCTGAAGGTCAAACACAGTATTATTATGGTGTTCCTAATAATCCTTTAGGTGAGTGTACATAACGGGGAACTGCTAACATGGGACAAGACAGGGGAACACAGACATGAATCATGACATTAGTCTCTTTTGGGGGGATGTTTCATTCCTAAGAGTGGGCTCTGAAGCTTATTTGTTAAATGTAACAAATAGTTATGTGTCTGATTGTCTCAGTCGTTACACACAATTAGGAACATAATAAGGGCACTTTAAAATTAATTTAATTCAATGTGGACCCTGATAATTGGAAGGTATCTAAAACCTACAAACATTGTTACAGGTATGTTCATTATTCAAAAAAGCCCATAAAATAGTTCTGCAAATGTAAAGTAATATTTACCATAAGCTCAACCATCACAATGTATGGGTGATGTCCCCTGGGTAGCCACTAGAGGTCCTCTTCCCCCACAGGTGTCAGTCACTATTGGACTACAATCCCCATCACCCTTGTCGGACTCATTATTCATTATCACACTCAGCTGTTCCCACTCAACTTGTTAGTGTCTGTCTATTTATACCCTGTCTGTTTTATCACTTGTTCTGGAATCCTTGTATTTTGTCACCTGCTTTCCAGAGTCTGTCTTGGTTTGATTAAGTGTTTATTTCTTGTTTTTGGACTGCTTACATGGATCTTGACCTTTTGCCTGTTCCTGGATTTATGATTACGGATTACCCAATAAAACTGCACTTGGACTATCACCCTTTCGTGTGCGTGTTGTGACAACCGTATTGTAGAGTTTTATCTTTTAGATAAAAACAATTGGATGGATGGATGGATGGATGGATGGATGGAGTTTAATCCTCCTCTGCTGAGATCTTGAGAGATTTCATGTCTTATTTGTGGCTGTATGTTGTTGGGGTTTTTTTTTTTTTAACCAGTTCAGCGGAAATCCCACCCTGCAACCGATTCTAAAGATCTCACTGGTCATGTCAATCCCTGTACTGATTGCCTACACTGAACCCTAAACCCACCCGTCACTGTCTTCCAATAATGCTCAATCAGCACTCAGTTATATTTATGTATTATTATGGACATCTCAGGTTGAACTTCATGACATTTACCTTAAAGGGGACATATCATGCTAAACCCACTTTTATAGCCCTTAAAGGGTAACTAAACCCTAAACCAACTTTTTTTAGTTAATGATCTGTAAGAATGGGGCTTTATTAGTGCTGTTCATTGATTCGAGTAACTTTTTTGACATTTGGGTATAAAGTGTTTTAATTCTACAATATATGGTGTAAAAACGTCTGAGTGCTGCCCTCTTCAGGTTGAACGGTGGCTACTGCAGTTGAATTTTCCTATTGGATGTTGCGGTACTGCGTGACGTAAGCGGTACTGCGTGACGTAGGCAGGTTCCAGCTCACCACGCCCTCCCTTGGTACGAGCTCACCACGCCCTTGGATGAGATAGCATAGATTTATCTGTATTTAGTACAGTGGTAGGTGTACTGTTGCTGGGTGCAACTGCACTGCTGGACTGCATAGCTTTCCAGCAGACTTGGAAATTAGGCGCCAGTGTTTGCATGCACTTGGCCTGGAAGACCGTGAGTGTAAAACCTCCATTTTACACGGAATTGCTTTTCCAACGCAATAGAGGTGGAAATTGGCTTCTCCACACAGCTCGCGCTGAACAGCGACGCAGTGCCAAATGCTGCTCCTTCTGCATGGACTCCACCACTGCAGCGGCGTCTTGATGTGATTGATCATATATATTTTAATCACAATTTATGGTTAGGCTAAAGTTAATCCTCTGGGGTCGACAAACGCGTCGGCGCATTTTGCTGGATTTTTTCACATAGCGGCAAAATATGAATATGCCTATAGAGAGCGCGCGCTATTGACATCAACTCGATAAAACTCATCAGATGCATCATGTACTTTACGTCGTCTTGCGACCCTGTGAGTCACTCTCCATTTAGAGAGTCTGACAGCAGGTCTCAGGTGCACGCCCTTCCGCTCACGGTTCATCCCCTCTATCTCCGCTGGGGTCTGCCCACTTTTCTAGCATTTTTCAAATATTGCCAGTGGGTGGAGTCAGGCTCTGACCATGGGTTTAGTTACCCTTTAAATGCATTTTGTTGTATATTTGGAGTGTTTAGAAGTACAGAAAAGTTGAAATTATTCTCTTCAGGTGCTTCGTTGATATCTTTATATTCTGTTTTGGTCATATTTTTCAACCTGTTCCGATTTTTCTGTTCTCTATGACGTTTTTTTAACTATTACGTCACAGTATTTGCAGTGGAACTGCCAAATAAGGACATTGACTTCCGGCCCAACACTTCGAGCAATCCGCCATTTTTATTTCTCGCTGCAATTTTGTAGTCCAAGCTAAAGGATGCAGAAGTTACGAGAGGGAAAGTTAAAATGTTCGGTTGTTGGATGTAGTAACCCACACGCTTCATTACACCGTCTAAAGGCCAATTTATACTTCTGCGTCGGGTGCGCGTAGTAGGTACGGCGTAGCATACGCATAGACGCATATCATACGTCGTACCCTTCGCCGTACCCTGACGCGCACCTCCTCAAAAATGTAACTACGCGTCGCGGCGACGCGGACCACAAGATCTGTGATTGGTCGGCTTGGTAGCATCGCATTTCCTCCTACACATTTCCGTCATTTTTAAATTCGGTTCAAACGTCAACAGGTTCACAGGTCGCATGTACCATCTCCTCCGACGCCTTCTCTCGTTTCTGCCTTTTAGTTTTTCCACCTCGATAAGCTCCAACTCCAACATGACCCACTCTCTTTCAGACGCTAGTAGCATAAACTCAAAACAGCCGCGAGGAATCTAAACACAGTGGGAAATTAAAACCCGCCCCCGCCAACTAGCGTCTCGGTGGTGTAACTGTAGAGCAACACAGATATAACGCAGAAGTATAAATGCTCACGACGGAGTCACCTACGTGCGTAGCCTACGACGTACACTACGGCGTACACTCGACGCAGAAGTATAAATTGGCCTTAATGTAGATGAACTGCCGCGCTTCTAGGGCGCATGTTTAACGGAAAGAACGAGCAGAGAGAGAGACCCGGTCGCGCGCGCACACTCTCTCTCTTCGGAGCCAGGCGAAAGTGTAAACAAGACTTCACCGTCTCCAAACTAGACGCTGTCTTGCTCTCTCCCTCGCACATATTAATCAAAATAAATCGACACGGTGGTAAAAGGTCGGAAGACCAAAGTTTCATGTGTAAATACAGTAGGTGTTTCTCAATGTCAAGGATACTTCCTTGGCAGGACTGTTCCTTCCAAGTCACTTCCTTCATCGGCTAGGCGAGGCTCCTCTTTAGCATTCGGAGAACACGTAAATGGAACAGGCTAGCAAGTGCACGTCAGTGCATCATTACGTCAGTGAAAATGAAAAACAGAGCGTTGCTATGGACACAGTTCTGTTCACTCAGGCAATATAATCGTTTTTAAATCAATAAACTCCTTTTTAATCATATTGATTATTTGACTGTCAAGTGTGTTTAAACAGTGCGGGTCAATCTGACCCATAACATAATGGATGTAATTATTTTTTAAAACAAATGTTTGGTAACGTAAATATATTTACATTTGAAAGCATATTGACCCGTTAACGCTCCGACTCCGTTAACGTCCAACATTTAGAATTTTTTGAACAAGATAGCAAAGCTGCGCGCATTGGATTGTGGGTGATTTGAGAGCGCGAAGAGCGCGAAGGCTACACATATGCATCCTTTCCTGTATATGGGATATTTTTCGAACGAAGGACTCAGTCCTTGGTTGAAATTCCGAGGATCCTCGACATTGGAACAGTCCTTCGACGGAAATTCTGGCTTCCGAGGATCCTTCCTTGACATTGAGAAACGGCTAGTAACACACCATTGCGATACATCCATATGAAGACGTTGTTCTGCAGGTTCGTCGTCTTCATTTTCATCTCGCTTCGGCTCCGACTCTGGCTCGAACATGTAAGGCTGGCTGGACAAGTCTTCCGTTGTTGACATTTTGTTAATAACGTGTGAATAAAAGGTTTCTGTGCCGCTAGATAATCGTATCTCTGTTATCAAACTACAAAAATGGCCAAACGGGGTGGAGTTGAACGAGTGTCACCTCTGCAACCTGGAGAGGGGGCGGGGTATGAAGTGTCTCAATTGTATTTAAAGAGACCGCACCAAAACGAGTTGCTCTCAGACGCACATCAGAAAAGGGGTAGAAAAGGGGTCTGTGGAACTATAATAATGAGGAATTCAGACCCAAGCATTGCAGTTCTTGCTTTATATAGACTACAAATGTATGATTTATATGTAAAAAGGAACGATTTAAAAGCATGATATGTCTCCTTTAATTTAAATTTAGTTAAATTATTAGTAGTTTTTAGTAGTTTTATGAAATTTAGTAGTTTTATGAACAATGCTTATGTGTATTTTTAAGGAAATTTAGTAGTTTTATAAAAATAAAAAAAAATTTACTGCATTTTCTCTGTAAAAACTTTTTTTTTATGGACCTTTTTCACATTTCTGGGTTTCTCAGAAGTGGAAGTCATCATAGTTGGGTAAACTTCTATAGTGGTAACTGAGAGAATACATTAAATATATATTTTTTGTGTTCCCATTTGCTCAAAAAAATAAAATCCACAATAGTATTTTCACAACACCCACAGCGCTGGTAGAGGTGCAACTTCTGCTGGTCTCCAGATCCGAGGGTCTGCTTTCTGCAGATGAGGAAGAACCATCGGTGCTGATGGAGGTCGCATCTCCAGTTATCTGTGAACAAAATTACAGTACTGTCTTCATGAGATATTTGAATGTACAGTATGAAAGATGGATAGCCGCTTGCTTTAAACCTGACACAAAGAGTGTACCAACCTCTGATGGCTTCCATTTCCAGGGCTGCAGTCAGCAGATTTGAGGGTCTGCATGAGGAAGTATCTTCAGTGCTTAAATCCAGTATGCTCACATTGAAATATTCTTAACAATATAAAAGTGATTCTTATGATTACTCTATAAAAAATCATTAAAACTTTCACAGCAAAAAGACATTTGTGCCACAACCTGAATGGGGACGTTTTAACAATTACTAATTTATTAATTACACTACAAAAACTGAGTATGAAAGTTTTTCCTTTAATTTGTCCCCCATCCGTTTGTTCAAGTATAAAATGATTGAGATATATAAAAACTCTAACCCTGGCTTCAGCTAGAATGTGGTCATGTTTCATTTCAAGAGCCATGCGTCTCCCCTCTTGGTAGTGATCCTCTGAGTCAAGGCTATGTTTGGTGGCCATAGCAACGCAGACAGATACAGACACTGACTGACAAAGACGGATTAGACAGACAAGTCGACAAAGATAGACAGAGAGGAAAGATTAAGGAAATAGATAAAGACTGAGATAGATAAAGATATAGATATAGATTGGAGAGATGGATAGAAATACAGATAGTGAGATAGATGGACAGATAGTTTGCGAGAGATAGACAGAGATAGATAGAAAGAGGTTGGCTCTTAAAAGTGCCTTTGGGTGTTGAAAATCAGGTGTATCTTGGTCGAAAAGGTGAAGTTTGACAGAATCTGCAGGGAGAACAGAAAATGTTAATTATGTAGTGTAGGCTAGCTAAGTTGATATAAGTTTTAAAAAGTGTTCCCCAATAGTGAGAGATTCCCATTTCCTTTTAAATAACGTTACGTTATGTGTTATTACTGACAGTGACATTTTACAATGACTTCGAGAGAAAATGACATCTCTAGATAATGAGAGTTAACGTTAGCTTATGTTGAAGTTAGCTAACCATTTAGCAAGCCTATTTTCACAAGAGTTTTATTATAATTTTTTTGCTGATAACAAGGAAACCATTGGTCGGGCTTTAATTCGTTGCCTTAATGTAAACCGTGTGTGTCTAATGACAAAGAAAGGCATGAATTATGACATTTAAGCAAAACGTGTTCATTAAGCCAACTTACCTGTACGGTGGTTTGAGCGCAATGAGAAATCACTGAAGAAATCACCCAATCGCAAAGCGGACTGGCTCTGTCTCCACAGCAACGGATGCTGAGGTTCATGGGTAATGCTGGGGTCAATTAATTAAATTAAATTAAATTAAATTAAATTAAATTAAATTAAATTAAATTAAATTATTTTATTTTATTTTATTTTATTTTATGGAGAAACAATTTAAACGTATGATCATATCAGTCGATAAGGCTCTGTAGATTACCGTTAGATGACACACCAAACCAATGGAAAAACGGTATTTCTCCAAAAATAAACAGCAACATTTAGATACGATAGCCGTAGCTGAACTCTTCAGTTTCGTTAATTGAATATATTTACTATATTTTGACTGGAAGGAAGGAACCACGGACGATGGTTTACAATGGCGAGAAGCCTACAGAATATAAAGCAATAAAAACAAGGACAAAAACATGTCTGATTAAATGTTGAGTAATGTAGCACTTAAAGTTTTTAAAAAAAGAATGACAAATGAGAAAAACAATGCTCCAGATTGGCAGAAAGAAAAACGTGGTGCAGACACGAAATATACTTCCCATTGAAATACATTAGATTGAAAGTCGTGCTGAGTGCCACGAAAAAAAGGGGACATTCGTGTTCACGAACACGAATCAATAGATTAAATTTCGTGACTATGTCACGAACTGCCGTGATATATTCTGTGAGCAATTTTTCTTTGGTTTTATTTGATACACAATACCGACTAAGAACTCCCCAAAAATGTTCCCACTCAAATGATGGAAACATATTAACCCAAACAAATTTAGATGGAGGAGAAGAGATAGCCTACTGACAAAATGAGATCTAATCAATTGGTTACTGCATTTATCATTAATTAAATCAAGTTTATCTAAAAACAAATGTTTGGAGACTTTACTTGCAGTGTTACCCCATAGAGCCCTGATTTCTGAATAGAGATTAAATTTTGGCAGAAATAGAATTCATGACAATACAATATTCTTTAACAGAAATATGACCCTTAAATTTCAGACATCGTTCAGTAATACTCAAAAACTGACCATCAGAATTCAACAACTGACTAACTAATAATATATCAGACTCAAACCAATGTCTTAAAAATAATGTTTTTCTTCGGTGTGTAATATAGCCTACTTATTATTCCAAATAAAAAAGGAGTGAGGAGAGAAGTTATGTTTAAAAGCCAAACACCATGTCAAAAAGACTTGCTTGTGAAAATTAGATAAACAAAGAGGTATTTTGTTGATATAAAAAAAAAATTATACCACCAAGTTGATTCATTAAATGGTTAGGGAAGATATTCCACAGAGCAATTATTTTTAATAAAACATTTTAGCCAATTTATTTTAAAAGTGCTGTTCAAAGTTGTAAAATCCACAACAGTCAAACCACCCTGATCATATGGATCATATGGATTGCATTAAATAATGAGGCCTTTTTTTCCAAACAAAATCAAATAACAACTTGTCAAACTCTTTGGTAAATGTCTTGGGGACAAATAGAGCTTGGGAGATATACGCAGATCTTGACAAACCTTCAGATTTAGACAATAAGACACGACCATAAATGGATAAATCTCTCTGCAACAAAGAGTCAAACTTTCTTTTTGTACTGTTGATCATCGGATTAAAGTTAAGAGAAGTACGATATGATTCATCTTTGCAAAGTTTTACACCAAGATATGTGACAACCTCCTTGACAGGGATTCCATCAATTTCTTCGAGGTTAACACCCCTATTAAAGTGGAAAAATCTCACATTTGCTTATATTAAGGTTGAGACCAGATACTTTAGAGAAATTGCTTTGCTAACCTCTGCAGCATTTTTTAAAAATAGTTTCACGAGTTCACATCTACATATAATTATTACGGTAAAGGTTATGCGTATTTGGCGTGCTGTCCGGGTGGAGGGCTCCGAGCTCGGAATTTCTGCCCAAACCCAGAGTACTCCCCCCGTTGGTAAGAGTAGATGGAACTAGAAGTGAGGAGACTGAACTAAAAGTGAGGAGATGGAGTGGAGGTGGGATGCTGAATAAACTGTCAAGGAACAGAGGTGGGTTCTGCTGTTATTTATATTGTCCTGAGTTGATTACTGATTGATCTCCACTTGTGCTAATTGGGTTAATTATCAGCACCTGCTCCTCCCGAACCTTGTTAATAAAACATCTGCTGCGTTCCAAACCGCATACTTCCCTACTATTTAGTATGGGAAAAAGAGTAGGCGAGCGAAAAAGTATGTACGAATCCAAAAGAGTAGGCGAGAATAACCTGGGTGACGTACGAATTATCGCGAGATTCGGACTTAAGTGCGTTCCAATATGCCTACTTTCCTACTATATAGTAGGCGAAAACAGTACGTGAAGGAAGCAGTACGTTCGAAACATCAGTATTCATAAAAGAGTAGGCGAGAAGTTCCCGGATGGCTTACTTCTTCCGGCCAGATTTTTGAGTGCTCAACCGATGGATACTCTTCTATCCCAGGAGGCCACGCGATAGGATACGTCATTATCAAACATCGCAGAGATCGGCGACGCGGGTGCTTTCAAATGTGAGTAAACACAGTTCCTTTTGTTAAAATTGCATGTGTTGAACTACTGTAGAGTAAACTGTTGAATTGTTGAAGGTGTAAAGACGTTACACAGTGTAGTATAGTTGTGATTTTGCTGTAAAAACACGTTTTATTGTATACAACGTTAGCTAACAGGGGAGCTCCAGTAAAGACACGTAAGTTACGTCTCTAAAGTGGATTTACATAAACAAACCATACATCAAAGACGCTTATTTTAAATGTCTATTTACATCTGACAGGAAAATCTTGAAATATCACAACATGAAATAGACATCTGAGTGAAATGTGTGCTATTATGTAGAACAAATCTATAAAGTAACTAACGTTAAACATAAGTTATCTATTTTATTTGTCCATTACTGTTGATAAATTGAGGAACATTTATGTTGGATAAAAAGTTAAAACAACCTCAACATGTAAATGTAGTGTTGAGTTCATAAATCACAGAGGTAACGTGAATCTTGTCTGGATGTTACAGGGTCAGATGAACAGATGTGTGTTTATCTGGTGGAGAGTTGCTCATGAAGGCTTTGAGTGAGTATACTACAGAAATGAATAACAACTATTTAAATCTTAAGTTGTAGTTTATTTTATTGTAATTTCAAACAGAGCTATTACAGCACTTTTCTGATTCTTGATTTCTGTGCATTTGCTGCACAGCTTTTGTGGTGGAGCAGGACCTGCAAGGAAAGATGATGGCGGCATTTGTGGAAAAAAAGCGTTTTTGTCTTCTAAATAATACTGAAATCAAATGACATTGTGTGGTTAAAATTACTGCTTTTGTGTTATGTTTGTGCATTTTGTAGGATCTGAAATGTCAGCGGGCTGGTGTGAGCACTGAGGATGAAGAGCACAGAGCTGAATCCTGGAGATGGTCCCTCCATCACTCCACTTGCCTCAGATTGTGAAGCACAACACATCACGCAACAACCTCCGGCACAAGGGAACGGCTCACCTCTGGCGGTCAGCTGATTCAGCAGAATAAAGCTGCAGAATGGGAACCGCTGTGTTGAGATGGCAGAAGGATGTGGGGTTCAGTGCCTGTAGTCTACATACATACATGATTGTAGTTTGAATAAAGCTTGTTTCATGTGTTGACTTATGCATTTGTTTATTGTGTGATGGCGACTTTCATTCATTCTTTTACTAATTTATTAATATTTCTCATTGTTGTCAGTAAATAAAATATAATTATTTAATTAATGTTTGAAAGAAGATGTAGATATGTTCATTATATACACATCTAGAGTGTATTCAATCATGCATAGCTATGTCATATGACATACATTACAATTTGTTTGTTTTATTGAATTATATAATTTTCAGTAAAAAGTCATATAATTAAGTATTGGTCAGCATTTATCGTTGTTATTATTGTATGTTTTGGGGTGGGATAGAAATGCAATTCATTCTGAGGTAATATTCATTTTTAATATTAATGATACTTAAAATTTAGAGTATAAAATCAACAGTTTTCCTCCAAAGGCGAATCTTCGCACAGCTGCCCTTTGTGCAGACATTACAAACGCTGAGGAAACCCGTTCTAGGTAGGGCTGTCGAGTTACTGATGTTATGAGATCTGTAAAAAATCTCATTATGTATGCAAACCCAATATATATATATATATATATATATATATATATATATATATATATAAAATTGGTTTGCATACATAATATGAGATTTTTTACATAGGAAAAAAGAACCTACAAGGTTGAATATCTTAATATATATTTTCTTAAATAATTCATTATAATACATTTAAAAAAAACATTTTTTGTTATTTATAGGCCTGAGAGATGAAACGACAGTTAAATTCAACAAGAAAAAGAGGAAAAAATAAAGCAGTTAGCCACTTTTGCTTGTGGATGAAAATATTTGGATATAAAAAATTAACAACATATTCAAGAGATGACAATTTTGGGATTTCGTAATAAAAATAAATAACATCGTTAAGGATAAAACGGTAGTTCACATTAGTAAGGTTAAATAAAATAACTTAAATCAACCCTAAATGTAGGGGAGCGCGGGGCACAACCTAACGCGGGGTTAGTTGTAACGCGCTTGTTTTAAATACTTCCGCACATGCTTGGATGACGAAACTTTGTGTATTTACTAGTTGCCATATCAACACTATATAGAAAAAAAAAAATCCGCTAAAATATTTTTTTTTTTGGAAGATATCCATAGACATTTATTAAACCATAGCAAAAGTAAATTTCTTACTTAAGTTAATTTTTCATCTCTATTTTTTGTGTTTATTTAACATAAGACAAATCTGATATTATTTTAATCTCCAAGATGTTATTTAACAGTTGAGATAGTTATTTAATGCATCGCTAACTAGCAGAAGACACTAGCAGGGTTTAAATCCCAGTTGTGCAGGCGGAGGCATGTTGTAACACTGCGTTACAATGTGCCCCTATTAGAAATATGCTATTCTATTCTATACTTGTATTAATTTTATTGAGAAAACGTGAGAAAAAAAGGTGAATAAAGACTGAGAGTCAATGTTCAGAAATGACTAATTATTTATTTGTTTTGAACTATGTTGTATAGCTGTGTTTTCATGTGTTCGTAGTCAAAACTCAAAAATGAGTTTACATTTAATTATTAAAAATTGCCATTATTTTATATGAAAAAGGTTTTTAATTGTATTTTATTTAGAAAATATTTTAGTTTGTTTTGTATATTTTTTTTATTAGATCAGATAACATTTTAAGCTGTCATATGGTCGTTACAATGTGCCCCTCGACATGTTACAATGTACCCCACCTATGGGGCATGTTGTCACATTTCACTTCCATTCTTTCGGGGTATATCAAGAAAAAAGTATATACTGTATTAATAAAACAAAAACACATAATTGTAGTAGACATGTGGGAAATTAATGTGGGAAAAAAAAAAATACTCTGAACCATAAGTAGATTTACACAAACTGAGAAAGTCAAAAAGCGTTACTTTGTGCCCCGCTCTCCCCTATTCACAAAATAAATGGGCAGCAGTTTCTTCAAAAAAGACCAAAAAATGAGTTTAATCAATATCAAGATATTTACAGATAGATGAATTAAACGTGTCCGTTCGAATCTTTTAAGTTGTTGCGCGTGTGATAACGCGTCGTAGGTCACATGATAACGTCAACATGGCAGATGTCCGGTTCGCATTCATACTCAACGAGATTTGGCTATAAAGTACCTACTCTTTTAGCGCTCGTTAAGTAAGTACTCATTGAAATTAAGTACCTACTCATTGAGTATGCGGTTTGGAACGCAGCCATCATGTTGTGTCATCAGCGAGCTGACATATTTTTAATTCATTCCCAAAAACGTTAATACCTTGAAAGAAATTCATATTTACATAGCAAGAAAGAACCTGTGTGACGAGCAGAAAAAGAAACGGTGAGATTGGGCAGCCTTGTCTGATGGAAAAAATCTACCAGAAGTCCCATTAACCATTTTAACAGAGCTGTTACAATCGGTGTACAAGGTTGTAATTGCCTTTCTAAAAAAAATACCAAATTTAAAGTATTCTAATGTTGCAAACATGAATTTGTGTTCTACTGTATCGAACGCTTTATTAAAATCAACAAATATTATTAGATTGTCATCATTGAGAAGGTGACTATAATCAATCAAATCAAGAATAAGACGGATATTATTACAGACATGCCTCCCTTTCATGAAGCCAGACTGAGACTGATCAATTAAGGAGTCCAATCCTAATTTCAGCCTGCTAGCAAAAATAAGAGAAAAGAGTTTGGCATCAGTGTTCAATAAAGTTATGGGTCTCCACCCATCTAGAGATAAGGTATCCTTATTTGCCTTTGGTATTAAGGTAATTACCCTGTCTGAGAGATGGAGGTAAGATTCCATTATTTATAGATTCATCAAACATAGCTAAAATAAACGGGGAAAGGGCATCTCTGAAAGTTTTGAAAAATTCATTCATAAGCCCATCATTTCCAGGAGATTTGTTGTCCTTGAGTTTCTTTATATTGTCGATAATTTCTGTAATAGTAAGCTCTTTCTCACAAATGCTGCCAAATTCATCATTAACAAAAGTACTAGTATTATCCAAATTTTCTAAAAAGGACTCCATTAAGGAGTACTGTATTTCATGTATTTCAAAATTCTGCTATATGTTTTGAAATTGTAGATAAATCATCTGTGACAGAATTATTTATGCGTAATTTATTAATTGATAATCTTTCACCATTTCTTTTTTACAAAGAATAAAAATATCTTGTGTGTTTTTCACCATGCTCGAGCCACTTTCTTCTGGAACGTATGAAAGCAGATTTTGCCTTTTCCTCATAATGTTTATTTAAATTTTCTTGTAATTTTATGAGATTTTGAGCTTGTTCCTCTGTTAAATCTGTTTTATCACACAGGGCACCAAACTCTTGGATGATGGCTTGCATTTTGGCCCGTTTATTTTTGGCAATTGTTTTACTAATTTTTATGGCTAAACTCCTCACTTTATATTTCATAAAATCCCACTGCAGCCCATATTGGTTAGTAATTACACCCCGTTTATAGTATTTATCAATTATTTTTAAGACTTCACATTTAAATTCATCATTTAATAACAAATAATTGTTTAATATCCAGTATTCACTTCTGCTCAAGTTCTTTCTATTGTCATTAGTGATGATAAAAATGTGAATAGATTTATGGTCAGTAAAAGCTGCAGGATCAATTGTAACGTTGTCTATCAATGATGTCAACTCCTCTGATATTAACCATAAATCTATTCGAGACTGCAAAGACAAATCATTATTTTGCCATGTACATGAGTTTTTGGGGGTTCATTTTCCACCAGATATCATCAAGTTATTGCATAACCCAGAGATAATCTTGCTGCTATCATATTTTACACCTTTGTGAGGCCATCTATCTATGTTACTATCTGGGTCTGGGACTACATTAAAATCACCCCCGAGAATACATTTTGCATTCATGTATTTGGTTGATAGGTCTATAATTCGTTTTTCTAATTCATGGAGTAAAATCAAATTTGTAGATTTGCAATTAGTACCATAAATATTAGCAATAATATATTACTTATGAGAGTCCTCTAATATGATTATTGGCCTACTTCCATTATTATTACACTCATTATGAAGAATTTTGCCCCTGAAATTCCCTCTGAGAATAGCGACCCCTGCTGATCTATTTGTACCATGACTCAAGCAAATGTCCTGACCCCACTGACTCTTCCAAAAATTGTAATCAGCCTTTGAACTATGCGTTTCTTGAAATAAATAAAAATCGTCCCTTTTGTCTTTCAAAAATAAAACTACAGCCTTCCTTTTATTTATATCGCGGATGCCCCTAACATTAACATAAACTAAAGAAAAAGACATAAGAAAAAACTTGAACAACAACCGTAGGCAGGTGCGTAGCCATCATTTCAAAAGTGAGGGGGACAGAATGCCAAGCGTTATACCAGATTTTTTTTATTTTTGCACACCTTTGTTGACAGGTTTTTGCTTAATTGGCTTAATATGCTATTTATGTTTAAAGCAATACAACAGAAAGAAAGAAAGCAGGGGCGTTTCTAGCATTTTCATTTTAGGGGGGCTCAGCCCCCAATGAGGGTATGATGTTAAAAAAAAAAATTCGTTTATGATCTAATGCTCATTATTAACTAGTTTCATTCATTCATCCAGTAACATGCATATGGCCGGGTTTTATAATCACTGAGGTCCTGAGGGAAATTTTTTATTTCTCTTATCTACATATGTGCATTTTAAGATGTTTTGAAGGCCAAAAAAATTGGATAACAATAGCTTAAGCATGGTGCTGAAGCACCCCTAAAAAGGGGCTAGCCCTGCCCATGAAAGAAAGAAAGAAATACAGATGTTCTGTACTTTATACTGCACATATTGTATATTGTACAATATTGTTTATGTTTACATATTTCAAATAGTTTTTTGTGTAGGCTACGTCAAACTTCAAGCTTTTAAAACTACTTCAAACTTTCAGGTTAGGCTTTTTCAAGACAACTTATAGTTTGTCTACAAAAAATTGTATCTAACAATTGTAAAGTGTTACCGAATTATATATGGTAAACATCATGTAGGCTACACGTTACAACGCTGCCTGATTCAAGCAGATATAGTGGCTGTTAATGCATGAAAATCCAAATTCAGCATTAACAATCACCATCTTTATTCTAATTTGAAGGGCGTTGATTACATATCTGTGAAAATAAAAGACATTACGAATAAAAAAGACTATTTTCAATTTCCAACAAAACTTGTTAATTATTCAGCTCGAGAAATAGGCAGAGTTATTCATCAATGTGCAACACAATTCGGATACCACATGACAACTTACAGTGATTTTTCGGGAAAAGGGAGTGAAGTGAAGAGTTTTTTGCCGTTTTTAAGTTTGAACTCATAGCGACCTCTATGAAAATGATGGATCCAGCGCGGGTGCGAGCATGGGCGTGTCGTGACGAAAGAGTGACTGATTACCTACCATGGAAACTCATCTTGACTCTTTGAATTTTAAATCAGGATGTATACACAATTGGACCGCGAAAACCTCAACTTGTCGTGAAAACCACTTGTCCTATACGAAAAACTGCGGGGGACGAATTTACATTTTATAAAAAGTAAAAGTTTTTTATATATATATAAAAAAAGAACCTTCTATATATTTCATGTAGCCTATTGATGAGGAGTAAGAAGGGAAAGAGAGAGAAAAATATATAAAAATGAGACGTTGGAGGGAGGGGGAAAAACTGTCAATGGAACTGCTTAACTGTTCAGCACCTCCCTGAGTAACGTTATAACATATCAGTCTGAACAAATTAGTTATTTCTTCCTTGTTTTTCCCCTTTGCCTGAACACAGAAATTTCATGAAGATTGTCAGCTGTCTTCAAGGGAGAAATCTGTTTTCACTCCTTTCTCTCTCCTGCTGCTTGTTTTTGGTCTCTAAAATAATAAATTCATCAGATCTCCATTTGTCCATCTTTTGGTCGAATCTGGATCCCATCCACACGCCTTCGCTCCCACAAAGTAGGTTGTAACAAAGTTTAACGCGGAAGTGGGGCAGGTAGGCTATTATAGACGCTTTTAGTTTCTCTTTCTCGAATTGCAGTCAGACAAAGACGAAGAGATTCTGACAAAAACAATCTGAGACATATGTGAATAAGGTAAGTATAAATTAAATGACATGTTATTCTTTTATTTGTTCTAAATCTTATTCTAATTTACACAAGTTTGAGTGTAAATTGGATTGGTTCCGTCACCGTGGAAGTGTAGGCATAACTTCGTCACGATGTAAAACAGAGTGGATTCTTCTCCATTTTCATCGCTTGTTCGTTCATTAGCAAAACCGTAGACTGTAAAAAAAAAAAAAAAAAAAAAAAAACCGCACAGTGGGCAAAACACACTAGCGATCAAGACTGCACAAATGTTGGACTATACATTTGCATTATTAAAGCTGCAGTCCGAAATGTCGGCACGGCACAGCGGATGAATCCAATATTTTGAGGAGAATGTGCGGCTGTCAATCACCGCGCCGGAGTGGATCTACTGGCATGCATTGGAAGTATGACCAACATAAGAATTTTCACCGGAAAAATGTCATCTGAACAAGTGAGTAACATCCACTTTTGTTCTGACCAACTAGGGGAAAAAACATTGCAGCAAATCACGCTGATTAGATCTAATCGCTTCATATCACGTAATAGCCGTCATCACGTTGGAAAGGTCACGCGTGACATCATTAAACATCCAGGATATGCACACGAAAGGACCATTTAAACAATAAACTGACACAAAGACATAAATATGTCATTCAACACACAATAATATTTGAACAATCCTTCTTCTCTAGGCTAGTAAACAACCCAGCAAACACAGAACGTTGGCACAACGTAGCCCTTCTAAAGACGTTTTAACAACATGGCCAAAACGTTGCTGTAACTACGTTGTGTCTGTGTGGTGAAGGTTGTTACAGCGTTGTCATAATGTTGACATGAAACTCCCCTCTTTCAGCTCAAGTCTAGCTCACAATCTTTTTGAAAAATGGAACTTAAATAGGCGTGGATGGCTGTGAGAAGAAGGGAGGGGAGTGGGTGGTGTGGTGTGGTGTGGCACGGCAGGGGAGAGGGGGGGGGACTTTAATCGCCAGTGGCCCATGCATATCGACTGTCACTAAAAATCAGTGGTAAAACGTGAGGAAATGCTAGATTTTTTTTTTATAGCTGACAAAGTTAAAGTCTAATGAAATACACTGACACCTTATTTTTGTCCTTTCAAAAGTAACTGAATGCCCTGCTACATATATGTAGTGGGTTGGTAGTGGGGATGTATATGTGTTTTTTCTTTTAGTTTGATTGACGTCATGGCAGAATGCGTTTAGCGTAATTTCCGCTTAAGGAAGTTAAGAGGCGTGGCACATTATTGTGGGAGACCCAAGCGTGCCGCCAGAGCCCGTCTACGGAGAGCCTGTCCACTCCCTATTAAAGCAACAACATGGAACTTTTCCTCTGCGGTCGCCCTACAGGTTGGAAGCGGAATTGTCCATTACCGCTGTCGTAAAATTATTTACGGTCAACGCATTCTCATCCCCAAATCGTCACTTTCAAACATTCTTCAATATCCGACGCACAAAGCACCCTTAGCGTCAATATGAGACGCTTCGGTTATGGGTAGGTTTAGGTCTGTGGTAGGGTTATGCGTCTCATAAGGACGCTAAAGGGTGCTTTGTGCGTCAGATATTGAAGAAATTTTGAACGCGTCAGTATATGACGACTTGGGATGAGAACGGGCTGTTACTGAAGCATGCAGGTTTTTTTCATATGGGCAATGATAATATTATTAATCTTCCTCCTTTCATAATTTATACATGTTTAGTAGACTAAACATTTTAACTCAAACATTTGCGATTTGCATGTCGATTGCAATGCTCAAATCTGAACGAGAATGATAGCGATAGCATCCTAACCATCTAAAACTAGCATGTTAGTGTTTACTAGCTACCAGATTGATAATTCGCTCATCTACTAACGTTAGCTGATTCATGAAGATAAATGGAGGACCAGATAGTTTCCGTAACGTAGCCAGGCAGACAACAGATTAGAAAAACTAAAGATAGTATGCAAGCAATTTACTTAACTTACTAGTTCAACAGCATGACGGCCAAGTCAGCATCGGTCTGACGATAAGCTCACGCCAGCGAGCAAACGCTCGACCAATATTGATCCTCGTCCTGCCTTTCAGTTTATCACTCTCCCTTTTCCTTTTCCGACTCTACTCCGACAAAACCTTGGACTTCTTACGTTTCGCTGCTGCTTCAGCCATGACGAAAACAGACGCACGAAAACAAACGCGCTGGTTGGCCTGTCACGGCCGAATTTGAGGAAGTGATTGGCGAAGTGACGTATGCCGTAAAGCAGTCGAATTTTGTAGTTCTTTTTGAGCTCTGGTTACTACCCGCTCCCCGAAGTTACATAGTGCCAGTAAAAGCTTTACAGACCCCGTCAGGCTCTGGCAGACGTCTCATTCAACCTATTGTAAGTCGATGTACCATCACAAGGGTCTTGGAAATATATTATGAAGGTTGAAAAACTACATGTTGTTACTTTAAGCCCTATTGTACCGAATTTTGGTTGTAGTACCACCAGAGTTCCACTGGGGGCGATCGCCATGAGTGCAAAATGAATGGGAGTCAATGGGGCTAGACGGCTAAATTAGTCTCTTTCACCCGATTGCCGTTGAGAAATCTCAGATGTGATTGTAGATTTTGCAAGTTCAACATGGGTTTTAGGTCGAAAGTTGAATGAACGAGTACTTATGTCGTTTTGATTTCTTACAGGTTGAGTTGTTGTTGCCCATAACACGCTAGCATTCTGCTAATGACGTCAGCATTCTGACGTCATTGACATTTTGGAAGACTTTTTTAAAGCAAATAAGTGACTCTAAAAAATCTAACACCCAGCAATGTGTAATTTCTTTGCATCTCCTTTCGAATACAACATTCAAATTACTAGACAAAAAATTATATCCTGAGAAAAGTGGATTTTGAGGGGTATACCGCCATTGACCTCCATTCATTCTGCACTCGTCCTGTGAGCGCCCTCATATGGAATCAGAGTGGAACTGCAACCAGTTCAGAAGCCGGAAGTGTAGTGAGAGTGAAACTTCTCGCCATATTAGACGTTCTCTGCTACTGCGCAGGTCTGGTCCCGAGATCGCTACTGCGCAGACTCAAGTTCCATTATGTCAGCGCCATATCGGGACTCTGGCGGCTTCAGTTCTCAGCAATGGAAGAGAGCGAAGGGGCGTCGTCCATCTTTTTTCACAGTCTATGTGGGAGACGCACATGGTTGTTTGGCGTGGCATTGCTGTACGCGGGAAGAGCTTTTGAATCTGCATGCCGAAGGTATCGCCTGCTAGTTTATGTTGCCAATAATCCCCGGGTAGGTCATGCGATTTATTATGTATGATAAAAGCGGAGTATTGTTTGTTCCTGAGTATCCGTAACAAACCTGAAATCACGGTCATTCACGTGGAGTGCACGCCTCATACTAATCAGCTTTCCTGTCCATGTTGCTGGTGACGCGGGAGGGGTAGGTTGTTCGATTTTTACTGTACAAGAGTATTGTTTTGAGCATGTGTTATAGTAACAAACCTGAAACCACGGTCATGCACGTGGAGCTGTACGTCTCATATTAAGCAGCATCGTGTTCGTGATTTGTGACACATGTTGCAGGTAGTGAAATGTTTTATGTGGTTTTATATTTTGTATAGAGATATATTTGGGTATAGTCTAGATGTTATTTGTATATTCCAATGTTATACAAATGTAGGTGTGTTAAACATGTATTATGTGTTGACAGATTATCCGGCAGCCGATGGCACTAGACTGCTTTTTCCCAGTACTTAAAGGTTTTTTTTTTTTTTTTTTTTTTTTTTTTTTTGTATTTGTTTTGGATCAGAAGTATTGTAAACTTCGTTTTCTTTGGTTGATTGTTGTATTGTATATTGTGATTATTATTTCTTTTTTGTTTGTTTTGTTTCCTTTATCTAACTTTGTTTAGAAGTATTGTGAACTTCGGTTTTTTTGGTTGATTGTTGTATTGTATATTGTGATTATTATTTCTTTTTTTTGTTTCCTTTATTTACCCTTTTTTGGCCATTTTAGGGGGCTGGGTAGGCTACTGGAAGCGGCTATATTTTCCATCTTAGGAGGTGGTGTGATGCAGTGATAACACTATTTTTGGATTGCTGTGGTTGAATATTTCATTCAACACGTGTGTTACAATTTTCCCGGGTTGCACTTAAATAAGTGGAGATCGTTGCTTCCAGCCTAAGACTTGTATACCTGATTCAATCTGGTCGCCCTCCTTATTATGGCCATTTCATTTGTTTGTATTGGGTGTATGATTGATGTTTAGTATCTGCTCCCAGTAAATGTTTTATAGAGTCATTGTAAAGAAATAAAGACTGTGTACCTCACTATTGCCTATACTTTCATTCAATTGAACAACTTGAGTGAGTTTAATTCCCCACTAATACATAGTTCCCACAGGCCAATTAATGTCACGTGACCTCACCGGAGATGCCATGAGGGCAAAAGCTGCTTACAATGTTTTACCATACTGTCTATGAGTTTTACAAGCAAATTTCGAATATTTCTTTCCATTTATAATGTTACGAAAATCAAGAGACAAAGCGAAAATTTCAGTCATAAATGGTGTGGATCCGTATGCACTAACAAAAGGAAGCACTGAGCACTGATTATGCAGCTTTGCCTCAGATACAGTATTATCATGATGTGTATCATTATCTGGTATTGGCTAGGAGTTTTAATACATGTGAGCAATTCCGAGCCTGAAAATATGTGCATGAATATGAATATACACGGTATGAAAATAAATAAAACTCGCGTGCAAATTAATTAATGTAATGCGGAACTACTTTATGGGTGGTTGACATGACATGGCCTTTTTTTGGTCCAATGTGTCAATGTTAAGTAAATTATAGATAAATATATCAAAAACTGTGGTGATATTGTTCAGAAAGTGCTGTTTTATATGGACATACAGAGCATTCATGGGTTTAATGAATCTTCCATTTTTTCACAATTTTCAGCCAAACCAGAATAAGCTCATATGGCGTGACTGTCCCAAGCACATTTCACAAATTTTGATTTTGAATAAAAACAAAAAAATGAATTCATTTTCTGTTTATTAAATCATATATTGTTATCCCAGGTGTCTACTTGTGAGTATGCTTGAGTAAAAGTTCAGGCATAATATTTTGAATCAGCCCTTAACTAAAACGTTTTGTCCCGGAAATGGATATCATTAGGTGTGACGCCATATTCCCTTTTTTAAAAGGGCAATTGTTTGGAGACCTTTGGGGTGTGGGGGTCCTCCTTCTTTCAGGAGGAAGAACAACACCTCAGAAGGACACTGAAAGTTACAATTAGAGTTTTCTCTCTTCATGGTTTAAAAAAAATCAAGTATATCCGGCACTCCTGCTTCAGTTCCCTTTTGCGCTGTCTTTTGGTGTGACTCATTTTACACAAAAATGCCCAAATTAAATTACTTTTCAGTCAAAATTACCTTCAAAACTATATTGTCATATTGTAGTTAGCATGGTTCTAGCATGTTAGCATAAAAGCACATTGCTTAATGTCATGCTAAGTACATGAAACCTCATATGGTGTGACACAAAATCATAAGGTGTGACAGGGTTTTCTTGTCACACCATATGATTATTTTGTCACACTATATGATATAAATTGCATTTAAATACGTAAATAATGTTCTTCGATACATATTTTATAACTAATAGTTAAGTTTATTGAATATTTTGACCTTTTAACACATTTTGATACTATATTATGTACACATTTAATATCTATACACCAACTCAATTTGGTGAATCCCTACTATCCCATTTTCAAGCTGGATACATGTTAAACTACAGCATTTTGTCACTCAAATGTTTCCCTTTATTTATTTATTTTATTTATTTTTCAGTTTGAGGTAAATTTCAGTAGATGGCGAGGTAATGCGAATAAAGAAAGAACAACGAAATGATACATCAGCTTGCTGTTCGGTCATTGTTTTACTCATCCTCATTTTGAAATTAATTTATGCATTAAATAAAAAAATGTTCAATGATTTACTATAAAGATTATTATAATTCATGTAGTTAATATTCAGCAGATTAAAATAAAAAGTGCAACATCAAATGAATACAGTAAGTGGATTAATGCATGTGTTATAAACATATGATTCTTTGCTACTTTGAGCAGAACTCACTGTTTTAAACAATTTTGTGATTTTTGCTGTAACTGAAACAATGATTAACTTGTCAAACTAAGTTGGGTTGTTTGTTAAATGCAGATAATACAGATTTTTGCATACAGATTGTTGTGTGGGGTGACATCATATGGCGTGACACCATGTCATTTGGTGTGACATTCAAAAATTTTAAAGATATTAAGGCTTTTTGGTTATTAATCATAAAATCATCAATGTGACAGATGGGGAATAGTGCCAGCAAAGGTTACAAGCATTTTGGTACTTTTATAGCAAGGTATTCCCAAATTAATTTGAAGTATATTGAAAGATTACAAGTAAACATCTGTCTATGAGTGATGATAAAGTAAAATAATGCCAAATTTAACAGATTTGCACATAAGAATTGCTATACTTTTATATAGTAATGATAAAGAATCAGGATAAACTGACTTACATTATCACATTATACCCCTTTTTAATTTAATACACAATAACATTCATGTCACACCATATGACATTTTTAGTCACTAAGACAGTAAACTAGTGAATAAATGTAAATTTTAGGACAAAATCTACAAGACCACATATATATTTGGAAATATAAGAGTTGGTAGAATATAACCCAATGAGTTCCATGACTTACATTTGAGATTTTTTTTAAAAACTTTTTTTTAGCCAAATATGTCAACCACCCTTATACGCGGGTTCTTTAGGGACATAACTTAATCTGAGATTGCCGTGCTGGAATGTGTGTGTGTGAGAGAGAGAGAGTCGCGGGCGCGATCGAACAGTGGAAACAATGTTGTTTTTGTATGTTTTTAATATCTCGTCATTTTGTTCATACAGGACATAATTCAAACTGAAAAGTGTTAACTTATATTTGTGTACACTCGCAATAAAAAACAACACATTCTTGCGTGTTTTGAGGGAGTTTCTTTCCTGTTTATCCTCGCCAGCCATAACCTCCGTCGTTGTTCTGACAAAAGCGTAACGTTAGTCTTCTCACATTCACGAAGTCTAATGACGGGTATACTGTAAAATCCAAATTTAACTGAACCTCCGACACAATTTAAACATCCATTGACCCAGCAGGAGATCACCATTTTCACTTTTTATCACGAAATTAACTCGCTTCAGCTTCTTCTACTATTGTTCTGCCCACAGAAATGGCGCCGGGTCGGCAAATGCTAAAAAACTAAATTTAACTGAACCTCCGGCACGATTGGAACATCCATTGACCCAGCCTCAACGCAGCCGTCTACCAGGACGTTTTCAGAGCACTTCATGCTTCCTTCAGCAGACCAGCTTTATGGAGATGCTGACTTCATTTTCCAGCAGGATTTGCACCTGCCCACACTCCCAAAAGAACCAAAACCTGGTTCAATGACCATGGTATCACTGTGTAATTAGATTTCATGTAATATTCTAATTTTCTGGGATTTTGATTTTGTGGGTTTCATAAGCTGTAAGCCATAATCATCAAAATTATAACAAATAAAGGCTTGAAATATCTCACTTTGCATGTAATGAGTCTATATAATATATTAGTTTCACCTGTAAAGTTGAATTCTTGAAATAAAGCAACTTTTTGATGATATTCTAATTTTATGACCAGCACCTGTATGCCTCTTTTTTACATTTGAGCCCCTGCCCCTGAGGAACTCTGACGAACCCTGCAAACAGTGTAACCAGTTAATGCAATGGCAAAAGTTCGAGCAAAGCATGCAAACTTGTTATTTATTTTTAACACCCCCACCTAATTTTTTCTTGTGCTCCACGCCAGGGGTTTCTGCAGCACCCTCAGCACTTACTGCGGCACTGCAACTGGACCGCGATACCGGAGTCGCCACCAGGATAAAAGACAAGCTGAAGAAAATGTCCAGTAAGCAGAAAGTTTATTCTGAAGCAGCGATGTTGTTCATTTTTGAGGATTATTACATACTGAGAAATATGACATCAAATTTAAATCATTCTTCTCTAAAAACAATACATCTATGTTGATGTGTTAACAAAGATGCTTTCTTTTTACTTTTTTAGCATATCTTCTTGTTTGCATATTTGTCCATACATTAATTTCCAATGATTGTCATTATAAAAGAGCAATCAAAAGAACACTCTTTTAAAAGCCCTATCAATTACTTACGAAGGTTGATTTTGGGGGTTATAATATCTTATAATATGGAGTGAATTGTTCTTAATTGATATGTGTGTTTTCTTTCTGTTTGTCAGGAGGAATATGTTTGGTGTTGATAGTGTGTCTCTGGATCATTTGTGTTCTGGTGGCCGTCATCATACATCAGCAAAACATCATCAAAGCACAGAAAGACGAGTTAAACAAACAAATTGTCAACCGAGATATGTTCAGCTGGGGTTGCTTTATCGTAAAGGCTGTGCAGCTGTGGGTTCCCTCTAGTACACCCTTAGGGAAAATTTTGTCCACTATGAACATATTTGTAGACATAGTGGGTAGTAAGGGATAATGTACATCCAGCCGGTGGTTCTCTCAAAATAAAATTTCAAAATAAAAAATAAATTTCTCTCCGATATTGTCATATTGCCCCGCTGTGCTTCCGGGGTGTGTGTGTGTGTGTGTGTTTATGACCCAATTAAGTTGTGTGATAAGGAATGTTTTTTCAGGGGGGTTATTTTTATGACATGATGTGACCACTTATGGGGGTTTTATGACAACAGGTGTTTTGTGACCCCCGATTCTGCTTGTGTGACAAGTTTTTCAGGGAATATTTTTATTATAGCAGGATAATGGCCACAGTATGAAGAAATTATGAACAGAGGAATGTTGGCGATGGGGGATTCGGGGCTGAAGCGTCCATAATGTCTGTGAATGAAACAAATGAGTTTAAAGAAAAAGCATTGCGGATAAATAAAACATATAAAATAGTGAATAAATGAAATAAGATGTTAAATGATCAAGTATAAGTATTTTAAAGTAAGTTTTAAACATATGTTGAATTTACCATAATGAGGTGATCTTTATGCATCTATCTGGTTAAATTTGTAATGTCTGAGAATGAAACAATGAGTTTAAGAAATAAAACCATTACTGATAAATAAAACATAAAAGAAATATGAAATAAGATAACATTTAAGTATAAATATTTGTTTAAACGTTTAATCAGCGTGAGGTGAAGTGCACTTAGATGTCCAGAGATACAGTCTATATAATTTTTCAAGTCAAGTTTAAAAACATTGAAAAGAGGTTTGTTCTTCATAAATTTCGATTTATGAATAAAGAATTTTCCAAGCAAAATTAATAAGTTGACTATATATTGTACAGAGGAGTTTGAGTCAGAAAAGTAAAAGAAGATGTCAAAATGAGATAAGTGTATGTTTGAGCCAAGGTGTCCATTAATGAAACATTGTATATCATTCCACAGAGAAGAGCTATGTGAACAACTATAGAATAAATGGTCTAACGTTTCTGTTTCCAGAGAGCAGAAACTGCATTTTTCGTCTACGGGATAAATTTCGAAATAACCTTGTTACAGGGGTAATAAATGGTGAAGAATTTTAAATGATATTTCTTTTACTTTGTTTGTAATTAAAAATTTATGTGGGTTACTCCATGCTCTATTCCAATTAATATTTTCATACACATAAAAGGTTTTTTATTACTTTGTTGTTGACTTTTCTGTCTAGAAAAGATAGACCATTTATTGAAACACTGATGGAGAAAGATATATTAATTTGATCCAAATCTGTCTCATCTCTAAATAGGGTGATGATCCCATGGGGTATAGCTCTGGTTACAACATCAAATTATTTTCTTGGAGGATGGAAATTAAATTTATGTGTGAAGTCGTCATAAGTTAAAATTTGATTTGAGTTATTTAATAATTGGGATACCTGTATAATATCATGTTTAAACCAGTTTTCTATAAAGAGAGTCTTGTTTCTATATATGATGTTCATGTTGTTCCAGATAAAACATTTGTGAGGGGAGAAATTGTGTTTGTATAGAAGAGACCAACATGTTAGAGCCTGTTTATGGAAGTTTGACCATTTGACTGGCAGTCTGTTGATGGAGTATGGGCACTGAAGTAAGAATGTGATTTTACCAAGTTTTTCAAAGATAAAGTTTGGCACAATGTTCCACAGACTGTTTGGATTTTTCAAAAATCTTTTAATCCAGTTGATTTTTAATATCTCATTGAAAAGTGAGAAGTCAATTACCGATAAACCCCCGTCCTCAATTTTATTAGTCAAGATGTTTTTCCTGATTTTATGGGGTTTCTTCCTCCATATAAAGTTATATAATAGTTTGTCTAGATTGGCATATTGTAACTTAGGTATTTCTATTGATGTAAATAAATATGCTGCTCGTGAGAGACCTTCTGCTTTTGCAAGAAGAACCCTGCCATAGATATATCTCTTGCAAGCCAAGAGTCAAACTTTTTATTAATAGAGTCGTGTATTAGAGAGATATTCTCTGTCATCAATTTGTGATTATGACTGATTTTTATTCCAAGATAAGTTACTAAATTATTTATATTTATGCCACATATTTGACCCAAATGCTTATTTTTTAATAGAAAACAGCTCACATTTTGAAAGATTTCAAGCCTGAGCTTTCAGAAAACTGGTTTACAACATTTAGTGAAACTCCTATTTGGGATAAAAAAAATTTTTAAACAAGGTTGTGTCATCCGCCAGCTGTGAGATTTGTATTTCTCTTTCATTTAATGTAATTCCTTTGAATGAACTCTTGTGAATTAAATCACAGAGAATTTGAGCCACAATCAAAAATAAAAGAGGCAAGGTGGGGCAGCCTTGGCGGATACCTTTGTTAATGTAAAATCTGGGTGAAGTTCCATTAGCCAATTTAACACAACTGTTTCCTCCCATGTACACTCAAAAAAATGCTGGGTTGTTTCTGTAAACAAATTGTTGGGTTGATTGTGCTGGGTCAAAAAGTTGGGCTGTTTGGGGTACTGTAAACACATTATTGGGTTGATCATGCTGGGTCAAATGAGTTGTAAGGGGGTCATTCACAAATAAACCGCTGGTTGGGTTATTTTGACCCAGCAACTGGTTACTTTTTTCATTCTTTGCGGAACTTTCTGGATTCTTCACTTCTGACTCGAGGAGCACGCCACTCGGAGCAGGCAGTGTTTTATGGTAAGCTAATATGAATGTTTACCTATATTTTTAATAAGTTGTGGTGGTAGCAGCAAGCTAATTTCACTGTTCAACATACAGTCTTTGATATGGAAGTGTGAGGGGTAACTATTTATTTCTGTGAAACATTAAATAGCCACAGCTAGCCGGTTAGAATTTTTTGACAAAATGCCACGTTAAATCCTTAGTTGAAATTAAACCAGCTATATCAGCAGCCTTTTTGAAATATGCAGTTTAAATTCTAAATTCATCATGTAATTATCGTAGGCCTATTCATTGTGGACGTTGCGTATTTAAAAGTGAGATAAGCGTTTTGTATGAAATCCATACGCGCACTTTCCTCACAGGGCTCGCACGTAAATTCAGCGGGAAATGAGTCTCTAGCTAGTGAGTTGTGAGTGAAAAGTCTGCTGGCGTAGTTTTAGAAATACTCGTCAGAAGAAGTGACTGAGGTAAGTTCCAGCACAGTCGCGTGTGTTTTCTGTAATGTCTAGAACCATCGTTTCTGCCAAAAAAGGCTTTCAAGAGCTTGATAGCCTAGTTTTTATTATGTAGGCTATGACTTGCAATCTTTATATACAGCGACTGAGGAAAGGAGAAATAAATGGACGTTTTGTTGAACGAATGATCGTCAATATTTAAAACTTAAAAAATGCAAACTTACATGATAGCCTACCCGTAGTATTTTATTGTGTGTAACATCTAAATTGTTTATTGAGGCGATCATCAGCGCTGCCAGTCAGGACTCAGGAGATTACCGAGCAGCTTTGTGGGTTTGTGAGTTTTAACGTTAAAGACACTATCAACATTACAGTAATATTTTACTTTTAATAAAGTAATGTTTTATTTGAATGCCTTAATGTTGATAATATTTGTCCAAATTACTCTTTTATTACTATTACTATAATTCAGTTTGCAAATACTGAATACACATTTTGTTTGTTTTTCACATTTGGTCATTTAATGTTTGCAATATTTTAATTGCATATTCAATAAAAAATTGATACTTCCACAAAAAAAAAACTTAACTTGCATGTCAGTTTTATTGCAACACTCTAAGTGATTGTTCTGGAAAGCAGACACACTCTGTCAGTTTAAATCTAAACTAAAACGCATATCTTTTACCTGGCATTCATATAGAACATTATACATTTCTATTATTCAAATCAGTTAAATGATTATTAGGCTGCATAGGTCAGCCGGAACCGGGGACACTTTCCTATAACACCTGATGTACTCATTATTTAATAAGAAGAATGGCATCTATGCTAATTTTTGTCTTTCTGTTCATTCTAAAGTTTACTGAAGTCAGCCGGATCCAGGCCATATCCAGATCAGAAGGTGGACCTGCGCCCGGACCCATCCATGACGCATCCCTGAAGGGCCAGCCTCATCAGCCCTTTGAAGGCCTCATCGACACGACTGATCCTCAACAAACTCGTCTCCATACCGATGTGATGACTCCGACTTCCAACCAGATGGAACTGGATAAATATTCTGAATTTTCTTATTCAATCTGACCTCTGACCTGTAATGCTACCTGAATCATAATCAAACACTGTTCGCTCGATGGCCAGAGGAGAACTGAACGACTGAGCCTGGTTTCTCCCAAGGTTTTTTTCTCCATTCTGTCTCCTGATGGAGTTTTGGTTCCTTGCCACTGTTGTCTTGGCTTTTGGCTTGCTTAGTTGGGGACATTTAATATTCAACAAATTATTGATTTGCCTTAAGGTGGACGATGACGCAATTTTCTTCTAGAAACAAACTTTGTTGTATTATTTTCATGTTACAGTATTACTGTGAAGCTGCATTGATACAATCTGTATTGTAAAATGTGCTATATAATTAAAGATGACTCTACTTGACTTGTGTAATCAACAGGTGAGGACCAACATGGTTGAATATTTACAAAATGAGATGACTGGTGAATTGCTGCACATTCTGTGCCTCAGGGATGAAATGAAGGGGACATGTCAGACCTTTGACATTGATTAACATTTGTATTCAAAAACAAAAAGTATTAAAGAAATGTATAAAATTTAAAAAAAATTAAATGAGATTGAAATCACATATACTGTGGCCTCTCTGGTTTATTGTATTACAGAGATAATAATTATTTTACATTCGTAATATAACAAATATTTGTTACTAATTTTATTAAGGCAATGAGTAAGAAATAACCCAGCACATGAGTAAGACTTAACCCAGCAAAAGGGTTAATTTCACCCACTGGTTGAGTCAAATGAATGACCCAGAAATATGGGTTAAATGGTGAAACCCAGCACTTGGGTCAAACCAACCCAGCGCGTGTTCTGTCCAATAGTGACCCAGCGGTGTGGTTAAGGTTGGGTTATTTTTTAACCCAGCAGTTTTTAGAGTGTACAGATTTTATAGCATTAATAAAATTCTTATCAAAATGAAAAAAGTTTAAAGTGTCAAAAATAAATTTGTGGCTTTCAAAGGCTTTTTGAAAGTCTAAGAATAAAATAAGGTGTTCATCATCTAGAAAGTCTTTGTATTCAATCAGATCCAAAACTAAGCGAATGTTATTGGCTATGTGGCGATCTTTCATGAAACCAGATTGGGCATTCATCAATTAAAGTGTGTAGTTTAGATTTGAGACGTTTTGCTAAGATAAAAGCTAGAATCTTGTAGTCATTATTTAGCAATGTAATGGGACGCCAATTTTCAATTAATAGAGAGTCTTTGTGAGGTTTTGGAATAAGTGTTATGACACCTTGCCTCAGAGAAGGAGGAAGCTCCCCTCTGTCAAGAGATTCTTTGAAGACAGCCAGAAGAAATTTACCTAGTGACTCAGAGAAACATTTATACATCTCAGAGGTCAGGCCATCACAGCCTGGTGATTTATTGTTCTTTAATTGAGTTATTCCCCAATAATCTCCTTAAGAGTTATGTCCTGGCAGCAGATTTTATTATATTCTGCATCCACACAGTTACGTGAGTTAATCAAGCTAAAGATTTCCTTTGGATCTTTGAGAAAGTTTTTCATAAAAAGCACTTATATAGTTTGATATCTCTTTACTGTCCTCGCTAATCTTTTCCCCAATGTCAAGTTTTCTAATAGAATTGATTTAATTTAATTTCTTATTTTTTCCATGTTAAAGAAATATCTACTGTTTTTCTCACCCGTTCCATCCAATTCCTAAGTGATCTTATAAAAGCTCCTTTTGCTTTGTTCTCATATCAAATATCTAGTTGGTTTTGTAATTCTAATAAGGCATTATTATCTTCTTGGCTCAAATGCTCTTTTTCAGTAAGTTTGTTAATACACTCTAAAAACTGCTGGGTTAAAAAATAACCCAACCTTAACCACACCGCTGGGTCACTATTGGACAGAACACGCGCTGGGTTGGTTTGACCCAAGTGCTAGGTTTCACCATTTAACCCATATTTCTGGGTCATTCATTTGACTCAACCAGTGGGTGAAATTAACCCTTTTGCTGGGTTAAGTCTTACTCATGTGCTGGGTTATTTCTTACTCATTGCCTTAATAAAATTAGTAACAAATATTTGTTATATTACGAATGTAAAATAATTATTATCTCTGTAATACAATAAACCAGAGAGGCCACAGTATATGTGATTTCAATCTCATTTAATTTTTTTTAAATTTTATACATTTCTTTAATACTTTTTGTTTTTGAATACAAATGTTAATCAATGTCAAAGGTCTGACATGTCCCCTTCATTTCATCCCTGAGGCACAGAATGTGCAGCAATTCACCAGTCATCTCATTTTGTAAATATTCAACCATGTTGGTCCTCACCTGTTGATTACACAAGTCAAGTAGAGTCATCTTTAATTATATAGCACATTTTACAATACAGATTGTATCAATGCAGCTTCACAGTAATACTGTAACATGAAAATAATACAACAAAGTTTGTTTCTAGAAGAAAATTGCGTCATCGTCCACCTTAAGGCAAATCAATAATTTGTTGAATATTAAATGTCCCCAACTAAGCAAGCCAAAAGCCAAGACAACAGTGGCAAGGAACCAAAACTCCATCAGGAGACAGAATGGAGAAAAAAACCTTGGGAGAAACCAGGCTCAGTCGTTCAGTTCTCCTCTGGCCATCGAGCGAACAGTGTTTGATTATGATTCAGGTAGCATTACAGGTCAGAGGTCAGATTGAATAAGAAAATTCAGAATATTTATCCAGTTCCATCTGGTTGGAAGTCGGAGTCATCACATCGGTATGGAGACGAGTTTGTTGAGGATCAGTCGTGTCGATGAGGCCTTCAAAGGGCTGATGAGGCTGGCCCTTCAGGGATGCGTCATGGATGGGTCCGGGCGCAGGTCCACCTTCTGATCTGGATATGGCCTGGATCCGGCTGACTTCAGTAAACTTTAGAATGAACAGAAAGACAAAAATTAGCATAGATGCCATTCTTCTTATTAAATAATGAGTACATCAGGTGTTATAGGAAAGTGTCCCCGGTTCCGGCTGACCTATGCAGCCTAATAATCATTTAACTGATTTGAATAATAGAAATGTATAATGTTCTATATGAATGCCAGGTAAAAGATATGCGTTTTAGTTTAGATTTAAACTGACAGAGTGTGTCTGCTTTCCAGAACAATCACTTAGAGTGTTGCAATAAAACTGACATGCAAGTTAAGTTTTTTTTTTTTGTGGAAGTATCAATTTTTTATTGAATATGCAATTAAAATATTGCAAACATTAAATGACCAAATGTGAAAAACAAACAAAATGTGTATTCAGTATTTGCAAACTGAATTATAGTAATAGTAATAAAAGAGTAATTTGGACAAATATTATCAACATTAAGGCATTCAAATAAAACATTACTTTATTAAAAGTAAAATATTACTGTAATGTTGATAGTGTCTTTAACGTTAAAACTCACAAACCCACAAAGCTGCTCGGTAATCTCCTGAGTCCTGACTGGCAGCGCTGATGATCGCCTCAATAAACAATTTAGATGTTACACACAATAAAATACTACGGGTAGGCTATCATGTAAGTTTGCATTTTTTAAGTTTTAAATATTGACGATCATTCGTTCAACAAAACGTCCATTTATTTCTCCTTTCCTCAGTCGCTGTATATAAAGATTGCAAGTCATAGCCTACATAATAAAAACTAGGCTATCAAGCTCTTGAAAGCCTTTTTTGGCAGAAACGATGGTTCTAGACATTACAGAAAACACACGCGACTGTGCTGGAACTTACCTCAGTCACTTCTTCTGACGAGTATTTCTAAAACTACGCCAGCAGACTTTTCACTCACAACTCACTAGCTAGAGACTCATTTCCCGCTGAATTTACGTGCGAGCCCTGTGAGGAAAGTGCGCGTATGGATTTCATACAAAACGCTTATCTCACTTTTAAATACGCAACGTCCACAATGAATAGGCCTACGATAATTACATGATGAATTTAGAATTTAAACTGCATATTTCAAAAAGGCTGCTGATATAGCTGGTTTAATTTCAACTAAGGATTTAACGTGGCATTTTGTCAAAAAATTCTAACCGGCTAGCTGTGGCTATTTAATGTTTCACAGAAATAAATAGTTACCCCTCACACTTCCATATCAAAGACTGTATGTTGAACAGTGAAATTAGCTTGCTGCTACCACCACAACTTATTAAAAATATAGGTAAACATTCATATTAGCTTACCATAAAACACTGCCTGCTCCGAGTGGCGTGCTCCTCGAGTCAGAAGTGAAGAATCCAGAAAGTTCCGCAAAGAATGAAAAAAGTAACCAGTTGCTGGGTCAAAATAACCCAACCAGCGGTTTATTTGTGAATGACCCCCTTACAACTCATTTGACCCAGCATGATCAACCCAATAATGTGTTTACAGTACCCCAAACAGCCCAACTTTTTGACCCAGCACAATCAACCCAACAATTTGTTTACAGAAACAACCCAGCATTTTTTTGAGTGTATTGTTGATTAGCGTGTAAGTTACATTTTTCTTTTTGTGTGCCAATATCTTGCCATATCCCGAGCAGACGCCTCTAATTTTATCAAAGAGAAGGTTCTCTGCGCTTCTGTAATCCACAAACAATCCGGTGCAACCAGGGAAGGACAATACAACCAGACAAAAGGAATCGCCGGTGCAGCACAGATGTCTACTAATTAAAAATATTTATTTAAGGTGCATAACAATAAATGACTAACGTTTCGATGTAATGTTACATCTTCATCAGAGTCCTTGGAGAGAAGGACTTTCTCTCCAAGGACTCTGATGAAGATGTAACATTACATCGAAACGTTAGTCATTTATTGTTATGCACCTTAAATAAATATTTTTAATTAGTAGACATCTGTGCTGCACCGGCGATTCCTTTTGTCTGCCTCTAATTTTATATTTGAGAAGTTCCCACGATGTCCCAAAATGATTCCCTTTTCTAGCAGCCTCCCACTGTTCTGAGATAGGAATTCTATTTTCATTTTTAGCTCTTCATGAGATAGTAGAGAATTATTTAATTTCCAGTAACCGCTAGAGAATCTCCCTCTTTGTTCCTTGCTAACCTGAATAGCTAAAGAAATGGCCTTATGGTCTGTCAGAACAGCAGGAGAAACAGTGCATGACTCAGTGGAGGGCTCTAAATCAGCCGAAATCAACCAGAAATCTATCCTGGACTGTAGCGTGTGGCTTCTATTGCTCCAAATATGTTTTCAGCGATGTATTATTTTTTCTCCATGTATCAATTAGATCCATCCTTTTCGTGAAGTCAATTTGTTTTTTTGAATTTGGAGTTAGTTTTGGTGGGCACCTGTCTAATTGGTTATCCATAACCATAAAGTCACCGCCCAAAATTACTTTAGCTACAGGATATTTAGACATAAACTCATTTAAGCGTGCTCCATGCACAGATGGTAGAAGTGGCTTTCCTTTTACTTATGTCAATGTTGTTTGTTTAAATTATTTATGTGATGCTTTTGCTCAATAGCTTCCAACTAAACTTTGCCAATGGGACCTATACACTTAAAACCCACTCAGAAGAAGTTGTTTTTCTATACCCTTTGTACTAATGGAGGGGAAAAAAAGGGGTTGGAACACCAATGGAACACAAGATGTTGACTTAATGTCAAAGTGGTATTATTTGTTTGCAAACAGCCTAACAAGAAATGGAGCACCATTAAGATAAGTAGTTTAACATTAAACACGCTTCAACAACACTTTTTTTTTGTTTTATTCTTATCCATCTACACCTAACCAGCAGCTCCATCTCCTCAAAGTTGTCAAGTGTCTGGCAAATGTTGCAAGCTTTAATAAATCCTGCCATTATGCACACCACTTTTAGAAACAGAACATAATGGACTCTTGAATGGAATCATCAAGAAATGGACACTTTAAATGAATTGTTGGGACTTTGGCTTATTCACCGTATCCCCCAGAGTTAGATAAGTCCATACATACCATTTTCATCTCCGTGCGTGCCGTAACTCTGTCTGACGCACCCACCAATAGCCTAGCTTAGCACAAAGACTGGAGGTAAACGGCTCCAGCTAGCATACTGCCTAGAGCCCTGTACCGGGCAAAACATCCAGCCCTAACCGAGACCTGGCCCATGGTGTTCAAGCCCTAATCCGGCCCCAGCCCGAAAACGTCTGCAATTTTTCAGCCCGAACCCGACCAACATCAATATCACTTTTTATTATTATGCCCACAAATATTAATACAGACTGTCCATTACAGAGAAGCACAAGCATGCAGTAGAGAATATTATAGCCAAATGTGATCCAGCAGTAAATAAAGATTTACGGCCTACCTTTCTTTGATGTCAAGTAACTTTACTTAAGAACAACGTTTCAAAGAACTCTTCGCCAACTGGCTAACGTTAAATAATAATAAAAATATAATAAAGAAAAAAAAATCCGTTGAACTGAGTAGGCTCATTCACTGTTTATTTGCGATCGTTGTGAAGAAAAAGAATAGCATCCACTGATGAAGGCTTCAGGCTCGGTAATCAAATCAAAACTCTTTCAAAATGCAGCTTTTCCTGAAGTATTGGGAACTTTTAGTAACTCCTTACGCTCCAACTTCTCCCTGATGCTCTGCATGGTCAACTGTCATCTTCTAATGCATTGCACGCGCGTCGAGTTACTCGCGTGATCGCATATTGAGTTGCATATATAATATTATCAATATAACAATATTTCATACAGTAGCCTGCGCTCTGCACGTATATTATGGGCATGATAAAAGGAGAAAAGCTAAATGAGCCCGAGTCCGACCAAAGCCCCCCCCCGCAAAAGGATCCGACTGCTCCCAATAAGTGACAAAATAACGCCAACATTTTCCTATTTACATGTTGTGAATTGTATAGTCACAGCGTGTACAAATAACATGGTCACATATTCTCAGAAGGCGAAGCACTGCTACTTGGGCGGAGTGATTTGCTCACAGCGCCTGAGAAGCCCCGTGGTGAGGAGTAGAGAGTTCGCTCAGAATTGGAGTAAATCACTCTGCAGAAGTAGCAGTGCTTCGTCTTCTGAGAATATAGTTCCCAGTATGTATACGGTTAGAAGATGGTTGTGTCTCGTGTGACCTTGTTATTCCTACACGCTGTGACTATACAAATTACAACATGTAAATAGGAAAATGTTGGCGTTATTTTGTCACTTATTGGGAGCAGTATGCTAGCTGGAGCCGTTTACCTCCAGTCTTTGTGCTAAGCTAGGCTAGCGGTGGGTGCGTCAGACAGAGTTACAGCACGCACGGAGACGAAAAAGGTATGTATGGACTTATCTAACTCTGGGGGATAAGGTGAATAAGCTAAAGTCCCAAAAAGTCGGCGTGTTCCTTTAAAACAATAGCTTTGTCTCCATCTGCAAAAAGTTCACAAGGTATATAACCCTTACGTTTGACATTGGTCAAAAAAAGTCATCGTAGGTTTTTTTTTCTATCTCACAGACCGGACCATGAAACACGTAGGCTAGATCAGCGACCCATTGGTTCTTTTATTGATTGACACTGGGCTGGCCCAATCACATCTTTAAACATCTCCTCCTTTGGGCTCCTTTCACTGTGTCTCTGTCAAAATAGTCAGAGAGATGGAGAATAAAATGCAAGGAATGTGCAGAGAAATAGCGTGAAAAAAAGAAACAGGCCCTTCAAGCAGACGCTGTAAAATGTGTCAAAATAACAGATATGTTTTCTGCAGCAGCAGGACCTTCATCAGCTCCTGTGGCAGATGATGATAGTTAGGAGGATCAGGAGAGAGATGAGTGAGTGTAGAGTCCGCGGTAAGCAGAACTACTTTCAAAACACTCTTAGGCTATGTCAATGTCATGAGTGTATATATGAACCCATTACCCAGTTACACATTATTTCCACATCTGCATAGTTGACGATTACCGCATTTTACTAGAATTGTAATGAGACGTGTTTGTCAACCATGTTTTCCGCCAAAATAAAAGCTTGATGCAGTTTCCGTCAAAATGAAAGATCGTGTGTTGGTGTTTCTCTTTCAAGTATAGAAGTTAGTACAAAACTAATTATTAAAGTTTCCTTTATTTTTCAGTGCATTTGTTTTACAATGTCTATTATGGGATTAATATTATAATTATTATTATGTAGTAGTGTAATGTAGACAGACACTGTAACTAAAAGAGGTTTGAATTTTTCTTTGTTTAATTTGCACACTGAATGTGGGTTGGAGGAACTTGGAGCTTTTAATTGTGAACTCTCAAAGTGCACCAGATTGATGAATTTAACACTAAAATGCACATCATTTTCACAAAATATGCCCCCGAACCCCCCTACAAGTCCAGAGGTCCACCCACCACAGTTTTACCAAAAATCCTGTGAGAAACACTGGCATTGCTATGCCAATGCAGCTTATAGTTTATTTTTTGAATTCATCACCTGTGGAGTAAAGTTTAATTGTATTAATAAATGACAATTTTGTACTTATTTAATCTGTTAACTCTCACTCGGTTCCTACTCACTCATTACATGGCATTAGTGGTTTTAAGGAATAGGAGTTAGTATACATATTCAAGGGTGTGCAAAGATGGGTGTGTTTATGATCATATGTAGTGGGCCAGTCTGGGCCAAAATGCCAGGGCCGATTTTGTTGTCCCAGTCCAGCCCTGCTCACTCGTATTATAAATGGCAGATTCTACGCTTACGAGAATACTTTATTAGTTGGTGGAAGTAATTACACATGAATGAGCACATATACTTTTGATAGAACAAAGTGTTTTTTGCAAAGAATCAACTTAAAAGCTTTAAATACAACTCCCTGTGAATTACCATCATTTTCACACATAGAAACTTGTGATGCAGACAGTATCATCACCAGACTGTTCCTCCTCCATTTCCTCATTATTCAAGACGGATTCAATTTCATCCTTTGCACTTTCCCACTTTTTAGTACCACTAGTACTAGCTACTTCTTCATCAGAAACTATCAGTGCAAAAATATACTGATGAGTTTAATAAAGTTTATTGTACATCACACAAAAGATGAAGCGTCAGTTTTACTCCAGAAAATCAGCTGAGTAGAGCTGAGAGCTGAGAGCCAAGAGCTGAGTAAACACAGTATAAGAAGTGCGTAAGTACATAAACGAATTTCGGTAGAGTTGAGGGAGCATTTTCTTTGAAAACAAAATAATTCCACCACATCTTCAGCGGCTGCCTCAGATTTCGGGAGTAAATAGAGAGAGCTATGTGGATTAATACATCCAGCCACACAACACCTACAACGCTTGGGAGACATTCTCGTCAGTGCAGCAATGGCGGATGTGTACAACTCGCTGTGAACTCGATCAGGGCGGGTCTATGTTAAAACGGCAGTGTCTGTCAACACTCGTGGGCGGGGCCTGTGGCTTTAGTGACGTCACTAAAGCCGCATTCTGAAAACAGGTCGTTGGGAGACACTGCTTATGATTTATGGGGATTAATAAAAAAGGAGTGATATGCATAATAGGTCCCCTTTAAGAGCAGGCGCGCTTGTTCCATGGCGGATTGCTATTATAACGGCGGATTTGCCAGGCGCACGCCAGGAGCGGTTTACAGCCGAGGAGACCGACATTCTCGTCAGGGCCATAAAACACAGAGAAGTGACATTTGGGGATGGGAGAAACCCACCCAAATTAGCTTCGGTTTAACAGGCATATTACAATTTGGGTAAATGTGTAAGCTAGATTTATGCCTATTTTTTCACATCTTCATGGACACAACAATGATTTCCCTCGTGTGTTAATATTTTTCCTTGTAATTATGTATGGTTTTCTAAAAATGAGAACTGCTGTGTCTGTGTGTAGATGAGATGTAGGGAGTTGTGCACACGCAACACTATCTCACGACCAATTCGTACGAATTCGTACGAATGATAAAAAGTTGGCTAATTCGTACGAATAGTATTGTACGAATTTGTACGATTTGTCTAAACCCACGTGATGGGTAGGTTTAGGGGCGGGGTCAGGGGTAGGTCATTCGTATGAATTCATACGAATTGGGCAATTCGTAAAATATGTACGATTTTGCAAAAATGAATTCGTACGAATTAGCCACCTCGTAGAATTTGTACGTTTTCCCGTGAGATCAGGTTGGCACACGCTACATTGATTATGGCCAAGCATATGAAAAACATGCTCAACGGTTTTCCTGGTCAGTGGCGGAATTGTTTTCTAAACCTGCAAAATAGCACCAGGGAACGTTTGCGCCGGAACACGCCCCGTCTTTGCGCTGCACCGCCCCCGGGAGCGCAAATTAATTTCCTAATTTACCGACGTGCGTCTGTGGAGGGAAAAGTCCGCTGTGCGCGGGTGCAAAATAGGAATGATACATGCGTCAGTGTACAAAGTCAATGCAAGATAGGGCCCATAATCACTAAAACTTGATTCCATAGGGAGACTGATGGTGGAAAGCTACAAAACAAGGCAATATAATTGAAGCAATATAAATTCAATTTTGAACTATTTAAAATGTCACATGTGCATGTTTGTAATGAAAAGCCCATGGTAGCATGAGAAGAGGTCCAATATCGCACATTACTCCTACTGCACAATGGACTACTCGTTCCTTTTCTCCCTGTTTCCGTGATGACTTCACTAACACCTTTAACGAGGTGTGTCTGTCTCAGTCATCTTTACCTGACTTGGATGCTGAATCCTGGATCCTTAGTGCTTTTCAGAAAGCTGGCATTTTTCTAAATTAATTGCACAAAATCATCATAGTTAAATTCTGCTCTAAATCCTCCTGTAATGTGATTTCAAATGATAAGATGTATACATTTATTTATATGTATGTGTATATATATATATGTGTATATATATATAAAATGTATACATCTTATCATTGAAAAACCTTGAGAAACCTTCACATAATGATACTCTGAGGGATTTGAAATCACATTTACAGGAGGATTTAGAGCAGAATTTAACACAGAAAATAAAGTAAATAAATAAGTAAGTAAATAATAAATAAAATATATATATATTTCCCGTTGAAATACACAACTTTAACATATTTGCCTGCTAAGAAAATATTTAACTCAAGATGATGCCATTGACATCACTGGCCGCGACACGGCGGACTCGCATCCTGCTGCCACGTCTAAACTCACTCTGTTGGCAGGTAACTGAAGTACAGACAGCCGAATCAGCCAATCACCGGGCCCAAGATCAAGGCGCAGCCTTCTTTCTCAACCAATAACAGTCGTTGTGGGCGGGTTTTTACTGACAGCGATTCAGAACGAGGAACTAAACAGCTTTTGGCAGCAGAAACGGAGACATGTGTGGTGAGTACAGCAATGAAAGCTACATTTTTATGTTATATTTACGCTGATAATATACGTGACATTTATTTAAGTTACACGCGTCATAGATTAAAGACGTTTGGGCTTCAATAGTCAGATAGAAATGTCGTTGGAGGGAAAATCTACTAGCATTTAGCATCTGACAGAGGCTGTGTCTGAAAACCTACAATAGTGAGCCGCCTACATACTACATAGACAGCATTTTGGCCATCACGAACGCGGTTATGATGCTAAAACGTTTTCTAGATAGACTAGTCCTTAATGTATTAATATCTAAAGGTCTTTGAATCTATGACTTTGTTGTACATTTCTTGTTTCTTTTTACTCGGTGTATAAACCATCTAGATTATAATTATATTATCGCGAAGCACACTGTGTAATCTTGTTTGATAAGATAAATATTGTTCACCATAGTGTTTATACATTCAACATCCCATTATTTAAAGATGATCAGACCACTATTTCCAGTGGAACAGGTCACAAAACGTCATTTAAAGGACCACACCTCTAATTCAGGTTTGTTTTGGTGGCAGTCACAGACAGTTTTTGTCCAAAAGAAGATATTTAGAAGAATGTTGGTAACTAGACAGTTGATGGTAGCCACTGACTTCCACAGTTGAAAAAAAAAAAACAGGCTAAAGTTACTATCAACTGTCTGGTTAGCAACATTCTTCAAAATATCTTCTTTTGTGTTCAGCAGAAGAAAGAAATTTATACAGATTTGGAACAACTAGAGCGTGAGTAAATGATGACAGTATTTTCATTTTTTGGGTCAACTATCCCTTTAATTTAGTCTGTGCTTTTAAAACCTCTTAGGAGAAGGGCTTGTATATCTCGTCTTTGCTAGAGGTAAGGAAGTGATAAAGAGAGACAGAACGACCAGCTGGAAGTTCTTTTCCCAGAGGTTTTTCATGATAAGCTAAATCTGTATGACCTCTCCTTAAGCTAGACAAGACATTCAGGGGTTTGCAATACACAACCTTGACGAACGGCAGGGATTTTTGGCCGTCACAAACTCACAAAGTGATTAATAGACTAGTTTTGGATCAGATGTGTTCTAACAGAGACTGAACCCTGAAATAGAAAACAGCATTTCCTTGCTTTTTGGGGGGAAGAGTTCAATATATTCTACTCTTCATACTGTTTTATAAGAATTTCCCCTAAAGTATTAATTTCCTCTTCAAAATGTTTTACTCATCCTAAACTATTGAATAGGAAATTAATACTGTCATGCAAGGACACATTAAATTGATCAAAAGGGACTGTAAAGACATTTATATTGATTTCTGTTTCACGTAAATGCTGATTTAATTTCCCTTTGAGCTGTTTATCAAAGAATCCTGAAGAAAATACATCACAGTTTCTACACAACTATTTTCAACATTGATGATAATCAGAAATGTTTCTTGAGCAGCAAATCAGCATATTAGAATGATTTCTGAAGGATGTGACACTGAAGACTGGAGTATGGAAATTAAAAATAGGAAACAGTTATTTTAAATTGTATTAATATTTCACAATATCAGTCTTGGTGAGCATAAAAGACATTAAAAAACATAAATGAAAATCTCACAGACTTCAAACTTTTCAACAGTAATAGGCTATACAGTATGCTTAAACTTTAGAGTACATCTTTTTGATCGATTTAGTCTCAGGTTTATTTATTTTTAAAGGTGGGGGATGAAACTATTAACAATCCATCCTTCATTCATTTTAGCGAGTCATCTGTCTTAATAAAGCAGAGCCTTGTTTGACTACCACACACACACACACACACACACACACACACACACACACAGAGTGTGCAGACCACTGAATGGTGCTTCTGTGACGTTTATGTCCTTCATAGTGCTGTACTTGGAGTATATTTATCCCCTATGAAGATAGGAACATTTATTCCAGTCATTTTTCTTTTTATTCACTTTCCTCATCTCGCTGTTTACACCAGATTTTGCTGAGCTGAACATTGTTTTGTTTTTTTACACAGATGGATGTTTCTTTCCATTAGGCTTCTTGATTTTCTTAATTGCGTAGTCATAGTATCACTTCTTTGTTTGTGGCAATGTATTTGTTGATTTGCCTTTTTCAAGCGCCTGCCCTCACAGTGTTATTTAAAAGGAGTCAAACCGGTTGTGTCTTCTTTAACACGGTCTTATCAGTATTGACATCACTCTTTGCATTTCTTGTTTTATTTTGCCTGGCTGTCACTTTTTCCGGGAGAGTCTTGCGCTTTCTTTACTGATTGTTTGCTGTGCTGTTTTTAGAGACACTGAAGTTTTTCAAAGAATAGCAAAAGCAGTTGGTATTTTATATGTTCTAACTATGACGAAGACTTAAACACAGAAATATTTTTATTTTATTTTGATAAAAGTTTGATGGAAGTTCAATGAAAGCTCTAGCTTTTCTTACATGTAATTTGTTTTGGGTTTTTTTTTTTGTCCTTTAAATTTACAAGTAATCAGAAGTAGCATGAGCTGCACTAGATAAGATGAAGAATGTTGCTTTTTTCCCCCCATCCCGGTTCCAAAACCCCTTTGTTTGGCCTTCTTAAGGCGGACAAACTTAGAGTGGCTAAACTTATTTTTAACACTGTTCCTGAACATTGTCACCCCAACATTTATCTGTGCAAACAGCTTGTTTTCTGTTGCTTTTTGTAAGGCCGTTCACCACTCCTTAGGAAAATTAACCAGGGTTTTGTTACAGATTACTGTTTGTATTACCTTAGTTTTCTGACAAACATCACGATTAAAAGGTGTGTAAAAAATCACTACAAACATACCACTCTGAAACGTCCTGTGAAATCCATGCTTGCAAAGTCCATGCGTGAAATCCGTTCTGCACGATCCTCTTGTTCGTTAACAATTGTCAGGGTCTGAATCGAACTCAAATTGGTTTGAAATTGACGCCACCCTTAATATTTACATTACAACAGAGCTCATAGTTATGAAGAGGCGGACATTTCCTAAACACGCTACGTGGTGCCAATCACAACACACTAGGCCAGCTAACCAATCGCAACACATTTTCTATTTCTGAAGGAGAGGTTTCATCAAAACAGGACCTATACGGCACGTTCGAGACAGACTGGGGAGAGAGGTGCTGGGATGATGTAATATATTTAAAAAGTAATGCGCTTTTTGAACAATCAATCAAGCATGGAAACATATTCTAGTATACACCAAAAGCTTAATCAAGACTTCGTAAAAGGGCATAATAGGACCCTTTTAAAATACCCTTCTTGGCAAGTATTCTCGTAAGCGCAGTCGGTTATGTTTAACAGTTGCGAAAAAAATCTGATGTGTATCATTATATTAGATATGTGCATTAGGTCTTAAAGTGACAGCAGCCTATAAATACCTGCTGCTATCTGTTAATTAATGCTAATCAAACAACAAAACACCACTTTAACACAGATTAATCTATATTTGGGTCACTGACAAATAAAGCTTCAAAAAAGGTGTTTTTAAAAATCTTTTCAAAACTGATGTAGCCTAATGCATAGTTTTGAGTCATAAACAATGTTTAAACAAGTTTCAGTTGTTAAATAACATTTTTTTTATTATTTTTTTTTTTTACTGTTTTCATGTCAGGTGGCACAACTAAATAGTTGTATGCATACTGTAGTTGTACCACCTGCCATGGAAAGTGTACCAACGTAGCCATACTTGAAATTAGCAGTTTTTACCAGTGTTTGAGAGAGATCAACAAACCTTTTCACTCCACCACAAGGATCAGTCGTTCTCCTCTGGATGATGTATTATCATGTCTACTGTTATTACCTAGTCAATTCATAATAAAAGAGCCATGATGTGTGCAGTTGTGCCACCCTGACATACAAATCGCTGGACAAAAGTTTTTCAGTTATCCCAACAGCTTTAAAACTACAGATATTTATCAAATTTGTTTATATGAAAGGTTTCAAACCAAAAATGATTCCATAGCATTTAGTTTTCACATTTCTTATTATTAAGACACCATTTTAAATAGTTTCTTAGTCTGTTCATTTGTTCGGACAGTTGCATCACCTGACATTTTGGGAGTTTAAGATAACAAAACATAAAATAAAATGTATTTAAATGTAAAAATTTATTAAAACTAAATAGGTTTTATAGATTAAAGTGATATGCGTTTTATCAAACTATTTTAAAAGTAAATATTGCAGTTGGACACAAAAAATGCACTTCTTGTCATTGACCCATTTAATTTATACAGTAAAACTCTTACAGTGAGTTTTACATTTAATGATTATATTTCTGTACCTGAATACTACTGTTAGACATTACTTTATGTGTAACTCTGTTGTATTGTATTTATATATGCTTGTAATTTGTGTATTTGTTTTCCATTTTATTATTGGCTGTTCACTTCTATTTAATAATGTTTATTAAAGCTAGTTTTTTGCAGTGCTATTGAAGTACTTAAAGTGGATTTTAAGTGATAAATGAAAATCAGAATTACATTAAAATGATCCGATTTGTGACTCAGAAACCATAATATGATCCGAACCGTGAGTTTAGTGATCCGTTGCACCACTAGTATTACATCACCCATCTTTTCTTATAACTTTGTACCTGCAATTTAAAATCTTCACTCAACCTGTTTTGCATAGCATACACAAACCAGTTTTGTTGCATTTTCACATATCTAGATAAACTAATCACTTTTAAGGTCCTTTAATTGATGAAATGGCATTTACATCTGATATCACATTATGCATCGTATTTCTAGTTTTTGATTTGATTACTGAATTTACAAATAAACAGAAGAGTTTGACTGCACTGTCCTTCCTGAAAAACACTTTCTTCTCTTCTCTCTGAAGGAATTTTTGCGTATCTGAATTATCACGTGCCTCGCACTCGCCGTGAGATCCTTGAGGTCCTTATCAAAGGTCTGCATCGCCTGGAGTACCGTGGCTATGACTCCGCAGGTCAGGAACAAACGGCTCATAAAACTGATTACACACACCATTACAAATAGCTCTTCTGGAACAGGACCCACTGATCTTGAAACTAGCATCTTCTTTCTGTCTTGCAGGTGTGGGCATTGATGGGGGAAACAATAAGGAATGGGAAACCAACTCCAAGAGCATCCACCTGATCAAACAATCAGGAAAAGTGAAAGCCTTGGATGATGAAATCCACAGTAAGTAATTGTGCTCATTTTGTAGGTTCAGGTTAAGGCCCAAAACACACCCCATGCCAATATGAGAACGCTTCTAGAAGCTCGACTTCTAGTCGACAAGTTAATGTGCTTCGAAATGTCACAGCTTGAACCACAACACAAATTCAAGCATGTATCTCATTATCAACATTGCTGCAAGAAGCTCTGTGTCTTTTAGTTTCTGTTTTCTCACACAAATGAACAGGTAATAATCTTGATGAGCAAGTTGCAGTTGAATTAGCTGTAAATTGTAAACAGTGTGACAATGACAAGTAAAAATGTCAAGATGACACGCCTATCCAATTCTTGCAAGGAAAAAAAACACTTTTTAACAAATCTGCTTCCCTGTTTATTAATATATCAAAAACATTTGTCCTTAAAATCAAAGTCATGTGCTGTGTGGCCCACAAAAACAGTGTAAAAATACTTTTTACTGTGGAAAATATATTGTATTTAAGGTGTGGTAAATTTATTTGTGTTACTTTTTACTAGGGGTGTAACGATACACAAAACTGACGGTTCGGTACGTCCCACGGTTTTGACGTCTCGGTTCGGTTCATTTAGGTGGAGTGGGGGGTTTAGAAAGCTAAAATGGCTTCTTCTTTTTTTTTTTACAGTGCTTTAATTAACAAATTGTGTCCTTGTCTTTAAATTAATTCAATTACAAGTAAACGTTTCGCAAGGATAAAAAAAATGTATCTGCTAATGCTGTAAACTATATAGGAGCCCTTACTTGCACATTACTATAACATTAAAGCTTAACAACAGAGCCTAGACTTTTAGCCTAAATTCAGTTGCTATTTATTTTTAGATATAATAATAATAATGGGGATATTCTGGGGATATCTAATTTGATTTTATCAATAAATTCCACTAGAAACAAACCTTGTTGTATTATTTTAATTTAATACTGTGAAGCTGCTTTGATACAATCTGTATTGTGAAAAGCGCTATACAAATATACTTGACTTGACTTGACTTAATAATAATAATAATAATAATAATAATAATAATCAACACTCAAGTAACAAATTGTATGAAAACATGTAAACTGCACATAAGGCAGTTTTTACATTAACATTTTTACTCTAATTTATTATTGAAATATAATAATTTACACAGTTGCTGTCATTTTCATGACAGATATTTTAAACATACATTAAATAATCAAGATGTCATTAACAGGTTAAGTAAAATATAATATATAGGCTAATATAGTGCATTTATTTAGTGAAAGAGTTCATTTCCTTAGCAAACCAACAAGACACTGAATGACTTGCCTGAGGTAAATAAAGCTATGTGAAAAACTAAGCGTTTTATTGACACATTTCCGCTGTTGAAACACTGACTGGGCGATTACACAAGTTATGATGCCTTTCAGTAAGTATACTGTATCTTTCAACATACCTTCAGGTGTCCATTCATGTTTATTCTGTAACTGAGGAAGAGAATCGCGTTTATCTGTCACGCCACATCAAAGAGTGCCAAAATGACATTTAATGTTTGAATTTCGTGATCAAATAGACAGAATTTGAAAGATTACACCTTGCTTATTATCGAATGTAACAAAACACTGAGCTTATTGCGATTAAATGTGGTTAATGGTGGTTAGGCAACGGTGTATTCGTTGTGTACACATAAGACATGAGGTCCAATGAGCCGGGGCAGCAGGGGGCGGGGCGGGCGTGTTCGGTACGCCATGAGAGTATTGCGATTCGTATCGTGGGTGGTGTATCGCGGTTTTTTTCGGTTCGGTTCGAATATCGTTACACCCCTACTTTTTACTTGGTTACATCACATGAGTCATTAAACTCAAGCACTTGGCATACTTTTTTTTTACTGCTTTTTTCCCCACTCAACACTCTGAAAAAAAAGTTTTGCAGTTGGACATTGCGTTATCATGGAAATGTTGGGCTGAATGTTTGTTAAATAAACTTCACATTTGGAACACAACAAATTTGGATAGAAATATGGCTTTTGAGTTTCTGGCATATTAAAGAGTCCAAATTTTGTATGTATTTATGCATGTATGCAAGAAATAAAATTGTTCAGTACAGCTTTCACTCCTGCAATAATCTGCTGAGGGTCTTTAAAAAGAGACCTTAGGTTTGTATTCCGACTTATAACTAGGGCTGGGCAATATGGCCAAAGAATGATAATTATCACGTTAAATGTGTTAAATCTCTATTTCTCTAAGTTTAAAGGCAGTTTTTTGCTCCTAAGTGAAAGTCTGTAGGAACCTCTTTATTGTCAGAACATGACAAACACTTCACATTTTTTAATTCTTTACGTTTTTCCAATAATTTTTCCTTAACAAAATAAATATCTTAATTGAAAAATGTATCCTATTTATTCTGCATGTTCTAACAGGTGATAGTTTCAAGTCATGAAACGGGTCTGTGTTGCCTGACTTTGATGACACGCATCTTCAGCACAGTTTTGTTGTGGCAAAAACAATAATTAAACAATCATCATCACTGCATAAGAGACACCAAGAATCAAATTGTATTTTAAAAGATATTTGAAGAGTTCAGATGCAAAAGCCTCTAAGTGCCATCTGAAATTTTCTTCTAGAATGATCATTTTTATCAAGCTCGAATATTTAAGTTCAGTAATTTCACTTAAATGGCAATGAAGATTACCTATTAATTGTCATTTAAGTGAAATTATTGAACTTAAATATACGAGCTTGATAAAAATGATCATTCTAGAAGAAAATTTCAGATGGCACTTAGAGGCTTTTGCATCTGAACTCTTCATTTATTCTCATGCATGAGGCTTAGTCACAAAATCACAGCAGCTACCCCGTGACGTGAGCAAGACCTGACACCCAGCCCAGGAAATTCCTTTCATATACTCCTTCTTGAAGGTCTTTCCTCTGTAGTTTCCCACTCACCCAGCCACATCTAGCTGATTTAGAATAGAATGACCCCTCTAACCCCCCCTTGGCTAAATTATCTTCCATACCTAAAGAGATAAAGGTTCTTAACCATTTGTCTTACTGTGTGTGTCTTGCTTACGTCAGGTGTACAAACATACATATATCCTGTTCACATTCCACAATATAGACATGTGACACATTATGTTGCAATATATGTTGAAGATCAATGGAAATAAAAAATTTCCATTACAGTTTGCAGTGCAGCGAGCAATATTAATAATATTACATGTTTTGTCTCTTAGAATTGCACATTTGACAGTAGCTTGAGTTGACAGTAGTAGCTTGAGTTAGGATGCAGATGTAAATTTATGTTCATTAACCAAAACGGTAACATCTGTAAAAATTGACAACCTCATTTTTTCTGCACAAATGCTATTGCTTAATCACACAAAAAATACTGCAATTATATTCCATTACTCCTTTAATACTTGTCTACATTTAATAATGTAATAAAATTATATATGAATATCCCACATTTCTGCTACAATACCACGGTGTAGTTAGTGTTCCTGCAGTAAATCCATGGTAAATGGATGCAGAAAAGTTAGTTCATGCATTCATGACCTCGAGACTAGATTACTGTAATGCTTTATTAGCCGCATCCTCTGCCGCTGCATTATCCTGCATCCTCAATAAACAAGCTACAGTTAGTCCAAAATGCCGCCGCTAGAGTTCTTACTAGATCAAGAAAATATGATCATATAACACCAATTTTATCATCACTGCATTGGTTACCTATAAAGTTCCGTATTAATTACAAGGTATTGCTACTGACTTATAAAGCCCTAAACGGCTTAGCTCCAGTCTATTTAACGGATCTTCTATCGCCCTATAATCCATCGCGCTCTTTAAGATCACTTAATTCAAGGCTTTTGGTCATACCTAGGATATCCAGAACCACCAAAGGAGGGAGAGCATTTTCACATTTAGCTCCAAAACTCTGGAATAGCCTTCCTGATAGTGTTCGTTGCTCAGACTCGCTCTCCCAGTTTAAAACTAGATTAAAGTCGCATCTCTTCAGCCAGGCATTCATATAATATTTTTAATCTTACAGTTCAAATTACAATCCGGCCTCTAGTTAATAAACGCCAGAGGAGAACTGGCCCCCGACTGAGCCTGGGTTCTCCCAAGGTTTTTTTTTCTCCATTGGGTCACCTGATGGAGTTTTAGGACACCATTAGGTCACTTGATGGAGTTTTTCGGTTCCTTGCCACTGTTGCCTTTGGCTTGCTCAGTTGGGGATATTTTGGGGATATCTAATTTGATTTTATCAATCAATAAATTCCACTAGAAACAAACCTTGTTGTATTATTTTAATTTAATACTGTGAAGCTGCTTTGATACAATCTGTATTGTGAAAAGCGCTATACAAACATACTTGACTTGACTTGACTTAAATGATGGCGATTTGTGGAATGACACAGTGTCTCTCCTGTTTGTCAGCACTGTTTCAATCTAGATTGAAACTAGTTTAAATCACTGAGACCGATCAGCGAGTAAATGCATCTGCTCTAATAAGCTTTTTAGCTCTAATAAAACTTTTCATTAAAGGTATAGTGGAGGATTTTCCTGAATTTTAGAAAAGAACTGCCCTCTCCACTTTTTGAAAAAATGCACATGCACAACACTCTACCTGCTCCCGAGAGGGAACGCCTATTAAACGTGTGCACGAGAGAGCATGCACGAGCCTAGTGCGTGACTTGTGCCAGGGCTAGCATCGCTAATCATAGCTTACATTAACTTTTACTAGCAGTGATTTTAAATGGATTTCTCCAAATAGCATGCCAAACTTTACCTGTCGAGTAGAAACTTCGCGACTGAGGCATCAGTGGGAAGCCCAACCTGTGCTTTAGCGCACGCCAGCGTGTGAAATATTCTCCCAAAAACACTCTGGTCTTGTTTCTTTCTTCAGAGGCCTTTCTCTTGTCATACAATTCGTAGACACTTTTTCTCTTGCGACCCTCAGACATTTTGAAAAAACCCGGTGAGAACGGCGAGCTTCAATGAATGGCTGAAACCGTAGCTCACCACACACATACACCCGAAAGTGCGCATGCGCAGAAAGCGAAAACTACCTAGAGACGAGCACGTACGACGGCCTTACGTAAACATATCACCAGAATGATTGACAACTAGGAGGACCAATAGTCTTGATGATCCACCCGGATAAAGAAAATCCTCCACTATACCTTTAAAGTTGAAGCGGATGAATGGTTTGTGTGGCGCGGTTCAAATTAGCAGCGCTGTTTCGTTACGCTTTTGGCGCATAAACAACATTATATTGAGCATTTATCAAACTCTTGTTGTCGTTTTACCGAGGAAAAATATATTGAGTTGAGATAATTATGGTAATCGTTTCGTTTTAACGCCCAACCCTAATTACAACCATTTAAGTTCAGATCAATGCTTAAAAAGTGGGATTACAGTTAAGAGGTTTTAACAGGTAAACTTTTTGAAAATGATATAAGCGTTTTGTGAAACCAACTTGAAAATAAAAAGAGTACATTTAGAAGAACTTGTTTTAAACTAGATTTCTCCTTTTCTTTAACATGTACAATGGGTTGCACACTTGAAGTGCCTTGGCCAAGTGCATGCATACATAAGTGTGATCATGTCACTATTTGTTTGATATGAGATTAGCAGTTTGTACTGAACATCTGTTCCACAGGGCAGCAGGATGTTGATCTTGATGTGGAGTTCGATGTGCACCTGGGAATCGCTCACACTCGATGGGCCACTCATGGAGCCCCCAGTCCCGTCAACAGCCACCCGCAAAGATCAGACAAGAACAACGGTCTGTTACCAACAGCCTGCTTTTCATTACAAATATTTAGTTGGACAAATCTGTGAAAGAATGGATAATTTCATAGTTGTGATTTATTTTATTTGCTTGCAGAGTTTATTGTCATCCATAATGGAATCATCACCAACTACAAAGACCTGAAGAAGTTTCTGGCAAGTAAAACATTTTGGCGTCATCTATCCATCCATTCATCCAAACAACCAACATATGGCTGTATTTTGACCACTTCTGTTTTGATGTGTTTTTACAGGAGAGTAAAGGTTATGAGTTTGAGTCTGAGACAGATACAGAGACCATCGCTAAGCTGTTGAAGTACATGTATGACAACCGGGAGAGCGACATCACCTTCGCCACCCTCGTGGAACAAGTCACCCAGCAACTAGTAAACACATTTTCTGTCACCTTGACAAGAGAGGATCTAAAGGTCATGAATAATGAGAATGATGTGGTAATAAATGCCTTCTCTATTTAGGAAGGAGCTTTTGTCCTTGTCTTCAAAAGTGTGCACTATCCAGGAGAGACAGTAGGCAGCAGGTAACATCAACCTGATAAAGTTAACATATGTGCTTAAATAAATGTGTTTAGTGCATTTATTCAATTCAGGTGTTTCTTTCTATTCGGATGAAGACCTGATCGTAACCTTTTGAGCAACACACACACACACACACACACACGCACACACACACACACACACACACACACACACACACACACACACACACACACACACACACACACACACACACACTCTCCTGTTATCAGTTAAAAGAAGGTGAAATTCATTCTCTATGGGCAATTCTAAATTAAACCAGATGGGATGTTTAACAAGTCATTTACAGTCTTTGTATGGTAAAAATTTAGGTAACACTTTACAATAAAGTTCCATTTGTTAACACTAGTTAATTACATTAGTTCAAATTAACTAACATAGTAAATGTTCAAATAAATCTAAAATATTTATTAATCTTAGTTAGTATTATTTGTGTTAATATAAAAAAATAATAAAAAAAACAGTTGTATTTGTTAGAGGTAGCCTATACCATGTGTCTTTTGGCCCTTCTGTATTTTGTGTAAAGAACATTGTTTTTGGTTGTGCTTCAGCTCTGCGTGACTGCGGATGAATATGGTTTTACTGATTATTTTACTGCTCATAAAACATTCTCTACTAGGCTTAAGAGATATAACCAGTTTAGATGGAAAGGATCTCAAGCTGACTAGCTGAAGACGTTACTGTAGCTTTACCCATTAATAGACTCTGGATTTCCTTGAAAATAAATTCCAGCACAGCGCTACAACAACCATAAAGAAATGATCTTCACAATAAATAATGCTTTACAGTGAACTCTGTTAGAGAGCTACATATGGCAGTTTATCTGTTCAATAAAACACCTTACTCACCTGTGGAGTAATAAAAACACTCATCTCTGTGTCGCTTTTACAACATCTTGCCATCTCCGAAAAGCCAAAGCAATGTTGACTCTCCTCTGTTCTGCGTTTGTTTTAAACGGGTGATTCCTCGTAGGTTCATGTGACAACTAACCTAACTAAATGCAATGTCAACACCTGTTGTGGGCTAGTGCAGAGTCCAGCAGCAAATTATCTTTACACGTGTAAGCTGATGTCCAAAAAGTGAGAGCAAAGTAGTTTTATTATTAAATTATTTCAGGTTTGCTTTGATTTCTGTTTTTTCCCCATGTTTTGTTACAGTTTGAGAAATATACAATCTGTTTGTTATTGCATGGAATATTTGTATTCATACACACAGGAGAACTTCACGTCAACTCAAGCCATCCTCAAATCAAGTTCAAACACAAATATCACCTTTCAAACAGACTTTTATTTTGAAACTGATTTGAACTGATGTGGTTGAATGCATAAAAAATAATAATTACCATTCGCTTGATAGTCGTCAATGGCTACAAAACAACTAAAAGCAAATCAGCCAAATCAATCTTATTTTAATTTCTCAAACGGATGTTTTCTGTGCTTCCATCTAGGAGAGGAGGTCCATTGCTGATTGGAGTTAGAAGTGACCACAAGCTTTCCACGGATCACATCCCCATCCTGTATCGCTCCTGTGAGTTTGCACACACTGTCTTCATACAGACCTCACACTGCGTTCAGCACAATTTACATTTGCAAAACAACTGACACATGCTGTGTATAATTGAGCAAGATTACATTGGCCCGTCTTTGTCCAATGGAAGTAAATTCCTTTCAAATATTTCTGTCAAATAAGTCCAGAAGTCCAAAAATAAAGTCAAATTTGATAGCCGATTAATAAGCATTCATATAGTGGCAAAAACAAGACATGAACAATATGCTTTTTTGAGTATGTTGTCATGCATAACTCATGTAGTTTACATGCATTATCCTGCTTCATTGCAACTTTTACTTGCGTCATAAATATAATTTCTGCATATATTCTCTTTAGAGTTACCCAAAATAAAGTGTAAACAAAAAAATGTTGCAAGCTTCTGTTAAATTCCCCTGTTACGTTCTATAATGAATGATAATGTTGTTTGTATCTTTTATATAGCTGGTAAAGATAAAAAGAGCTGCAGTACTCTGCCCAGGTTGGACCAGGACACGTGTCTATTTCCTGTGGATCAGAAAGCTGTGGAATACTACTTCGCATCTGATGCCAGGTCCATTCCTTTCTGTTTCATCCATTTTCTTTCTTTGTTGGTTTTATCCATATATTGTGCAATTTCAGAGAGAATTTATTTGTTTGCACTGTTTTTGAAGCCCATGGGGCAAAACCCAAGAAGATTTGAGTGGATTTAAACAGAATAGGTGTTTAAATGCATTTAAATCATGGCAACTCTCTGAAAAGTTTTGCATGGGAGTGGATTTGACTGTGTTAATGTATTTGGTCTTGGCGGAATAGATCTGCTATGCTGCAGAGCACGTACAGAAACTTGCTACTGCCAATTCATACACGCTGCTGTGAGCATATAAGATAGCATAGCATAAATAGCATGTATAAATAAAACCATATACAGGTGGAGCTGGGGAAGGTGGAGGGATTCAGAGGAACTCTGAAAGCGTGCCGTAAACTGCTTCAGCAACATTGATCTACTTTTTAAATGTTGAGCGGTAAGCTCATCAGCTACAGATGCTACAGAAACCAATCAGCTTCTGCCGTGTAGTTTGTAGTGTCGCGTTAAGGACCCATCAGCCTGCGCCATCTAGAGTTTCTTGACGAACTTGGTATTTATATGACTGCTTTTGTCCCTGCAGTGCTGTCATCGAGCACACCAATCAGGTCATCTTCCTCGAGGACGATGATATTGCGGCAGTGAGTGATGGCCGTCTCTCCATTCATCGGATCAAGCGCACCGCGGGAGACCATCCGGCCCGCGCCATCCAGACCCTTCAGATGGAACTGCAGCAGATCATGAAGGGTAAGGACAGAAGCATGATGTACACTAAATTGGCAAGAGCTGATTGAAATCCCCAGTTCCAACCTGATTGACTGGCTCTTCCTCTTTACTGTTTATAGAATGAAATAAACATGAATGAGCATCAGAAGGCATGTTGAAAGACATCATAGTACTTAATATGGAATCTGACTTGCGTGTCATCACTCAGTCAGTGAACCGCGGAAAGACGTCAGTAAAACAGATTATAAACAATGTTACAGTACATAACGTTACATTTACCTCAGAAAAGCCATTCAATGACCATTACTTGTTTAAATAAAATAACTCTAGTGAGGAGCTTTATTGTTATAAAACCTGCCTGCAATTACAATTTTTTTTAACACAAATCAGTTGTTAACTTTAACCTTTAATAGGGTTTTACAGGGTTCCCTTTATAGTTTACAGCATTAGTTGTGAGATTTTCTTTTCCCCTGAGAAAAATTAACATGCACTATAAATTATATATATATCCAAATTGGATAAGATTTCTTTCAGGGGAAGCACTATAGATGTAACATTGTTTGCAAAGTTCATGTCTCTCTTCAGGAAAAAGGTTTTAAGTAATTAATTATTAATCATTTAATTGCCGTTAGTACAACTCACACATTCTTGAATACAAATACCATATCTGTGTTTTTAATACATTACCGGTAATAAATTAATGACTAACTGAATTTAACTCATAATAATAATAATAATAATAATAATAATAATAATAATAATAATAAATAAATAAATATATATATATATATATATATATATATATATATATATATATATATATATATATATATATATATATATATATATATATATATATATATATATATATATGTATATATATTTTTTATTATTATTATGAGTTAAATTCAGTTAGTCATTAATTTATTTGTTTAAGTTTGTCCTTAAACATCCTGAAAACAACCCATTTTACCCCTGAAAATGTGGGTCACACAGGGTGCGGTTGTTTCATATCCAATCATCTGTGTATTTCTCCCGTGACATATATATATATATATATATATATATATATATATATATATATATATATATATATATATATATATATATATATATATATATATATATATATAAATATTATTATTATTATTATTATTATGAGTTAAATTCAGTTAGTCATTAATTTATTACTGTTAATGTATTAAAAACACAGATATGCTGAGCCTGCAAACATGTCACTTCAATTGGTAGGCAAGAATATGATCAGACTTAAAGCCTGTTCACACCAAGAACAATAACTATAACGATAACTATATTAGCGTTCACATCAATGGACGATAACTTTGTTTATTATATAAGCATGCTACAGTTTTGCCATCGACCGCTTTAAGTGCTTGAGCTCTTCAAATTTTGGTGGATTCTGATTGGCTGTCAATGTTTTTATCATTCATCAGCTGGAAAATAAATAGTTCTGAAACTGAAAGTGATTCTAACGATGTCGTTCCTCTGTTTCGTTATCATTGTGTTGTGGACTTCCCTATTCTCATAGAATTAAACGATTACGGTAATAAACCTTTATAGTTATCGTTCTTGGTGTGAATGGCTCTTTATGGTGATAGTCAACAGTCTGGTTATATGAGAGTAATCAGAAACTGACATGCACACATGCAATCTTTTTGTTTTGTGGTAATTATTTGCAATGTTTGAAGTATTCTTCATTTTGTTGATCATATTTCCCCTGTAAAGTCTGCTCTGACGTGATTGAGTGACGTTTTCTTGGAAGTTGAAGAGCCTTTTAGACGTGATTAAACTCACATTACAGAAATGTCACGGGAGAAATACACAGATGATTGGATATGAAACAACCGCACCCTGTGTGACCCACATTTGCAGGGGTAAAATGGGTTGTTTTCAGGATGTTTAAGGACAAACTTGGGAAGTTGCAGCCATCAAAATCAAAATTTGTTTAATAGGCCAGTGAAAACATGGACAATCTTTTTGTTGTACTTTTGTCAGTTAAATAAAGGTTAAAGAGAATTTACAAATTTAAGATTCTTGATTGTATTACATTTTACAAAATGTCCCACCTTTTCTGGAAAGTAAGGATCAAGTCTCCACTCGCACGTGGATTCCCTTCGCTCTTGCACAAAACATATTAACAATGATAATAATACAGTTTATTAAAGGAGTCATAACCTGCAATTTTCACTTTTCCACGAGAATCAATGTATGTTATGATCGACTAACGATTATACACTGGCCGGGAAGCCGATATTTAAAAGTGAAGCGTTTGTTTACCAGCGCGCGTGCAACCAGCGCGCGTGCACGCACACTCAAATACGAGATTTTGATTTCAGCTCCCTCTTGACGTCATGAGGTAGTAGGATATACCATATATGGACACCGCAGCAGGAAGCCCCCCTTCCCCTCTCCCCCTCATATTCAGTTCAGTCGGGAAAGATGGAGAAACCGAGTGCACACCGGTCTTGCTCTGTGGTTGATTGCCATAAAAAACATGTAAATGTGTTTTATCTCCCAAAATCGGACGAAACTATCAGGGACCAGTGGATGAAATTCATTTTTAATGACGCTGTCCCAACAACCCTTTCAACTGGCGTGCAGAGCCATATAGAGCGTCCACGACAGCCAAAACATCGCATAGATCTCGCGAGACAATAATGCCTTCAGAAATAAGGGTAAAAGTAGGTCTGTGTTTATTTTTTTTCCACTTTTCTTTTTTAGAAGGGCCTGAAAGAACTATAATACAGAAGTAGGTATCCAATGTAATACTAGGTTATGACTCCTTTAAAACGGTAAGGAATATTTTAAGGAATATTACGTTATTATATATTATATTGTTTTCATTTAAATGATAAAATCCTTGTGCGGCATTATATTTGCAAAACAAAGGACATTTTAAAAGATTAAATTGTTATATATATTCATTTGATTGTCATTGTTTTTGATCATAAATTCGTGTTAAAGTATAAAACAAAATCCAAACAGACAGAGCAAAGAATTTCTGAAAATAAATAAAATAAAACACATTTCATTAAGCACTGTTATTGTTAATATTCAAAAAATAATTATATATATATATATATATATATATATATATATATATATATATATATATATATAATATATATAAATGAATGAATGTTTGTTTGTATGTATGTATATATATTTATTTATTTATTTATATATATACACTGCTCAAAAAAATTAAAGGAACACTTTGAAAACACATCAGATCTCAATGGGGAAAAATATCATGCTGGATATCTATACTAATATGGACTGGGTAATGTGTTATGAATGAAAAGATGCCACATCGTTTGATGGAAATGAAAATGATCAACCTACAGAGGATTGAATTCAAAGACACCCCGGAAATCTAAGTGAAAAAATGATGCAGCAGGCTTGTCAATTTTGCTGAAATTTCATTGCAGCAACTCAAAATGGCACTCAGTAGTTTGTATGGCCCCCACGTGCTTGTATGCATGCCTGACAACGTCGGGACATGCTCCTACTGAGACGACGGATGGTGTCCTGGAGTATTTCCTCCCAGATCTGGACCAGCGCATCACTGAGCTCCTGGACAGTCTGAGGTGCAACCAGGTGATGTCAGATGGACCGAAACACAATGTTTCAGAGGTGTTCTATTGGATGTAGGTCAGGTGAGCGTGGTGGCCCTTCAATGGTATCATTCCTTCATCCTCGAGGAACTGCCTGCATGCTCTCGCCACATGAGGCCGGGCATTGTTGTGCACCAGGAGGAACCCAGGACCCACTGCACCAGCATAGGGTCTGACAATGGATCCAAGGATTTCATCCCGATACCTAATGGCAGTCAGGGTGCCATTGTCTAGCCTGCAGAGGTCTGTGCGTCCCTCCATGGATATGCCTCCCCAGACCATCACTGACCCACCACCAAACCGGTCATGCTGAACGATGTTACAGGCAGCATAACATTCTCCACGGCTTCTCCAGACCCTTTCCTGTCTGTCACGTGCTCAGGGTGAACCTGCTCTCATTTGTGAAAACCACAGGGCACCAGTGGCGGACCTGCCAATTCTGGTGTTCAATGGGAAATGCCAATCGAGCTCCCTGGTGCTGGGCAGTGAGCACAGGGCCCACTAGAGGACGTCGGGCCCTCAGACCACCCTCATGAAGTCTGTTTCTGATTGTTTGGTCAGAGACATTCACACCAGTGGCCTGCTGGAGGTCATTTTGTAGGGTTCTGGCAGTGCTCATCATGTTCCTCCTCGCACAAAGGAGCAGATACCGGTCCTGCTGATGGGTTAAGGACCTTCTACGGCCCTGTCCAGCTCTCCTAGAGTAGCTGTCTGTCTTCCTGGAATCTCCTCCATGCTCTTGAGACTGTGCTGGGAGACACAGCAAACCTTCTGGCAATGGCACGTATTGATGAGCCATCCTGAAGGAGCTGGACTGCCTGCGCAACCTCTGTAGGGTCCAGGTATCGCCTCATGCTACCAGTAGTGACACTGACCCTAGCCAAATGCAAAACTGGTGAAAAACAGTCTGAAAAGATGAGTAGGGAAAAAATGTCAGTGGCCTCCACCTGTAAAACCATTCCTGTTTTGGGGGTGGTCTCACTGTTGCCCATCTAGTGCACCTGCTGTTAATTTCATTAACACTAAAGCAGTTGAAACTGATTACCAACCCCCTCTGTTACTTAACTGACCAGATCAATATCCCAGGAGTTTAACTGACTTGATGCTATTCTCTGATTAAAAAGTGTTCCCTTTATTTTTTTGAGCAGTGTATATATTATATTGTTTTAATTTAAATGGTAAACCCTTGTGCGGCATTACATTTGCAAAACAAAGAAATTGTTGACATTTTAAAAGATTAAATTGTTATATCTATTCATTTGATTATCATTGTTTTTGATAATAAATTCGTGTTAAAGTATAAAACAAAATCCAAACAGACAGAGCAAAGAATTTCTGAAAATAAATAAAATAAAACACATTTCATTGAGCACTGTTATTGTTAATATTCAAATAATAATAATAATAATAAATAAATATAAATAAAAAAAAAAAAAATATATATATATATATATATATATATATATATATATATATATATATATATAAAAAAAAAAAATATATATATATATATATATATTTAAATATATATATCATTTTTTATGAATTCAATACATTTGTCATCCTTTTTCGATTATTAAAATGGAATCAAAACATTAAAGTGAAATACAGAAAACAGAAAAAATAAACAGTCAGATGAATCTTTTAATTTATTTACAATTTAATATTATTTAATAAGATCAAATGCATCTTAGAAATGTCTAACAATGGGTCATTCATGTCTTGTGCACTTGTATTAATATATAAGTTTTGATTTGAAGTCAGCATGAAACGAAAGTTGTAATTGTATTTTCTTCCCTATTGTTACGTACAGTGCTATGCATAAGTTTAGGCAACCATGCTAAAGTTGACTAAAAAGAGGAATAAAAAATCATATTTTGCAAATTTAACTTAATGCCTTATTTAAAAAAATTAGGAAAAATCCAACCTTTAAGGACACCAATTTTCTTTGTGAATGAATAATGTATCGTAAATAAATAAATGTTCTTCCTTAAAAAACAGGGTGCATAAGTTTGGGCACCACTATGTTAAATTCCCATAGAGGCAGGCAGATTTTTATTTTTAAGTATTTTTTTTTTTTTTTTTTTAGGATACTATGCATCCTGATAAAGTTCCCTTGGCCTTTGGAATTAAAATAGCCCCACATCATCACATAGCCTTCACCATACCTAGAGATTGGCATGGAGTACTTTCCATAAGATCATCTCTCAATGCAAATCAAACCAGCTATTAGGCTAACTGAAATAAAATCATGCCAATCTCTAGGTATGGTGAAGGGTGTGTGATGATATAACTGTCATTTATAACATCTGACCTGCATGTTTCATAAAGCTGTGGTTAGAAAAATGGTGAAAACACAACAAAAGGTTGTGGTTGTGTACAGCTGAGGTTCCTCTTTAGATGTCTCCGTCCAGGTAGTTCCTGTCAGGGAAGAGTTTCGGTATACAGTGCGGCCCACTCTCCCTTTTAAGTGAACTGATGAAAACCTGTGCACCCTGACTTCTGGAAGTGACATTGCAGTTGAGCATTCTGACTGACTGAGGACTAGGACTGAGACGGAGACTACATAGCAGTCCATTTAGCACCGTTGAGCTTGTGGAGTTGCCGTGTATTAGAGAACAAATGTGCAATTTGCTCTCTGGCCACCAGAGGGCAGTACATCGCTTCAGATGTGCACTGCTATGTATTTCTCCTCCTTTTTTGCTCCTCCTCCTCCACCTCCATCCACTCCTTCCCCCCTTTCTCCTCACCCCCTACATTTCATCTGGCCTATTGTGAAATAACCCAATTCTCATGACCTAAATTCGGGGTATAGCATTCCCTCAGTTGTTTTCGCATTCCTGTTGTGTTCCTCAATGATTATGTGAGAAAATAATGAATTAAGAGTTTGTAATTGAGCAGAACATTAAGGGCTTTGTTTTTGTCTGGTGTCAGTGGCTAAAATCTCTTAATCCTGTCAAAGAGACTGTCAGTAATCGGCAATTTATGATAATAGTTTTTCAGTCGTGGCTTACAACGCCTCCTGGATGCCATTTGAGACGAGAACAGTTCCAGATGATATTTCCTCAAAAATATGACAATTCACTCAGCACAACCAAATTAACTCCGTTTCATGCTTCAGCACGGTATTCTTAGATATTCTAATGTAGTTTACCACTTTCTAACATCACTCTGGTTCTTCTTTTGAAACAGGAAACTTCAGTTCCTTCATGCAGAAGGAGATCTTTGAGCAGCCAGAGTCAGTGGTCAACACCATGAGAGGAAGAGTTAACTTTGAGAACAACACAGGTGAGCCCAGCTGTGCTCAGATCAGTGAAGCACTTCCAGACCAGACGTGGGTAAAGTTTCTAGGGAATTTACAGTTCCTTAGAAACAATTACATGGATTTAACAGGAATGATTTCCAAACATTTCTAAACAAATCATTCCAAAGGAATGATTTCCAAACATTTCAATGACACTAATGTTTTTTTTACACTTGCAGTCAAATGCATTATTGTGCATAAAACTGGATTCATGAGCAATGTACAGAAGCCCTCAACCGCAACGTGTATAAAAATAAAATAATTAAAAAATAAAAAAAAATCTGTAAAAAAAAGAAGATTTTCTAGCATTTCGAGATTAAAGTCGAAATATTTCGAGAATACCATCTTCCGTAAAAGTTCTTATTTTTTTATTTTTTTGTAAAGACATGCGCTCGTGAAGTCGAACTGCTAAATATAATAGTAGTTTTTTACTTTTATCTGAGCTTTCAACAAAAGGAAATTCTACAGGTGCTAATCTACCAACATGGCATTACCATTTGTCTTAGGACGCTTATGAACGAGCACGAAGACTCCGCCGGAGTAGGCACCACAATCCTGGTCCAAACTTAATGTGGCACGTGACTCAAGGCCTATGTGTCTTCGTGCTCGTCTATAGGCAACGTCATCTGGGTTGAGAACACTTAACAGTAACCGCACTGTCTCCCTCTCCACCGTAAATCCTTTCTGGACACATTTTAAAGTGCCTCATTCTGTATCCAATCATTTGGCCGGATCCCGTGATTTCCTCAGATATAAAGCTGGATAACTCCATCCAGTCTGAAAAGTGTTTTCGCCTGTAAAGTCTATTCCGACGCAGTATATTTTGTAACGTCCTAAAACAAATGGTAATGCCATGTTGTTAGATTAGCACCTGTAGAATATCCTTTTGTTGAAAGCTCAGATAAAAGTAAAAAGCTACTATTTTGTTTAGATCCATGTCAGAAGCAGTTCGACTTCACGAGCACACACACACACACACACACACACACACACACACACACACACACACACACACAGACACACAGACACACACACGCACAAACTTCTGCGGAAGACTTTTTTTTTTACGTTGCGGTTCAGGGCTTCCTTAGCAATGTGTCAGATTTCAGTAGAATGATTAGTAGCAAATTTACTGGAAATAGCTGATTTGTCCTGGATTTTCTACTTGTTATGCCAGATTTTCTTAACGTGTGTTTGTGTGTGTGCAGTGACCTTGGGAGGGCTGAAAGATCATATTAAAGAGATCCAGAGATGTCGAAGGCTCATTTTGATCGCCTGTGGGACCAGTTATCATGCTGGAGTTGCAGTATGTACAGCACCAAACAAACAAACACGGGCTCACTTCACACCTGACATTATTTGGGGTTTTCCAGCAAATGGATCCCGCACTGAAGACACAGTGTGACGCCACATTCGGAGCTATTCAGGGACAGATTCTAACAACATTCAACAGAGTTGTACATGATAATTCATTCATGAAAACCATTTGATTTTAAAAGTTTCATTTAGTGAGCAACCAATATATCGCCAATGGCTGAAATGTCAATATAATATAAATTATTTCTTAATTATCGGCTGATAAGTTTTTCTGTTTCCTCGATAATTTGCATAATGATGATTGACAGTGGCGGGACTTTTAACATGATCACGCTGAGAACATCACCTTTTCTCCATCTTTATTAGATTTCTTTGTTTAACAGTACTGGCTAATAAATTATTTGTCCAAATTGTTAAACAAAGAAAGTAAATGTATGAAAAGTATTATATAATTTGCTTTTCTCTGTGTGTGAGTTTTCCATCTTTGCTGAATCTTCACAGACAGCTTCTAAGTAGGAAAACGCAATAGACTATTTCTTATTTATTGTCTGTCATATGAAAGAAATAATCTTGAAATATTTGAATCCGATCACATTGGAGACTTGGAGTCCGAGGTGACAATGCAATCCAGCTGAAGACTGTCCGGATATGAAATGCATGTTAATGTCTGGTGTGAAGGGCCCACAGAGACATGTAAAAGTTTAAGTCCAGCTTTTAAACAGGCTCGTATTAGGAGAAATACAATTTTCTCCTTGATCTTTTGAAATTGAGGTCAGTGTGCTAATATGAAACATTTTAAGTAACTTTAAAAACTTTTCCACCTCATTTTGGATCATCTACTGACACTAAATAAAATAATAATAATGTTTTTGGCAGTTTAAAGTTCTGACGTTATATTAACTAACACAAAAGCATAAAACAGTCAGGACAACAAAAGATACATTAACACACAACGGAGAAAAACAAAAACAAAAAAACATCTGGATTGCCTCAGTCAGCAAATATATGCAAAATAATTATTGAAAATATAAACATAAATTACAATATTCACAATTGTTTTATAAATCTTCACCACAGGAGAAGAAAAAAAAAGAAATATAAATAAATAAATTGAGGGGAGGCTTACAGAATATATCATTGTTAAACTTCCTAAAGTCTCAAGAGAGGTCCCCATGTGGCTTCAAATCTCACCAAAATGTATCTGTTCCATTTGGATAATATACAGCGTCTCATTTAACCATCTCTGGAAACAAGGGGCTTGTGAAGGTTTCCAATTGAGGAGTATTACTTTTTTTGGCTGCAATTAAGCCTACCATTAGAGCATGCTGAAGAGTATGAGGGATAGTATCCATTACATCAGAATAGCCAAAAATAGCCAGATTGTGGTCCGGTTGATGTTAATTCTGTATGCGCTTGAAAACAATTCAAAAATGTTAAACCAGAAATCATACAAATTAGGGCAAAACCAAAATAAATGTGCCAATGTCCCCTCCGCCATCTTGCACCTATCACATTGAGAAGATATGGAGGGAAATATTTTGTTTAATCTAGTTTTGGAGTATTGAATGCGTTTGAAATTGAACTGGATTCATTTATATCTCGAATTTACAGAACAGCTCTTTATTCTCGACAGGCCTTCTTCCCAGATCTCATCAGACACTTCATCGTTCACTTCAGTAGACCAGATCACTTTAAGGTGGTTGGTGTATATAGATGTAGCAAAAGCACGAACAAAACAAGATATCAAATGTCTGGTTTCAGGATTAGAAGATAAAAGATTGTGAATAATATGGTTTTCAGGTTTATTTATAAACTGTGGAATATTTTTCTTTACATAATTTCTAATTTGCAAGTAACGGAAGAAGTGAGACTGTGGGAGTGCAAACTAACTTTTAAGTTGTGAAAAAGAGATATCCTATACAGCAGTGGTTCTCAAACCTGTCCTGGCGTACCCCCAACACTGCACGTTTTCTTTGTCTCCCTAATAAAACACACCTGATTCAACTCATCAGCTCATTCACCCATGTTATAATGAGCTGATGAATTGAATCAGGTGTGTTTGATTAGGGCGACAAAGAAAACGTGCAGTGTTGGGGGTACGCCAGGACAGGTTTGAGAACCACTGCTATACAGCATAAATCTTTGCCAGAAAGTGAGAGCTCTGGCATTTGCTGCCCAATAATAATGCTTAAAAATAGGAAGGCCGAGGCCTCCAAAATCAGTAGGTTTTTGCGAGTGGGCTTTTGCTATGTGAGGTGTTTTATAGTTCCATACAAATGACAGAATAACTGAATCAAGTTGTTTAAAAAAAGGTTGCCGGCAAATAAATAAGGAGATTTTGAAAGAGATATAGAAACTTAGGGAGAGTATCCATCTGTATCACATTCACACGGCCAATTAGTGATAGAGGAAGCAGTTTCCAGCTTTCAGTGCTTAATTTGAGTTTAATCATGTCTAAAAAATAATAATTTAAACAAATAATTTGAGTTCTTTGGAATTTTCAGGCCAAGATGTAAATTGATCCTCCACTATTTTAAATGGTGTACTGTTCAAAAAGGTATCACTTAAGTTATTTGTTAGGGGCATAAATTCACCTTTACTCCAATTTATTGAATATCCTGAAAGTTTACCAAAAGTGTCAATGTAATCTAAAATTTTAGGGACAGCGACCACAGGATCAGTAACACACAGTAAAAGATCATCTGCATATGCATTTATCAGACTTTCAGCATTGCCCAATGCAATACCATGAATATGTGGATGAGTTCTGATTCCTACAGCTAATGGCTCAAGTGCAATGTTGAAAAGAAGAGGTGATAAAGGATCACTTTGTCGTACACCCCGGTGCAGTTTAAAAGAGTTGGATCTAATACCATTGGTCAAAATTGATGAGGATGAGGATCCAGTCGATAAATCTGTCCCCGAATCCAAACTGTTTTAATGCTTCAAACATAATGGCCATTCAATCTGGTCGAAGGCCTTTTGGGCATCTAGTGAAATAATAGCTGCAGAATTGTTGGCTAACTGACGGTCTGCGTATAAAATATTAAGTGTATATTAAGGAATATTAAGTTCCTTCCTGGAATAAACCCAGTTTGGTCAGGATGGATAATCATTGAGATGTGTTGTGCTAACCTGGAAGCCAATATTTTAGTCAATACTTTTTGATCAAAATTTAAGAGTGCAATGGGTCTATAATTAGCTGGATCGGTCTCAGGTTTTCCTTTTTTTCAAAACGATACAAATATTTGCATAATATAAAGAATCAGGAAGTTTCTTCCCTTGGATTGAATCCTGTAGCATTCTTAGCATAAAAGGAGCCAACCTCTTACTAAAAGCTTTAAAAAAAAAATCACAGCCAAACCCGTCCGGGCCTGCAGCTTTCTCAGATGGAAAAGCATGAATTGCCTCTAATAAAATTTCAATTGAGAGTTCAGATTAAAGATCAGACCTAGAGGATTCACTTAATTTTGGAAGACTTAATAAAAAAATTTTTTTTTTTTTTATTTTACCATATGAATCACCTTCTTAGCTTGTTCTCCCCTCAGTTGCCTTCTGGGTTCATCCCCTAATTCAAAAATATTCTGCTTAAGTTTGAGGAGTTCTGCTTAACTTATTTGACTATTCAGGATTGAATTATACTCATACTTTTAATTAAAATTTGTTATTATAGTCAGCCTTTGAGAGTGACACTCTATATGCTTATTTGAGTACTGGCAGTGTTTCTTCTATTTTCTGAAGCTGACTATTTGAAGCCTGTTTTTGGATGACTCAAATGATATGATATGGCCTCGCATAACAACCTTAAACGTAATCTGAAACCTCTCCATTGTCGTTAGTTGCAAAAAACTCATCTATTTTTTTCCAGTTGAATAAGATATAAAAGTTGAACCTTTGATTAACGTTGGGTTGAAACGCCAACAGTAATTTTTCTTTGGCAAAATACTTTCAAGTTGAAATGTAACTGGGCTATGATCAGATATGAATATATTATGATATTTAGTATTACTAATACTAGAAACCAATTCAGACGTTACCAAAAATAATCAATTCTAGTGTATGATTTGTGAACATGAGATTAAAATGAATAATCTCTATCTGTCGGATGCTGCAGCTTCCAAATATCAACCATATTTCTAGATTTGATTAAGTTATGAAGTGTTTGTATGGAGGTAATTGTAGGTGGTGGTTTTGAGGAAGTCTATCCATATAGGGATCTAAGTAACAGTTGAAATCACCACCTACTATTACATTTGAAGGGTTTGCATCTGGAATTACATTAAAGATTTTGCGGAAAAAAAATCAAAATTGGGGCCATAAATATTGAGCAAAGTTATGGGGAGAGAATTGATATGCCCAGATATCATTATACATCTACCCTGAGGATCAGCAACCATGGATGAAAATCGAAAATGAACATTACGGAAAATAATAGCTACACCTCTAGCTTTGGCATTGAATGGGGCCTGGTAAACCTGAGATATTCAGTTGGTCCTGAGAGTCCGCATTGATGAGTCACTAAACTCTACAGAACTCTTCAGGACTTAGAACAAAGTCAACCCCCCCCCACACACACACATCTGGCTTCCCCGAAATGAAGCACTTTGTCCCTTTTTCGACCCGAGAACACCAAGTAGTAAGAGGATTCATCTCCAGTCACTTCGATTCCGCTCAACTCCACTTCCAAGTAATAAACATATCAAGTTCTAGAACAATTAACAGTAACACCGTACATGTATATGCGTTTTGTAAACACTCTTAATAACACTCGCAGCCTCTGCAGGGTCAGTGAAGGTCTTGAACTGTCTGTTGTGCTGAACACGGAGGTGCGCAGGAAAGCGGAGACTGTGTGCCACCTTTAATTCTCTCATATCTCTGCACATACGGCACCTAATTTCACCAATTTAAAAACTTGGCGGGGAGGAGATTGATGAAACACGTCTACTCCATGCGCACCTCAGTAGCGCCCCCACTGCAAAAACATTATAATGATATGGTAATGGCTGCTTTGAAAAGATGGGGAAGCGCATAATATTTGACCTGCTTTTACTCATTTTACATGCAAAGAGGGAATTTACAAAAAAAATCTAATTTGCCTTTGTTTGAATTTTTGCGGGAGAAATCCAGTCATTTCATTGTGGATTTTGTGATTTTCAAGTTGATTACTCAGATTCACTGTGTTGACCAAAAGGCTTGAAAGTGATTTCATACACTACTACATTGATTACAAACAATAAACCCTTTTTGCGTGTGAATTTTCACCAAAAAGAATGGAAATTGTAAAAAAAAAAAAAAAAAACTTTAGCTGCAGAAAGGCCTGATTAAGTCATAAGTGGACTTCAGAGTAAAACCAATACAATTATTTTAACAAATTGCAATTTATAACTTTTATTGTCATGTCTGAGTAGGACATAATAACTGGTTCCTGCTGGTTCTGTTTCCTGCTTAGACTCGTCAGGTACTGGAAGAACTGACTGAACTTCCTGTCATGGTGGAGCTGGCCAGTGATTTCCTGGACCGAAACACACCAGTCTTCCGAGATGATGTGTGCTTTTTCATCAGTCAGTCAGGTTAGCTCGTGTGTCTGTGTGTGAAGCTGTGTATTGTGTTTGTGGGAAAAGGCAGGTTTCTGAACTCTGATGTGTGTGTGTGTGTGTGTGTTCAGGAGAGACTGCAGACAGTCTGTTGGCTCTGCGCTACTGTAAGGAGAGAGGCGCTCTGACGGTCGGCATCACCAACACTGTGGGCAGCTCCATCTCAAGGGAAACAGACTGTGGCGTTCACATCAACGCTGGCCCAGAAATTGGTGTGGCAAGCACCAAGGTGTGTTCTTCTTTTTTGTTTGTTTGTTTGTTTGTTTCTTAATTTATCAAGTACTTTTTTTGTCGTCTGCCATTCCAAAAAAAAAAAAAAGAGTTTGGACATCAAATGAACATGTTTATTTATATATATATATATATATATATATATATATATATATATATATGACCCTATGTGATTAATTGACAATAAATCAATCCTCATATTATGCAATTCATTTTATTAAAATTGTAACTAATTTACTTTAGTAAATGTATAATCCAGTCATAAATAATGATAGTTCTGTTTTTATCTGTGTACCATCTGATACTGGTACTAATGCTCAAGCAGCCCACGGGTGAATTTCCTGTTCTGTTCACAAGCTTCTGAAAATACACACTCTGACTTTTTCTTGTAATCTTAACTTTTTAGGTTACTTTGAAATGTTCCATAATCCTATGTAAGATTAAAACTGTCAACAGTTAACACTTGGGTATTTCAAGCCTTAATTAGGGATGTCAGACCCCCTACAAACCCCCTAATAATTCGTACCATTCTCTTTTACTCAGATGTCTATTTCATGAAAGTGAAAGTGACACGTGACGGCCAAGTATGGTAACCCATACTTGGAATTTGACCTCTGCATTTAACCCATCCAAGTTAATGCACACACATTAGGAGCAGAGTAGTGAGTAGTTAACACACACACACTGCAAACGTGGATACACACCCAGAGCAGCGGGCAGCCTTTGTGTGGCGCCCGGGGAGCGATTAGGGGTTAGGTGCCTTGCTCAAGGGCACCTCAGTCATTTCCCACCGGTTCTGGAATCGAACCAGCAACCTTGGGTTACCAGTCCAACTCCCTAACCACTAGGCCATGACTGCCCCAAACCATTCTCCAACCCATTTCCACCAATTTGCTAGCATCCAATGCTCTGTACAACAGATTCTTTTAACCATTCACTTTGTATGACCAAGTGAACGTCCCACATGGTAAACCTTGTTATGTGCTGTAAATTGGCCTTATTTATTTAATTATTTATTTATTTGACAGGGACAGTGTACATTAATTAGCATTGCTGCAAATGCACCAGAATTAGCCAAAAGGCTATTTATCATCCGTTGTCCCTGGACAGATCTTAAAATTGTCTACCTAAAAAAAACACAATAAAAAGATTACAGTGAACAATACAAATATAAAAAGCAGTAAAGTATTACCCGCAGCTATCCCATAGCCAGGGGACCTCTTCAAGAAACCAATTATTTCAATATGGTGCAGTAGGGATGAGTAAAAAATATACATTTCTCTTTTAATCGATTCTCATTTTTGAATTGATATTGATTCTTAAATCTCAAGAATTGATCTTTTACTCAATGCTGTTTTCAGTTGATAAATGGATGGAACATTTTAGCACGCCTCCCATCCAATAAATCCCAATAAGCTTTGGGCTTTGTTACTTTTGACTCTCTTAATGACTCTCTGTGGTCATTAACAATCCCATGGCACTTCTCTGGCCAAATTCCCTCCATTGGCTCTTGCCAATCATGGCCTCCTAATAATCCCCATCAATTGAATTGGCTCTATCACTCTCTCTCCTCTCCACCTGGAGCTGGTGTGTGATGAGCGCACTGGCGCTGTTGCATTGTGGCTGCCGTCGCATCATCCAAGTGGATGCTGCACACTGGGGGTGGTTGAGGAGAGATTCCCTGATATGATTGTAAAGCACTTTGGGTGTACAGTAGTACATATGAAAGCGCTATATAATGCCTCATTCATTCACTGTTAATATGAAACAAAGTCTCAGATTTTATATTCTGTCCATTTTATTCAAACAATAAATTCAGCATTTGCGCTCTTTAATGTGACGTCACGGATCACTTGAACTGATCATCTCTTCCGCTTCACTAGTTACAGCACGGAATAAGCATGAATGATCAGAAGGTATGTTGAAAGATACAGTACAACTTACCGAAATCAGTGTTTTAACCGTGGAAACAGTCACGTTACATTTACCTCAGAAAAGCCATTCAATGACCATAAACTCGTTAGTCAGCTGGAAAAAATAACACTACAGCGGAGCATTTTGTTGAATATATGCACCATTTCACATATTTTTTACGGTTCCTCAATATTCAATGTATGTTTGAATAAATCCGTCAAGTTTTTATGACAGCCACCATATAAATGTTTTTATTAAACACAAACCTCAATTGGAGTAGAAATAAAAATGTAGAAAAAAAACGTTAATTTTAACCTTAATTATTTTCGTAATGTACTATATATATATATACCCTGTATAGTTTATAGTATTATTTGATTTCTGTACCTGATATATATCCTGATATCCAAGTTAATCGAATCGAATTGTGAAATTTGTGTCAATGCACAGCCCTATATTGCAGTAGTACTAGAGTAGACATGGGAGCTTGGTTATCCATTATTCTACAAAGTGAATAAATGAACATACATTTCTAAGCGTTGATAATTTAGTCTTTCTTGTTCACTTTTTTTTTTTTTATTAAAGTTGCATTCAGTAGTTTGCTGCAAATTTAAATTATGTATATTTATGTATACAGGCTTCTATTTGTTGGACTGATAAGGGAATTTATTATTGTGTAGATCACTTTCTAAAACTCTCACTATTATCAGTGTAATTTAAACTTTTATTTATACCCAAGAGAACAACAACACTGGTTGGCCAAACTGCTGTACATAAAAGGAAAGAAAAAAAATAAGAGCAAAAAACACACAAACAACTTTTGAAAAAAGATGTCAACCCTTTGTCTCCAGTATGAGCACTACAGCTCAATAGATCTAGAGAATTTGTCTTCAGCACTGTTCTATTGTTTTGGCCACCGCATACAAGTCAAATGAAGTCACAACAAATATGTGAAAAGAAAAAGCTGTTTTTGGAATCTTGAGTCTGGGGAGCAGCTGGATTTGGCTGGATAAGATATATTAATATGGAGAGAAGAAATATGAATGCATATTAGACTGCACTATTCATACTCTTGCTGCTTCAGCCTTTCTCTACCCCTACTTTCCTTCACCCTTCTTAAAAGGAAGATGATTGTAATGTTTTACTGTTAGTAACATGTGTCATGCAAGAAAGACGAGAGCTCCAACCGATTTATGATAGAGCTTCATTAGGATAGAAACATGGATGCCTGCAGGCTGAATTAGGTGATATAATTGCTCATATAAGTATCAGAGTAAAATAATGAGGGTGAGGAGCCAGGACATCTGGCAAAATCCTGCACTGGTATTTAGTTCTACTTTCTGTGCATGCTATTTTCAATGAGTTTAAAATGTTATGTTACAGACTCCCTCGATGTGCCCACCCCCCCCCCATAAAAATTTATTTATAGGCATTATATTGGATTTATCTCTGGTTTAATTGTTTCTGTTTTCAAAAACAATTATAATGAGGTTGTGATTTAAGAAACTCCCAAAGGTTGTTAATGACCAGGTGTTACATAGTTGTAAAAGGACCCCTTCTTACCATAAACATTTATTTATAGGTTTTATATTGGATTTATAGTCAAATAGCAGTGAATATATGCATGATCATTTAACCGATTGTTCTTTAGGTTATATTAAAGTCAGTATGAAATCAAAATGGGCCCTTTTCATATTACTCCGAAGATGGTGTTTGCACAGTCAGCTGCAAAATCTTATTTAGTTCCATTCTGGCATTGATGCCCACTTTTGCAGATCCAAGATTACTGGTTATGTTAATGATAAACATACAATCATGTTGTGATTAAGGTGAAAACCTGGTAATTGGGTTTTTGCTACTTCCAAGAAGTGATCCATGATGAACCATCACCTCTGTCTCCTTGAGTGAGGTTCCTGGGGTTGTCTGTCCTGGTAAAAGGTTCATGATGCCAGTCTAAGGTGACAAGAAGTAAAATGACCGGAAATCAGTTCCACCGGCCCTGGTTGTGTGGTGATAAATTAAGATTCTGTTGTGTTTTGTTACTGTATTTAATGTAATGTAATTTGACACTTAGGCACTTTTTCACCATCGGGACGAATGGTTCTAAGATCGGTAAGGAACGGTTCTAGTTATATTTCCAATTAAGCTCAGTTCGGCACCGCACGATTACAAACCGTGACGTTACCACTCAGGATTGGTCACTTGTCTGTTGCCTGGCTACCAATTTCTCTGTAGCTGGCCAAGTGCGCTATTTGAGTGAAGTTAACGCAATTTTATAAAAAAATCAAAAAACAAAATCTGATCATTCTCATCTCATATCATCTGTAAATCCTTGCTGTACCAGGGCAATGACTGACACATTTGTTTTACATTCCAAAGAGCTCTGATATCAGCCCCACTTTGGAAAATGAAACCATATCCGTACCGGCTGGACCGGATCGGCACAGAATGGAACGGTTTAATCAATGAGAACGGTTTGGCCGGATGGTGGAAAAGTGGCTTTTGTTGCTCTATAAAATGGTGGTCTCTTTCCTGTGGTGCATTGTCATTGTAATAATTTCTCAAGAGTCTCAAATGAATTCCCTTCGGAGGGATTACAGAACACCATGATCATTCGGGAAGCTGTTTCCCAACTGGAACTCCCATCACAAAGAGAATGACACTCTGACTTTCGCATCTATCCATCAATGAAAGTAGAAATCCATCCTTCCGTTCTTTTATCCTCCTACCATTTGGTTCCAGATTCATGTTTTTCCTGATCAGGGGCATTAAGTGTCAGCACAGGACTTTAGTGGGTGTTTTTACAGAACACCCAGCAAACATGCACAATCATGCTCTCTCAAGTCGAAAGTTATCTGGCCTCTTGCTTGTCTTAATTTTTTGTCTAAACCACATTTTAAAAATGTCAGGACCTTTGAGAATAGTTGGATTGCTCCACAGATGCATGCAGTTGCTCTATCCACCCATGTCTACACAGCACCAGAGCAGTCACTCAGGGGAACCTCTAAACACACACCCACAACTACTTTGGAGTGTTGCGCTCCTGGGTTTCCAGATTTCAGCTGTAATAATTGGGAAGTTTAAGTTTGGGGGAGAAGACAACTCTCTGCTGACTTAAAAATGGGAGTGTCTAGTACACGGCAGTTCTCTTTTCCTGACTCTTTTGACCTCATTTTCAAAACATCCTATATGTAATGTTGAGCTGCCGGTCAAACGTGTTTGCGCGTTCCAGTCACCTTTTTTCCAGGCAACAGATACCCTCCAAATGTTTTTTTTCCACTTGCACCAATAGCCACCATTTTGCAGCACAGCTTGCAGCCTGTAAGCTCATGCCTGGCCCATCTTGTGAGCCACTGTATTTGATGTAGATGTGACTTATTACTTGGTTTGCCTGATTTTGCTGTGATTGCAGTCCTCCCTCTTCCACAAGGCTACTTTTCTTCCAGAATATTCCTGCTGTGGCAAGCTTTGATTTCGTTCAAGATTCCATACTTAACATGAGTGTTCCCCTAAAAGTTTTTCTTTTCTTTGGAATGTCACCGTTTTCAAAGCCCAAGTTTATTGATGCTCCGCTTGTCCCTCGCTGAATCCTTTTCCTTTTCTGCCTCTTCATATTCAGCTACTACTGAAATAAGTAGAACTTGAACTTTGCAATGGTATCCAACTGTCTCAGAAATCGGCGGATTACTTCCTGCACTCCCATTGGTAGTCCTGCTGAACATTGCTGCTCATGTGCGTAAAGTTGAACAAAAATTTTTTCATTGCCAAACGGTTGTCCTTTTTGGTGTCTGTTCGCTTTGTCACGGCAAATCACTGTTAGTGTCAACCCCTCTTTTAGGGTGTGTTCACATTTGGCAGGTTTGATTCGATTAAAACAAACTCTGGAGCGATTGGTCTGTGCGGTTAATTTGAATAAGTGTGAACTGACATCTGAACCCTGGTGTGCACCAAACAAGTGGACCGAGACCGCTGAACAGATGGGTCTTGGTCTGCTTTCAAACGAACTCTGGTTCGACTGAAATACGAACACAACACGGACCAATGACATGTAAACGAACTAAAAACAGGACATGTCACAAGATGCGACCATAAAAAGGACAGATCTTCGTTTGTGTCTGTGACTGAGGGATTGCGGCTGCTGTTTTGACTACTTTACACATTTAATAAGCTCTTCACGAGTTGTCAGCTCCATCATATAACATTAGGGGTGTAACGATTCATCAACTACATCGATGTATCGATTTATATTCCTACGATCCAACTACATTGATCTGTGCTCGGCAAGTTGGTCTTCCGGATGACATATATCGATCTAACATCGTTTTAAAAGGTAATGAATCGATTGTATCGATACTAGGAAATAACGCATTGGATTTAAGCACGTCAGACTTTATATGGATGTTTTTTCTTAGCACTTTTAATGATAAAGGCGTTAAACATTACTCGATTCAGTCTGCCTATCTGTGACGTCGTCGCCATGCGTGACGCGCCAGCAGCAGCGCAAAGACAACAAGCAGCGCAAAGTCTCTCACCTCAGAAAAACGGACTTTCCTGTCCTCTCAGCCGCTATACTGCAGTAGCGCGCACTCTTCAATTGCACGCGCAAATGCGCCGGAGCGCGCTGTATCACTTCACTAAAGTGCAAAAGACATACGAGAATGCAACGTCGTAAATTAGTAAGTTAAGAAATAAAAGTAAAATACCAATAAATTACGTTATTGGTACGTCATGTGTGTTGCTATTTATCAGGAGCAGTTTCCATGTTTCTTTACCAGTTCTTCTAAGTATTGTGTATCACCATGGTAGCCTAACTGTTGTTTGTTTCCATAACAAAATGCCACTTACTGGTTATTTTGTATATTTTTATATGACTGTGGTGGCTCATACCAAGATTGTATTAACAAAAACTAGTTTGGGACTGCTATTTAATATCTTAACCTCGAAGTGCCTACTGTTTATCAGTATTTGTCATATTCTTAAAAAAAAATTTGTATGTTAAGTAAAGGGGGACAGAACTTGTGTGTCAACAATTTTTGTGTAAACAAATGTATTATAATAGGCCTATATAATTCCTAAAAAGGTGGGTCGCGGCTTGATGACCATAGGGAAATGTGGGTCCCATGGCCAAACTATTCAAAACATCATTCAATGTTGTGATAATCGTAATTAATAATCGCAATTACAATTTCAAGGGAATAATCGACAATTATCATTTTTGTCATAATCGTTCAGTCCTACTTTATTCAAATAAAATGTGAATGCATTTGACATTAATTGTTGTTTACTTGTTTGTTTATATCCATAATTAATTGATACCTGATTCCCTTTACAAGAATTTTTGGCTAAAAAGCCACTGAATCGATTTCAGGTCACTGAATCGTTTCGGATCGTATCGTTCTGCATGAACCAATATCGTCCTTGAATCGTATCGACAACCAAGAATCGCGATACGAATCGAATCGTTGTTAAAATTAATCGTTACACCCCTATATAACATCATATGCATGCACATACGGCGAGCGCATTTAGCTCTGCACATAGCATTGTAAAAGCCAGAATGTTTGTTTGCATTGGAGACAACTGGAGGAAACAAACTTTTACACTATGATTTGGTCCCAAATGGGTTGCGCTACGCTTTGGTGACTCAGTGTTGCATAGATGCATGCAAGGTAGTAGACCTAAGTGCAAAGTAGAGCTCTGTTACTTGACCTGAATCCACTGGGACCAAACAAAAATGACTGGTTTTGAGTTTGTCTTTCTTTGATGTGTAACTTTTCTTTTACAGGTTTGGGTTTGTTTAGTTTCAACAGAACTTGTAGAGGGTTTGAATTACTATGGATTGGGGTGCTGGTAAATTGGTTAAAGACAAAAAGGTTGTTGGTTTAATGAGTTCTAGCAACTTACCAAGATCAATCTGTCAACCCTAATTACCATCACACCTTTGACCAAGCTACTTAACTTCAGATTTAGTGCAGGTAGTGAACCTTCACAGATGAAAAGCATCTGCAAATAATAAGAGACACAGTAATGTCCATAGATCAGCTCTCATGTGTTAGTGATTTGTCAGGGTGGGTTTATTGTCCATGGCTCCTCCGCCGTCACTGGAAATATCTTGCGTGAACTCACAGAACCTTAAGTGAGCCAGAGCATGTTGTCAGACGTCCTGAATGCTTTATAAATGTGCTTCATATTTGACTGAGAGTGGCTTTAATATGCTCTGAAAGATGATGGCATGGCGCTGGATTACAGTTAGACATGTAATGTGACAACGTATGCATTGAGGAATGCCGTTAAAGTGATTTATAACCACAGAGGCTTTGGGATCACAGGCGCGTGTAAGAGATGGGGACAAGGAGACAAACAAGAAGCTGATAGAATGTTATTCACCGGTCCTTTCTCTTTTTCCTGGTCTTATTTGGCAAACCATTCAACCAATTATTTCTTTATTTTATTTTTTATAACACCTCTTAGTGTCTTTGGCAACCCAGTTTCTCTCACTTTATCATTTGACCAGGTGTAGAATGTGGAATTATGAGAGACTCGCGTCACGTGGAATCAAATCTGCATCTTGGGACACTCAAGCCACTATTCAAAATGTGTGAGGGTACATTTACATGACAACGATGTAGAGTAAGTTTTTGAACAGTTTCACGTACAGACGACAACGGTCCCCTTTCACACAGATCTGCAAAAAATGACAAAAAACTGTGTATTATTTTAACTACATTATGCAATACTAAAACATTCATTCAAAAGTGTTCGAATCAATATATAGGCAAACCGATATAAAAGAAAAATCATGAGCTGGGAAATGTATAAACGTGTATACATTTCTCAAATGGTTATATATAGAATCTATGAAAAGTTTTTTTTTTTTTTTCTGTTTCAAAGAGAATGAAGTGAGAGTGAAAGTCTCATGTTGCTGATGTGTCTTTTGGCTGCTGCTGCATATGGTTGTTAGTTGCAATTTGAGAGTTACACAGAAACTCTAATTCATAGTTTGCTTGTTTGGTGCGCGGTATTGTGGATTATTCGATAAATATAACAAATAATTTCATGTCTGATCTGTGTCCGGCTCTGCAGGCCACTGTGGGTCAATACACAATGACAACCATGTGTGACAATACAAACCAATTGCATGTTGAGCTCATATGAAGTCTGTTTTGTTCTGTTTGTTTTGTCTATTGCAGGCGTACACAAGTCAGTTTGTGGCTCTCATCATGTTCGCCCTGTTGATGTGTGATGACAGAATCTCAGTGCAGCCGCGCAGACGAGAAATCATACAAGGCCTCAAAGTGCTGCCAGGTAAACTCAAATACAGCTGTGTGTGTTTTAGTATTGTCTGGAATTCTGCAAGAATGGCTTCTAATGTGGTCCCAGTCATAATTCACAATATATGAATTCTAAACCTCTTTTTTTGTACACATGTGCTCTTTGTGTACATTTATGTTGGCGAGTTGCTGATGTCATAGAGCTGTGTGTGTTTAAGTGTGTGTGTGTGTTCACGGATTGGTGTGCAGGGAGGAGCAGATGGCCTCGGCCAGCTCTCTCAGTCATTGTTGGAAGTCTTTATTGGACCACAAGTGTCTGCTGGGGCGCCCCTCCCTCTCCTTTCTCCAGTTCTTTCGTTCTCCCTCTGTGGATTTTTCGTTCTGCTTCCAAGCCAATGAGGTCGGGAATGTGTTGGCAGATCCCACTGAGCTCCAGCTTACTATTCATGCTAAAAACTGCTGATTCTGTCATTAATGCTTGCATGTTTTGGTCGCTGTATTTACAGCCCAAAACATTTGTATGCAAGTACATGACAGTTATATTCTGAAATGTGTACACATGTATGTATGTATTGTATTCTCAGTCTTGCCACAAGGGGTGCTGCAGCAGGTATTATATCTGTCGTTTCCTTTTAAGTTCAACTATTGTCTTGGTAGAGCAGCAGTTTGGAAAGATTCTTGCAAGTTAGTTAAACTGTGCACGTTTATAGCTAGCATCCAGTTTTAAGCCACAAACAGTTAAAGGAAAAAACAAAACATAACATTTACTTTAATGATTAATTAAAATAGATGCCCCAGCCACTTTTAAGTCCAAAGTCTGGACCCACTTTTATACCTTTATACTTAATGGCTTTTATACCATTGATGGGACAAACAAAATTGACAGAGTACGCGGCATACAAGAACTGCCTGGTAAAAGTAAAGTGCACCGGTATTACCATGAACACGCCACTTGCAACACCATCACCCTGATTTCATTGAAAATGTTTCATTTACTTAAAATTTTCAATCTAATTTACAGACTGAAAAACGTTTTCACTGTTTTCTAATAATTTGTACTTGAATAAAGAGGGGAAACCTGCACTTAACCTTTTCACGGGCATGTTGCTTTCATAGACAGCTATAGTGATGTATCATTATTGTCTAGAAATATATTGCTTATCACAGAATTGCTGTATCGTGATATTATCGGTATTGTGAGGTACCCTGTGATTCCCACCTTTACTAAATATTTCATGTGTGAATGTGCAAAAGCACAAATTCTTGCACAATTTACAAGCTACACTGTGTCTCTTTTTGTAGATCTGATCAAGGAGGTGTTGAGTCTGGACGATGAGATTCAGAAGTTGGCAACTGAGCTGTATCAACAGAAGAGTGTTCTCATCATGGGCCGAGGCTACCACTACGCCACCTGTCTGGAGGGAGCTTTGGTTAGACCACAATCCCTCCTCTTCCTCCTCCTCCTCCTTCACTCATCTATCACTCACTCCCCTCTTACTTCTGTTTCAAGTCTCCTGAAGCCATATGATAGTGAATAATTACTTTAATTTGGGTCTGTTCTTCACACAAAGCTTTTAATTTTCCTCCTCCATAGCGCTCACATTTAATTTGTGCTTGTTCAGTTCACATGCGATCAGCTGTGTGTGTGTGTGTGTGTGTGTGTGTGTGTGTGTGTGTGTGTGTGTGTGTGTGTGTGTGTGTGTGTGTGTGTGTGTGTGTGTGTGTGTGTGTGTGTGTGTGTGTGTGTGTGTGTGTGTGTGTGTGTGTGTGTGTGTGTGTGTGTGTGTGTGTGTGTGTGTGTGTGTGTGTGTGTGTGTGTGTGTGTGTGTGTGTGTGTGTGTGTGTGTGTGTGTGTGTGTGTGTGTGTGTCAGTGTGCAAGTGGGAAAAAGGGGACAAAAGCGATAGGTCACCCAAAAATTTAAATTTTGTCATCATTTACATCGTCATCTTCTTTCTTCTGCTGAACATAAATGAAAATATTATGAGAAATGTGTCTGGTTTTTTTTTGTTTTTTTTTTCATTCCTACATGTTCACCAAAATTGGTTACCAACATTCTTCAAAATATCTTTTATGTTCTTCAGAATAAAGTATAAGTACAGGTTTGGAAAGACATGAAGGTGATTAGCTTAAGTTCTGTCTGGAGAGTAATTTACGCATTCAAGAATAATTAGACCTGTACATTTAAGTCTTACCAGGAAAGGAAGAACAAGGAAGAAAATAAGAGTCCTAACTGATGGACTTTACCAGAAGTTTGGCCTCATTTATTTTAACCGCAGATAAACACAGGAAGCAATTTGACTGTGTTGGTTAAGAAAAAACCCCACTTACTCTGGAAGTGAGGATGGGGAAACTGTCATTGAGGCATTAGCCAGCTCCTGACCACAAAAATGTGCATTTGAACTTAAGATGTGATGCAGCTATTTTTTCCCTAATTAGGATAATGTACAGTTGTGTTTTGGGTTTTTTCTTTGTTTTAATTTGGTTTAATTGTTCCTGTCTAGTCAGTCTTCTCAGGTAGCATGATATTGCTCTTGTTTGTGTTTCATTTAGAAAATCAAGGAGATCACGTACATGCATTCAGAGGGGATTTTAGCAGGAGAGCTGAAGCATGGGCCGCTGGCTCTAGTGGACAAACTCATGCCTGTCATAATGATCATCATGAGAGACCATACGTACAACAAATGCCAAAACGCACTGCAGCAGGTGGTGGCGAGACAGGTAAGAGCCATTCAGATTTATCACTACTAGATTTGCATGTTCTGCAACTGCTTGCAAGATATAAAAGAATGATTAAATACGTTGTAAACCAAGTTTCAGTACACAAAAGCACTACTATGCCCGTGGCTTAAGAAGGAATAGATTGAATATCATTAAAAAGCTTGCTATTTTTGTACAGCCCTAGTTATCTCTGCAGTTTTTGCTGTTTAATATGAAATGGTTGTTGCTGTTGTAGGGCCGTCCAATCGTAATCTGCGATAAGGAGGACTATGAGACCATCAACAACTCCAGTCGCACCATTAAAGTGCCTCACTGTTTGGACTGCCTGCAGGGAATCCTCTGTGTCATTCCTCTACAGCTGCTCTCCTTCCACCTCGCTGTGCTGCGTGGATTCGACGTGAGTCTCAAGCGCTCGCTTTCCTCTCACTGATATACACTCACCGGCCACTTTATTATGTAAGGTGAAGTCAGGCTGATTGGGACACTTTTTCCAAGTCATCTCAAATACAAAAAGTGTCCTAATCACCCTGAATTCACCGTACACCTTGCCAGTACCGGGTCGGACCCCCTTTGCCTTCAGAACTGCCTTAATTCCTGGTGGTATAGATTCAACAATGGGCTGGAAACATTCCTCAGAGATTTTGATCCATATTGACATGACAGCATCACACAGTTGCTGCAGATTTGTCGGCTGCACATCCATGATGCGCATTTCCCGTTCCACCACATCCCAAAGTTGCTCTATTGGATTGAGATCTGGTGATTGTGGAGGCCATTTTTAATAGTGACCGTAAAGGCTTTTAAGTAAAAAAAAAAAAAAACCAGTAACAGTTTAGTTTAGGGTCCAATTCTCACTATTAACTAGTTGCTTATTAGCATGCATATTACCGTACAAGGATATTGGCTGTTTATTAGTACTTACTTAAGCACATATTAATGTCTTATTCTGCATGACCATATTCTACATCCCTTACACACAATACCTAAACTTAACAACTACCTTCACTATTAATAAGGAGTAATTAAGAGTTTATTGAGGCAAAAGTCGTAGTTAATAATGAGAATTGGACCTAAACTAAAGTGTGACCAAAAAATCTATTTCAAATAAATGCTAAAATGTTATTTTTAATGTTTTATCAAAGAATCCTGAAAAAAACATTCATGATTTCCACAAAAATATTAAGCAGCACAACTGTTTGCAGCACACAAATTATCAACATTGATAATTAGAAGAAATGTTTCTTGAGCGGCAAATCATCATATTAGTATGATTTCTGAAGGATCATGTGGCATTGAATACTGGAGTAATGATGCTGAAAATTCAGCTTTGCATCACAGGAATAAATTACATCTTAAAAATGTTTTAAAATGTAATAATGTTTCTTCTTTTCTTTCTTTTTGTCCCACACAGGTTGATTGCCCAAGAAACCTGGCCAAGTCTGTGACTGTTGAGTAAACACTTCCTGATCAATGCCCCAAACACACACACACACACACACACACACACACACACACACACACACACACACACACACACACACACACACACACACACACACACATATATGCGCAAGTACAGAACATCAAAACATGAAGACAATGAGTTTTATACATGCCAGCTTTCATTGAACGATCATAAAGAACCTGAAGCGTACCTCCTATACCTGCATCTCGTCTCAGAGCATGATTCTGGCTTCATATCATTGCTGTTTACTGAAATGTGATTTATTTTTGTCTTTTAGTGGTGGCGTGGTATGGGGTGGCGACAGTTGATGTCACACACTGTGTGGCTAATAACACGTTTCTCTTACGGCTGTTTATTGCTGTATTCATCATTTTTGTTTGTCCCAGAAAAACATCTAGATGCTTCTCATCAAATACACATGCATTTGTGTAGCAAAGATGGCGTTCCAGTTTGCGTTTAGTTACACGAGAGGCTTTTCTCTAAGGAAAAAACCCATGTTTCTAGTGATATGTGGCACTGAAAACAACAACTGTGAATCAGTGCTTATTGGTAGTTTGCACACTATTAAGTTTATCCGGTTTGCTGCTATTTAAGGGGATGCACTTGTTACTGATTTCATATCCACAGGGATTTCCATAGGTAACCTCCTTTGCTCAGAGCATAAAGCGGCATTTAGGAGCTTTGATACATTTGTGCTTTTATCTGAATTGGATATTAAATGTCCACTAGAGTTCAGTCTAGAGATCACGTCTTCTCAATCCAATGATTTAAAACATAACTTTGATGGTTTGTAAAATAGTAGGCTAATACTTTACAATAAGGTTCAGTACTTTTATTAGCATTTATTAATCTTGGTTCATGTTTCTATGTATACTAATACAATTGTTTACAATTTAAAGATGTATAAATTCACATTAATGTATTATGAACAAATATGAATTAACAATGAATAGTATATTTATATCTTAAAATGAACCTAGATTAATAAATGCTGTAAAAAAATTTGTGATGCTTAATGAATGATCTAATGATAGCAAATGGAGACTTGCTGTTACCCTAAAATACATCTGTTTATTATCTTTAGTGGTTTCTTCATTCTTGTTGCAAAGAAATTAATGAAATCCCTGCTGGAAAGGAAGGTAAAATGACTACAACACAATATGACGTGAATGTATGATCTTATTTACAGTATATTGCGACATTTTAATGAAGTTTCTATGTGATTTTGGTCATGTTAGGTTTGATTTCGCACGAGGGAATCTAATGGCCTTGATGAAGAGAATGAATTGTTTGAATATTGTAGTATTTGAAGTACCAAATACTAATAGACCTATTGGTTCTCACAAAAAAGTCTGTTCGTAAGGATGTTTTAAACCCAGATATTGATAGTGAATCACTGCATTTGGTGACTCAACACTGTATCTGTAGGTACTGTATGAGTGTAATATTTATAATCAGTTACTGAGAGCAACACTTTAGTCGTGTGCTTGAAATATATGCATGGCTTCTATTCTTTGATTCCTTTATTTTGGGAGATTCAGAGGTCTTGTTACAGAGGAGACTGTGAGTGTGTCTCCGGTTTACAGTAGTATTGCCAAAGGACGCAGAGGAGAAAGCGAGAACATGAAGTATGATGCGTTTCATAGCGCCTGCCCCATACAACGCCACCGTCAGTTTTGATCGTTTCCATGGGACCATTTTGTTGTCTTCTGTCTTTCACTTATGTTTTTGTTTTTATTGGGTGTAAAAGGGTTATATTTTATATACTACTTTATTTGGGATTAAAATGCTTATGTACTTCCTTTGATTCAAATATTGTGATTTTTAAATTTCATGAGTACATTATTATGTTGTGCATACACATGAATAAAGATTATATCATCTGAAACTTCCGTTCAAAGCATTAACCAAAAATTTCTTGGGAGCACTTTATTTTACAGTCCTGTTCCCCATATACATACTATGTACTTATTAATTACAATAACTAGGTATTAACCCTGAACCTACCCCTAAACCAAACCTTAACCCATGTAGTTACCTTATATTACCAGTACTTTCTTGGGTAAGTACACTGCAAGTCCACGCACTGTAAAATAAAGTGCAACTAATATCTTCTATTAATGTCATGTAACCAAAGGATGAAGAAGGGTCATATGGGGCAATAACTATGAAGGTACGATTACAGTTCTGTGCTTATATTTTTATTACATTCTAAAACTAAACATAAGTTATGCCAGCTCATGGAAAGGGTTTTAAGTATTTCTAAAATACTAGCATTGCTCTTTGCATTGCTTTTAGATTTTACAAGAGCATCTTAAATATGTGTAGCTTTATCTTTTCACCTGAAAGGATTGTGCGGTAGATTATTTGTTCCATATCAGTTCTGCCATCCACACACATTTTTGTGTAGTACAAGAAGTTGTCCAGCCTTTTTTATTTTTGGTTAAAGCATGTCATGAATAATGTGCTTGGGCAGTGTGTACAAGATTTAAAATTATGATCAAAATAGTTAATAAAACGTTCAGTCTTTCTAACTCTCTGGCTGCATTCATTCAACTTTGGCTTGTACAGAATCGTACAGTGGGAAAAAATACTTTCCAGGAATAGGGTAAAAAAACAGGGCATGCAACTCTTTTTCAGGGAGGTGAGCTGTTTTAATTTTTCACATGATATAAAGTTTGTATTTTTGCAGTCATATTACCAAACAGGCAATACACATTAAATGTATACAATGATTATATTTTTTTTTAGATGGGCCATTCTATAATTTAGGGTACATTTCAAGACTATTACATTTTTCCAAATTATAAATAATAAAATGTTTCATTATATCGATTTCCACAAATATTCTGTCAACTATGTTACTAACCAAACACCCCCCTGAAAAAAAACAAAAAAAAACAAAAAAGTGTTTATCCCAAAACCAAATGACCAGCATCATGTGATGTCATTTTCTGCGGCAGATATTTTGAACACGTGGAAAATATCCTCTTAATTTTCTATAGTTTATCTCCAATGACCTATTGTCAAGGAGTGTAATAATTACCCGTCAACTACAGTATGTTGGGTACATTGTTATGGTTTTGCAATATTCTTAAAACTATCAACTATCAAAATTATCTTTAAAGTAGATTTATGATTAAAAAAAAAAATATATATATATATATATTATTGTCCTTAGTGACTTTGCTGAGAATTTTACAAACATCATCCAAGAACTTGGTCCAAGGTCCAAGGTCTTAAAATAATCACTCTGCAAATGGCAGAATAGACCAAAAAATTCAAGAATTCACAAATTCAACAGGGATTTTATTTTATGAGTAAGCTTTGCAACTAGCAGATAAGTTACACTGATAAAATATACAAACTGAAGCCAAGAGTTGTTTTATTGAGAAAGCATATTGTTTTTTGAGAGAGAGGTAGAGTCCCTTCATCCACACCCCGATCTACCCCCTCCTCAAGAGGTGGTACTTTGGCTGGTGGACAGGGTGACCTGAGGGTGACGGTGTGGAACAAAGCGCCAACTATTCCATGCGCCACACTCCACACCATCGGGCTCGAGTAGAACCCTCCACCCTGTCCTGAGCGCTCACGGCTGGACGATTGGTTTTTGGGTATACCTTGGGTATACCAATTCCTTTCTTCCCGGAAGTGCATGAGGAGGTCACGAGGTCCTGGAAGGCACCATTGTCTTCCGGCGATCGCTTGGCGACCTTCTCCGCCTTTCCTCCCCTTGACGGGGGCCGCTGCCAAAGGGTTCTGTTGCGATGCTACTGCGTCCTCAGAGCGCTTCCTCCCGTGGTGACCCTAAGCACCCCTCCAAAGCCTGTAGGTTTTTGTCGACTCTCGTCACGAAGTCCTAAAGAGCTGCGGGGCAGGCAGCTGCCGCTTTGCATGCCATGGCCATCCTGCAGGTCTATCAGGCACGGATGCTCAGAAACATGCACGAGGGCAGAACTGACCCAGGACTCTTTGATGAGCTGCATGCCGCCACCGACCTCACTCTCCGAGCGACGAAGGTGACCGCACGCTCCCTGGGACAGGTGATGTCCACGAACGTGGTCCAGGAGAGACACCTGTGGCTCAACCTGGCCAATATGAGAGATGCCTATCGAACCCTCTTCCTCGACACTCCCATATCCCAGGCTGGCCTCTTCGGCTGCGGGGCAGAGGACTTCGCCCAACAGTTCTCGACCGCCCAGAAGCAGACTGAGGCTATAAAGCACATTCTGCCCCGACGTACCCTCTTGGGACATCTCAGTGATTCTAAACACCCTGCAGAGTGCTCTCTTTGAGCCTCTGCAATCAGTGGAGCTTAAGTTCCTGTCAAAGAAGACAGCGCTCCTTGTTTTATTGGCCTCCATCAAGAGGGTAGGGGACCTGCAGGCATTTTCGGTTGACGAAGCATGCCTGGAGTTCGGGCATCCTCACGTGATCCTGAGACCCCGGCCTGGATGCGTGCCCAAGGTTCCCACCACTCCCTTTTGAGACCAGGTGGTGAACCTGCAACCGCTGCCCTCAGAGGAGGCAGACCCAGCCTTGGCACTGCTCTGTCCAGTACGCGCCCTCCGTGCTTACGTAGACAGAACGCAGTGTTTCAGGACCTCAGACCAGCTCTTTGTCTGTTGTGGTGGAAAGCTGAAGGGAAAGGCTCTCTCCAAGCAAAGGTTGTCTCACTGGATAGTGGATGCCATTGCTTTGGCATACCAGCAGCAAGGTCAACCATGCCCCCTTGGTGTGAAGGCTCACTCCATCCGGAGTCTGGCTTCCTCTTGGGCTCTAGCGCATGGCGCCTCGCTAACAGACATCTGCAGAGCTGCAGGCTGGGCGACACCCAACACATTTGCGAGATTTTACAATCTCAGAGTGGAGCCAGTGTCCTCTCGTGTCCTCGCTTCAACTAGCCGGTACTAGGATCTGCTCAGGTGTCTTCGCTTGCTCCATTCCACTCCTCGGACTGGATACGTGCGATATTCTCCTCAGGTGAGCTTCCCCGAGAAGCCCTGAGTTCCTCCAGCGCCGTTGACGTCAACGCCAGAGTTATGCCACCGGCAGCTTTCGCGTTGGCTAGGTGCCTCTATGTGCCTGGTTCCCCCCTTGGGCAACCCCCACATGTATATTTCCACTGTAAGCCTCTCTGAGCTTGTGTCTTTCCCTTGGCAAGCCACCTTGCCACCCCTGGGGTTGAAACATTCCACGCTGCGGGCTGGACACCCCAGTGATTCTCCGTATGCAGCCCCCTCCGGGTCATGTGTGTATTCTGGCAGACCCATGACATTTCCTTGCCATTGGCTCGTTTTGTAATACTCAAAGGTGAGAGGCTTTCTAAGCGAAACCCCATTCGTCGTCACGACGTAACGTCTCCGCTCCCTACTCAGGGAATGAGGGTTACATACGTAACCAAGACATTTTGATGATATAACCTGTTTGTCCTTTGAAAATATAGTTCTTTAAGAGCAGAGAAATGTTTAAGCTCTGACTCAAAGGATCTTGGCGGTGTGGATAGATTGAAACCGTGTGTTGTCGTCGTCGTTGTTGTTGATGACTGGATTGCTTTATTGGCTAGAGTAGAAAGTGGGTCAGGGAGTGTGATGCTAAACCCAAACTTCACCAAATGAGTAAAGAAAGAACCCAACCAACAATGGCCTGTCACTCACAGTAACACATCACTGGCATGCCACCCACTTTGTATATGGTCACTTTGTCAGTTTGGGTAAAATGTCAGTTTACTGCCAAGTCTGAGCTCACTTTAACTCCATTGTGTGTTTAAATTCACTGTTTATCCAGCCACAACTATTTTTCTTTTGGGTGCAGCGTCTGCCAGAAACATAAATGTAAATATTATAGTGGCCTTGCTACCTTTTAAGTTATAATAATAATAATAGATAATAAAAAAAACAGATAATAATTGAAAAGTTTTCCTGTGAGAATACAAAATTTGGCCTATCAAAACACTTCTGAAATTGTGTTCAACCATCTTTCTATACAGTAACACCAACATTATCACAAGCAAGATTGCTCTTGTGCTGATGTTCAGATTCAAAGTGTGATCGACTGTGGTAATGTTTTCATACACCAGTTCTGCAAACAGGAGGTTTCAGACCATATTTGGCCCGTTAGTTTGTAGATTTTTTTCTCTGCCAATAGTTCCAAAACAAGCCAAATCATCAATCTTTGTGTGTGATTAAGCAGACTACTGACTGAAAGCCGGTCTGGATTATTGTTAATGTTTTAAAGGGAATGGGAGACGAGAGACTGATTGGATTTTTGCACGTTACGCCCAAAACACACCCATTACTCATTAAGATAATAGAGACAACCCTTTTAGACCTTGTGCCGCGCGCCGACCATTTTTACCGTCATTAAACTTGCAAAAGTGGATTCAGATACGCCCTGAGTGAACTTGTGCTGTGCGCTTTAGACCATGTGCTTAGATCGTTAAAATAGGGCCCTATATGTATATGGCCCTGTTTACACCTGGAATTAAGATTTATTTTAGTCGATTGGATCACAAGTGAATGACATTAAATACAGGTGTAAATGGGTCTAAAATGCCACTTTTTACCACTTCCAGAGGTAGTCGAAAACGCATTGCTTTCCGAGTGTAAACGCTCATGTGATCGAATGTGTTCGAACAGACGCAAAAGATGCAGAAATGAATTATTTCAGAGCAGAAACAAAACCCGTCGTCTCCGGGTGTGCTCATATGTAAATTGTGTGAGCTTGTTTTGTCCATTAGATCGAAAGATCTGAAAAAACCCCATAGATTTACCTGCCCATAGAACAGAAGCAGTTGAAAGTGGAGAAAAGAGACGGATTAAAACACCAGGTGTGAACAGGAATGTGTCTCCCTCGTCTACTAGTGATCTGATCGACCAAAACGCATCTTAATACCAGCTGTTTTACAGGGCTGTGTCCAAAGTCATATACTTCCTGAGTTGGATTCTCTTTTAATGAAATACTTACTTCGCGACCATTAAAAAGAGATGTTCTCAATAGCATGAATGTGTGTAGTATGAATGCAATCTGGCCATACTACATTCACCATGTTGTCATTGTCATGTGACTTGAATAGTCACACTTCACTGCCATTCACAAATCCACTCCCGTGGCCTCATGGGATAGTAAAGTGTCTATTGAATGCACACTTCAGAATCTCGTCAGAAATAGTAGGTGATCCAGACACTTTTCGTTTACTGTTACAAAAATATTAAGAATTCAGATACTATTTTCTCACAGGCCTACTGTTTTCTGCCTACTATGGCATTAAGAAGCAACAATTCAGATGTGGCCTACCTGTTCATTTATCCGTGCACATCATTTTAAAATCAAGTCCATTCTACAAGTCTACTGTACATTTCTTGTTCAAGAAGCCGTTTCGCTCGAAAAGACTATTGCAACTATCGCAATCAGGCCTACAATAAACTAGGTGTGTCATTTTGACATGTTAATTTTGTTCAATAAATTATGGGATGAAAATGAATGCAATAAAATATGACAATTATATCCATGACTCATACTTAAATTCCAGGGAGAGTGATAGCAAAGGATACCATGGGAAAATGGTAAAAAAAAAAAAAAAAAAAAGTTAAACAGATATCAGGGTCAAAGACGTGAATTTACACCATCTATACACAACATCACATTATATTTTTGTAATAGATCTGAACAAAACATGTTACACAGGTCCCACTGCACTGCTGGAGAAAATGCATAATCCCAATTTATTTTTCCAGAATAATTTCATTTGCTTATCTTTGGCTGCTCTTGAAACATGTCATGCCAAACCTTGCTGGGCTTGTGCTTATTTCACTGAATAAAACTGGCTTTTGAAATTGGACACATCCATGATGGCGAGAGTGGTTTATAGTCTCTGTCTCATGAGACGCCAGCTCTCTGTGCAAATGTTGACAGAGCGGACTCTGGACTCAATTATACCTGGTCTAAAGGGAACCAGTTCAGGAGAGGAGGCCGAGCTGCCGGAAATGTCCGATTCTAAACAACACAGGAAAAGGAAGAAAGCATTTGTATCATTTTTTGTTTATTTCTTTGAGCAGACTTGAGATCACCTATGACTCTTTCAAAGCATGTTGTCAACAATGCTGAAAATCAGTCCAAGAATGTCCTGGTATTTTACAGTCCTGTTTCGCTTGTACATGCTGTATTTATTGTAGTAATGACAGTATTTTTGTGGGTAAGTAAACTGTAAAATAAAGTGCAACCAATGTCCTTTTAAAACATCATCCAATGACCACATGATTTATAGTCAGCTTCTGGTGCTTTATGCCAAGAACTTTTTTTTTTTTTTTTTAAATGTGATGTGTTTTTCCTATAACAGAGTTGAACTCTTCACATTATAGTATTAAACATACCTCTTACCTCTATTTAACCAAGTGGTAAAACCATTTTTATGATGTCACTCCCTTAAATATGACTTCAAGCCATTATTTTTAAAGGTCACTGTAGAACAGGATTGAACAAAAAGATTTTAAGGCAACGATTCTTCTCTTGATGAAAACTCCAGGCACACCAGCCATGAAACGCATGCAAACAGGAGGACCAGTATATGACCTTTATGACAACATTTTATTTCAAAACAATAGAACTTAAAAAAAAACAATAATAATAATGTAGTCATGATCCAAGTCATTCGGAGAAAGATTCATTTACATGATTTCTTTGAAAAGCATATATGATTTAACATGGACATATGTGATTTCTTTTATGTTAATTACCCATAAAACCATCATCATAACAGGGTTTTGGAGTTATATAAACAACACTGGCATCATAGTGGGACTGCAATAACTTAGACTCGGAGTACAACGGAAAATGACAAGAACTCTTTAGAAGCAAATGATTGTGAAAAATGACACTGTAATGCATTATGATAATAATATATACAGCATGTAATTATGAAACAAAAACAAACTCATATATCAAATGCATTGGGCTCTGGGTAGTAAATAGTTTCTTTGGCAAAAATCATTTCCAATGCGAAAAGCTAATCTTCCCCTGTGGTTATTCATGGTGGATAAAACACAGAGTAAAACTCTTACTGGGAAAATGTGTCATATTTTGTTTTGCTTCTACATTATTTAAAATTGCAATCAAGCCACAATAATAATAACTAAATTTAAAAAAATCACAAAAAAAGAAAACCTTGTATAAAAAATCTACACAGGTCTACAGAGATTTACATACAGCATGTGTAAAGTATGATAATTTGAACTATTTTTTAAATGATGTACCCATACACCATTACAACTGTGACATGTGCAAAAAGTAAGGTGATGTTGTTTATAGTTTACATACATTTCAGATTTTTCTTCGATGTTTCAAGTCCATCCCCATAAACATCTTAGTCTCTTCAACATCATCCTAAAGGTAATAGTTCACCCAGAAATTATGACAGAATTTACATTTTTGAGCAAACTATCCCCTTAATTCATCATGGTCTGGTACTTTGTTAATAAATTCAAAGACCAAAAAGCAACATGCCCCCCCCAAACCCCCAACCCCCAACCCCCCAACCCAATCAAAGCCACTAAAAACACTATTGCACAAAATAATAAATGTCAATTACCTGAATGAGCAACAGTTTTTTGCCTTCCTATGGTAAAGCATTTCATCCCAAAAAATTTTTTGTAAAGTGGTTGAATTTTGCAACTGCATTTAGTTTGAAAGAACTTTTTTTACCATCGCTAGAACAAAAACACATCAAGAATGATTCAGCCACAATGGGTAATATCTAGATATGTGCATAACTGCACGTAAAATCAGTGTACGGATATTTTCACATAAAAATCATGAATATGTCGGCATTAAAAATTATTCTAAATTTACCAGCATAAGTCACATGTACGCTGCACGCTTACATCGTACATAAAACCCTTATATGGAGATTGGCGTGTCTATGCAAATTACAGTTGGGGCATGCAGTCTTTCATTTAGAATACTTCAAATCATTAACATTGGAAGGTTAAAAAACAATCCGTGTGCATAGTATACGCACCTATTGTGAATCTGGCTGATGTTTTTGTGCAAAGTTGTCCTGTGTGTTTAAGTATGCATAATCCTCGTAATTTTTAGCGAATGAGTTGACCTGTATATAATGACACTAGTTTACAACGTGCATATATTTTCTCAACTGTTCTGAACAAGAATGCTCCTGAAAGGTTACTTTGTTTCAGCTTTCCTCATTTATGGAAACCTCCTTTATGAGATGATCCCATGTGCATGCAATTGTGAAACATCCATGAATCCATTAATGGAACCAGCCACATCCATTCTCAAAGCTTGGTTAAACTCACAAATCACTCTTGCTGAGAAACAGGAGCTTCGTTTCTTTGCAATGCCTAGTGTGTGATTCTTTGTGTTGCTCCCTTTAGAGTTTCATGGAGGATTGTGCTCCATTTCATTGTTCTTTTCGCAGGAACAAATGCCCTTGATGCCACAGGTGCGCCACGTTTTATTGTGTTAGGCCACACATCAACGGAATCTTGAGGAGGGTATGGAAAATGTATATTTCCTGTTTGCTTCCAGTCTTCATCTTTAGGCCCTCATAGTAGTCCACTCACATTAAACACAGGGCCGTGGAGGTGGACGATCTGGAGGAGGAGCTCTGCCTGGAGGCGGGGCTTGAGGGGGTGGGGGCAGGGAAGAAGTAGGTGATGGCGGAAGAGAGGGCAGAGAGTTGGGCGGAGAAAAGAAAATGGTGGTAGGGAATGAAGACCAGACGGGGGGTGGAGAATAGGATGGAGGAGGAGTAATGGGTGGAGATGGGTTGATGGTGTGAGGAGGAGGGGTGGAAGGTACCGGAGGAAAACTGGAGGATAAGGAGTCCGGTGGACTGCGTGGAGGAGGGGGCAGCTGGCCCTGAGGAGGGGGTGGGTTGAGGGTCCGTGTGGGGGTGTAGATGGGTGAAGAATGGTGGTTGTAGGATGGATACCGTGGAGGAGGATTAGACTTGACGCGAGTGAAGTTCATACAGCGACCCTGAGAGAGAAAGATAGGACAGAAAAAAAAGTCTTTTAGAATTTAAACGTAACATTTTTCTGAAGAAAATGTGCTGTCGTATGTTTTTTCCTGTTGTCAAGGTGTTGCTATGAAGCAGCTTACATGTTATGGGTGTTGCTATGTAGTGGATAGGATGTTAGGATGTTCATGGAGGTTGCCATGGGTATTAATATCCGGTGCATATTTTGTTATGCGGTTGCTTGGGTGTTCTGAGTGGTTGTCAAGGCGTAGTTATACAGTGAATAACATGTTTTGAGTGTTGTTAAGGTGTTGTCAGTGCTTACCAGGGCATTGCTATTCGGTACTAAAATGTTCTAAACAGTTTTTAGTACTTGCTATGTGGTTGCCAGGGCATTGCAATGCAGTGTTAACATGTTCTTGAGGGGTTTTGCATATGCAGTTTGCTAGGGATCTCTAGGTAGTTGCCAGGGCGTTGCTAAGCAGGGTTATCATGTTCTTGTGGGGTTTCAGCATATGCAGTTGCTAGGGATCTCAAGGTAGTTGCCAGGGTGTTGCTAAGCGGGGTTAACATGTTCTTGTGGGGTTTTAGCATATGAAGTTGCTATGGTTCTCTTGGTAGCTGCCAGGGCGTTGCTAAGCGGGGTTAACATGCTATTGTGGGGTTTTAGCATATGCAGTTGCTAGGGTGCTCTGGGTAGTTGCCAGGGCGTTCCTAAGCGGGGTTAACATGTTCTTGTGGGGTTTTAGCATATGCAGTTGCTAGGGTGCTCTGGGTAGTTGCCAGGGCGTTGCTAAGCGGGGTTAACATGTTCTTGTGGGGTTTTAGCATTTGCAGTTGCTAGGGTGCTCTGGGTAGTCGCCAGGGCGTTGCTAAGCGGGGTTAACATGTTCTTGTGAGGTTTTAGCATTTGCAGTTGCTAGGGTGCTCTGGGTAGTCGCCAGGGCGTTGCTAAGCGGGGTTAACATGTTCTTGTGGGGTTTTAGCATTTGCAGTTGCTAGGGTGCTCTGGGTAGTTGCCAGGGCGTTGCTAAGCGGGGTTAACATGTTCTTGTGAGGTTTTAGCATTTGCAGTTGCTAGGGTGCTCTGGGTAGTTGCCAGGGCGTTGCTAAGCGGGGTTAACATGTTCTTGTGAGGTTTTAGCATTTGCAGTTGCTAGGGTGCTCTGGGTAGTTGCCAGGGCGTTGCTAAGCGGGGTTAACATGTTCTTGTGGGGTTTTAGCATATGCAGTTGCTAGGGTGCTCTGGGTAGTTGCCAGGGCGTTGCTAAGCGGGGTTAACATGTTCTTGTGGGGTTTTAGCATATGCAGTTGCTAGGGTGCTCTGGGTAGTTGCCAGGGCATTGCTAAGCGGGGTTAACATGTTCTTGTGAGGTTTTAGCATATGCAGTTGCTAGAGTGCTCTGGGTAGTTGCCAGGGCATTGCTAAGCGGGGTTAACATGTTCTTGTGGGGTTTTAGCATATGCAGTTGCTAGGGTGCTCTGAGTAGTTGCTAAGGCATTGCTAAGCGGGGTTCACATGTTATTGTGGGGTTTTAGAATATGCAGTTGCTAGGGTGCTCTGGGAATTTTACAGGGCATTGCTATGTGGTGGCAATTATTTTTTGATTCTCTATGGCTTTGTTCACCCTGCACACAGCAGTTTTTCAATTTGGTTTTAAGGACTCACTGCCTCACCGTCATTTTGAAAGTAATGAAACTGGATCTGTTTCTTCAGACAGTGTTGTCAATATGAGGTGATCTGCATGGGTTGCTATAGTAACAGTGTGTAAGCATCAGCACAATGCAAAGAGATTTTGAAAGAGATCATGACGTATCTCAAGCTTGAGATCCAATATGACTATTTAGACTGAGACACATTCCAAAACAAATTCTGTTTACTTGGATTTCAGACCAATTATGGCTGTAAACCCTTTGATAGGTTTGTAAAAAGTTCACACTTTAGTTTTTAGGGTCCAATTCTCACTATCAAATAACTATTAACTTCGACTTTTGCCTCAATAAACTCCTAATTACTGTTTATTAATAGTTAGTAAGGTAGTTGTTAAGTTTAGGTATTGGTAGGAATAAGGGATGTAGAATATGATGATGCAGAATAAGGCATTAATATGTGCTTTATAAGTATTAATAAAAAGCCAATATCCTAGTGATATGCATGCTAATAAGCAACTAGTTAATAGTGAGATTGGATCCTAAACTAAAGTGTTGCAAAAAACTAAACCGATTTGAGTCAAATTTTGCTGGGAATTAGTAAATCAGGTCATTGATATTTCATTACAAAATGTGGCACAAATAATAAACAGGCATGTTGCTTCCCTCATGCTGAAAACACTACGGCTTTGTTTTGAGTTGAACGTCAGCGATCTCAAAATAACCATAGCATTGACTGGCAAAACGCCTTCCATTGAATTTGTCATTTTGCAGCCTCAGAAGACGATCGTAAAAAGCTTGTTTTGATGCCATCGTGTAGGACAACGTGGCAGAAGAGAAATGTATTACATTATTTGATTTCACTTCAGATGAAGTGAATAAGCCAGGGACATTCATCTCAAGTCTCCAAATGCATGTGTCTGCAATGATGGACTTTATCGTCATCATGACTAACACACACACTCTGAGGTAGAGCAAAGTGGTGAGAGGCGTCTTTCTCCTCTTTTTCTGTCTGCTGTAGGGAAGTTATAAATGCCAGACCAGTTTTAATGATAAACAGAGGAAAAAGCTAGTTGTTGATGGTTTACTAGAAACGCTTATGGAAAATTAGTGCACTCTGTCCCAATTTCCTGTCAACTAATGAAGAAGTCCCCCGCTGGCCCCATAAAGGCGCACACACATAAACACACACACACACACTGTTCATGCAGTTAAGAGCTTATGGTATGTACTATATACTGTAATTAAGCACATCAAAGACTGAAAGCATTTATGTATAGCTCTAGTTTTCACGTGACATAAAACCTCTATGAACGCCCACTTAGAGGACAAAACAAAGCTTTCTTCTGCTGCCTGCCAGTTATTTTTACCAGGTTTGTACTAAGTACTAATGTAACAAGACATTGATATATTAAAAGACCAAATTCAGTATACACCTTATTAATAAAACCTAATATAGGCAAGCAGATGAAGCAGAATATGAACATAACTCACAAAGTTTCACGTTAAAGGATTAGTTCACCCAAAAATGAAAGTTCTGTCATTAATTACTCACCCTCATGTCGTTCCAAACCCGTAAGACTTTCCTTCATCTTCAGAACACAATTTTCGATGAAATCCGAGAGGTTTCTGAACCAGCCATAGGCAGCAGCGTCACTGAAAGTTATAGTTAACTTTCAAGGCCCAGAAAGGTAGTAACGACATTGTTAAAATAGTCTATGTGTCTCCAGTGGTTCAACCTTTTGGGGTTTTGCGCACAAAAAATATTTTCGTCGCTTCATAACATTAAGGTTGAACCACTGGAGAGTCGAGACACATAGACTATATTAACGATGTTAATTTATACATTTCTGGGCCTTGAAAGTTGCAATGACGCTGCTGCCTACGGCTGGTTCAGAAACCACTCGGATTTCATCAAAAATATCTTCATTTCTGTTCCGAAGATGAACGAAGGTCTTACGGGTTTGGAACGACATAAGGGTGATAATTTAATGACATCATTTCCAATTTTGGGTGAAATAACCATTTAAGTGTTTTCTTTATAATGGGTTTCTATGGGAAAATGCTTAACGTGAAACTTTGTGAGTTACGTTCATATTCTGCGCAATTTAGTGTGATGCCTTTATATTGTGGGCTCATTTGCTTGCCTGTATAGTATTCATCATCAATAAGGTGTAAATTGAATTTGTTATTTTAATATCTCTGGTAAGGCGTATTAGAATGTCCCGCTGTTTTTAGTGATTAAATTACTGCGACAGGTTCTGTACTTGGATCACAAGTGCCCAAAACTTGCAGTTTGTTCACATATCATTGGTTTTCTTCTTTTAGGTGATTTAAATATTCTTGAAACAGATGGGAAATTGACAGGCCTGTGATGCAGTTTTATGGGTATTTTTCCCTCCAGGTCTCCGCACCAGTCATGTGACTGAAAACTATATAAGGTCAACAATATAAAGTCGAGGAGACCAACCTCTCTTAGAAAAATAGTAAATGTGGAGGAACAGAAGTCCCGCCTTTCAATAAAATAACCAATCATGTGTTTGGTTACCTTGGAATGTGCATGAATAATATCTGGTCCTGACAAAAAAAAATAAAAAAAAATAAAAAAACAGTGTGATTTGAGCCAAATAAGCTTTATTCATAATTGTATTGTCAGATTTTATTTGTGCTTTGACACATGTTATTAATATCTTGACAAACAGTTACAGCGATTTCAGTGTTTCCCAAATAGCTGGGGTGAATTTTGAAGGGACTTTGGCAGTAAGTAGACAACCAGACAAACGTCCAGCACACTTATTAAAACAATATAAGTGTCCATAGTTATAATAAATTGGCAACTTGTCAACTCTTAAAAAAGTATATAATTTTTTTTATGGTTCTGTTCAATTATCAGAATTTTCAAGAATTGTGTTTTGTGCACTGAACTGAAATTGAATACACATTTATAGACCAAAATAGTCTTTTTATTAAAATTGTGCATATAGTTTTGCTTTTGCAGTCCTTTATGATTTTAGTAGATTGTAGTTTAGACTTTTTGATTGCTTTTGTATGCAAACCAGGTTTGGCATTGTACATTGGCATTGCACTCTGAAATCTAGGTCCTGAAGCAAAACCAGATGAGAAGCAGCCCTCTATACTCCATCTGAACACTGTTGCCTTCATTTCAGAACGTTCATCGGCAGAGTTTCTCTCTGTCTCCACGCTGTCTCTCTCAGAAGTAGCCGGGACAGCAGCCAGCTGTAGTTTCTTTTTAATTTTACAGTCGCCAGACCCTACAGTTTTTTGCTAAATAACAACATGCCTACATGCCTTCCTCTGTTAATGTCTGGTCTTCCTTCCCAGACTTTTGTCATCTGCTCTGCTTAAACTGCCCTTATTGACACCACTTGAGTGAATAGAAAAATGATCACTCAACAAATCAAAAACATAACGATACCTTCCTGTTGAAAAGGAAGTACTGATGTTATTTAACCAGTGCACATGTTAGGCATATGTGCAGCCAACAGGATAATTACATTTGATGTTATTATATGCATGCATCTTTACACTGCAATGGTGGCGCAGATGCCACATCTGAAGTGACATACAGTACAGTATACCATGGTGCATTAACAGACTGGAGCAAGATTGTATCGTTAACTTTGACTATTTTTATAGTCTTTAGAGTTTACAAAGAACAAAACTTAAATTGTGTTATTGTATTTTCAGTTAATGCTGGATGGTCTGATTGAATTAATCTCTTGAGCCACAGTTTCAAACCATGTATAATATATTTGGAACACTTTATGATGTATGTTCACTATGTTAATACAACTGCCACACTTCATATTATCGTCAGGGCTGGTTGGAACGAGGAGAGATTCTATTCGTACTTTATTAAACAGATAAAAAAATCATGAAACATGAAAGGGAATGCAAACCAGCACCATAGAAGCTTGTTTCCGCCACAAAAGTTTACGAGTAGATCTTCGCGTGTTAAAAAGTCAGAATTGTGAGATATAAACTCGCAATTCTGACTTTTCTCTGAATTGCATGTTTAGGCTGTATCTTGCAATTCTGACTTTTTTTCAGTGTTTTTCCCTTATATTTGGACTTTATAACTCACAATTACGAGTTTTTATCTCGCAACTCTGACTTTATAACACGCAATTGTGACTTTATATCTTGCAATTCTGACTTTATATCTCGCAATTCTGACTTTATTTCAATGTAAACTCGCAATTGTGAGATGAAAAGTCGCAATTATCTTTTAAAATGTTTTATTCTGTGGCGGAAACAAGCTTCCATTGAGAACAGATAAAGAACAGAACTAAACAGAATATAAATACACAGGATAAATGAAGGATAAAACAAGGGGGAGGTGGGACTAATCAATTAAAAAATGAGTAGCTAAAGAGCTCTACATTGCGCACCAAGCCGCATTTGCACCAAATAAGTTGGCAAAACTCAAAAAATTTGAGGTAATCAGTTACATAATTTTTTTTAAGTTAAGAAATTTTAAGTTTAAAGCTACAATATGCAAGATTTTTTTGCCGCTAGAGGGCGCTACATTCCAAACAACAACAACGGCGTAGCTTGATGACGATGTGAAGCAGCGTGGAATGATGGGAACTGTCGTTTTAAACTCCACCGTGGATGTAAATCAGTCAGACGGGAATCGAAAAATCATGTTCAAGGATGAGGCTAAGTTCTTTTTTTATAATGACATGCTTTTTGTGGCGAGGGGGGCGTGGTTCAGCGCGGTCTGTAACGGGAGAGAGAAGAGACGAGCAAGTAGGTCAAGTGCAAATGACGAACACCTGTGTCTTATTGCTGTGATCCGTGTGGAGAGACCACTTATAAGCCGCGCGCTGGAACGAGAAAGAGAGACTGGAGAGAAAATTGGACGCAGAGAAAGAAAACCGGTGGATCCGAGCTCTCATTTTTGAACTGTTTTGTGCCGTGGCGGTTGCCACGGTGAATGCGTGTTGTGCGCGACTTTTGTTTGTTTTGCTTTATTTTAATAAAGTACGAGTCCCAGTCACGCCGATCCCTGTCTTCTTCCTTCCTGACTCTTGAACCTCATCACACTTTTATTTCATTAAAATAAATTAACCGCAAGAAAAGTAAGGTTTAATACTAAATCGGTTATCATAGATGTTACTGTATGTCGAATTCATTGTTGTGATAACGCGGCGCAGTTTTACGTGTTCTAAACAATTGTTGTAAAAGTACATTCGAACATACCCACATCATTTGCCAAAATACTGATTAATCTTTATGTATAACACATGCTATATTTATTTACATGGCCATAAACACCAGACGTGATAAACAATGTCAATAAACTAAACACAAATCTAAAGCAATAATACTTCCCTTACATAAACATAACTATTACCGAATGCTACATTTGGAAAATATAAAATTAAGCATGCTTTGTCGACAGAACCAGCTGCAATCGGTAAAGAATAATTGTGTTCCATAACGACTGCACGAAACAAGCTTACGTTTGTTGCTTGATAGACGCCATAGACGCTACAACTACAACTTCCGCATTTGTCCAGTGCTGCGTTCCAGTCCACTTTTAGACACGCACTTGCGAACTTCCCTAAGCACTTCCCCTTGGGGGAATCCCTGCCACCATTTTGAAGTGCGTTCCACTTTGTGAAGTGGACGAGGGAAGTTTATATGGACAGACACTCGTTCCCTCGATTTTGACCGAGGGAGCGAGTCTGCTTCAAATGTACACTTCAGGCACCTATATGTCCCACAATGCAGTATGATTGTGACGTCAACACATATCTCGTCTAATCACAACCACAACAGACAACTTTATGATATATTAGTTATATATATTTTTTATTTAAAACAACCCAAACATGCCTATACATTTGGATGCTGCATTAAACAAATTCTTAAAGGGAAAAAATTTTTAATAATAAATAAACTCAATGGCTGATTCCAAGTGATCAAGGGCTTAGGACGTTCCAATTCAGCCCATTGCAGTTTCCGCCAGTAGTGGGCACTCGCAATGACGTACATCCGAGTGAACGAGACGGAGGGAAGTTAGCGAGTGAAGGGCATGACAGTTTTGGACTGGAACGCAGCACAGGACTCCACGCAGAGCGGAAACCGAGGGTAACGCGGATATGACTGGCGACTCCCAGCTCACCCCTGCTCTAACGCCCCGTTTCCTTGGTTAAAATTGCAATTTTCTCACGATTTAAAAATAGTTGGAAACATTTGGGATATTGTAAGTAATCAACTTAACAAAATATATAACACTGGCCTTGAGATTATGGGATATTTTAATGCAAAATTCTTGCATATTGTACCTTTAAGTAAGCAGAACTTGCAGATTTTTATTTTGTACAAGACAACATCTGACATAAGAATTTAACAGATCACGTCAGTAGGATACTGTTCATTTGTTCGCTACATTTTACTGCAAATTTGTTTTAAACAAGACAAAGTTTGACGCAGGAGAGAAAATAAAAGAATGATGCAGTAACGATAAAGTAAATGTTTCACATTGTTGGCAAATGTTTCAACTACATTGAAAATTATTTTAATATGCAAAACTGTTACCCAATCATAGCAGTGGACGTTTAGTCTTGAATGAGACACACCCATCAAAAGAGAGTGATTGAAAGAGAGGGTCAAAAATAGGATAGAAAATAGCTTCTAAATTAGGATGTTTTGATAACAGTCTTGATAACATTATAAGTAGACCTCAGAGAACATTATATAGAAGATATCATGAATCACTGGACGGCTCAATAAAATATCGTCTGCTTCTAATTAGCAACAGATCCATGTTGTTCGATGATTTTGTATATAGCATCAACTTGACCACTGGACAGAATCATTTGGCTGCGACTTACATTAAAACGGGTTAATTTCACATTTAGTTTTTGTTTTCTTTTTTTAAAAATGACAGATGTCTTGATCCAATCAAAGTTCGGCAGACATGTATGACCACAGTTGCTATGTAACCCAGAAGACACAACCACTGAACTCACATCATGATAATGTCAAGTATCTGAATCAGACCCACCACTGCAAAAAATTACAATACATATCCATCAACTGACACACATCCACTAGAGTGCTGACTATGCAGTTTTTGGTAAGTGGCTACATTTTACTGGGTACATTTGTTAACATGAACTAACAATTAAAAATACTTCTAAAGCATTCATGATAACACTTGATTTTACAGTGTCTTTGTTGCGCGTTACATGTTACTGTAGTAATAACAGTAAATTATGTAAAATTACATGCAACTAAACTAAACCCTAATCCTAACCCTATAGTAAGTACGTTGTTAATATTAAACAGTATCTAAATGCATAATTAGACTGTAACAAGGACATCTTAAAAGAAAGTGTATTCGCATTTATTAATCTTAGCTTCATCCATGTTAATTTCAACATTTACTAATACATTATTAAAATAAACAATAGTATCTGTTAATATTATTTAATGGAACTGAGCTACCAATAATGAACAATGAAATATTTGTATTAATTAACGTTAACAAATATAAAAAAATACCGTAACATTGCTTATTGTTAATGTTAGCTAATGCATATAGCCAGTGTTTCACTTAAAGGGATACTCCACTTTTTTTGGAATTAGGCTCATTTTACAACTCCCCCAGAGTTAAAGAGTTGAGTTTTACTCTCATTCCTGCGTAATGATATGATATGATATGAAAATAGTCCCCAGCTCGGTAACTTCCAACGTGACCGGGACTAAGTTTGTCTATTAGACCTATTTTCAGGCACTGCATCATATCATTACGCCTGCTTCACTCATGGTACGGCAGCAAAATTTCTTGATTATTACGCAGGAATGAGAGTATAGTTCCTAGCTAGCCTGGATGCCAGCCGAACTTAGCCCCGCCCACAACATTTTTAGGTCGGAAAGTTCGGTCTGGACTCGATCCGTTGAGGAGCTATTATGCCCGAACAAAAATTGTTCGGACCAATCATATTGTCAGGGCGGGCTTTATACGATGATGGACAGATGAGCAACGTAATCATCTACGTCACCAACGAGCGCTTGGGTTGAATTCGTTAACAACAAAGACGACAGCCGCTGGAGAATTGAGATTTCACGAGTTCACACAAATAAGTCAGATAGAATAAATGCATATTTGATGTGCTGTCCGAGGAGAGGCTCCGGGCTCGGTATTCGGCCCGAACCCAAAGTACTCCCCCCGTATTCCTGGCTGTGGAAGAACAGGCCGAGAGTGAATGGAGGGATGCTGAAAACTGTCAAGGAATGTTAGGTGAGTTGACAGAGTGAATATATGTTTCCTCTCATGCTGATAGGGTAGCCATGGTGTTTGATGACAAGTTGATTGGATTGATTATGTGAACGTGCTCCTGCCGAACTTTGTTTATGAAACATCATGTGTAGATTCCGCCATCGCGTCTGTTATAGAAGATATCAACAGCGCATTAAAAGAGGAACAGAGAACCGCGATCAAGGCATTTGTCGATCGGAAACATGAATGAAAACTTACTCCGTTGCTCTGATTGGTTGTAGGTCTATCCAATTGAGTGCAGAAGCATTTTCCTTCCTGATTCGGTTGAAACACGCCCCATAATCAAAGCTCAATGGAGCAGTATCAGATTCACATTCTAACTAGAATTTGAGTATGACGACGTCAGGCTAGTTCCTAGCCATATCAGCCTAGAAAATCGCAACTTTACATTTTCTGTTGGTCTTAGTACACGATGTAACTACAGAAGAGTCAAGTTTTAAATAGGAAAAATATCGAAACTCTTTGGTCATTTTTTTTAGAGAGATGCTAATGGTCATGTCCGATTCAATGATCTATGCTAAGCTATGCTAAAAGTGGTACTGCCAGACCCCGAGATCGGCTGAATGGATTCAAAAACGGTAAAACTCAACTGTGTAACTCTGGGGGAGTTGTAAAATGAACCTATTTCCAAAAAAAGTGGAGTATCCCTTTAACAGTTGTGCAACTTTTACATACAATATTTTCAGCATAAAAAACCTGTGTGCATATACAGGTATATCAAATCGTGCTTCTGGAGTGTGTCAGATTGCTGCTGAATCCTAGAACTGCATGCTGGGAAACTGCACCTTACAAATTGGGGTCAGTACAGATTTTGTGGGTGCGTTTACGATGTTACTCAATTTGCATAATTGTTTTAGATATTGGGTGCTAAAAATGCAGACACTGCATGCAAATTAACATCACTATCAGTTCAGTCTTTGACTGAAATTGTGATTTTGATCTCTCACTTCATGATGCATATTTTTCATTATGTCTTCACTAATCGTCATCAACCAAACATTTTCATCAGTAATTTTGTTAATGTGGATATATGATAAAAGAACGGTTTTCAAAGGAATCAGTCAGGATGTGAATACAAGTGTTTAGGTGAGATGGGTGAAGTGAATGCTTACTTAAATGAAAGATTACAATAGCTTGCAAAGCCCATTAAAAAGTTAGCTCAGAATCCCTCTGTCTCCTGTGCCCCATTATATAAGCAGCATATTTTAAAGCTGGCCTCAGATACTGAAATCTTCCAATGAGTTTGCCAGACAACAACATCCCTATCCGGCACCATAACTGTCTGTGTTTGCTTTACAGCTTACAGCTGTTTATCCGGTGTAATGTTCTGCATATGCGCCTTTATCATCAATTTAACTACTAAGTTACCAACTAAATGTTGTTAATTTAACAACATTTAGCATTTTAGGGATTTAAGCTACATAATATTAATTTTTTGGACATAATGGCATGGGAACACCAAATGTTCCAGATAGTTATTGTGGTTTTTTGGAGATACTGTATGTACCAATTGTAACACCAAGGTCTTCTTTGAAGTTATGCCATATTCTTTCATATTCAAATAGCATATTCTAAATATTATGTTAATCATACAGAACTATGGTATCAAAGCAGTGCTTCCCACAGGATTTTGTGAGACTGTGGGGGTTGGACCTTGGTCCCTCTAGAGGGAAAATGTTTTGTATATTTTAAAGTTAAATGCATCAGTCTGGTGCACTTTGAGAGTTGAAAACTAAGAGCTCCAACTTGTTTTCAGTGTCCAAATTGAACAGAGACTTGTATTGCAAGTACCTGGACTTTAAAGGTGCAGTATGTAATACTGACAGCTAGTGGTTGAAATGGCTACAATACGCTGTGTTTTTAATTGTGCCAACTGGCAACCCTGAGGTGTCAAAATACGATTGGTTAAATTGGCAGTGGGTGGGATCACACAGATTAAAACAAAAACAGACATCCCGACACGGAACGCACATTTCAAAGTAGAATAACTGGCTGTGACATTGCTATTTAGAGAAATGAGTATGTGAACTTTGCATGTTTTCTAAATCTCTGCAAACATATGTGGGGTTTTTTTGTGTGCTTTAGTACAGTCAAAAAAATTACATACAGCACCTTTAAAGTGGACTCAAACCTCTTTTTAGTTGTGATATAGTGTCTCAGTCTTCATTAAATTCACAATATACTACTAATAATATATTACTATTTTAATAGAATTGAACTGTAAAATAAATGTAAATAAAAAATGTATGTTTCATAATACTTTACACTGCAGTATATTACAACACTTTGGTGAAAACATCTTTTATTTTGGTGAAAAACTGAAGTTTCTGTGAAAACAGGTTTAAAAACATGTTTCAGTAATGTTATTATGAGAAGTGTGCACCCAGACAGCAACACAGTCTTGGCCCAGATCCAGCCCACATCTGGTACACGTGGATTGGACACCCCTGGATTAGACTGTGACAGGCCGCCAGAGTCTAGATAATTAACTCTTTCCCCGCCAGTGTTTTTGAAAAAAGTTGCCAGTCACCACCAGCATTTGCTATCATTTTCACAAAAGCTTATGGCCCCCAGATTAATTTGTTGTATGAATATCTGAATATGCAATATATCAATAGAAAGAACAGAGCCTCTGATTTAAAATGCATGCATGCTTAATGCATTACTTTTTTTAATCACACTTGAATGTGGGTAAGTTTTATAAAAATAAAAAAAAGCAACATTTTGAGCAAAAAGCTGAGAAAGTTCCATTTTTGTTAAAGAATATATCTGGATGGGATTCAGAATGATGATCAAAACACAGATGGAGTAGATCGAGTCCATCAACACTCCTTAAGCTTCACTTAAGCTTCTACAGCTCGTCCTGGGTCGACATTTGGCAGTTTTGAATTATATGCTGTTTAATTTTGATGATCACGTCATTTTACATATGCTAGACTTGTGAACACTCAGTCACCCAGTTCATCACTGAATATCTTTTACTGTTTCGTTTTGGAGCATCTGGATGTGTTTTTCCATTAGGTATCGGCATGCGTCCAAGTGGCTTCATCCATTGTGGTGAAATGGTGATGTTTTCAACCTCACACTGTGATGTCATCATACTCTATAATCTCTGAGGGTGTCACCTCCCTGATGGTGTTAATCACTGTACTATGTTTGGCTGTTCTCTTGTAAAGCAGTTGTATAATTTTCATGATATACAAGTCTAGACTGTATTCATTCTGTTTTTCTGTTGGATCTTTTAGGCCCATATCTCTTTTAAGCTTAAGCTTTTAATGCTTTGTTGAGTAGTCAGTTGTGTTGAGTATCACTGTGCATGTCCTTTTAATAAAAATCATTCTATGATGCAAGCGCAAATTCTTGACATCGCTCAGCAAACATCTGATCAACTCCATCTTTCCTGCAGATACATGGAGCAGGATAGCACAAGACAGTGAGGAAGTGATTTGTTGGTGATTTTGTGAAACATCTCTTTAAGAGGATTAGGTCCAAAGTTGAAGTCAAATGTGACTCACAGTGGGGATATGGCATGTAGAGCTACTAAGCAAGCTCCTCAGAGATAATTAGGGTGTGGGTGTTGAGTTTTGCACTGTGCTTCACATTTATAAATGACAACACCCTCTGCACATGCTGTTAAGTCCAAGTGGTTCTGTTGACATTGGACCCCATCTTTTTACTTTGGTAAAATAAAGCTGCACATGTTTCGTAGCGGAGAAAATGAAAGCCTGGTTTAGCAGCACGTAGTACAGGCTTGCAGGAGCCGTCAAGTTATTGGTAGTGCACTGTTCAATGTGATTTATCTTGTTCATACATCTAGATTTGATGTACTTGGATTTTCTAACTTTATGAAGAAATTGTGAGTCATGGTTGCATATGCAAAAGTTGCTGCCAAGGTTGCTAGGCTGCTAGGCTGTTGCAATGTGGTTCCATTCCATTCAAAGGTTTGGGGTCGGTAATAAAATTTGTATGATCACATGATCCTTCAGAAATCATTCTAATAGGCTGATATGAAACAAATCTTATATTTTTTATAAAAGTTAACAATAGTTTTGCTGATTGATTTTTTTTTTGTTGGAAATGTCTCGGTTACATATGGTAACTCTCGATCCCTGAAGGAGGGAACGGAGAAGCCTTGTCGAGACCGACGAATAGGAATCTCGCTAGACAGGCCAATCTACTTCGAGTGAATAGGAATATAGGAATCCCTACCAAAGGGCCACAGCTGCTGCACCCCATCCAGCGCACTGTGCAAGCCTCTACCCCTTCTTGCCTGGAAGGACGATAGGAGGAGGCTTACACAGAGTGTATCTGTCACTGTTGTTCCGTGATAACCCATACAGTGAGGCTATTGGACAACACTGGGAAAGCGTGCCCTTTCTGTTTAGGAAGGAGAACACTGCGGAAGCCACTTCTTCAAAGAGTTATGTGGGAAATACATATGGACTAGCCTGAAGGTTGTACTACATATGAATAGTGGGTGACTTAGCCCAAGGGAAAGACACAGGCTTCCGTTAGGAGCCGCCATGGAGAATATACACGTCAGCGAGAAGAACACCACTCGACGAACAGGTTCCACTTCAGGGTGTACACACGTCTCGTGGACGGCGCCCGTGCAGAAGTGATGGTGTTAAGTACCTCTGGGGGTAAGTCACCTAGAACCTCCACGTCCCGTCCAGGGACCAGACATGGAGTTTCCAGAGGTCCGGACGCGGGTGCCATAGGGTGCCCGGTCTCTGAGTCAGAAGGTCCTTCCACAGAGGAATGGGCCAGGGAGGGACTGTCACGAGGAGCATGAGTTCTGGGAACCAAGTCCGGGTGGGCCAATAGGGAGCCACCAGAAGGACCTGCTCTTCGTCCTCCCTGACTTTGCAGAGGGTCTGTGCAAATAGGCTCACTGGGGGGAAACGCATATTTGCGGAGGCCCCGGGGCCAGCTGTGTGCCAGTGCGTCCGTGCACTGGCAGTGTTCCCTCGGTCAGGGAGTAAAACAGCTGGCAGTGGGAGGTCTCTGAGGAGGCAAACAGGTCTACCTGAGTCTACGCAGGGGAACGGTCACCGCAAACACAGACAGGAATGTGCACCTGTCTGCGCACTGTCTCTTTCTCGCTGGTACCAGCTGTGAAAACAGCCTTTGAGCGCTCACACCTGCACACCTACCAGCTGTGAAAACAGCTTGTTTGCTCTTAGACAAAACAAAAAACAGAAAACAAAGAGAGAGAAAAAAGACAGCACGAACTGCTGTGATGTAACGCCCGCACCAAAGTGGATAGGTCCTGAAGAGGCTTGAAGTTTCACAAAGCTGATTTGTTAGGTTTGAAGAGAGCATCGAAGTGCTTGGCTCCGAAGCAAAAAGCTGAAGTGCAATCGCACCTGCTGCTCATTATATACCCGCGCTGCGATGCAACATGACAGCTGATGCAAATGATTGCACGCCAATGTGTATTGGCTTGTTTTAGTTTCACGCAAAGTATATTGGCCTCTCTAGCGAGATTTCTATTTCTATCGGTCTCAACGTGGTGACCGAATGAAGGGGAACTTTGAATTGAAGTGAAGAAATTTCAATATAACAACATTAATTTTGAATAATGTAATGCATCCTTGCTGGATTTATCTCTTTAAAACAAATTCTTAGTATCAGTTTAAAAAAATCGTAGTATCAGTAACCAGTGTATTGTATATTTTCTGAACAACGAGACCTGACTGTGCCCTGAGAAAAGTTCATTACATCTCCAACAGTCCAAACCGTATTTAAAAGTCTATGAACAGCATTGTGTATGGGATCCTGTTCTTAGATGAACTCTTTTTCTCTGTGGATTTGACCTGCAGTCAACTGTATAGTCAAATCATCCTCTGCATAAGTAGCATAATAACATACAAGTCCACCCTAAAGACCTTCATATTTCATTTCATGCACATCCCCAACTGGGATATAAGATATGCATTTACTCTGTTTATTTGCTTAGCCCAGGAGACCCAGCATGCAAAAGGTGGGCTTTGACTCGGTCTGTAGTTGTTCTCCGTCCAGACGAGGATAGAATAATGTTTGAAAGAAGCACGGAGTGAAAGCAAATACATGCTATAGAGACGAAGCCAAGTCTAACTGCAACATTTGTCATTAACGTTCATGATAAATGTTTTAGCAAAGCTGACTTTTGTTTTACTAAACATTACTAAATGAAAATATGCACTCTTATATGGATAGTTTATTCAAACATTATCATAATTTATTGAACCCTCAAGCTGTTCCAAACTGTATGTTTTTATTTCTACATATGACACAAAAGGAGATTTTTTAATAAACAAAAATGGATAGTGAGCACAAGCTCCAAAAATGACAAAAAAACTCTTTGAAACCGAACTGAACAAAGATCTAGGATGTCTATATCCATGCTGTGTAAAGCTCTGTCAGTGTGAGCCTGGTTTTCATTTCCTATCAAGCTGTAGAATAAAGCCATATTCATCCTTTTATTTCTGCTTTTCATCACCTAAGTAAAGCCAAGTCATATTGAATTAACTGACAGTTATAATAGCGATTTAACAGATTGCTCTGTTGGACTGTGAAAAATGAATCAAGAAAAGTCAGTCTTTTTTTAAGCTTCGGAGTCATTGAGTGTGTGCTCATCTTTAAAACGAAATTAAGTGGAAACAGCAAACTCTTTGCAGATAATTACCCTGTTCAGCTCTAAACTCCCCAACTTCCATCCACTTTTCACACATATTCCCAACAACCGCATCCTACTCACTCACATTACCAACAACTCAAAAAGCGTATACAGTACTGTATATCTGTTTATCCAAATCATGTCTAATCCCAACTGCTCAAAACCTTGTATCATTCCATTCCTGTTCACAAAGCAAACAACGTTCTCACACCCTTCTAATGTTGCTCCTTGGGCAAACAAAAACCAACAATGCATGTGACCAATATTTTTTCCCAAAAGTTACATACAGTACATTCAAGATATACAGGTATGTGTTAATAGGGAAGTGAACCCATGATCTTGTCAATTATAATGCTATTCTTTACCAGCTGAGCCACGGGAACGGGAAAACAACAGTAATTCTTGGCTTCTAATAACACAGAATTTTTTCATTTTCGTTTAGTTACTGTGTAAAATAAAATACTTGCAAAGAAATGGTCTCTGATAACCTGATAAAGAAACAAATTGTTCTGTGATACAATAAACAATGAACTAAGTGTCTTACCTTGTCTCCTGGTTGTGGTCGCATGATGGACACTCGATCATACCCTTTCTTCAGAAGTACCCACAATGCGTCCAGTTTTCCCTGCACATTAGCACACACACACACACACATCAAATACATGAAAATTAAGTTTGAAAAAGCAAGTGTGCTTCTGCTGTGCGATTCAGGTCTTTTTTGACCCTCAGGTGTTTAATAACTTGTTCCTCACGTTGATCAGTCACTAAACTCTGGGAAATGGGTTTTATTAACAAAGAGATTTCCTGAACTTAACACCCCACATGTGGACTCTCTGGCTCATTATCAGATGAGACGGATAAAGCTCAAAGCCATAGTTTAGACTGAATCAATGCTTCACTATCTGCCCCAGGGTTATTAATATGAAACCGCATTCTAATGTCCCTCAGCCTTGACCCAACTTCCAAATAAAGTCAGCCAACTCTCATTTCACAAGAGCTGCTGTCGTCATCAAAAAAAAGGGGGGGATGTAACAGAGAAAATGAATGGGTGAAGGAAAGAGAAGAACAGAAGAATGTCTAGGAATATTTAAATGTAAAGTTTGGTCACAAAAATCTGATCACGTTGCCTCTCTCCAAATAAACAAATAAAAGGAGATAGAGATGAACAAATAAAAAGGGGATAAAAAAAAAAAAAAAAAAAGAACAGACCAAAAGTATCACCGGGGGGATGGGGGGGGGGGGGGGGGCTTTGGCAATGCTCAGTGCTCTTGGACGGCAGGGGCTATGAGAGTGAGGGAACTGAGAGAGGTGAAATGAGGGAAACCTGGTTTTGAGTGTAATGAAATGCTGACTTCGCAGGCCCAGTTTCTTGGAGGTCACCACAGTTTCTGGTCTGTATTACAAATCCCCAAGCTATGATTCATAGACGCTTGATTATAAGCATTGACATCTCAAGTCATGATTTTAGACATATTAATTCAGCAGGAGAGCTGCATGGTGGGGGGCTGCTCATGTATAGCTGTCAGCAGAGTGAGTCTCATCTATAGTCTTAGTGTTCAATGACTTTAGACTAGGTTTTTCCTGGTCAGTGGCGGAATTGTTTTCTAAACCTGCAAAATAGCACCAGGGAACGTTTGCGCTGAACCGCTCCCGGGAGCGGAAGTTAATTTCCTAATTTACCGACGTGCGTCTGTGGAGGGAAAAGTCCGCTGTGCGTCGGGTGCAAAATAGGAATGATACATGCGTCGGTGTACAAAGTCAATTGCGCTGGGTGCAAGATAGGGCCCTTAGTGTTCAATGGAACACAAATAAACTATTTTTTACAAACATTCAGTGTTTTTGTCCATTCATTGAAAGTGATTTGGGCCAATTTTGTTGTTCTTCAAAATATCTTCTTTTTTTTTTTTGTGCTTTACAGAAGAAATCAATACATTATCTACATGCCCATAACATAGAAAACCATAGAAAACTCATAGAAAGAGACTATGGCGCACCTTGTGGCTAAGACTACAGCACGTACAGTAGGTATTATAAATTTCAGTCTGACACAAAACACGGCAATGCACAAATTTAAACGTGTAGCTAGATGCATCTGCAGTCACATACAGTGCAATGCATAAGTGAATACACCCATGCTAAAGTTGACTAAAAAGAGGAATAAAAAATCATATTTTGGAAATTGAACTTAATGCCTTAATTTAAAAAATTAGGAAAAATCCAACCTTTAAGGACACCAATTTTCTTTTAATACTTAAAAATAAAAATCTGCCTGCCTCTATGGGAATTTAACATAGGGGTGTACTCACTTATGCACCATATATTTTAAGGAAGAACATTTATTTCTTTACGATACATTATTCATTCACAAAGAAAATTGGTGTCCTTAAAGGTTGGATTTTTCCTAATTTTTTAAATTAAGGCATTAAGTTCAATTTCCAAAATATTATTTTTTATTCCTCTTTTTAGTCAACTTTAGCATGGGTGTATTCACTTATGCATTGCACTGTACTTATGTAGAGTATGTCTTGGGCCTTATTCAGTACTCAGCAACAGGGCCCATCCAAACAAACAACACTGTGAGCTGCAGTCGAATACCAAAGTTACATACTTTATGCAACATTCCTCTATAGGCTAAAATCTGAAGTCTTTGACCGTTAGTTTGACCTGCTCACCTACAGCCGATAAATGCGATCAAATTTTAGAAGATTTGACTCTCACAGTCCTGCAGTGTAACGTCTCCGATGACGACCGTCAAATGGTCTTCGTTTTTCAAGAAAAATCATGACCAAAATTAACGTTAGAGATTTCTTTGTAGCCACCATTTCAATGGTGCTGCAGCTCACTGTCACCGAACGTGTCATTGATTGATGATGTAAATTGAGTGTGTCCGTTTTTAACGCATCTTGATTGTCGTACAGTCTGACATTAATGACAACTGAGATCTTACAGTGTGACAGATTACATCGGGGATCATGTTCGTACAGTCCGACAAGGAACAATCGTAAAGGAAATGGAAAATGGCATCGCTCTTTACAACGTTGGACACATAACGGTAATTAATATGATTAGCCCTTTGCTTGACTATGTTATAAATAAGCTAATAATGTGTTGCTAATGTTACACAAACCATGTTCCCGTTCGCCATCTCAAGAGTCAGACAGCTGCCTTCTAACAATCAGCATCCTTAGAAACACTTTGAACAACTCAGAACGTCAGTGGAGAAAGGCATAGTTCATCATTACATCGTAATTTACATCATACATAATTCACCCGCTATATTGCTAAGTGTACCCGTTTTTTTTTATATCAACAAAAAAATATACTGGGATAACCTGGCTTCTCTTGAGACTCCACTGCTTCAGAGCTGTCCTAGTAATGATATGCTAAAGCCCGCCCACATGTTGACCTGATTGGTTACAAGGTAGTTTGTGACGTCAGAAACGCCAGCGATATCAAACCGCATTTTTCAAACTGCGTCTTTAGTTCACTGCAGTTTTAAAGAGAAAATACTCAGCAATGGTGCTGACTTATGAATTTGCACATGGTTTGTCTTAAAGCATATTAAAAACATCACACAGACATATAAACAACATTAAAAACTTGATTTTCACCACAGGGGGACTTTAAAGTTTAGAATTCATGTGAATGTTTGGGCAAAAGTGGTCAACATTTCTTGATTTTTTTTAACAGTTTTTATCACCCTTTTACCTTCATTAGTTAATTTTGCAGTATGACAAATGTATTTTTTTTAAGATACAAATATTCCAGTTAATATGATCTCATAAAAGCAGCACACAATAATTATATATGTATCATTCTCCACATGTAACACCGCACAACATGTTAACTTCACTTGAGTTTTTCATATGGACGATCCAAATGTCCCTTTAAAACATTTTTGTTCAACACAATTCTCAATGCCATTTCTCAACACAAAATGCTTTTAAGTTTTAGTTAAAAAGTTTTAGTTCTGTACCCTCAGAACACGCTATTGTTCTCACCTTTATAGGGGAGTACCATTTGCGAGGGCCTGGTGGTTTCCGCATGCCATTATTTAGGATGCGAGAAGGTGGAGCTTCAAACTCTTGTTCAGGCATCTTTACCCTTGCGTTCTTCGCCTTTTCCAGTTTAGCACCCTCTTCGGTCGAACCTTTCTCACCCCAGCGAACCTGAAAGGATGGTGATGATCATGTTATCCAGCATGATATAACAATGATCTGAAGAGCAAGAACATCTGACCTTCTCCAAAGAGTAGATCACATGACAAATTTGATTTTATTCTTATTTTATTTTATTTGTATTATATTAGTTACTTTAACTATCGTGTTATGTAGGGAGCCGTTCATGAAAGCTGCGTTTGTTTTTTGGGATGGAACGGATTACTTTGCCATCGAAGGAGAAGAGGAGCTAAATATCAATTAGACATTGAACCTGATTTATAATAGTAACACAAATTGCTTTCAGAGTTGGGAGGGATACCTTTAAAATGTATTCCGTTATAGTTACAACTTACTTCATAAAAAAGTTATTCAGTAACGTAATCCAAGCACCACAATATGAAAGTAATGTAATCTGATTACTTTTGGATTCCTTCAAGGTCACGTGTGTAAATAAAGTCAAAGTAAAAAGCAATAGTCAGGACTAATTGCACATGCAAACATGAGTCATGACTGGCAACAGAACCAGCTGTTAATTAGAGATATGCGGATCAGTTCTAACATCAACCGTATTCACTGTTAATATAAATCATCCACCCGCCGCCCACTCGAACCTATGATTATCTCTGATTTAGATATCTGCACCCGGTCGTCACATTGTGTTTTACTGTGAAATGAGAGTTCCATGTCTTTTTTAAAATCAACACATTGATGATTTATCTCTCAACCACCAGCAATTAATTGGAATGTTATTTTTTTATTACTTGGCCCGCCCACCCGGATTATCTGTTGTCTCCACGGATATGATGCAATCCACTCATCACTACTGCCAATATAGCGTTATGTCAAAATACTCATTTATTAAGTGAAACCATTGTAATCCTGATAGTATTCCCAATTTTATGTTTTTATTTTTTACAAAATGTAACTATAATCTGATTACTTTTTTCTTTTTTTTAACAGTTACCACATTTTCTTATCCTGATTACGTAACACCGTTGCATGGATTCAGTTACTCTCCAACCCTGATTGCTTTCAATTATTGATGACATCATAGCAGCAGGCACAGCAGGTTCAACATAGTCGTTGCCTGTGGCATCAAGATAGGGGGGTGATCCTTTTGGTTAGGGACGTATTTGTTTTGGTGATTTTAAATATCAACAGCGAACCAGAAATCGGTTACTGCTCCTTTACATCGCCTATACTCTGCAGTGCTGGTAATTTAGGGAGAATGTTTGACGGAAGGAAGGATTCCAATCAGCAGATGAGCTGTATAATGTACACACGCTTGTTGTCCTCAATTTAAAGCTACACTGTGTAAGATTTTCTCCCATCTAGCAGTGAAATTGTACATGACTACCAACTGAATATTAGTTTCTAACCCCTCCCATTCCGAGGGTGTTTTAACTCCTATGGTGGCCGGCTTTCAAATCTGCCGGCAGTCGCAAGTAATCTCCCCCTTGCATTCGTCACGGCGCCACTGAGTGAAAAAGCGCGAAAGGCGAAGCTTGAATTTCCAGGTATGTCCCTCTTTGGCTAATGTATTCTCAAGATGGAGGCGCAACATGGCTGCCGCCATTCGAGTGACTCGCTCGTATGTATTCTGAATAGCAGATTATACGCTTACGAGAATACTTGATTAGTTGGTGGAAGTAATTACACATGAATGAGCACATATAATTTTGAAAGAACAAAGTGTTTTTTGCTAAGAATCAACGTAAAAAATTACACAGTGTAGCTTTAAGTCCTGCTGTGATTGTTAACTCTGATACTTTACCGGCAGCTATTTGTTGAAACAGCTATTTGTTGGTCGGGACACACCAGTTTTTTTGGGCTGATTCAGCATGTTGAATCAGCGTTGGGGCGTCGTTGAGAGAGAGAACTCTGATTGGCTGTTTAGCTAGCGAGTTTTTATGTAATTTTATGTCATCTTACCTGAGCACTCAAATCCACAGATATTTTCATTATAACATGAGCCGACTGGAATGAAGAAAGTGATCAGCCTGATTGATATTCAAAATGGTAAGCAAGCGCTTCTTTGTTTAAGGTTTTTACATCTGCACCCCTAGTTTCGGTTTCCCTTTTTGAATGATGAAAATAGACTATTGATACCTGCTGATATAGACAGATATTTACTTACATGCAGGCGCAGAACACGTGCTGGTTAACAGTGTGTTCAAGGGCAGTTTTTTTGCAGAGACGCAGCTGACGAGAGGCGACGCTAGTTCTTTGACGTCGGCTTGGTGTGTCCCGGGCTTAAGGTGGTTTAGCTGGTCTCCCAGCTCAGTTAAGCTGGTGTTCAGATGATTAAGTTTAGCTCCAGTGTCCAAAACCCATCTAAAACCAGCAAACTAGACCAGTCTTAGCAGACAGCTAAGACCAAGAAACCACCTAAAAGTAGGCTGGATTAAACTGTTTTCCCTTGTTTTTATCATGGCATTTGTAAGGTGTTGTTAATGAGGTTTGCATAGTAGGCTACATTGTTTATTTCAAGCTTATTTTTGTGAATGCATCTGACAAACATTTTACTTTCCCTTCTGTATTTCCTGTTTTTCTCCACAGTTGTAGGCTTTTATATTCACTTTCGGCAGCATTGCTGACTTCAATTATGACGTGGTGAAGTCTCTTGGCAAGTAATGTAAACAACATTGGTTTCATTCCAAGTAGAGGAAAACTGTCAACTGGAGATTTACAGACAGAATCTATCACCGTTAAGAAAAATACTTAACCCTAGGTTCCTCAAGAGACACGACCCTCTTCATCTGGATGAAAAGCATCTGTTAAATGACTGAGTGTGCACTCATTTAGTGGCTGGTGTCCTCTAGTGAGTAATAAAACAGTTGTTTACCTCCATTCTTTTAATGCCACCAACTCCTCTTCCTCCATAGTAGGACGCGTCAACTGTGGGCCACTTCTTCTTCGGAGTTCCATCCTCTTCATCATCCTTACACAGCAAACGAGACAATGAACAAAAATAGAGCTCAACCGGCAGACTGCAAAGCTATTCTAGTCAAGGACAACAGGTAAAGAATTGTTTTTTGGTGCAAATTACTAAGGTAGCCAAATTAAGAAGATGCCAAAATCCTCATCTTCGAAAACCAAGAACAAAATTACACAAGGTAAAAATAAAACACAACCTAGACAATATTACGTAGGGGTTTACAGGTTTCATACTAAATCTGGTTCTCAGTTCTCTCTACATTGAGAACTGATATACACATCTTGTTTTGAATGAAACAAAAACACTATTGTAAAGATTTTTTTGTTTGTTCCACGAACATATTTTTGTAGTCACAGCATTTTCCTAAATGAGGTGTGACTCACTCTTTTAAAACATGACTTTTTCATTTATTGCCTCTCAGAAAGGCACGAGCAATGCCTTACGCCCTCCCTAGCTCTTCCTGATCCAGTAAAATAAGTTCAACTTGGCTCACTCAAGTTATGACTTTATTTTTCCAGCTATGAAGAAATTGAACCCTGTTTAACAATCAGTCCGCGGGATTTGAACAGCCATCTTTTATCAATGCCTCTATACTTAATCAAAAAGTTTAACAGCCGTCCCCTCCCTTCATATTTCCGACCACCCACTTGATTCCCCATAACATTTTATATCCTGAAAGTTTAGTGTAACTTAAAGAAACCTTTGGGGAAAATTCCCCAACCCACAGCCATTCCACATTTAACATTCCTACGGTCTTACAAAAGTGACATCACTAATGAAAGATTTAAAAAAAAAAAAAAAATTAAAAGCTATCATATTACAGGTCTTTAATAAGGACAGACTGAACTAATTTATTTTAGCACAGCAGAGCCAGCATGGTTAAACAACAGCCTACAAAGATCTGGATAGTTTTATAGAGTCGAAAGTCTCTCCCAAAGTTCCTGTTAAATAGCTGAATCATTCTGGCCTTCAGAAAGAGTTTGTCAAAATAACATTGTTACAAAATAACATCAAAATTAGACTCTTTTTATGGTCTTAATACACAATTTTCATGTGTGGATTTGTACATTGAGACCCCTAGGGATTAATCATATAATCCAAGAAAAATAAGAGTTAAATAAGACAAACACCATAAACTCTGCAGTTTAGGGTGATATAACGCCCCTCCGTTTACTTCACGGTCTGGTCTGAGTTTATTTAAACGATAATGACCAGCTGGCTATGCGTTATCCCACTTATTACACAGCCACTTACCAGGATACTTGTCATCTTACTTGCAGATAACCTACAGGCACATTTTCTCAGTAATAATGTATTAATAGTAATCTGCAATCCAAGGTACTTGTCTTTCTCTGTTTTAAGTTCTCTCTTTTCCAGCTCTTTGTGTCTTTATGACAGAAATACCATAATTACGAGATTCCGACTTGTAAAAAGCATTCATGTCCTTACAAAACTCGTAATTACATGGCATGAACACTGCAACTAATCGGGACCTTGTTGGTCAGACAAAATTTTCATTATTTTTATTTTTTTATGCTGACCGTATATAGTATATTCAAATTTAACAATGTATATTAAATTATATTAAAGTTTGAAATATACGGTCCTTTGAGGCAATTTCTATTAGAGTTTCTATTAGGACCATTCTAAGGTCCCTTTTGTCTTTTTTTTTTTTTGTAAATAAACAAAAATACTTGACTGCTCAGTTCTATAATTGACCAATCAGAATCAAGTATTCCAGAATGCCATGATAAAGTGCTGATATTTAGTACAACAGCACTAGAATTTCAGTGTTTTTATCACACCACTTGACTGTGCTCATTGCGTTCCCGACCAGAGTACATGAGCGGTGGCATGATTATGCTTTGAGCAGAAAGGGGAAATCTCCTTCATGCTGGTCCACTGATATTCTGTTCCAGACCAGCTTTCATTCTGTGTGCTGCTTTGTGGAAGGCAAACCTTGATGCTTTGGCTTCTTCTGGTATTATTTTTTGTTGGCAGGGAAGAAATAAATGACCTAACTAGCCAGTTTAGAATAAGATGCTGCTTAAATAGATTGTGACAATTGTGTGGCAATAACCATAAAACAAAAGTTCTTACCGTACTATCTTCCACTATTGGTGGTGGAGGTTCATGGATAATCTAAAGAGAGAAAGAGAGAGAGGACAGAGGATGAAAAGATAAACAATCTCACATGAGCCCACTCATGCTGGCATGTCAGACCACATGCTCTCCAAAGTAAAAAACAAAAACAAAACAAAAACCTTTTTTTTCTTCCACTGACAAGTCAAAGGACCCAAGTAATGTGTTCAATGTGTGCCAGAAAATCAGGTTACACAAAAACACATGGCTAAGGAATTGCACCCCTCCCCTCCTCTTTTTCAGTGTGTTTACAAGCAAGTTTAAATGACCTAAAAATCTGGAGCCCATATCTAAATGCTTAAAGGCAGAGCTCAACATTAAGCTTTTCCAGGTACGTGTCTTTCAGAGTAATAAAACTGATTATTTACTTGTCCAGAAGTCCCTTGTACAACAACATCTTAACAATACAGTACAAAAATACCACCAGGAATATAAAGTCAACCATATAATCCGTTATTTATGCATAATTCAGCTGACCATTCAGTACTGCCATGTGAAAAAAAAAGTTATGTCTTCCAGCCCAAATGAATGTTCCTCTGGGTACGGATCACTGATCATTATAATTAATAATAATAATAATAATAGTAATAATAATAGTTTTATAATATAATTATAATAATTGTGTTATTATACTGTTATATTGATTTAGTAATAAATAAAATCCTACCCTCCTTAGACCTCAAGAAATTCTGGAAAGAAAAAAGTTTGAAAATTCTGAAAATTAAATAGCTTGTTGCATTATGACATTACTTGTTATCTTTTTGCAAAACTTTGTGTAGTATGAGGTTAGCAGACTAACCGGTTAGTGTATTCTAAGCTATCAGCTAATTGGAAAACTGAAAACACACAAAAAAGATCGACTATTTACAGCTTTGGTTATATGACGTGACATGCAATATATAATTTAAAAGACATGAATTGAAGTTTAAGACAGCATCAGTTAAAAAAAATATTGTGGAATTCCAAGTCAGGCACCAAGTAACCAAAAGAAGATCTTTGGAAAACTAATATTAATATTGCTACACATCTAGTATTTATCCACATGCAAAAGAGCACATGTTGGTATTGTTTTGAAACTCATCTGGAATTCTGGGAATCATGTTAAAAACATTTCAAGGATAGAGACATTAAAAATTCCAGAGTGTAGTAATAATTCCAGCTCTTTGCTTTCTCTTTGGACTGAAGGGGAAATTATTTGATTAATTGAGTGTTTGTGGTCTCTTTCTGTGATTTAGTGTTGTGTGTGTTTCTTTCAGTTCTCGTCTCTTTTTACATGGTTGTTCTGTTCATGTTTCTAGTCCTCGGAGTTCTTTGATAAAATTAAAACTGCTGCTATTAGATCCGTTCATTCATATTTATTTTGCAACCATAGTAGACAGAAGGACAGACCATCTAGCGGCAGTTCGTATCCTCCTCCTCTCCCAGGGGGACAGCACCCTCGAGAGAAACACGCAGGCCTTCCTGGATTTATGCCACCTTGTCCACTATGACGACGACAGCCTGTATTTGTATTTCCTCCAGGAAGCTTTGTTATGTGGGTCCCTCTTTACCATGGGTGAGATGGAGGAGGATCGACACACTACAGACCACACTGTGCACTTTGTGCCACCTGCCATCACATTGTCCGTCATTGAGGAAATACTGGAGGAGTATGAGGGGAGGGAGTCGAGAACCATCCCATTAGCTAAGGCAAGTGTGGATGACCTGAACTCAGTCAGGAAAACTGTTTGTGAAACTCCTGCCTGCACTGCCTCTCATCAGCCCTTCGGCTGTTCCTATGTTACCAGCTCGGTGCTTCGTGGATCCGCCTTGGGCTGATAGTTAGCCAGCTCAGCCTTGGACTGTCGACCTGTTTGTTCCGCCTAGAAACTCCGTACCTGTCACTCCACCTCGGCCCGTTGACATGTTGGCTCCATTGTGGCTCCTCACTCCCTCAGCTCCACCAGGGACCATCGTCCCTACGGCTCTACCGGACTTCCTCGTCCTTACGGCCTCACCATGGTCATTCGTCACTCTGCCTTCACCATGGACTTCCGGGCCTTCAGCTGCCATTCGTCCCTCCACCCCTTTGGCTCCGTCTTCCCTCCGGCACCACCTGAGCCCTTGGGTGCACCAGCACCGCCTCAGTCCTACACTGTAAAAAAATTCTAACCTCCCTAACTCAAAATTTTCTAGTGACTGATAACATCTAAATTTTTCAATTGGCCCGAGTGAAATTCTGTAAATTATAAAATTTAATTTACAGATTTTCACTTGGGCCAATTGGAATTTACAGAATTTCACTTGGGCCAATTGAAAAATGTAGATGTTATCAGTCACTAGAAAATTTTGAGTTAGGGAGGTTAGAATTTTTTTTACAGTGTACGGCACCCTGGCTTCGCCTTGGCTTCTCGTCCCCCCGGCTTCGACTGGGTCTCCAGGACCTTCAGTGTCGCCCGGACTCTTTGTTTCTGCCTGAGTCTCCATCATCATCGGCTTCATCTTGGTCGGTAGTCCACCTGGTTCCGTCTGCCAAGTCTCCACCATAACTCCTCACTCCCTCAACTCAGCCTTGGGCTTTAGTCCTGGGGTACCTGCTAGGGATTCCACCCTATTTTCTCCAACCATGATCTCTGCCCTGGTTCCTCCCATTGTTTGCACCACCATGGCCCCTGTGCTTGTCCCTTGTGCCTGTGCCCACCTCCTAAGCCCGCTCTTTCCCTCCTCTGTTGGACTTGTTTATTGTTCATAAAGTTGTAATTACCAGTGAGAAACATTTTTTTAAGCCCCCAGTTTCCGAGTTAGGGTATAGGCTGTCAATTAAGGAATTAATGGTAGAAGGAAACTGTTATTGAAAATGTTGTCATGAATGTTGATGTACCATTTAGTTTTATACACATATATTCTGCTGATGAAGCTTATTTTAATACTGCTCATTTAGCTACAGTAGTTTAAGACAAGCTTGTGCAACAAATCTGCCCAAAAATGATTAAATACAGATAAAGTAAAATATACTCTTCATTTTGTACTGCTACAAAGTTTCCTGTCTTTGTTGAGATATTAAAAAAAAGACTAAATTAACCAACACATTCATTTTATTACATGCAAATTCACTTTTTCGAAAAATGTTTATTTGTTTGTTGAAACTGCCCAGAAAGACTTGAACACAGCATGGGCATATAGAGTGTGTTTCATATACTGGCTATCCTACAGTTAAAACAGCTTTATTTATTAAAGAGGAGGCATTCCAGTTTTGTCGCATTGCAAATATAGTTCTGTACCTCCAGTAAAATGCTAGCATTAGGCTACTTGGCAATCGATAGATCTTAATGCAATTGAGAATGGGCACTATTCCTGTTATTTCAAAGGTCAAATTATAATTTTATTTCCCATGGTAACACAGGATAACATTTCCCAAACAGAGCCGTGCCCCCTGGAAGTTCCCGGAGAGATTTCAGGTGGCAGACAGACAAGTCTTTTTCCATTTTTTTGGTCAAGACTTGTAAAAATATTCATTTCATAAGGCATTTTGCCGAGCAGGTTTGAACTTGACTAACACACATGGTTTTTAAAATCTAAAAGAACTTGTGTTAATAAATAAAGCCAAGCTATTTAAACATAGCAATAAGCTAATGTTAATTTGGTCCATGATAGCCAACAGTTGGTCTCCATGGAAACTGATTGTGGCTGAGCAGGATTTTAGTTGGTTTAGCTGGTTCAACCTTCCATGAACTTCACTCCAGAGCTCCACACTTTTCTAACATGGCAATGACTCATTTGTTCTCTTTTCCTGTTGTGACTTTCCAGACAAATTCCAGACATGTCTAGTTCTTCTGATATTCCTCAGTTGGATCTCACTGACAGTCTGAATTATTATATGTCCCTCAGAAATCAAGAAAAAGGCCAGGCTAGGTTCTCAAGCAGTGAAAGCACAATGTCCTGTGGAAAATGTTCAATCTCTGTAAGATCTATAGGTCAAATTGTACCCTACGGAAAACCTGCCTAGACCAGGGGTGTCTGATGCTATCCTGCAGAATATCAACACACCTGCCTGGAAGGTTCTAATTAAGCCAACACCTTTATTTTCTGGTTCAAGTGTGTTTAATTAGGGTTAGAGCTAAACTCTGCAGAAAGGTGGCCTTCAAGGAGCAGAATTTGACAACTCGGGCCAAGACCATCGCAGGTTCTGCTGTTGATTATCTTAAATTACCAGTCAGAACCATTTTATTGACCAGTATAAGGTATAATTTGGGCACTTTCATGCTGGTTTTGACTTGTCACCATTATGGCTACATTGGTCAAGCTAGTTTACCTGCAACAATGACCTTCTGACCAGCTTGTGCTAGTGTACAAATAGGCCAACTAGTATACAGGTAAGCTTTTTAGCACCATTGTTAGTGCGTCTGCCTTTGACCAGATGCAATGGCACTGTGACACGGATGGGAGTGAGGTTTAAGAGGGTGACACTGTGTCTATGCTGGACACAACAAAGCAACCATTGCAAATTAATTTGTCCTTTGTATCACAAGAACTGCAAATGCTTTGAGTATGTCAGAAATATAATGGAGCATCAGTATACAGTCGGGGATTTGTCGTGTTGCATGGCGCTCTGCCCAGTGTTGACAGCATCACTTACTATAATGGGTTCTTTAGTTGTTGTTTTTTTGTTACTTTGCACCGCTCACGTCTGTTGTAAACAGTGTGAGTGCAACGAAGGCCAGCTGGTAAAAGCTGTGCAGGTAAACTTAAGAGGCACGCTAGCAACTGACATTAGAGGCTGCAACCTTGTTAGTGCACCCACCTCCCATACCAGTTAACGCTGGTTTGATTCTCGCTCTGGGGTGCGTTTCCCAAAAGCATCGTTAGCCAACTATGGTCGCAAGTTCTGTCGTTATCAGCATAGTTCAATGAGTCTGTGTTTCCCGAAACCATAGTTTTAACGAACATCCACAAACAGCATTGCAAAGTTGTGTGGTTGGAACGACAGCTCTCCACCTGTGGTTAGAAGCATAGTTTCTTGTTTGCATGACATCTGGACTTGATAAATCCTTATTTTGAGCAAAATAAGCAAGCTGACATTCAGTACAATCTGTATCTTTGATTTGGAATACATACAAATGTAATTTATGTCGATTAGTTTGTCAAGAGACAAGAGACATGAGACATGCGTACATGCTCTAGTACGTAAGGACGAGCCTATGATTGAATCTGGAAATAAAGTAAAATAACTGAGAAATAGTCCTCAGATGCCATGTCCGTAATTTATAGCAAAACATCTAGCATTAATTCGATCACTAACAGATTCATTAAAAGTAGTTATTACTCCACCAGGTGCGTGACATCATTAACCAACGTTGAATGACCAATTTGCGACAATACGGTTTTGAGAAACAGTCGTGACTAGCTTGTACTATGGTAGTAAAGCAGCGAGTTACGTCGCTGTACGGGAAACACACCCCTGAGTGATAGGACCAGTTACACTAGTAGAAGAGCAGCTTTACCCAGTGGTTGAGACCAGCTCATTTGGTTGAGACCAGAGTCAAAAGCCAAGACCAGAAAAGCATCAAGTCTGAGTCAGGACCGAGTCCACATGCTCCTGGTTCCATGACAAGATCAAGATAACGCCAGCAATTGCTGGCACATGGACTTGGTTGCATGTGGACTCTGTCTTGACTCAAACTCAAGCCTCTTCTGATCTCGGTCTGGTCACAATAAGAAAGAAATCTCACTAATCAACACTGATTGGTTTTTGGATGTCTAGCCACATAATCAACCATTTTGACCCACCCCACTAATTCACACTTTTATTTTTTTCTCTAAATTCTTATATTGAAACTTTCTTCATTGTAAAAAAGGTTCCACATCTGCACCTCTGCTGGAACCGTAATGAGGAAAGTCACTTTTGACATTTGACCTTGAGAGTTCAAAGGTGACATTAGATCCAAGAGTTGTCGGGCCAATCTGTTCATAAATCCCAGGTGGCCTTGACCCTGTGTGGGTCTAATATACTCAGTCAGGGCTTAACAAGTCATTACAGAACAAATAAGGCATGAAAACGGACCTAACACAACCTGCACATAGTGCCTGGACACCACTGGAACTGAGGTTAGCAACAGAAAGGCTCATTACATTGTCAAAACAAACAAATCTGAAGGATGGCAACAACCAAAGCTAATTCAGAATAATGGTGTATTTTGTCCACAACCCTACCAAACTTTGCCCATACATCCCTAGGCCTAGGGTATCTAAAATGTCTCTTTAGGTAATTGTGTTTTGTTCAAGTCATCTCTCTATATTTGTTTAATTATTGGAAATAGAGGAATCCAACAGGTTTGTCAAATATGAATCTTCAACAAACACATGCATCTCGTATGCTTCATATAAGGGGTTTACCCCAATGAAAGCAAATCATCTGGACATATAGGGGGACATATACAGTATGTTCCAAGCATTGGGTGGTTTTCTATAATTGGGCAACTTTCTGTGTAATTCATCTTTGTAATAGATATTCATTTTTGAAAGATGACTAGTCCTCTCCACATTTAATGAAATTACCAAATCTTCTCAAATTGTTATTGGTTCATTCTCAGTCACCTCATAACATAATAACCATGGCTGTGCACTTATGTGCAAAATAATGAGATTTAAAAAAAAATTATATTGTTTTCCAACCAATAAATTGGCCCATACAGAATCTGCTTTTTTCCCCCCACAGATTGTGGGGGGAAATCTGTGAGAATCTAAGAAATGGTTGTAAATATGGTAAAAGACACAATTGAGAATACTAAAATCTTATTAGGTACTAAACTCTTAGTACTAAACACTTAGTCCTGTTCACAGAATAGCAGTCCAATATGCTACTTTTCATTGTTTTTCTATGTAAACTTGCTAGATGGATGAGTACACTCACATATCGCATCTTTTGCACCGTCTCTTGCGCATGACACAGCATCCTAAAAAAACATGACGTTCAAGTTAAAAGAACCTAGAATAAAAAAAAATTTGCTATTTTTTTTTCATTCCACTGTCCTGCATCTCACATTAAATGCAAAAATGCATTCTATGTGAACGGCCCCCTATTGCTAGCTGATTATTGTTTATTAATAACAAATTACTCAAAATATTTAGTAACTGAGCAAACAAAGGGAGAGGAATGTGAATAAAACTGATGGGGAAAACAAGTTGATGAATAGCTTATTATTTCTGATTTGAGACTGTGTAACCTTTCTCAGATTTAGCAGAGATGTGTGTAGTCACGTCCCATGAGACCAGGGGTGCATTTCCTATACAACAACTGATTAACTACCATAGAATTATACATCATTGGAGAAATTAGCAAGCTAGTCGAAATTCTTTTGGTTCAACAATATAGAACTGTCTTTAATGACGCCAGGCAGGTTTTAGAGTAATAATTCTGCTAGTTAATCATTTCGAGATTATTATTGAGATCATCTCTGTAAATAACGAACATGGCATCTGAGGAATACTTTCTCCATTTTTTATTTCCAGATGTTTGATTCCATCATGGGTTCTCTCTTACGTTATACTCCTTCAAACTTCCCCTGCGGACTTGAGCACATGCACATTCATCCATTTAAGTTTTCATGAGTTTTCTGTGTAATTCTGCAGATGCAGATGTGGGTGTAAGTCCTAATTTGTAGCAGAACTTCTATCTGAGTAAACTAGCACAGAAGTTGAGCTGTTTCACGCAGAGGACTCACCACAGTGCAGCAGAGAGGCCAGAACCACCACAGGAGAGCCAGAATCAGCAGTAGCATCACTATCAGTAGCGCTATGGCCAGGATCGTACCATCAGACTGCAGGGAGGAGCAGATGAACACCACTCTGACTGGGACCGTTTTTTGTTATCACATCAGATCCAAATGACATGCAGAAAAACATTTGGAAAATGCAATGAAACAAAACGATGAAGTCAGTCCTTCAACCTCCAGTTCAAACAATGGCTCCATATAAGGGTGCTAGCTGTGAAAATAACAGATGATGCATGACGACAGAGATGGTTAATAAACGAGGGGATTGAACCACGTTACAAGTGATCTCACTGGGAGATCTCATAACCCATTGCCTCTCTGGCTGGTGGGAAACGTATTCTTACACTTCTTAAGAGCTTTGACTGGCACCACTTTACAGGCATCAGACATTCCAGCAATCCTTTTAATGAATTTTCTTTTTTCCTTTGTTTGCACAAAAGTTCCCAGCCTGCAGACTGTAGTTGGACCCTGTTATTTTCCTTTTACACATATTTTACTGAGCAATCTGGCTGCATTTTCAAAAGCTAAAATGCTGCAATAATGACTGTTAGCTAGAGAATCCATTGTGATTACCAGTGGTGCGGAGTAACTAAAACAACTAAAACTTCTTCCAACGTGTATCAGTACAGTTTGATTAGAATCACTTTTTAATGTCACATTGACATTTTATGTAAAATACACTTTCCTAAACTGTTTTATATAATCTGAAAGTTATATTTTAAAAGATATTGTCCCTTTAACATAGCCTAGTTTTGATGTAGTTAGCTACTTTTCTACACTGGGCAAGCTACAGTTTAAAGGTACAATACCGATCAAAAGTCAGATTTTTTTTGTTTTTAAGAAAGTGCTACTTTTATGCAACAAGGGCGCAAAAAATGACGATGAAGACATTTATAATGTTACATAACTATTTCAAATAAATGCTGTTCTCTAAACTTTATTTTACAGTGTCCTTGTTACACATTACATATAGTTACTGTATTAATAACTATAAATTATGCATAATTACATGCAGCTAACACTAAACCAACCCCTATTCCTAACCATATAGTAAGTACATATAGTTAATTAATATTACTCAGTACTTAAATGTATAATTACACTCTATGGACACCTTAAAATATAATGTAACCAAAAAAAACCAAAAAACTTTTGCACCATTTTCAAATAACAATAATCCGAAATGTTTCTTGAGCAGCAAATCAGCAAATTAGAATGATTTCTGAATAATCATGTGACACTGCGACTGGAGTAATGATGCTGGAAATTAAGCTTGGCATCAAATAAATAAATTATATTTTAAAATAAAATTTTAAACTGTAATAATATTTCACAATATTACTGTTTTTACTTTAATTTCTATTAAATAAATGCAGCCTTGTTGACCATAAGACTCTTCTTTCAAAATTTTTTTAAATGGCTACAAACCTTTCAACAGTTAGTGCAGCTGTACCAACATTGGTTGTCAAACATAAAAACACAAAAAATAAATAAAGATCATTTAGAATAATACTTACACAGCTTACAGTGGTGATAGTAACAGAACTAGAGATAAAACTCAGGCCTTCGTTCATGCTAACGTAAAGGGAGGCTGCCCTGCAATTCACATGGAAATAATTACTTAAGTCTTTTGAAAACAGTATATTACGTTCCGTCATGAGTGAAGCCAAAGTTAAAATTCTGCAACTAGAAAGAATGCAAAAAGGTGTATCTGGGACACTTACGTTCCCTCCTCTCGAAGAACAGGAGCTGGGCACAGTAGATACGTGTCCTCCACTATCAATGGCTTCACCACTAATAAAAAAGAAAAATTTAGAGTAGCGTCAGTTCAGGCAGGTCACGTTAGTCAAGCTTGCATGATTCTCAGCTGATACACATCTACCTATAGGAAAACGACGCCTATCACTGTATACATATATAAGCTCCTTCAGTATTAACATCAGCTATTGCGTTTCTCAGGAGCTAATTACCCTCCTCCATCCCAAGCTCCTCCTGTCGTCAGTCAGGTTTTGGCATTCTGATTCCCCTTGAATCAGAATAAATTCTCGAATTATGTTGTACTTTAAAATCTTGAATTATGGCTATCTGTAATACATTCATGTTGGGTTTGTTCTGTTTCGCCTAAGAGGGGTTATTGCTCTTCTCCCTGCTCTTCTCCATGCTAGGCTGCAGAACAGACCTATACCGCCAATCCTAACTGTATGCTATTTGTCAATCATATTTAACGAGTCCTGACAGAAATGCAGACTAGTGACCCTAAAGTATCCGAATGGAAGAGTGGAAGTGGGCCACGGATTACAAAACAGGAGAAATGGGATCAGAGCTCCAGAGCCTCTGACTGTCAAAGGCCTCCAACTGAGAAGCCAGCGGAGGCCAAAAACAATGAATGATTGAAGATATAAAAGAACATTCTTATAATTGCAACTTTGTGATTGTCTCTTGCCATTGCTGCACTGGAAGAAATCAAATGGACAGGAGATCGATTGGTGCGTTAGCACCTGACACAGCCAAAGCAAGAGACAAATATGGCACTACTGCTTTTCCCTTTATCCTGTAGGAAGCTGTTTGTTGGTGTAGGCGGTTGGCTCAAATCCCAAAGAATCCGAATTCTGGCAGAGTGCTTTAATGGGCTGTTTACCCAAAGCACATGAGGGAAAGTCATGTTTTACTACTAAGTAAAGACATGTGCACATGGTTTCCACTTGCGTGATAAATCAATAAGAATTATTGTTGGTACCAAATTGCATCTGAGCCTTTAGAGAGGGAAATGGCCTTCACTGGGCTCAAGCCTAAGGGGTGAATTCAACAGCTCATGTGCTTATTCCGCAAATATCTAATTGCTTGAGAATTTTCTTGAGGTTAAAGAAAGGAAATGCAAGTCAAGGACAGCTACACTAGACACCCGCAAACCTCCCCCAGTCCGTTCATTGACCGTCAGTTTCATGCTACACACAAGCAAAAACCTTTGAAGAAGAAGCCGTTTCTGGATTTGCCAAGTTTGCAAAGTAAGTGGTATCAAATCTTCAAAAGATGTTCAGATTTCGGTGCATAAAAATGGATGTATGAGCAGCATTGACCGGAAATTTAGTGAACTGGCCTGTAACTCCTATAAAGTCCATCCTAATTGTTCACATACATTTCCGTTCATTTCTTGTGCATCTGTTCACTTTTTCCCACACTGTTCTATTTATGTGATTTCAGCTAATTAAGATTTATTCACTGCTAAATGGCACATAAAAAAATAAAAAAATTAATGGACCCTTTTCACATTTTAGAGTTATTGAGAATATTGAGAGATTGATTACATTGGTTAGAAGAGAGAAAGATGTCAAATTTGCTGTGACTCTCTCAGCTGTTGTCTTAAGACACTAAAAGATTTTCAAAATCTTATAAGATTATCGAAAGAGTGAGACCATAGAGGATAAAAAAATCATACATTTAACATTTTTGTTCCTATAGTCTGTGTCGTGCTGCAATCTGAACAAGACACCACACACTCACAGATTCCATTCACAAACAATCAGAGTCCCGACTGTAAACATGGAAAATCTTTTAAACAAACATGGCGGACGACGGACAAGAATAAGTGGCGATAATAGTGTTTGGACTGCTTTTTTCAGAAAATGTGGGGTGGAAAAAAAGGTTTGCATGAAGTCGTGTTACGCTTCCGTTAGCTCGCTTTCTGATTGGGTATCGTTTTGTTCCACGTGACAAAGTACAGTGTGCATGGGCGTTTGTCCTTGGGGTTCCCCCCCACACAGCAAGATTTCTGATTTGAGATCGGTGCGGCCCCGAGCAGATTCAATTACTCTTAAGGCTGGGACACACTACTCACTACTCCTAATGTGTGTGCACTAACTTGGATGGGTTGCATGCAGAGGACAAATTCCGACTATGAGTTACCATACTTGGCCTTCACATGTCACTTTCACTGTTGGCTCATGTCAGACGCCGTTTGGGTTATTGGGCCGATTCAGCATGTCGATGAGAGGCGACAACAAAGTCAGCTTTCGACGCTGCTAGTTCTTTGACAGCATCTTGGTGTGTCCTGGGCTTTAACACACCTCACACCACAGGAAAATCGGATAAGATAATCTGTAGAACCATCAAGATAATCGGGACTTTACCTAGGACTGTCGGAAGGGTAGAATTGGAGCCGATTATCTTGTAGTGTGTGGGTGCTTTTCGAAACACAGCAGTGTAAGGGGCTGTTCACACGAAACACATTTTTTCCATTCCATTGCGATACTTTTCCATTGTTTTCCAATGTAAACGTGCTAGACGGACATCTTTAACCATTGCACTCGTGTCTCACGTCTTTTGCAGCGTCTGGTGCATGACATGGCATTCGGAAAATGCAGCGTTCAAGTTAAAAGAAGTTCAACCTGTGTGAACCGGCCCTTAATCAGGTTTCTGTAATTTAATGCCAAGCTAATACAACACAAGCAACAGTGTTAAAAATGCCCATTACATATTTTAAAAATGAAATAAGATTTACAATGTTAATAACTGGAAATGCATCATCACAGTCTGTGATCCTGTGTTTTGTCTATTGTGGTTGGTGGCTTTAAATGTTGGTAAGAAAGTCTCTTAGATGGCCAGAATAAACTGCTGAGTAGAGTATACTTCGGTTTTTATGCGTGCGCTAGGGTGGACGTTGTGTAAATTTCATCAACATCTTCATAGTACATGTGTACGGTAGACACACATAAAACATTTTTTTATAACCATGCATAGTCTATATGCTCAGCTCGACACATGCACCTTAATTTTTTTTGCACTAGTTCATTTGTCCAGAAGGTGGCAACACTGTCTTGGCCCATTTCACAGCCATAAAAGAGACGCATAAGACAGAACAACAACAAAAGACTACTGGAGTGGAGATGCAACAACAACAGATACCAACATTGACAAACACTTGGGTGAGGGGGTTCAGAGATACATACCACTCTAGTTAAAATACCTATATCATACTATTTAAGAAGTACTACAATTTTATGCATTAATACTAATCTTCTATTCTAATTAGAATGAGACATATTATGCAAATTGGGCAACTTAAAGACCTACAGTACATATTCCGACTGAAAGTCAGAAGCTAAACACGCTGTAACCACACAGGGTTCTTTTCCGACAGCCTGCAATCAGCCTTGGGCTCAAAGTAAGTGGAACAGGTTGTGCATGATGGACATTATTATTCATTGACAGGATATTCTCTCTAGTGTTTACAGTGGTCAAGAGTAAATAAACAGCAGGCCTCCGCAAAGTCAGAGTAAATTTGTTGCAGGTCTGAAAATGTGCCTTTAGGATGGGAAAGTGGATGGGTTTGCTGAATGTTTTTTTATTTTTATTTTATTACTTCCATCACACAGCTACACTCATCAACCGGATGTTCTGGTCTTTATCGGACACAAACAATTAGCATGGTGCTAGTTTGAAATGTCCAGCTTTAATCAAAGCAAAGATAGGCAAGAAGTGAAGCACCAAAGCTGGTAGCTATTACTGATACTGTAAAATAGGATTGCAAGCAGATGACTGGGCTTTGATCTCACATCCAATGCCAATTTTAATGAAATTACGATTGTTTGGATCAAATAAGACACTCCCTGAAGGCTTAATACCATTACACAATCGCAGCATTTGAAATGCCAACATTTGAATCACTTGCACTTCAATAGTTTAACTTCAAAAGGAAAGTTGCCAGGCAATTAACAGCAGATTTTGTTCAATATACAATGCTTGCACATCTTTTGCATAACTGCCTTAGTAATTAATTGATGGGACAAATGTGAACATTGGCAGAAAACATCTCTTTGTTTTTGTAAAGGCAAAGCTTATTGTAAAGATTCTCAAGTGGTGACACCAAGATGTGTCACAGGTCTGTTCTGAGAGTGTAAAATATGGTGCCACCAACACAGTCTCATGGCATTTTGAAACTATTTTACACTTTGCCGATTTGGTGGCTAATTCGTATGATCACATTCATAATTTTTTAACAATCCGCTTAGACCCCAGTGACGGTAATGTTTAGGGGTGGGGTTAGGGGAGGTTGCTTTTTCTAAAAATCATATGATACAAATCGTACAAATCCATGCGAAAATCCTTGAAGAAAAAATCTATTGAGATTCACTGCCATATAGTTCTGCTAGTGTACTAGTTTAACTCTTTCCTCACCGGAATTTTCTGGCTTTCCGTGTTTTCTCTGTTATACGGTAGGGGGCGCTATTAGGCATCTTCTGAAAAAAGTACTGAATCTCTGGGCCCTATTTTAATGATCTAAACGCATGGTCTAAAGCGCAGGGCGCAAGTGCACTTAGGGTGTGTCTGAATCCACTATTGCTAGTATAACGACGGGAAAAATGGTCAGCGCGCGGCACATGGTCTAAAAGGGTTGTCCCTATTCTCTTAACGAGTATTGGGTGTGTTTTGGACGTAACGTGCAATAGACCAATCAGAGTCTCATCTCCCATTCCCTTTAAAAGACAGTTGCGCTCGCGCCATGGCGGATTCGCTATTTACATGGCGGAATTTGCAAGCGGAAAGACTGAACGCTTCTCCAGAGCGCTTGTGCGCGAGTTCAGAGTTCAAAGCTCAAGCAGACCATCTATGGGACAAGCCGGATCTTTATGTACACAATATTAATCTTTTACATTGTAATCCTTTTATTTTTAATATTTGGCATGTATGTGTGTTGCTGCGTCCCTGTGTGTGTAATAAGCAGAGTGTACGCACGTTGTGGACCCGCCTATAGGCGCACATTACTAACGCGCTCTTTAAATATTAAAGAAATTGCACCATTGACTTTAGACCAGGTTTCTGTTGCCTCAAAATAGCAACGCGCCAACAATGTGCCCGAACACACCTCGTTTTCAGACCAGCAGCCCATGGGCGCACAAATGGGCGCAAATGCATTTGCCATTTAAACAACGTGGCGCATGATGTGAAAATGATAACTGCGTCGGACTGAAACTAGCAAAACACACTTGCGTCACGCTTGGTGCTGCATTGCGCCGGGTGTATGATAGGGCCCTCTGGATCAAAAGACATGTGAAGAAGAAACAGAAACAAGCAATAGCATATGTAAGCATATGTATATATAAAATGATGTGATCATCAACATTAAACAGCATATAATTCAAAACGAAATGTCGACCCAGAATGAGCTACAGGACTGTGAGGACTCGATCCACTCCATCTGTGTTTTGATCATCGTTCTGAATCCCATCCAGATGTAGTCTTTGACAAAAACGTGATTTTCTCAGCTTTTTGCTCTAAACGTTGCTTTTTTTATGAATCTTACCCTCATTCAAGTGTTGATAAAAAAGAAAGCATGAAGCTAGAGTAAAAGCAGAGGGTATGTTCTTTCTTTTGATATATTGCATGTCCAGATATTCATACAACAAAATATTCAGGGGGGAAACTTTTGAGAAATTCATCAAAAATGCTGGCGCTGACTGGCAACTTTTTTCAAAAATGCCGGCGCGAAGAGTTAATTTCATCGTGCCTATGGCTCATCCGCCAAGCTCTGCAACACTATAGTGTACAGGAAAGGATGCATATCCTGTTTGAAGACGAGACCTACAGTAAAAACTGCAAGGGGTTGAGCTGACATTTGCCTGACGGGCTTTGCAAACTTAGCCTCTTGTGTGGCAGTGAATCTTTCTTATATCTCCTTCATTTGGCAGGAATCCATCCTGTAAAACTCCTAATGTAGCCTTTAAAAACTGCTATTAGCAAAAAAACAAATGGGACTGGCATTTGTCTTGGCATGGTCGGTCGTTCCAGGGTTTCTATGAAAACGAGTCTGCTGGGACATTCGGTGGAAAAATGATAGCTAATCAGAAGGGGTTTATAGATTCTGACTCAAATCATTCCAACCATATGGTAATTACGCAAGGAAGTCACGGAAATGTCTTATATAAGACTGCTGTCATCCCACATAACATTTAACCCCCTTTTAAGTAGACTTTTTCTAGCCAGTGATGTGTTCAGCATACATGATCTTTGTAATACATCTTGTAACCAAGCAACCGATTCAGCATTGTGGGCTTAAAGGGACAGTTCATCCAAAAATGAAAAATCACGTCGTTACATACCTGTATGACTTTCTTTTTTCTGTGGAAAACAAAACATTTTTTTCCAGTTCAAAGTCCAAAACTACCAAAGTGAGGAACAGACTGAAACTTAAATCCCTAATCTTAGTCTTCATCAACAACTCTCTACTCAAATATGCCACAAGTTACAAGACCATCGAAAACCAATAACATTTGAAATTATTGACGTGCAACCCGAAGTGCACATTTTATTTGAGAGCTTCAGAAGGTCTGTTTCAGGTCTGTTCACCGCACAAAGCTAATGCATGCCTGCATAAGACTTAAGCACACAAGTCACATTTTTTACACTATGAGGCACTATGGTACACTTCACGGTGCTTATTTGGTGTATTTTAGTAGATTGACAGTCTATGGTCACTATGAACTGTACTTATATGGAAAAAAATAACAGCATACAGGTTTAAAACAATGTGAGGGTAATTAAATAATTGCTAGAATTTTATTTGTACTTACTTCTGGTAAGGGTGTCATTTATTCGGAAGCTGCAAAGAACCTTGTCCACATTTCTAGCATGAAGAAATCCATTTCCTCTAACAACAACTTGGAATGCCTCTTTAAAACAGGAAGGTAACATATAACAATGTTAAATCATGTAGCAAATTTTGAAAAGCACTTATCAGAGCCATCAATACAATTTTTATTTTAAGATTTATTTTCTAAAGGAGGAAGAAATGTTATGGTGCAAAGCATAATACTGTATATGATAACATCATCAATATTTTGCTTTAAGGTGTGGTCACATTAGCAAAATTTCACAAGCAAAAAAGGTCTGTTGTTGCTAAATCTGTATGGGGAAATTCTTTGTTCTTACTACTAAATATTATGCATTTAAATATTATTACATTTTGTTTTTAATTGAATTTAAGTGCCTTTTCAGCCTCCTTATGAGCATATTTAAGTAATGGTTTACAATTTATCAGACATTCGACTTTCTTTTGATGCTCCCCATCAGACATTCTGATGATAAGTAACTTTTCAACTACATGTCAACTAACTCTCATTTAGAGTATTAGTAAAGTGTACGTTTACTTGATAAAGATGTAGTAAAAATGGAAGGCTTTCCTTTGCGCTTTTCGCATATGGACGACATTGTTGTTAAAACGATCCCCATTCACAGGTTCCGGGAAAACCACTTAAATTGCTGTATTCTGCTGCCAGGCCAGTAGTTGGCGATGTCACCTTGTACAAAAACACTACGCACCAATAAAACTGAACATGCAATATGACTTTCACAAATTGAAACTGTTGTGTAATTAAAAAGTGCATAAAAAGTTTTCAGTTTTTAGATGAAAATGGTGTTATGTAAGTACTTGCAAAGTCAGTAGACTGTCTGTTGGGGAGCAGCAAAGTAAAGTTTTAGCAGATATTAAGCAGACAGTCTACTAATAGTCTAAAGAGAGTTAGTTGACGTAGTTCCAAAGTTACTTATAGTAAGTATAATGTTGGACTATTAAAATAAAGTATATAAATCCACTTTGTCAAAGGTGTGTAATTATGTGAGGTGTGTAATTTTTTGTTAGATGTTAAAAACACAAACAACCTCACTTCTAGGCTTTTGATGAAACTAAATCAAACCTACTAGTCTGGAGGATTGTTCGTTACTGTTGCAAAAAACATTTTGTCTATTGAGCAGAACAGAATTGTACTCACCTCCAGCACATATACTGGAAGGTTCTGCAGCAAGAATCTCAATGCATGATTTCTTCAAGATCTGGTGGGTACAAAGATATTTAGCAGGTAAACAAGGGTTATCTGACCTAGTCAAACTAACTCAATTCCATTCCCTTAAATTCATAAAACAAACAGTCAGTAGAAAAGACCTTCCACTTTTTTTCAGAATAAGTTTATTTTATCTTGAAGGGTCCACCAATCAAATGAAGGAACACCTCTCCTGCGAGTGCCTCAACAGGACAATCCTCATGTGGCGTTTGTGTTTTGAAATGTACATCTGCTTTCTCCGTCTCTTTCCTCTCGTCCTGGAAATAGCCTTCATCAGCCATACCAGCACCTATGTGTGGCGAGATTGTTTTGATCTACATGACTGCCGCCTTCCTCTGTCATCTATGGAAGTATGCCTTCAGATCCCAAGGTCCCTGCTGATTTACGACACTCTTCTCCTGAGCCGCAGCCAAGAGATTTCAGCATGCAGCTAATTGAGAGCAGATGGAGGCCAGCTGGACTGACCCCAGTCTCAGCTCATGAAACAGACAACCTCTGCATGGGCGAGACGAGTCTTTACCCAAATATCTACTCTTTTCTTCCACCTTCAGAGCTTAAGAAATATAAATCATTAGCTTTCATTGCAAAAAGAAAGGACATGTCTTTGATCGTGTTTGGGCAGACTCCAGCGGACCGTGGGATCAAAGCGGTCCAGGCAGGGCATGGCAGGTCTTTGTTACAATTCGGATACTGTAGACAATCCGTCATCTTCAGACGGGACTCAATGATTATTCTTGTTTGTTATTCTTTGGTTTTTCTTTATTTCTTTTGTTGTTTTTTTCATCAAGAGGCTGTTTCTTATGGTAATTTTATCCAAGGGGTCAAGGATTGGCTTGTTGGCATGGCCCTGTTAGCCCCTGCTGGTAAATGCTGTAACTAAATCATCTGAAAAGCATCTTTCTCCAGTGATGGCCATGAAAGATAAGGTAGGTAATTTTCCGAAAGGCTAGCAACAGCGAGTTAGCTTTGAAAGTACAAGATCCCACCATCCCTTCAGAACGTCTACAAAGCCATGCCTCCTTCAAAACACATGAACAAAAGAGTCACGAGAGACGGGTTCTGACTGAATGCAATGATTAACTTAGTGATTGCTATCAGGATGTGAAGAGACTTTCAACCAGCATAAAAAAAAAAAAAAAAAAAACTATAAAAAACAATAGGGTCCTCTCACCATCGGTGCTCGGGCCCTAACAAGCCAAAACGAAATCATTTAAAGCGAAAGCGGCGTTGGGCTCACGTAACTCTCTCATTAGAATCAAAATGTTTCAACATTCGCGATGTATTTGGATGGTAAACTATTATTTATTATAGGCTTCTTTGTACTTCTCTCACGTTCCAATATCGACGGAAAAAATCATCCTCTTCACATGCGCAAAAATGAGCTTGGAAACATCACAGTGGAGCGGTGCTTACGCTGAATGGTACGAATTGTACTACTGACTATTTAAACAGAGCAGTGTAATTATGTATATGTTAGGTTGACTATTTTATTATTATATTTTATTACGGCTATAATGAACAGGCTGCGATGTCAAGATTGCAATGCTGGAATATGTTGTGTGTGTGTGTGTGTGTGTGTGTGTATGTGGCGTGGGCGCGATCGAACAGTGGAAACATAAAAACATACTCCGTCATGTTCATACTCCGTCATGTTCATACAAGACATCATTCAAACTGCAAAGTGTTGCAAAACGTTGGAGGATATTTTGCAAATAATTTATTTAATAGGTTTTGTGACAGTTTGTTTTCAGAAGTTTCAAAGAGTTAATAAAAGAGTAAAGAAAAAGTTAAAACTTTTTTATTTAACGTATTTATTTTGTATTAATACATAACCTCATTGTATTACTTTATAATGTAACATTATAGCGCGACATTTGTGTCAATAATCGTCAAGCACAGGTGACTCCGCGTGGTGGGAGGGGGCCCCCAAATCACTGGTCCAATTAGTATTGATTGAATTCGGCAAAAAGTAATTCATAGAAAGTGCATTAATAAAAAAAAAAAACTTACATTTAATTGTTTAAATAAAATGACTATAAATAATATATGAAATATATAAGATATATATATATATATATATATCTTAGTCATTTTTGAACCACTTTGAATTATATTAATGCTGGATTTTTTTTTAAAGCTGAAATTCTGACAAATAATAAAATCAAGTTAAAGCTGCAGTCCATGACTTTTTTGTGTTCAAAATGTACAAAATGTATATAATAAGCGAGTACCTCATGAATCTAAACTAAACTGTGTTTTTGTCTTATCCTGAATCACTACGGTACACCTATAATAAGTGTTTATATTCTGACTATTTTAGACTGGTACGGGTCAAACCACTGTGGAGTATCCCAGTACCTGCGTGACTCGTCATAGACATAAACACAGAGAAGGAGCTCCGGCTACAGTGTTCTTCCACAAGGCAAATGCAGTTCTGTTTATGAACTGCTAGAGCACCAAAAGTTACGGACTGCAGCTTTAAATGGATGGAAACAAAGATGTTATTTAAAAGGCTATATTTTATCATAATAATAGTTTTTATTTTCTATAATCATAAAAAAAATACAGTGTGACTTTTCTCACATTACTTAAATATTTCATGAAGAATACAATTTACTGTATTAAAGCACATACATAAAAACTCACCGAATCAATGACACCTTGTAGAGCTTCAAAGCCGTCATTTACTGGGAAGACATGATCTTTGCTGTCAGCAATCTTGGCCAGCTATGAAAAGTGTACAAATAAATTACAAAATACAGTATTTACTTAAACAAGTGCAAATTCAAAAACACCCAAGCATCATTTACAGAAACCTTGTAAACACTTAAATGGCATAAGTGCCAAGACCTATTTTTGTGCACAGCACACACACACACCTGAGTCTCATTGAAATCTTTAACCCCTACGCAGTACACAGTGGCACCCAGGCTGCGAGAGCGATTGGCCTAAGGGAAACACAAGAGCAGAAACACTTCAGACACCTGTAATCTATTAGCCATAAACTGCCTTATCCAGAGCTCATGCTTTTGGCACTGGCTGAACATCAATGAAGAGGACACTGGGTAATTCTAATCATTAGAGATGCTGAATAATGTCTTTGTTGGTTGAAGCTGAGAGGAAAATTGGGTCAAAACACGGGGATGGGAAAAACTGATGTACAGTACACTTATTATTTCAGTGAGTGTGGCTGACATTTTGTATGTAAAAATTGTATGTTGATGATTTATGCTGATGTTACTTCTTATTCATTTGTTTACCCAAATATATGGTTCAAATTGGTTAATAGGTTGTAATATTGTTACCCTCTTGTTATAGGATGATGAACAAAAAAGAAATGTGTGATCTAATTCCCAGTATGTGAATGAATTCAAATGGGACACCAATGACTCCATCTTGACTTTGTGTATAACAAAGCGTCACATTGTTGCTTGCAGTGAAGACACCCCTTGTGAAAAAGTGTGCTTAATTGTTAATTGCTTAAACTTTTGTCATGCTTCAAAAGTACACTTATGTTGACTAACATAATTAAGCACTTAAGCACTTACAATTAAAAGTACAAGCACAATTAAAATGTACTTCATTACAATTTTACTGTAGTGTGTTATTCAATATTTAAAGCTAACTCATTTTAAATGTACTAAATTGCAACTTCATTTCTAATAATTACAAATATATTTAAATACATGACATACGAGTTACAAAAGAAATTACATTAAAGTATAAAGTAAAGTTAGTTTACTATATATGCTTGTCGGTACATTCACACTTTATCCATTTCTCAAAGACAATAGAAGTAATTTTGAAATTGCATGTACTTAAGTCCTACTTAAGTGGGCCAAAAAAAAAGCACTCTGAAGGTCAGCTAATTTAATTTATTATACGTTTAAACTGATACATTTTCATTTCATTGCATTTACATGCAATAAACTGTCAGAAAAACATTATATTCAGTTGTCTATTCTTTTAAAGTACTATTTCTGTAACAATACTATTAGTGCTGTCAAATCGATTAATCGTGATTAATCGCATTTAACAGAAATGTCACACACACACACACACACACACACGTTATATGTTAACAAACTTTTATGTTAGATGCGATTAATTGTGATTAATCCAATTGAGAGCACTAAATACTATTTTTAAAATTATGATAAAGTGTACTGTCAACCACTCCACTCCTACACACACTCACACACACACTATAAATATCTTTCCCTTCTCCTGTCTTTCATTTCATCATTCTTACCTCTCTCTCAGCGTAATAGAAGAGATTTTCATGCAGCTCCCCGTCTGTGAGGCCGATGATGACACTGGCTGTGCGGTATCCTTCACAGAGACACAACATTTGTATCACGTTTGTAACTTGATTACAGATTTTGATTGATTTTTTTTATATCATTTTTTTTAAGAGAAACATGCAACATGCAACATGCTGAAACTAGCAACCAAGTAATTTTGATATCTAAAAGAACAATATGAGGGGAATAAACAGTAATTATACTAAATCGAAATCTTAAATAACCAATTAAGACCATCTTGTTGCTGGTTACCAGTACAAGGTGTGTTTTGGGCACTTCCACTGATTTTAGCATGGAAACACTGGTTAAACTGGTCAAGGGGTTAATGGTTAACTAGTTTATAGCCAGTTTATCTTCTGTCAGTAATATAAAACCAATTAGAAAAAAATTAAGATTGTTTAAACTGGTCTGAAGTGGTTAAATTGACCTACCCTCAGAGTTACCATAGTAAATCTGTTCACTTGCCTAGTAGTAAGGAAAAAAAACACAGAAACAAACAAAGACAAAACATCATAAATATTGTAATCTCAAGCAGATCAAACAGCATTCAACGTGACTGGTTATTTCACTGAACATTTTTTTTTAATTTTTTTTTTAGGTTCATCAGTCTGAGAAGAGGCCAAACATTACCTTGTTGAAGACTATTTAGAGCTATACGTCATAGCTCTGTGGGAAGTACAGCTGAGCCAAAATGATTACTACTGGCTCACTCACCCTCTGAATGCCTTCATGCATAAAAGTGTCTCCACCTGGCCGGACGTTCTTGAGTTCCTCCAAACCTTTACGAATCTGGTCCCTGACATTTGCACACAATGAAAAAGAGAGAAAAATACATCATGACCAATAATAATAATAATAATAAAATTGTTTTGTAAAAATGTTTGTAATAATGTATAGTAATAATGAAGATAGTAATATTGCAAAATATAACTACAAATTAAACTTTTTTTTAATTTTTATTTTTATATATTTATAAATTATAAGATCAGAAATTATATTCCTGATCACAGGAATATAATTTATTCCTGTGATCAAAGCTAAATTGTATGCATTATTACTCCAGTCTTCAGTGTCACATGATCCTTCAGAAATCATTCTAATATGATGATCTGCTGTTCAAGATTTTTTTTATTATTATTATCAATGTTGAAATCAAAACAGTTTTTGCAGCTAAATATTTCTGTGGAAATCATGATGCACTACCATTCAAAAGTTTGGGGTGAGAATTATTTTTTTAAATCCTTAATTTCTTAATACTTTCATTCAACAAGGATACATTCAATTGCTCTAAAGTGACAGTATACATTTATAATGTTGGAAAATATTTCTATTTCAAATAAATACTGTTCATTGAACTTTCTATTTATCAAAGAATCCTGAAAAAATTATTACAGTTTCCACAAAAATATTAAGCAGCAAAAACTGTTTTCATCATTGATAATAATAAGAACCATTATTAGAACAACAATAATAATTCATAACTATAGCTGCAAGCAGCAATTATCAGGGCCAAGCACAAAGAAGGCACGATAAGTCATGCCATTATTGCCTGGGAGCATCAGACCAACTGCAACAACAAGGAATTAAAGACATATTATTTCAGGCGAAATGGCTGAAAAATCGTAAATACAATCACAATCATACAATAATATGATTTAATGGTTTATCCAATAGGTGGCGCTGTTACAAAATTGCAGAGATACAGCCTCAGAGTTGTTTTGGCATCATGCCATCACCTTATCATACGAAAACTGTTTTGTCTATCGACACAAAATCCAAAACCTTTTGCCGGCATGGTCTGAAAATGATACAATTCGATTTTGGTGAAAATCGGACAAATGGTCTAGGAGGAGTTCGAAAAAGTAGGTTTTGAAAGAAAATCAAAATGGTGGACAAGAAGTTTGGCAAAATTATGGCAAACTATGGCAAAATTTGTATCTATGTTCTCAGCATGATCCAACTGATCAAATTAAGACCAGTTTCCTTACAATAGGCAAATCTAATCAAAAGTTATTTGCATTTTTATTTATTTATATCCTCATAACTTTTGACCACAAGGTGGCGCTGCCCCAAAACGTTTTGAGAACCTTCTGGGCATGGTGCCAAAGACACACACTGAGTTTCGTAACAATACACCAATGCATTAGTAAAATATAGCATTTTCCGACAAAATTCGAAATGGCTGCGCGTGGTACATTAAAAGCATATTTCTGCTTATAATGGTATGCGTAGTGTGATGTCTTGCGAAATATTTTTTTAAAGTTGAAAAAACTTTAAACCGTTCCGACTCTTTATGAATTAATGATGTACAGAAGATGGGGGGCGTTTTGACCAATCAAATGAAAGCAGCATCAGTGCCGCCCACTTGTTGAATGAAATACTCAAGCCATAAACTGATGATTAACCTCTTTCAATTTATATTCAAATAGAAAATGAAATGGTCAAACATACACCAACCACAAATGATACCATGAATAATATTCATTGGCACTGAAAATCATTGACAAATCAACACTTCTCTGGACACATGGAAAAGCCTTAGTCACAATGAATTTTGGCATTGGCAGCCCACAAAAGTGACTTTTATTTAGAAATTGTAAGCCACATGCTGAAGTCATAGAAGTGCTGTTTTAAAGATGGGAGACGATCGCCAAGACCAGGGAATGTTCACAGCAGATGTGTCGTTCTTTATGGGTCATTAACTGTCACATAATCGATTCTCACAGATTTGGCCTTCTTTTTTTCTTTTTTCTTTTTTTGGTAAGAAACTTCTGTTGGCACAAACTCATACTATGGTCAAAACACTTGAAGACTGCAAAAGTTATCACAATGCATTTGTGCAAACGGCCGGAGTTAAACAGGTAAATAATGAAGATAAAGTTTACTCACCTGTCTTCTGTAAGCTGCATCAAAATCTTGCCCTGATCGGAGAATACAATGAAGGACATCCGCAACTGTGGGCTATATGCAATAACAAATTATAATGTATAATCATGTATATTTGAATGTAAATTTCAGGTGCACTGTAGTTTGATTGAATTAACTTGAAATGGTGTATTATAGTTTTAAAATCATATTTGGTAACACTTAAAAATTCTACTAAATAACTTTGCAACTACATGCAAACCACCAGTCGACTGGTAGACTGTCTGCTAACACTTATTTTGATGGAACCCCAACTGACTAAATTCCACAAACCCTAAACTAACAGTCTACTAATAGTCTAATGAGAGTTAGTTGACATGTAGTTGTAAAAATACTTATTGTTAGTAGAATGTCTAAAGTGGACCACGTTTATTAAGCCAACTAGAAGTTAAAGATGCAACTAGTCACTAAATATTTTCAGTTAAACATGTTTTAGAGAGGTGGTGTTTGTGCAGGGAATTTTTCATCCACATACAGTATAGCAGAAAAGATTACATAAAATGACGTACACACGCACATTTTTGTATGACTCTGTCTTTGCCTACCTTATGAACTTATGGGCCAGATGTTCCACAAAGTTATATATTTCATTCCAGTGATGCTGCACACTTCCTGATCTGCAGGGTGAAACAGACAAATTGGACACTTACAGTCGAACACCAAGGGGACAATAAATATTCACAAGCTGAGAAGAATAGCCAAAGTTTGAGATTTACAGCTGTGTGAATAAGAATTCTAAAAGCAGCAGTTCAAAAACTACATCGACACATTTTTATCCTCCCCAGAGGGAAATCGTTCAAGTATCCAGCATCCTCCCAGAGCAGCTGTCTGAATGATGTGATGCCAGCTGCTAATATTCCATTGACTTTGAATTAAGCCAAAGATCAACAATTGTGATCCTTAAATATTACAGTAGTAATGCACTGAAACCTCACATTGGAATTTGACTTTGAAATTAAATTAAATTAAATGAAGTAGGGTAAGATAGGGGAGGATGCCCCCCTTAAGAACAATGTGCATTTACTTTTAAATTGTGACATATTTATATATAACTTAAGAATGTACAGGATGATGATGCATCAGCTAATGTGTTATTAATGGAAATCGTAACATTTGCTACTAGGGTAAGATGACTTCCTACCTGGGTCAAGAAGCCCCCGACAGGCAGAAATTTTACAAAATGTATACATTACTTTTGATATCATTCTTATTAATATATGTCATTAATGTAACTATAATACTGTAGCAAATATTCTATTTAAAATGGTCTTTTGATATTTTAGTTGAATAATTGAACAACCCTAACCCTAACCCTAACAGACAAAGCAGAATCCTTTCAAAAGAGTGTCAAGTCTGTGTTTGGGTTTGATTTCATGTTCAAGTTTTCTTGTCTTTTATTTTGAAATTTTTCATAGTCATGTGTCTTGCTCATGTCATGTGATTCCCTGTTCCCCTCATGTGATCTTGGGTCTGTTCATGCCCTGTCCCAAATGACACCCTAAACACTCGCGGTCTTCCTACGAATGTGCACTTTTTGTGACGTAATGACGCTTTGACTGCTGTGGAGCTCACTTCAGTGCGGGCTCGGCAAAAGTGTGCATCGAGGGTGCATATCGACCATGAAAAGGGGCGCTCGCGAGCACCCTACTGAGACTTAAAGTGACAAATGGTACACCCTATGGTCTCATGGACTTAACGGACAGGCGCACGCGGCACCCATTGTATGTCCACAAGACCATGGGCACTATTTTAAGGATCTAAGCGCATGGTCTAAAGCGCACAGCGCAAGCGCACTAGTTTAATGACGGGAAAAATGGTCGGCGCACCCGGCGCATGGTCTAAAAGGGTTGTCCCTATTATCTTAATGAGTAATGGGTGTGATTTGGGCGTAACGTGCAATAAACCAATCAGAGTCTCATCTCCCATTCCCTTCAAAAGCCAGTTGTGCTCGTGCCATGGTGGATTTGCTATTTACATGGCGCTATTTGCAAGCAGAAAGACTGAACGCTTCTCTAGCGAGGAAATGGATCTGTAAGTGTATGCACGTTGTGGACCCGCCTATACGCGCATATTACTGACACGCTCTTTAAATAAATACAAAAAATAAATAAAATACTGCGCCATCAGCCGCGTTTCCATTACCCTTCAAATTGCACAAATTGAAATTGCGAATTGAAAATACGCCCAATGGAAACACGTCAATTTCGCAAAAACTCCCATTTATCGCAAAAAAGTTTTTACGCTCGTATGAGGCGGTTTTTCAGGCAATTCGAAAAAGGAATGTTTCGCAAAACTGCAATGGAAACAGTTTTTGCGCATTTACAGGTCACCTGACTTAGAAGGCGCGGTGTGTTTGGACAGAATATGAGACGGAGTTCTTTATTGAATTCAAAAGACAAAAGAATGACAGAAATACTGGATTCTAAACCTCAAAGAAATGCCACAATCAAGACCTCGGAGCAGAAATGAGTGAGAAAAACCCAGAAACACTTCATATGTGCCACTCCCAGTAGGCTATAAAGGGTCTTGATCCTTGCCATTAATGCTTGGGTAACACGCATACGTTCCCTTCCATTAATAATAATAATGTCTAGTGTGATATATAAACTTACTAAGGTCCTTTGCCATGATTTTTGGAATGACTTATCGCGAGAGGAAAAAATGACGTTTTAGTCGCATAACATCGGTTAATGGAAACGCCGTCATTTCGCAATAGTTTTTTATCGAAATTTATTTTTAAAAAACGCAAAAGTTTTGCGCGAATCTTTAATGGAAACGCGCCTAGTGATTCTGTGCATTCTATTTGTTTGCCTCAAAATAGCAATGCGCCAACAATGCGCCTGAACACACCTCGTTTTCAGACCAGCAGCCCATGGGCGCACAAATGGGTGCAAATTCATTTGCTATTTAAACAACGTGCCGCAGGACGAGAAAAACATAACTGCGTTGGGCTGAAACTAGCAAAACACACTTTTTTTATTGTATCGTATCTCTCACGGAGGAGTGGAAGCATAAAAGGAGGAGCGACGATCGTGAAGGACGATATAGGACCAGGCCTGACTATTTTATTTGCTGTTTTGTTTTATTATGTGTGGCGGCAGTCGACCGCGAGAAGCTGCCGTCTTTACTTTCGTTTTTGTATTTGTTTATTTATTTCTTTAGTTCTTATAAACTAGTCTAACTCAAACGTTCTGGGAAAATGTTTTTAGATAAAACTGAAAGAGTTGTCAGAAGCTTAGTGATGGTGATTGTTGAAGTTGTGGCACTGTGGTGTAGTTCGTTTATAGTTGTAAAAGTTGTGTTCATATGTGAAAATGATCTTGATGGACAAAATGTGTAAGTATCATAAACTTGTGTTGATCACAGAATTTGTTTTTTGTGATAATCCAAAAGCCAATGGAAAAATCCTATTGGGTTTTTGTCAAGGGAACCAGATGCGAACTGCCGGATGGCCTTCAATGTGATGTCATACATGCACCAATCTATTTACAAATAAGTTACATTAATTAGATATTACATATAATTTGGTAGCAAAACAGGAAAATGTTGCACATTTTATTGGTGCATTTGCAACTGCATTTTATCACTTAATTAGAAGCACCACAATTACTAAATTGTACTAAATACAAGTACTGAACGGACATTTAGTGGTTTATTTTAAAATGCAAAGTATTGAAAATTAAAATAAAGCTCTGTAAACACTTGCATTTTTACAACACTTTAGCCCGGCTTCACAGACAGGGCTTAGATTAAGTCAGGATTAAGCCTTGGTTCAACTAGGGCATTTCAGTAGCTTTTATTAACGTGTCTTACTGGTGTGCATATTGAGACACATCAATGGCACTGACATATTTTAAGATATTTCAGTGCAAGTTGCTTTCAGTTAAAACAGCTGAAACATGCATTTTAGTCTGGGACTAAACTTGTGTTAAAGTGTGTCCCATTGGATAATTAAAAGTTCTCAACACACTTGCGATCTTCACGCTCACTTTAACACTTGGGCCAAATACAGCAAAAATGTAATGTAAGTAGACAAGTGGTCAAGTGCAAAGACTGCAAGTGTGTGTATTTGGACAGGCCCCTTGTCATTTGGTTCCTTTGTACATGTGTCTTGTTTTAATTGTTTACTTAGATTAATGTGTCGTGTTCTCATTGGTTCTTGCTTCATTAGTTCTGTCTGTTCATTGGTTTTTGTCATTTTACTCAAGACAAGGCAAACATGAGGGCTTCAATACATGAATGGGCATGGATTTAAGCTCTCATGTTTGCCTTGTCTTGTCATGTATTGACGTTGCTGTTCCATGTTTCCATAAGTTTAGAATGTTTATATGCATACATAGCCATATTACACACTAAATGAAAGGTTAAAAATAAAAGCATAATAGATGCCATTTAATGTTTTAGTTCCAGTATAACTACCTCATGAAGGCATTCTGCTTAATGCAGTTGTCAATGTGCCAGATGTTATTTCAATGATGCCATGTCTAGTGCAGAGCTACGACCACTGATTCATTCAAATGATGTAGCCTACATGTTGTTATAATGTGTAACTCTGCCAAAGATTAAATTGCTTCCAGATGATCATGTTTTTGCATAATAATGCTGTTTAATAATCCAGGCCCTGCCCTCAAACCTATCTCAAAGTGATAGTGGTTTACTCAGATGTGCACATTATATTAGTTATTAAATAGACGTCATCATTGTTGCCATATTTTACTTATTTGTTAGAGTACATGTATGTCAAGTACATTGGAGAAATCACTTTAAAAGTGTTTGAAATGTGTACATTTCATGGATAACAAAATATCAAATTAAGTAGCATCTGCAATGTGATTTTAGTAAATGTATGAAGTGTATAAGATTTTTGTACTATTTAAAACCAAATTAACTTTGTTACATGTGTACTGTATTATTATTATATTATTTTATTTTTTATTTGCGCTATAAAATCCACAATATATTCACAGCGTAAAACACCTACACAGTAGTACTCATAGCGTATGGATATTTGTGTTGCATTGCAATATTTTGTTATGGCACTATGTCTTTCTACTGTCTAGGTATTGCTCTGGAACAAGTGTAAAATAATACATCTACACATAAAAGGCATTTGAAAAGCAACAAAATAATTGGTGATGGGATAGTACAGTACATTTGACATTTTTTCAACACACTTTGATTTTACAACTAGTTTTTTAAGATTTTAAGATTAAAATCTGATTGTTTAAATAAAAGCCGACCTCTGGGACATAAAAATTCCTGTAGTTGAAGAAAGACTTACATATTTTAACAGTGTCCAAATAATAAAGCTGAAACAAAAGAAGATATTTTGAAGAATGGTGGTAACCAAACAGTTAAGAGTAGCCATTGTTCCGCTTCAGTCGGTCAGTCGACGCCACGTTGAGACCGACGAATAGGAATCTCGCTAGAGAGGCCAATCTACTTCGAGTGAAACTAAAACAAGCCAATACACATTGGCATGCAATCATTTGCATCAGCTGTTCAGCCTCGCAGCGCAGGTATATAATGAGCAGAAGGTGCGATTGCACTTCAACTTTTTGCTTCGGAGCCAAGCATTTCGATGCTCTTTTCAAACCTGACGAATCAGCTTTGTGAAACTTACAGGACAGGTGCGGGCATTACAAGACAGCAGCTTTTTTCAATATCTTTGTTTTCTGTATTTTTTATTTTGTCTAAGAGCAAATAAAAGCTGTTTTCACAGCTGGTAGGTGCGCAGGGGTGTAAGCGGCCCTAGGACAGGCGACCCAGAGACGGATGGGACTCCTCTCCAGGAGACGGTGACCGAACCCGCTCCCTCCCCCGGAAGAGGGCCGGGTGGAAAATGTTCTGTTCCCTTTTATTTGTGTTCCGCCGCTGGCCTCAAAACCAGTGGTACCCAAATTTTCAATAAAAGAGCAGTTACTTCATCTCTGGGTCCAAAGAGGGCCCAGAGAGCAGTGGGGGGAGAGAATCCTCACCACTCTCATCCGCCTCTTCTATCGCCAGCGGGCAGCAGTGTGCGGTTCGAGAACGCAACCAAGCCGCCTCCTGCCCCTCCTGCCCCATGGAACCAGGAACCAGGAACAAGTGTTACACAGCACACTCAGACTCCGCTATGGGCCGCCTTCCAGAGAGAGCCTCCCGAGCCGAGTCCCTGTGTTCCACCTCCCTGCCCCACTCCGGGTACGCCTACGGCCCCTACTGTCAAAGGATGCGATAGAGCCGGTCCCTCCAGCCGATATGAGGTCAGGGCACTACAGTCCCTACTTCATTGTACCCAAGAAAGGTGGTGGGTTACGACCGATCTTGGACCTGCGAGTTTTGAATCGGAGCCTCCACAAGCTACCGTTCAAAATGCTCACGTCGAAACGCATTTTCGAATGCATCCGTCCCAGAGATTGGTGAAGGACGTGTACTCTCATGTCTTGATTCTTCACAGACACAGGCCTTTCGACACAGGCCGTTTCTGCGCTTTGCGTTCGAGGGTCGAGCATATCAGTACAAGGTCCTGCCCTTCGGGCAGTCCCTGTCTCCCCGTGTCTTCACAAAAGTCACGGAGGGGGCCCTTGTTCCCATGAGAGAACAGGGCGTTCGCATCCTCAACTATCTCGACGACTGGCTCATACTAGCACACTCTCGAGATCCGTTATGCGAACACAGGGACCTTGTGCTCAGGCACCTCAGCCAGCTGGGCCTTCAGGTCAACTGGGAAAAGAGCAAACTCGCCCCCGTGCAGAGGATCTCTTTTCTCGGTATGGAGTTGCATTCGGTCGCACAGACAGTCCGCCTCACAGAGGAGTGCGCTCAGTCGGTGCTGAACTGCTTGAACACGTTGCAAGTCCCACTGAAATTCTTTCAGCGGCTCCTGGGGCATATGGCAGTGGCAGCAGCGTAACCCCGCTTGGACTGCTCCATATGAGACCGCTTCAGCATTGGCTTCACGGCCGAGTCCCGAGATGGGTGTGGCATCACAACACTCACCGGGTGGCAATCACACCGGCATGCTGCCAGACCTTCCCCTCGTTCCTGCGGGCAGGAGTCCCCTTGGAACAGGTGTCCTGTAAGTACCCAGAGGTACTTAACACCATCACTTCTGCACGGGCGCCGTCCACGAGACGTGTGTACGCCCTGAAGTGGAACCTGTTCATTGAGTGGTGTTCTTCTCGCCGAGAAGACCCCCGAAGATGTTCGATAAGGTCCGTGCTTTCCTTCTTGCAGCAAGGGTTGGAGCGTAGACTGTCTCCCTCCACCCTCAAAGTACATGCTGCCGCTATTTCAGCTTATCATGACCACATAGATGGCAAAAAAATAGGAAAGCACGACCTGGTTGTCAGGTTCCTTAGGGGGGGCGAGACGATTAAATCCTCCTCGTCCCCCCTCCATACCCTCTTGGGACCTTCCCCTGGTGCTTCAAGCACTTTAGGATGCTCCCTTTGAGCCTTTGCAATCAGAAGACTTAAAGCATCTTTCCATGAAGACTTTGCTGCTGGTTGCACTGGCCTCTGTCAAGAGGGTAGGGGACCTGCACGCATTTTCGGTCGACGAATCGTGCCTAGAGTTTGTGCCGGGTGACACCCAAATTGTACTGAGACCCCAGCCTGGCTAACTCAAAGTCTCAGGACCTCAGACCAGTTCTTTGTCTGCTACGGAGGCCAGAAGAAGGGAAAGGCTGTCTCCAAGCAGAGGATGGCCCACTGGAAAGTGGATGCCATCGCCTTGGCTTACCAAGCACAAGGCGTGCCCTGCCCGCTCAGGTTGCATGCACACTCCACGAGAGGCGTTGCATCCTCCTGGGCATTGGCATGTGGCTCCTCGCTAACAGATATCTGTAGAGCTGCGGGCTAGGCAACACCTAACACATTCGCTAGATACTATAGCCTACGTGTAGAGCCGGTCGCCTCCCGTGTTCTCACCCTAAACTGGTAGAAGCACTGAGAGGCCCGGCTCTGTCGGCTTGCTGCACCCTACTGTGCACCCTTATTGCTCCAGAGTGAAAAACCTCCAACTCCCTCGGCCCGGACATGGCGGAGCGTCCGGCGCCAGGCCTTTATCCCCTGAATCCTTGAGAGCCGGATCTAGGCTGGGTCCCATATGTGTGACCATACGGGGATCCCATACATGTTTTTTCTCCACGTTTGCTCTTAACGGAAGCCCGTGTCTTTCCCTTGGGCTAAGTCACCCACTATTCATATGTAGTACAACCTTCAGGCTAGTCCATATGTATTTCCCACATAACTCTTTGAAGAAGTGGCTTCCACAGGATTCTCCTTCCTAAACAGAAAGGGCACGCTTTCCCAGTGTTATCCACTGTTTCGACGTGGCGTCGACTGACCGACTGAAGAGGAACGTCTCGGTTAGATATAGTAACCATCGTTCCCTGAAGGAGGGAACGGAGACGCCACATCCCATCGCCACATCCGCTGCTGCCCGCCGGTGAGGCCAGCTTTTCAGGCTTGGCTCCTCAGCAAAAAACTGAAGTGCAATTGCAACTTCTGCTCATTATATACCCGCGCTGCAAGGCTGAACAGCTGATGCAAATGATTGCACGCCAATGTGTATTGGCTTGTTTTAGTTTCACTCGAAGTAGACTGGCCTCTCTAGCGACATTCCTATTCGCCGGTCTCGACGTGGCATCCCGTTCCCTCCTTCAGGGAACAAGGGTTACCATATGTGACCGAGACGTTTGGTTACCAACATTATTAAAAATATCTTCTTTTGTGTTGAAAGAAACTCAAACAAGTTTGGAGCAACAGGAGGGTGAGTAAATTATGATTTTCATTTCTGGTTGAACTATCCCTTTAAAGGTGCAACTCCAACTACTGTACCTCATTACTGTATATGTTTAGAATTATTAATTGCAGTGAAATGATGTGAGATATTAGGCACTGCCTCTGTCCTCCTCTCGCTCTCCTCTATGCTTGTCTTTATCCCTCTCTCATTATTTTTCCATTGTTAGTGGGATCCAGGGCTCTAAAGCAGCCAAAGCAGGCAGGGTTCGGAACATCTGGAGCTGATGGTGAAATGGTTTAACAAGAGGCAAATGGTATGTGTGTGTGAGTGTGTAAAAGAGAAGGATTTATTTAAATAGCTATAACTCCTAATGAACTAGCCTTCTACAGCGGCCCAATATTGCCTATTCATTTTCACTGAAATTGGACTGGATTGTCACATTATTCAGTTCCTCCCTAACCCAAAGGTTTAGATAATCTCTGGGAAAGGATGAGAGCGCAAAACCCACCCCAAACCACATCACTCAGCTTTTATTTAAGTCCTAGAACAGGTCAACGAGGACATTTCACTTCTATTGGCTCAAAACAATAGCAGTTAGCCTAGCAACCATTAGGTAAATTGTGTTTTGTATTATATTTAACCTTTGCTCAAGAATAATTTGGTGTTCAGAGCCAGATAACTAGAAAAGAAAATCTAGAATATTATTTCAAAATCAGTAAATCTGCTCAGATATCATTAGATTAATGATTGGTCATAAACTGTAATAGAAGTATTAAAGGTCTTACTGCAAAAGTAACAAAAAACAGTCACACAAAAAATCATAAAGTATCCAATACTTGTTTAATTAAAAACACCATAAACTGACTCAAAGTTAAAATAGCTAATTAAAAAGATCCTTAATTTTATAAGAATATTAAAATACTAACGTAAATTATATAAAAAAATACTGAAGTATCAAAAAAGTACAGTAAATGTTTATAAATATCTATGGCATGGTATCAATCATGCCTATTATAGGATACATAAGAGTTCAAAGTATTCATACAGTCATAAACTCCTAATCTACAATACTGATATTAAACATAAATTAACGTAAAATGCATTATTTGCATGAGAAAGTAAAAGTATAATATCATTACTAGAGAAACTAATAATCATGGGACAATGCCTACCATAATAATAATAATCAGCTTATGACAAAATTCAGGCCACGGCCAGAATAATGATTGTTCACTTCATGATCATGTCTCTGAATATATAGAGCTTTGGCATCACACAAATGCACTAAATCAAAGAAATACACACTAATATGAATATAAGCTGCAATTACATAATGAATATAATACCCCTTACAAAAATGGTCCTCTGGATCATGTCCGAAACACCATGGTTTTTGTACTTTGTCGTATGAGACATGTAAAATCTGAAGTGTAGGTGCATCTTTTTTTGGAAATGATCTAGGATGCTCCCTGCTAAACACTCAACTTCGACAGTCGAGTGAAGATTAAAAACGGATTGCAGAAACATTTCTCGCGAGGAAGCTCGGATGTTTTCTAAACTTTTCTTTACAAAAGCAAGCTTGTGCGAAGAATGTTGCGTTCCAGATCACTCAACCCTCTACTAGGAAATAACATCTGGAACGCCGCTCAAAGTCGGACATCCGACCTGAGAACTCGAGGTAGATCTATCAACCCCAACATCAGCGAGACGCGTCATTTGACATCAGTTCCAATATAGAGGCAAGTCCTGCTTCCAACGAGCATAGCATGGAGCTATGTCAAACGTAAAACCAAACTTTAACATTAAACATTAAGTTTATATAATGATACCTTCATTTTTGCATCACGTCCCCTATTTTCAAATTGAATGCCATTTTATGCTATTATTTTATTATTTTTTGCTATATAATTGTCACAAACACAAGAAATACTTTCGCTGTGTCATGGCCAGTGTTGAGGGTAACGCAAATCAAGTAACGCAAGTTATATAACGCAAGTCAGATTACTTTTTTCAAGTAACTTCTCAATTTACAATAAGATATCTTTAAATAAATAACACAATTTACTGTTTTCCCATTTTCATTCATGTTGAGAAAAATCAGGAGTAAAGGCTGATTTATACTTCTGCGTCGGACCTACGCCGGAGCCTCTACGCTGTAGGCAACGCGTTGGTTTTCATTTATGCTTCTCCGTCGTTGTCCGCATTGATGTGCAATTACACTTGCAGAGGGAGCATGTGAAACCCGAGGGAGCGGTCCTAGCAGACCAATCACAGCGCTTGCGTCCGCGTAGAGTTGACGCGTTGTTACATTTTTGGAGAAATGCTACCTACGACGTAGCTACGGCGTGAGTTCGACGCAGAAGTATAAATTGGGCTTAAAGGTACAATATGCAACATTTCCTGCCGTTAGAGGGCGCTACATTCCAAACAACAACAACGGCGTAGCTTGATGACGATGTGAAGGAGCGTGGAATGATGGGAACTGTTGTTTTCAACTCCACCGTGGATGTAAATCAGTCAGACGGGAATCGAAAAATCATGTTCATGGATGTGGTTAAGTTATATTTTTATAAACGTTGCGTTTAATGACATGCTTTTTGTGGCGAGGTTCAGCGCGGTCTGTAACGGGAGAGAGAGAAACGAGACGAGCGGGACGCAAATAGGTCAAGTGCAAATGACGAACACCTGTATCTTATTGCAGTATTATTGGCGTGAAGAGACCGTGCTGGAACGAGAGAGAGAGAGAGAGGGACTGGGGACTCGTACGAGAGACTGGAGAGAAAATTGGACGAAGAGAAAGAAAACCGGTGGATTCGAGCTCTCATTTTTGAACTGTTTTGTGCCGTCGCGGTTGCCACGGTCAATGCACGTTGTGCGCGACTTTTGTTTGTTTTGTTTTATTTTAATAAAGTACGAGTCCCAGTCACGCCGACCCCTGTCTTCTTCCTTCCTGACTCTTGAACCTTATCACACTTTTATTTCATTAAAATGAATTAACAGCAAGAAAAGTAAGGTTTAATACTAAATTGGTTATCATAGATGTTAGTGTATTTGTCGAATTCATTGTTGTGATAACGCTGCGCAGTTTTACGTGTTCTAAACCCACATCATTTGCCAAAATACTGATTAATCTTTATGTATAACACATTTATTTACATGGCCATAAACACCAGACGTGATAAACAATGTCAATAAACTAAACACAAACCTAAAGCAATAATACTTTCCTTACATAAACATAACTATTACCGAATGCTACATTTGGAAAATATAAAATTAAGCATGCTTTGTCGACAGAACCAGCTGCAATCGGTAAAGATTAATTGTGTTCCATAACGACTGCACGAAACAAGCTAATGTTTGTTGCTTGATAGACGCTACAACTACAACTTCCGCATTTGTCCAGGACTCCACGCAGAGCAGAAACCGAGGGTAACGCGGATATGACGCAATTGACTGGCGACTCCCAGCTCCCCCCTGCTCTAACGCCCCGTTTCCTTGGTTAAAATCGCAATTTTCTCACGATTTAATAATAGTTGGAAACATTTGGGATATTGTAAGTAATCAACTTAACAAAATATATAACACTGGCCTTGAGATTTTGGGATATTTTAATGCAAAAATCGTACATATTGTACCTTTAAGTGCAGAGGCGTTGTGTGTGTGCTGTGTGAATGATGGTTATTGTAGTTCTATCTAGACTAAATGTGAGCAGGCATTTACTCATCTCACTTGCACAAAAACAGATTCAGTATTCTGCAAAATGAATAAAACAGTAAAATGCAAATTCAGTATATAACACAAACCTGCAATAATTAAATATATTAAATGACACCAATATAGCCTACTTTATGCATTTAATCTCACTTTATTAACCAATGCCTTTGCTGGTGACCCTCAATGATCCAATTCACAGGTGTCACATGTACCAAAATGGTATCAATTAGTTATAATAACTTAAAAAAAGGACCGGTATGCTGAAAATTTGGGACAATGGACAAATATTTATCTGAAAGAATGATGTGACTGACCAGAAGTTCCATAACTATTCCAGAGACAATAACAGTCCTTCCTGCTCATTAGTGTTATGAGTTATATTATTAGTTTCATAACACATGTGCCTTTATTCCCAACACTGCTTCTAAACTGTTCTCTTGTTGCACTCTCTGCAGAAGTGATTGAGCTGAATGAAAGGAGGAGAACAGTAAATGTCCTTCACAGACCCTCCTGAGCTCAGGAGCCAAACCATCAAGCTATAAAGTGGAGCCACAGAGATGGCCCATAAGTAGAACAACCAAACCCTGACTTTCCCATAACTCAGATACAAGGCAAAGCTGATTGATTTGTGTTGATAAATTAACCCGTGTAAACCAGTAACCAAAACTTAATGGTATTGTCCCATGATAGCTTCAAGGCTCATGTTTTATATGCTAAATTAATTCCATTGCATTATAAATAGACTGTAACACCGCATGACTGATTATGACAAGTTGTGTTTGTATATAGCATTTAAAATACATGAATGTGATTTGCAAAATAATGCTGAAACTATTGCAATAGTCAGATTTGATTGTATCTTGCCAAATTTATACTACAAAAGTGCCACAGAGGCACTTTGCAGTGACATATAGGTGTCTTTACATCGACTATTTAATGCTGCTCTGAGGTGGCATACAGTACATGTATTTACAATCAAATTACAACTGTCTATTTTGATACTAGGGGCTGAAGTGGGTCAGAGCATGCATGATTTAGTCTGGCTTTTATGTGTAATTGCATCTTTACACTGAATTTTGTGCAGGCACAGAATAGCCTTAAAAGTAGCTGCAATTTTTTTTTATAAACACTTTTTGTTATAGGCTACTGGTTAAAACTCTACACATCCTGATAGCAATCAATAGAAGTGGTCTAATATATTCTGTGGAAGTCACAGGACCTAATATTTTCGTCCAATCAATTGCATTCGGTCCAATAGAATGTCCTACCTGCCTGTCAGCATGTCCATACCTCCTCACGCAGACATCACACGTCATCAGCGCGTTTTGTAAGGCTATCCAGAGTTGTAGACAGACAGTCACTGAGCTCCACAAACAAACAGCAGCTGCCTTTTATAGTTCCTCCTGAACCAAAACAACGAGCTTATGCTGCGTTCACGCCATGTCAATTGTTACAGTAACTATGAGATGGCAACCCTTGACGTTCTACCCGTCGCGTTCTCAGACTCGGATTTATGTGTTTCTATGTCAACACTATCAACACCGAAATGAATCTGCAGCAGTCAGGTGGTGCATCTAGTGCTCTGTAAGTTGTTTACGTTCATTATGATTGTAATGTTATGTGGCTTGAGACATGAGGTAATTTAACGCCGTCTCTCATAACACTATGCAGACTGCGTTCATGTGTTTTGAAGGAGGCGTGGCTTTTGAGAGCATGGCTTCTGGAGGGAGGGTGGGAAATCATGCTTTCAAAGCTAGCTTGCTAATGTTAGCCTCTCAGATTGCCTAATGCTGCCTACCCTACCTTTACTGCCATAATAAAAGGGGGTGTTATTAACATTATTATGAAATAAAGAGAAACGTTTAGAAATTTTGAACAAAGTTTGAAATTTTAATTCAAAGAAAATGTATGATGTTAAATAAATTAGTTACAGATGTCCTTGATTCAATTGAAGCACAAGATGCACATTTCAAATCATTCTGAAGAACATGACCATCCGTTTAAGTCACTTTGAGTGCTGCTGTTATTAAAGTGAAAGTATACATAGCAAATCAAATCCTGAAATGAATGTAATTTAGCTATTTGCTTTGGTGGCATGTTCTGTCATCATTGCATTCATTAACTTTATTCTCTCATAGCATTTCTAGAATTAATTTTGTGTCTCTAATAGAACAATAATATTTTGACTTCACAAGTCTTGTAGATGATGAAAGACAGAGTGAGTGTCTTGGCCATTGGGTGCTGAAAATGACGACATGTCCTTTGCACCAATATGCAATACCATAATCAAATCAACATTGTTATATTCATGAAAATGTTATTTCTGAATACAAAAAAGCGAACGACCGAAGAGAAAATGAATTAGATCCGACAGAATTCGATTTACACACAGGATCCAAGGCAGTGGCGTAAAGGGGAAATGAGTTGAGATACAGCTGTATGTAACAATATGAATGTGTCCAACAAATACATCACATTCACAGCTGAACTGCCAGGCTATCCATGACGAATGATTTACATGTATTAGGAAACACAGCTGTGTTATTTTTTACTTAAAACACATTCGTCGAACATGAACATAACACTCTGGGGAAAAGTTGCCAAGTAGAGCCAAAGTTTAGACTGGTAGAATCAAAATAGTTGGAAACTGTGACCCACATCCAATCTAATGTACGTATGTCCATGTGTGTGTATACTGTGTACAGCACGCAGGCAAACATGATGATTGAGTTCAGAGCCGTATGTAATTGATTTTCCATGTGTTCTTATAGGTCCTAGGGCTTTCGCCACAATACATGCCAAAATTAGGTCAAGATAGCTTGTGATTTGCCATGCATACTATCAAACAAAACTAAAACAACCTTAATTTGTAGTCAAAATGCATAAAAGAACATTACTTTTCTATTCAACTGCCTATGTGGAACTAATATGGCAAATAGCCTCTTAAACCAGCTGTTTAATCTATTATTCCCTTGCAGGCTTTTGGCTCAGAGCTGCATATTTGTAAACTGCCCTCAGAGGGCATTACTTGCATCCAGCCAATGTGTCCGCATTGACCCCAAACATGCAATTTTCTCACCTCATGTTAGATGAGACATGTGTTACAGAGGAAAACAATTATCTTTATCATCATTCTCTCTCTCTCTCTCTCTCTCTCTCTCTCACATTAACTCTTATATGTCAATGCCATTCTGCACTAACTGATAAAATATAAAACTAAAGCAAAATATTTCACAAAAAAAAAAAAACAATATAATAAGTATAAAACAATAGATATAGTGAAGACAAAATATAGGCTATTTTGGTACTTTGCTGTTGTTGAACGTTAGTGGATAATATGTACTGTGATGATCTACATCTGTGGATCCTCTGATAGGACACCTGTGTGAACTTGAGGAGAACTGACTTTAATAAAAGTCACTGAGCAAAAATGATGAAGAAAAGTGAAGTATTTCTCAGAAAAGAATGTGCAGCATTAGTCAGCAGATGCCACTTATTCTGCATCTAATGTAATGAAGTTCAGTCAGTGAGTGTTTAAATGGCATAGGCATTCATTTTAAAATGATCTTCAAAGTATCCTAAAGAGACGGACGTGACTCTTGGAGTTAGTTTCCATTAAAACAATGGGTTGCAACATGAAAGCATCACTTAATTTAGCATTCCTCACTGTAACAGAACCTGAAAAGCTTTAAGATATGCATTGCATTTAAATAAGCCTATTTCTACATGTGCATTTGTAATTTATACATGTGTATTCCACTGTCTATTATAACTAAATAAGGTTAATCCGTTCACTCATCGTGAGTCTTAAATGGTATGCAGACGCCAACACAGCATTTATGGAGTTTTGTCATGCTTAACCATGCATGGTAAGGAGAAGTGGTAAATAACTGGATAACTTACTTGTCAAGAACAAAATAGAGGTCAAAACCCCCATAGCAGGAGGAAGCTGCAGTCCCTCTTTCCGGCACAAGTCCCGTATTTCCATTCGCAGTGCCCACCAATTTGACACAGAGCAAAACTGCTATCCTCCAAAGTCTGCACATGTTGTAAAGCACTGTTTGAGTCAAGCAAATGTCAGGACTACAGGAAAAATATAAAAGTGACCATGAGAGAAAAATAAGGTTTCACAGGGTCCTTAACAATCCGTAATCCTTATGTGGAGACCTAATTTGGAGAAAGCATTCTCCAAAAGACTGAATTTGTCTTCTTTGTTCTTCTAGGGTCCTGTGGTGGCAGAGTGAATGTTTTACAGAAAAAATAAGAAAATGTATCTGGATAGAAATAAGTTTCTAGAGCCCAAATACACACATGTAAATGTGTACATGTACCCAAAAGTCTGACACACTTCTGCTCGCTGCCCTAGTTGCTGCTAGATTGATGGAGTGTGGGAGGGAGTGTGGTTGTGTGTGTTTATGTTTGAGAATGTGTGTGTGTGTGTGTGTGTGTGTGTGTGTGTGAGCGTGATTTTGCCAGACAGTGCAAAATCATTGTCTCTCTCAGCCCCTTGACTCCAAAACAACTTTCCATCCTTTTTTTTTTTTTTAAGCAATAAAGAAAGCCAAGGCGTGATTAAGGTTGTTATTTTGCCATCTAGTGGTAAGAAATGTTAGTGAAAATGTTGATGTTCATTGACCGCATCACATTAACCATATTGTCCACCAAATTTCAAGCATTAACAGTTTAGGCATGGAGTTGAAAAAGTGTCAAAATAGTAGGTCTGTGCTGCTGTAAAAAAAAAAAAGAAGAAAAAAAAGAATGCTAACAAACACATTGTATTGATTCAGCTTTATTTATATAAACACAGGTGTACATTTAAAAATGTAAACTAGAATTTACATCTTTTAATTTATATAATTTATTCATTTTAATTTCAGTTACAGTTTTATTGTTAAATGCAGTTAATAAGGTTGCCTAAATACCTCAAATCATGTTAACTTACACTACCAGCCCAAAATACAGTGAAAACAGCAATATTGTGAAATATTATTTCAATTTAAAATTACTGTTTTCTATCTGAATATATTTTTAAATGAAATCTATTACTTTGAAGGCAAAGCTGAATTTTCAGCATCATTACTCCAATCTTCAGTGTCACACGATCCTTCAGAAATCATTCAAATATGCGGATTTAATCCTCAATTATTATACATTTTATATAGATGCACTTCGTGAGCAAGAGACTTCTTTCAAAAACATTAAATCAAAATTTTTCCAAACCTTTGACCGGTAATACAAATTTCATGTTCATTTGGACATTTCTGTAATTGCCCTTTAAATCAGCAGATAAAACTGAAAAATGATGATTGATTTCTTTCCCTAATTCATGGCCGTCATTTACCAACAGCACCATGAGCACATGGAACTTTCTCAAAAACTTCAAATGTGCATGTAGTGTAATCGTACTCCACTGTGCACTTGTCAGCATAACCAGTGGGCCTCGCCATTCTACAGAAATTAAACAAAATAAAATAAATTATTATGCATCATATTAGTACAACACTGTGCCACAAAATGTATGTGTGTTATGTTAAAATGTCTCTGGATTACGCATGTAACCCGGTTCCCTGAAAAGGGAACAAGACGTTGCGTCAGTCGCTTATGCTATGGGAACGCCTTTAGCATGCACTGGTGTCTGAAGCACAGATATCAGAGGCATGAACACTCACCTCAACTCAATGCCCCTTCTAATAGAACTTCTATAACCCATGGGAACAGAGGTAGCAAGGAAAGCTGTAGACGTAGCATCAGCCACGGCCATTTAAATATTTCAAATGTGAAAGAGCGTAACTAGACCAAGTGCCTGTGGCAATCAACCAATTTTATTCCACCTTCTCAAGCATCATAAAAGTTTCTAAAAAGCAACCCAAGCGGAGGGAATGCAGTCCTGATTGCACTTCAACCTCTAGGTAATTAACTGAGGGAAGGCGACAGGTTAGGGGGTGCTACGCCCGGGAGTAGCCCTTCTCTGGTATACAGCCGAATCACAGGGGAAGCGTGGTGCCTTGCTTCTACCTCTGATTACATAAACCAGAGGGAGCCACAGAGAGACTGGTCACATGTGATGACCAATAGGCTGATGGTTGCTACCTGCCGCTGGTCTTTAGAGTATTCCTAAACTACTGGCGGCTCAAGAAAGACTCTGGAGGGGGCAACAGATGAGATAGTGGAATGGTAATAGTGATGTAACCCTTCATGGATCTCCAGTTGTCTAATCCTGGTCTAACACCTACACTCTCTGGAAAGCACTATGTGCCTCTACCACTAGGCAAAACAAACCAGAGAGTGAATCGCAAAATAGCAATTTTTGACCACATTCACTGTTTCAAACTTTCTATGCCTCTTCTGTCTTTTAATTATTTTTCCTCTGAGCACTTTACCTTCTTTGGGAGAGCTTGCTCGACCTCCTACCGGAGGCTTGAGAAAAATCTACCTTACCCCTGGCCTTGTGAGGCCAATGACCCAACAACCACTTGTAAAACAACACCCTCACTAAGAGTTATGAGACAGAGAGGGGGAGGGGTGTGTTTGAGGAGACCTGGTGCAGGACCTCACGGCTTTGGGTCCTCAGACCTACAAGCTGAAATGATCTCCCCAAGGTCCCGCTTTAGCCTCCTCCAGTCACGCTGCCTTGATCCCCAACTCCTTGGAGGGAAGCGCGGACCGCCACCCTCCCCTTCTGACCCTTCTGCCAGGAACTAGTCTCAGGGAGCAGGAAAGAGGGAGCTACGGGGGCAGATGGACCCTGGATATGGTGATTGCATGGGCCATCTTCTTCATGACACAGAGTTCCAGGACTGCCTCAGGTGCCAATCCCTCACCTGATCCAGGTCTTTGAGAAGGTTGGCCTAGTACACCTGCAACACTGCCATGGTGTGTAGGGCTGCACCAGCCTTGCCCACCGCTGCGTAGGTCTTGCCCACCAGCCGCGAGGTGGCAAGATTGGAGCATTCAGCGAAGACGCCACACCAGGTGAGAGGTAGCTCACAAGCTCTTCTATTTGAGGCATCTTCATATATCTTGCTTGTGTAGCCCTTGCACATTCGAATAATTCGATAGTGAACCAGTGACTATGCGAGGCGACAAATCATCACGGAGATTCGGAAGAACCAGAAGGCTCAGGAGGTGTCATGCCAGCGCGTTGAGAGACATCATGATTTCCTCTGGCAATAGAATTGACGTGATTACACACGTGCTTCAGACACGTGTGACACACACTGAAGGCATTCCCATAGTGTAAGCAACAGACGCAACGTTTCCTCAAAAGGGAACCAAAATGAATTAGTTAACCTAATGCTTTTGTAATAGAGGGCAACAGTGATCCCACACTGTGGCTTTGGGTCTTAAAGTATTTTTCAAAAATAAATTCTGCACATGGATCAAAAAAATATATATTTCTTGCCATGACAATGTAACACCTAAAACTCAACATCATCCGTAAAATGAACCATGAACTTTACAGCTCAAGTAATACACACACAAAAAAAAAAATATATATAAGTGCTTTTTTATAAAAACAAGTTTTAAGCTTCCAAAATGGTCTCATTTACTTTAGGCCTAGTCCACACGTACACGGGTATTTTTATAAACTGAGTTTTTCCTCCTTTGTAAAAAAAAATCGTGTCCACACAAGCACAGTTTAAAAAAAAAATCTCTGTCCACATGAAAACACAAAAACAAGTTATGAAGCGTTGTCAAGAGCATGCAAAACCAACAGATGGCAATATAACCCTAACCATAAAGCCATGTTGGCCAATCAGAAGCCAGAAAAAAAGGTTATTACTGTTTCGGGTAGCTAACAACATGTTGCCATAAGCAGAGACCTGCATAGTATTGCATTCTGACGCCTCTGTTCCACAATATAATGGGAGAACTGTGCATGTATTTGCACAGACTCGCCTCATGTAAACAAAGTAGATAGCGGCACACAATCTGACGTCAAACAAAGGACATAGCACGCACTCCGACGTCACAAGCCAAAATCTCCGGTTTCACCGTCTACATGACAACACTTCATACCAGCAGAACCAGAATTGCAACCAGAATTTCAAAAAATCTTCTCCCTGGCAGGAATTTTCAAAAAAGTTTGGTTTCAGTGACCGAATACTGCGTTTGCGTGTGGACGAACTTTCCTAACTGGTTTTGAAAATACCCGTGTTCATGTGGACAGGGCCATAGTAACTCAATTCTGTTGTATTGATGGAGGAAATCAATAGGTAATGTCACTAGTTACTAAATTTTATATACTTACTGATCACAGCATCTCATGGATTCAGCAGAACAAGTACAGTCCACACATTTACTGTTTCTCCAAGTGGATCCAATAGGATGCCATGTCTTATCTGTTGAGTCATGGCAAAACGGATCTATAAAGGATAAGAGAATTGCGTCATACTCTTTCGTTATGCATTAAAAGCAAAGGAAAGTTTATGTCTGTATGTACCTGTCTTTGTGCGTCCCTCCATAAAGCATGCAGCATTGACCAGAGGAAGGACAGTGCACAGAAACAAACCCAAAACCACAGACCTCTTCACAGTCAACAAACACAAGCAAATAAAGCAATTTATCCAATGTTAAACTTTAAATAGTTTTTCCTGAAGCTGCAGAATTGGGTTGAATTAAATTTTACAATAATGTATAATAAAAGCATATTTGCTTTACAAAACTTATTTAGGGGAAATTTATCATTGACAGGTATAAAAAAAGTATAAAATATCACATGCAACTGACACATTTAATGAGTCCTGTAATTAATTGTGAAAAATATCTATTGAAAATCCTAAAATCTATTTATTAAACTATAAACATAAGCAATGTTATAATGGGAGTTTACCATGTTTCTTCAGACAGCGATCCGATTATATGAGACCAAACTCACTATGCCTGCATGTATTTAAGTGAACAGAGGAGGGTGGAGCAATATGTTAATGAATCATTTCACAAATTTTTTAGAAAAATAAAATTTAATAGCTTTTGTAAAAGTGCCATTAAAAAAAACAAAAAAACATTACTGGTGTGCATCCTGAGACAAAACATTGCCACTGACATATTTTAAGATTGTCAGTGCAAGTTGCTTTCAGTTAAAACAACTGAAACATGCATTTTAGTCTGGGACTAGTTTAAGCCTTGTCTGTGAAACCAGGGAATTGTTTCATTACATTATTATTATTATAAATAAGTATTCATTTTTATGCTTTGGTAATAATCATTTTTAATTACAGAAAGATCATGACATGTTTACAAAGAAATCTGTCATATTGCAATTGCATTAAGGAAACTTTACACAAATAGCAAATAGCTAATCACCATGTTTTATTGAAAAGATGTACTACTCATTATTCTCTTGAGAAGAAAAACAGCCTTATCTGCCAAGTAAAGTCCTGTTTGGACTTTGAAGTTGAAACAAACAACAGCTCAGCAGAATTACAGTGTTCCCAATATTTCAAAAACACTACTTTTTTTTATATATATTTTTTTTATAATATTATATTCAGCATGGACACAAATGTATCAAAAGTGACAGTAAACACATTGATTTCTATTTCAAATAAATGAACTTTCAGAAATGTATTTTGAGCACCAAATCAGCATTTTAGAATGATTTCTGAAAGATTGACACTGAAGACTGGAGAAATGGCTGCTGAAAATTCAGCATTGATCACAGGAATAAATAAAAAAAATTAATATATTAAAACAAAAAGCAGTTATTTTAAATTGTAATAATATTACAGTATTACACTCAAATATTCAGTGGCTTTGTAATGTCACAACAATGAATAGCTATGCTACCTTAATAAAATCTCTGTATATCAATTAAAGGTGCAGTAAGCATTTTTTGAAAAACGTTGAATCGGACACATTGAAAAGGAAACCTTTCACCCTTTTTCTTGCTATGACCAACCACCCACAGTCAACATACACTGTGCACTGCTTATTCCAGTCAATAAGCAAAACTTAATCGACCATGCTGAGAAAAAAGGTACACTACATCCCCATGGGCAGGCTCCAGTAGTGCTAGTGCCCAACATGGATGGAGGTATTAGTTTCTGTACAGAGCAGCTGCTAGCTTCTATTTTTGCAGGGCTAGCAATAAATGTTGAAAATAATGCACTAAAAACACATTTATCAACAGAATCTCAAAGTAGGCTTTTATTAAGTAAATCAAGGAGTGAATAACTCACCTACTCCTTTAAAACAGATATCTTTTGGGCATGATTAAAGTTAAACGCATAATAGCACGCACAGAAACACTTCATTTTGAGTAAATTTTACTGAAAATGGCAGGTTAATCCGTTTTAAAATCTATGTTTTGTTCTGTGTAAATTAAATATCATTTGGATGTAAATGGTCCTCTTCCAACAGATTATCTTTATGAGATTTTCCGGCCGCTGAATATCAATTCACGTCACATACAGTCAAGCAGAAAACAGAAAACACTTTACTGATGATCAAAATGAAAAATATTTAATGAACAAATGTTTCTAGATATATTTGTCTAGGTGTTAGAGGCAGAATTCTGCCATCTGCCGGTTATGGCTCGTTTCCACTGAGCGGTACGGTACGGTACAGTACGGTACGGTTCGGTAAACCATGAATCGGCTAGCGTTTCCACTGCCAACAGTACCCTTACTTGATAGACGTGGTGTAGCCTATGCCAGAAAGAAGCGATCAACGTCATTTTCGCACAAAGAAGAAAGCGACATAAACAACAATGGATGACATACAGCAGATCTGGTTCTTGCTTCTGGGCATGTTTGTCACAAGAAGCCAAGCGCCGCCGCCGGCATTAGGCGTTTCTCAATAGCAAGTACGCAAAGTTCGGACTTGCCAAGTCCAGCTCAGGAGAATGACTCCCGAGGACGCGAGTCCGGTAAATCTGCAAATGAAACAGCGCGTTCTTCAAAGCGTCAGTCAGCTCGCTCTGTATGTACATTTTAGGCAACAATAAAACGAAATATGTTATAAAACACCATACTGCCTCTTTACGTTTTCATTTAAAGAAATCTTAAACATTATAGCCACACAAATGTGGTTCAGGCAACGCGGATTGATTATATTCACTGCATGTAACGTTAGCCTATATATATATATATACATAACACAACCCTGCCTCTTTTCGTTTAAATTTTAAAAATATTAAACTTATTTGATATGGTTCAGGCAATATGTGCATTTGTCCTCAGATCATCTTCAATGTAATAAAATAAAAAATTACAAAACTAAACCCTGTCTCTTTTTGTTAAATTTCAGTTTTATCAATAATAGCCATTATAAAAGTATAAGTAAAAAGTACAAGAAGCTATACAATAAGAAATAAAGCAAACAATTCAGTCAAACATACAAAGTCAGCGCTCTAGTCTAACGATTAACTAGCCTAAATATAAAGTTATGAAATTTCACTTAGCCCTCAGTTCGGCCAGGGAACAAATTATAGATTCACAAGACCAAAGATTGCCGGATAGGTCTACACAAGACGAATTATATCTCGTTTAACCACTACAGAGACGTCAGAGTCAGCGGCAAACGTCAGAAGGACCAGCCGAGGAAAGGCTGTCACCGAGCGCCCGGTGATTGCATGGATCTCAAATTTTCATAAATCTTTATAAATAAACCACAGATTTGAGCTTTAAACAACTATTCTCGCCTGAAAAACTCTTAAAATTACATTTCGTGACACAGTAACAGTAGTATTATATTAAACTGTATATTAAAAAATGGCGCTTCTTATGTTGTCATTCCACTTGTAGCATGCGCAAGTGACGATTCTCTGTCAACCAATCAATGTCCTGCAGTGAGTCTAGCTCCACCTTTTAGTACCGTACCACTGTGCTAGGTACCACAACGGAAGGGTACCCAAAAAGTGGTACGGTACGGTTCCACATTTTGGTACCATTCACAACCTTTGATAGTGGAAACGCAAATAAATGCGTACCGTTCCGTATCGTACCGTACCGTACCGCTCAGTGGAAACGAGCCATTAGAGACATCTAGATGTATGATTGGAAGATGGCGCCAATGTCTGTGGCATGCCGTCTGCGGTCCTCCCTGTTGTTATCTCACGCACTTGCTATGCTTTTATACACTCACCTAAAGGATTATTAGGAACACCATACTAATCCTGTGTTTGACCCCCTTTCGCCTTAATTCTACGTGGCATTGATTCAACAAGGTGCTGAAAGCATTCTTTAGAAATGTTGGCCCATATTAATAGGATAGCATCTTGCAGTTGATGGAGATTTGTGGGATGCACATCCAGGGCACGAAGCTCCCGTTCCACCACATCCCAAAGATGCTCTATTGGGTTGAGATCTGGTGACTGTGGGGGCCATTTTAGTACAGTGAACTCATTGTCATGTTCAAGAAACCAATTTGAAATGATTCGAGCTTTGTGACATGGTGCATTATCCTGCTGGAAGTAGCCACCAGAGGATGGGTACATGGTGGTCATAAAGGGATGGACATGGTCAGAAACAATGCTCAGGTAGGCTGTGGCATTTAAACGATGCCCAATTGGCACTAAGGGGCCTAAAGTGTGCCAAGAAAACATCCCCCACACCATTACACCACCACCACCAGCCTGCACAGTGGTAACAAGGCATGATGGATCCATGTTCTCATTCTGTTTACGCCAAATTCTGACTCTACCATCTGAATGTCTCAACAGAAATCGAGACTCATCAGACCAGGCAACATTTTTACATTTTTTGTAGAGGAGATGAGTGGTACCCGGTGGGGTCTTCTGCTGTTGTAGCCCATCCGCCTCAAGGTTGTGCGTGTTGTGGCTTCACAAATGCTTTGCTGCATACCTCGGTTGTAACGAGTGCTTATTTCAGTCAAAGTTGCTCTTCTATCAGCTTGAATCAGTCGGCCCATTCTCCTCTGACCTCTAGCATCAACAAGGCATTTTCGCCCACAGGACTGCCGCATACTGGATGTTTTTCCCTTTTCACACCATTCTTTGTAAACCCTAGAAATGGTTGTGCGTGAAAATCCCAGTAACTGAGCAGATTGTGAAATACTCAGACCGGCCCGTCTGGCACCAACAACCATGCCACGCTCAAAATTGCTTAAATCACCTTTCTTTCCCATTCTGACATTCAGTTTGGAGTTCAGGAGATTGTCTTGACCAGGACCACACCCCTAAATGCATTGAAGCAACTGCCATGTGATTGGTTGATTAGATAATTGCATTAATGATAAATTGAACAGGTGTTCCTAATAATCCTTTAGGTGAGTGTATATGTCTCATTTAGTTTTAAATTGCAATGCTACATTGGTGTATGACCGTTTAACACTACTTAACATTAGTAGTGCGGTCACTGCCTAGCTTAAGTGCGATGATTGTGGACCGCGTCTTGGCCTTCCATCTTGTTCATCTCCTCCCCCCACATACCTGTGTCGGATTTACCTCGCCGGAGAAGGCACTGCAAGTGCGGGGGTATCTCCGTCAGATCGGCCCTGCTATGTATTTAAAATCCGCAATGCGCTTCTCTTGCGAGAATTGAATCGCAGTCTCCCTGCTCCACAGCATGTGATTGGCTGTTCGCTACTGATATCACACCTAAACTCCTAAACTCAGGATCAAAGCCTGAGTTGACAGAAAAAGTTGATGATCAGCTTCATGGTGCCAACAACCGATTGCATCGGATTGGTTTTATGAACTCGAAACCTCGAAATCCTGTAACCCTGAGTTTGTTCAACTACCATCATGGAAACCTCCTGGTCACCTAAAACCTACTATTTGTCCTCAGGATATTATTTTACCTCTTTTCCTGAGAGAAATCATGGACACAGTTGGCTCTGGCCTGTTATTGATTATTAACAAATGCTTGTCTGCTCCCTAACAGTCTTAAATTGGCTGTGATCACGCCATATCTTTAAAAAAAAACTGGATCTTCCCTCTCTTTCTAACTTTCATTCCATTTATAATCTACCTTTTATCTCAAAGATCATTGAGAGGGTTGTACTGACTAAATTACAATATTATTTGGCTATAAATTGTCCTCAAACGTTTCAATCTGGTTTGAATGTTTTACACAGTACTGAATCTGCTCTTTTAAGAGTTTCAAGCAAAATTTTTACAGAAACTGTTTCTGGGAAATCCATAGCTTTAGTTTTATTAGATCGGAGTGCTGCATTTGATTTGGTCGACCATGAGGCCCTGTTGAAATGCCTGGAGATATCTTTGGGCCTTTGTGGCGAAGTCTTACAGTGGTTCCGTTCTTATCTGACCAACAGATGGTTCAGTGTTCGAATTAGTCCTCCTCTAGTTTACCTCTTGATTGTGGTCTCTATTTTTCCTTAAAATATAACGATAAAATTGCTTTACAACCACTGTTGGCCTGTTTAAAAGAACTCAAGCTTTGGCTTTCAAGTCATTTTCTTTAAATGAAAATAAAATAGAAATAATTATATTTGGGTCTGAGGAAAACTTCTCGTATGGTAACCCTCGTTCCCTGAAGGAGGGAACGGAGACGCCACATCAGAGTGATCCAACTGATAGGAATCTCGCTCGAGAAAGCAAATCTACTTCGAGTGTAAATAAAAGAGCCAATGCACATTGGTGTGCAATCATTTGAAGCAGCTGCTCTGCCATGCAGCACGGTATATAATGAGCAGAAGGTGCGATTGCACTTTAGTTTTCGCTGAAGAGCCGAGCAGTTGGCCCGGCGGCACAGCAGGGTACAGGAGCTGTGGCAACGAAACATGGAGTCTCCATTCCCTCCTTCAGGGAACCAGGGTTACCATACGTAATCGAGAAGTTCCCTTTTAGTCAGTCACGTTCGTCGCGACGTCGGAGTCCCTACCAAAGTGCCACAGCTGCTGTCAATTTCCAGTGCCCTATGCAAGCCTCCTACCCCTTCTTGCCTGGAAGGACAATAGTAGAGGGCTTACACAGATAGTGTCTGTCACTGTTTTTCCGTGGTAACCCATACAGCGAGACTTTGGATAACACTGGGAAAGTGCCCTTTCCATTAGGAGAACGCTGCAGAAGCCACATTCTTCCCCGAAGGAATTATGTGGAGATATACATATGGACGAACCCGAAGGGTGTACTGCATATGAGATACGGGGTGACTTAGGAAAGACACAGGCTTCCATTTAGGAGCAACCGTGGAAGAATACACATATGGGATCCCCGCAGGGTCGTACATATGGAACCCAGCCTAAACCTGGTTCAACAGATAAAGGATTCAACAGATAAAGGCCTGGCGCCAGACACTCTCCCACGTCCGGCTCTGAGGGTGGTGGAGGACTCGACACGTTTTTCACTCGGAAGCAATAAAAGTGCTCAGTAGGGCGCAGCAAGCCGACAGAGCCAGCCTCTCATTGCTTCTACCAGTTTAGGGTGAGAACATGGGAGGAGACTGGCTCTACATGTTGGCTGTAGAACCTAGTGAACGTGTTAGGTTCTACAGATATCTGTTAGTGAGGCGCCACGTGCCAGCACCTAGGAAGATGCAATGCCTTTCGTAGTGTGAGCACGGAACCTGAGAGGGCAGGGCACGCCTTTTGCTCTTGCCTGTGGCTGGCTCCTTGGCGCCGCTTGGGTGGAGGCTGCTGCTGTGGCACGGGAGCAAGGGCAGACGCAGGAGGACGCCCTCGGCAACGAGCAGACTGAGGTGCTGCGGGCGGCGGATGGGTGGAGGCAGCAGCTGACCGCTGAGGCAGGATGTGTTTGATGGCCTCAGTCTGCTTCTGTACTGCCAAGAACTGCTGGGCGAAGTTCTCGACCGTGTCGCTGAAGAGGCCGGTCTGGGACACGGGAGAGTTAAGGAACCTGACTTTGTCGGTCTCCCTCATGTCCGCAAAGACAGCCAGAGATGGCATTCCTGGACCACAACTGTGCACATTGCACGACCCACCGACCGTGCAATCACCTACGTCGCTCGAAGCACGAGGTCCATCGCGGCACGAAGTTCTTGGAGAACTTGAGGATCATGACCACCCTCGTGCAGATCCTTCAGTGGCTTGGCCTGATGGACCTGCAACAACGCCATGGTGTGTAAGGAAGAGGCGGCTTCCCCACAGGCCTGGTAAGCATTGCCGGTTAAAGGACAATTCCGGTATTTAACACTTTGAGTCTATTTTGTAGTTTGTTTTGGATGAACAAGAGTGGTGGACAAAGAAATTTTGACAATGGTTCCTGTCTCGACTTTTTGACTATTTTAGAATTGCCCATGACCGCTTTAGAATGGGAGTCAATGGTCATGCACAAACATGCTCTTAAAACAACCCTTAATGTTTGTTTTCAAAACTGTGCAACTCACCGAGTGGTTTGTTGTCAGAATAATAAAGATAATTTTACAGAAAAGAATCATCATCCCTGGAGAAGTCTAATTCACCCTCTAATACAGCGATCGACATCCGGTCATCGGGGGGAGCGCCGAAAGATATGGCTGGTACACACCTTGTGGATGGTCCAGCATGCTCCCTCAGTGGCTCAGCTGGCTGCTGAGCACTGGAGGGATGAGGGTTCCTAGGAGGTTGGTTCCCCGAAGGAAGTGCGCTCACCGTAATCCTCAGGTCACCTGCACTATACTGCCTGAAGTAACCCTCTGAGGAGGCGCTCCACCCCTTTGCAGGAACAAGAGTCTTGACCGCAGTTCCGAGATGGTCATCCTTCCATACTCAGTGTGTTCAAAGCGATCGTGACCATCCCAGGTAACATCCGCATGCAGAAACACACAAGTAGAATGACATCTTTAAAAAGACGCAGCACTATGCTCTTTCAGTGAACTGCTCTCCTTGGTGCTGAAGTATTTGTCATTTTTTTGACAAATGAAAAATAAATAAACGTTTAATGTGGGTCACTATCAATGTGTGTCATTTGACCCCAAACCACACACCAAGAGTGTGACGATTATTATAATTTTTTTACATACCTTTAGACCAGACCTGGGCATTGTACAGCCCCCAGGGCCACATCAGGCCCTCTGTCTATCCTTGACTGGCCCGTGTGAAGTATTTGATAAATTAGAGCTGGAGTCCATAACTTTTTTTGTTTGTTCAAAATGTACAAAAATTATAAATTGAGCAAGTATATCATGAATACATTTCCCAAACCGTGTTTTTGTCTTATTATGAATAACTACGGTAAACCTATAATCAGTGTTTATATTCAGACTATTTTAGGCCGGTCGGGTTAACCGCTGCAGAGTAGCCCAGTGCCTGCGTGACTCATCATAGATATGAGAGAAGTAGCAAGACGCATGCAGTTCTGTTTATTAACCGCTAGAATGCCAAAAGTTATGGACTGCTGCTTTAAAAGTCAAGGCAACTGATTTTTCGACATAAATGCCAACACTGGGGACATTTATTGCTTTTTTTATATAGTTAATATTACTTTGTAATACTTGCTTTTTTGTATAAAGTTGTGATGCTAGTTTTTGAAACACAGCAAAAAAAAAAAAAAAAAAAAAATTATGTTCATTAAATAGTGATTGTGTGCTCCACATTTTAATTTAATTAATTTCCTGTTTTTTTATAAAGAGAAATAATATATTGGGAAGAACTGAGTTAAGTGTATTGGTCCGGCCCTCTACAACCAACCGAATCAAGCCCAGGTTTTTTTGGGGTTTTTTTTTTTTTTTTCGTGTGTGTGGATAAAAAAAAAGAAAAGAATCTGAGCAACTGATTAACTAAGGAAAAGTCAACTGGGGTTTTACTGATCCCCAAACACCATATGAGAGTTTAAAAAAAAACCATCCTGACAAAACCACAGCCCTCTTCACAGTGAACAAATACTTGCAGATAAATAAACAGAACCAATGAAATAGCTTTATTATAAGTTGCATTATAATTACATTATTATTGTGAATTCACAATATAAGATACTTTTTCATTTAACAAATTTGAATGGCAATATCAAACCAAAATCAAAACCCGTATCCAAGTTTAGAGAGTGGATCATAATGTTTTAGATTAGTATGATTCAGTTGCCTTGAATGCCAAAGTACACACAGAGACATGAACACATATATTTTAGCCCACATAGCAAAAATTAAAGTTAACTTATTCGATTATATAATCATATTGTTACAGAACAGAGACTCAACGATTTATTATAGTCAGATGGTTGCAAGCATAAGCGGGTGCAGATAAATGAGAATGTCTTTGAGAAATTTGTTTAAGGGCCAAGAAACGCGAGACCACCACTGTCTGTGACTGTCAATATTTTTATTTAAAGCTACAATATGCAATAATTTTTTGCCTCTAGAGGGCGCTACATTCCAAACAACAACAACGGCGTAGCTTGATGACGATGTGAAGGAGCGTGGAATGATGGGAACTGTCGTATTAAACTCCACCGTGGATGTAAATCAGTCAGACGGGAATCGAAAAATCATGTTCATGGATGAGGCTAAGTTCTTTTTTTATAATGACATGCTTTTTGTGGCGAGGGGGGCGTGGTTCAGCGCGGTCTGTAATGGGAGAGAGAAGAGACGAGCAAGTAGGTCAAGTGCAAATGACGAACACCTGTGTCTTATTGCAGTGATCGGCGTGGAGAGACCGCTTATAAGCCGCGCGCTGGAACGAGAGAGAGACTGAAGAGAAAATTGGACGCAGAGAAAGAACACCGGTGGATCCGAGCTCTCATTTTTGAACTGTTTTGTGCCGTCGCGGTTGCCACGGTGAATGCGCGTACTTTTGTTTGTTTTGCTTTATTTTAATAAAGTACGAGTCCCAGTCACGCCGACCCGTCTTCTTCCTTCCTGACTCTTGAACCTCATCACACTTTTATTTCATTAAAATGAATTAACCGCAAGAAAAGTAAGGTTTAATACTAAATCGGTTATCATAGATGTTACTGTATGTCGAATTCATTGTTGTGATAACGCGGCGCAGTTTTACGTGTTCTAAACAATTGTTGTAAAAGTACATTCGAACATACCCACATCATTTGCCAAAATACTGATTAATCTTTATGTATAACACATGCTATATTTATTTACATGGCCATAAACACCAGACGTGATAAACAATGTCAATAAACTAAACACAAATCTAAAGCAATAATACTTCCCTTACATAAACATAACTATTACCGAATGCTACATTTGGAAAATATAAAATTAAGCATGCTTTGCCGACAGAACCAGCTGCAATCGGTAAAGAATAATTGTGTTCCATAACGACAGCACGAAACAAGCTAACGTTTGTTGCTTGATAGACGCTACAACTACAACTTCCGCATTTGTCCAGGACTCCACGCAGTACTAGCGGAAACCGAGGGTAACGCGGATATGACGCAATTGACTGGCGACTCCCAGCTCCCCCCTGCTCTAACGCCCCGTTTCCTTGGTTAAAATCGCAATTTTCTCACGATTTAAAAATAGTTGGAAACATTTGGGATATTGTAAGTAATCAACTTAACAAAATATATAACACTGGCCTTGAGATTTTGGGATATTTTAATGCAAAATTCTTGCATATTCTACCTTTAATCCAAAGAAATGCATATAATTTTTTTTTTTTTTTTTTATTACAGTGTAGCCAATATGTGTTGACATGTTTGAAGTCCCTTTGACCAGACCTGAAGGTTGAGGGCTTAAGTAAATATTTTGTGTTTGCTAAAACCAGAATCACTGTTTTGGAGGTTAATTTTTTACGTGAAACAACACAACCTCAATGTTTTTAACCATGTTTTCTCCTGGTTAAACACATACCTAATTGGAAGATATCAACAAATCACTAAGATTTATAACAAATAAATAAATAGGATTTGAATTTAGAAAACTGTAAGTTAAAGTCCCCCTGTGGTGAAAATCAAGCTTTTTATGTTGTTTATATGTCTATGTGGTGTTTTTAATGTGCTTTAAGACAAACCATGTGCAAAGTCATAAGTCAACACCAAAGACAGTCTCAAAAACACGGTTTGAAATCGCTAGTGTTTCTGACATCACAAATTACCTTGTAATCAATCAGGTCAACCTGTGATCGTCAACCAGTGGATCTCTGAGCTGGTGTGAGTGAGTGGAGGCAGGGCTAATATGCATATTTAGAGATCTGCGTATACTAAAATGATGTACACATCTACAATGATTTACCTCCTAGTTACATTCAAGCGATTTGAAGGCTTGAAGACATTTTTTTTTTCAAGGAAAAAACATTTAAATATGTAATTTTGGTTCTCTTACGAGAGGTTCTCTCGTATTGCGTAAGCTAGCTTACGCTGCGGGAAAGTCTCCTTTCACGAGATACTGAAGCCAAAAATTATCCTAATTTTTTTAAACTTGTCAACGCAGTGCGGCAGCCTGCAGACCTAGGGCAAGCGAATCGCGTGCCCATTGGCTGCTCTGCGGCAACTGCAGCAGCCTATGGCTGAGCCTTGCGCGTGACGTCACGTCCAATGAGCGCGCTTGGCGCGCTTAGTGCGTCACAGCCCGTCATTAGGGGTGTGGCTTAGCGTATATAAGCAAGGAACAGAGGCTGCTTCGCTGATTTCTGTCTCTTCAGCGAAGCTCTTCGCATCGCTGATCTCCGAGGAAGCCGCCGTCGAATCCAGCGACCAGCACGCCGAGGATCTCAGCCTGAGGACGCCGGCCGCTCGCCGCCTTCAGCCTTCCCTGCCTGCTGCGCCATCCGGCATATATATCCTTTTCTGCTCTGTGTTGTGTGTTTGTGTGTCCGCCGCGACACACTTGCATCTAAAAGAGCGCGAGGCGTTGTTTCAAATGCCTCGCACATCCTGTGGCTCGTGCAGAGCCTCGCTCAGCGACGGAGACCGCCACGTGCTGTGCGCTCTCTGCCTGGGTTTTGACCACGCTGTTCGCGCTCTCTCTGAGGGCGGCTGCGAACAGTGTGAGGAGTTACCGATGTCGACCCTACGGGCTCGACTCGCTAACTTTGAAGGAACTCCACCTTCTCCGGCCGCTTCTTCCGGGCCACGAAAGAAGAAACGTCGCTCTCAAAGGCCGCCGGAACTGGACGCTACAGCTGAGCGCTCGCCGGAACCTCTCCCGCGAGCCTCGCTCTCTCCTTCCCCCCCACCCTTCACCGACGCGCAGCGGCCGGCCACTGCCCGCACTGCCGTCGCCCTGGGGGATGATGCAGATGATGCCGCTGACAGCTGCTCTCTGCTCGCGTCTGACAGCGAGGAGTGGTCGGGCTCTCACCGCTCCGCCCCCTCGACTCTGGAGTCTTCTCGAACCCGCGCTAGTGTTGACGCAGAGCTTCTCCGCCTCCTCACTTTAGCGGTCAAGAGAATGGGACTGGATTGGTCCCCACCTAAGGAGCCGGAGCCCAATCGCCTTGACGGGTTTTTTCTGCCTAGCCGCCGCCCTGCGCCTGCCTCTTGGTCAGCACCCTTCCTGCCTGAGCTCCACGCCGAGCTCTCTAAGTCCTGGAACGCTCCGTTCTCCACCAGACTCCGCTCGCCAGTCTCCTCGGCTCTCTCCCAGGTGGACGGAGCCGCCGAGAACGGCTATAACGGCATCCCCGCCGTTGAGGATGCTGTGGCAACGCACCTTTGCCCGCCGTCTGCTAGATGGCGCTCAAAGTCTGCCCTGCCGTCTAAAGCCTGCAGGACCACCTCAGCTCTCGCCGGCCGCGCTTTCGCCGCCTCCGGCCAGGCTGCTTCCGCCCTGCACTCAATGGCTATTCTTCAGATCCTTCAAGCCGACCTCCTCCGTGAACTGGATGAGAAGGGCTCGGATCAGTCTGCCTTAACCGATCTGCGCAGCGCTACGGATCTCGCGCTGCGCGCTACGGATCTCGCGCTGCGCGCTACCAAGACCGCTGCTCAAGCCATCGGCAGATCCATGGCCGCGCTCACCGTCATCGACAGACATCTATGGTTGACGCTCGCGGACATGAGTGAGTCAGAGCGCGCTGTGTTTCTGAACGCACCACTCTCGCCCACCGGCCTCTTTGGCCCTGCGGTCAGCGGAATTGTGGATCGGTTCTCTGAAGTACAGAAGGCGTCGCAGGCGATGGACCTCTTCCTGCCCCGCCGTTCGAGCTCAGCCACAGGCCGCCCTCAAACTCAGCCTCCTGTGCGCAGCTCTAACCAGCGCTCTTCCAGGCCCCCCAGCGCTTCGCAGCGACGCCAGGGCAATCGCCCCAGGTCGCGCTCGACCAGCCGTCACAGACCGCCGCCCCCACGGGGCCCGCGGCCCAAGATCGCGTTGAAGCCCGAGCCCGCGAAGTCCTCCTAGCATCCGCAAGGAGGAAAAGATGGTTGAGTCCCGCTACGGCCGGACCGCCATCAAAACGCACAGCTCTGTCAGTCCCCTATGTTCAGGCTACTGCAGCAGCACACACCGCAGCCAACGAGCCAGTGTTAACACTCGCTCGCCTGCACACAAACGCCGTTTTCACGGCGACCCAGATAAATCTCAAAAAGAGTATAAGTGCTTTAAGTGTAGAAAATGTGCCCACACCCATGTGCTCACTGCTTCACACAAGTACAATCCCCATGGTAACGCGCCCAGAGCGCTCTCTCATAAAGCGGCCTCACACCGCTCGAGTACTAGATGTAGTAAATGTGCCCACACTTCCGTGCTCACAACTACTCGCTGCTCGCTCTGTCACTCAGTTACCTCAAATTGCCACGGCTCAAGCCGCAGGGGTATTAAGTGTAGAAAAAGTGCCCACTCCCGTGTGCTCACTGCCTCACACAGACCAGGTTCCCATGGCAACGCGTCCAGAGCGCTATCTCTTAAAGCGGAAACTTTCCGCTCGAGTATCAAGTGTAGGAAATGTGCCCACAGCCCTGTGCTCACACCTGCCCACTGCCCGCTCTGCCAGACAGGTTGCAAACCTCATAAAGCCCCCAAACACTGGCCGTGTCATAAGTGCAAATCCCGCGCCAGCTCACGAGCACGCGCGCCCACTTTCAGACACCATAATCCCCACGCCGCTCTCGCGCCTGGGTTGTTTGACAGCAGTTCACGCTCCATCGTCCGAGATCGAGCTACTAAATTCTGCACAGTCGGCCAGTCCGGTTCTTCTGCCCTCGTGTCCGAGCATCGGCGGCGCGCGCGCCGCCCCGTCTTCTCTGATACAGGTTCCCCATCCCGCGCAACGCGGCGATCTGAACCCAGAGACCATTCGACCCCTAGCCATGCATGCAAAAGCATGGGAGGCTATTCAGGGCGCGTCAGAATGGGTGCTCAACACCATAAGACACGGTTATTCGCTCCAATTTGCTCGTCGCCCTCCGCGCTTTCTAGCGCAGACGGAAACGAAAGTGAGTTTGGAAACAGCACATCTGCTTCAAGCAGAGATAACAAAGCTGCTGCGAAAAGGGGCCATAGAACAGGTGCATCCTTCCCTGAGCGAGTCAGGCTTTTACAGCCGTTACTTCCTCGTTCCCAAGAAGGACGGAGCATTAAGACCTATTTTAGATCTGAGACATCTGAACAAGGCTCTCATGAGACGGCCGTTCAGGATGATTACAACCAGACAGATCCTCGCGCAAATTCGCCCAGGAGACTGGTTTATCTCTCTCGATCTGAAAGACGCTTATTTCCAGATCCAGATAACTCCCCGTCACAGGCCATTTTTGAGATTCGCCTTCGACGGTCGAGCTTATCAATACACAGTCCTGCCGTTCGGCCTGTCTTTAGCACCCCGTACATTTACGAAATGCATGGACACGGCTCTCGCTCCCCTGAGGAGTCAGGGAATGCGAATTCTGAACTACTTGGACGATTGGCTCGTTCTAGCGCAGTCAGAGACAGAACTTGTGTCTCACAGAACAGCGCTACTCGACCACCTGGAGGGTCTGGGTCTAGCGGTCAACTGGACCAAGAGCTCGCTCTCGCCCCGGCAGTCGATTTCCTTTCTCGGAATAGAACTGGACTCGGTGGCGATGACGGCCAGATTGTCGGAGCAGCGCGCGCGCCGCATCCAGCGCCTCGCTGCATCCTTCAAAGAAGGCAACCGGGTTCCCCTGAAGGCATTTCAGCGCATTCTGGGGCATATGGCCTCAGCTGCAGCAGTGCTTCAGCTGGGTTTACTGCGCATGCGCCCGCTTCAACGCTGGCTGAGAACGCGCGTATCCCATCGAGCCTGGGCGACCGGCGGCTCGCTAATCAGAGTGACTCAGGTCTGTGTCTCAGCCCTGCAGCCCTGGCTAGCAGCCGAATGGTATCACACGGGAGTAAATATGGGAGTGGTTTCACACCGGAAAGTTGTCTCAACAGACGCGTCCAACCTAGGTTGGGGAGCGCTCTTCGAAGGCAGACCGGTCTTTGGCCACTGGTCAGACCAGGAGAATCTCCTACACATAAACTGTCTAGAGATGCTCGCGGTCGAGAAAGCGCTCATGCACTTCCTCCCTTTCCTCCATGGTCACCATGTTCTAGTCCGCACGGACAACACTTCAGTAGTGGCCTATGTGAACCGCCAGGGCGGTGTCAGATCAAAGCAACTCTGCGCCCTGACGGAACGCCTCCTTGTATGGGCTCAGCACTCTCTGCGCTCTCTGAGAGCATCGCATGTGCCTGGCCATCTGAACGAGGGCCCCGACAGACTGTCCAGGGACAACGTTCCCCCTGGGGAGTGGTCTCTACACCCCCAAACAGCCCAGTCGCTGTGGCGCCGCTTTGGCAGAGCGAAAGTCGACCTCTTTGCGTCAAAAGACAACGCACACTGCCCAGCGTTCTTTTCGAAGAGCGAGGACGCGCTGGCCCAGTCTTGGCCCAGCGGCCCGCTATATGCGTTTCCACCAGTCTCTCTGCTGCCTCAGGTCATCGAGAGAGTCAGGAAAGCGCGCCACACAGTGCTCCTCATAGCCCCGTTCTGGGAGAACCAAGCTTGGTTCCCGGAACTCATACAATTGGCAGACTCAGCCCCTTGGCCGATTCCGGTGCGGAGAGACCTTCTCTCTCAAGCCCGCGGCTCGATTTGGCATCCCCACCCAGAGCACTGGTCTCTGCATGCGTGGAGCCTCAACAATTACATGCTGATCTACCAGAAGGGGTGATGAACACGATCATACAATCTAGAGCCCCCTCCACGAGGCGGCTCTACACGTCTAAATGGTCTGTGTTTAACAAATGGTGCACTACCAAAGGGCTCAATCCACAGACATGTGGGGTCTCGCAAGTATTGTGCTTCCTTCAAGAGCTACTGGACGCGGGCAGGTCCCCCTCCACGCTCAAAGTCTATGTCGCGGCCATTTCAGCGCTCTCTGTTTCAGAGCCGGGCCGCGCATTAGGAAGGAACGAGTTTGTCATCCGCTTCCTTAGAGGAGCGAGGAGGATGAACCCCCCGCGACCCCCTTCGGTTCCTATGTGGGATCTTTCACTGGTCTTAGACGCACTGAAAGCACATCCCTTTGAACCCTTAGAAACTGTGGATATGAAATACCTCACGCTCAAAACCGTTTTTCTGATAGCACTGTCTTCAGTAAAACGTGTGGGAGACCTTCACGCGTTATCCACTAACGCTGCGTGCCTCGAGTTCGGACCCAATGACTCTAAAGTTATTCTCAGACCGAGGCATGGGTACGTCCCAAAAATTTTGGGCACTCCCTTCAGAGCGCAGGTCATTTCCCTTTCAGCCCTGCCGAATACTGGCTGCGAGGCAGATAGTCACCTCCTCTGCCCAGTTAGGGCGCTGAGAAGCTATATTTCGCGCTCCGCCGCCTTCAGGCGTTCAGATCAGCTTTTTGTTTCGTTTGGTGGGCGCACCAAGGGTCTCGCCGCCTCGAAACACACCCTGTCCAGATGGATAGTCGATGCTATCGCAGCTGCTTACGCATCTAAAAACCTGCAGTGCCCCTTGGGCATTCGGGCACACTCCACCAGAGGCATGGCCTCATCGTGGGCGTGGTCCAGTGGGATTCCCATTCATGACATTTGTGCAGCGGCAGGCTGGGCCTCCCCCTCCACATTTGTTAGGTTTTACAACCTGGAAGTTCCCGCTTTGCAGGCCAAAGTGCTATCAGTCTAAGTCTCGCGTAAGCCAGCCCACTGTCTGTGCGCGGGCTACGCTGCTGATTTAGCTCTACTGGTTGAGCTACACTATATGGAAGTGTTAGTTGGACCGGCTGTGCCGCTCCCTGCCCCATATTATGTGCTTGTGTACTGTGGTATCTTGGCCGCCCAGCTCCGCTTCGCGTTCCCTGGGCTCCCCATGGGAATTCATTCAGGATGCTGGGCGCGCGCACGGCGTTGACAAAGGTGTTCCCGCAGCGTAAGCTAGCTTACGCAATACGAGAGAACCTCTCGTAAGAGAACGTACTCGGTTACTAACGTAACCTCTGTTCTCTCTAGAGAGGGAACGAGTATTGCGTAACCCGCCGTGCTCTCGCCACGAGCTCATTTTCGCTTCATGCGACAGAAACCAGCGAAGCAGCCTCTGTTCCTTGCTTATATACGCTAAGCCACACCCCTAATGACGGGCTGTGACGCACTAAGCGCGCCAAGCGCGCTCATTGGACGTGACGTCACGCGCAAGGCTCAGCCATAGGCTGCTGCAGTTGCCGCAGAGCAGCCAATGGGCACGCGATTCGCTTGCCCTAGGTCTGCAGGCTGCCGCACTGCGTTGACAAGTTTTAAAAAATTAGGATAATTTTTGGCTTCAGTATCTCGTGAAAGGAGACTTTCCCGCAGCGTAAGCTAGCTTACGCAATACTCGTTCCCTCTCTAGAGAGAACAGAGGTTACGTTAGTAACCGAGTACGTTATCAAAGATACGTTTTAAAGGATACAATTATTGACAACAGGGGGACTTTAAGTAAGTACGTTTTGGTGCTATTTTCACAATTTCACTATAAGTACTATTTAAAAAAAATTCTTCCAAACAGATCACCAAGTTGTTTAGTATTTTTTTCAACTGACTTAACTACTGTATAATACAAAATTATTCAACCCCCTTAACCAGCAAGACATTTTGAATGAATTGAACATTTTATGAAAACAATTCAACAAAGGCTTCAGTAAACTATTATAGAAAGTTAAATAATGCACATTTGAGTTATTCTGAAAAAGTAAAGTTGATGAAAAATCTAACTGGCTCTAAACATTGATTCATGTACAAAATGATAACCTCCAATAAACGCTTCCTGTAAGTGCTTCTGTCAGCTCTCTACTGCAATCTGGCCCATTCCTCGCTTGAAGAAGCTTCCAGATCACTGATAATATTTTGTTTTCACATTACCACTGCTTTCTTCAAAATCCACCAAATATTTTCAATGAGATGTAAATGTGAAGACTGTACAGGCCACTCAAGAACACTCTATGACTGATCCCTGACCCAAGCTTCGGTAGATTTGGATGTGTACTTTGGGATGTTTGTTCTGCAGGAAAGTCCATTGATCATCAAGCTTCGGTCTCTGCACTGAAGGATCACCATCTTTGCCAAAATGGCTTGATCCTTCAAAGAATTCATGTTGTCCTTCATACAGTCAAAACATTTTAAACTTGTGAATAGTGCAGCCAACTGAGTCTAGGGACTTTTAGTGTTTTGGAAATCTTCTTGTAGCCATAGACTTTCTAATGTAATAAAACAATTAGTGAGAGCTCTTTTGACTTGGCCATGTTTGCTACTCAACTTTAGCACATGCATGGGCTAAATGTATGTATGTGTGACAGAACATACAGTTTTGTTATATAGTTTACAAAGGCTTAATTATATTTTAACACAATTTTGTGCTATACCATACAAATAAGTGACTTAAAATCAACAGGGCTGAATAATTATGACATATAGCTGTATTACAAAACAAATCCTATAATTCAAAAGCATTACATTATATATTGACATTATCACTTTTAATTTGCCAATAAATTGTTATAGATGCAATTTTAAAAAAACTGTATCTTTAGAAAACCGTATAAATGTGTAAATCATTACAATCCCCGTCCAACTATCCCCATAGTTGAAATTTTTTTATTGCAAATGTACATTAAAATGACCATAGTATCTTCACACCTAACCTAGTTCACATACTATTCATATAAAGTAACTTTCTTTCAAAATGCAATTCACAAACTTTGTGTTTGCTTCTGTTCTCATTCATAAATTAATATATCTGTGCATGTGTGTGTAAGTTTCCATTACAAGCATGTAAAATACCTAATTGTACTTCATTTCTTAAAGTACGTCTTTTTTTTTAATTTCTTTTTGGTTTTCAAAAGTGGGGTTATAAATATTCCTTTCACACAAATTTATTGTGATGTGTAATAAGAAAATTTTATTTAATCATTAGAAAAAAGTAAGTTGAACAATTCTTTTATCAACAGCTAGTTAATAAACAATACAATCAAATCATAATTTTACAGTAATTTTACAGTAAAATTGTTTTCCAGCAATTTGGCCTCTATACATGGACAAATGCTAAGGTATAAACTATTTTTACAGATATAAGATGTTCTCTTATTAGCTTTACTTTAAAAATGAGATCTTTTTAGCGATAAAAATAAGGAAAGCCTTGAATGCCAGACCTTTTGGTTATCAAGATTTAACCTTTTTTAGTTGTTTATTAATTTCAGTTGGCAGCGTAGTCCGAGTTGGATCCAAAAGCAGTTGATAATCTTTTTAGTCTAAATACGTACACATCACTGATTTCAATTTTCAATCATTGGAAATTATTTTCCAACAGCACCATAGGAACACCGAATGTTGGGATCCTTTGGATGAAACACTTCAAATGTGCATGTGCTGTAATCATACTTCACAGTGCAGCCTTCAGTCTGGACAATCGCTCTGTGCATCCTGTAACAAAAAGCACATATTACTGTATGGGAAATTTCTTGGCATATAAAATGTTCAAAATACTATCCATAATCACAGAAATAAAATGTAAGCCCATCCCTCAGTTTGTAAACACATGAATGAAAATTATGTTAAAATTCAGCACCTGAAAACTGTGATATGAAGCTGTTTTAAATACAAAAAGGTGAATGCAACATGACCTAACCATGAACAACACTTGTGAAAAGTAAATGTTATTTCCTAATTGAAATGTGGTTATGATAAAGTTGAAACTTGTATTCAAATATATTTGTAATTCCACATTTGTGATGAAGTTGCAATTTATATCAACTTTAAATGTAATATCAAATAGCACACTACAGTAAACATTATAATCAAGTACTTCACATTTGTTTTAGTTAGTCAACACATCAAAGAGTACTTCTGCACTATTTTTTAATCTTGGTAATTGTTACTTTTTACATATACTAACACATTTTAAACATTTCAAGTTATTGATAAATTACCAGTTAATGTAATATGAACAATTATGAATAAACAATAAATATTAGTATATTAAATTAATACATTAACATATCCTTGACTACTAAATGCTGTTAGTTTGTGATACCAAATGCATTACCTTATGTTAATGAATTAAACCTTCTATTTTTTTCATTCATGTTTTTGATAGATGACTTTCATGAATTTTATTGTTATTATTATTATTTTTTTTGTTACAGTCTAAATTTTCCTCTGTGGCTGAAACTGAGGGACAATTTTATTCAGTTTTAAAGAACAACATTTTTGGTTTTGTAAAGTTTTCACAATAATTAACATGTTAAATATTTTACGTGTCACAGCAGTCCATTCCATTGGAGGTGCACACGCATCTGATACATCTGGCGTTTGTCCAAGTACTTCCAAATGCATGCTTGGATTTATCATAGCCATCCATACAATATGTTGCCCCTATATGAATTCAAACAAATTAAGAGTTGTTAATAAGAAATACAGTGTTCATTTACCTAAAAGTGTACATACTGTTGGCTAGTTTACATTAAATATTCTTTGGGGAGCTGATATGTCCTGCAGTGGGACATGGTATACTTCATATGAAACTTTTATAACCATAGTTCCTCTTCAGTCGGTCTCTCGACGCCACGTCGGGGGCCGACGAATAGAAATCTCGCTAGAGAGGCCAATCTACTTCGAGTGAAACTAAACGAGCCAATGCACATTGGCGTGCAATCATTTGCATCAGCTGTTCAGCTACGCAGCACAGGTATATAATGAGCAGAAGGTGCGATTGCACTTCAGCTTTTTGCTTCGGAGCCGAGCACTGAGTGTGATATGAGAACGGGACCTCTCATGTTTGGTGCGGGCTTTACAGCGCGCAGTGTGGTCGATTTATTTCTCTCTCTCTTTATCTTTTTGTTTTCTTCTTCTTTGAGCCTAACAAAAAGGCTGTTTTCACAGCTGGTACGGTGCGCCAAGAGCGCTGAAAATCCGAAAAGACCGCTGTGAAGAGAGAGGCTGCACACTTCCCGGTCTGTTTCCGCTGCGACCGTTCCCCTGCGTGCTTCAGCACCAAGGAGAGCAGTCCCTAAAAGAGCTTACACGGGTGGAGCGCGTCTTTTTAAAGATGTCACTCTACCTGTGTGTTTCTGGATGGGATCGCGGGATGGTCACGAGCGCTGCATTGTGTGTCTGGGCATTGAACACGCTGAGGCAGCGTTCGTGGATGAGTCATGTACCCATTGTGGGAGGATGACCATCTCGGAGCTGCAGTCGAGACCCTCGTTCCTGCAAAGGGGTGGAGTCCCTGCACCTCTGCCGCAATCTTCAGGCAGTAGTGCAGGTGACCTGAGGATTACGGTAACCCCGAGATTCTATAGCCTGGACATTCCTTCTACGCCAAGCACTCTAGTGCTCTCGTCCTAAGTGTTCCTGTGCGCAGATTTACACTGGGACAGGCAGGGCTCGTTGTGGCATAGTTGGTATTTGTTCCCCAAAGTGTCGTAATCTATGCAGTTCGAGTTCGCTCGAAAGGGAACGTCTCAGGTTACGTCTGTAACCCGTGTTCCCTGAGAAGGGAACGAGACACTGCGTCCCTCTGCCACGCCTTCCCCTGCCTGGGAGCGACTTGCTTCATCACAGAAGCTGACGCTGTTGTGTGCCAGCGTCCCTTTGTATGCCGTCACACGTCACGTCATGACGCAGCGCCAATCAGGATTAGAATAGTTTAATTCATGCTTCAGACGCGCTACGCTGGGGCATTCCCCAAAATGTCGTAATCGACGCAGTTTCTCATTCCCTTCTCAAGGAACATGGGTTACAGTCGTGACCCGAGACGTTTTTTTCAATACTACACATTACAATAATTGCAGTTAAACTCTGAAGGACAGTGGCCATCCACAAAGACACCCTTGTTTTATGACCTCTAATTAATTGAAAAACTACTTTTAAAAATATAATACTGAGTTGTTACAGGACAAGACTGAAAAATAAAATAGGGGAACAAAAAGATGATTAAAATTGTAAAAAAAAAAAGAAAGATATTGTGTTAATAGGTAGGACATTATAGATACAGTTTCCTTGAAACATTTATACATTTTGATATTTTACCTAAATATTTTAGTAACTCGTGATGCTCTAATGAATCATGCACTTGTATTAAAAATGTTATCTTCGTGTTGATATTAAAAGACTTTAAAAAGTCTCAGTAGTGCATTTATTATTTTTTCACAATATGTGAGGGCAAAATATGGTATTACAGTATGTGTATTTTCATTTACCTGGTTTTCGAAGTTCCTGGAAACAGAAAGAATCGCTTAAAGAGACAAAGGCACAAAATACCAAAACCAGAGCCAAATATGTCTGTAAAGAGAAAACTAGGAACTTATTATAAAACAATGGTATACAACGGTAAATGTTTATGTGTAGATTGAAATTCTATATTGATTTTTACTATATTGAAATTCAGTAGCATTAAACTCACCATTTTTGCACGTTTAGCAGATGATGGTCTGATGAAATGCAGTCGTAGGACATTGGGCCTTTTTAAACAAAACAGAAGAGGGGCGGAACATCTGGCCAAATCACATGATCACTGATGATCAGCTTCTATGATTATTGACTTTAAAAAGACTTTTGCACTTTTATGCAGCATAATACGTTTCAAGTCTTCAATGTAAGCGTGATGGGCCTCCAGGTTCCTTTACGGATAGGCTATAGAGTATGTGAAATGTATTTTTGTGAATATTTGTAGCGTTATTGTATGGTTATTGGTTGCTGAATTTGTAGTTCATTGTGAAATCGTTATCTAAAGCTAAGTATTTTCCATTGTATCAACAGTAACTTAACATAAGCAGTTTCACAATCTCTTTCACAACACCAGATGTTAACTTGGTACTTCTTACATATTTCTCAATTGTATTATGATTGTGTCAACCCCATGTGATTTCCTAACTGTGTATTTTATGCTGAACTCATTTTTCCCTTTGCATATTCAATAGCCAAAATTATGACCTTAAACACAAGCTAGCCAAACCAAGCCAATCCAAGTTAGTATTTTAATGCTCAATGTATGAAAGCAAAACAATGAATACAGAGATAATGTTTGGAAAGTATCCATACCTAACAAAGGGAAATACACCAGTTCAGTGTAACCCTGAGATCTTGGTACATTCTGCAACGTTTCTCTTCTGTGATTCATGGGAGAAGAAAATTAGGATAAGTTAATTTTCATTTGTGAAACGGTTTAAACTAAAGATGCAGAGTGGCGTATCCTGGCAAAGCTTTTGGATCTGGACCTCCTTGGCCTAAAATATTAACTGGAGTGGAACAAACCAAAAAGTAACCTTTCATTGCCCCCCAGGATTGTTGTAGTCAGTAAGATGATTTTATACAGAATATAAAATAGATTTAGAGGCTTCTAGTGTTGAATAACTAGTATTTTAGATGAATGTTGTTGTTTTTTTGTGTGTTTTTTTTTACATTGTATGTGTGTTCAGACTGATTACATGTGCTTGACCCTCTGCCTGGTATGGACTATGACCTTAGGTTATGATTGTCAATAAACTGCTTTTGGATTCTCACTCTCTCTATGCTGTTATTCCACCAACACCAAATCATTACAGTAAATTGTATTTTGTACATGTAAACAAGTTTTGATTTTGGTCCTGTGAAGGAGTGTGGAATCATGGGAGTCGTCATCTTCACCTCCACAGTCGATGGAATCCGTAGGACGGGAGCAGAAATCATGCTAATGAATGAGGAAGCACACTGTATTTCATTGCTTAGCTGCGCACTGCATCTGACTCAGAGCTAAATGGTGTATGCTTCTTCGACTGGACTACACTAGTTTTAATACTAGTCCCATGGTTATTATACAAACATGCTAGTTGTATCAGTTTTCTTGCCGCTAGTCGGAGCTATTGCTGTAGGGTGTATGCTTCCCCTGCCAAACTACACTAGTTTTAATACTAGTCCTATGGTTATACAAACATGCTAGTTGTATCAGTTTTCTTGCCGCTAGTCGGAGCTATTGCTGTAGGGTGTATGCTTCCCCTGCCAAACTACACTAGTTTTAGCTATAGTTCTGTGATTTATACAACATGCTTGTTGTATCAGATTTTGTTGCCGCTAGGGGTGTAAGCTTCCCCCAATAGTTAAAGCTGCATTATGCACTTTGCCGACTTCTTCGCTGTTTTCTCGCTTTTTGCTCGCGGGTTTCTCTATAGAGGTCCCCCTACAGCTTCGGAATAGATATTTGACAACACTGTCGTTAAAACTCATTGGCTCGTCCCATCTTCTCCCACTGGTCATTTGTATTTTTTTTCAAAGAACCCGGAGAACGCACGGAGCCATGTCCACTGAGGTATGTATATAATACACAGAAGGCTAGCATATAAATGTTTAGATAGTATATGTGTGCCCGCCGGCAAGGGTGGTTTTTCGTCTCACAGGCGCTCGAGGGGTGCGAGAAGACCACCATTCAACCCGAAAACAGTCATATAACCATTCCAATGACTCCGAAGCTGTTTGGTTAAGATAAAAAAGTTACATAGTTCACCTTTAAATTTGCTACAGCAACACGGTTGTTGCCATGTGTCCTTGCTTGCTCCTGCTTGGGGTGATGCTTCCCCCATAAGATTGGGTCTAGTGTGCTCAACATATGCCTCTAACATCAGGATGTAACCATTCTATCAGCCTCAGTCGTGGGGTAGTGTGTAAAAAATAAAATAACATACAATATTTTTTTCCTCTTTTCTACAGAAGTAAACTACAACAAAGTATAACAAGTTTATGACATCATTGACAGGTGACAGTGTACGCAGTGCACGTCAACAAATAACTTGTCTAGTAATTGGAATTTATTCAAATCTACATAATTGTGACTAAATATATCCAAGCATCAGCATCACGCTTGTTACATTAAACCATCCAGCTGTATTAATGACATGTGTTGCTAATTCTGTGTGAACCAGAAGTTTCCACCAGGATTACTTCAGTATTGTGTACTTATTTCCAATGAAAAAGATAATTAATAATAAAAATTAAATCTCCATCTCTCATCTCTAGCTCACATGCGTCACTCAAAGAAACTGGAACTGGACTGCGGATATACAAAAAGCAAGCTGCTGATTCATTTTGACATCTCAATTTTCACTTCTTCATTTCAGGTGGTATGTCATTGCAATATGCATGTTTACTGCTAAGCATTTCGGGTATTGACAACATGCTTGTTGCTATGGCTTATGTGGGTATTGGCAACATACTTGTTTAGGCCATCTAGGTAAGGGTAACATACTTGTTGCTTAAAGCTTTCTGGTATTGTTGGTAGCATGCTGTTGCTCAAGCTTTTCAGGTATTGGCAACATGCTTGTTGCCTTGGCTCACTCAGGTAACTACAAAAGCATCCAGATTGCCCTGTCAGTTGGGTTGGGGGATATTGGCAAATGGTTTTGTTTTGGGGGGTTATTGCTGCTCTCCCTGCTCTTATCCATGCTAGGCTGCATGGATGCACAGGGAGTTCTCGCCCAGAACAGAAACATACTGCCAATCCAAACTGTAACCGGTGGGCTTCAGAAGAAAAATAGTATGAAGTAGATCGCAATTGTGCTGCCCAATAATACCACTCTAAGTTAGGAAATTGGAGACCACCTTTTATTGTATGGTAAATATAACAATGACAGATGAACACACGCTCCTTTATTATTCCAGATGAAATCAGTGAATAGTTTCCGAAGTGACATAAAAAAGAAGTATGGAGTACACAGAGGAATATTTATATCTATATTAGTCTATATTAGCTGTGATTTTAATTCCTAAATAAGTGAAGGAGTCTACTTCATTAAAATGAGCAAGAGCTGACAGTTGACTATCAACCTTATTCAATAAAAGAATACAAGATTTAGATTGATTGACTTTATATCCAGAGAAGTTACCAAAAGTTGAAAGACGTTTTATTAGGGAGGGGATGGAGTGAGCAAAATCTGTTAGGTATAATAAGACATCATCTGCGTATAAAGAAATACTTACAGTATATCTGTGGTATTTAATCTGATGCCCCATATGTTACCATGAGACCTTACTGCTATGGCAAGTGGCTCGTTTGCTAAGACAAAAAGAAGAGGTGATGGGGGCACCCTTGACGAGTGCCTCTTTGAATATTAAATGTCCTGGAAACTATACTATTAGTAAGTACTTCAGCCATAGGACGCGTGTAAAGTATGTCAATCCATTTACAAAAAACAAAACAAATCCAAATCTTCTCAGAACCTCATATAGATAGGGCCATTCCACCCTATCGAAGGCCCAGGGATTTTTTAGTGTCCAGGGATAGAATGGCCGTATCAGAAGCTCCCTTTTTAAGATATAAAATGTTAAGCAAAGTTCTAACATTGTGAAGACCTTGCCTACCCTTAATAAATCCATTTTGGTCTTGATATATATTATATTGGGTAAAAGTGCCTCCAAACTCCTTGCCAGAATTTTCATCAATTTCTTAACATCTGTATTAAAGGTGCCCTAAGTGATGTTGGGTGACGTCAGTTCTTGTTGACGTTTAAAGTATTGTCAAACAAAACGGAGGCTAGCTAGACCCTCACAACTCCTCATCCGCGCACTAACCCCACAAATCCTTCTTGTCTGAGATGTTTGCTGGATGTGACAAAAAAAAAAAATTGGCCTAAAAAATGCGTGACATCGCTTAGAGCACTTTTAAGTAATGAAATCGTCCGGAATGATTCGCATTTGGTATTTATTTTATACGGTTTAGGGAATAACGTAATGAGAGCATTTCTTAAGGAGTCTGGGAACACACCATTTTCAAATGTGTCTAAAATTGGTGGAACCAATTTTCATAATTTTTTTTTTGACATTAAGACCGTCTGGCCCCGGCGATCGACCCGCTGTTAAACTATCAATAGCCTCCATAATTTCTTCTTCCGTTATATTCTTATCCAGAGACATTCTTGCCTCTTCAGGAAGGATAGGTATGGATAAACTATCCAGAAAGGTTATTTGTGCACCATTTTATGAATATTCAGAGGTGTATAAAGTCTCGAAAAAGCATTTAAAAGTATCGTTTATTTTAACCAAGTCACTTGTGATATTGCCATTTATTATCTTCAATAGAATTTATTGTTCTTTCAGATTGGTTTTGTTTAATTCTTCAAGCTAGCAATTTTACAGCTTTTTCACCGTGGTCATTATAATTTTGCCTTAAAGTCCAACTGAAATCAGAATTGACCCTATTTACTTTGTTATCGCATATTACTAGTCTTGTGGTGAACAATTAATCCGTGCAAGTTAATACACAGAAAAAATGTGTTTGCCGTCGTAATCTTTAATCAAAGTCTGAAAAGTTACTTCCGGTCTGGAATGGCGTTCCTTCTCTGATGATGTAGGTTTGACGGCTTGGTTTGGGAAATGCTTAACCACTCCCCTCAAACCATTAGTCTGTAATGAGCGAGAGATGGAGAGGAGGAGCGCTAGAGTAAAACCCTGCCCTCTGTTCAATATTCCTTTTCACTGGGAAATACGTCACAACACCGGAGAAAAGTCGTTTGCAACTTCCGGTTCACGCGGACTTTAACATCATAAGACTGGCAGCAGCTTTTTAGGCAGATACTTCATTGTATTTAGTTCTGAGAGTTAATGGTTGATGAATGGCTAAATCATCTTTATATGATGGATTTTTTTCAAGAAGTAAAAATTTATTTCAAGTGCAGTCAATTCTTTTTTGTAGCTTTTTGATTTATTGCTTATTAAAAGAACACGTCTAATGAAAACTTTAAAAGCTTCCCATCTGATACAAGCTGAGGTTTGCATTGAATTAATATAAGTCACAAAGTTTTTCATCTAGGAGCCATTTAGGGTGAAATCTCCATTTTGGATGGTTACTTAATAGCCTAGGGTCAGAGTAAGTGAATATTATAGGGGCGTGGTCTGAAATTACTATTGAATCATAAAAGCAATCAGTAATATATGACATAAGTGTTGCTGAAATTAGAAAATAGTCAATTCTGGAATAGGACTGGTGTGTTCTAGAGATGTAGGATGTAATTGTCTCCAAATTTCTGATAGATTTAAGTCCTTTATAAAATAATGAAGGGTCTTTCTAGTCTGTCTATGTCACTGATCACAGCCAGAGGAGCAATCTCTAATTGGATCCAGTGTACAATTGAAATCCCCACCAATTACAGAAGAGCCAGAAAGGCTGGATAAAGTCCCTTGAACAATTAAATATCTACCTGAAGGATCCTTTATTGTCTTAGCTGTGTGAAAAGGAATTGATTTATGGATCATAGTAATAACCCCTCTTGCTTGAGAGCTAAATGAAGCTGAAAACACTTGACCAGGCCATCTATATTCAACATATATCTTTTGACATTAAATGTGTTTCCAGAAGATAACTATTTTAGACTGTAGCTGCTTTATCCTAGTCATCACTTTTTTTATTTTAGTAAGAGTATGCTGCCCCCTACAGTTCCATTAAATAAACTTCACCACTCTAATCTCTGCCATTATATCTTACATTATGAGATAATCCAATACTCTCCCTCGTTTTGAAACAGAAAATCACCTGTACCTTACAAATAGAAGCACTTTCACACCTCAACTGTGTATTCCCAAGAACCACCAGCAAAACCACACACTACTTTGCTTCTTACTTCCCCCATCTAACTGAGTCTACCAAAAAAACCTGTGCGATGAGTCGCTTCCCATCTGAGCTCTGCTGATTTAACCTTGTCCCCTTATAAAGAATGTCCTCTTGATTGATCGTCCATTATTCACATATTCCCAAATGTGTACAAGTCATTGAAATAATGTCACCAAATTAAATTTGTTAGGAAGTCGTCAACTTCGGATGGTGTTTGAAAGAGGTGAGATTGGCCATTAACAGTCACCCGAAGACGTGCTGGGAAGATGAATCCATACAGTTGGCCCTTAGCTCGTAGCTTTCTCTTGACTTCTTTGAATTGTCTTCTTTGCTTGTTTACTTCAGCAGAAAGGTCTGGAAAGAACATGACTCGATGATTTTGGAACAACACGCATAGTCTTTCACTCTAGAACCTTCTTCACTCTAGCCGCATGCATTACGCACTCCTTGTCTCTGTAATCCAGGAACTTCAGGATCATCACTCTCTGTGTTGAGTTTGTGTCCGTATCAGACCTTCGAGTACTGCCAATCCTGTATGCCCTCTCTATGGGCAGAGGTTTTCGCAGTGGCTCCATGTCCAGCTCCTCAGGTAGACAACTTTCTAGGAACGCACATGCGTCACTGCCCTCTGATTTTTTTGGTAAACCTAAGATCTCAGGTTGGAGCATCAACTTTGATTCTCCAGGTCATCTATTTTCCAGGTAAGTGCGGCAAATTTCTTTCGAGAGCACTGGTCGTCGATTGAAGTGTAGAAATCAAATCTTCGGTCTGTGAGATGTGTTCCTCCGTATTCGTCAATCTTCCGAAACCCTCTGCAACTTGATTTTTAACATCTTGTACAGCTGAAAGTACAGTCTCAAATTGATAAGCCATATCGACTCTAACTGATTGTATTGCTTGAAGGATGTAACTTGTGTCAGAGTGGAAGCCGCTAGCATGGTGTCCAAAACTCAGTGGTGAATTTTCTTCGCCATAAGAAAAATGCAACAATTCTTCCAGGCCCTTGGAGTCGGAGGCAATATCTGTTACTTTTTTCGGCTTCTGTTTTGCTGGTTTAGGCGTCATCTCAGACAGCATTCATTTGGAAAACAAATTGTGGTCGAAGTTTGAAGAAAGCAAGGGTAAAATTTAGGAAATCTCTTTACAAATTACAGCGGAGTCAACTCGTGCATCTCGTCAACACGTCACCATACCCAGAAGTCCTAATTTTACTACCAAATAATATGTAATATCTAATTAATTTAACTTGCAGTGGAATGTTTTCCTCGCTATCTCGTGATTTAGTTTTTCGCTTTGCCATTTTTTAGACATGGGACAGTCTTGCGGACTTACTTCCCGTTGCTTCTTTACTTCCTCAAGTTGCCAAGAACGGAAGTGTGGGTATTTGGAAAGGTCCTAAGTGTCCCCGACTAAGCAGGCCAGACGCGGCAGTGGCAAGGAACCCAAACTCCATCAGGTGACAGAAATAGAGAAAAAAAACTTGGAAGAAACCAGGCTCAGTCGGGTGCCAGTTCTCCTCTGGCCAAATGAACTAACATGATGTGTTTAGTTAGTTTGTGGATATATTTCATTCAAAATATTTCATCCAGCAGTTTCTGCTTGAAGATCTGGATATATTATGCCAGCATTTGATGGGAGGAGGAGATGAAGCTGGCCATAGTGGTCTGTGCAGAAGACTTGTCTGCTTGTCGTGGTCTTTGCTGAGGGTTTGTTGCAAGGGCTGTCAAGTCCAGGGGTTCTCAACTTTCCTGCAGAGTTTAGCTCCAACCTTGAGCAAACTTACCTGCCTGTAACTAATCTCAGAGACCTTGATTAGCTTGTTCAGGTGTGTTTGATTAGGGTTGGAGCAAAATGCTGCAGAAAAGTGGACCTCAAGGGCCAGAGTTGAGAACCCCATGGTCTTGATAAGGTCTTCACAGGGGATCTGTCTCTAGCGCTTGTCTAGTATTCATGGTCTCCACTAACACTCAGGGCTGTGCTGTGGTCGTCTCAGGGTGCAGATCCACCATCTGGTCTGCACTCTGGATGCGGACTTGATAACCTCAACTACGGTGACCTTGGGATTTAAAGATGAGACAGACAGACTAATATTAGCATAGATGCCTCCTCTTATGATGTATCAAGTACATCGGATGTTATGGCCAGTGTTGGGGATAACGCAACGTGAGTATGTGAGTTACATAATCAGATTACTTTTTTCAAGTAACTAGTAAAGTATTTGCCTTTACAACTAAATATCTGAGTTACTTTTTCAAATAACACAAAGTACTTTGTTTTGCCAGTTGACAGCTCTCCTGTCCTCATGTTGAGAGAATACAGGTCGTGCGGTTCAAGCACTCGTGACGCAGGTGTCCGAGCTCACCCAACAGTTACAACTTCTTCGAGTTCCCACTGCGCCGCCCACACCGCCCGTTCAGCCCCCCCCCCGCCGCCTCCGCAAGAGAATCAACCGGAACCTCGTCTGCCCACGCCAGAAAAGTATTCAGGTGAGCCTGAGTACTGTAGGGCTTTTCTCACAGCATGTTCCTTGCATTTCGCATTGCAGCCACGGACCTTTTGCACTGAACAGTCTAAAGTGGCGTTCGTGTTAACACTACTGTCGGGAAAGGCGGCTCTCTGGGGAACGGCGGTGTGGGAGAATCAAAACATCTGCTGCGCCTCGTTCCAGGCACTCTCCACAGAGATGAGAAGGGTTTTTGATCGAGCGGTAGCGGGTAAGGAGGCGGCCAGATTACTCACTGATCTACGCCAAGGTAATGGCTCGGTGTCGGACTATTCCATCCAGTTACGCACCCTGGCTGCAGAGTGCCAATGGAACGAGGAGGCGCAGTGGGACATGTTCCTGCATGGGCTGGCTGACAGCGTTCAAAAGGAGATTTACATCCTGGACCTTCCCAAAACCCTGGATGGCCTGGTGGAGCTTGCGCTGAGGGTCGATGCTCGTCTAAATCGTGTGACTTCTCATGTACATCTGAGTCGACCCCAGTACCACACAGAGGACCCACGGGCCAGCGGCGGGAGCACGGTCAGCCCAGTTTCCGATCATGAGCCCATGCAGGTAGGGAGAGCTCGGCTTTCCCGGGAGGAGAGGGAAAGGCGGAGATCCCAGGGACTCTGCCTGTACTGTGGCAAGGCTGGTCATTTTCTCTATTCCTGTCCAGTAAAAGAGCAAGCCCGGTAGTAAGTATGAGGCTACTATCGGGTGGGATCTCCGCCGAGAAGACCTCATCACCATCATCAACCCTCCTCCCGGTAAGACTGAAATGGGCAACTTCCACCCACCGCACTCAAGCACTGCTGGATTCGGGAGCAGAGGGTAATTTTATGGACTTTGGACTCGCAGATCTTTTATGGACTTGGAAACTCCAGATTCCCATCACTTCTCTCACTCACAGGATATCAGTCAACGCACTCATTGGACAAGAACTTCCCAGGATTTCTCACTCTACTGAACCCCTCACACTCATCACTTCTGGCAATCACACTGAAACCATATCCTTTCTCCTCATGGACTCACCACTTGCCCCAGTGGTTCTAGGACACCCGTGGCTCACTCTGCACAATCCTCGGGTCGACTGGTGCACTAACACTATTTCCACATGGAGTAACCATTGTCATGAGTCCTGTTTGGTGTCTGCTTGTTCTTCTGTGTCTGGTTCTGTGTTTCAGAGTGAGGCAGCGGATTTGTCTAACGTGCCCGCGGAGTACCTCGACCTGAAGGAGGTGTTCAGTAAGTCTCGTGCTGCTTCTCTTCCTCCGCATCGTTCCTATGACTGTGCGATAGATCTACTGCCAGGTAAATCTCCGCCTAAGGGCAAACTTTACTCTCTTTCTGTTCCCGAGAGGGAGGCCATGGAGAAATATATTTCTGATTCTCTAGCCTCTGGATTCATCCAGCCTTCCTCTTCTCCTGCGGGGGCGGGGTTCTTTTTCGTCGGGAAGAAGGATGGTTCTCTGCGACCTTGCATTGATTACCGAGAGCTGAACAACATCACGGTAAAGAATTCTTATCCTTTGCCGTTGATGTCTTCAGCTTTCGAGAGGTTGCAGGGAGCATCCATTTTCACGAAACTGGACTTACGTAATGCATATCATTTGGTTCGCATCAGGAAGGGGGATGAATGGAAAACCGCTTTTAATACCCCTAGGGGGCACTTTGAATATTTGGTTATGCCTTTTGGGCTTTCCAACAGCCCAGCGGTTTTCCAGGCACTCGTGAATGACGTGTTGAGAGACATGGTAGATCAGTTCATATATGTTTACCTGGATGACATATTTATTTATTTTTTTTCTTCGTCTCTCCAGGAACACGTTCAACACGTCAGACGAGTGCTCCAGAGACTGTGAGAGAATGGGCTTTTTGTCAAGGCGGAGAAATGCGCGTTTCATGCACAGTCTGTTCCCTTCCTAGGGTACATCATCTCTTCTGAGGGAGTGCGCATGGATCCTGACAAGGTTAAGGCTGTGGTAGATTGGCCAAGTCCAGATTCCTGTAAGGCCCTACAGCGGTTTCTGGGGTTCGCCAATTTTTACCGGCGTTTCATTCGCAATTTCAGCCAACTAGTCGCACCTCTGACTGCCTTGACCTCCCCCCGAACGACGTTCAGGTGGTCGAACACTGCAGAGGCAGTGTTCGCCAACCTCAAGAGTCGCTTCGTTTCGGCTCCCATTCTTGTCACCCCTGATCCCACACGTCAGTTCGTGGTGGAGGTCGACGCGTCAGAGGTGGGAGTAGGAGCAGTGCTTTCACAACGCGCTTCCTCAGACAACAAGATGCACCCCTGCGCGTTTTTTTTCTCATCGACTATCGCCTGCCGAACGTAATTATGACATTGGTAACAGAGAGTTGTTGGCAGTCAAGTTAGCGTTGGAGGAGTGGTGTCATTGGTTAGAGGGTTCAGGGGTACCCTTTATCGTTTGGACCGCCCACAAGAACCTTGAATATATTAGATCTGCTAAAAGACTCAACACCAGGCAGGCTCGGTGGGCACTTTTTTTCGGACGTTTTGACTTTGTTCTCTCGTACTGCCCGGGTTCCAAAAACATCAAACCCGACTCTTTATCTCGTATTTTTGATCCATCCGAACGCCCGGTTACTCCCGAGTGCATTTTACCTGAGAAAGTAGTTATCTCCACAGTCGTATGGGAGGTCGAGTCGAAGGTCAAGACGGCCTTAGAAGGGGTAACGCCTCCGCCCGGTTGCCCACCGAATCGGTTGTTTGTTCCGGAGGGGTTACAGTCCGACGTTATTCGGTGGGGTCATTGCTCCAACGTGGCTTGTCATCCAGGAGTGACTCGCACCAGTTATTTAGTTAAGCAACAATTCTGGTGGCCGTTAATGGCTCGCGATATTCACGATTTTGTTTTGGCTTGTTCAGTCTGTGCCACTGGTAAGACATCTAACCGACCTCCGGATGGGTTACTTCGACCGCTGTCTGTCCCTTCGAGACCCTGGTCCCACATCGCGCTAGATTTTGTCCCCGCCCTCCAAGGGCATGACGGTTGTTTTAACCGTAATGGACCGGTTTTCGAAGGCGGCACATTTCATCCCCTTGCCCAAATTACCTTCAGCCAAGGAGACAGCGGTCACGGTCATTGATCATGTCTTTCGGTTACATGGCCTCCCGACGGACGTGGTCTCTGACAGGGGTTCCCAATTTGTGTCCAAATTTTGGCAGGAGTTCTGTAGATTATTGGGGGCTACGGTCAGTCTGTCTTCGGGTTATCATCCCCAGACCAATGGTCAGTCTGAGCGGGCCAACCAGGATCTTGAGAGAATGTTGCGATGTTTGGTAGCCAAGAATCCTTCGTCCTGGAGCCAACAACTTTCTATGGTGGAGTACGCCCATAACTCGTTACCAATGTCATCTACGGGCCTCTCCCCGTTTTAAGTGTAGTTTAGGTTACCAGCCACCAATTTTTCAGAGTCTGGAATCCGAAGTCGCGGTCCCCTCCGCTCACGCCTTCGTCCAGAGGTGTCGCCGCACTTGGACTAGAGCCCGTGAGACTCTACTCCAAGCGGGGGGGGGCGCATGAAGGCCAAGGCCGATCGCCACCGGTCAAAGCCTCCCGTATACGTCGTGGGTCAAAAAGTGTGGGTTTCTACCAGAAATATTCTGCTCCGTTCCGTTTCTAACAAGTTAGCTCCCAAATTTATCGGCCCGTTTCCTGTCACCAAGATTATTAGTCCGGTGACAGTCCGCCTCAAACTTCCTCCAGCGTACAGGAGAATTCACCCCGCCTTCCACGTGTTTAAGATCAAACACGTGTTTTATTCTCGCATTAATCCGCCCGCCCCTGTTCCCCCCCCCGCCGCGACTCGTAGATGGGGAACTTATTCGGTACGTCGTATTTTGGACTCGAGACGGAGGGGACGCGGATTTCAGTACTTGGTGGACTGGGAAGGTTACGGTCCGGAGGAGAGAAGTTGGGTGTCTGCTAGAGACATCCTGGATCACTCCCTTATCGATGATTACAATCGACAGGTAAGGTTGTCTGGGAACGCCAGGAGGCGTTCCTAGGGGAGGGGGTACTGTCACGGTTCATGAATCGGCTGTCTCATTTCTGATGTGTGTGTGTGTGTGTGTGTGTGTGTGTGTGTGTGTGTGTGTGTGTGTGTGTGTGTCTGTGTGGGGGTGTGGTTACTCATTGTGTTGATTAGTGTCGCCAGCTGTATTCAATCCCCGTTCCCTTTATATGTGCAGTAATTCCCATCTCATGTTGTCAGATCGTTGTGGCTTCCCCGGCGTCGTGTCCTGTTCCTGTGTTTCGTTCTCGTCTCCTCGTGTGGATTCCTGTCTTCGTGGACCCTCTTCGTTGTGTTTAACGCTGTCTGGATTGTTTATTGTTCCTGGTTCCTGAGCACGTCGATCACCGCACGCCATCTCCGGGTTGCCCATTGAAGTCCCTGCGTCATCTCACAATCTGAGTGTTTGTTCCCCGACCTGTGTGACTCTGACCATCTTCAATAAAGAAACCTTTTACTTGCAATTGTATCCATCTCTATTTCACAACAGATTTGCTATGTAATGATAAATCATTTCAGTGAATCATCCAAGGATGTTTTATTAAAAATGTACAATAAAATTTGGGAGGAAGGAAAATTAGCACAAAATTGGAAGGAGGCGGTGATACACAAACCAGGGAAAGATTGCACAAATCGAGGTAAGTATGGACCAATTGCTTTGATAATAAATAATAAATATTTATCCAAATATCATAAAATACCATGGATCCAGCTGTGTGTCTAGAACACGAAATAAGAAAAGCACGAATAAATAGAAAGAGTGTAGTAGCAGTTTTCTTTGATATAGAGAAAGCATAAGACATGAGAAGGGCTGTTAATCAAATTAGGCAAGTATTAAAGGTCATATGTATAGATGGATCAAGGATTTAGGGAGAGCAATAAAAGTTAGAATAGGAAATAGTTATTCAGAAAAGTTTATGATCAAAAATGGAACTCCACAAGGAAGGGCAATCTAGAAAAGGGGAAGGAACATTGATTTTATTGTAAAACATTACAGGAGGCTATTACAATAGGTAGGATGGCATTAAAGGCCATATATAGTGGGCTGATTAGTTCTGTATTAGATTATGGTTGTGTGGTGAATGGATCAGCAGCAGATACGTCTCTTAGAAAGTTAGACAGTATACAGCATCAGGTACTGAGACTATGTACAGAAGCTATAAAAACTACACCAATTATAGCACTACAGGTAGAAATGGGGGAAATGTCATTAGAAATGAGAAGGATACAGTTATCACTGAATTATTGGGCTATACAAGGCCATAGTCAAGAGCGTCGAACACAAGACACTTTGATTTCATTCTTACTTATAACACATAATGTCGTTGTTTTTTATGGCTTCTTTTGCTGCCTTATCTGCCATTTCATTTCCTTGGATACCAATATGTGCGGGTACCCATAAACATATCACTGTAAGTCCCATCATTTGACTTCTGTATAATGTTTGCTGTATTTCTATTAAAATGTCTGGTCTACTTTCCAAATGACTGTATTGTAAGCTAACCAATTATTGATGAACTTGAGTCTGAACAAACAACTGATTTTAAAGGTCTTATCTCCTCTATCCACTGTGTTGCTAATAATAGTGTAATGATTTCCCCTGTATAAACAGATAACTCATCACTGATCCTTTTCCCTATTGATAACTGAAACTCTGGAACAGTAAAAGCAACTCCTATCTTATTGTCTATATACTCTTAAATGCGTCTGTGTAGATCTGAACACAGCTGTGGTACTCATTAATATATGTCTGCACATTACATGAATTACACTCCTTATCCAGGTTTTTTTTTTTTTACAATGTAAAATCTACTGTGGTGTCTGAAAGTAATCAAGGTTTTATTACTGGTTGCGGTATATTGGATTAACTTTTAACTGATTAACTTTAAGTTCTGTTGCTTTCTGTATTATTGTCCATCCGAAGCTTTTCGTTTTCCTCCTCTCTTTTTCCCAACAGGGCTTTAAGGAAAGGTTGAAGGTAAGGTGGCAAAAACAATGGGGTATGGAGAAGAAAGGTCGATGGTTTTACAGAATTCAAAGGAAACTGGGAGAGATGAGAAGTGCATGCAGGAAAAAAACAGGAGAGATGAGATAATAATATCAAGGATGAGATTTGGACATACAAGACTAAACAGTAGGCTACACTTTATAAAATGGGTAAACATGATATGGGAAGGTGTGAATTTTGTGAGCAAGAAGAAACTGTGGAACATGTTATGCTATACTGTCAGAAATACGAGCCTGAAAGGATTATAATGAAAAAAAAAATGCAATTTATACTAGGAGATATTTGACAAAAGAACTGTTGAAATTAATTTTATAGTTTTATTTTTCAGTATCTTAGAATAACTAATTTGTGGGAGAGGATTCTCAGACTCCGGGTTTCTCGCAGTCCCAACAGCTACACTGACGCCGACTGAACTCCAGTCCGGGTTTCTCGCAATCCCTACAGCTACACTGACGCCGACTGTACTCCAGTCCGGGTTTCTCGCAGTCCCGACAGCTACACTGACGCCGACTGCACTCCAGTCCGGGTTTCTCGCAATCCCTACAGCTACACTGACGCCGACTGCACTCCAGTCCGGGTTTCTCGCAATCCCTACAGCTACACTGACGCCGACTGTACTCCAGTCCGGGTTTCTCGCAGTCCCGACAGCTACACTGACGCCGACTGCACTCCAGTCCGGGTTTCTAGCAACCCCTACAGCTACACTGACGCCGACTGCACTCCAGTCCGGGTTTTCCGTTGAGCCGCTGTGGCGCGGTAGTACAACAAAAGATAGTCGTCTGAAGCTAAACCTTTATTAGAGTGGATTGGAGTTGATTGTTTCCTCGCCTCATGATCCCGAGTTCTTCAGTATTATTTACAGAAGATTCCGAAGATCGTCCTTTGGACCGAAATGACATGAAAGGAGCCTGATAGCGGACAGTGAGTATTGTGTATTGAGTTAGCCTCAAAGCTAAGAGCCTACCAGACCATAATATATAACACCGTAATGACGAAACGTAAACGTTTGAGGGTTTTCTACGTATTGCTTCATTGGTCAAGTAACACAGGGGATATTTCAGGTATATTATTGCGCTTTAAAAGCTCAACTGTATCAAACTGGCATGAATGTGACGGACTGTGTGGCGTGGGCCCTAAACACGCCCATGCGTGAAGCTTCGCGACTGGCGTTTCCACTCATGCTCGCACGTCAGCCACCAACTGAAACTGTTACATTAAATTAACATTTTACGTAATTTGACTAAGCTAAGGACTGCAACACCGTCCTCCTTCCTCCGTATGTTGTATATATTTGCAGCATTTTTAGTGGTTGCAACAGCTTATGAGGCTTTCTTGACGTTTAAGAGGCAGGGTCCCCTACAAAATTGTATAACCTACAAAATTTGACATAATGGTTTTCTTCATTGTTAATACAGTGTCATTTGATAAAGTTCAGATTTCACTAACAACATCACATGAGTGCAAATTGTCATTCCATGTCAAATCAACTGAATTTAGGAAACTTTCTCGTCTCAAATTTTTGATTTTGTTAAGATTTATTTTCTCGAAGAAAGACAAACATAAATAGTCATGAAAGCCAAAATATTAAATGTCATGAATGTATATTGACGAAGTAATTCACTATTTTGTCGAGGGGGTCAAAATGACAATTTTCACCTGAGATTTGGAGCCAAATTTATACTTCAGACATTCCCCTTTAAATGCAGTAACTATCAGCTGTGTGCCACTTTTGTTTTTTGAAATGTTTATTATAATTATTTTATTTTTTTATTAAAAACCAGAATCTAAGAGTATATTAAGACATCTTTAATAATTTTTTAGTTACAGACATACACACTTGGGGCAAAAAACACAAGGAAGTCCTTTTTCCCATTTTTAACTGTCACCGTTGGCATATAATGTAACAAAGACTGCTAAAATAAACAGGTTTTACTAAAAGACCTACCAATGTCTATAAACATAAAATAATGATGCTGTCATGCTATGTTTCTAAAGTCATTTTTACACCCCTGTAATTTGGCTCTAAATTGTCATTTCAACCCTCCTCTACAAAACATTGTAAAACATTACTCAGTCAGTGTACATTCATGACATTTAATATTTCGTTTTCCATCTTTATTTATGTATTTCTTTCACTAGAGAAAAAAAAATTGAAATAAATGTTTTTATCCGGGCACCTCTGGTTGAGTTGACACGGAATGACCCAAGTGTTCTGTTTATCAGCATGCTAGATACTGATAGGTTGTTTAATTCTAGGGTTCATGTTTACGGTGCAAGCGTCCCTTTTTTGCGGGAACCGCAGAGCCTCCGTGTGGGGCTAGAGGACCATGTTCCGCCCTGGAGGAGAGAGAGACTTCCAGACGTCGGCCCGAAGGATGGGAACGTCCCTGCTCTTCCAGCTGTCGGTTCATGAGCGCGAGTTGGACCTCGTGTTCCTCGACCACAGCTATGCCAAACCCTGGAACGCCCACCCGGATGCCAGCAGTGCCCGGCCCACCCGCATGCTGTTCGTCACGCCTCGGCGGCAACCCGACCCTTCTGTGTGAGTATTCTCTTCTAGAAGATTGCCAGAAGTAGGGATGTGCGCAGCGACTAATTTGACAGTCGTTTAAACTGAAGTTTTGTAACCGAGACGTCGACTAGTCTAAAAGTAAGAAACCCTTTAAAGGCTTGTGTGTATATATGATCCATTTGAGCACTTAATCTATGAATCAAACAGTCAGATCCCATAATAAATGCAGCTGAACTTTTCAGAAATGCAGCATTTCCGTTTTATAAAATACTCCCGCACCTCGTTTGTCTTTTGGTCATTTCTGTGTTCTCCGTGACTGACACGACGAAAACGCATCTGAGGTCAAATGAAAAGATTAGGCTCTACCTCTTAAGGTATTGTTTTTTTCTAATGTTTTATTTAAAATGCTTTTAAATATAAATGTAACACAGTTCAAGGCTCAGGGAAGAATGGGGAACCGGTGAACGGTAAACTGAAGTTTTAAAATAAATAAAACAAAATTAAACGGCAGGTGATTCATAGCTGACTGCCGCCCATACATAGACAAAACTAGGGCTGGGTATTGACACAAATTTCACAATTCGATTCGTTTTCGATTCACAAGCTTGCAGTTCGATTCGATTCCGATTCGATTCAATATTGATTATTTTGGATATCAGGTTCAGTGCATGGCACATTTTCTCAAGGAAAACAAATCTCTTAACTAATGCTGTAAACTATGGGAGTCAGTTGTAGCCTATAGGCTTCATTAGCCTACTATAATATTGAAGGTATAAATTAACTGATTTGTATACAAACACTTAAATTACACTTTTACTTATTTTTATAATAATAAAGTTATATGAAATATAAACATTAAAATGGTGGCTGTCATAAAAACTTGCCAGATTTATTCAAACATGCATTAAATATTGAAGAATATACATTTTTTTAATGAATATGTAATATGGTGCATATATTTAGCAAAATGCTCCTCTAGAGTTAATTTTTCTAGCTGACTGATGAGTTTATGGTCACTGGATATGGTTTTTCTGATGTGACGTTACATGACATTGTTTACAAGCTGTTTTAATGACGTCTTTCCACGGTTGAAACACTGAGTGATTCCATGTGACATGATACGGATTTCAATAAGTTGTACTCTACCTTTTAACACACTTTCAGATGCTCATTCATGTTTATTTCGCGCTGTAACTGGTATTAAGAGTCGGAAAAGGCGGAAGAGAAGATCATGTGCTGCTGCTTCTCTTGAGCTGAGCTGCGCCAGAGCGATCTCACGCCACATCGCCAAAACTGTATTTATGTTTTTGAATTTCGTAAGAAAATGGATGTAATTTAAAATCTTAGACTTTTTCATATCAATAGTAACAAAGATTATTGCGATGTATTGGATGGGATGCACTACAATGTTCCGTTCATTCATCAACTGAAAACAGGATGACTAGCCAAATCGATTCTCGGTATTTAAGAATCGATATCGATTCGTAAAAATGAGAAATCGATATTTTTTTATTACCCAGCCCTAGACAAAATGCAACTTAAATATCCCAAGCCTGGTCTTCTCTCGTCTTCCGCTGTCAACACTCCTCCTCTTATCCTTCGAAACTCCTGGGACTCCAGACTGGTGCAGCGCGCACTGACGTTCATTAACACTCGTGCCACCGGCCTTATTGCTTGTGCCCTGCTCTTCACCATATCATTAAAACGACAGTAATTTGAACGATAAAATCTTGTGTATTGTTTTCAGTGTCGACTAGTAGCAGCTGTACCATTTAGTCGACTAGCCTTGCACATCCCTAGTCAGAAGCACGGTCTCTTTTACCTTGTTTACACTGGAATTGACATCTGTTACGGGTACATCTCAGATAGCCTATTTCTTCAAAGGTGATGAGTTCAAATGTGACTGTTAATGGTTTCGGATTGCCTGAAACATATGTTACATCACTGGCTTGTGACAGTGACATCAACTGTGCAGCAGATTGTTATTATTTGGACATTTCGGGCTCTAATTTTAAATTTTTTTCTGAAATTCAGTTTTTCTGTTATTATAATTTTTCCAGAAATATTTGTAATCAAATTAAGGCATAAAACAATTTCATGAATATTTTAAAATATAATAAAAACAATTTTTTTTAATTCTAGGGCTGTCACGATTCCTCGATTAAATTCGAGAACTCTATTTTTAAAAGAACCTCGATTGCAATTTACTCGTGTCAATGAACTGGCAAAATCCTGCAAGTTTTAATTCCACGGACGTGAATACATGAACTGCATCATTAAACCATTTTCTAAGGCTGCTCAATGTCTTAAAACCTTTTAAAACCTATTCTACAGCATAGTGCTATTAGTGATTTCACAAAGACTGCGATTCACTTTAATAATTCTATGCCCTGTGGGTTTAATATATATACGCTTTAATTATTTGCATGCGTGTAGGCTACATGTGTCTCAGAGTGGCTCCGTTCACAGTAAATGCTGCTCCACATGAACTCATTTACACAAGTGAAGCGCGTCTCAAACTCCATCTCTGTGTGCTGTGAGTTTGGGTCGCTTGTTATAACATTAATCTGGAAACGCAATATGCGCCATTTCATCAAAGTTTTAATGTAAAGAAGTTATAAACCTACGCCAACACAGGAGAATGCTTCAATATGTCATATAATATATGTATTTTATAGTAGTCGTTTTAAAGGCCATTGTTTGGTTAGGTCTATTTTTATTACTGCAAAAAAAAAAATCTGATTACTTGAGCAATCGCCAAAATAATCGACCGATTACTCGATTGCCAAAATAATCGACCGATTACTCGATTGCCAAAATAATCGTTGGTGACAGTCCTAAAGAAAAAAGTCCTTTAGTTTTCGAGTAAACGAGGTGCTGCACAATAGAGGTTTTACTGAAATCATAAGGCCCTAGACATTTCAAAGCTAGTTACCAATTTATCAGTAAACGTATATCATGTCATAAAATGTATAATTGGTTGTGATGTTGTCCACTACAGTGATTCGGACATTTCCATTGATGTAGAGACGGTCAAACCCACTCCAATGCCTCTCTATGACAATCAGAAAGCTCGTAGTGTGATGAACGAATGTGAACGGCACGTTCTGTTTGCACGAACCGTCGCTGATGGACCGCCTCCTCCCGATGATTGGGAAGAACACATCAACAAGTAAGAAAAACTACTCTGTTAATTACAACATCACAGAAGTTTGAGAACGAGGATGTTCATATTTTTGTAGGATCTTTCAGCAACACAGATCTCCAATTCTTTCGTTTTTATACGGTCTGACTGTTGCTTGAGATTTCCGTGTTCAAAGAAAACGTTTTTTTTTGGCATGGTCATGTTTGAGAGATTGCTGATACGACTGTTTTTGTTCTGTTCTGTTCTCTTTTAGGGCTGGCTGGTCGTTGGCTCAGAACAAGCTCTTCAATAAAGTATTAAAAGCCCTACAGGCAGAAAGACTCGGCAGACTGGCCAATGATGGTGTGAGTTTTCAAAACTGGGTTTATCTTGCAAGCTCTGTTTTATAATCAGTCAAATCCATGAGATGCTGTTTCTTAAAGATGCTCACAGTAGTATTATCACTGACAGATGATAGTAGTCTTAGACTTGCATACTGCTTCATCCTACTGTGTATATTATATGTATGTATGTATATGTGTGTGTGTATGTATATCTCACAAGGCTTAGCACTGAGCAGTAATTTTTGCCAATGTTTCTTAAAGTGATACTGTAGTTCACCCCAAAATGAAAATTCTTCCATCATTTACTCAGCTTTATGTCATTCCAAACCTGTGTAATTTTCTGTCTTCTGCAGAATATAAAAGAAAATATTTTTTAAGCATTTTGGAAACCACACAGTTTTGGTTACCATTGACTTTGATTGTATGAAAAAAAAAAAAAAAAACCCAGACATTTCTCTAAATATCTTCTTTTGTTCTGCATTGTAGAAATTAAAATCATAAAGGTTTGGAACAACATCAGTTTGGACTAAAGGCACCATAATCACACAGAGATGCAAACTTGTCACTTTTCGACAAAAATCGTCGTTTTGATCCCAAAATTGGTCATTTGTGTGACTTGTGTGATTTGTGTAAATACAATAAGTTTTTGAAATTGGCAGGTCATTTTCTGGTGTTTTCAATGACTTTGAGTGGCTCTGCTGCACCACATTAACTCCATCTCTGCATGCGCTGTGAGGTTTGGTCACTTAAAGTCGGCATGAAATCAAAATGGACCCTATTTACTTTGTTAGCGCATATAACTAGTCTTGTGGTGAACAATTAATCCGTGCAAGTTAAAACACAGAAATTTTTTTTTTGGCTTCGTAATCTTTAATCAAAATCTGAAAATGCCCCTCCCCTCTGCCTTGGAGGACCTTCTCTGATGACGTAGGTTTGAGGACTTGGGTTGGGAAACGCTTAACCACTCCCCTCAAACCGTTAGTCTGTAATGAGCGAGGGATGGAGAGGAGGAGCGCTAGGGTAAAAACCCTGCCCTCTGTTCAATATTCCTTTTCACTGGGAAATACGTCACAGCACTGGAGAAAAGTCGTTTGCAACTTCCGGTTCACGCGGACTTTAACAATGAGAATCAGTCTCTCTGTGAATTTCCACCAAAATAAAAGCCCTGGTTTAACATTTGAATGCAAATAAATTAGGATACCATAAATATTAGAATTATAATTTTACTGTAAAATAAAAAAAAATATAGAGAATTTAGAGTGACTTTTCCCTCTTTATCCTAATGCGGTAATCAGCTGTAAATCCACGTTTTGAAGCTGATATTTTAAAGTTTTGGACTTTAAAATCCCCCCCAAAAAAATCTGGACCCCCAGAGGGGTCACGTGTTTGTCACCTTTTATATCACTGATGAGTTTGCCTTTTAAAGATAAGCCTATCTGTTTTTAACTATATCGTTAGATTTTATTATTTGCATTTTAGCAGTGTTTTCTCCCTGCTGTCCACTAACCAATCAACACAACCCACCAGTTTGACAGTTTACTCTTTTATTGATGCATATCTAGTCTAGTGACAGTCTATTAGAGAGAAATAGTTCTGTGAAAGTTGTCAGGTCGTGCTCTCTCTCAGTCTCTATGTCTCTGGTCTCCACAGGCCTGTAATGAACCTGTCTTACGCAGGATAGCTGTGGATAAATGTGCTCATAAGGTACGCCACGCTCTGTCCAGTGTCAGCTGGGACATAAAGCTGACACAGTGGCTGCATAGCACACTTGTGGAGTCTTTGAGTCTTGCTATGCTGGCGGCTTACCTTGATGTCCTGCAAACACTCAAAAGCAAGGTGGGATATCTTATTATCATACCACTGTGTGTTTAGAGTCCATAGCAGGAGGTTACAGGAGACTGTTTTTAGGCAAGGCAAGTTTATATAGCACATTTTTTATTCTTCTCTTTTAGGTACCATCCCTAATTGACCGGATGCTGCTGTCATCCTCTGTAAAAACAGGAGCTGCAGGGGCTGAGGCTCTTTCTCTGCTCCTTAAACGCCCATGGGACCCTGCTGTGGGTGTACTCTCACACAACAAACCAGTACGTACCAGGTTTTATTTTGTTGGTTTATTCATTCCTATTGAGAATGAGAGAGATTTGATTGTGGTAATATTTCTATAATAAAAAGGTCTTTTACAGAAAATGTCTGGTGATGGTCTCCTGATGGACATCTTGATTGCTGTCTGAATCAAATCTGAGTGTTCATGTTTTTATTTTCAGAGTAAACTTCCTGGATCTCCACTGATCCTGTTAGCTCCATCAGGGCCAACCAACCCTGCCTTCTCCACCTCTCGGCGAATGAGATTCTGGCAATCTCAGCTCTCCTGTCTAGGGAAGGTATGCACAGTCATAAGCGAAACACTTTGATTTTAGTGTTCTCCACAATAATTTCTGATGTTGGCTTGGTTACATTGAGAGTAATGGCATTTTGTGAATAAACTATAAATGCAAGATACTTTTAATGCAATAAATGCAGTCCCTTCAGTTTCTGATTCAAATTAAACTGCACTTTTTAAAGTCTGTATTTTGTGTCTGTTTGTTTTGTGATTCAGGTCATTCCCATAAACGTTCATGTGGGCAGTGGAGCCAACATCGGAATCACGCAGTGTTTAGAGCACATGATCGGCACAGTCAGAGGAAAGGTCATTGAGGTACGAAACGACACACAGCACTAGCTAGAAAATGCCACCTTTGCTTTACAGAAAAAGATAAATCAGGGATGCGATTTTTGTGTGTCTGAAAGCCGTAAATATTAGCATTATAATTTTACAGTTGTTTAAAATAAATCATTATTGTATTGTTATATTGAATGTCCATTTAGATATCCCAAATCCATATTATGTCAGGAATTTGTGATTATCTTGTTCTTATAAGAAATTTATTTGTGGCATGGTGTCAAGTACCACAGAAAATAATTTGGACACATACCACAGTTTGTGAAGTGTGAAAAATATGTTTACATAGCAGAACACTAGACATATTTCATATAATGCTGTTTAATATGCATTTATTTTTAGTATCTTTTGTAAGAAAATGAGTCATATTTGAACAGAATGTTCTTCATTATTATCACTTAGGAAAACATTTGATTTTAGGACTTACCAGGATTTATTTTTATTATTTCAAATGAAAAAATTAAGATGGATCGAATTAAGATATCTTTTGTAGTTTCTAAAGTGGAAATTAATGGAGAGGCCATGGAGATTAATCTTTGTTGATGACAGGGAATAAAATTGATTAATTTTTTTAAGTATATTTGAAGGTAAATTGTATGTATTTGCTCTCTAGGTTCATAGTCACTTTCCCCATAAACCGATCATCTTGGTGGGCTGGAATTTGGGGTCATTGATCTCTTGTCATGTAAGTCTCTCTCAACAACAGTTTTCTAATTTCTTGTCTTTGGTCGGCTGTGAACTGATGATAGATGTCTATTTTTGCGTCCAGGTTTCCCTCATGGAGTACATGACTGCTGTTGTGTGTTTGGGTTTCCCTCTGCAAACTGTCAGCGGGCCACGAGGGGTAAGAGGAAACAGTCCATAGTTTCTCACTCAGTGTAAACCGCTCTGTCATAATGAGCTTCATGAAATCATTTAGCAGATACTTTTAAAGTTGCTGCCTGAAATGTAATGTTTGTTTTGTGTTTGTCAGGATGTGGATGATCCGCTGTTGGACATGAAGACTCCTGTGCTGTTTGTGGTTGGTCAGAACGCACTACAGTGCAGTCCCGAGAACATGGAGGAGTTCAGGGAAAAGATTCGAGCTGATAACAGCATGGTAGTTGTCGGAGGGGCAGATGACAACTTGAGGTTTGTGTCTGCAGACATTCACGTGTGTTTCTGGGGAATCCCTCTGTATAGACTAGTTGAAAACACTCGGCTTTGTTTACAGGATCAACTCCACTAAGATGAAGACAGAAGGCCTGACCCAGACCATGGTGGATCGCTGCATTCAAGTCAGTACTTTTCACTTGTGTTCCCCACATCGTGATCATTTAAAGGCAAAGTCAATGAAGCATGACTTAAAATCAGTTCCTTGAGAGGGATTTCTTAAGACATTCAGGGAGAGACTGAAGTCCAGCACAAGACAAAGTCTATTTTTAATGAAAGCTGACCTTAAACGTTAGCTCTGATAAATGCATAAAGCTCTGTCTTGTGTGACCTCTTTAGTCTTTAGCCCTAATCTTTCCCCCCCCTTTTTTTAGGATGAGATAGTTGATTTTCTGACAGGAGTTTTGACCCGTGCTGAGAGTCATGGTCATGGCTCTGGTGAAACACGAGATTTGGATGCCGAGAAGAAGAAGAAACCACGCCGTGAGCTGCCCTTTGACCTTGAGAGGTCACGACCCTCTTCACCTGCTGTGAGGGTACCCATCTCCCCATCTGGTTCAGAGGCAAGACAAAAAAATGCTCAAACATGTAGGATATAGAGTGCTGAAATAAGGTCTGTGGTTAACACAAGCTTAAGATATTTTCACATTTTATTGAAGTCACGTGACCGTAGTGTAGTTCGTTTATAGCTTACGTTTAGCTTTTTGCTTCTGCCAATTGGCTTCCAAATACATAAACATTCATTTGTGAAGATTATCTTGTTAGTCGCTGAATTTTGTCAGTCGTAGAACTTCTTTTCTGCAATAATCCAATATCCAAAGCCAATGGAAAAAAATGTATTGGCTTTGTCTCATGGGAACCAGGATGATGCTAACTTTAAATACATCATCAGTGCAGCACTCTATAGCAGCAGATATTAAAGGTTTATCTGTACCTACATAGAAAAATTAAATGCATAATAATTTGGCGAAAACCAATCAGAACATGTAGATAATTAAGTTAATCGAAAATCAATGTTGTTTCCCCTCCAGGATATGTCCAGCGTCTGCAGTAGTCCTACAGCCAGTCCCAAACCCAAGACCGTCGGGCTTTCTCCAGCTCAGAAATCCAGTCTCATTACTGCCACACAGCTTCTGAAGACCCACATGCAGCGCTCAGGAACGGTGCTCACACACAAGCAAGCACAAGGTGTGTATCTTTCCAGGTGCAAGTTCACAGATTCGGCCTCAGAACCCTAAGAGAGCTTACATGCAGGATGCTTTTTCACATTTTGTCTGTGTTGTTATTAATAGTGCTAAGATTATTTATGCCTTGTGGGAGACAACTGCACGCAACATAACCAGTAGGGTCATTCCGTGTCTCATAAAAAATTTCGGAAACTTCCCCGGCTAAATTTTTAGATGGTTAGTATTTTTTTCTATAGAAAGACTAAGATAAATAGTGATGAAAGCCAATATATTAAATGTCATGGATGTATATTGACTGAATATAATCCGCTGTTTTGTAGAGGAGGGTCAAAATGAAAAAAAAATTCACTTGAGATTTGGAGCCAACTTACAGCGGTGTAAAATGACTTTAGAAAGATGGCAGCATCATCATTTTATTTTTGCACAGAGATTGGTAGATCTAGTAGTTGAATCTGTTGACTTTAGAAATCTTTGTTGCATTATATGCTAGGGGTGTCGAAATTAATCGTTTCTACGATGCAGACGAGGACGAATCGGTTCAGTAATAGACCATAACCGATAATAATGTACTGACGCTTTTCTGACATCTTTTGTCGCGGTAGCATACAATGGCAGAGGGAGGTGAGACGCGAGTGCGAGAAAATTTAAAATGCTCCTACTACTTTAAAAGCTTACATCTGGGCACATTTCGGCTTTTATGAACAACCTGGTAAGCACGACCTGTAGAAGACGCGCTGTGTGCGCTCATGTCACGCACAAATAGAATATGCAGGAGGTAATACCACTAACTTAATAAAACACGTTAGCCGTTTTCACCCCGAGCTATTAATGCCTGGCAGAGTCTGACTGCTTTAGAGATGCGCGGATGAGCTCCAACGTCACCCGAATCCACAGCCAAAAATAAATCATCCATCCGCCCCAATAATTTTCTCTGATTTAAAGATCCGCACCCGATGGTCAAAGTACAATTATTGTGTGTTACGCGTGATTATAAATGGATGATCGTCACCTTCAACAGCGGACTCGGCGACAGTTGATGCGCGCATCTTTAATGGTAACATAATACACTGATTAATGAGCGCTGCTTTTAAATGAACATTTCTTTAAAGGAGCCGTATGTAAGATTGTGGCCAAAACTGGTACTGCAATCACTTTCAAATTACTGTAGAGCGGTGTATCCCCTCCCCCTCCCCCCTGACTCGAGGTTGCCAGATAGGCTGCAGGATCCAGCAGGAACGTTTGTAGCTGCAGCTGTGGTAACTAGAGCTGAGCTGGCAACCCGGATGCTGAAACACTACTGACTTCGTGATTGGAAGATAGGTGGAGGGTGGTGCTTCAGGCCAAAACACAACATGACAACATCAACATCAGTTGAGGGCTGCAACTTCACTTTTTAAATGACAATTTCCTCCTGGCCGGACTACTGTTGTCAGTGATATATGTATTTGAAATGGACATGATTTCTTAATGTCTAGTGATATATCAGGGGCATTTTATGATTAATTGAAATACATTTCTTACATACAGCTCCTTTAAAACAAAATTTATTTGACAGATTTTTCTTTTCTTAATGGCATAAACAAGCTTTACTCCCTTGAAACTTAAACTGGAATGTCACAGCTTCTGTCACTGCAACTCCTGAACAGGCGAGCACATGCACACACGCGTGCGCACACATCACTTTTGAAGTAAAATTTAAAATTGAGGATGCGGTGCATCGCGATGCATCGTGATATCGAATTGAACTGAATCGATGACATGATAATCGTAATCGAACCAAACCGTGAGACCACTGTCGGTTCACAGAACTTCACACCCCTATTATATGCCAACGGTGACAGTTCAAAAATGGCAAAAAGCACTTTTGCCTCAAGTTTACATGCCTGTAACTCAAGAAGTTAAGAGTTACTAAGAAGTTATTAAGAATGAGAATCTAGAAAGATATTAAGACATCTTGAATACTTTGATTTACAGTCATGATAACTTTAGAAAAATAATATTTATGGCACTCATACGGGTGTGTTCTATGCAATTGAGATACATTTCTAATTTTAACATTTAGATATTCCTAGAAAAAAGTATCTGCTGTGTGCAAAGTGACCCACATTTGGTTTTTGACCACTGTCAATGTGTACAATTGACCAATTTACTCATGGAGCCACATTAAGATCTCCATATCTCTGGGATTGAACCATCGAGGGCCTTTAAAATGAAGATGCCAAAAGGAAAGTTTAAGAACTAGAATCTAAAAGAACATTATTAAGATATATTTAATACTTCTTGAGTAACAGGCATCCAAACTTGAGGCAAAAAAACACAAGAAGTGCTTCTAATGACTCGTTTCCACTGAGCAGTACGGTACGGTACGGTACGGTACGGTTCGGGTCTGTTAACCATGATCTGGCTAGCGTTTCCACTGTCAACAGTATCCTTACTTGATAGGCGTGGTGTTTCGATCGACGTCATTTTCGCGCGAAGAAGAACATAGTAAACTACAATGGATGACATACAGCAGATCTTGTTCTTGCTCCTTGACATGTTTGTCACAAGAAGACAAGCGCCGACATTAGGCTTTTCTCAATATCAAGTACGCATAGTTTGTACTTGCCATGTGCGACTCCTACATGCAAATGGTACAGCGCGTTCTTAAAAGCGTCACTCAGCTCGCTCTGCTACTCCGGTTATCTCTGTTACTCTGTGTACATTTTAAGCAACAATAAAACGAAATATGTTATAAAACACCACTCTGCCTCTTTTCATTTTCATTTAAATAAATTAAACATTATAGGGACACGAATGTGGTTCATGCGCAACGCATATTGATTATTCACTGCACGTTATACGTTATTCTATTTATAACAAAACGGAATTTAACACAACCCTAACGTTACCTCTTTTCGTTTAAAAAATAAATAAAAATTACACACATTCCAGGCAATATATGCATTTGTACAAATGTTGCAATAAACATCAGTGATAATCTTGTAATAAAAAATGACAAGAAACCGTATTTCTTTATGTAAAATTTCAGTTTTATCAATAATAGCCAATATAAAAGTTTAAGTAAAAGGTACAAGAAGCTATACAATAAGAAATAAAGCAAACAATTCAGTCAAATATCCAAATGCAGCGCTCTAGTCTAACATTTCAACAGTAAAGTTAAATACAAATAGCCTATAATATGAAACTAAACTTAGCCCTCAGCCAAAACGATTGACAGGGAACGAATTATATATTCACGAGACCAAAGATCGCCCGTTAGGTCTACACAAGACGAATTATATCTCATGTTTAACCACTACCGTCGGAGTCAGCGGCGACCGTCAGAAGAACTAGCCGAGGAAAGGCTCATCCAGCCGGGAAACATGAGCGCCGAGCACCCGCTGATCGCATGGATCTCACAACCGTGGAAAAAAATTTATCTTTATAAATAAACCACAGATTTGAGCTTTAAACAACTACATTCTCGCCTGAAAAACTCTTAAAATTACATTTCGTGACACAGTAACAGTAGTATAATATTTAACTGTATATTAAAAAATGGCGCTTCTTATGTTGTCATTCCCCTTGTAGCACGCGCAAGTGACGATTCTCTGTCAACCAATCAACGTCCTGCAGTGAGTCTAGCTCCACCTTTTAGTACCGTACCACTGTGCTAGGTACCCCAATGGAAGAGTACCTAAAAAGTGGTACGGTTCGGCATTTTGGTACCATTCACAACTTTTGATAGTGGAAACGCAAATAAATGCGTACCGTTCCGTATCGTACCGTACCGCTCAGTGGAAACAAGCCATTAGTCACCGTTAACATTTAATGAAACAAGATTGCTAAAATAAACATTTCACTAATAGACCTACCAATCTCTGTGTAAAAATAAAATTATGCTTTCTAATGACATTTTAACACCCTTCTAATTTGGCTCCAAATCTCTGGTGAAATTTTAAATGTTGGCCCTGCTCTACAAAACAGTGGATTACTCAATATTATACATCCATGACATTTACTATTTTGGCTTTCATCACTATTTACGTTTGTCTTTCTACAGAAATAAATGATCAAAATCAAACATTTGAGCTGGGAATCTCTGGTTGAGTTGACACGGAATGACCCAGTAGTTAAAAATGTGCCTCATGACTCCTGTGTGCTGTTCCATGCTGTTTTTGAAGAGCGTGTCTTATGTGTATCTGCATAACTTGAACACTAAATCATGTTTAAGCCTGATGGTCCTCTTTTAACCCTGAACTGTTCTGCTGATGCCTGTGCATGTTAAATGACAAGGTCTACACAGTTAACTCTCTGGGAATATGTAGTCACATCATCCTTGTATTGAGGAGAATCCCAGATCCCATCAAGCAGTAATGTTGTGTGTGATTCCTGTCTCTTCTATCCCCTGTGCTTTCCTTCTTCACTCTCTCCATCTTTGTCTTCTGTTCGCAACAGCTCAGTTCGCTGCTTTTATGAAACATAATATGCTGGTGAGGAAAAGCATTCCTCCTGGCAGCCCTTCATGTCTCTTTGGTGAGTATCTCTCCCTCTCTTTTTCCTTCATTCTTTTGTCTGTCTGCCCCTTTCATGTCTTTCTTTAAAGTTGTCTGTCATGTCTGTATCACGAACGTCCCTTTTAATGTTTCACCAGCTTGTGTTTGCAAAAGGCAATAACAATAGTTAATGCTTCAAATAATGACTGCTTGCAAATGTATGTTCTTCCTGGCACAATCTATCTTAAATCAGTGTAAATTTTTTCCTGTGTAATAGGTTTAATAATAGTTTTCCCTAACAGAGTAGGTGCATTGTTTACCTTTTCACACGTCAACGCATTCAAGGTATTATTTGATCAATACATTGCCTAGGCCTATATATTATATTATATTATATTATATTATATTATATTATATTATATTATATTATATTATATTATATTATATTATATTATATTATATTATATTCATTATTGGCATCAGTCAAGTTTTTCTGTGCTGAGTAAAGTTGGAAGTGGAACTTGTACTGACAGCTTTGAGATCCCAGATTGCATTGGTTATATTATTTACAGTAATGTTGCAATTGTTGTTTTAATTGAGAATCAAATAAATAAGCATAACAAATATTTATTTGGATGTTAATACATAATTTTAATAGCCCTTTAAAATCTGAGTTTGCACAAAACATTATCCATATTAAGCTCCTTTCACACAGAGATTCTGGAAAATACACGGATAAAGTGACCCGGGATTTGACCCGGGTTCGTTCGATTTTGGTTCATTCACACTGCCAGTGATTTTCCGCAATCAGAGAGTTGAATCTTTACGGGAATCACACACAACCCGTAAAAATCCCGTAAAGACGTGAAATCGATGTGACTTGTAATGTCTCAGCAGCGTCTTAAGTTTGCTGATGAGCTGCGATTTCTCTCTCGAGAAACCACGCTTGTGCATTTTTTACTCTGATTCGATCATAAACTTGCGCATTACGTACCGTTTCACAGCTGGCGAACGATCCCGCGCTTCAGCGTCATCACTACAACACGGCATTATTACGGATTTTGTTCACACAGCGTGCGTTCCGGGACTGAACATGGCAATGTTACTAGGTCCCCAACCCGGCATCGATCGTGCTTGCGTTCACACAGAAGGTTCTCTGGCAATTTGCCGACAATTTCCCAGGTTCAAAGCGCTGTGTGAAAGGGGTTTTAGTATACTTTGACTTATTAAAGAGCCTACAAGGCTTTAAACCTGAACATAATCTCAGGCTATCAGTCAGTGCAGTTACATTGTTACGCCAGCAAGTGGCGGCAAGGGACCGTCGTTATGAGTGTCATTATTAAACCATTAATCTAACTAATATGCTTAAATGCTGATTCATTCATGAATGAAACAATGAAATGAACTTTGAGCACCAATTTACAAGGCTCAATCGATGAGCGACGCGTCACCTGGGAAACGCTGATGTTTCACGTCAATAGCATTGATTCCATGCACTGGGCTAAAAATTAGATTTAATTAGATTGAACTTATTGGCTTTTTAATAATAGACTAAAAAGCAAGAGAGTTTGCCTCACTACTGAGGATGGTGCAGAATTACATGATTACTAAATTAATTTGCTATCGCTTTACAATTTTTACCACGCTATTCTTCCAAACTCTTTTTTGTGTGTGTGTGTGTGTTCAGTTGCACTTGCTTGTATGGATTTCTCACCACAAGCTTCTCAGCTGAAATCGCAGCCTTTGTTAGTGTCAATATATTAGGGGTGTAACGATACACAAACCTGACGGTTCGGTATGCCCCACGGTTTTGACATCTCGGTTCGGTTCAGTGGGGTGGGGGGTTTAGAAAGCTAAAATTGCTGCTGCTTTTTTTTTTACAGTGGTTTAATGAACAAATGCTGTCTTTGTCTTTACATTAATTCAATTACAATTAAACTTTTCACAAGGATAAAAAAATAATAATAATTATAGGCTTGCTATTATAGGGTGTTAATGGTGGTTAGGCTATAACGCTGTATTCGTTGTGTACACATAAGACATGAGGTCCGCTGGGCCGGGGCAGCAGGGGGCGGGGCGTCCTCGGTACGCCATGAGAGTATCGCGATACGTATTGTTGGCGGTGTATCGCGGTTTTTCGGTTCGGTTTGAATATCGTTACACCCCTACAATATATCATCCATTGATTGTAATTAAACCAGAATAATTTCACGTGAACATTGTTGTTCCCCCATAGCAATGTTCCTTTTATAGTATTTACAATTTCTACTACCAAAACCTAAAGGATCAGTTTGTCGATTTTTAAAGCAGGAATGTATTGTTAAAATATCGGTAGTATGGGTAAATGGAGAGATTTTGCACTCGTTCTCCATGTTACCTGCATTCAGATATCACCATTTTTATTTGTCAGCAAAGCAAATGTCTTCCGAATGATCATTTTGCATTATCTGGCAGAGTCTTTTGTTATAACTACAGAACTTTCACTTCTTTAATCCCTGCCAGCGGACAATGGCATTGACAGAGGGGTGGTGGCACAATCAAAAGTGCATTATGGGTTTTTCATTTTGAGTTTCTACTGCATAGACAGACCAGATCATCATCAAAGGCAGTTTCTGTCAAGACAAGCAGCAATGAGCATTAAATTATGCTGTAATGGCTAAATTTTACATCATCAATTCCGGTTCACCTTTGCAAATAAGGACAGATTATTTTCATACTATAATAATTACACATTTATTAGTACTTACTAGGGCTGGGCGATATGGACCAAAAGTCATATCCCGATATATTTAGGCTGAATATCGATATACGATATATATCCCGATATTTTTTCTGCAAAGTGAGAGCAAATGTTCAGTCAAAGTCAAAGATGACGTCACAAGTAGTTTTATTGAAACCGGCTATTTCAGTGAACAGTTGCAAAATCAAATTAATAAATTATAAACAGGTTTCTTTACCTTACGGCTGCACCGATTATGACAAAAATCATAATTGCCAATTATTCCCTTGGAATTGTAATTGTGATTTATTAATTATGATTATCAAAGTTTACATTGAATATATATAAACAAATTTTGTGTAAACATGTTATAATTTGCTTATATATAGCCTACATATATATAGGCAAATTATAACACGTTTACACAAATTTGTTAACACACACACACACACACACACACACACACACACACACACAAGTACTGTCCCCCTTTACTTAACATAAATTGTAAAAATAATATGACTAGTAAAGACTAGTAGGCTACTAATAAATAAACAGTAGGGCTATGCTAAAGCTATTAAATAGCAGTCCCAAACTAGTTTTTGTTAATACAATGTGGTATGAGCCACTACAGTCATTTAAAAATATAAAAAATAACACAAAGAAAAATAAAGTAAACGACAGTTACCATGATGAATACACAATATTAACAATAACTGTTAATGAAACATGGAAACTGCTCAGGTGAATAGAATGAAAATCATCCCTGCATTACTTTTATTTCGTGTAATTTACAACGTAACGGCGTTGCATGCTTGTATAGTTTCTTTTGCACTTCATATAGCCTACAGTGAAGCGATACACAGCGCGCGCGCCGCCGCATTTGCGCGTGCAATTGAAGAGTGTGCGCTCCGAGCACAGTATAACGGCTGACAGGACAAGAAAGTCCGTGTTTCTGAGGTGAAAAACTTTATTTCAGCGTACACTTATGTCACTGCCTGTTAGTTCCTATTGTGCTGGGTTTTCTGAAGAAGTCATGATTCGCCTCTCATAACATAACATGCTCTAAACACGCGCGCAGAGTGGAAGGAGGGGCGGACTATTTGAAAATTTGAAATATATCGATATATGCGATATGGTCTAATTCCATATCGCATTTCAAAATATATCGATATACTTACCCCTTAGTACTTACCCCTACCCCTGTTGTCAAGCAGTCTTGAGTGCGTTTCCTTTCTGTGCGCCTGAGTTCAAAAAGCATCTTTCACACAAACCAAAATAATTTTGGGTCCGACTCTTTTGCAAGCGTCTTAATCTGTACCCATAGACCTCTGCAGCATTTCATATTAACTGTAACGGCTCCTTGTGAGTCCCTGAGTGACCTTGAGACGATAGGAGACTGTTGGAGCTTAACCCCTCAGCATCATGTGTTTCAGTTCCAGTGCCCAGTGAGCAGGTGGAGGGTTTGGACCGAGACGACATGAGGCTCCACCTCAAGAGAAGACAAACTCCCAGTCCCACTCCCAACAAAGCCTCCAAAAGAGCCAAGATCAAAGTGACCATCGTGTCCCATGGAGACGCGTCAGGAAGCGCTGGCTCCACTGCTCAGGAAGGTACTGAGAACACAACCCGCTCATTAAACAATCTGTGCCACATATTGATGCATTTAGGCGGAAGGAGGAATGTTTCCGTTTAAGCAATTTTCAGCCAGATTCATTACTTTAATTTGCTTTATGAGTGAGCCTGTTGTTAAGCCATTTCTTTAACTCTTTCCCTGCCAGCATTTAAAAAAAAAATCTTTTTTGATCATGGCCCCCAGAATATATTTTTGTATGAACAAATATCTGAACATGCCTTGTAGGAAGAAGGCATTCTGCTTTTAAACAAAAAAACTTTATTTTTTATTCTAGCTTCATGCATTCTTTTTTTTTTTTTTTATCAGCACTTAAATGTTAGTAAGTTTCTTTAAAGCAACAATTTGAGCAAAAAGCTGTTGCATTAAAGGGATACTCCACTTTTTTTTGGAAATAGGCTCATTTTACAACTCCCCCAGAGTTAAAGAGTTGAGTCTTACCGTTTTCGAATCCATTCAGTCGAACTCCGGGTCTGGCAGTACCACTTTTAGCATAGCTTAGCATAGATCATTGAATCAGACAGGACCATTAGCATCTCTCTCAAAAAAATGACCAAAGAGTTTCGATATTTTTCCTATTTAAAACTTGACTCTTCTGTAGTTACATCGTGTACTAAGACCGACGGAAAATAAAAAGTTGCGATTTTCTAGGCTGATATGGCTAGGAACTACTCTCATTTCTGCGTAATAATCAAGAAACTTTGCTGCCGTACCATGAGTCCAGCAGGCGTAATGATATGACGCAGCGCCTGAAAATAGTCCCCAGCTCGCTAACTTCCAACGTGACCGGGACTAAGTTTGTCTAACCTATTAGACCTATTTTCAGACGCTGCGTCATATCATTACGCCTGCTGGACTCATGGTACGGCAGCAACGTTTCTTGATTATTACGCAGGAATGAGAGTAGTTCCTAGCCATATCAGCCTAGAAAATCGCAACTTTACATTTTCCGTCGGTCTTAGTACATGATGTAACTACAGAAGAGTCAAATTTTAAATAGGAAAAATATCATATATATAACCTTTATTTAAACAGGAAAAGTCCCATTGAGACACAGTCTCTTTTACAAGGGAGTCCTGTATAGCATATTCAATCATAGGTTACAAGACAATAAATTACAATATAAAATACAAAGCAAATTTACACAAAATTTACAAAATATTTGCATGTAAAGATGCAATAAGTTTAAAATATATAAACAAACAAAATAGTGGCTAGAAGTTAATATCCACCCATCAATAATTAAAGCAATTGCACATGTCCGTCCGCATATCAGATATTCTTTTTTTAAAAGCAGCTAAAGAAATTAGCGCACCAATCTTAAGTCTAGACTGTAGTTCATTCCAGGACGAAGGACCATAGTATGACAGACCCCTCTTTCCTGCTTCTGTCCTCATTCTTGGTACATTAAAAAGTAGTACATCACTAGATCTTAATCGATATGTACTTTGGGTACGAACAAATTTTAAACAAATATAAGACGGCAAGATACCTAAAATCGCTTTATAAATAAAAATGTACCAATGTCGCATCCTGCGCGATTTAAGTGACGGCCAATTTACCATATTGTATAAGATGCAATGATGTGTCTGATAGCCAGCATTTGTAATGAACCTGAGAGCCGCATGATAAAGAGGGTCTAGTATTGACAGAGTAGATGGACAAGCAAATTGATAGACGATATCCCCATAATCTATTTGAGACAGGAATAGTCCTGCAACCAGTCTTTTTCTTATAGTCATAAAAAAGCAAGATTTTAATCTATATAAGAATGCCAGAGTGAATTTTAGTTTCATAGCGAGAGCTTCAATGTGTTTTTTAAAGGTAAAACCTTTATCAAGCCAGATACCCAAATACTTGTAAGTATCAACAAGTTCAATAGCTTCATCTTGGAGTGTCTTAATAGCAAGAACTGGGACTTTAGTACCTACGGGGGCAAAAATCATTGTCTTCGTCTTTTTTGCATTTAAAAGTAGCTTCAAATCAAACAAGGCGGATTGTAATGAGGCAAAATCTGACTGCAAATTCGCACAGGCAGTCTCAGGTGTAGAGGCACCTGAAAAATATGTAGAGGCAGTCTCACGTGTAGAGGCACCTGGAAAAATATCAAAACTCTTCGGTAATTTTTTTTTTGAGAGATGCTAATGGTCTTGTCCGATTCAATGGTCTATGCTAAGCTATGCTAAAAGTGGTACTGCCAGACCCGGAGATCAGCTGAATGGATTCGAAAATGGTGAAACTCAATTGTTTAACTCTGGGGGAGTTGTAAAATGAGCCTATTTCCAAAAAAAGTGGCGTATCCCTTTAATGGCATGTGAATGTTCATGTCATTCTGAGCGAATGCATTAATAGTCATTCAAAGTAATTCATTCAAATTAACAAAAATGTTGCACTTATTTTTTGTTGTTGTTGCATTTTTTTTTTCCAACTTTATATGGACAAGTTTTTAATCTTGAAGAAACAAGTTCTGCTTGTTGTGCAATGAGATTGCTTTCAACCCTGCCCAACGGTTAGCTTTAGATCTGTGTTTTTGTAACATTTGCATGATTTATGCAATATCATGTTGTATCAGATAATGTCCCCACACTTGCATAACTTCATTACACTGCATTTGGACTATATTTTGTAAGTTTCCACGTATACATAGAACCTTGTTTTTGTCAAAGACTACATCAGATCAAAACACAGATGGAATAGATAGTCCATCAACACCACCAAAGCTTCAAAGATTCAGTACTCTTTCAGAAGATGCCTGATAGCGCCTCCTACCGTATAACAGTGAAAACACGGAAAGCTGGAAATTTCCGTCAATGGCAGGGGAAGAGTTAATCATTGATGCTTGTATAAGCTAGGTTTAGATATCAGATCCACACAACATGCTAAAACAGTAACTTGTATTAGTTGGGCTGGTTGATGCAGTGACACAACCGTTCAAAAGTTTGGGGTTGGGGAGATTTTATGCTCACTAAGTAACAGTAAAATGAAACAGTAATATTTTGAAATATTGTTACAATTTAAAATAACTGTTTTCAGTAAATATATATTTAAATGTATTTTTTTTCCCAGGATTCTTGAAAGGAATAGAAAGTTCAAAAGAACAACATTTATATGAAATACAAGTCTTTTGCAACGTATGTCTTTACTGTCGCTTTTGATCAATGTAATGCATCCTTGCTGAATAAAGTTATTCATTTTTCAAAAACAACTTACTGACCCCATAGTTTTGAATATAAGTGTACTTCTCCAGTAAAGCCATTATATAATTAAATCTCGTAATAGCCTACATAATCCCACGTACAATTTGAAAAAGGTGTCTTGCCACCTCACGGTGTTTACGCTTGTGTTCCTGTTTTTCTGTGCAGTGGGTTTGTCAGGAAAGCCCCTCGGACTCACAGTGGGCCAGACGGTATCGGGGGCCAAAGAGCTGTCTGAGCTTCTCAGTGCACAAAGGTACCTTTATCTAACACACCAGATAAATTGTACAGAAGAGAAAAAAAGCCTCTTAAAACCTGTTCATTCAAACACGACTGTTCAAAAACAGTGCAGTGGCTTTGGGCATGTGACCAAAAGCGTGAATCTTTCTGGATAGTCAGCTTTATTCGCAGTGTAATTGAAGAGATATTAGAACAAATTTTTTTTTCATGTCATTCTGAACAAATGCATTAATATGCATTCATTCAAACGAACCACATTTTTGCACTTCTTTTTTTTTTTTTTTTCGTACTTCGTATGGACAGGCCTTTAATCTTTAAGAAACAAGTTCTACTTCTATTCTTGTGTGAGGAGATTGCAACCGTGCCCAACGGTTAGCTTTAGATCTGTGTTTTTGTGACATTTGCATGATATATGCAGTATCAGATCAGATAATGGCCCCCCACTTGCATAACTTCATTACACTGCATTTGGACTATATTTTGTACGTTTCCACTTTCCAATCTTGTAAACTTGTAGAAAAAAAAGTGTAGAATGTGATTGGTTTAATTTTAATTTTTTTTGTCAGTTCATGTCAGCATCTGTTTATGGTGGCTTGATTCTGATCTGGTATCCTCTGCTCTTTTAGGTCAGGAAGTTTGGCAGATGTGTCTGGAGTTTTGGGTTCCAGTGAGGGGTCATTTCACAGCCTTCAGGGCAGCATGATGTCGGGTTCTTCCTCTCCTGTCCAGGCTCAGGCCCCCGCCACTGCTCAAGGTACCACCACCTTCGAATTCTGCCAACAGAGGCTGCGTTCACACTTGGCTTTAACATGCGATCACCGTGACCCGATTAAGCAGATTGGATCATCGGCCAATCAGGGCACCGTGTGTTTACACTTGACAACATCAAGTGGCTTGTCTACCTGGATAACTTATGTGGGCCTAAGTCTTACGATGCGCAGCCCAGATCTGTAATGGAAAAATGACCCCTGTGCAAAGTTCAGTGTGTATGTGGACAACATCCGGATACAGGTCGCATGTTAATGCTAAGTGTAAATGATTCCACAGTCATCTGCAAGCTCTTTGTTTAATAAAAATGAGTGTTAATTTTGTTAATGAAAACTGACACAAATGTTTGATTACCTTTTTTTCCTGAAAAACACTGACTGTGACTATATCAACATGCAATACTGTTGACCAAAAAGGTGACACTAAAATGCAGTTAAAAAAATACAAATTCAAAATCTCTATATATTCAACCAAAAAAGGAGAAGAAATATTATAGACAGTTTTTTAAATTTTCTTATTACAATTCTCCACTACCGTTCATACATGGGGTTACCAGATGTCAAGAGTTTAAATCCCCCAATCAGAGCGTTTCTCTTAAAAGGGTACATTTTCTGCCGTCTTTTTACTTGATGTTCACAACATTGTTTCTCTGTTCTCTGTTATTGTTATAGTTCTATTTAGAACGATTTTTGGAACTAAATCCATTCTTGTTATAGTTATCGTCCCTTGTGTGAGCAGACCTTTAGACTAAATGGGAAAAATTGCTGAGAAAAGTAACTCTAGTTTGAATCCTTTTTGACTGTGTGTGTGTGTGTGTGTGTGTGTGTGTGTGTGTGTGTGTGTGTGTGTGTGTGTTAGGTCCCTCTGCCAGTAGTCTGCTTCAGGGCCTCAGCCTCAGTCTGCAGGAGATCAACACCAAATCCCCAGGCGTTCCCTCCACCACACAGGTGCCGGCCCAGTCACACAGCATATGCTTCTGAAACGCACGTCTTTGTCTAAAATCGCCATGGTTTTGCATCCTTTCTAATAAACATGCTTGTATGATTCCATCTTGTGGTGTTGTTCAGGTGTCAGGAGGGAAGCCCCCGTGTCAGGGGCAGGTGTTGAGCTCTCTCAGCTCGGGAAGCGGGACGCTAGTGCGCGCGGTGCCGGTCGTGTCTACCAAAACCACGGCGATACACCAGCTCCTCACCAACGGCGGCCTGGCCAAACTAGCCAATAGCCTGCCGGGACTGGCCCACGTCTCCAGTCAGAGCACGGGTACGTCCTCGTCGCCACTGATGACACAGCGCTCCAAACAGAGGCGTCCGCGATGAGTAGCTGACTAGAGTAGCAGTAAGGTCAAAGGTCAAATCCATGAAAAGGATTAGCAGAAAAAAGGTGTCGGACAGGTAAATGTGCCGAAAGAGCAATAAACATCCAGCTGAGCATGTAAATATGTACCATAAACAAACATTTGTGTAGATTTGCACTTTTTTTTTATGCATGTAAAAAGATTTATTTGGGTGATCCTCTACAATTATTGGGTTGATTAAGTTCCTCTTTGCAGACTGATGTACTTTTATACAAGTTGTTCATTTGAGTGCGTTCTAGGGGTTGACCTTTAACTCAAACTGCTGTTATGCACAAAGGACCAAGATATGTCTATGGCAGTGCTGTACAATGACAGCTGTGATAAATTCCCACATCACCAGCTTCATTCAGTGTGCTTAATGTGACCGCCTCACTGTTGTTTTATGTTTCAGTTTTCTGTTTGCTTTTCTCATTTCAGTTTTTTTGTTCTGTTGGATGAGGTTTATGTAAATCATAATGCTTGCTCTACTCACAAAGACATTCATTAAATCCCCGACAGCAAAGTATTTCCTACCTCTTCTTTGTGTCGTTTATTATTGTTTTCTGTTTTCATCTTCTCCCAAATTGCATGCATTAATGTTCTCTATTGTTTGCTGAAGTTATTTAAATGCAGTGCAAATAAAAAAACAAAACCAAAAAGCAAATTATGGATTATTAATCCATAATTGTTTGGTCAGCGTGTAGACTGTATAGAGTATATGTTCTGTAAATTGTATCATTTAATTTAATGTTAGGCAGTGTCTGCTGTGCATTAAGCAGAATTCTGATTTAGAGAGCTACTGATTTATCTGATGGACAAGATTTAAGATAGGTTCAGATTTAAGATTTGACAATCAGATTGCAAAAAAGTATTAATGGACAGCCCTCGCTGAATTAAATATTCACACTAAGTTTGTGCATTCTTAATCACTATTTTAGTAGTATCCAGTAAATTGTCAGGGTTTCTGTGGGGCTTATTTTGCATGCATTGCAAAAAGTCAATATCTTCCTCAGTATTTTTGTGCTGTTTTCCAACACTAATATTATATTAAGTCTTGAAAAATTAATTTTGTTAATTTAATTTTGAATTAAGTTGATTTTGAGGCCGTTGGCAGGTCTGTTTTAGTCAGTTTCAATTATAAACTCACTTCATTTTGATCAGTTTCACAGAAAACAAGACTTACGTTTATTTGAAATGCAAAATGACTAAATATTATCTTGATTTAAAGGGATAGTTCACCCCAAAATAAAAATTCTGTTATTTACTCACCCTCATGTCACTCTTAACTCGTAAGACTTCAGTTCATCTTCAGATCTTTATAATGAAATCTGAGAGCTTTCTGTCCCTCCATTGACACTTGAGACATTTGAACTGGAAAACAAGACAAAAATACTGAGGAAGAACATCACTTTTTGCACTGCAATCAGAAGACAGAGTAGAAGTTATTTCCATATTTTACTGTTTGATAGCAGAGCGGTTCAAGCTGTGTGTGTGTGTGTGTGTGTAAAATGAATTAAAAAGTAATGGATATCTGTTGGAAGCTATCTGTTGAAGAGATCTCTGAAGTGTTGCTAATACAACTCATTGTGTTTCTCCCTAGACATTTACATTTAGAGATCATATTGTGTTCCCTTCAATTTATTCCTTGAATTTTCTTTACTTGGTCTTTAAAAGGTCTTAAATGAATTAACTTTTATAAAACCTGCAGAAACCCTGACTGTATGCTATAGGAATCCTTTCCATACACTCATTATTCAACACAAACGTTAGCGCTCCCAGCTGACACCTCATCACAATGCAGTCACACACCCACACGTATACACTGCTTCATGTGGCCCTCCATTGTTGTTCACAATATGGTTTATTATACACAACATGAAAAGATTAAAAAATGAGAATGAATGAATGAATGTAATGTAAAAATTCATTGTGATGCCAAATATTATTTTTTAACATTTATTATTTTGCATTTGCATCTCTTTTATGCAGCACACACACATTTCTAAAGTCCGTGGCCATTTAGACCATCGTTTGATCAAGGTTTGGAATATGATGGACTATAAACACTAAAATAACTACAGTAGCGCGAATGTATTTTTATTAAGTAAATATTTCAATATTGCTAAAAAAAAAGGTTTATAATAAGGCTTTTTGTAGTGCGTAGACTAATAGCAATATTTACAGTAGTTCGGTACTTTAATGAGGGAAAAAATAGTTTGCGTGGTTCCTTTGTAGTAAACAAGATTCATGGCATCGGGTCTTAATATTTTCCTTTTTTAAAACAAAGTGATTTTAATGAGGAACAAATGGCCTCATGCACTTGGTGGCTAATTAGTATGAATTCATAAGATCTCATTCATACGTTTTTTTTCCGTATGATCTTAGGCCTACGCCCGGTGACGGTTATACACTGCTTGGCCAAAAAAACAAAGTCGCTGTTTGGATTTAAATAGGCAAATGCTTAAGAGTCATTATTGCAGTGATTATTATGTTTCCATCATGTGATATTTTTGGCAACAGTTCTTCTAACCCTAATTGAGGAGTGTGTAGCTTTTCATTTCTTAAACAACCATGTGTGAATACACACCATGGCCATATTCCAGGATGATAATGTGCAGATTCATCAGGCTCAGATTGTGAAAGAATGGTTGTGAGGATCATGAAGAATCATTTTCACACATGAATCAGCTCCTCAGAGTCCAGATCTTAAATTCACTTAAAGTCTTTGGGATGTGCTGGAGGAGACTTTACAGAGAGCTGTACTCTTGCATTGACAATACAAGATCCTGGCTACTCAGGATAAAAGTGCATATGAACTATGAAATGCATCTATTTAGATAAAAAATATTAATGCTGTTATCGATAATTTTGCTTTTTATTATAGGCTTTATAGGAGGTGAATTTAAAAAAATAAAAGATTAATTCACTTGCATCATATATAGCCTATAAAACATTATTTTATTCACTAGGCTACTTGATATCATAGTAAATCTGATTCATCACATTATAAATTATGGACAAAACATAACAGGTTGCATTAAATTACAATTAAAAAGCAACACTGAATAACATGTCTGCATGTATAATAGCAATGCCACAAAATAAGTATTCCACAATCTTACATATATTTCCAAACAACCTGTGATTATAAAATTTAGGGGAAAGAAAAGGCTAACAATATTTCTTGTCTTCAAATATTTCTCCTGTAATGTGTGTGTCATCTGCAGGGCTGAAAGCTCCCACCACCATCACAGTGACGTTGCGAGGGCAGCCCAGCAGAATTCCCTCTCTCAGCCACACGGGGGCGACAGTGCCCTCTCACAGCGCACCTGACCACCAGGTGTGTGACCCGCTGTCACCAAATTATATTTCACTTCTTTTGCTTGATGTACCAGAGCTGAAACAGAACAGTTTGCTTTAGGCTTCTCTTTGTTTTAACTCGCGCTCGACAAATTAGAAGAGCTCATCAGTCTTTTAGGATTTTCATTAACATTGATTAGTCCATTTAGGGGTTTTTCATCCTAACTTTTTGTGTTTACTCGCAGCCACCACAGTTGGATCAGTGCCTTTAGTGCTCTGCAGTGCGAGCAATCAGTGTTGCTGTAGTAACCGTCTCATTGACCATGCAGAGAAATGAAGTGTAATTATTTGCTTAATCACTATGAAGAGCGTAATTATATGCTTGTCATTTTTTATTTGGATCACTTAGGTATTAGTAATGGTTTAGTTTATTTAAGAATGCTCATAAAAACACGATTGGCTAATTGCGTCTAACGTTACTAGTTAAATAAACTTAAATAAGCAACAACACACGAGCAAGAGTGCATAGGTTTGGGTGTCAGTAATATATATTTTAAAGAAATGAATCATTTTATTTATTTTATCATCAAACAAATGCTGTTCTTTGGAACTTTCTGTTCATCAAAGAATCCTGGAAATAAATGTATCATGTTTCCCACAAAAGTATTAAGCAGCACAACTCTTTTCATCACTGATAATAAGAAATGTTTCTTGAGAGGCAAAATTGGCTCATTAAGGATCATGCGACACCTGGAGTAATCATGCTCAAAATTCATCTTTACATCACAGGAATAAAATGCATTAAAAATATATTGTAATAATATTTCACAATATTCCTATTTTACTGTATTTTGATCAAATAAATGCAGCCAGATTTTGAAAAACATAAATGGTGGTGGACTTTCTGCAAGTTGCATCTTTGCATCAGTAGGTGGCGACAAATGACTTTGATGATAAATTATCTTTATGAGTCATTTCAATAAAAAACATTCAGGAATGAACCAATCCTGTTTTTAGTGAGTGAGACATTGGGTGCGTCTCAATCAGCTCTGTAGTCAGGGCACTGATCAGGGAATCGGCCATTATAAGGGCTCTCAATCGCAAAACCCAACCAGTGCACGTAGACAATCCCACAATGCAACGCTAAAACTAGGGAGCATCAATGCTCGCTATGCTCCCATTCCTTACGTAAAATAAAGCACCTAGGCATGTAGACGCTTCTACAAACATCTGTGAAAGAATGGGTCGCTCTCAGGAGCTCAGTGAATTCAAGCGTGGTGCCATGATAGGTTGCCACCTTTGCAATAAGTCCATTAGTGAAATTTCCTCACTACTAAATATTCCACGGTCAACTGTTAGTGGTATTATAACAAAGTGGAAGTAATTGGGAACAACAGTAACTCATCCACAAAGTGGTAGGCCACGTAAAATCACAGAGCGAGGGCAGCGCATGCTGAGGCTCACAGTGAACAGAAGTCGCCAACTTTCTGCAGTCAATAGCTGCAGACCTCCAAACTGTGTGTGGCCGTCAGGAACAGTGTGTAGAGCTTCATGGAAAGGGTTTCCATGGCTGAGCAGCTGCATCCAAGCCTCACATCACCAAGTGTGGGATGCAGTGGTGTAAAGCACGCCGCCACTGGACTCTGGAGCAGTGGAGACGTGTTCTCTGGAGTGACCAATCACGCTTCTCTGTCTGGCAATCCGATGGACGAGTCTGGGTTTGGCGGTTGCCAGGAGAAGGGTACTTGCCTGACTGCATTGTGCCAAGTGTAAAGTTTGGTGGAGGGGGGATTATGGTGTGGGGTTGTTTTTCAGGGATTGGGCTTGGCCCCTTAGTTCCAGTGAAAGAAACTCTTAAAGCTTCGGCATACCAAGACATTTTGGAGATTTCATGCTCCCAACTTTGTGGGAACAGTTTGGGGATGACCCCTTCTTATTCCAACATGACTGTGCACCAGTGCACAAAGCAAGGTCCATAAAGACATGGACCAGCGAGTTTGGTGTGGAGGAACTTGACTGGCCTGCACAGAGTCCCGACAGAACACCTTTAGGATGAATTAGAGCGGAGACTGTGAGCCAGGCCTTCTCGTCCAATATCAGTGCCTGACCTCTCAAATGCGCTTCTAGAAGAATGGTAAAAAATTCCCAAACACACTCCTAAACCTTGTGGAAAGCCTTCCCAGAAAAGTTGATGCTGTTATAGCTGGAAAGGGTGGGCCAACTCCATATTAAACCCAACGGATTAAGAATGGGATGTCATTAAAGTCCATGTGCATGTATAGACGTACTAAAACTTTTGCCAATATAGTGTATCTCAGCATAAACACACATCGCTAGACAGGTAGTGAACACATGTAGTTAACATTTATAATAAATATTCAGCTAACATTTTGTATGTAACAACAATGTGTTTACAGGGTTAGTTCACCCAAACATGTTAATTCTGTTCATCATATAAAGCGATCGAGTCTCTTCAGAAAATGTTGGACTAAACCGCTCAATTCATATGGATTAGTTTTATGATCTCTTTATGAACTTTATGAAGCCTCAAAGTGGTAGTTTTGCGGATGGTCAATGGAAGGACAGAAATCTCTCAGATTTCATTAAAAAGATCTTCATTTGTGTTCTGAAGATGAACAGAAGTCTTACGGGTTTGGAACAAAATGAGGGTGAGTAATTAATGACAGAATTTTCATTTTTGGGTGAACTAACACTAAACAGCATAAAAAATTATATAAAAAGATATAGGTCTGCCTGTTTGATTAATACCAGCGGTAACGTTCTACAACGTTGTATGTTGATGTCGTTCGTAGTCATGTCGCTGGAAATTGAGTAATCAATGTGCAGTGAACCAAGGTCCTTACCAGTGTACACGATACTGATTGAGATGCACACATTGAATCATTCACTCAACAGATTTGTTCGAAAATCAAATTCATTTGAAAACGAATCGCCACTACTGTGTGTTTCTCTGAGATGTGCAACAGTTGATTACATTGGCTTCATTTAAAACTGTTTGTTGGGAGAGTGAAAACAAAGTGACAATATTGTCTAAAAATGTAAGTAGGCATATATTTAAAACAAAACAATCCATTGCCATCATAAGAAATATGAGCACTTTTGGAACACTACTCATCTAGAGAATTGTATTGCATGTTATGTTCAAGCCATTAGTGGAATTGCATTAACATGGTTTAAATCATACTTATCTGACCGTTATCAGTTTGTTGCAGTAAATGAAGAGATGTCTTATCGATCACAAGTTCAGTATGGCGTACCACAAGGCTCAGTACTAGGACCGTTGCTGTTCACTCTGTACATGCTACCCTTAGGAGATATCATTAGGAAGCATGGCATTAGTTTTCACTGTTATGCCGATGATACTCAGCTCTATATTTCTTCACGCCCTGACGAAACATACCGATTCACTAAATTAACGGAATGTATAGGTGATATAAAAAATTGGATGACTAGTAATTTCCTACTACTTAATTCTGAAAAAACAGATTCTAATTATTGGACAAAAAAACTTCCTCACATAATAATCTAGAATACTGTCTAACACTTGATGGCTGCTCTGTCAAGTCTTCGTCGTCGGTTAGGAACCTGGGTGTGCTCTTTGATACCAATCTTTAATTTGAAAGTCACATGTCTAGTATCTGTAAAACCGCATTTTTCCATCTTAAAAATATATATAAATTACGTCATATGCTCTCTTTGACAAATGCAGAACAACTAGTCCATGCGTTCATGACATCAAGGTTAGATTATTGTAATGCTCTTATGGGTGGTTGCCCTGCACGCTTAATAAACAAACTACAGCTGGTCCAAAACACAGCAGCTCGAGTTCTTACCAGAACCAGGAAGTATGACCATATTAGCCCAGTACTTGAGCGAGCTCTTAACGCATTATAGTCCTTCATGTCTATTGTGATCTCAAAATTCCGGCCAGTTGATAATACCTAGAATATCAAAATCGACTGCTGGCGGTAGATCCTTTTCCTATTTAGCACCAAAACTTTAGAACAGTCTTCCTAACATTGTCCGGGAAGCAGACGCACTCTGTCAGTTCAAAGCTAGACTAAAAACACATCTCTTTGATCTAGCATACACATGACACATTATAGACTTTTATAATTCAATGTTAGGCTGCATAGATTAGGTCAGCCGGAACCGGGAACACTTCCCATAAATCCTGATGTACTCGTTACATCATAAGAAGAATGGCGTCTACGCTAAAATTAGTCTCTCTGTTTATCCCGAGGTTTACCGCAGTCCGCCGGATCCAGGATGTATCCAGATCTGATGAAGGACCTGTGCTTGGACGCGACGACAGCGCAGTCCTGAAATGTCAACTAGGCTCTTCCCTGTGAAGGCCTCCCTCCCTTTACCTATCTACAGATAAAGCGTTGTCAGGATAATTCCGGTTTGCGTGGCTACGTGGAAGCGATAAAATTCTGTATTATTAATTTTAAGGCCAGACAAGTAGTATGTTGAGGGTTGATTTGTAGGGAAGGTCTACACGCCTGCGCACATATATTCAAACGCACATACCTATAGACTGAACTCGTAATACGCATGTGCACGCCATCGGCGTTCTCACTGGTTCGCGTTTTTGAAGTCTGTGCAGAAAGAACTTAAGAGTTTTCTGTTAAAACAGTGTCGTGTTACTAAGTTAATAACTAATGATCGTTGCGACGGAAATGAATCATGAAACTTTAGGAAATTAAACTTTAGCTGGACAATAACTTTAATCTAGAGCTGCTATAAAGCCAAAACACTTTACTTTAATTTCCTATTATCAATGTAAAGCTGCTTTGGAACAAATTGGTTAAAAGCGCTATATAAATGAAGATGACTTGACTTGACGTGTTCAATTGATATTTTATCTTGCAGTGACCAGAAGCTCATTGAAATGGATATGTGAAGCTGAAATGGCCATCACTGAAATCCAACAGCACAAACGGATGAACCCAGAGGAATCAAATGGATTTAAACCCGGTTTAAAGACTCATTGCCTCACAACCTTCAAGAGCGCCCTCTATAGACACTGTCTTGCACACATGGACTGAAGACTTGACTTCACACTCATGCATTTGTCTATTTGTATTATTTTCCTTAATCTGCAGCACTTTGACTGTGCAGTGTCATGAGCAATGTTCTGTTTGTATTTTTTATATTTGTCCCCCCCCAGTTTTAATATTTTTTCCATACAGCACTTCAAAATATATTTATTGGGAAATTTCACAAACACTGTTATTGTTCTTTAGATATAACAGGCTTTTTTCCCTTGCTGTCTACTTAAACAAAAAATTATGTGTTGCCAGTAGGCTACAGTATAATTGATTCAGTTGATTTTGCAAAAAAAATTGTTTGTTGTTAAAATGTTTTGCACAAAACCCCAGCAGAGCCTGAGCGTTATTTCCTTACAGCCATAAAGCGCCTGAGAGAAATGGATCATTAAACTGTAAAAAAAAGATAATAAATTCAAAACGTTTAAAAGATGATGTGAGATTTTTTAATTGTTTTTAGATTAACCATGCATCAATCATCCAATGCATTTTTGCACGGCTTTCCTCATGACAGCATATCGCTGTCCTTCAAATAACCGCTCTGATTATGCCAACAGGGATCATAATGTGTCTGCCTGATTAAGTCACAATTGTTTTGATTGCTGATTGCAGTTATTGCCTCTAATGAGGGAAACCAGTAGAGGTTGAAACGCTTGAAACCGAATGATAGACACTGATTAATGCAGCGATTTGTGTCCTCAAAACATTATGTTTTTAGAAAGAAGAACAATACATGGTGATTGTGAAGCGCTCAAACTGATTACATGAGGATGTTCCTAGTTAGTTGCTGAAGGATTCGTGAAGGTTCGTAGGGCAGAGGTTATCATAATGTTTGTTAACTCAAAAGTAAGCTATTTCATGTAAATGTGCAGGCAGGGTCTAAAACTAACTCCTATAGGTGGTTGCTAGGCTATTCTGGGTGGTTGCTAAGGTGTTCTGGGTGACGCTGGTTGCTTGGGTATTTTGGTTGTTAGTTGCCTGCCTTCTGGCTCAAGGGTCGAGAGTTCGTTTAACCCTTGTGCACTATGGAATTACCTTTGTGCCAATAATAATGAATGTAACGTTTCAAGAAACTAATGCAAATATAAATTGAAACTGAATAAAATATCTGTGAAACTGAAAAAACAAACAAACACAGGCACATTTTTTTACTTCGTTTTTAATACACTGCATGTTTTGCTAACTGTTTTTTGCTAACTGTTATCTTTCTTGCACTATTCTGAACTTACAAATGCGCTTCCAGACTTTTCATTTACGCTTCTGAAGTTTTCGTTCGCCATTCTGGCACATATATCTCGCGGGGGCGGGGCTAGCAGCGGTGTGTTCTCATTGGCTACTGAGTTTTTGATTGACAGCTTCTTGACCTGGAAGTTAAGACATCAGTGTTGTGTTTACATGTGTGGATGTAAGCGTCTGTAAGCACAGCTTTTTATTTCATTTTAGTGATATAAAGTTTATATCTGTATTTATCTGCTGCGCTACATTATTGAGATGATTTCTTATAGAATGAATAGTTCAGACGAATGAAATCATTATCATCAGTCATTGTCGCTATCAGGATACTGGATACTCGAGGTAAGTCAGATTTTTAAAAAAGTTTTAATATACTAATACTATTTATAATACAGTACTTGTTTTTTTGAGGTGGAGAGGTATTTTAGAGCTCAGTAAGAGCCCAGCATTATTCAGCAATGTTGTCTTGATTTAGCCCAATCATTACAGGGCCTGTTTATCTACATACAGTTACAGTCTTTGATTAGATCATATTTCCCCCCAGCCATCCCAAACAACATTGGGCTAGAGTACTGTACAGTATCTGTACAGTACACTACAAAAAGTACTGTATCTGACAGCTGATGCTATTGGACCAGGGCGCTGTCAATCACTGCCTGATTCAACTTTGGCAATGTAAAGCCTTTTTACCATGCCAATAAAGCTATTTAAACCTGAATTTGTAAATTGCTGATTAATTTGCGATGCAGAGTTTTTGAAAGAGGAGAGACACGACTTGACCACAGACCACGTCTCTGTTCATGATATGTAAACACTTATTTTGAAGTCAATATTTATTCTGATTACTTTTGTGTGACTGATCAAGCTATTATATGTAGCTAGTATGAGTAACACAATTATTTTTGTGTCCATACTTGAATAGTAATAATTTAAAAATGCTCAATTCAAATGAACATTTCGTTTAAAAATGTTTAATCTTTAATAATAAATATATGTCCAAATGCAAAACCTAATACATGCAAGTAATTATGACTGAAAACATCCAGCAACCAGGGAATACACACAGCCATGGATATATATTTATATATAGGGCAATATAGCCATCTACTGGTTACACAACAGTATAACAGATAAGAAATGGTGCATGAGGTATATTTATTTAGTACTGTAAAAAATTATATAATTTATTTGAAATCAATATTTTAAGTCTGCAATTTGTTATGTGGGAGTTCAAAGCAGTTTGAATTGTTAGATTATAATACGTTTCTTTTCTCATCCAGGGAATGGAGAAACTTTTCCATCAAAATTCTGATGCTGTCACAGAGGATGGAGTGGTAGTAGAGATCCACTGTTCACATCAGACAGACACATCATCTTTGAATGACTGGGATCTTGATCTTCAGACACCTGATATTATGCAAATATTTTAATTTCTTTGGAGCGCTAGATTAAAACAAACACAGTTCACAAGTACACAAGAGGTTGCACTTTATTCGTATTAGTCTGTGCTGATCTCGGATTAGCATACCAGCAGCATATGAATGTTAAGGGGATAGTTCACCCAAAAATAAAGATTCTCATATATTTTACTCACCCTCATGCTGTCCCAGATGCTTTTTAATTTCTTTTTTTACAAATAAACACAAATTAAGATCGGACTATCCTTGTACCCACCCCAGTCTCTGTTGTGCTCCTTTTACTGTAACAGGAACTATTCAAATGATCATTACATTCAATATGTATTCTGTATTTGCTATATGCTGTAGACAATAAAGAATGCAAATTAATTTCAATTAATTCATATTTTCAATTACATTCATTCAACTGGTTTTATAAGTCACAATTTAAATTGTTGATGATTGTTAAACATGTATTTCCAATTTTAAATGTTACAAGATAATATTAACTTAATGAAATAACTAAATAAAATTATCAGCATGATAAAAAATGGCAACAAGAACATTCTTTGTGTGAAATATATAGCCTAAGGTATGTATCATCTGACAGCAAGCCACGATTGTAATTTTCATATTCTTTAAATTCCTCTTAAATAAGTGATCATTAATTGTGATGGTGTAAATGCATATGCTAACAATGAGTTGTGTGATGGCCATGGCTGCCAACCCTGAAACCCTGATTACCTGGTTGAAGTGAAACTTTCTTGACGGCTGAATATATCACACACGTTTGCTAGTAGCCTTTTCTCTTTTAATTGTAACAGCTCAACCTAATCAGAGCCTACAATGCAGAAGAATCATCAGGAATAAACAAATATTCTCCGAAAACACTGGACACTATACAATATTTTATGCATTTTATACAGTACTTTAATGTACAATTACACCTGAATAGACTGAATAGATCTCTTGCACTCCTAAAAGCTTCTGTCGACAAAGTAGTAGCAGAAGGTACAGATACAATTTTTAAAACAAAACTCATAACTTAATATCACTAAAATTAAATAGAAAGCTGTGCTTACAAACGCTTATGTCCACACATGTAAACACAACATCTTCACTTCCAGGTTAAGCAGCTGTCAATCAAAAACTCAGTAGCCAATGAGAACACACTGCTGCTAGCCCCGCCCCCGCGAGATATATGTGCCAGAATGGCGAACGAAAACTCAATGAGCGTAAACGAAAACTTCAGAAGCGTAAATGAAAACAGTTTAGCAAAACATGCAGTGTATTAAAAACGAAGTCAAAAAATGTGCCTGTGATTTTTCTTTTCTTCAGTCTCACAGATATTTTCTTCAGTTTCAATTTATATTTGCATTAGTTTCTAGCAAAGTTACATTCATTATTATTGGCACAAAGGTAATGCCATAGTGCATCCTTATGGACAAATTTGTCTTTTTCAGTGTTTTATTTTATTTTTATTTTTTAATGCCATTGTGTTAATGCCAAAATTAAAATTAATGCCTTCATGCAGTTGAAATTTGGCACAGGTGTGTATTTTATTGGAATTTTACTATTTCATAGGTACACAAAATACTTCCTCTCAGCACCATTTGGACAAAAATGTCCGCATTGAAACCCATTAAAACTGCAATTTTTAATCCCAAGGCCATTTAACTATAAAATGATGAAATCTTTGTTAAGAGGCTTTCATTCTGTTGGCAAGTATTCAAAATGCTAATTTTTACTATTTTTTTTTACCAGATGGTGCAATTTTTTCAGGTTTGGCCTATAAAGCAAATACTCGCTTTATTCTTGTTTTCTGCTTCGGCATATTATAGAGCCAATTGGATAAATCATGCAGCGATAATTGTGTGGGTGTGTTGGTATGGATGTCAGAGTGTGGTTTGTATGTGTGCAATAAAAATAATTTGTGTGCTTATAATATTTGAGAGAGAAAAACTCAACTGCAAATCACAAATCCAACCACTGTGTGCACCAGTGGAGTTTTGCTGGCATCTATTGGGGAAAATTTGGTACTGCGCCCAAACAAAATCTTACCGAAAGCACATTTTTTGAGATCAATCTCAAATTTGCAACACAACTTGTTTAGATTTATGGCTTTGATTTTCAAGCAGTTTTAGAGTCCAATATGTTTCATAAAATATTTTAAGATTTTTTTTTTTTTTACTTCAACAATAATCTGCCAAGGGTCTTCTTTAAAATTAGACCAAACTATTTTTTGACTAGGACATTTTTGCCCACTATGGTCCTATTTGTAACTTTTTTAATGGATGCACAAGTGTGTGTGTGTGTGTGTGTGTAGCATCATCCCTGCGTTCATGTTCATGCTTGCATATTCCCTGTTCCCTTCCATCTCTTCAGTCCACAAATTCCCATGGGCATGCTACTATTAAAAACACCTGTCCTGGTTTTCCATCATGTCCCTCTTAAGTAAATTGAAAGGATATGATATAATGGTGCCATTGTTTCATTTCCAGTCTCTCAACACAGTTTGCCTAGAGGGCTCAGGAGCATTTCCGGATGGTCAGGGCAGGACAGGACAGTTTCTCTTCCAACTCCAAGCATCATAAATCCAGTTTGACATCCAGGAGTGATTCTTTTAAGATTATTTACAGGATTGTGTACATAAAAAACGGATTAAACTTTTCAACGAATTCCCAGTCGTGTTTCCAGTGGGGGATTTGCATAATGAAATTTGAAATGTGACACAAAGATGGTTTTAATCTCAGTAATATCGCAGTCCTTCCTGACTAACAGAGCTTTCTAGACATGAAATTTCCACCTGAAGGATAAAGACGAAACATAAATCAAATGATCACATGCTCGGTTTGCGTGTGAGAAACGTAACAATCTTTCAGAAGGGGAATAAATCATTATTTTGCTTAATCCTCTGACTCATATCAAACAGGATATACATACTTGGCTACGATCACAAAAAACAACAGTGTATATCAAGTTGGGTTATTGTCCAAACACTGACTCAAAGTGGGAAGACGCAGAAAACACGAATTGTTTGTGACATTTCTTACGCAATGAAATCATGATAACGTTTTCACATTATGACCACGATTTTCCGAGAATTCAAGCCCTTGTTTTGATATCAACTCTATTACACTCGGGACAGACACTCATAAAGTAATGGTTAACTGGCTTTACTTATTCCTTATTCTACTATTTTCAATCTAAGCTCTGATGACTCTGGGGTAAAAATTATATTTATTTTATTTATATATAGTATTTAATATATTTTATATTAATACATATTATAATGTAATATTTATGTAAAATAAAAAATATATCTGGTTCTACATTTAATAAAACAAGCAAAGTGAGTAGCTTAATTAAATTTTTTAATTATATATATATATATATATATATATATATATATATATATATATATAATGGTATTTTAATTGATTGGCCAGTAGGGATGCAACGGTACACGGTAAAATACCGGACCGTTCGGTCAGCCCTGCACGGGACAATCTACCCTCGTGTCCCGCGGTACTTCGGTTTTGCCATTGAGTTCGCGCTGATACTTTTAGTTTTTGCTTTAGGCGCCGTTCACATATCGCGCCTAAAAACGCGTAGAAAACGCTAGGCGCGCCGCGTTCTCCTTTTTTCCAAAGCGCTAGCTAGGGCGGTTGCGCTCCGGAGGCGTCTGTCGTTGCTAAAGCAACTATCAGCTGCGCTCTGTTTGGTTCTTGTCACGTGACCTACGGTGCGCTTGCGGCATTCTGAAAAGTTGAGAATTTTCTCCACTGCTGGGACATCGTTAGTGCCAACCGGTCTCGCCTTGCACCAGACAGTGTTGATAGACTCATCTTTTTGCACAAAAATCTCTCAATAGTGGATGAGTAAATAACATTGCACTTTGTATCCTGAATGCAGTATTTTTTCATTATATTATTTTGCTCTGCTTTTTTTTATTCAAAGCACAAGCTAATTTATGTTTGTTAAAGGTAAAAGTGCACTTTTTCTTCCACATTGATCACTTCATATACCAGTTATGAAGGTTTGGAATTGGGATCCACTTGAATATTTTGAAGTGTGTTTGTTTACATTTTGTATTTCATATAAGTGATAGTTGAAGAGGTTGTATTACTTAGTGTTGTTCAGTACAGACTAGTGTGTTAATTTATTCCATACATTGATGTTCTTCCTACTGTGACATTCTGTTTATGCTCATAAGAAAAATAAAACATATTTTTGGGATGAAATAGCAGTCTCTTTCTGCACAAAACATGTACCGAAACCGAACCGAGACCGTGGCCCAAAAACCGAGGTACGGACCGTACCGTGGGCTATCTGTACCGTTGCACCCCTATTGGCCAGTAGGTCGCAACAAGGGATTGTCATTATGAGCGAGTCATTGAATCATTCATTCAGCCATTGGTTAAAGGGGTCATATACTGCCATTTTTGTACAAGCTAATATGATTCTTTAGGGTCTAAATTAAAAGTTTGTAATATACTTTAATTAAAAAATTTCATTAGTATTGTAAGAAAACACTCATTTTACCTGGTCAAAAACAGCTGTTTTCAGCACGCCGTTTAAGTGCATGTGTCTTTAAATGATAATGAGCTTAAATTTGCTCACCCCGCCCCTCTGTTCTGTGCGTACACCATAACGCGTTGTTCATTATAAACGTGGGATTATGAATTATATTGAGAATGTCATACATAGAAAACATGCCGTAATGTACCCTGAGTGTAAACAGCCGCATTCATCGTGAAGCGTGCTAGCGATTTGCAAAGATTAATATAAATATTAATATAAAGGTTAATAAAACGTTACACTCACTTCTTCTTCTGGAGGTGCAGCAGGAACACGAATAGTTGGTACCGATCCTTTTTTCAGGAGCAGCTTCTTAGCAAAACCAGCTTTATTGACCGTTGTTTGTAAAGCAGTCTGGTGTGTGAAATGATTCGCGCAAACATGAAAGCATTGCTGTTGATCATGGGGAATATTCCCTTCGAAAACAAACTCAGCCACAGCCATTCAGCGGTTCGGATTTAGGAAAATCAAAATGACTGCTGTGTTCGTTATTACACCCAAGAACAGAACACCACAATCGCTTAGACGCCATTCTGCTCATAGACAGTGCTCCAGCGTATCAACAATGACCGTGCCGGTCCGCGTGGACTGAGCGAGGGCGGGTCTGTGTTGAAACGCTGCTGTCAATCAACAATCGTGGGAGGGGCGTCCGGCTTGATTTGAGACAGGGGAAAACATATAAGAAGATGAAAAAAAAAACCACTGGATGGATTTTTATCATTTTATGATGGTTGTGTACAGGCACTGCCAACACACATTTCAGTACAACCAACTTGTAAAAGTGCATGTACCATTATGTGACCCCTTTAAAATAACTGATTTATTGATTTTCATTTGTGTTTTTGCAATTTTCTGCGGAAGCTTGTTTTCAAAAAAATAAAATAAAATAAAAAAAAATATATATAATTGTGACTTTTTTCTCAGGATTGCTTGATATATAAACTCGAAAACTGCGTGTTAGCGAGTTCTATAGCCAGAATAGTGAGATATAAAATGTCAGAATTGTGAGCTGATTTTTTCCCCCCAGAACTGGACTTCATAACTCGCAATTGCAACTTCATATTTGAACCCGCAATTGTGAGAGTAAAAGTCAGAACTGTGAGATGAAAAAGTCACAATTATCTTTTACATTTTTAAGTTTCCATAGTTTTCTGTTTGACTTCGCTTGTAACTATGATCGTGACAGCAGAAATAGACACCTGGCAACATTGTAACAAATGTAAGTTACTTAATATCAACTTCTTGTTTAATAAACTGTTGTGTAAAAAAGCAGGGTCACACTTGCAGTTATTCTTGTTCCTTTAAGTTATTTTCAAGATCCAAGGTAAATCCTTTGCCACTATTAAAGTTACAAAAAAAAAAAGTTATTCGAACTCAAATTACTTGAGATAATCATTGAGCTGTCAGCCGTGACTACGCAGGGAAAAAAACACATTAAATCCTAATAAAATATTATTTTTTTATCAGCTAAATGATATTACTGTCTTGTTGCAATACTGTATTGATTTCAGAGAGGCGAAAATATAGGAATATATATTTTATATATACACAGTACACACTATATATAATAATAACAACACTTTTTTCATGGTAAAGGCTACTGGCTACATACTTTGCTCCTCGGGTATCAAAACCATGACCTTGCTGTTGTAAGCATGTAGGTCAGCATAACCTATGGCAAGATTAACAACATCGATTCTCGAAATATCGATTCTTGACATGGAGTCAAAGGCAGGAGAGTTTCATTATGATGAATTTTTGCAAAGAAAGGAAGGGACTAAAGACTTATTTAATGTCATCTGGGATCTCATATTACATCAGATCCATGCAACAATACTGTGAACTCCTTCTGGATTCAGTGAGTAAGCAGAAGTTAACATCATCATTACATTCATAATACATGCAATTATAGCAACAGATGCATGCAGGGGAATTCCACTATTCCACATCACTAAGGCCCAGAGAAAAAAAAAAAATTTGGAATTCCCCTTTATTAAAAAGAAAAGAAGTGGATACAAATGTAGTAAAGAACATCGTATTCCACTACAAAAACCAATGCTAACCAGAGTGTTTATTATATGATAATATGAAGAAAGACTGGAAGTATTCATATGTGTGAGAAAAGCTGTTTAGTGACAATATCTGAACTTCTATCCCCTAAATCATTCAGTTCACTACATGAGAGAATCAAAATAAAGAACGGTATTCCTAGACAAAGAGCCAAAGAGGCAATGCTAACTAAATGGATCATGTAATGTCTGTACAACAAAACACCAAAATTATTGATGGCAAAGACTTTCTAAGTAATGGAAAACAACATTCAGCTGGAACAAATTACATGCTTCCCTCCACAGTATGAAATGTGCTGTTAGCTTGTATGTGGACTTGTGTGCTGTTTATGCAATGTAATGCCAACTATAACATTGATCACTGAGACGGATCTAAACTGTGATATTGTCAATCTATAGCAATGATTAATATCGGCTAAGTCATTATTTACAAATAAATCAAATGACAAAAAAACATGTAGAAATGAGCATAAGAAATAGTGCAAAAATAATTGCGACATTTCCCATATTACCGATATCGTCCCCATCTTTCTCCCTCCTTGCGATGGCCCTGGTGACCAGGATATCGTCCATGATGATATACGTGAAATAATTTGCATGTGTCAGTTTAACTATTGACAAAATCACACCGGGACATTTAAATCTGCGTTTGCTCTGCCACTGACCCAGAGAAAGCCGTTTCAAATAACGATCGTATCAATTACATGATTACGTCAGTAGGTGGCGACAGGTGACTGTTAAAAATGTGTTCGTCATTGAATCAGTCATTCAAGACATTTGTTAAAAATCACTGATTCATCCAGTAATGAAACAAGTGAAGCATTATGAGTGAGTCATTGAATCATTCATTCAAACCGACTTAAAAAAAATGTAAATAGACTAAAGCAATTAACATTTTGTCCGAACCTCTAGTAAATGACGTTATTTTGTTTAGTCTGTCTGTTCAGAATCATGGGAGAATCATCAAACCAAAAAATGGTGGTTCTCAATTTATCCGGAATTGTGCGGCTCAGCCAATATTTCTTCTATAAAAATGTATAGAATAAATTCAACATCAAAAATTATTTCCATTTAAAATATTTGCTTTACTATGAATTGTCTATATTTCGCATGTGTCTACACTTTCTTGCCTGTTATGTATACTACATATACCCACAAGTAAATTCAGAAGAGATTTTAGGATAACATCCTGCCATAGTCAATGTTTTTTCACATTAGGCTATGTGAATCGATATTCATATTAAAATAACCCATATTGCTTTGGTTTTTCCACAAAAAGGGCACATTTCCTGAAAAGGAAAATATCAGGAAAATTAAAGATACTTCTCATTTTTGGTAATCCCCCTATTGTGGTAAAAATCCATTCACTCCGTTTGTTATTTTCCCCATAAATCTAAAACAGGAATGTGCTCCAATGTGACCTCACACTGGAACAGGAGTCTTGCATTCTTATTAAAGCTTCTACAGTTATTCAATTAAGAGCAGTGAGTGATTTTCTGTTTTTCTTTTGTTGGTGCTTTTATTATATCACCGTGCTTTACACAGATCTCATTTACACATGCGATTTCTGTCCCTGCTGTTTACGTTCACAGACAAAACTGACTGTTTATGTGAACTTTGTGTGTTTTTGACAGCTTAAGCAAAAAAGAAAACCTGCTTCAGGTGTGTAAACCATAGAAGTTTAAACTGTCATGCCTTTAAGACGCATGCAAAAAATAACTTTCATGATGATGAAAAACTGCAATGCCATGTGAGCGTGATCGCAATAGAGATAATAATCAAAACCAAACCGATGTTTTGTTAGTTTTGGCAGAGTTTCTGAAGCACGAGCTGTAAAGGCGCAGCAATATTCTGAAGCAGCAGCTCATTTGCATTTAAAGATACATGCACCAAAACAGTAACCTGGAAATCCAGACCTAAATCTAAAAGATTAATGGTCTGGCATCGACTAATGAAACTCGGCCAGCTCGAGGGGCGGCACCAAGCATGCATTTGAAAATCTCACTGCACGCAATTGGATAACACTACGACCAATCACAACAAGTCCCATATGCTTAGCTACCAGCGGAGCTAACTGGTAGGTTAGACTCTTACCGTATCCGGTCGGCAAAACAGCAAAAACACCCTTCTTGCGATTCGAGTGCCGTCTTCTGTTCCTCTTTTAGATAAAAAGCCAAGTCTAACTCGTTCATTGTAGCGGCCAAAGCCGTTTCAAACAACTGGTGTTCATCCATAGCCATCTTGCAATGTTTACTTTAGACTTCGACATCACAGCGCTGTCATCATCTGTTTAGCTCGCCTCTGGCCCGCCTATATCAGATAACCCGATGTGATTGGTGCAGCTCAGATCGAGGGGCATATTTAATGAGCATCATTACTCAACGCCAGAGTAAACTCACTGAGCAAATTCAACTTGTGTTCTCGCGAGAACTCTGGATTACCAGGGTGCCAAAACAGCATGTTTTTGCTTCAACTCAAAAATGGGCATTTACAACACGGTGGGGCCTATAATTACTGCTGTCGATTAATAACATCTAACATAAAAAATTTTGTTAACATAATATGTGTGTATATATGTATTATTATATTTATATATATGTGTGTTTGTGTACATACTACCCACACACACATATATATATATGTGTGTGTGTGTGTGTGTAAATATATATACACAGACGCACACACATACATATACTATACTATAATAATATACACACACACCCATATAAACACAAACTTTTATGTTAGATGCCATTAATCGCGATCTATTGATTTGACAAAACCAGGTATAATAAATGATCTGTGAACGTTTTTTGAGCTGAAACTTCAGACACATTCTGGGGACACCTGAGACTTATATTAGGCTACATCTTGTAAAAGGGGTAAAGTGTTGTTCATTTGGATGGCATATAGGCAACACAATGCACTCACAGCAAACAGAGAGCTCTCAGGGAACAAAATACAGGCACATACGCAGTTAACGGAGACAACACACACAAAGAACAACATACACAGGGAAGCTGCATACACACACACACACACACACACACACACACACACACACACTGGAAACGCAAGAGCAACGTATACACCTGGAACTCGGCACACAGAGGCATGTCACAAACCAGTGTGAGAAACACCAACACCTCTCTCCTGCAAAGTTTGTAACCTATGCACTGGCACACAGCCCAGCTGCACAAATCACTTCACCGCTATGGGAACACAATGTGTGTGTGTGTGTGTGTGTGCGTGCGTGTGTGTGTGGAGGCAGAGCCGCGCTTAAACCCGCCCTCGAGAGAGATCTCATTTCCCCTAAAACCTCCCATTTTTCCTCCGCCGATGATCTGTCTCGCCTGTACCTCTCTCTATCCTGCTCCACTAGCCCGGTCATGGAGCTCGCAGCGAGGTGTGTGTTCCTGCTCTCCAGCTTCGCCGCGCTCGCAGCGCTCGATCTGGACGCGATTGAGCCCAGCTTCTATGTGGAGACCAGCAGCCCATCAGATGTGATCGACTATAAAGATCCCTGCAAAGCTGGTGAGCACGAAAGACATTTGTTTACACTGCTTTGATAGATGCAAGCTTTCGCGCAAGCCACGTAATGCTGCTGTGAGACTGTGCGAACTATAAACTGTAGATGACAGCGGAGCCGCGCAAAATAAACACGCGATCCACGGCGTCACTAAACGCACAAATACTTTGCGCAAAGTGTACTTGTTGTTGACACAACGGTGTCTTAAAGATTACGCGATGTTTTGACATCCAACACGAAACTTTATACCTGGAGGTGTTTTCTTTTGTCAGATCACAGCCGAAAAGTTTTTCTTCGTGTTTTTTAATTTATTTTTTTAATTTATTTTTTTGGTTTGTTTACAAGAAGTTTAGAGCAAGTTTGAATTTGCGAACGGTGTAGGCTAATTTCAACATTGACATTGTGAAAATTTTAATACAAGTGAAATTGCAATAACAAAGTAGCTATTTGCGAAACTTCTCATTGGGATTTTGGGAAGGTTTTCAACAAAGTTGCAGATTGGGTTGCTATAGCTGTATATCTTTATATATATATATATTTATTATTCCCGAGATAGTGTTCTCCGTTTTAGTGTTGGAACATCCCCCCCATTTGCCATGTCATTTTGTTGAATGACGTAGTGACCGGCCGGCTCGATTTTCCTGCACAAGGTGAACTACGTCATCAATCACAATAGTTACCCTATGACGTAGGGGAATCTATTTCCCCCCCCCATTGCTACCACTAAATCAAGAGTTAATACTGCATACTTTTTTAAATATGTGAAACTGAGTAGTATTCTACATTGCTGTCACATTACCTTATTACATGCCTGTTTAATTCAGTAAGTGGCACCCTGTTGTCATAAATTTGGTAATAATATGTTGTATTTGTAAATGTAAAAATGAGACGGTAAATAAATGTAAAAATCATGGTTCATTTGTTACACAACTGAAAAATTTTATGCACACATACACTGCAAATATAGTAAGTGCAGTATAGCTGTAGGCTATATCTTGCACGCAACCAAAGTTAGGCTATAAAAAGTGCTTTGCCTGATGTCCCTAATTTCATGGCTAGACCAGACTTGTACCGTATACCCACATATTTCTGAGGATAACTTTATCTTGACCTAAAATCAACCAATTATGTTTGATATAATTACGGTTTAGTAGCTCTAGGGAAGTAATTAATTCCTTGGGTCCCAAGAGAAGCAGTGACTATTTTCACATGTTCTGTTGTCAGGGCAAGTGCCCTTATTTTGTTTTTAGCCAAAAAGAGGTTATTGAGTTTCACAGCTGAAAATGTTTACTAGGAAGGAATGGCAGGGCAAAACTTTCAGCATCTGACTAGTCCTTGACATTTCTCTGGATTCTTAAAGGTGCCTCCCTCAACTTTGTTTAGGTGACAAGTGTTCTTTATTTTTTATGGTAAAGTACTTTAGACCGCTTTAAGTAATCCATTGCTTGGTTGATTTCCCTTAAAGGATTAGTTCACCCAAAAATGAAAATTCTGTCATTAATAAACTCGCCCTCATGTCGTTCCAAACCCGTAAGACTGTTGTTCATCTTCAGAACACAAATGAAGATCTTTTTAATGAAATCTGAGAGCTTTCTGTCCCTCCATTGACAGCTACGCAACTACCACTTTGACGCTTCAAAAAGTTCATAAAAAGGTCGTAAAACTAATCCTTTTGTATTGAGCGGTTTAGACCACATTTTCTGAAGAGACTTGATCGCTTTATATGATGAACAGATTTAATTTCGGCTTTTACTCACATATAAACATTCAACAACTCACACATCAGTTGTGGTAAACGGAAGATAAAGCATGTTCGATTGACGTGCGAGAACCAATGAGGTTTGTTCTTGCGAGTCAAGCAGGTTCGGTCGAGCTTCTGTTTATGTTCGCTGATCAACGTTAATATGTGAATAAAAGCCTAAATTAAATATGTTCATCATATTAAGCGATCAAGTCTTTTCAGAAAATTTGGACTAAGCCGCTCAATTCAAAAGGATTAGTTTTACGATCTCTTTATTAACTTTTTGAAGCGTCAAAGTGGTAGTTGCGTAGCTGTCAATGGAGGGACAGACTCTTTAAAAAAATCTTCATTTGTGTTCAGAAGATGAACGAAAGTCTTAAGGGTTTGGAACGACGTGAGGGCGAGTAATTATTGACCGAATTTTCATTTTTGGGTGAACTATCCCTTTAAAAGTGTAGATAAACACCGTGACTCTGTGGTGCTATAAAAACATTGCTGTTTGTTTGAGCGCCCTGACCCTCAACAGAACAGAAGTGGCTCAACCAACGGTCGAGATTGGGGCGGCATTATCTCTTTAGCCAACCAATGACAGACGAGGAGAGTTTTCTGAGAAACCAGTTTGTTTTTGCTCTTCCGTGACAGTAGAATTTGAGAGCAGTGATCAATAACTAAAGATTTTAGGTGCTTGTCTGTCCATACAGGTTTGGAACAACATGAGAGCGAGTAAATGATCATTTTCATTTATAGGTTGAACTATCACTTTAAGAGAACATGCGTAGATCTGCAACTGATCTGCTGTGAAATTAAAGGAACAGAACTTTAATTTAGCTTTAGGTTTCTACAGAACATTGACTGTAATCTTCAGCTTGTGGTGGGATGTTGTGGATTTCCTTTGTTTTTCCACCTGCAGGATGACTTTTCACTGGTTTTTACGCTGTTGAGTGGATGGATTGAATCCAGATTTCTTAAAGCTCACACAGGGGTCACTCCGGAGACGTGTAAAACCTCAGAGATCTTGGTCTCTATTAACTTGTCTGCTACTCCTCTCCACCTCCTTCCTAACTCCCTCTCTTTCATCTTCCTCTTTTTCACTCTTTCAGGCCTAGCTTTTTTCCTTGTCCTCATTTGCAGCTGAATGGGGTCCTTGGCTGTTCATTTTTACATTTTCACCCCTCTGAGAGACAGACAAGTGGCTATAGGACAATAACGCAGCCCACCAGCTGAAATTGGTATTCCAGGCAGATTAGGCTGGTTGACCCGCAAAGGCTCAGGGGGCCGTCGATCTCATACTAGGATTAACTTCCCAGATTGTTCTGTCACTCTGTGATTCAGGCTCTCCAGCGACGTTAAGCCAAAGCCATTCTGTTTTGGTGTGTGACTCCTCGCTATCGCATTTCATGCATCATTCGAGTTAGCTTAGCTAAGAGAAGTGGCTATATTTTGGCTTTCTCTACATATTTGTGTTTGTTTGTTTCGGTAAATGAGCTTTTCGTAAAAAAGGAAGCCATGTATTTACACTGGATGTTGTGAGTCAGAGTTCAATGGCCGTTATGACGCGATACACCGATTATCCGTTCGTTCACAGCTGTTCGTCTCCTGTTTTATAAACATGTTTTCGCAGTTTAATAGTTTGGTCATCACAATCTCCGAACAAACAGATTTTGCAAGGTCAGTGTGGAAGTGATGCCCTTAACTTTTGTCTGTGAAACTTCCTCAGAACATTGGTTTTGGCTGGTCTGGAAAGAGTATTGGCCAATCTTTCATTACCCCTAATACCTTAACTATGATGTCAATACCCATAGTGCCTTGCTCTCTGACCTGATTGGACTGTTAAACATGTCTATAACTTTAGAGAGCGCTCGCCTCTCTAAACAACACACCCTTCATCCCTCTCAGATCTGAGTGGTAGAAGAGGACGGGGTTTGGGATTGGTTCTGGATGGGGCCCAAACGGCCCAGCTGGAGCAGAGATTATGTGAGACGAGAGGTCTGCGTTTACGAGAGAGGAGTAGGAACACAGATGTAATGTGCCTTGTTTACACTTCATCCAAAGAGAACGTTCATGGTAGAACGTTCATGACGCTAAAACTCGCCGCATATCTGATCTGAATTACATTACATTCCTTACATTCACACCAGCAAAACATGTTATTCGTTTATAAATCTGTCTTTTAAGGGAAATATTCAAATGAATTGATTGCAAATATTTGAGGCATAGTAAACATATAAAATGATCACCCTCAATTAATTTAAACATGTTTGACTTTCTTTTGTGGAACACAAGAGAAGATATTTTGAAGAACTGTTTTTTGTCAACACAATGAAAGTCAATGGGGTCCAAAACAAGGAGGCCTTTTGAAAAAAAAAATCTTCTTTTGATGTTCCACTGAAGAAAGTAAAACCGATTTGGAACATGCAGGGTGAGTAACAGATTCAAATTTTTTGGGTAAACTATCCCAATAAAAATGGGGCATACTTAGTTTTTTCGCTTGCCGTTATATCTCATGCACAGTCTTGCACTGAAGTCTTCAAAATATTCCCAAATTGATCATGAGCCCATCTGGATGTGTTCCACTTATGATGATTCACCGACCCTTCGAGTGCAATAACAAAGTTGTGCCATCTTTATACTGGAGTCATACAATCATGAGTACCTTCTGACCTCCTCAGATATCAATGGTTGTCCTTTCCACCTTTGTCTTCGGTTCAAATTTTCATTTGCTTGTCCAAAGCTGTGAGTGTTGCCACCTAGTGGACCCACGAATTGGTGCAATAAAAAAATTAAGTGCACTTTCGGCTTTCGCCTTTAAAGTCAGCATGAAATGGCATGAAATCTGTTTTCTAAATGGGTGTTATATCGTGAACACTCATCCGTGTCAATATTTTTTAAATGTCGAAACTGGACGCTCCCGTGAAAACGACAGACTTCTCTCTGGTGGCGTACGCAGGATTCTCCAATCATTTAATCTGCTTAAACCTGGCCCTTAAAGCTTACCTGCTTTCAATTGTATCCACTTTTTGAGTGCCACACCTGCATCTCAACATCCAATCAACAACTGATGCACAGAACCAAGTCCCCGCCCTACACTTTTTCCTTGTCGATTTTCCATTTCGATTGAATGTGCATTCACTATATGGAAAAAAAGATCTGTTGCTACTCCTGTGTCATGGCGACTTTTACACTCACTGTGAGGCAAGATCATTATGTCCAATGACTTAAATTTAGGCCTTTTCCTCACATCATTTTTTATAGGACTTAAAGCGTTAGTTTACCCAAAAATGATAATCCTGACATAATTTTCTCACCCTCATGTTCCAAACCCGTAAGACTTTCGTTCATCTTCGAAACACAATCCATATGAATCGAGTGGTTTAGTCCAAATTTTCTGAAGAGACTCGATCGCTTTATATGATGAACAGATTGAATTTAGATCAGTGAACATATACAGACGCTCAACCAAACCTGCTTGATGCGTGAGAATGAACCTCATTGGTTGTTGCAGAAGCTCAAAGGTGATGCGTAACACGAGAATGAACCTCATTGGTTGTTGCAGAAGCTCAAAGGTGATGCGTAACACGAGAATGAACCTCACTGGTTGTTGCAGAAGCTCAAAGGTGCTGCGTAACACGAGAATGAACCTCATTGGTTCTCGCACATCAAGCAAACATGCTTGAGCTTCCGTTTACTGCAACTGATATGTGCGTTGATGAATATGTGAATAAAAGCCTAAATTAAATTTGTTCATCATATAAAGTGATCAAGTCTCTTCAGAAAATGTGAACTAAACCGCTCAATTCATATGGATTAGTTTTACGATCTCTTTATTTTTAGGTGAACTATCCCTTTAACTTATAATTTCCATGAAATACACCAGACAACAAATATACACAGAGGCCGCAAAGCTCTGACTGCTAGCTTGCACTCATCTGTAGCTCTCACATGGCAAATGTTGATCTCCGTCTCTTTCCCCAGCGTGGTTTTAATAAAGCACTCTTTGACCTGATTCCCTGTTGCACCACTCACCAAGAAATGTGGCGGTGCTTGAATTCCTTCTCTTCGCGTCTTCAGAGTCTGTCTCATAGCTCGGCGCGGAAAACCACAAGCACAGACAGTTCAGCTGGAGCCGCTGGCCGAGCGCAGAGACTGTCATACATGCACAGCTGGTGACATCATACACTCCCATGGCTCATTTTTCTGTGGGGAGGATTGGTGGTTATTTAATGACTTTTCAAGTGATTCCGCATAATTCCAAAGAATTTAACAGTCTGTTGGAAAAATGAGTGAAATGTAGTAGTTTTAGGCACGTTTGTGGAATAGAGTGTTTAAACCATCTCACTATATCTTCATGGTGATGTAATATTTTCAATGTCAAAATTCTCTCTCTTATACTGATTATGCACAACTTTAAGCAAGCGACTGGTAAGGCACCTGTGGCTCTCTGTTGTTATTAAAACATTGCGCTGTTTGTTTGAGCATCCCGACCAGCCCAGCATAGCAACACTGGCTCAACCAATGGCGTGAAATTGGAGGCGGGGCTATTTTATTTGGCTAACCAATTGTGTTTGGCGATGTAAGTGGCATAGAAACACACTTCCTTGAATACTCCATGTTCAAGAATGTTAGATTTAGATTTAAAAACTACAAAAAACATGACTATTTCTGTTAAAAAGTGTATTATTCAAATTGTAAAGTTTAAGGGTTTTAGGCGTTACATTGTCATGGCAGCCAAACTGTAAAACTGGATAGAAAGGAGAGAATTAAGAAAATATATAATGCTGTTGATTGAGCTTAACTGTTGAACCTGGAATATTCCCTCAAGTAAAATGATTTTTTGATCCATGCTGCTTCTTTTGCTTGTGCTTTGTGATGATGAGTTAAAACACGCTAAAACACTGGGTCTTAAAGGCATAGTTCACCCAAAAATTTAAATTAGCCCATGATTTACTCACCCTCAAGCCATCCTAGGTGTATATGACATTCTTCTTTCAGACAAATACAATCAGAGTTCTATTAAAAAATGTCCTGGCTCTTCCAAGCTTTATAATGGCAGTGAATGGGTTAATAAAGGCCTTCTGAAGTGAAGCGATGCGTTCGTGTAAGAAAATATCCATATTTAAAACTTTATCGTCTAAAATAAATAGCTTCCGGCAGACGGCCATACTCAACGATTTTTACGAAAGAGTTTTTCACGCCATTTTATGGCAAAAGAGTAACCCTTGAACTTGACGCACAACGTAATGACGAACGCTGTTGCCCAGCCCTGTTTGTTTGAACCGCGAGAGGCATCAAAGCTTACGATACTCCTACATCCTACGTAATACATTGTCAAGGGTTATTCTTTTGGCGTAAGTCGACTTGCGTAGGCCGTGAGTAAATCATGGGCTAATTTTAATTTTTGGGTGAACTATCCCTTTAATTATGGCTTTTACAGGACATAGTGACAAATGCACATGACCCGACTGTAAGGAAAATCTCTCTCAGTATTATAGGAATCTCTGGAACTTGAAAAGTGAAGTTGTCTGCTTAAAAATATAAGGTTGTATTTCTAACCTGAAAACCCTCCCGGGAACTTTTGGAGCATTCATCTAGATAAACTCTCCCGTTTATGGAATGAAAAATGAATGAGAAGCAGTCACGCACAATTACTGTACGCCTCTCTGACTGCAGTGTCTTTTTCCTAGAGGGATTGGAGAGCTGTGTGTGTTGCGTAACATTTGTCTGTCAACATTATTTCCATAATCCGGCCTCGGGACAACAAATGAGAAAGTTTAATTTGTAAGACCTTTCCCATAAGCTTCAGGATTCACCCAAACTCTCTTAATGCTGTTGTTTCCTGTCTGCACTAATTGGTTCACTGAACCTGCCACGTCTGGTGTGCAATGGACATTTATAACTGTAACCGAGCCAAAGATTTCCTCTCTTTCCTCCCCCGCTTGCCCTCTGGGTGAGGATCACAGAAAATGAGGGCTAGATATAGGAGATTGAGATGAGATGAGGTGAGTGTGCCTGCAGACTGTAGGTCATTCAGTGCATGCCAGCATGGCCCAGTCCTGTGGGTTTCTGCGTCTGTCTGCCAGCTGATGTGACTGTGGCACATTCAGACCCCTCTGGCACCTAAACCGTGAACCATACATCACCCTTCTGCACCTCTGAACCCTGACTATATCATGTCAGACTATAGTTTGAATTAATCCAATTGCATTACAGTACAGATTGGCTCTTTCGCCATAATCCTGAACATTGTATAAGCATTCATTTCATGTGTCATTGAACGGAGCGTGTAACCGTCACATCCTTTGGATTTTCCCTGCAAACTCATCCCGAGTCCTTCACATAAAAATCAGTCTACAGGATAGACAACCTAGGAAGTCTGGGAAGGTCTTGTTTTTTAAGTTTCATCACAAGCTGTTTACACATTAGCTTCGTTTCCATCCGAAGCTGCGAATTTAACTTATGCGCAAAGTGCAATATCGCATGAAACATTTGCGAATAAAGCACCGTTTCCATCCAGTAAGAACAAAATTGTCACTTCCTGATTAACTGGGACTAAATATCACTAAGACAAGTCGGAGAAGCCACTGTATGTTGCATCTCAGAGCGCGCAAACGAAACGCAATAAACGTTATCTTGTTTTCGGAGGCGGTATATATGGAAGCTTGTTTCCGCCACAGAATAAAAAATAAAAAAGCTAATTGCGACTTTTTATCAGAATTGTGTGATATAAACTCGCAATTCTGACTTCATAACAAACAATTGTGACTTTATATCTGAGGAAAAAAGTCACTTTTTTCCCTAGGAATTGGACTTTATAACTGGCAATTGCAAGTTTATATCTCACAATTATGAGAAAAGATGTCCTAAACACGTTAAAAAAAAAAGTCTTTATATTTTTGAAAATCTGAGATAAAAAGTCGCAATTGTCTTTTAAAATGTTTTATTATGTGACGGAAACCAGTTTCAATAGATATATATATATTTTTTTTTTTTATGCACATTTTTTGAATTGATGTGCATCTTGGCAGTTTTTGAAGCAATATCCCAAAATGCACATAAAATAGGTGGATGGAAACGGCTATTGGCAATACAAAAAGCGATTTAATACATGAAAATTCTTACATATATGAAAATATCTTATTATTATTGCTGTTATTCAAGTTTTTTACTACGGTATATTAGAATAAAAGCACCAATTACAACAAATACTAACGAGAGAGAGAGATAGATAGATGAATGCCTCAGTTTGCTCTGTTGTAAGGTTATGCAATATAATATAATATACAGTGTGACAGGCTATAATCTTAAAGAAAAGGTAGCTTGTTACTGGAAAAGCTGTGCCATTTTAAAACCGGCTGAACTGCTAACAAATATGTAGGGATATTTAAGGGACATTTGACCAAATTTTTTAAATTCTGTCATCATTTACTTGCCCTCATGTACGAGTGTGTGTGTCACTGCTTTTAGGTTTTAGTTTTAACCTTCCAGCGATGCTAGCGTGAGTGTTTCAAAGCCAGCTGAATGTTAGCACACAGCTTGAGTTTGTACATTTGACTCAGATAAGAGAAGGTCAAGAGAGGTAAGAACATGGAACAATCATGCGGAGGAGGAGGAAGAGGAGGACATCTGGTTTTCATACATCTGCCATTTCTAAGAACCTGTATATGTTGTGACACTGTGCTTTTAAGCCAAGGAGCAGCTTCCTGTTTCTTTTTCTCTTGTCCCAAGATGGGATATATAAGCTATGCTACTTTCTGCTGAATGAGTTATAACAATCTAAATCCATTGCCCTGCAGCAAAAAACTCCTCTGCCAAGTACAGTGAACTCCAAAAGTCTGTGAAAATTAGGGATGCAACGGTACACGGTAAAATACCGGACCGTTCGGTCAGCCCTGCACGGGACAATCTACCCTCGTGTCCCGCGGTACTTCGGTTTTGCCATTGAGTTCGCGCTGATACTTTTAGTTTTTGCTTTAGGCGCCGTTCACATATCGCGCCTAAAAACGCGTAGAAAACGCTAGGCGCGCCGCGTTCTCCTTTTTTCCAAAGCGCTAGCTAGGGCGGTTGCGCTCCGGAGGCGTCTGTCGTTGCTAAAGCAACTATCAGCTGCGCTCTGTTTGGTTCTTGTCACGTGACCTACGGTGCGCTTGCGGCATTCTGAAAAGTTGAGAATTTTCTCCACTGCTGGGACATCGTTAGTGCCAACCGGTCTCGCCTTGCACCAGACAGTGTTGATAGACTCATCTTTTTGCACAAAAATCTCTCAATAGTGGATGAGTAAATAACATTGCACTTTGTATCCTGAATGCAGTATTTTTTCATTATATTATTTTGCTCTGCTTTTTTTTATTCAAAGCACAAGCTAATTTATGTTTGTTAAAGGTAAAAGTGCACTTTTTCTTCCACATTGATCACTTCATATACCAGTTATGAAGGTTTGGAATTGGGATCCACTTGAATATTTTGAAGTGTGTTTGTTTACATTTTGTATTTCATATAAGTGATAGTTGAAGAGGTTGTATTACTTAGTGTTGTTCAGTACAGACTAGTGTGTTAATTTATTCCATACATTGATGTTCTTCCTACTGTGACATTCTGTTTATGCTCATAAGAAAAATAAAACATATTTTTGGGATGAAATAGCAGTCTCTTTCTGCACAAAACATGTACCGAAACCGAACCGAGACCGTGGCCCAAAAACCGAGGTACGGACCGTACCGTGGGCTATCTGTACCGTTGCACCCCTAGTGAAAATGCGTCTATTTTGCACTCTTTTCTAATTTAATGTTTTTAATTTAAAGTCATGAATATGTGCAGTGCAGAATCTGAAATATTTCTCATTCATTTACACCATAAGGCGTTAAGTTCTTTCAATTCTTTGAAAAATTCTAGAAAATTGCGTTTATTTCCAGGTTTAAGCTAGTGCTGGCAAATCGTTTAATTGCGATTAATCCCATTTTACATAAAAGTTTGTTTATATATATACATACACACACAAATTATATAAACACAAACTTTTATGTTAGATGCGATTAATCGATTTGACAGCACTAGTTTAAACGTATGCTTTTTTTAAAATGTTTGTTGTAGTGTATATTTTATTATAGTGTTTTTTTTCTAATATACATTTTTGAGTCATGAATAATATTATTGTCATTTTCTTGAACTTTTACCATTTGAGATAATAATTAGCATTGTGCCAGAAGAAGTTAAAAGAGTTTTTATATCACGAGAAACATAAGTCTGGCCGGTAGCGTATTAATTGGCCAATAAACACTCACTCTTCCAATTTTCTTATCAAGCAAATGAGTAGAGAATATGAAAAAAAGGAGAGAAACTTCCATCTCAAGATGCTCATCACATAATTCACCAGTACGAGCCTGTTCGCCACCTCCGGCCTTGCACTCCATTTGTTCAAGTTCCATTTGCTGAGCAAGATCTAACAAACAACATGAGCCCTGTAGATGTCTTCAGCATGTGTGTGTATACAGAGCGCGAGAGCATGTACGGATGTTTATATGTGTGTGAAGAGTGTTTTGTGAGCCGTACTGATGTGAGCAGGCAGTGAGTGATGAAGTGATTTGAAGAGTGAGGCATGTTTTCCTCTGGGAAGTGTTTAAGCAGACTTGAGAGCGTTGTGGGTGTTAAATGTGCGGTAAGCAGATTTCATTGTGTGTTTATTGGCATTCTGTAACACTGGGCCACAGGTCAACTTTTATTTCGGTTTCGACAAATTTCAGCACTCGGCCCGAGCTTTATGCTTGAGAAATGTTTTGTTCATGTCAGGGAGATATCTTCCCACACATCTATGCCGTCACATGTAAACATTACAGTACGCTACCGTTGTAGTCCACTCTAATGTGCCCTTCATTTCTACAGGTTCTACTATTAGGATCTGTACAGTGTTGTAGAGTAGCTAACTAACTAGAAGTAGTGATTAGTACCATCTTAAGCACACTTTTACTACAATAGTTCAGCTGTTTAAGGGCTGCTGTTGGTGAGCGTCTTTTGGGTTAGTTTTTGCGCTGTGACCCACACTCTGGTCGGCGTTAGTTTTCCCGACTCAGCATGTTGAATCGGCGTCAGGGCCGTCAGTGAGAGAAATCACTCTGTTCAGTTTAGCGAGCGAAACTGAAGCTGTCAAATGCGCAACTCATAATTTAAATGAGTAAAATCAGCTTGTAGCTAGGCTAGCTACAGTTTCAAAGTATAGCTTCCCACGCAAGTTTTTAAAATAGATTATATAGTTAAATTATAAATTTGAAAAGATATTGCCCCTCAAACAATTTTTGTTTTTTTTTAAGTATTTAGCAACACTACATGTTGCTAACAACATAAAATGCTTAACTTTGAACTTGCGTAGCTTCGAAACTGTAGCTAGCCAAGCTACAAGCACATTTTACAAAGTATAACTTCCCACACATTTAAAAAAAAATCTTTTGTATAGATAAGATATTGTCCCTTAAACAGCTTCACTCTAGTTAGCACATGTTGCAAACCGCATTGTAGCTTTTAGCTTGGCTAGCTACCGTTTCAAAGTAGCTTCCACAACACTATTACTATTAGCACTTGGGCACTAGTGGTTCCTGTCCCTGGAGTTTGTCTGTCCACATTCTCTGAAGGTTTCAGCTAATTAGCCTCACAAGAGTGTGCGCATTGTCTTCTAAATAAAGATGAGCCTCGTATGATGCATTAGAGGGAACAATATGCTTTGTTGTTGGTGTGAAACATTTAGAAAACCTTGGGAGTACTCTGTCCAATCATCTCTTTCACACCTAATTAGCCACAATAATGAGAAGGCAAACTGACCATGAAAAGCGGGTGTTCATTTGCTCACTAAGCTACCGACACCTCTGCTACGTTTGTGTAGCTCAGAATAATTCATCCCTTCAATCTAGCGGTGACTTTGGAGGGTAAACAAATATAATGTAACCTTTGGCATGTATTTAAACTGCAGTTCATTCAACTGTAGATTGTTTACATGCACATAACTGTTTGGAGAGCACTAAGGCTACTAGGTTTAAAAATGCAAATGTGATGAGTGGTTAAGTGTTCGGATGGTTGGAGGAGCCATTATTCACACATTCAGATCGAAACGATGCAGTGAATACAATGAAAAAGGAAAATTTAATGCAAAAATTGGTCATACAGCCCTCGAAGACATTAATTGCTGTTTTCGCTCATCAGGTGTCATTAATATTGGTGTGTAAAACGAGGGCGGTTTGGCTGATGGTTGGATCAATAGCTCTTTGTAGATAGTAATTGGTTTGTTATGGTTAGACAGACCGCAGCCACTGTTCTGACCCCCTGCTACCCTACAGCAACTGTTTCCATTTAACACAGACACGCACATGTTTGTGTGTGTGTTTAATTGTGCACGTGCACAGACCCAACCTGGTGAATATGCTGAAATAATTACCAAATAATTACTCAAAAGAAGTTCTTATGGGTCATTTTTGTTTTTCCCAGGGTGTTTTTTTCATTGGTATGGGTAGATCTTGTATATTGGGGTACTAATAGTTTAGTAAAACTATGTGAGTTACGTAATCAACTAGTAAAGTAATGCATTATTTTTCAATTTAAAACAAAATATTTACTTACAGTTAGGCTACTTTTTCAAACAAGTAACGCAAGTTACTTTGTTTTTCCATTTATTGACTGAAAGCGTTCCTGTCCCCATGTTGAGAGAAATGTTGAGGGAGTGTAGTCAGTTGTAACCGGGCGTAACCAGGCGTAACCGGGTGTAACCGGGCGTAACCGGGAGTAACCGGGTCAATCAGTAATTTAACCTATTGGTCAATCAGGAGTAATCGGGAGTAAGCATTGTGTGTGCTGTGTGAACGTGCCTTATTGTAGGTCTAGACTAAATTTGAGCTGGCATTTACTCATCTCACTTGTAGAAAAACAGATTCAGTATTCCTCAAAATGGATAAAAACAGGGACATGCAAACTCAGAATATTATGCAAACCTGCAATAACTGTTAAATAACACAAATATACTTTATGTATTTAATCTCACTTTATTAACCAATGTTTGTGCTTCTGACCTTTGATGATCCAAATCGATCATGCAAATAAGCAAAAATGACTTATATAGAAATCACATTTGTGTTGAACTTTCCTCTCCTGCATCCTATTCTTCTGCAATCCAGAATGAAATGTTGTAATGCATTATTATTAACCCTCTGGTGCTCTTCGCGTAAATAAAGATTTTTTTTTTTTTAATGAAATTAAATGAATGTACTATATTTTAGTTTGATAATGCTTTTTTATTTAATATTTTGTATTTATAGGGGATTTTTTTTATACTAAATTATATTTACGCTGTATTTATAATCCATTTATTCACTTTTTGAGCATAGACCTGAAATCTAAACTTCCAACTTAAACTGTCGTAAATCTTGAATGCTTTAGAGCTCAGACTTAAGTTTGATCTCTTTTCAAAGACGACACTTGACAGTTTCACTCTGAAACTGCAAGAAAATCAAAGCCATAAATCTAAACAAGTTGTGTTCCAAATTTCAGTAAGATTCTGTTTGTGCGCAGTACCAAAATTTTCACTGGATACAATTTGTCTCCCATTCATTTCCAGTGTGGTCATTTTTGACCGCGAGGAGCAAAAGTGTGACTATTTTTTACAGGACCATTTAACCTTTTCGAATCATGTCGATGATTTTGTTCTTGTGTTCACATAGCAAGTGCCAAAACATTTACCAAGTTTCACACCATTCCAATGAAGTAAAAAATTCCTAACGTAAAATGTTTCGGGTAAAAATGACAGAAAACCACCAGAGTAACTTTCCCAAACACTAGTCATACATATGTGTATGGGGTGTGTTACATTTTACTGACCCAAAACTTTTGAACGATAAAGTATACTGAAAACATGCGACTAACATGCCGATCAAGAAGGACTATGAGTGCAATGAACGACCTGTTTGTTTTCCAAATGGCAGGCATCTCTTTGGTCGTGTGTCTTCTGAAGTCAACGACCGTTCCCCCCCGGCCGTCTGAGAGTCTAGCCGTCTGAAAACAGTCGCACTTTCTTCATCCCTGGCCTCCCTCTGACAATCCCTGAAGGCAACACAGCTTGTTAGGGAATAAAGCCCATTCCCCAGTCCACGGCTGGAGTCTAGTCAGGAACACAAACTATGATTAGCCATCTCAAACGCTGTAGTCGCGTGGGCTTCTGTAGCCTGATATCCAAATTGCAGTGTCAGGAAATGTCAAGGTAAGCATTTGCTAAGGAAGAACAGCTGGAAGTGTTTTTGCAGGAGAGACGAGTGAAGGGGCTGCGGTGTTTACAAGATTCCCTCATCCTCACGATCCTAACACTAATGCTTTACACCATCTGGGTCTGTCCAGAGAAGAAATTTGTTTGTCTTACAAGAAAAGAGATGCCATTTCCTCCAGGGAAATGTTCGTTTATTATTGGATTTGCACATGCTTGTAAATATTTCCTCAACACTCTAGTCTAAATCAACAACATTTCTCTGGACATTTGACTATCTGGGTGAATCTCACTGGTCCGTGTCCAGATCACAAATCACCTCAAAATCAAAAAAATATTCTTTTACATTAAAGAAAATAAAGCCTATCTAGAACCTTTAAGTTTTTTGCTTTATTTATTTAGTTAACACCATTATGGCTTATTTCCCTCCCCAAATGTTCATTACCACAATGAATCTACTTTTACTTATTTTTTTAACTTTTGTGTAAAAATAAACTTTTACTTCACTTTATTAAAAATAAAATTCATGGTACTGTAAAACAATATTTTTACTGCATAAAAAAAATCATCACAAATATTTCCATACATTTCCAGTCCAAAATGTTTTTTTTTTTTTATCATTTGAATAAAAAATATATAACTTATAACAGGCCAATAACCAACCTACATAAAAAAAAAAAAAGTTTATATATATATAAACTAATTAATATAATATTAACAATTAAACCTACAATTTTTAATATAATGGTTTTGTAATAAAGTAAAGTAAAGTAAAAAAAAAAGATATATAGTAAAAAAAAGTAGTGCAACTTTTTAAAACGTATTTTGCCATATATATATATATATATATATATATATATACACCCCTAAAGAAGACAGTAAGTTAAACCGGGAACAGAGCAGTCTTCATGAATGTGAATAGTGCGTTAACACTTCAGGAGGTTTCACAGTAGTAGCCATGACAGGTATTATCATTCGCAGTGGGCTTGTAGTCTAACATGCGTCTGCCTTAAGACCCCTAGGCTAGACTTTCCCACCGTTTACCTCAAAGATGCTGAAAGGCTAAAATCTCTGGTATTGTGGGTGGTAACTTTAAGACCTGTCTAGACCTCACATGTTATCCCGTCAGGGCTTTGAATAGAAACCAGTCTAGGTGAAATGGGTGCCAAACTGGCTTTTGTTAATGAAAGTGCTGTTGTATTTGGAGCCAAGGTGATTGTGGAGAGGGTCAGGCAATGAAAAACACGTGAGAGAAAGAGTTACCCAGCTGGACCTGGTGTCGCAGCTCATTTAAAAGTATCAAGTCTAAGCGTTCAAACCGAATGCATCTACAGTAAAGCTTCTTTAATTGCTTTTACTCTCTGTCTCAACAACAAATATCTCTCATGGGTGGTGGAGAGTGTGAGTGACAGTCATAATTGCGTATTACTGCATACGGGCAATGAATTATGCGCGGGAGTTGATGATTAAAAGGCCTTGCGCATATTGAGTTCTTCCTAAATGGAAAATTAAACTTCCTTATTGTCAGTTTTAGACTGATATATTCATCATTTGGACTTGAAATGAAAAAGAAATGTTTCTTGAGCAGAGTGATTTCTGAAGGATCATGTGACACTGAAGACTGGAGTAATGATGCTGAAAATTCAGCCTTCAAATAGAAAACAATTACTGTAAATTTTAATATTTAATACATAATATTACTGTTTTACTCTATTTTGATCAAATAAATGCGCCTTGTGTGAGCAGAAGAGACCTCTTTCAAAAACATAACAAAATTGTACACTTTTGAACATTAGAGCAATATAAACTGCTTGCTTTTGTGTGATGCGTCATCCACGCCACTAGGTGTCAGTATAGTCCAAGATGATTGTTATATCAGCCAGCACAACATAAACAAAAAAAAAGTACTGAGAGCACATTTAAAGGCCAAAATCAACATGACACTCACATATCCTGGTAGTTTGAACCCTACAAAGTCGCATCGATAATTATTCTTTTTTAGGTTGAAATGTTAAATCAAGATCATGCAGTGGCTTCTGAAGTTCTTCTGCAGCTGGTGAGTGTCTCTGTAACGAATGTGTCTGGATAAAGACCAACTGCAAACCCCAATCTGTCACCGCACTCCTTTCTTCCACTTCATCAAATACGCCACATCTTTTCTCAGTGTCATTTATAGACCCTGTTTCGGCACATCCGCTGAAGTTCATTAGTTCATGGCCATTGTGTTCCAGATTTGTAACGCAAAGCCTGCGATGAGATTCTGTGACTGTTTAGGCCTCGCGCTCCGATAAGCTCTTTTTTCATTTCGGCGTGTAGAAAGCATGAGGATTGTGATTTCGTCGGTGAGGAGTTCGAGCTAGAGAGACAGAGAGGATTAAAACGGGAATCCCCCCAAGGACACACGGATAAAATGCTTCGAAATGAAATGAAACAAGGGAGGTTGGGCTGCACTTGTTCTCGCCAGTTTTGGCATCTGATGGGGCACAATTACACGCTAGATTAAAGGGCTTGTAGAGATATGGAGCATTGCGTCCCTCACTCGGGAGGGTTGAATTCAGGATCTCTATTGGACTGGAGGAGTCTGTTTGTGCCATGTGTCGCTGGCATTCTCTCTTGAGACTGTGGCGCTGGCATTGGTGGCGTTGGTGCCTTTGGAGTCCAGGTTTATGAAGGTGGTGGCCTAGCAACTGTTTGTTTGGGTTTTCTGTCGGCTTTTTCTCGTACAGTTGTTTTGGGTTTCTTTATAAACCTTAATGCACTTGAATAGTCTTAAAAACATCTTATTATAAAAAACAGTTGCTGTTTGGATTTAAATGGGCAATTGCTTAAGAGTCTATAATTGGATCATTATTTCAGTGATTATTGTGTTTCAAGCATGTTATATGTTTGAAGTTCTTTGTTGTGTTAAGTGTTATGGGGCCCTATCTTGCACCCAGCGTAATTGACTTTGTACACAGACGCATGTATCATTCCTATTTTGCACCCGCGCACAGCAAACTTTTCCCTCCACAGACGCACGTCGGTTAACTAAGAAATACACTTGCGCTCCCGGGGGCGGTTCAGTGCAAAGAGGAGGCGTGTTCCGGCGCAAACGTTCCCTCATGCTATTTTGCAGGTTTAGAAAACAATTCCGCCACTGACCAAAAAATAATAGTTTAAAGTCAGTCGCGCGTTGCGCATGTTATTATATGCTATTTTAAGGGCGCATGCTTGGCCATAATCAATGTAGCGTGTGCACAACGTGCATACACTTCGATTCTCTCATCTACACAGACGCAGCAGTTTTCATTTTTGCAAATCATACATTATTACGATAGATAGATAGATAGATAGATAGACAGACAGATAGACAGACAGACAGACAGACAGACAGACAGACAGTTTATTATAAAAGCATACTTCTAGCTTACACATTTACCCAAATTATCATACGCCTGTTTAACCGAAGTTAATTTGGGTGTATTTCTCCATCCCCAACATCACTTCTCTGTGTTGTACGGCCCTGACGAGAACGTCGGTCTCCTCGGCTGTGAACCGCTCCTGGCAAATCCGCCGTTATAATAGCAAACCGCCATGGAACAAGCACGCCTGCTCTTAAAGGGAATGTGAGATGTCGCTCTGATTGGTTTATTTCACATTACGCCCAAACCACACCTATGAATAATGAAGCTACTTCAGACCAACCCATTTTAGATTTGCGTCGGGCGCAAGAGTCATTTATCCCGCCGGTATAATAGCAACAGCGCCCAAGACCCGCCCACAAAGTTACTTGCGTTTCGCGCTTGATACTTGCGTTTCAGATCGTTAAAATAGGTCCCATGATGTTATTTCCATCAAGAGGTGCATCAGTTTTTCGTCAGGATCTTGTATTGTCAATGCAAGAGTCCAGCTCTCTGTAAAGTCTCCTCCAGCACATCCCAAAGACTTTAAGTGAATTTAAGCTCTGGACTCTGAGGAGCCGATTCATGTGTGAAAATGATTCTTCATGATCCTCACAACCATTCTTTCACAATCTGAGCCTGATGAATCTTGACATTGTCATCCTGGAATATGGCCATGATGTGTCTTCACACATGGTTGTTTAAGAAATGAAAAGCTACACACTCCATCAATTAGGGTTAGAAGAATTGCTGACAAAAATTTCACATGCTAGAAACATAATAATCACTGCAATAATGATCCAGTCATAGACTCTTAATCATTTGCCTATTTAAATCCAAACAGCAACCTTTTTGGCCAGGACGTGTATATTAATGATTTATGTATTCTCTGTATCTAGCATATAATATATCATATGTGTGAATGGACATTACTGTTCAAAAGTTTGACGTCAGTACGTTTTTTTTTTTTTTTTTTTGCAAATATGAATTAAATTGTTTAAAAGTGACAATGAAGACATTTATAATGTTACAAAATAAATAAATGCTGTTCTTTTAAACTTTCTATTCATCAAAGAATCCTGATAAAAATCAGTAATTTGCTATTACTTTTATAAATAATCAGACAATTTTAAGGAAACAATCAAATTTAATTTAACTGAATACACATAGACAGTGATGTGTCTCACACGGTTTTAATAACGTATTTAATATTGTTGTTGGTATTGTAATTGTAATTTTAGACAGATTGGGAGGATACATTTGACCTGTTCGCCAGATATATTGCCAGAACTTATTTAAACATCCAAAGTAATTCTGCTTCTTTAATTCTGATTCCATTTCTGATTCTCATGCAACAGTCAAAATGTATAATGTGTAAAATTCTTAAAAAATTTACATAGTGAATGTAAAGTGCCATCTGAAATTTTCTTCTAGAATGATCATTTTTATCAAGCTCGTATATTTAAGTTCATTAATTTCACTTAAATGGCAATGAAAATAACATTTAAGTGAAATTACTGACCTTAAATATACGAGCTTGATAAAAATGATCATTCTAGAAGAAAATTTCAGACGGCACTTACAGGCTTTTGCATCTGAACTCTTCATATATGACATTAGTAAATAACATTTTTATTTTAGACAAACAGGGAGAGTAGGCTGAGGTGTCAGGATATTTTAACATCCAAAGTAATTTTGGGATCAGAGGTTATTCCATTAAATAACAAATGCTCATCTTGTAAATATGATTGTTTCAATGTGATAAATGATTAATGCGTAAACCATTAGTGAAGCAGCACGTTGGCATTGTTACGTGGGTACCTGTGACTTTCTCAGCGCTGATCAGGATGGGACAATCTCGGTCATGTTTGTGTGTTTGTGATTGCCAGATGAGAACGAATCATCATTTCACACAGTAAAGAGTGAACGACTTCTGCCTGCGTCCTCGTCTCTGGAGCGTCTCCATGTGTTCCCTGACATCTGCTAGCTGGATCTTATTAGAACATGTTTTGAAACCATTTGGAGATCTCACACTCTTTTACAGCCTGCTTTATTAATGCCACGCTATATGGCGTAATCACTCGCTGTCCTTCTCTTTCATCCAAACTCTTTTATCTGTGCGTGTGTGTGTACTTGCACAACTATCTTTGCGAGGACCAGTTTGAGTTTTAGACCAGTGAAGTGAGGACAAAGAGAGTAAAGTGCGGACATTTTGGCCGGTCCTCACATCTGAGAGCCCTTTAAAGGCCTGTTTGAGGGTCAAGACTTGGTTTTAGGGATACAGTTATAGTTAGGTTTAGGGTAAGGGTTTGGGTTAGGAATTTAGTTGTGATGGGCATGGTTAGGGTAAGAAGCTAGAGATTGCATTGTGTCAATGAATGTCCTCGCAAAGAAAGATGTACCTGTGTGTGTGTGTGGGATGTTAGGGTTAGCGAGAGGATCTTTTGTTCTTGGCATGTTCCTCCAGATCTGTCTTCTGAGCTTGTCTGGTCTTGTCAGGGAGAATTTACACCTTTGTTTTTGGTAGAGTGCAGCCTCACATAAAGTCATTTGCTAGAATTACTCTCATATATGAGAGAGAGAGAGAGAGAATAGTGCCAGCGTTTTCTTGTTTTCCAGTACATATCTAGTCACTCTTTATATAAGGTTTCAATAACTACTTTGTACTTGCATAAAAAATAATGGTTAGGTACAATGTACTTGTTGCAAAACACTTGCTGAAACACGTACACACTGTTTAGTAAGGCTGTTAAGGGTCAAAGGTCAACAGTGTAATAATAGATGTCATTACATGCAGGTGTTTTTTTTGTTACACTTTATTTTACAGTGCCCTTATTACACATGTTACATGTAGTTACTATAGTAATAACTATAAATTATACACACATTCAACTAAACCTAAACCAAACTTAATCCTAACCCTAACCCTAACCCTATAATAAGCATATGCAGTTAATTAATAGGTACATAAATGTATAATTACACTGTACCAAGGACATCTTAAAATAAAGTGAAAACCTTAAAAAATGTAAAAACATGTCTTTACACAATAATTGCATTTGATCAAATTATTAATTTAAATGTTTTTACATAGTAGTTAAGGACACAACATAATGTAAGGCCAAAAATCTAATATTATCTTAAAAACTTGCATAAGATTTGCATATCTAAAATTGCATAAAATATTGAGACCTGTTTAAGTTGATTTTAAGTGTATTATGTCCTGCCTCATTAACAATATAGTTTTTTTAAGCACATCTAAGATTATTTATCTGAATTATATCTGAATTGTATTCATATTTCAAGTAAATATTTATACTATTATACTAAATTTAAGAGAAAATAATAATTTGCCAATAGTCTAAAAAATAGGGTTTGAAATCCTTTTTATTTCCATAATATCTGTTATCGAGTGAAAGGATTATTCAGCATGAACAAATGTATGGCAGGACATTTTTTTATGTATTTTTGATTTAAAATGAACCTGCTCATAAGAGTAATTTCATGACATAATAACAGGCTGTCCTGTATGTAGCGTGGCACTAGTGAGGACATCGCGATGAGAAGATTAGTTTTACAATTTACGATACAGTGGAACTGTTGTTCTCGCAGCTGTTTTCTCTGGATTCTCTTCGCTTCTCATGGCCTGTGGTCGTCTGTGTGGATGTGGACTTTGAGAAGTAAAACCCTATCATTTCAGCTCTGTCAACTGTTTTTAGTTCTGTTTTTAGATCAGAGTTCAGTGAAGTGTGTCTGCAGACCTAGAGAGCTCAGGAGAGAATGAAATCACATTTAAATACTGTTTCTAACAGGTACCAGTTTATACGAACAAAATGCTTCTTAGATGTTTATGTCACGTTCTCTAACACTTGAATGTTCTAAAGGAGTGTTAACATTGACTGTGGTTTGTACATGATGAGCAGAAGTCATTTCTTTTCTGTGGAAATGAGTAAATGTCATGACAAAGTTGAGCACATTTGAACTTTGACAAGAGCCAATGGGAGTGCAGACAGCAATGTGATACTTCAGCTTGATACAGATTGAGTGCTCTGTCCTTAAAGGGATGGTTCATCCAAAAATTTAATTCTCTCATCATTTACTCACTCTCAAGTTGTTCCAAACCTGTATTAGTTTCTTTCTTCTGTTGAACACAAAATAAGATATTTCGAAGAATATACAGTTGACGGTAGCCATTGGCTGCCCTAGTATTTCTTTTTCCACTCAGTGGAAGTCAATGGTTACCGTCAATTGTATATTCTTCAAAATATCTTCTTTTGTGTTCAACAGGAGAAGGAAACTCGGTAACACTTTATTTTACAGTGTCCTTGTTACATAGGTTACATGTTCTTACCATAGTAATAAGAGTAAATTAACCCTCAAACAAATCCTAATCCTAACCCTATAGTAAGTACATGTTGTTAATTATTATTACTCAGTACTTAACTATATGACAATGACACCTTAAAATAAAGTGTAACCAGAAACTCATATTGGTTTGGAACAACTTGAGAGTAAATATTTACATTTTTGGGTGAACTATCCCTTTAAAAATGACTCATGCAGTCATTCGAGTCAGTGACACTCAATACACTGTAAACTAAGTTGCTGCTTTCAATTTTTAAGTTCAATCAACTTGGATGTTTAAGTCATTTCAACTTAAATTACATTAAACTGACTTAAAAAATCTTGAATAACTTAAAAAAAGAAGTTAAAATTGCTTAACTTATTTTGATGAGTTAAAGCAATGTAAAAACACGTTATCAAGATTTGGCTTTTTTTTTTTTTTTTTTACATTTGTATTAATGTTTAATGTTACATTAAATAGCCTACTGCTGTTTATTACTATGCAGTTGTTGTTGTTGTTTTTTATTCTAGTTGTCTTACATCATTGCCTCATCAGTATTGTACGAGATAAACAGTACATACAATTTAATTTATTCAATCTCCCCTTAAATAGCTAGCTTCTTTTTGTACTTTGTACCTAACTTTTTTTTTAAAGCATAGCATGACTATAGTTAAATAACTATGTAATATTTTTTTCTGTGTAAATCTGAGCTTTTTTCCTAAGCATTAGTAACAAGCAAAGAGCAACAGAACATTGAATTAATTTTGTTTGGTTTCTATTTCTTGTGTTGCTCTGGTTAGCCACGCCCACTATGATTTTCATTGGTCCAAAATCCCTCTCCACATATATTACTGTTCAAAAGTTTTTAAAGTCGTCTCTTATGCTCATCAAGGCTGCGTTTATTTGATCAAATCCACAGCAAACAGTAATATTGTGAAATATTATTACAATTTAAAAGAACTGTTTTCTATTGAAATATATATAAAAAAGTAATGTATTCCTGTCATCAAAGCTGAATTTTCAGCATGAATACTCCAGTCTTCAGTGTCACATGATCCTGCAGAAATCATTATAGTATGATGATCTGATGCTCAAGAAACATTTCTTCTTATTATCAATGTTGAAAACAGTTGTGCTTCTTCATATATATATATATATATTTTTTTTTTGATACATTTATTGTCAGGATACTTTGATAAATAGAAAGTTCCAAATAACAGCATATAAATAAAATATAAATTATTTGTAACATTATATAAGTCTTTACTATAACTTTTTTTTTATCAATTTAATGCATCCTTGTTGAATAAAAGTATTAATGTATTTAAAAAAATATTGCCGTCCCCAAACTTATATCAAATTTATATTTTCTAAATGACATTTATTTTGTGGACAGAAATTCAGACCTACTTGTCTTTGGAAACTGGGTTAGAATAAGGTTTTAGCAGATCATAGCTTGGCAAGCTTGAGTTGCTTGTGAGTGTTATGTGTGTGACACCAATAAATAAAATATCAAAATGCTCTGATACGACAACAGTGGCAGCAGAGTGTTTGGTGAACGAATAATTGCTTCATTGTGCGGTGCAGAAAGCTTCAGGTCTGTCTGTCCCACTGACCTCCTGCCTCAGGCTGGGTTATGAGGTGACTGGAGTCTGTTTGATCCGTCTCTCTCTCACACACACACAGACACACACTTCATGTGCCCTACATCTTTACTAACTGCCTCCTGGAATAGACGGTAAATCTTGCAAACATGCTAATGTTCATAGGCTTTAAAAAAAACAGCCTCAGGCCTCTCTCTCTACACACACACACACACACACTCTCTGTCGCTGCCACAACACTTTTCATATAGTAGCCTGTGTTATGAGTCTCGTAAAGGCTTTCTCTTCGGTAATTTCTTTTTTTCAACCCTCATTAAGTAAAAGAATGTGTGCTACTTTCCAGGTGTTGGCTAACTAAACGGTGTGTAGCGTTTTCTTGCCCAAACAAGATACAGTGCAGTATTTGAAATATACATTACTGCGATTATGACACAGATACACATTTCTTTTAGACATGATACCATTGAAATACCTTGGGTGTTTAGACACGTACCATGGCAGAGATCATGGTTCCTTGGTAAGATTTAATAAGGGTTAACCTACTTCTAATTTATTCCTGTGATCAAAGCTGAATTTTCAGCATCATTATTCCAGTCTTCAGTGTCACATGATCCTTCTTATATGCTGATTTGCTACTCAAGAAACATTTCTGATTATTATCAATGTTAAAAACTGTTGTGCTGCTTCATAAATCTTACTGACCCCTAACTTAATTTAAACAGTAGTGTAATCATGTGCATGCATGATCTTGAGCAGTTCTGGAAAACCATTCAATGTTTCGAAAGGCTTCGTGTGTTTTTCTCAGTGCTTTTAACTGGCAGATATACTGTCACCCTTAGCTTACTCACTGGGTATGTTCTCTGTAAAACTGCTTTAAAGAATATTTATTGTGGGCTGGAAAATGCTCTAAAAAATTGGAATCAGTTTATTGAATTGAATCGTTTCTTTAACAACTCAAATAGTTAAAAAGATACAATGTTAACTGAATTGAAAGTGAATATTAACATTTATGTATTAAATAGAATAAAAAAAAAAAAAACATTTAATTTACTAGAGGTTCGGACAAAATGTTTATTGCTGCAAAAAATATTTAATTATTTAAAATTATTATTATTTTTTGAATCAGTTTGAATGTACAATTCACTGACAATTCATAAAGACTTCACTTGTTTCATTACTAGATAAATCAGCATTTTTTTTAATTGAATTTTTTGAATGATTCAATGACAAATACATTTTTAACAGTCACTTGTCGCCACCTACTGGTGTAACGATTTAATCGATACAATCGTTATTTGAAGCGTCAAGTTATACTTTCAAAAGGTGATTTTTGCTCTATTTTGATCGCTACCTTAGACATCACTATTTATATCCGGACTATAGTACTTCTCTGACAATATGAATTATTGTAAGACTGAAATAATGATACTAGTGGCAGCATCAACACAAATTTTAATGTTCACTTTGATCGTACTTGTTAAAGGTTTAATATACATAGGTGAATCGTTGTCATTTATGAATAAGATCGCGTGTGCGTTTGAATTGAGATTGCGAGCTTTTGACGATTAATCATGCAGCTCTTGTCTCTATACATAACAATTTATAGTTGACTTATATTTTAGGAAGGCATCATATTTCATCATTTTTGGGAGTGGCATCTGAAGGACTATGGGGGGTTTTCAGGGGGATTGTGTCGTGCTTCATTGGTGTGCGCTCGAATTCAGAAAAACGCTTTCAGACCAACCAAACAGACTGAACTCTAATGACAATCAGACTCTCCTACAAAACCCCTGGTGTGAACGCATTTAAAAGTGGACTTCAGGGAGAAAATATAAATGCCCCTTATCTGAAGAATATGTTTCCATTCAATTATAATTCATTTATTCCATCATCGCACACATTTGTGTTAATTAGCTGCCCTTGAATCTGAAGATTCTGTTGAGTCTCAAGCCCAATCAAAGTGGCAACGCTACTAAAGATGCAATTAGTCCCCGACGAGCTAATTAAACTCTACAAATGCATCTATTTCCATGTAGGTCACCAGCGTCCTGTTGTGTAGATCATTAGAGGCGTGCAGTCGATATCATAGCTCGCTTAACTTCCTAATGCTAATCAGCTGCTCTCTTTTGAGGGATGATTTATTTATCATGGCACGAGTGATGACCCCAGCTATAAATGGTATCGTAGATGATCATTAAAAAATGTCGAGGTGTCTATCAGCAGCTCGATGGACCCTGCACGCTTGTAGGGGGTTGTTTTTAAATAACTGTTTGAAGTTGTGCGCCCTTTTTACAAAGTACACAATCAATTAGATTTCACACCATCCGCTTCAAACCTCGTGAGTAAGCTCACATAAATAAATGCACAAATAATCTGAATGATGTATAAAGACTGTCATTTTCAGACCATGCAAAATTAATTATTTGAAGTGCAAATGATTGATTCATCATTCATTAGTTGTGTTTAGTAAAGCAAGCATCACCATTACAGTTGTTGATACTTGAGGTTAGTGATTGATCTTACCACTAATCAACCAAATCACCCAAACACAACTTAAACCTCCCCAATGGGGAGAAAAAACAGTCCTGGGCTGCGTTTCCCAAAAGCATTGCAAGCCTAAGTTGATCGCAGAACAATTGCTACTAATGGTTCTACGATCAAGTTAGGCTTACAATGCTTTTAGGAAACGCAGCCCAGGGCAACAGGCAGCAGGACTCGGGGTTTCCATGTCTGCACAACAAAACCTGCCCAATTGCTAATCAAAACTAGGCCAATCACAGCCAAAACTGGCCCAGTCACGTTCCAGGGGAGTCCCTTGGTAAAAATCTCATTGCAGGGGGTAAAAATCGTGTTCCAATTCAAAACCGGTTCCAGCCACGGACTTGGCAACACTTGCTGGACTGGAGCTTGATACGACACATGGGCAAGGCGTCCCCACACGAGGAACATTGACAATGATTTGGCACAGGACAGAGAACAAAAAAGGGGTGCTTCTCAATACTCAAATTGATGCTTCCTCGTTTCCATGCTCCTCTGTCCTCCAGCCCGTGAGCCGGAAACAGATCGAACTCAGCCATCTTGATGGACATCTCGCTTTAAGTGATCAAGAATATTCCAATGCACAAATAAGGTTTCCTTTGATTCTTCCGTCCTCATTTTCTTTCCTTGCATCCTAGCTGGGTGGGTGGAGATGAGACGTGAGGAAAGGAAACCAGGATGCACAAATAACATATGAGAAGCACCCAAGGAGTATAAATTGGGAAGGAAATGAGGAGGGTAATGAGGGAGAGCAGGTGGGACGAATAAACCAATGACAGAAGAGCACATGGCACACAGAAACAAACAAAAGGCGTATAATACCCTCATCTGGCATTGGTTCCCAAACAGAAAGCAAGACAGCCATAAGTGCACGGAGCATAGATGTTAGGACCCCGACAGTGAACCTAAACTAAGACTAGACCGAAGTGTCAGGATCCAAACTCCATGACCCGAACACTCTCAACACAGACATAAGAGCGCAAGGCCCAAAGAACCACTCCAAAGCTGTACGCTCACACAAACACACAATTTTTGATTCATTTATTTGATTTGAAACCAATTTTTGCCATAATCATTGCTTAAAAAATGTATCATCTATATAATCATTGCTTTTGAAATTAAAAACGCTCTTTATGTTTGTTGCAGTGGCTTATCTTGGAGACATTGCACTGGATGAGGAAGATATGCGCATGTTTAAAGTGGACCGCATTGTGAATTTAGCCCAGAGAACGGTCACAATTCTGAATCATACCGATACAGGTAAGTGTGTATGTATGTGTGAGTTTGAGTGTATGGGAACGGTTTATATAAACTTTGTGTCAGGTGTAATTGACACATTCAGAGACTCAGGAAGAGAACTTGAAGCCATATGTTATTAAACCAATAGAGAAAGTTCAAGAGAAATCAAGAAACAGTTCCCACATTCCCAAATACAACAACAGGTTGCTGTTGAAATCTGGCAAAATGACAGCGATTTTTCTCATAATTAGCCTCTAGTTTTATCATGTTTTCACCCCTGAAGATTGGAAATATGAGGAAATTGGAACAAGGGACAGAATTCAATTTCAGTTTACAATATTACAATATGTGTGTGTGTAAGAGTTAGCATTCAAAATAAAATTAAAAACAATAGAATTTGGCATGCTATTCTGTGAATGTTGAAACGGATATGAATTAGTGGTTATCGCTGAGCTTAGTAGACGATTTAAAATAACTTATTTGTAACTGAAACATACATTGGCCCCAAAAAAGTATTTGAACCCACACTAAAAATGATGAATGTCATTGATTTAGATCAGGGGCGCCCAATCCTGTTCCCAGAGACCTACCGTCCTGTAAAGTTCAGCTCACACCCTGATCCAACACACCTGACCCAGCTAATTAAGATCTTCAGGAGCACTTGATAATTACAGACAGGTGTGTTGGATCAGGGTTGGATCTGAACTCTGCAGGTAAGTAGATCTCTAGGAACAGGATTGGACACCCCTGATTTAGGGTACGTTTACACGACAACGATGTACAAAAAAGGAAAATGGTTTTCCCTTGCGTTTTTCGTATACAGATGACAACATTGTCAAAACGATCCCCGTCCACACGGATCTGCAAAAACTTTCGCAAAAAATGTATTCTGCTGCCAGGCCAATAGTTGGCACATCGCCTATTTTGTAAAGAAACACTACACGCCTATTGACCAAACACGTAATATGCTTTCACATGATGGCACCGTTTTCACAAATTCGCGTTTTTGTAGTTTACATGGAGACGATAACGGTATAATTTTCAAAAACTTGCACTTTGAACTGTACTGTTGATCTGGATGAATACACTTCAGTGGTAACTAGCTACATTAGCATCTGCATCGACAACATTTTAACAAATCCAGACATATCCCAACCAGAAACCATGGATAAACTGCGAGGTCAAACATGCTGCATGCTTGCTCCAAGGCATTTGTCTCAGGTAATGCCAGATATGACCGCCAAAAGACAATACAGACTGAAACTAGAGGGTCACTACACCACCGCGGATACCCAACACATGTGACAGGGATTAGAAAGTATCATAGGCCACAAAGGCAGAAGCAGGGGTAAGATCACTGACAGTTTAATGAATTCTATGCCTGCTTTGATGCCCTCAACACCGAGCCACTGGGGAGAGAATTGGCCGGTGGGAGCAAGCTGAACCAACCATTCATAATCGCATCTGCAGATGTGACAAAGACTCTGAGGAAAATAAACCCCCGGAAGGTAGCCGGCCTGGACAACATTCCTGGACGAGCACTCAAAACCTGCGCATGGATGCTAGCAGATGTCTTTGTGGACATATTCAACCTGTCCCTCCCACAAACCTCAATTCCCACCTGCCTTAAGATAACCATCATCATACCACTGCCAAAAAAGGATAAAGCAATCTGTCTTAACGACTACCGGCCCATTGCAATGACTCCTATAGTTATGAAATGCTTCGAGAGAATCGTCGTGAGCTACATGCAGACGATTGTACCGGACACTCTGGACCCTCGCCAGTTCGCGTACAGACAGAACAGGTCTACAGAGGAGGCCGTCAGCACAACAATACACACAGCCCTCACGCACCTAGAGAGCAGGGACAGCTTTGTTCAACTGCTGTTCATCGATTTCAGTTCAGCGTTTAACACGGTGATAACCTTGGTGTGCCACCCACCCTCTGTAACTGGGTCCTGACCTTTCTAACAGGCAGACCCCAGTCTGTTAGAATGGGCAACCACACATCCAGCACAATAACTGTAAACACAGGAACTCCGCAGGGTTGTGTACTGAGTCCCATGTAGGGTTGGGTATTGGTTGGGTTTTATCCGATGCCAGTACCTACTCTGTATTTTTTTAAACGGTTTCGGTGCTTAAACGGTTCTTGAACCGGTACTTAAGAAAACGAAACCGCACACACTTTATCAAAAAAATAATACCTGTGTGTGTGTGTGTCCAAACTGGACACAATATTAACTTAAATCTTTAAAGATTTTCTGATTTCTGATTAAATGAAAAATTGCGCCATTTAATAGGCTACTGATGTAGCCTAAAACACTTAAGTTAAGATCAAAATTTTGTCTTCTCATATTATGACTTTTACTTTAAAGCAGAGAAATATCTGACACTGAGCAGAAATATTTAACACACACAGTATAGCCTCATATAAATATACTTGATATACTTCATACTTGATATGCAAGATTTGTAGTTGGCATTAAAATACTAGACTTACCATCTCCACCACGACACTGGCAGCTGAACTTGAACTTTCGTCAAGTGTGTCAGGTTTTGGGTTCTAATCCGCATTCGTACAGTTTTTTTTTTTCTCATCAAAGCCGATTATGCTCATCAGTGGTTGTATATCAAGCAGGGACACGTTTGTGTGCATTATATTTTGTGATTTCACCGGAACGAATAGAGAGTCTCCGCAACGTATTGAAGCGCGTGTCCGAGTGAAGACAGTGCGGTGTGCGCGAGCCACAAGAGAAAACACTGTATCAGCGCACTTTGATAACTTGATTTAAAAAACACATTTCAGCGCTAGATCGTCTCTTATTTAACAAACGAACTAAATGAATGCTCTGCTGGTTAACTGGAGATGTTTTATTATTGGATATTCGTGCCGGAGATGTTTTATAGGGGGCGGTAAAAAAAGTCAGGCACCGAAAGTTTCGTTCTTATTCGGTCTCGTTACTACCGTTTACGTCGGAACCGGTTCCCTATTGGAACCGGGTTTCGGTACCCAACCCTAGTCCCATGCTCTACACACTTTACACCCATGACTGCGTGACCTCCCAGATTAACACCAGCATCATCAAGTTTGCTGATGATACCACAGTCATTGGACTGATATCTGGGGGTGATCAGTCAACATACAGGAGGGAGGTGCCTTGCCTTGTGAAGTGGTTTCAGGACAACAATCTCTCCATAAATGTTAGTAAAACAAAGGAGATGATTGTTGAACCACGGAGGAGGAGGAAGCAGCACCCACCACTGCATATTGGAGAGACTGCGGTGGAGAAAGTGAGCACATTCAAATTCCTTGGTATTCACATATCTGAGGATCTCTCCTGGACTCTCAACATCACACACCTGGTGAGGAAATCCCGACAGCGGTTGTATTTCTTGAGAAGGCTGAGGAAATTTGGCATGCCAGGCAAAATCCTCAGCAGCTTCTACAGATGTACAATCGAGAGTATCCTCACCAGCTCTATCACTGTCTGGTTCGGCAGTTGTACAGCACGGTACCGCAAGGCTCTGCAACAGGTGGACATCACTGGAACAGCCTTAACAACGCTGGAGAGGATCTACCAGATCAGGGTCAACAGGAGGGCCCGCAACATCATTTAGGACAGTAGCCACCCCGAGCATAACCTATTCACACTTCTACCATCAGGAAGACGTTACAGAAGTGTGAAAGCAAGGAAAAAAAACAGCTTTTACCCACAGGCCATCAGGCTTGTGAATGGCACTCACCCACTGCCCCTTCCCCCAACACTGCAAACTGCCCTCTGATCTTGAGAGGTGCAATGATCCACCCCACCTTACACACACACACACACACACACACACACACACACACACACGTGCACAGGAAGCGAACAACTACTGACAACCTACCTCTGCAGACTTTGCACTGACTCCTTATGTTTACCTGGCATATACATGCACAACTACTTACTTTTTGCACATTGTTATTTATGTCTTTTTGTCATATATGACACTTGTTATTGATGTCTTAGGGGGTTTAATTGATGTCTGATGTTGCTGGGAGGATTCGCAGAATAAGAATTTCATTGTACTGTGTGACGACTGTTTCATGTACATATGACAATAAAACAGTTTGAAGTTTGAATCCTGTTTTCAAAAGTTTGCATTATCAGGCCCCCAGAACACCATTGTCGTGTAAATGAACGGCCAAAACGCATAAAAAGTTTTCTGTTTTTATTTGAAATCAGTGTCATGTAGAAAGTATTTGGGCTGTTTCTGGTTGCCATATGCTAGTGGAACAGGCCCACACAATTTTGCAAAAGTGGATTTGGTAGGACAACTTATTTATTTACATGTAAATGTAAGATGTAGAAGTTTAAATCTAATCTCTCTTTCTCTGAAATTAATCTCTCTTACTCTGAAACTTGTGATGGTGTGATAAGGATCCTCCAGACTAACGGTTTCATAATCAACCATCTGTTCATTTGATGTTGGAAATGGTAGGTTCATTTTCCAATGACACCAGTCCAGACAATACGGCATCCCATCGCAGGAAGAGGGCAGCAACGTCCAGACCTGAGAGGGTGTGGCCTGAGGGTGTCATTCCTTATGTCATCAGTGGGAACTTCAGTGGTAAGTCATGTATACATAAACAGTTATTTATAGTGAAAAACAACAGCATATGATTGCATTGTATTGTAGGTTGTGGCAAGCAGGGCGGGGCCGAGAGCCGTGAGAGCGGAGCGAGGCAGATGACGCGAGTGCTAATGAGTGTCACCTGCTCACCACACCGGTCTCGACTCCCACGGGGAGCTCCGGAAGGATAAAAGGAGGACTGATTAAAGTGAAGGACTCTCTCCTTTTATCCTCCCAGAGCTCCTCCGTGGGACTCAAGACCGGTGTGGCACGCAGGTGACGATCATTAGCACTCGCGCCACCAGCCCCTCCCTCCTTTCCACATAAGTCCCAGACAGCAACATAGTGTCGGCCCAGATCCGGCCCACATCTGGGCCGCGTGGAATCCAGATGTGGGCCGGATCTGGGCTGACACTATGTTGCTGTCTGGGGTAGAAAGGGTTTGTGGAAGAAATTACATATTCATGTGTCTAAAATCGGTCAGTCCAATCGAGCCGCACCTTACGCACATAATTTCCTTTAGGCTAAAGATTATTTTTTACATGAGGGTGAAAGATTTCCCTGCACAGATTTTGCAACAAGTTTAAGATGGTCACACGAATTTGCTATGTTGACCAACATTAAGCTGCTTAATTTGAAAGGGACTTCTGTGTGAGCTGTGCTTCATACATCACTACACTATTGACAATAGACAATGACCTTTTTTGCCTGCAAATCTTTCTTTTTTTTTAAATTGCACTAATGGTGACCGCACATTAAAGTCGGCATGAAACAGAGGTAGCGTTAGTCTTTTCTTCCCTATTGTGATGCATATCCGAGTGAAACAGCTTCTTGAACAAGAAAAAATGTAAGTCGGGACGGGACTTGATTTAGTTTTTGGGGAATTGATTGGATGGTTGTAGTTTGCTATTAGTGGAATTCATTTGAGTGACAGGTTGCCCCGCCCTCACACCAGTAAACACGTCATGAGAGAAGAGATGTCGTTTCAAGAAGAATGGGAATTTATTTTGTTTAAAGATTATGAGGTCACATGAATTTAAATAAATAATGGTGTACACAGATAAATCATTTATGATAAATACTGCAATATTCCACAAAAAACGAGAATGGTCAGTTTTGGTTTCATGGTGACTTTAAAAGTTTGGTCACACTGCTCACTCCTAGTCTGTGTGTGTGTGTGTGTGTGTGTGTGTGTGTGTGTGTGTGTGTGTGTGTGTGTGTGTGTGTGTGTGTGTGTGTGTGTGTGTGTGTGTGTATTTGTGTGTTGTACAGGTAGCCAGAGAGCCATATTCAGACAGGCTATGCGACACTGGGAAAAACACACATGTGTGACGTTCATTGAGAGAACAGCAGAGGAGAGCTACATCGTCTTCACCTACCGGCCGTGTGGGTAAGTGTGTGTGTCGTAATGGGCTTGTTAGAGGATGTGTGCAAGCTTCACAGGGGTGTATATGTGTTGCTGTGTGTCCATGTCTTGTGTCAATGTGAGAGAGTTTCCACAGCAGGAGGACGAAACCTTTGACTCTTCCAGGAAGGAATCAAGCTTGCTTCTCTTGCTCATGTGGAGCGTGTGCTTTCCACTCTTTTCTTTCCCTTCTTTCCTCTTTCTTTTCAGTCTCTTCCTGATTTATCGCTCAAGTGGTTTTCCATCCTCTTCATCCGATCTGTTCCTCTGTTCCTGCTTATCTGCTTTGTGTGCCAACAGACGGATTTGTGTGTATCTGTGTGTCTGTGCCCTTGTGTCTTGACCCTTCGATTACTCTACGCTTCGCTGAGGAAACACCAATCGTCTGTCTCACACTGTTCGCTACGGGACTGTCACCTGAACATGTGTGTTTTATCCTTGCACAATGGCTCCCCGTAGATGCTTCAATAGTTCAGACTCCAGCTTGACAATCACATCCGCTGGACACAAATCAGCCGCTGGAGACTGTGTTGGCACGTCGGTGTTGCTCTTAAGCTGCTTCTGTCTGCTGGAAAACTACAAGTTACACTGAAACGAAAAACCTACTGTAAAATTCTGACCTTAACTTCGCACCTTGAAGAAATAAGATATTGTTTGAAGGGTAATATTACACAATTTGTTACCCTAAAAGTGCAACGTTATTATGACATTGTAGGACACACAGGAGCAGGTGGGATTTTGTTCCAACTAATTTTGGAAAGTGTTTTTTTTTCTTGAAATCATGAAACATGTAGTCTGAAATCTCTAAAGCTTCTACCTTAATGTTCTAGTCTCACATACTTGACAAAACAAATCCACTGAATGGATAGACAAATAAAAAGTGCACGTTTTCTTCATTGACTTCTATCAAAGGCAAGTCTTTATTATATATTAACTTGTAAACTTGTAAAGCACACTTTCATTCATTCATGCAAGTATAAACTAAAATAGTAATAGTATTTGTACTACTACTATAACTTAAAGCTGCAGTCTGTAACTTTTTTGGGTTAAAAATTATCCAAAATAAATGTTTGAGCAAGTACATAACCAGCCAGTGTTCAAAACTATCTGCTTGCCTGAGCTCGATTCAAAACGGTAAGCTTGTAATAATGTTTTTAATTCCAGTGGTACTGGTGGATTTCCGCGGGCAATACACATAAAGTACACATAAAGAAGAGTCTCGGCTAGTAGGCTATGAGTGTGAGGATGTTGGAGGTGGAGATTTATAGCCTTTTCTCACAACACTTGATATAATTAAACTTATCAATTTGATGGCGGATCCAGAAAGGTTCAAACGACAATCACCAGTGACAAATGGAGATTCACCCGTTGTAAAACGCGAAAGACTTCGTAGTGGCTACAGAAAAAAGAGACTGCAACCGGCCCATGCGAAAACAAGGATAAATATCGAAAGGGCATTAAATGTAGTCACGCAATGCTGATGTTGTTAACATTAACAATTTGAGAACAAAGTATAATTTACACGGTTTGACGTGATATGATAAGCGATCGTTAGATTTAATCAGCGCGATTTACTGCAATGCTTTTTTTCCCCTTAGTTGGTCAGAACAAAAGTGGAGGTTACTTACTTGTTCAGACGACATTTTCCGGTGAAAATTCTTATGTTGGTCGTACTTCCAAAAAGAAGAATCTGTGATTGCGAATGACAGTATCCACACCACCAGCGCGGTGATTGACAGCCGCACATTCTCCTCAAAACATCGGATTCATCCGCGCTGTGCCGTGCCGAGGCACAACCCACGTAAAGTTGATAATTCCGCGAATAACTGCAATTGCAGATTTCAAACAGAGATGGCGACAAAGAGGAAAAACTACGGACTGCACCTTTAATGTATGTAGTAATAATGATAACGCATTCAAGATAATGATAATAGATACATATCAGAGATTTTAATATGACCATTTCCTTCAAGAACAAATGATCCTAACTGTGCCATTCATATTCTATTAGTGTAGTAGTTATCATGTATATATTACTGTATATCAACAGTGTCACTGGTGTCATTGTTACTGCTCCCAGTGAATTTTAGGAGAAACAAAGTTGATACCAGAAATGAAATGTGATTTAAAGAGCAACATCTCAGAGCAATAAAAGTTTCCTTTAGGACGTCACATTCAGTTCACATAATAAGAGCACACAATGCTAGAAATTAAAAGTGAGACAAATGCATAATGATTAATGATTTCCTCAATGAGCTTGTTTGCAAATGAAGAAAGTCAGTCTCACTGACAGAGACAAATGTAGCAGACTGTTTGCTTTCTCACTGTTTAAGTAGATGTGCCGTTGCGGTCGGGCAGCGAGGGGGACTTCATAAACTATACCACTGTGCAGGCTTTGCCAGGCGTTTTCAGTTCTGTGGAAGTACTGGTGTGTGTGTGTGTGTGTGTGGAGGTGACAAAACATTAAGATTTTTTCCCCTTTACAGGCACCATTAGTTGCCAATGCTCTGATGAGCCCCTGTGTGTGTTTGTGTGTGTGTGTGTGTGTGTGTGTGTGTGTGTGTGTGTGTGTGTGTTCAGGCGATTCCTCTCTGTGCTGTGCAAAGTTCAAGGCAGAGTTTCTGGAGCGAGCCGCTGGGTGCTCCATAATTAAAGACTGATCTTTTGCACCCACTTGTGGGTTTGTGTGTGTGTGCGTATGTGTGCGCGCAGATCGCAGGCAAGCAAGCTCTCAGCAGTTTTTCTCCCACATATCCCAGCGCTTTCAGAAAGGGATTGTTTGATTGTGTGTTTTGTGTGTCGGTGTGTGTCTTATCGCGCACAGGCACCCTGTTTCTCTCTGGATTTTGCAACACGTAGCTCTAAGCAAACTTACAAAACAAACGATGCATGACATTTTGTTCGAGTTCACTTTGTGTTCTGTGTCAGTTTGTAACTTCGCTTGCTTGTGTGTTGTGATCCAAAATAAGAACAGTATTTCACTCAAAAGGAACATTTTATGTAAACAAATTAATTATATTATGAATAAAGAAAATGAAGCTTACTATATGCTTCTGTGTAATGTGAAAAAAATACACTCTAAAAATGCCGGGTTGTTTCAACCCAAATTTTTGTCAAATATGGACAAACCCAACCATTGGGTTAAAAACCGGCTAGGTTTGTCCATATTTGACCCAAATTTGAGATTAGAGTGTATGTATTTAAACAATGATTATTACATAAAGTATTTATACATTGTGGTACTACTGTATTTGTTTTACGCAATGTAATTTGTAATTTAAAGTTAAGAAAAAAAGTGTGTCCTAGCAGCAATGAAATTAGATTTTTTGGTTTTATAGTAATGACATTTTTTGTGTGGAAAATATGCTTAATTGTCATAAAAATAAATAAAAAAAATTGGTCCTAAAATAGGTTTAATTTTATATATGTATTAAATTGAGTAATTATACATTAAATATATGAACATTTATACAGATTAATATTAATAACATTTGTAATTAATTACTATTTATAATGAATAATATTTATAATAACGATAATGATATAATATTCCCTTCGATTTTTGGATGAAATATAACCCAGAATTATCTGTGATATTCAACCAATCATCATGAGATGAAACATGACTGAAAGATAATGACAAGGATGTCACAACAAGAGCTTTTATGAGGTTTTACCTAAAAAATCATTTTGTGACCAATGAAATGTTTAATATTTTAGTTTGTTTGATTCATGCAGTATTAAGTGGAATATTAATTGTGATGTTGATGAACCTCTGCAGGTGCTGTTCGTATGTTGGCCGGAGAGGAGGGGGTCCGCAGGCTATATCCATCGGGAAGAACTGTGATAAGTTTGGAATTGTGGTGCATGAGCTCGGTCACGTGATCGGATTCTGGCATGAGCACACGCGACCCGACAGAGACGAGCATGTCAGTATTATACGGGACAACATTCAGCAAGGTAGGAAAAAAACAGTCAAATATAGCTCATGTTTGCCTGAAATGATCTGTATTGGAGGTTCAGATTACACGTGTAACTAAATACTTTCATGGTCATTTGTAGAGTTGAGGTCAGCACTCCACCAACAAGCATAAAAGACGATTTTGTACCATCGTTCAGGGAAAACAACCCGATTGTACAACACGGCCCAAATTCTGCACTGCTGACCCCAAAAATCCACCTGTGTACTCATTTCTTATCATGAATGTTGGGCAAAACATTTGTTAGTTTTACTTAATACAGTTTTACTCTGACTGTTGGTTGCAACATTATGATTAATATACAGTTATAAATGTACTGACACTCATAACCTGCATAAATGCATTTGATAACAAAATATCACACTAAATGGCTTCTTTTTTATTTTATTTTATATAAATAGAGTAGTGGCCAAAAGTGATGTCCAGCTTAGGAAAATGGACATCTTCACCCTTTATTAAAGTATTGTTAAAATACTTTACACCCTTGCCTCATTTAGTATACGCGGTTCTATGAATATGCAAATGAGCCCCGCCTCCACTCACTCACAGCAGCTCAGAGATCCACTCGTTGACGATCACACGTTGATCTGATTGGTTACAAGGTAGTTTGTGACGTCAGAAACACCAGCGATTTCAAAGCGTGTTTTTGAGACTGTCTTTGGTTCACTGCAGTTTTAAGGAGAAAATACTCAGCAATGGTGTTGACTTATGAATTTACACATGGTTTGTCTTAAAGGATATTAAAAACACCACATAGACATATAAACAACATTAAAATCTTGATTTTCACCACTACTTTAAAGATTTTGTAAGCATATTAATAACTGTTTATGTTTGCTTTTTCCTGTGAGCTTTTTGTATTCCTATGCATTTTTTTTTTTGGTAAAGCAATACATACATTATCATACATTGGGCCAGAATTACGAACAGCCTGCGTCAGCACAAACCCTCTTTTGGCGTTAAAAAACTAGGCTATGTCAGGGTTTACCAAAGACACGCAGTGAAAAATTAGCGCTGAAAAGGCATGGACAGGGATATTTTTATGGCTGACCTTCTTGCATATGCAGTACTTAAATGCATCATGGAAGATGATTTACTAAGATTTGCGCTAGTCGAGGTACTGGTATTTGCGCCATTTACCGTCCAAAAAGAACACACTAGTTTGCCCTGTTTAGTAAATCCGGCCCTTTATATGATAAAGCAATGCATGCTTTCCTCTGCGTACTGGTTACCTGTGTGAACGTGAGGAGAACTGACTTTATCCACTAAAAATAGCCAAAACACCAGCTTATCAATAGTAACTGAGCTAAAATGATGGAGCAAAGTTGATTAAAAAAAACAGAAGAAAAAACAGTTTGCAGAAGTTATTTGTTTATGGCATTTTGTATCAAATGCAGTGAAGTTCAGTACTTCAGTCCAGATATTTCCACGGTCCCTGTACACCTAGAAATATCTCAACAATGGACCAGCTGCGCACCTGTATGTAGATCCCAAAATCCCTCACAACTTTTTAGGCAGCATTAATGAACAAGGTATCCTGAAACGATCACTGTCGTTAGACATCTGTGGAAAAGGATCTCATTTCATCCTCATTATACGGCACAAACTGATTCTCAGCAGAGGCTTGCATTCAGACATTTGCTTGGAAAATGTCTGTGGCTTTAGAAAGCTAATGATATAACTTATATAAAATGTATCAGTGTTTTACCCTCTTAATTCTATTAAATATTTTAATATAAGAAGAATTTAATATAAGAAGAAATGTGCTTCAGTGTTTGTGGTGTTGCCATGCTAACCACCCAGTATTTGTAAGAACATAAAAAGATTCAACAACTGAGACGTAAACCAAAGAAGTTCCAAAGACATTTGACGAACAGAACTGGAACAATGTGTCCCTGAACAAAGAGGGAGTCGATATCAAAAGTAGCAGTCAGTATGTGGTGTTTCCACCAGCTGCTTCCAGCGCTACAGTGCATCTCATCCTCATGGACTGCACCGCGCTTGCCAGCTCCTGCTGTGAGACGTTGCTCCACTCTTCCACCAAGACACTTGTAAGTTCTCCAACACGTTTGGGGGACGTTACAGACATTGCGTGTTGTTGCTCTGTTCACATCTGCAGGTCTATGGCACGTTCACACAGCTGATCAGGGACCTCTTAGTGTCTTAAGTCTGTGAACTTAATTGTCCACCGCCTGTAAGCCTTTAGGGTCTTAAAGGGATAGTTCATCCAAAAAGAAACATTCTGTCATTGATTTCTCACCCTCATGTCGTTCCAATCCCGTAAGACATTTGTTTATCTTCGGAACACAAAGATGAAGATCTTTTTAATGAAGTCTGAGAGCTTTCTGTCCCTCCACTGACAGCTACGCAACTACCACTTTCAAGCCACAGAAACGTAGTAAAAACATCATTAAAGTAATCCATGTGACTCCAGTGGTTTAACCTCAATTTTATGAAGTGATGCCAGTCTTTCTTTGTACAAAAAAAAAACATGATTAACCATTTATAAAATATTAATCTCCAACGCAAGTTGAAAAAATTCCCTATTTAAGGGTATGGGGGTCGAATTCGGATACAGCCATTGGTTAAACCCTTTCCAATAAAGATCTGCAAGTCTTTTTTTGAATTTTGCATAATTATTTATATACCAAGGTGTGCAGTGAAACTGTTTAATGCACAAGTAGTTCCAAGTCAATTTAATCGCCCTTCTATATTAATGCGCTGTTTTCATTGAAGCGCACACACACACACACACACACACACACGTACGTCACTGGCACACATATTAGAGATCGCGCTGCATGCACACAGAAACATTCAGGAGCACAGAAACTTGTTAATACTGCCCCGCAACTTTTATTAATAAAATAGCTTCGCTACTGAATGGATATTTATATTTCTCTGCAACATTGGGTTACATCACTGGTTTTGAAGTAATTAAACTTACAGCTTCATTGTTTGTAGAGAGAGATGCTGAACAGACTCACATATACATCTCTCATCTCTCTCTAATTAATTCAAATAAATTATATAATTAATTTATTCAAATAAATGTCATGTTATGCAATACTTTATCTCTGTGTCTGATTTTTTTAGCGGGCAGAATGCTAGATGCTAACCGACGAAATGAACCGTAAATTTTATCAGTAACAACTTTAACTTGTCAATGCTGGAAAATGATCATGATATAAGAGGGGTAATCCACGACTAGCTGTGCATTAAATGATTTTAATGCACTACATTGATGCAAAGAACCTTCCTCTGCGGAGTGCATTAAAATCATGTAATGGACAGCTAGCTGTGGATTATTTTTTACATAAAATGCAGTATCCTGAAAAGTTGTTTCTTTTTTTCTTGTTGCTGAGTTTATAATAATAAAGAGAATAATGAAATAATCCATAAAATGTGATGATGTAATAATGATGAATCCATAAAAACAATCTTTGATAAAACAAGCAGACAGCCTCTTTTGTTGACAATGACTGTATGGGCTCTTACAGTTCACATCACTTCCTGCCTCAGTCTCATTCTTGGTTTCATCTCATAGGACAGGAGTACAACTTCCTGAAGATGGAGCCTGGTGAGGTGGACTCACTCGGAGAGGTCTATGACTTCGACAGCATCATGCACTATGCAAGAAACACCTTTTCCAGGTTAGAATCTGCTCTTAGGAATATTGTCTTATTTTTCATAATTTCACTCATAATGTCCACTCCTTCACTAATCATATACAATATATAAATGACATAAGAATTATATAGATCATATACATACATGCATGCATGCATACATACATACATATATACAGTTGTAATCAAAAGTATTCAACCCAATTTGACCAATTTGAATGAACATTTTGCAATGAACATATCAAAATAAAGTAATTTAAATAATTTAACAGAACAAATGTTTCCCCAAATTCAACTGAAAATGCAATTTTTAATGACTTCCGCAGTCTCAAAACTACTCATCTCCCTGAATAGAATCCCTCACAACAGCAAAATTCTACAAAACAGGTGTTGTCTCAAGCACACCTGATGCAACCTTATCAAGGGCTTCATTAGTTTCACCAGGTGTGCTTGAGCTAGAACACATGAAATATCTGAACTGACTAGGTTTGTTGAGTGTCACGTTTGACTGCATGTTAGAAATATGGCTAAGTCAAAAAAATGGTCTAAAAAGTTAGAGAAGATATCATTGCCCTTCATAAACATGAAACAGGATGCAAAAAGATAGCGAAGGCACTAAATGTTCCTGGAGACACTGTTAGAAGCATAGTTCACAAGTTCAGAGTTAAAGGAATAGTGGTTACACTACCTGGACAGGGCAGAAAAACGAAGCTATAAACGGCTGCAAGCAGATTCCTGAGAAGGCATGTTCAGAAAAACCCTCGAGTGACTGCAAAAAACCCGCAGCAAGACTTGGAGGCAACAGGCACTGAGGTTTCAGCTTGCACATTGAGGCGCGTACTAAACACAAGAGGTTTCCATGCCAGAACTCCAAGACTTATACCACTACTGACCCAAAAGAAGTTTTGGGATTCTGCTCTGTGGAGCGATTCAACTTTTCGGTATATCTGGAGGAAGAAGATTGAAGCATTTGCTGAAATGAACACTCTGCCTACAGTTGAGCATGTTGTGGCTCAGTGATGCTCTGGAGCTGCTTTGCATCCTCTGGCACTGGATACATGCAGCGTGTGGAAGGCAAGATGGATTCATTGAAGTATCAGGAAATCCTAGGAGAAAACATCATGCCGGCAGGAAGAATTCTACAGTGGCCATCATAGTCAGCTGGTTTGAACCCCATAGAAAATGGTTATACATCTTGTTTGCAGCAGGACATAATGATAAAACAGACAAAAATCCAATTGACTTACATTGAAGGAAAAAATTATTAAGAGAAATGGGTCATTATTTACTCACCTTTGGTCCAAGACTGTATGCTGCTATTTTCGTGGAATATATAACTCTTTCAAAATTACAATAGTTCATGGTGACCATGATCTGGACTAGGACATGAGTTTCAGAATGAGGTAATATTATATCAGCTATATAATATCATATAGCTCTGGAATATGGCAGAGTTGTATTTAAGCTGTTATATTTCTGCCTTACCCCCCAACCCCCCCCCCCCCTTTTTTTTTTTTTTTACTTTTTTTTTTATCCTTGTCACTGTGAACTGTTTGGCAAGAGCTGCATAACAATTCTTCAGAAATGTTTAGTGTTCCAAGCAAAAATATATTAGCACATAGGTTCGGAATGATGAAGGTGAATAAATAACTAAATGATTTTCATTTTTGGACGAAAAATCGAAAAAGATTTTTCATTTTGGAGTTCTAATTGTTTTTTTGGAGCAGGTTTTTGCGTTCCACTACACTGCTCTTTAATAGTTTTGTTCATAAACATGTGCTAGACGGATGACTCTGAAAAAACAGTGGGACCGGATGCAACTGTCAGTTTTATTACAGCAGTATGTCAAGTTAAAAGAAGTGCAAATGCTAAAAACGGATCTCAAGACATTGCATTTCTCTGCTCTGCGGCTCTCATTTTTAAATGCAAGAACATGTTGCATTTTGAACGGCCCCTTAGGGGTAAGAAACCGCCTTGAAATGCCCTAGCATGAAACCAGAACACGCGAGCAACTACATAACAACATGCTGAAAACACTTAGCTAACGTGCAACAGAACCCTGGTAAATACCGACAACACTCGGCAAATTTTTCATGGGTAGACAAAACTGTAATATAATAATTTTGTCTTTTATACTTGTAATAGTCGTAGTTCAAACAACTATTCACATTGTTTGAATATTCATTATTTTTTGTTGAGGATTCCTCACTTTCCTCAATTATTCCTCATTATGAATAATTAAAGTGTCCCTATTATACTATTTTAAAGTTTCCTAATTTCCTATAATAGGTTTTCATGCATCCAAGGTCAAAACTTTAATTTTCTTATAATACACATCACAAATCACCTCATTTCTCAAAGAGTCTGAAAACGGTTTGTTCGAAGATTCAGTCTCTCTAAACCCCTCCTTTCTAAGAGCCTACTCTGCTCTGATTGGTCAGATGGTTCAGTCTGTTATGATTGGTCTACAGAGGTGTCAAAAGTATTCACATTCATTACTCAGGTAGAAGTATAGATACTAGGGTTTAAAAAGACTTCTGTAGAAGTTGAAGTATCAACTCAAGCTTTTTATTATTAATTATTGCAAAACTACTTAAAGTATAAAAGTAATGTAAGGAAAAAAATCTCTCTCTCTCTCTCTCTCTCTCTCTCTCTCTCTCTAGAAGTAAAAAGTCGTCTGAAAAATAATTACTCCAGTAAAGTATAGATACTCCAAATTTCTACTTAAGTAAGGTAACGAAGTATTTGTACTTCGTTACTTGACACCTCTGTTGGTCTACCGCTTCCAGCGCGTGTCGGAAACTAAACTCTTCCAGTCTCAGCTGCAACTACAGTGTTTGAGGGCGGGGTCAAATTAGACTGTTTGCGGATAGCCAATGAAGACCATAGGCTGGCATTATGCAAATTTTTTGCCTTGTTACTATAGGTTTGTAACAGGAAGTGAGACTGGAATTGCTGACGACTTGTTTCGGCAGTTCAGAATCGATTCTTTCTTTTAAGAGAAAATAACTTTGACCATTAAAACTTTGCTGACCTTTTACATTCACAAAGAGCTATATAACACACTGCATGAAAGGTTACATTTGAAAAAGCATAATGGGCCTAGATGCGCTGTTTTATCCACACTCAGACTTCTTATTAGTTTCCTCAGGGTGACCTTTGAATGAGGCATCAGCGCTTTGAGGCGGGCATGGCTATCTGAGCATCTCGCTCCTCTTACACTCGTTCTGCTGAGCTTTCACAACGCCGCTATTGTGCTTCTCGCGTGCCTGTCAGTTGTTCGGAGAGTAATCTGAGCCGGTCGGTTTTTGTGTGTGGAAAGGTTCATCTAGCTTCAGTTCGGTGGATGATCCGATCTCTCGACGTCAGCTTAATGTAATTAACTTCCTGTTTCTTCTCGTGCCTCTGTGACTATAAAGGTGGGCGGTAGGACAAAACCTCATGATATGATTTTGTTTCACAGCAACTATATACTGTATACATGTCTAAAAGTCTCTTCTGCTCACCAAGGCTGCAAATGTTATTATCATGTTAATTATTGTGCCTTTTACCCCAGATACCATACTTTTTCTTCCATTTTTGAATAACTGTTGCTTTAATTACCTTGGACAAAACTGAAAATCATTAACAAGACCTTTGTCTCAATCATTTTAGTGATTCTCATTTGCTACTTAAATCTATAATTAGATCATATTAGCACAGAATCAACTTTGCATTGCTGTCTGCGATCGCGTCAAGGATCAGCCAAATTTCCACGCGCATCATCAAGCGCGGTTGTTAAAGGTGCAGTTTGTGAGATTGACAACTAGCGGTTGAAATGGGCACTGCAGTCTAAATTAAAAATATTGCAGTTCGATGTTTCCCGCCCCCTCCGGCTCAGACTCGACGCTCACACGGGTTGCCAGATTGAGGACACGCAACAGGAACGAGCGCAATTAACAATGGAATGAGAGGAGACTTACAGACTGTAAGTTGATGAGTTGATTTATTGATTTATGATGAGTTGATATCGCGTTTTAATATGCTCCCTTTCATAGAAATTCTTAGATGGGTGTGAAGGCTTTTTAGGTCGGGTAGTATCTGCGATCTACCATGTTCTCTGGCTACCATGGCTGCAATATGCTGTGTTTTCCGCCCACTGGCATCCCTGAGGTATCGAAATACTATTGGGTAAATAAGCAACGTGTGGTATCGCACAGATCAAAACAAAAACAGACATTCTGACACAGAATGCACATTTCAAAGTAAAATAACACATTTCTACTGTCGCACAGAATAAAACCACCATACTGCCAGTACCATTTGATGGAGCCAATAAACTTGGACAAGGGTTTAAAGATTAGGCTTTATTCAGCTTTCCACCAGATTTACTTTTACTGTGCCACAGAGAAAAAGAGAAACAGCCTTTCGTTCATGACGTGTGCTGTTTTTGTTTTTTGAGAGTCTAGCATTCGGTGACTTCAGCACTGATCCTCATAGAAGTTTAGTTTGACACAGCAGCAACACAAATATAGACAGATAACAGTAAAGATAAGTGAAATTTGTGCAGAAAAGATCATTTCTATCACCATTTTAACACTTATATTCATATGTGACAGGAGGAAATGAGATTTAAATTGGTGGTGTATTTTCAGCATTGATCTTAACTGAATCATGACGTTATTAATGTAGAAGCATTTTTATTTGTCTGTAAAAAACACTAATGTCAAATGTTTTATCATCTCTGTGTCTGAACTGTCCCCTGTTGGACTGACTGCCCTCTTTTTTCATCCTCAGATGAGATCACGCACACATACATTTATACACGTACACACACGTACACACACACACATACACACTCTCACTCACACTCATTTCTGTTGATGACGTCTGTGAAACCACTCAGAGTTATCCTGTCATTTAGCAAAGTGTACTCTGTTATCACTGTGGCTCTGACTTGGCTAGCTTTATGTTAGACACTATTTGATACACTATTTTTTCGTTTTCAGTTGTTTTTCTGCAGTTCACCTGTTTCTGGAATTGTCTTTCTGGCATATCTTTTTAGCAATAGCAAAATCCAAGCAAGAACTAGTCCAAATCAAGTTTTACCACATTTTTAGGTATGCTAATGCTAATCAAGACTACAATTTAAAGTGTAACTTTACCGGTTTTCAACCCGTTTTGTGTTATTACAGTGTCGGTAGTTTATGTAAATGAACAATGTTTACTTGTTCTCCGTGTTACAGTACCTGGGGAGAGAAATTCACGTTTATGTGTCAGCAAAAGTCCACCGGATGATGCAAAGCGATTTCATGAGGACTACAGATTATCCTTGCGCATTTTTGTGTCCCTTCCCACGGACAGTCGGATCGACAGAGGGTTATTATAGAACAGTTATTGTAAGGGTAGGTTTATCACTGAAAATTGTGTATTGTAGTTTTTCTGCTCTTTAAACAGCATTATGGTAAAAATGGAACATTGTGGCAATAGCTTTCTTACCTTTCCGCGATGGCGTTTTGCTTCGGGTGTAACTGACAGAACTACAGTTTCTTTCCCTTCCTAAAACACTGTGTTCGTGGTCATTCAGTTTGAAATGTTGACTACAAACATGGAGGAATTTCAGATTTTCCATTGCTGTCTTCTCTCCATATTTCTGATTCTTCGCAGCCTTAGTAACTTGTGACTTAGTAACAAAAGTAACTCACTCCCGCTAAACATTTACTCTTTGAATTCTTGCACCTGGGAATAATACAAGACGACACCATTATGACTAAAAGTTTGCTGAGAGGTATTTCTTACTAAAGCATGGCGGTATTTGACTGATGTAAGCGTATCCATAGCAGACTAGTGGGAATGGCCTTGGATGGCAACATGCCTGGTGCATTATGGGTATTGAAGTTTTTCTACCTATTTGGCAAAAGGGAAGACAACAGGCTTTTTTCTCTGTTTTCTCTATTCAGGTAGCACAGATTTACATTTTTTTTCCGTCTTTCTACTGTTTAGCCAGCCAAGTTTTATTGAAAGCCCATTTTGTCAGCGTTGAAGTAACCCTTTAAGTGTGGCTGATTTTCAGTTTGCAAATGTACTTCACTAGTGTTGAGAGTGTACATACTTTTAAGATGTATTAGCATGTTATAAAAATGTTATGATACCACAAAGCCCTCATGCTGTAAATGATTGTAACTCATATGTACTATATACACTACTGTTCAAAAGTTTGGGATCAGAAAGTCTTTTTTTAAGATATTAATACTTTTATTCAGCAAAGATTAATTAAAGTGGTCAAAAGTAACAGCATGTTACAAAATATTTTTATTTCTAATAAATGCTGTTCTTTTAAACTATCTATTCTTCAAAGAATCCTGAAAAAAAAGTGTTATATCATGGTTTCCACAAATATAGTAAGCAGCAACATTGATAATAATCAGAAATGTTTCTTGAGCAGCAAATTATAGAATATTAGAATGATTTCTGAAGGATCATGTGACACTGAAGACTGGAGTAATGATGATGAAAGTTCAGCTTTGATCACAGGAATAAATTACATTTTATATTGATTTTTATCACAATATTCAAATAGAAAAAAGTTCTTTTAAATTAAAATAATATTTCACAATATTACTGTTTTTACAATATTTTTGATAAATAATTTCAGCCTTGGGGTGCAGAAGAGACTTATTTCACATATACATCTAGTAACTTTTTACTTATATTACTATAATTTAATACACTCTAATCATCCCAAGTATTTTTGGATTTAGCCTATCTTCTCTTGAAGGATTTTTTTTTTTTTATATACAGTAGAAGGAAAAGAAATGTGAGCTGTAGATTGAGATGCCTCGTATTATTCTCAAAAGGCTCGGCTAATGGGATTGAGGAATGTTATTCCCATTTCATGTGTTTATCAAAAGTTTTTTCTGACTAGTTTTGACAGCCTACAGCCAACATTCCCCCAGAGTACGGGTAACATGAGTCGAGGCACACGCAAACGCAGGTCTACACAGTCTCTGTATGAGAACCATCTGTTTCCTCTTCTTTTGTTCTCGTTTTCCCCCTTTTACTCCCCTCTGTATCACTTTTTTGAACAATTTGCAATTCTGTTAATACTTGTAGGATTACAGGTTCCAGTCCAATGTAAGTTCATGTTCCAGTCCCATATGATGTTTACATAGTTTAAGGGTTATTGGGAATATGAAATTGACTTTATATTAACATATTATTTATTAAAACCAAGTGGAAAGTTGTTGTTGTTGTTGATGTTTTTGTTGAAGCATTGCTTCAAAAAGAAGAACTACAATAATACATTAAAGAGCATATTTGTGCAGCTTCATGTAACTAGAAGTTGTTTGGCTTTTTATATTGCCTCCCTTGCTTAATTACCGGTAAATGAGTTATCAAATGTACAACTCTCATTTAGTTTAACATAAATAGATGGAGAGAAAGAGAGGGAGACACATTGATCCCAGGGGGAATTTAGCGGATAATGTTCTTTGATAGACACACTCGATCAGTCCTGTTTTGCATAATCACTTAAGCTCTCATCAAAAAACAAAAGGTTTAATCATACTGTAACATCCTGACCAATCAAACTCTTGCTAGTGCCCATTTATATAGTAGTTTTACTGCTAAATATTAAACTGCTATTATAAATGAACTATTTAGCTACAAACAGACAAAGCATTTTGCTGCTGATTTACAATTAAGCAACATTATGATTGTGCTGATTTTAATGTGCTTTTTATTTGGCCCTTAAAGGTGCAGTAAGCTATTTCTGAGAATCAGTTGAACTCTGTTGATATTTGAAATCAACCCAAACAAACACAGCCCTCCCCCAATTGCTCCGCCCCCCAAATGCACAAGCACACAATCCAAGAGTGGATTTCTCTTTATCATAACAGATGCAAAGCAAAATAAAGCTTTGCAAAAATAATACGAAGCTGATGAACAAACAAGGAAGAACAAAAAATGAACATAAAAAAAAAAGAAATAAAAGCAAGTATATAAAAGCAAGAGTTGGTTGTCAGTCGCCAGCAGCACACACTCAAAACCAATGTTACTCCCGTATGGAGCAGAAACAAGGCAACATCTGGGTCCGTTTTTAGGCCTTCCCGCTTCGGTCTCTCCACAACTGGAAAGATTTTCTAATATTAACACGGGTCCTACCTCTCGCCTGATCATAACCCATCTTTTTCCAATGATATTCCTCTGACCTTTTCTTTTTTGTAATGTCTCTCAGCCATCTCTCTTTCTACAGTCTTCAAATCTCCCTCTTTCTCACTCTCTCTCCTCCCATGGGTGACACGCCCCCTACTGCTGATTGGCTCACTCTCTCCTCCCCCATCATGGGTGGACACGCCCCCTACTGCTGATTGGCTCGCTCTCTCCTCCCCCATCATGAGTGTATACGCCCCCTACTGCTGATTGGCTACAAGTTTTTTGTGAAGTTCAGTCCGATCCACTTTCAACAGCATTTTTCAGAAATCGCTTACTGCACATATTTGTAACGAATATGTGTTGGTGACATAATAGGTAGGTGTGGCTCTGAGGCTCTGCCTTCTTTGACGTGGAAATCTGTTCTTATGTTCTTGGGATAACCCCATCTGTTTAAACCGTTTCAGAGTAAAGACAGGGAATGTGGAATAACAGTTTTTAGTAACCTCATTTGCCTTATTTTAGATACACATCAAGATTTTAGCCCCGATTTTTACTCGCCGACAGTTTTGTGGAAATCGCAGACAAGTGCCTGAAATCTGAGGCAAATTGGTGCTTGTTTACATGACTGACAACCCCGTTGTGTGAACGATCAAAGACGTGATCTGAGAGAAGCGCAGATGTGTTGTTGATGCCTGTAAGATATTTAGCATGCTACATATCTGGACCTGTCAAGAGTCCAGGAGTGCGAAATGTGTTTTGACTGGATATTACATCAGCGCCAGCGGTGACCTACAGCCAATGAGAGAGCAAGATGCAGGGCAAGGGAAAGTTCGGGGGGAGGAGTCAAAGATCTGCAACCAAACATCAGCAAACATGGCTCTGCAAGCAACCATTCATAGTAGTATAGTAGTATTCTTCTTTGTTGCTTTTTCGCTGCAAATCAGTGCACATACAACTTGGATCGCAAGCATCTTGCAGGTTATGATTTTAGTATTATGCAAGAACCCTTGTCTCACGTGTGATTTCATGTATCACTCGCATGTGTTTGGTTGTGAAACCTAGTTTGTGGACCAGGCAGAGTTGTCAACGGTTCTTCCTATTAAAATGCTGTGTAATGTGTGATCCACTGTCGCCGATCCGTCGTGTAATGTACACACAACAGCAACTAATGGTACCCCAGACAGTCATGTAGTGTTTAGTGTGAGAAGAACAGCGATCGGACGATTTTGAAAATCGTGCAAATTTCCTGCGGAATTGGGCTACTTTTACACTGTAGGCACGGATTGTTTTGTTTAGTCCGCGGGTTGAAGCGAACCCGCTCTGCCCAGAAGAGGATCTCCCCTGGATGGGCTAGTTTGGGCCATGATTGTGCGGTTTTTGTATAGCAATTGGGCTGGTTTTGTTACGCAAACCTGGCAACCCTGCTACAAGGACTAGTTTCTTAAACCATTTTCTGGGAGTGTGCTGGAAAACTCAATCCAAGAGTTAAGAATAGCACAGAGCAGATATAGACTACATGGTGAACATGTGGCTTCTTCCCATAATTATTAAATGATTACTAGATTTGGTGTACTTGAGGCATCTGGGTTGGATTTTACTCTTGAGTTTATCATATATTCCTCCTCTCCTGTATCTCCATTTTCTGTCCGTTATACCAGAAATTAAAGGGTAACTTACATGGATTTATCGTTCTATTCAAGAATCTTGACTTTGCAAGAAGGACATCAGAAACTTCACAGCAGCTTGAGAGAAGCTAACAGTCCCTGCGTTCTGACTGGCTGCTCTGTTTGTCCACTGTCCTGTTGTCTTTTTTTCCCATCATCCCCGCTGTGTTTGCAGAGTACTCGTACTGTAAATCTCCGTGGGAAGACAGGTTCTTTGATTGCACTTGTATCGGGAGGATTTCATGGCCTTCCCTCAGGTTTTTTTTCTTTGAAACGTTTCTCCCCGAGAAGCGAGTGAGCCCTCCTAGCTTTTTGTCTGGGGCATGTTTTCCGACCTCCTTCTTTGTCTCCTGGCCCCCGTTCCACCCACCCTACTCAGGGAAGTTTTTCTTCTTGAAACTGGTACCGGCAAGTTGAGCCAAAAGCAAATAAAGAGCTTGCAGTATGTCTTCAGTGTGAGATGACACCAGCCGAGCGCTAGCGCTCACCCACACATCTACTGTTCCGCTCTATACTCACAGACCGACAACAAGGCTGAAGCTTACAAAAACAGCCAGGTCACACTTGACCCCCAAATCAAAAGATATTTTGTAACATTATTTTACATAAATAAAATGAAGCGACAATTGAAAATGACATTTTTCTCATTTCCTACATTTTTTTTTTGTAAGTCCCATTATTGTAAAAATCTCATTATTGCAAAAAAGTCTCATTACTTAGTCTTATTACTGTTATATAAATACTGTAAAACATACTGTAATACAGTTATTTTTTATTTCAATGAGCAGAAAAATTATATATATCGTATTAAAGGGATAGTTCACTTTGAAATTAAATTTTGGTATGTTTTAGCTTACCTGAAGGGCATCCAAGATGTAGGTGTCTTTTTTTCCTCAGTAGTTTCAATTTTGATATTTTAGGTCAAACCGTTCTTGTCTGTCAGTCATATAATGCAGGTCTGCGGTCACTGTCTCAAAACAGCATGCACAAGTCCAAATTAAAACAATTCCCCATCGTCCAAATGAAACAATTCCCCATCGTAAGTATACTTTGATGGCCTAAGACACGAAACGAGCGGTTTGTGTGAGAAAACGAACCGTATTTATATAGTTTTTGCCTCTTGAACAAAGCCGCGTCCAACTGATCTGACGGCGCGGGCGGGTATAGATATATACACTGATGTCGCCTTGGCTAATGAACTGCAATAGCGAAGGCGACATCTAGTGTTTCTATATCTATATCCGCCCGCGTGCGGGTATAGAAACACTAGCACTAGATGTCGCCTTCGCTATTGCAGTTCATTAGCCAAGGCGACATCAGTGTATATATCTATACCCGCCCGCGCCGTCAGATCAGTTGGACGCGGCTTTGTTCAAGAGGCAAAAACTATATAAATACGGTTCGTTTTCTCACACAAACCGCTCGTTTCGTGTCTTAGGCCATCAAAGTGTACTTACGATGGGGAATTGTTTCATTTGGACGATGGGGAATTGTTTTAATTTGGACTTGTGCATGCTCTTTGAGACAGTGACCATAGACCTGCATTATATGACTGACAGACAAGAACGGTTTGACCTAAAAATATCAAAATTGAAACTACTGCGGAAACAAAGACACCTACATCTTGGATGCCCTTCAGGTAAGCTAAAACATACCAAAATTTAATTTCAAAGTGAACTATCCCTTTAATATAATAAATATTTAATTAAATATTAAATAATGTATGACATTTGCTTTTTTTTTGCATTTCAGTGATGATAATTATATATATGTGTATATGTATATACTGTATAATGAATATATATACTGTATAATGTATATATTCTGTACATTAAAATGTAAGATAAAGGTAAAATTCTACCCTTTTTATCATTCAATATGACCTGGAATTCATCTTAAAAGCTTTCATGGGATTCACATATATGGTATTTTTTATGTTTTGATTCAAATTAGTCTGTTTCTTGTAGCTGTAAAAAAAAATCTTTGATGTGTTTGACTTGAATCTGAAGAAAGTAGCCTACATATTTATATCCCTAAACTGTTTATTGACTTGAAATGTGGGTTGCATTTCTCTGCTGGTTCCTTTTAATATAAAGCTTGTAGTTGAGCTCTGGAAATCCATCCTTCCCTATTTGAACATGCCTGCTGTTGACTGGAAGGTTCCCATGGGAACAAACAAATGAGCAGACCCTCACTAGCCACCGCGGAGTGAAAAGCTAGACGATAAACTAGCAAAGAGTGTCAAAGTACGAAAAGAAGTGCGAGAAAAGAGACAGGATTTTGATACTGAATCACTCTCTGTTGAACTGAGCAAATGTTTTTTTTTTTTCAGCCTGAGTTACAGTAGTAGGACTGGAGAACGTGACTTCTCCATATTTTCTCCATATTTACTCAACTTTTCTTTTGTTTATAGCTTATTTCCAACACATTCTCATGCTGTCATGGCTTCTTAGGAAGCCTCAATCCTGAAGTGACCAATCAAGAGTCCAGTGACATCATACAGGAGGTTATAGCCAAACGTGGATTCAGATCATGTTTCGGCTGCAACTGTGTCAGGCCTGTGAGACCGACCGGATTTAGTGACTGTCCCAGGAGAGGTCATTGTTTTTGTATCAGTGGTAGAGTCATCAGACCATTGGGGTTTTTATGATGTTTTTAAGCCACCATGATCCAGACTACTGTTGATTGGTTGGATGTTAACACAGTTGTAGTTTGGAAAAGTTTGCAATCTGTTCCCTCAAACCACATTCAGAGGTGGTCCAGACAGTTCACAATGTGTCCTGATGTGTAACAAGCTAGGTTATTTGAGAAACTTTTGGAAAAGCCTAAACATTTGCGGTCACAGACTCATTTGATACATATTAAAGGAAGAGTTCACTTAAAAATGAAAATTTTTCCATTTACTCGAATCAATTTCGAATCATTTACTCACCCTCAAGTTGTTCCAAACCTGTATGAGTTTCTTTCTTCTGTTGAACAGAAAAGAAGATATTTCGAAGAATGAAGAATGAGTAAATGATGACAGAATTTTCATTTTGAAGTGAACTATTCCTTTAACAAACAGCGATCTGTCTTGTCTGATCATTTGTTATTGAATCACTTGAGACAAATGTTAGTAACCAGTGTAAACTACCATTGTCACAATACCTTTTTTTGTCTCATGGTACAATACCAGCTTAAGAAGAATCACCAATGTAAGTAGTATGGCGATAACTCTATTTTTGTGTTGATGTGTCATTATTTCAGGGACTGTTATATTTTAATAATTATTTTCAGTTTACACAAAATTACAGTAAATTTTGGAACATTATTATACAAAAATGATATAAGATCTGTATGTATTTTTTTTTTTTTTTTTATGTATTCACTTTCACAGAAAATTTAATGGAGAATCTGTAAAGCCAAAACTGGACTTTTGAACTAGTGATGCACCGAAATTTCAGAAACTGAAAATATTTGTCTGAAAACTGCAAACGAAAATGCATTTTCGGTTTGGCCTTCTCCAATTACCCAGTTTGGCTGTGTCAACATCTATTGCGTGCACATAATGTGGATACGCTACAGCAGCTAAACATGACGCACTTCACTATGATCAAAAATGGATGCTAGAGTCGCAATATGTTAAATTTGTTCGGTTGAAATATTTAGAGGCGGCTCGTCGTCACTTAAGAACTTTACTACGACTGGATTATGACCTGTGAACACGACACCCTGAACAGAATAGAGTTCAGTTAACCAAATTTAATTACCAAAACTTGATGAAAACCTGAACGAGAACTTGGCGGTGAAAAATGTATGTCGGTACATCACTATTTTATGTCTTCAATAACGAATATGAGCATTATAAACCATCTCAAACCTTTCTAAAGTCCACCAAACTCATCTTCGGAGGTGCTTGTGCAGTTCACTTTCATGTTGTTATATTTCATATCTGCTATTTTCAATTGTTGGCAGATGTGTTATAATTGTTATGTACAGATGCGTCAGACAAATGTTTTTGGCTTTTAAATGTTTGCGTATTCGCTTTATAAGATGCTGTCAAATAACTGTGCTTGCTGCACTGGACTTGAATAATACATGCCAATACTGAGCGAGTACTGCATGTGAAATCATACAGATACTGCAGTGCATCATGGTACTACCTCCGGTATTTTGAGGCTCGGACATTGCAATACAACCAAATGGGAGTCAAAGATGTCATATGTTTTTCAAACCAAGGCAAAGCTCTCTAAGTATAATCAACATTGTACATAGTGTTACACTTAACACAATAACTGAAGAGCAGACGAGCCACAGGCCGCAACTTCCACGACTGCTTCCGCGGATAACGCAGCTTGGCTTGAATTCCCTTTGGATTGTTGTCTGCTCCACAAAGGATTATACAGCCTGTTGAGTTCTGTACATCTGCTGAAACTTGCCATCTTAAAATGTGAGATAACGTTTGTGTTTATACAAGTACACGTGATTCTGTGTGTGGGCGTGGAGAGGATTGTTAGACATTCCTGGAATCAAGAGATAGTGAATGAATAAGAGACAAGAGGATTAAAATAACATGAAGGATTTGTTCATTCTGATTAAAGTGATGCCTTTTTTGTTTTGCTGACAGAGGGATATTTTTGGACACCATTCTGCCACGATATGATGTGAACGGAGTTCGGCCGCCCATCGGTCAGAGGACCAGATTGAGCAAAGGAGACATCGCACAGGCACGCAAACTTTACAAGTGTCCAAGTAAGAAAATAACAGATATGTAAATATAAAAATTGTACGGAATTACAGAAGGGTAATCTGGCAGATCCTTGAAGGTGAAGCTCCTGTCTGACTCAACGAGAATAAAAATCTGGGTCATTGGAAACTTTAAGCACGTCATGAAAACATCTCTGACTGCGAACTTCACGAGTATTCAGGTCTGGGCAGCATTGTCATGCAAATAATATATATATAAATATATTATATTTAATCAGTATTTTTGCCGTTTAAAATATCTAAACATCCTAAAAACTAAATAAATAGTAAAACATATATATATATACACATACATACACACACACACACACATGTATTGTTTTCAGGGAATTTATCTTTAATTCGTTTTTTTCCTTATTACCCCCAATGGCAAATAGTTTTGTTAAAGCATAAATATTACAATATTTAGCTATGTTTATGTTTAACAAAATACATTTTCAAGGAAATATTTCAAGTAAATTGGCCTTTTTTAAAGAATATTTAGATCATTTAGATGGAAAACAAGACAAAAATACTCATGAAAAACACATTTTAAGATCATTCAGTCACATTTGCCCCTATTTCATAGTATAAGGGTGGGACACTAAGTTTATGTAAGCTGGAAATAGCATTGCATCCACAATTGATGTGGTACGGTATCTTGGCGACAGTCTCCGTTACTCTCGGGCACGGAAAGGCCGAGTAAACACTGGTCGAGCACAGGAAGTTTGTAATTTGTCTTCTTTCCCTGATAAAACAGAGAAGAGAACAGTTGCTTTGTAGGATACAGCAAATAAATGCGGTAAAGGACATTTTTCATGTCAACTTTACAGAGATGTTCAAACACACACTACCAGAGAGGCAACGAGTGTATCCTCAGTGCAAACCAGGGTTTATTAATTGTCTTAAAAAATGTTTTAAATTCAGTTTTATTACATTTAAGATCATTAAAAAGTAAATCAATAAAATGAAATGAAAATGTCGATAAATAAATAACTGGAATCATGACACGGCAAAATGTGATGATTAAAATTCAAAAGGCTATGATTTAATTCAATATTTATTTAATTAAATAAATTAAAAAAGTGTAATAAAACAAAAATGAAATAAAACGCAGCACTGTTCTACAGGCTTGTAGTTTCAGACCAGTTCTCAAGCAATGAATGCCTCACATTTCTGCCAAGTGATTGCTGTTAATGAATTATGACAGTGTTTACTTTATGGTGTTTATGTTACAATTGTTGCGTATTTTATCTCCCTCGTCTTTTTGAATGAGCAGCTGTAAGTAAAGCATAGACATTTCAAAATAAGTTTCCTGTTAAAAGCCTTTTTTTTTTTAAGTGTTTTCATCGATATTTTGGTTATAATAAACTATATTTGGCGTTTAGTTCAATGTTAACATTTGTAGGTTCTGTTTATTTAAGAATTTAAATAAATAGATTTTTCTTGTAATGGCAAGTGTTGGGTAAGTTACTCTAAAAAGTAATTAATTACTAGCTACTAATTGACCGTTCGCAAAGACCCGCCCCCTTTAGTTACTGTTTTTTTTTATTTTATTTTTTTTATTGAAGCAATAAATACCGTTTTGTGGCTCTTTAATGTGTCTGACAGATCGCTGTAGCGCCTCAGTTAAAGCTGCTCATTTTACAAATATGGCTCTCAGTTTTTAAAGTTCTGACAGGCCTGTTGTGGAGGAGCCTGTGTCACATGACGTATCCATACAGCTGGATGATGTGGCCAAATCACATTCTGGGAAAACAAGGTGTAAGTGTTGCAGATATCTTGCACAGCATTCCTTGCCTGTGTCTGTCACTTGCTGTGGCTTGCCAGACCGCTCGGTAATGGTCCCAAACATTGAGGACACTCCACACTTGGCCTGAAGAATATGCTCTTGCTACTTTAGTTTTACATGACTGACGACCTGTGCGTGCAGGGCACGTGTGGATAATATAAGGAGTGTAAACCGCTAAACAAGGTCAATTTTTGGGGGGTGTACGTAATCTTGTAATAGTCATGTAATAAGCAGGATAATGTACCATCAGCTGCTCATTATTGCACAATAATGACTTGAAAGGGTAATCAGGACCCCAGCATTAAGCAGACTGTACATTATCTATTGCACATGTTTAGTTATATAAATATATCATGAAACTGCTGTTATTTTAACATTTAATGAAGCAGTGCTGGTTTGCCATGTGTATTTCCACAGTGACCGCTAGAGCGTTTAATTACACCTTTAATAAAGTACGCTGCCCGTGGTTTCATTTTAATTGCACACAGCACCGTATAATTGAAAATCTTTTAGTTCGAATTTTGCACCACTTTTGTGTCCTTCTCTTGCTCTTTGCTGTGAATATTAGGCAGGTGTGTAATATTAGAAGCAGATGTGCTTCATAACATGAAAGTGCTCAAGGCGCACACTATGAAAGACAATCCAGACTTTTTCGTGGTCTTTTGTCTTTGTTGTGTTCTGTGACGCACAACAATGTTTTATATACAAGGAGCGTACTGTCTTTGTGGGTCGTTGTGTAACTAATCAAATAATCTTGTTTTTGTGTATTGAACTGTTCAACTCCTTTTGAACATTGACAGCTAATGGCATTTCTTTCTTTCTCTCTCTCTCTTTCTTAGGATGTGGAGACAGTTTGCAGGAGAGTAGTGGGAACTTCTCTTCTCCTGGTTTTCCGAATGGTTATTCAGCATACATGCACTGCATATGGAGAATTTCTGTCACACCAGGAGAAAAGGTGAAGACACCAGAAGCTCTGATGATTCGCTGATGATTAGTTGTTGTGAGAAATGTTTTAGGCATTAGGATTATCTATGGAATAAACAATGATATTGGTCCCACATAGAGTTGGGAAGTCAAGATCATTTTGGTTACTCTGTTTGTTCGAACTGTTCGAAAAACTGATTCACTGATTCGTCACTTCTTCACACACCATTTTCAACTACTTTTCACATACATTATCACATTTCACAGTTTTTTAATTAAAGTCCCCTTGTAGTCAATAATTGTATCCCTTAAAACTCATCTTTGATCACCAAAATGATATTTAAAATAGCTTAAATGTAACTCGACACCCTTGCCTCATTTAGTATAGGTGGTTCTATGAATATGCAAATTAGCCCCGCCCCCACTCACTCACACCAGCTCAGAGATCCACTGGTTGACGATCACACGTTGATCTGATTGGTTACAAGGTAGTTTGTGACGTCAGAAACAAAAGAGTTTTAAGGAGAAAATAATGGTGTTGACTTGCACTTGGACTTTATCAAACTGAATTTGCACATAGACATATAAACAACATTAAAAACGTGATTTTCACCACAGACGTACTTTAAAACATTTTTAAGAGGCCTATATGGTTTTTTACATTTCTCACCATATAGTTTTACTCCAAAACAAATGTCTTGCTCAGTGTGGAGTAATTTACACTCTACAGAATGCTTCGATTGAATCATTAAAAAGAACCAGATCAAAAGAATGACTTCTCTATGAATCTGACTTAACTACCTCCACACAGTTTGACTTAACAATTAAAATGAGGTACATTTCAGAATTATGAAGCCTAGTTATAGGCGATCAGCCTCCTTGCTAAATTGCTTGTGATCATTACACTTGCACAGATTTAAACTTGCTCTAGTAACAATTGACCATTTTTGTTTTATTTCCCAAGATCATTCTGAACTTTACATCTATGGATTTATACCGGAGCCATTTATGCTGGTATGATCATGTGGAAATCAGAGATGGATATTGGAGAAAAGCACCATTGAAAGGTTTGAGATGAACCGCTGACATTTCAGAAGAGAAATATGAAACAAGTAATAGTGAAGCTTGATAATTAAAGTTGAATAATTTGCTTGTACCTCTGTATGCAGGTCGATTTTGTGGGGATAAATTACCCGAGCCGATCGTCTCTACAGACAGTCGCCTGTGGATTGAGTTTCGCAGTAGCAGCAACTGGGTGGGAAAGGGCTTCTCTGTGGTTTATGAAGGTACCAGCATTCAACCAAATCAACAACCATTAAATATTCTAAAATATGCACTATTGTACATAGAATAAATTATAAAGAGGAACTATTGTACTTGTGTATAGTACAGCTTAAGTGCTACCATTGCAATTGAAAAAACATTCCTGGTGATGCCAGGTAAAGTTCACACTTTATAATGTGTATTAAGACATGCCAGTATAGGGACGTACAATGTAAAACAAAATTGTGCCTTGAGCTCATACTATTGACATTTTCATGTAAACACTTATATATATTTAATAATTTACCATGGCAGGGGCCTTGAGTTTCTCATAATTTTTTCTAAAATCAAGAGTTTTGGGCAAAATTAGCTCAAGGCTGCAATTTCATGGTCACTGACTAGGGCGAGACCAGAGTGCTCAGAATAACCTGTCAACAGAAAACATTGTCAAATTCATTTATAATAAGAGTTTGCCCCACAGACGTAAATCCATCCGTAACTGATATACTGAGTTTCCATTATGCTGGGTACACACCAAAAGATAATCAGGCTGATTTTGGGCCGATTTCCCCCCTTCCAACAGTCCTAGCTATGTCCCAATTATCTTGATGGTTCTACAGATTATCTTATCAGATTTTCCCTTAGTGTGAGGTGTGTTAAGAGTGTCCGAACCTGCTCGGAAGAACGTCGGAGCCGTCCCGATCGCGAATCCGAAATCCTGATGTGTGGGGGGAACCCCGAGGACAAACGTGCGCTTAATCTGGAGATTATCACGTGAAGCGAAACAATATCCAATCAGAAAGCGAGATGATGGAAGACGGAAGCATAACAAACAAAGTCATGGCGCAGCACAAAGTGAAATAGATGTGGACAGCAGAGATGGAGGGATGGGCAAAAAAACTTTTCTTTTTTTTTTCCGTGAATTTTCTGTGAAAATAATTCCAAACACTATCATCGCAATTTCTTCCTGCATATCGTCCGGCATGCTTATTCTGAAGTCTCGCGAGATTTTGCGAGATTTCCTGTGTTCACAGTCGAGACTCTGGTTGAAAATCTGTTCGTGTGTGTGGTGTGCTGTCTTTGTCACATCATGGCACACCACACACTATAGGAGCAAAATGGATAAATCTAGGATTTGTTGTCCTCATGTTTGTGGTCTATCACATTTTGTAAATCTTATAAGATGTAAAAGATCTTTTGGTGTGTACCCAGCATTAGGAAAATGCCTAACAATATCGTTTTCCTGTAGTTTTTGTTGTGAAAGAAGGGATTTTCTTGCTTTACTGTCATGTTTGCAGGCTCACCGTCCCTCTGGTACTTATAGGTCTACATTACAAAAAAAGAAATGATGATGTTGATTGTTAACAATGAAGTGAACACTCTTGTCTTTTATCTTGCAGCTATTTGCGGTGGGGAGGTGAAGAAAGACAATGGTCAAATTCAGTCCCCGAACTACCCAGATGACTACAGACCTAACAAAGTGTGTGTGTGGAAGGTCACTGTGTCTCAGGGATACCACGTAGGCCTTACCTTCCAGTCTTTTGAGGTATGATGGGAAAAAAGTTCTTATTACTGCATAATAAGCATGTAATTAATTGTTTATACTAACTTAACGCATTCAAATAATTTCACGCAAATAAATTACTGAAGCACGTGATATTGCGTCATTAGTGTAATTTACATCACGCAGTTTAGATGATCTTAGAAGTCGGGAGTTTATCAAACTGAGCATCTATAATGGCGCAAGCACCTGTAACTTTGGAAGGTGGAAATTTCTATTCGAACCCTTAAATCCAATCTCTGTCATATTCTGTGATTGTTAATTGCGATTAATCTCACACACAAAAACAGCCCTAGTTTATACACCATGTTTAAATGTTAGAGTGAGTCCTAAACAAGAAATAAACATAATAGGATTGGAAAAAATAGGGCTGCTACTCAATAATAAATCATTAAATATAGGCCCTAATATACTTCAAGCGAAATCGAAGTACTAACTTGACGTCAATTCGATCAAAATCCGTCCGAAACAAACTTCGTTTTAGGAATTCGAAACAGCTTGCTAAAGCGAACTTTCTGGAAAAGTGTCGGATGTTCGCTAAAAGTATATCGCTGGTCACGTATTTCGAACTTCGTTTTACCCCTAAACAAAGAACGAAAAAGAACTTCACGGTCAGTATACCGGGGCCTTAACTGACAACAAATGTTGTACACAGTACTTTTTCAATGAAAATAAAAATACACATTTTATTACATTTTTTTAATTTATGGCGTAATTTTTTACTCACTGATGGGTCAAGCCACGGTTCATGCATCTGCATACATATCAATCAAATGTAATGAAATTGTTATGAACATTGGGTCTCATTCACTAAATTTACGGAAAAATATAGGAACAACTGAAACCACACGTACGCAAAAAGCACTTGCTCTGTACGGCCTTATAATCGTGTAAAGAAGTTATATTTCATCCTAACATCATCCTGTAATTATATTGACGTATGTTGCGTTAATTGTATTACATTATCCATATATAAAATTATATAATACAATTATTAAATAATACAATTTAATTTAATCTTAAATACATTCCATCATAGACTACAGTTAAAGAGTAAGAAAAGCTGCGTTCCCAGACAGCAACATGGTGTCGGCCCAGATCCGGCCCACATCAGGGTTATAGCTTCAGCTGCGAGGTTTCTCTGAATAACGCAGATATACGCGTGTGTACAGAGCGTATCTGTAATCTGGGTCTGTATTAAAGGTGTTTATTGTGAGAATTGCTGAGAATGGCACACTTGGCATGGCTCGAGGATCGGGTCGAGAGCGCGTCGGCAAACAGCGCAAGTTTGACGCGAGTGACGAAAGGCTGTAAGGAAAGCGTTTGCGCAAAGCCCTTTTATGGAGATGGTTTGGGCGTGTTTTATGCTAATGACTAACTCTGTGCTCGCGGTCACTCATTTAGAATACTCCAAATTCACTAACATCAGAACGATGTTAAGAACAAATTCATGTGCGTATAAGTGTGTTGTGAATTAGGCGGAGATTTTTCGTGAGAAGATCTCCTGTGCGTACAATTATGAAATAATCCACGCAATTATTAGTGAATGAGACCCATTGACTTTAATGGGAAGTCCATCACATCGTCATACCATTATTTTTTTTTTACTGAATATAGTTGCTACTTGCTAGGTGCTTTCAAACTTTATATTGTAACCTTTAATTGCGTTTTAAATAATTTTTTATTTAGTGTCATTTGTCTTGCTGATTCTGATATGTCATGTCATGGTTCTGAGTTTAGTTTCGATTGTCTTTAACCAGCTGGTGTAAATAAACTCAAACTCCCCATGATTTTTGAAATAGAAACAGTGATGTTGTAGATCTGTTCCTTTAAATGAAAACGGGAAAAACATTCAATTTTGTTTCTGCTTTATTCTTTTCTTAAGATATTCTTGACTTTGATGAAAAGGTTGGTTACAGTTGCAGCTGGTTGCCATCAAATGTAAATGGCACGTCTTGCTTTGAAAGAAAAGAAATACATGTTAGGTCTTTCTGGTTTAAATTTAGTTTTTCCATTCCCTTTTTCTCCATTATCTTTTGTCTTTCCAATCCAAGATTGAGAGGCATGATAACTGCGCGTACGACTACCTGGAGGTTCGAGATGGGAATTCAGAAAACAGCCCGCTGTTGGGCAGATTCTGTGGTTATGACAAACCTGATGATATTAAATCCAGTTCCAACCAGCTCTGGATGAAATTTGTGTCTGACGGCTCCGTCAACAAGGCTGGATTTGCTGCTAATTTCTTCAAAGGTGAGGTTTGACGTTTGACGTTTGTTGTTCTCTATTTCTGAGCTTTGATGATTGGCTTTAAAGCTCGGAATTTTACTTCAATTTATAGCTTGAAAGTTTACATTTATAGCTAGTATTTAATCTTTTTTTATATGTTTATTTATTTTCAGTGAAATTCAGGAATGCACATACAACTTTTGGCCAATGACCAATATGATGCAAAAAGAAAAAAATAAGCGCTGCTATTATCCGTTTCCAGTTTTGACTTAATCATACAATGCCAGTAATGCTAATGCTACAATATTAGCATTAAATATCTCCTCAGATATTAGCATCACTCCTGTAAGATACAGTAACTCATTAAGTTCTGCTGCTTTTCTTGTTGCAGAAATGGACGAGTGTTCCAGACCCGACAACGGTCGCTGTGAGCAACGCTGTGTCAACACGCTCGGCAGTTACAAGTGTGCATGTGACCCTGGTTACGAACTGGCGGCGGACAAACGGAGTTGCGAGGGTCAGTATGTGAACAGTGCTTTGCTGGTTACAGGCCAGTGCCATATTTAAAATGTTAATGGCGCCATTATACGGTAGCATCGAGGCGAAGCTGTACAAACACCCTGTGTGTGGTTATAAAGATTCACTCTAAAATTGATTTAGGGCAATGACATCACTTTTTTACAGGTTTGTAAGAAAAATTCGTAAGAAGTTCTCAAATATTTACTTAAGAACATCTTGGTGTTTTCCTTGGCCAAGACTCACTGATCAACGCAAAGGCTGTATTTTTGCACTGCATGCAGATTAGCTGCATTAGTAATAATACTAATCCATCTGAAAATAGTCAGAATTATTCAATTTAAAATGAGGTCCCTGTTTGGGTTGTCGTTGAGTTTCAAATTCAGCAAAAAGTCACGTCACGGATAATTATGACCGATCATTCAGAGTATTAGCGCAGATTCCTAAAAAAAAGTTAAATGTATTATATATAGCTAGGGGTTGCACTTTATTTTACAGTATGTGTACATACAGTGTACTTACCTAAGAAAGTAGTGGTTAATATAAGGTAACTACATGGGTTAGGGTTCAGGGTTATTGCACAGTTATTCTAATAACTTTAATAAGTACATAGTATGTACATGCTGAACAGGACTGTAAAATAAAGTGCTACCATAGCTAGAGTTATATTATAATGTTTAATACTTGAAACAACCCAAATTAATAAATTTTAACTTTAAGAGCTTATTTACAGAGATTTTTAAGAACATTCAGTTTTGTTATAAGAACAATCTTACAAAAACATTCTCATAAGGTACACCATCGCTGTGTCTGAAATCGCATACTTTCTAAATAGGTACTATATTTAAATTTTAATTTGCTTCACGGCTATTAAAAAAGTACACCCTATATAGTATGCAATTTGGGTAGTATGATTGTAATCTGGACGTACTACATCTGCCATGTTCCATATAAGTGTTTATATTCAGACTATTTTAGACTGGGCGGGACGGCAACTGCTGTGGAGTATCCCAGTACCTGTGTGACTCGTCGTAGACACAAACTGAGAAAAGTTGCTCTGGGTACAATGTTCTTCTGCAAGACAAATGCAGTTTTGTTTATTAGCAGCAAGAGTGCCAAAAGTTAGATAGTGTACCTTTAAGTGTTTTTGGGAAAACAAAATATTCTTAACTTGATTTTTAAGTTAGGAAATGAGAAAATAATAGTAGTTTAATCTTAATCATGTTTTGTGAATTTGGCACCAGGATCCAAGGGAGAACTTTTAAAGATGTAATTTCTGCACCACTAATGTCACCGCTTGGAATTGTAAAAAGTATATTTTGCAAATGGGTTCCAAGAACACTCCCCTTGCCTTCTATTGGTCAAACAAACAGATAGCCCCGCCCCAAACGTACACCATTGTTTGACCCAGTATTGCTGTGCTGGTCAGGCTTCTTAAACAGAACAATTCAATAGTTTGAATAGCATGAATACACTTTTGGGGTAATCAACTTAGAAAAGGCTTGTTTATGCATATTCATCTGTGATAAGAGAAGTATTTACTAGGGGTGTATTCGTCCCGAACCGTCACGGTATGGATGTTGGTGCATGCAGTCAGATGACGAATACAGTCAGTTACCGCGCACGCGGTAATGCAACACTGTTTGCTAACCGCCACAAAAAGAAAAAGAGCAGAAGAAGACACGTTCTATGTACCAACCCAAAACAAGCTCCACAAACTTCATGTAAAGGAAACAAAAGCACAATGTTTTGTTTTTATTGTGAGTGTATATACAATGTCTTACTCTCTTATCTGTTTAACCATAAATGACATATGAGTATTTTATGTTGTTTCCGCTGTTATATTGAAACAAAATCATTTGGCAGTGTGCCGATTTGTGTCGTGGAAGTCTCACAACAGTCCAGTGATGAAATATGCGTGTCCTGGAAATGGGAAGCCTCAGGTGCCGCTTCACTCGCTGTCTCCTTGTGGAAACGTGAAGAAGGCTCAGATCGATGTAGACGCCACTTTTTCTCCTTCTCGCTCATCTTTGCATCTCGTGAACTTTGTGCATCCGCCATTGTCACCGCATGTTAATAAACTCTCACGCGCGAAGAAAATGACAGCGTAGACTAAGCGCAACACATTAATCTAACTAACCAATAAGTTTGAAAACAGCCGTTGCATTTTACCGTGCAGCATTGGTCAATCTATTTATTAGAGTAACAAATCAACAACTTACTTATTTAAAAAAGATTACTTTATTACATTATAAAGCTTAGAAGAGCCAGGACTTTTTTTTTTAAAATAACTCCGATTGTATTCGTCTGAAAGAAGAATGTCATATACACCCATCATGGCTTGAGGGTGAGTAAATCATGGGCTAATTGCAATTTTTTGGTGAACTATCCCTTTAAGGCTAACATATTCATACTAAAAGCTAAAAAAACATAAATTTTGATTATTACTTTAAGAAACTTCAATGGCACAAGAATTACCTTTAAGCAGCTGGCAGCAGTGTCCTCATTCTGCCTCTAGTGGACAGTCTGTGCTACTGCATCCTCTTAATTACTACTCCTGCTTGCCTGTTGACACACCGCCGACATCTGTTTTGTGCTATTGGCTTGGGGCTGCCAGCAAGTTATGAGCACCTTCCTCACATCGACAGCAGGCTTGCCTGGCTTTCTTTACCCTCCTCCGCACGACACTTACAAAAGCGCTGCTCTGTGTTTCTGAGTGGCTTCAAATAACTGTGAAGTTTGGATCATATTCTTCTTGAACAAAGCACAAAAACAAACAGTTTGGGTTAAAGGTCAAAGCATTCTTAGGTAAATTGTTGTCTAACAGCTAATGCCTCGTGTTATAGCGTCGGCTGTATACGCGAGGCAGTTGCTAGGACAGCACGTACCCTGCAGCTGCTATATTGAGCAAAAATCTGTTTGTTCAGACATGCACTGAGATGACTCAACAGCTCAATCGTGACAGCCTGGAGCGATCGGAAAACGATTCTCCATTAGATAAAAGAAAGACTGGCCGAGCGCAGCTTCCCGGTGGCTATCATATCAGTAGTAAATCCAACATTATCATAATGACTGCGCCGCTCTTTCTCTCAGAACAGCCAATGTAGAACAGATTTACTGCACGACAGTCCTGTGGGAATAGAGACAGATAGAGCTTAAATGTACACAAAGCTCAAACTTCAAGGGCTGTCCAAAGGCTTCTAAACGGCACGATGGTAGCCATGGAAACATCTCTCCCCGAGCGCATGTGTTCAGTGGAAATCGCTGTAGGGGATCCGTTCCTTCATTTGGATCGTACCGCATTAAACTAAACTACTCTGTCTTTCTGCTTCGTGTTTTGATGAGATATGAACCCTGGGGTTGTTCTCTGTGTATTTTAATTTAAACAGGACTGTTCTTGTTATTTTATGTGTACCCTCCGCCTGTTTAGACAAACCTCAAGCTGTTCAGCTTGATAAATTGAAAGTTTAAGAGTGCTTCGAATCTAGGTGTGCTGGTGCATGAAATATATAATAGTTTCCAAAGAGTTGTTGGGTGTTTTCTCTCTTTTTAAGGGGCTGTAAATTTTTTGCATTTTTTTGTTATGTTAGTCAGGAGCTGAATTAAACCTGAATAATCCAAGTAATTTTTGTTAATTGACCTAGAAGACTTCTATACAAACAATGCAGGACATGTGTGAGAGAGATAAATGTACTACAATTATACTATGTAAATATTGATTTACATTAGTTGGAAAGCCTATTTGCCATTACGCTGGATGATTAAATTTTTTCAAATGCCAATAAGCTTGTTAATTGTGACTGGCACTCAATTTGACCGGGTTCAGGCTAACAGGCTAGTATAGCGACTAGTTTATTTTTCTTTAATAAGACTATGCAAACATTAAATGCGTTTTGGATTTGGCGGGTTTGATCAGGATGTTCTTATCCACTATGTGTCTTGATGAGGTCTTGGCTGGCGTAGCTGTATTTTACAACTTTTGATGAGGTCCACACTGATTCCTGGTCCAGTTGTCATCAGAGGAGAAATCCCTCTTTGCGATTGTGTTGGTTGGTTATATTCCCTACTCTAGCTAGAACATGACAGCTGTACAAATGGATTTTTAAACGCCAGTCACATTTTTTTACTATCAAATCATATTTCTTACACTAGATGTGAGCATCGAATTGCGTCAGAAGCAAATAAACCCATTATAATCACTGAAGCTGTCTACACTGGATACATTATAAAGATGGGCGTTTCTGACATGCTCAACGCACTTGAGTCTGTCGACAACAGGACTAATGAAAGAGTGAAAGAACGTTTGCTTTGACACATCCAGTTTCAACAGCTCATTTGTGTCTCTGTACAGACTTCAGAAGGATCCCAGCGTCGGAAACAAGTGGATAGTTTATTTTAATGGCGTCCCGGATCTCATCAGAGGATTACATTTTTGTTCGGAGCATTTTTTGTAAACTAGGCACAGTGTAAAGGAGAGTTTCTGCAAATCACAAAACATAATTTGAAAAATGTCAATGGTGTTCAGTGTTGTGTGGATGTTTTGATTCCAGAATTTTCATTTTTGGGTGAACTGTTCATTTAAATATATAAACAGTGGTAGAGGGAAAAAAGTGTGTGTGTGTGGAGGGGTTGAGTCCACTTGTTGATGCATCATGACTCAAACGATTCAAAATAATCACACATTTGTGCCTTCAGATAAAGTTTAAAGCCAAGGATAACAAGACTTTTCAAAGAAAACAACCAACCAACATTCTATATAAAACAATACTCTGTACATAAACAGAGCATGAGGGGAATTTCATATTCCTTTAATTTTCAAGTAAACCTGAAGACCTTGATTATCTGGTTTAGATTGGTCAACATTGAAATATGCTTTTGCCGTTTGTCTTAAAGATGTTTTTCTGTTGTCTTTTTCTCTAGCTGCCTGTGGGGGTTTCATCACCAAGCTGAATGGGTCCATCACCAGTCCAGGCTGGCCCAAGGAGTATCCGCCCAACAAGAACTGCATCTGGCAGCTGGTGGCGCCCACGCAGTACCGCATCACCCTGCTCTTCGACGTGTTCGAGACTGAGGGGAACGATGTGAGCACTAGGTTTTTGCCTCTGAGTGGGGTGGGTTTGTCTGGTTCATTTCAGCTCGATAGTGTGAATCACCACAGGGCTTTTGGGACTTACTTCTCCAAATTGCCTTCATGTTTCTCAGTTTTTCATTGCTGATAGCTTAAGGCAGTTTTGCCTGGTGCAGCTCACATGACGAATACACTCATGATTTTCTGTTAAGTTGAAGGGTAGTTTTCTGGTTACATGTGTGTTTATTAAAAAGCCTCAGGAAGTTTATAACAGAGCTATTCTGTTACCATAATGGTAACCATATCAGTTACCTTTATATAATTATAGTATATATCTCAGATTTTAATAGATGCCACTAACATTGCTTTAATATAACAGCAACATCATTAAATGAGTGCTAAATAAAATATATATATATATATTTTTTAAGAAAACGAGGCAGTTGGCTCAGGCTGGGTTTTTTAAATAGCTATTAGTCTGTTGAAAAAGACGACGCACTAAAACGTGTTTAAATTAGATGCAAGTTTTCCTGAGCATTTTATAGCTTCAAATTAATAGCCTACTATAATTGCTGGGTAAATTAAAGCTGGGAATATTTTGGGTCCACACAGGTTTCGCTCTATCGACTAAATCAGTGACATGTTGTCAATTACCACAGAAAATAATTACGACCACAAAAACAAATCTGTTTACAATAATGGGCATACATTGAAAGTCTATAGGGCAAGAGACTGCAGATAGTTACATAATGTTCATTTCTGGTATACTTATTCAGTTTAGTTCAAAGTACTGTTTACATGGAGCAAACTCTTACTCCCATCCATAGGAGTTACGTTGATAACATTTAACCAGATGTTCACCCGCCATTAAAAGGATGATTTACATGCTCAAAAACACGTTTTGTTTGTAAGAATGAACACAAGTGCTTCTAAAATGCGAGCTGCACGTTTCTGCTTTCAAACCCTCTGGAATGTCTTGCCACGTAGACGTCCATTGTAAGTGCATTACTCTGAATATGGTTTTTGTTTGTTTTGTGGATATGCTGTCAGTAGAACTTAACTGGAACATTCATTCATTGTTCTGGCACTCGTTTAATAGTGAAAGGTGTGAATTGTCTCAGCTTTATCCATTGCCAAAAACAACATTTGTTCCAGAAACGACTGTACAGCTTGTGAACCATTACTGTCAAAATGTGCTGTGAACCACAATGAAAAGCTGTGATCATCAATGAATTATATAGAGCATTTTGAACCACTTAAATGGAGGATCCATCCAGTTTCTTACTAAACAAACATGTCCCACTCCCTTTCTCTCTCAATTTTTGATTTATACATTTACATTTTACATTTATCAAACACTTTTATTCAAAGTGACTAATAATACATGCAGATGTGATTAATGCAAAGCAGAAAATATGCCACTATTAAATTACCCTGCTGAAAATTGTTTTGGATTACCTTGATCAAGAAGGACCTTTCTCAAGACATGTTTTAAAGGTGAACTGCAGGCTGCTGTATGACTCCGGTTTGCGTTCTCCTGTGCAGGTGTGCAAGTATGACTTTGTTGAGGTGAGGAGCGGACTCTCCGCCGACTCCAGACTGCATGGGAAATTCTGCGGAGCTGAGAAACCGGAGGCCATCACCTCTCAGTACAACAACATGCGCATTGAGTTTAAATCCGACAACACTGTCTCCAAGAAGGGCTTCAAGGCCCAGTTCTTCTCAGGTGAGTGCGTGCTATTCATTTTAAAAAACAAAACGTCAAACAAAACATAGCATGTCCTGGAAAAAGAAAAAAACTGACCTAGCTGTTATTGAAATGTGTATTGTATTTTTTTTATGCTATGTGTGATGTATTATATTAGAATGATTTCTGAAGGATCATGTGACACTTAAGACTGGAGTAATCATGCTGAAAATTCAGCTTTGCCATCAGAGAATTAAATGACATTTTAAACTATATTCAAATAGAAAACAGTTGTTTTAAATTGAAAGAATATTTCACAATATTACGGTTTCTAACTGTATTTTTGATCAAATATATGCCTTGGTGAGAATAAGAGACTTCTTTCAAACTTTTGACAGGTAGTGTATATAATATATGTATACAGGGCTTGACATTAGCACCCGCCAAATGCGGGTGGATTTTAGCATTGGCGCGTAACGCAGTCACTCCTACTAGCCACTTTGGCGGGTTGAATTTTGTATATAATATTCACATTTTTCAATTTTAGTCTTTTAAAAAGGCATCTGAAATAATAAACTAAGTGCAATGTAGTGTTGTCAAAAATATAGATTTTTCGAGACATATCGATACTGAAATATCTAAAACGCTTTCAATACTCATTAGATACACAATACCAGCTGCGCTTTCTCACTCTCTCATCTCTCCGACAGCGAGTTACACACAACCCCGCCTCCCCTCACTCATTCGTTTCATTCGCTGAATATTGTTGGTGTTACAGGGCTTGAATTTCTTGGGTTGTGCGTATTGTGCAAAATTGTACCCATCCCCGCAGATTTTGTCCTCACACCCAAAGTGTGCGCACATAAAGCCGCCTCTCAGCACTACATTGAGTTATTTTTTGCTGCTTATTGCACTTAAACAGTCAAATACACACAAAATAATGTCAAAATACTGGTCTTGGCGAGTATTCACATAAACACAGTCAGTTACAGTATGTTATAAGCGAACATAAACAGTTGAGAAAGAAAACGCATGTGTAACAGTATAATGGATCCGTGCATCAGGTCTTAGTGACAGCAGGTCACCTAATAAACCTTCTGCCAAATAATGAGATACATTTACATCTACATCTATGCATTTGGCAGACGCTTTTATCCAAAGCGATTTACATTGTATTCAAGGTACACTTTTTACATTTTGTCAGTTCTTGCTTTTCCTGGGAATCGAACCCATGACCTTGGCGTTGCTAGCACCAACGCTCTACTGTTTGAGCTACAGGAACAGCTACTGTATATAAAAAAGAGATAATATAAAAAATATCTACATAGTAGTTTTCCCCCATGGTATCAAAAAAGTTAATGTCAAGCCCTGTGTCTATATAAAAGTGTGTGTATATATAGCAAAGGATTGTTGGCCTTAGTAGCACTGTCATTGATTCAAACTGTACAAATCACACATACCAAATGAATTTTAAGCTTACAGTTCTTATGAAAAAGTGCAGTGTAAAATTGGTTTGATTTATTGTCTGTTTTAATTTATTATAGAGGGGAATTTAAACACTCTATAATAATATTCTGGCAAATTTAACAATTCAACATTTTAAAATTGTGAAAAAAAAAAAAAAAAAGTTTAAGAAACACAATAAAACGTGTAATTCTATTATAATCTGTCCTGTAAAAAAAAAATATATATATATATATATATATATTTTTTTTTTACATTCTGGGGGGAAAAAGTGAGTGTTTTGTTGAGATTTGGTGCTTTGTTTTCACAGATAAAGACGAATGCTCTAAGGAGAACGGCGGATGTCAGCATGAATGTGTGAACACTTTTGGCAGCTACAGTTGTCAGTGCAGAAGTGGCTTTGTACTTCATGAGAATAAACATGACTGCAAGGAAGGTGAGAAAAACACACACACACACACACACACACACACACACACACACACACTTATCTTATATGTGGATACACAGAGAGGCAGTGTTGCTTTGAAGCAAGTGGCCATGTGAACTTCCTCAAAATCATAGCGTATTGTTTTATAAAATAGTAGCAACAACTATATGATAAAATAAGCCAAGTTCAATACTTACCCTCATGTTGTTCCAAACCTATATGACATTTCTCTTCTGCGGAACACAAAAGAAGATATTTTGAAGAATGCTCATGCTTTTCTTCTTTATACAATGACAGCTGATCACAGCTACAGTACAGTATCAAGTGCTAAATCAACCATAATCATGTTCAATATGCTTCTTCGGAAGAGATACCATAGCTTTGTGAGGAACAGACTGAAATGTAGAATCGTCCTCTGTGTTAGCTTTCAAGTCTTGTTCTTTATTCCACATACATTTGACTATGATGCACACAAGATCCTTCACGAGGGGAGTAATTTTAGGCAACACGAGGCGAGTAAATGTGCACAGGATTGTCATTCTTGAGTGACCTATCCCTGTACTTTTAATATATTAATATCCAATCAGAGCTGAAACTGTCTATTTTATAATGAAGGATAAGCCACAACCCTAGATTAGGGTTGGAAATTGGTTTTGAAGTATTTCACTAAATCTAGCAGAATTACACGCTGGATGCCTGGAGGATCTCTGTGTTTTCTCTATGAGAAATGAACAGCGGTCTGGTTGTTTTAGATTCCCTATTAGCACAAGAATGCTCAGAAACCTTCACCATTGATTTAAGCTCACTGGCACTAACTAGCGTCTGGATATTTTTAGAGAACGCCTTCCTCTTGCGGGCATAAATAGAAAAAGTAGCAGTGCATGGGAGAAAAGAAATAAAATGGTGGAGAAAAGGTTTTTGAGAAGGTTATGAAATGCAATGCCGATGCAAATGCAAAACGATTCTCAGTGTTTGAAGTTTGAATGTGGCTCATATGATGAGCAAGAGGATGAGACTGCTTGTGTGTGTACTCGAAGTTGGACATCACGTGTTATCGGTATCTCTTCCAGCCGGATGTGATCACGTTGTGAACAGCGTGAGTGGGACCATCACCAGCCCTAACTGGCCAGATAAATACCCCAGTAAGAAGAGCTGCACCTGGGCCCTGTCCACCACTCCAGGACATCGGATCAAAATAGTATGTGCAATCTCTCCATCCATATTGACAATAGTTGGGGAATGTAGAGCAGTGGCTCCCCATTTACCATGTGATGTAACCAAACAGAATAGTTAAACGGTATGGAGAATTGGCTTTAGATACACTCAAAGACACAGATCATAATCAGAGGCGACATAAAAGATACACCATGGCAGGTGTCCATTTAAAAGTATTCCCATTTTCCTACCATATTTGTAAATGAAATTCGTTCTTTAATGTACCTCTTAAGTTAACTGTCAGCCCCCCCTTTTGAGCATAGCACTTAACTTAAATGGTTGTAATTCGTGAATGCTTTTCAAATACACACCTAAGGTTGGTCAGGAGATTATTGCAGAAGCACTTCAAAACAGTTATAGAAGTTTACATTTACTGTAAAGCAAATTTACTGAACTAAACATTTTTATTTCATACAAAATCTATATTTTACTAAATAATTTGCTAGAAAATCAAAGCCATATGCAACAATAATAACGATTCATAACAATGGAACGTAGATGCCAAAACTCTTGTGAACGTTTGTAACTATTGTGTCTCGCGTCTTTTGCTAGTTAAAAACTTCAAAAAAGTAAAACTTTTAAAAACCATCTCTTGACCTAGACGTTATTTTTCAGTCCACTGCCCTGCATTTCGCCTTTTAAAACTGTGTAAATGGTCCTATAGGGGTTGTTTGCACAGAACGTGTTTTTGCATTCTACTGTGCAGCTTTTCCATTGGTTTTTATCTAAACATGGCGCTCGATTACATCGGAAGTCTTGTATCAGGAAGCTATATAATTCTTGAAAATCTGATGTTTCCCCGTTCAAACTTTGACTTGAGCCGCTCGTTTCAGGCTTTCAATGAAATCGACATGGAGCCTCATCTGGAATGTACTTATGACCACATTGAGATTTATGATGGTCGGGATGGGAAAGCTCCAAGCCTCGGACGCTACTGCGGCACCAAGAAACCTCAGCCAATCATATCCACCGGAAACAAGATGTTCATCCGCTTCTTCTCTGATAACTCCGTGCAGAAGAAAGGCTTTGAGGCTTCCCATTCTGCAGGTGAGCTCACGTCTATCTAAATTAAATGTGCATTAACGTTACATACTGGAATCTGTAAGAGACTGGTAGTCTTTTATAATATAACCTTATACAAGCCAAATTTATATAATAAAACTATAAGAGACTGTGCAGTGCTTTGTTTTATTCCTAAAAACAGGCTGTGGTAAAATCAAATTAAATGGCTTTTTGCTTTTTAAATCTTTCCCCGGCAGCTTTTTTTCTTTTTAAGTTGCCAGTCACAAAAATGTTTTTGTTTTATTTATTTAAATTTTGATTTATATGCTGTTTAATGTTTGATAATCGCATTATTTTACATTATTTACAATGCTTCTATCTCTTGTTTCTGCTGCTTCTTCACCTGTGTTTTGATCCGGAGATTCAGTACTCTTTCAGAAGATGTGTAATAGCGCCTCCTAACATATAACATGAAAACATGGATTGCATTTCCAACAATGGCTTAAGATGCAGTGTTCAATAATTAATATTTTTCTAATGTTAATAATAACTAAAACTTTTTTCCATTTAAGTAATGTAGTTCATCAGCCACGATGTAGACCGTTTATGATTACCATATTTAAGCGATTAAAGATCACACCATCAATGGTGCAACTTGTAATGATCAACATAATTGAAAGATTTGGACATTTCATGTTTTGAATGGTTTGGAACACATTATGCAAAGTTCAGATTTTCAAATATATATTTCATTTTCAATATATTTTTAATATATTCATACATCACAAATGTATAGCATGTATTAGAGCACTATGTGTTGTATCTCAATATAATAATGTAAGTTAGTTGCTAAGCTACAGCGCTGTGTTTACGTCATTGGGTGCTGATCTCAGCCGCAAGTCTGGCTACACAAGACTATTGATATACAGTCATATGCTGAGACGCTGAAGTCAGACTCACCTGTGAATTACCTCACATGTTCATTTTCCTCTCTTCTCCAGAGTGTGGAGGTCGTCTGAAAGCGGAGGTGAAAACTAAAGACCTTTACTCTCATGCCCAGTTTGGTGATAATAACTACCCCGGGGCGTCAGACTGTCAGTGGGTGATCGCAGCAGAGAAGGGCTACGGTGTGGAGCTCATCTTCCAGACCTTCGAAATCGAGGAGGAGGCCGACTGTGGCTATGATTACATGGAGCTGTTTGATGGGGCGGACACCAAATCACCCAGACTAGGCCGTTACTGCGGATCAGGGGTAAAACACAGATCTAGATTTATTATGTAAAATCTATAAAAATCTAAATGCTTCTACATTGCATGTGAGGAGTTGTGACAACATCTAAGCTTAGTAGTAAAAGTGACCTTTAAAGGGATAGTTCAACCCCCCCCCAATCTCATGTCATTCCAAACCCGAAATACCTGCGCTAATCTTTGAAACACAAATGAAGATATTTTTAATAAAACCTATTATAATAAGACCCGAGATGTTTCTGTCCCTTCACTTAAAGTCTATTCCACAAAAAGTTTATAAAGAGATTATAAAAGTAATCTATGCTGTATGAAACCTGCGTTTGAATCCGAGTCTTCTGAAGAGTAATGATCACTTTATATGATGAACAGATTTAATTTAGGCTTTTATACACATATTGATCCATGCACAAACATACAGCATATCAAATAAGCTTAACCGAAGCTCAGTCGCACTTGCTTGATGCACGAGAACAAACCTCTTGCAGAAGCTTAAATGGGCTTGTGTGAAACGTGAGAACGGGCGCCTTTGGTTCTCGTTAATCTCGCAGGAAAGTTTGAGCTTCCGTTTACATATTTAATGCTCTTTGTGTGTTGATCAGTGTTTATACTTGAATAAATGCTTAAGGTAAATCTGTTCATCTGATCAAACCATTCGGTTCATATGGATTTCTTTTACAATGATGTTTTTGAATCATCAACGTTTTTTTACAATGGACTTTTATTAGAGGGATCGAAATCTCTGAGGTTCCATTAAAAAAATCTTTATTTGTGTTTTGAAGATGATTGGAATGCGTGAGGGAGACAGAACTGAAATTTTGGGGTGAACTATTCCTTTAGTAGTTTTAGCCCACATCATCAACTTCTAATTGATCATTTTCCATAGAGAAGCTTTTTAATTAAATAAAAAAATTCTACGTGATTAATCACACAGCACCAGCAGTACTCTGTGCGAATGAATCCAGCTATATGCAGAACCACATTTCTTTGCCTTCTCTCACTTTTAATGACTTAGTTATGCTTGATTAGTTGCTATGAGCCGTCAGACATTTTGTTCACTGGCCCTTACAGTCCTGATTTACCCTGCTGTCCATGACCCCATTACAACAGACCTGTGACGGCGCAAGCTGCCCATCGACTGAGATATTTGTTTGACTTGAACCGAGAGGATGTTAAACAGTGCGCATTTGTCTCAATCAAGTTTTGGTAACTTGCCATTTAGCACATGCTTTTAATCCAAAGCAACTGACAATTTACTAACAGCAGGGACTATGTCCCTTGAGCAACATGAGCTTAAGTGTGCTGCCACATTAGGCTGTCACAGCCCAAAATAACCCATTAGGCTTGCTCAGAGAACAATCACACAATCTAAATCTTAACATCTTCTCGACCTTTAGCTACACAGTGAAAACTACTCTGAACTGAATCAATTTTTTTTGTAGGTTTAAGGCGAGACACTACAGGTGAATAGGGTAAAAAAAATTAACTAGCAGATATCACCATGAAACTTTCCCAGTTCATTACCTACACTAAGATGAGAAAAAAATGTATTACAAGTTTTCTGTAATGTAATGTTTAAATATGCAAATTATGCTATATCTAATTAAATATGCGCTAATTTGCATATATAAAAAAAAAAACGAAATCTGAGTATTGGATAAAGCCAGGTTAAAAATTTTTTTTTCATTGTGTTTTCATATTAGATGGGAAAAAAAATTACAGAGGGATTTATGGATATCTACTTTTGTTATCCTGTAAATCAGAATATACTGTCAATAGCCTTAAAAAATGATTTTCGCCATGTTTTTTGGAATAAAATGTTATATAAATCAGGCTAGGAATAATATATTTATTTACAAATCCCTCTGTAAATGTCTTCATAATATAACTAGGTACAAGACTGGAAAGTTTGGTGTATATAGGTGCTGCTGAAGAGGAGATTTCGGACTTGGAGAATGAGAGAAAAGTCATTTTGAGAAAACGGGCTTTAAAGATTTATCATCAGCCAATGAGATTGCGCATTCAGCCCTTTTACTTTCACGATTGGTTGCTGATAAAAAGGAAATGACCATATTTGGATCCGACAGCATTGTACAGGAGAGATAGAGCTTTCTAACGGTGTTTGTGATGACAGGGTGCCGGCAGCGATCGCGGAGCAGCGGAATGATTTACAACGCCAACTTTTGTTGAATTTATGAGAAATCTACAGACGCAAACAGACAAAGTGTAATAAAATAAAGACCTAAATGTGTTTTTCGGACTTTTTTTCACCACAAGTCTGAAAGAAGACAAATATCCCAAAATCTCAAAATTGTTTGTGCCTGCCGTGTCTCGCCTTAAGCCCTAGTAAGCCCTCACTATCCACTGTTCACATAGGCAGCTACCTTCTAAAGCTCAGCATATACTTCGGTTTTTACGAGTACGCTAAGGTGTACAGTGTGCATGATGTAAGTTTCATCATCAGCATACCCGATTTTTCGAACCATGCAAACTTTGCATCCCAGGGGTGTCAAATCTTGCTCCTAGAGGGTTCAATCACTGTCCTACAGAGTTCAGGTCCAACCCCAATTAAACACATCTGAACCAATCAATCAAGGTCTTACTAGGCATACTAGAAACTTCCAGGCAGCTGTGCTGAGGCAAGTTGCGCTAAACTCTGCAGGACAGTGGCCCTCCAGGACCAAGTTTGGACATGCACATGCGCCTTTAATTTTGTTTTACCATTATAAGTTTGTCCACAAGGTGGCAAGACTTTTTCAGCTCGTTGGTTCACAGTCGAAAAAGAAACGGAGACTCAAAGTTTTGGAACAACAACATCAACTACGCTTGACGGCAACAACAACAGAGACCCACGTTGACGTGCACTTGTGTGAGGGGATTAAGAGATCCATACAACTCTAGTTTAAGTACAAAAACATTTTTATCAGTCAGAATTTCTGGAGAGAAATAGCGCAGACAATGGAAATTGTAGTGTGCACGCGTTGAGTGCCTGTGTGCGTGCTCATCAAATATAGTATACTTTGAAAGATTTGGCGGTCCAATGTACGCATACTCTAAGCATTTGCAAAAAAAAACTGAAGTGTACTTTGGGCTTAAGAAAGCATCCTCACAAAATTACTTTGTAAGTGCCATACAAATAACCCAGAAAATATTCAACTGGAATAGGGCTGGGCGATATATCGCATGACATTGTTAGGCGCATCTCGTCAGTAAAGCCGGTTCCTTGATTAGTAGTAAATCGCCATCACCTGCTTTCAGATGGAGCGGCATTTACAACGATACGTTACGTCCGCGATAATTAATGCGATATGGCTCAGCTTGTCAGTTAATTACGGCTCTGTGTTGTAAATGCCGCTCCATCTGAAAGCAGGTGATGGCGATTTACTACTAATCAAGGAACCGGCTTTACTGACGAGATGCGCCTAAAAATGTCATGCGATATATCGCCCAGCCCTAAACTGGAACTCCAAAATATTCTGATGCTTGCATGTTGTTAAGCGACACGACTTTTAAAATCGGAGAACACTAAAAATAACACTAAAAAATAAAGAGGTGTGTGAACTCTCAAGTACTATGTCAGACACTGTAATTTGCTCTGGCCCCCTTCCTTGTCACTCAATGGCTGGCTGTCTAAGTGGTGTCCGCAAAATAATAAGTTTTTGGGGCAGACCAGACCTGACCTGCCCTCCTTGGGTGGTGGCATATTACTCTCTGGTAATATGACACATAGTCTTAGAGTTGTAATGTGACTAACTGGGGCTCAGGTCAGGAAGCAGACAGACAGACTGGCTAAACCGACAGTCTGCTAGCCGCCTCACATCACAGAAGTCAGATAAATCTGTGCAAGTCATGTAGTGTATTCTGGTCTATAGTTGTTGTTTTTTGGACTTAACATTAATATTTTAGGTTAAAAGTAAAAAAAATGTATATGAGTTTGTCAGAGCCAATACTTTGTGGGCAGTGCCCAGACAACCTGACTTCAGGTTCTGCCTCATGGGTTTTTCAGCTCTTGTTGACTCAATGTTGACTTACTGTGGGCACTGAGGTACACAAAAAACAATCCTGTTGATTGACATTTTAAAGTATTTGATAATAATGACGTTGGTTTGAGGTAATAAAAGGGAATTAGTTCTACCTAGTGTGCTCAAATGTTGACATCTGCCTCCGTCTTTGTGTTTCCAGCCTCCAGAGGAGATCTATTCTGCTGGCGACTCCATCGTCATCAAATTTCGCTCAGACGACACCATCAATAAGAAGGGCTTCCACGTGCGTTACACCAGCACCAAATTTCAGGACACACTCCACTCCCGTAAGAAGTGACCCTTAGTGGCCGGGAGGGGCCATGCAGGGCCTAGGGGGAAACGAAAGGGCCCCAGGGGGAGGGTCTCGCCCATCGCTCGGAGCCCCCCGGCCGCAAAGAACACCAAGACTCGACGGACCAGCCGCAAGAACGCCAACCGCACCTCAGTAGTTCACAGGGGTTCTGGCATCCCCTAATGACTGTGAGGAGTAAAGCCATTCCGCAGTAGACCTTGTTTTTACCTTTTTTTAATTATTACATTCGGGGCAAGATGTGGAGGGGGGAGGGGGGTGGAATGTATTCAGTTGCTGGATACCAATATAGGGGCAAAATCGAAAGGGATTATTGTATGGGAGGGTGGGCGTAGTTGATCGGCTACTGGAACCACCCCATTTTTCATCTTTCATGAGCCAAGAGTGCGTTTGAAAAACACAAATACACTGAGTAACTCCTGCAGGAGAACCAAGCAGTCAACCAAACCAATCATCTGTGCAACCGTGGGATAGAGGAAGTGAGAAATGAGTGGAGCAGGGCATTCAGGACGGGGTTCCTTGCAGGTTTTCCAACCTTGAAATGTGAGATTTACCGCTGCACTGTGTGGAAACAATCATCTCTTCTTGACATTATTGGCATTGCTTGTTCATAACGAGTCTCGTTGACCATTGTGGGCCGGTTTCATTGTCGTTACTTGAGCAAATGACACTTTATGTCAAAGAGATGCATGTGGTACAGCTAGAAGGAAATGTGGAAGTGATGGCACCAGCATTTGTAATAACTCGCTTTTTCCTGGCCACTAGTCCAGAAGGTTCCCTGCCCGATATTATCACTCTCCAGGAGGTTTTCCAGAAACCGTTATCATATTAAAAGACTAATAAACAAAACGTGGCCCATGTCTGATGGCTGTTAATTGTTTTTGCATAAAAACAGAAAGGTGGAAAATTCTAAATTTGGTTCAGTTGTCCTTAGTTTAAGCACACATCCATTCCAAGGTCCTGGTAATGTGCTTCTATCCTCAAAACGCTCATTCTCTGCTTTGCCAATCATTAACAAATTAGGCACAATCACATGAAAATTGGTGGACACTCTTGTGTCCCGATGTCCCAACGCTGTTTTCTTATAACACATCCTAAGCTTTTTCCTCTTTCTCAGGCTCTTTCCTTGCAGCCCATGACCCAAATTTCAATATTTTTTGTTTTTGTGTCCGTAACAAATTACAAGTCATAGTATGAAAGCTGCATGTATGGACCATAGTCAGGGTAGATTCCAAAAAGCTTAAAAATAGACGTGACCTATGACCTTAAAAAGGTAGTTCAACCAAAAATGAAGATTCTGTCATCATTTGCTCTCTCCCGTGTCTTTTCAAACTTATATGACGGTCTTTCTTCTGCAAAACACAAAAGAAGCCATTTCGGATTTGTCCATATAACGAAAGTCACTGGGGTCCAAAACAACATAACATTGGACTCCATCGACTTTCACTGTATGGACAAATCTGTGAACTCTGAAATATTGTACTTTAGTGTTCCACAGAAGAAGAAAATGTTTGGAATAACTTGAGGGTGAGTAGATGATTTATTATTATTTATTTTTACATATGGCGTCTACTCTGACTAAGGTCTGTTGTCTGTGCAGCAATCCGATTTTGAGTTAAAACCTGAAATTGTCCTTTTTAGCAGTCTTAAGGTGCCCCATTGCTAGGTGGATGTTGCTCTTACATCGTTGGCTATGGGAAAAACTGTTAAAACTGTGTAATATGTTCATTTGTACCAATAACGTACCTCAGCGTGTGGGATGGTGCTATTTCAAATGAGCCCTGCAACCCCAGGCATGTCGGTCACCTGAAATCGCTCTTTCTCCATTGATGTCCAATGTCAGTTGGGAAAAAAAGGGTATTAGATGTCAAGTCTGTGCAGAATAGTGCTGAATAGTCTTGTCCCCAGGGTTGATTATTTGATCTAAAGTGTTCCCGCACTCCATTTCCAAGTATGCAGTCTACATCACTGCTCACTACCTCCCTCCCTCCCTACCTCTCTCCCTCCCTACCTCTCTCCCTCCCTCCCTCTCTCTCTCTCTCCCTCCCTCCCTCTCTCTCTCTCTCTCTGTCTCTCTCTCTCTCTCTCTCCCCCCCCGCAGAGCTCTCTCCTTCTAAGGCTGTCGACTTTTGTCTCCTCCGTTACAACAGCTCTTTTGATCATATTATGATATCATTTCACACCTGTTTGCCTTTGTGGATTTACCTAAAGCTCTTTTAAATCTCAGGTTCAGGATATCTGATTGTTGTTGTTAGCCACCAAATCATTTCAAGACACTAGATTTCAATCTTTTCAGGACTTGGCTACTGTTTGACTTGGGTGTGTGGAATCCATTAAGGCAAATGATGAGGATTATGGTTTTTAGAGGAAACATTTTGGGGTTTTAAAGGGTTTTAGACGTTTCTGCAATGCCTTCCATCTGAACTTTGAATCAGTTCACCTCGAGCCACGTGTTCACCTCAAGCCTCAAGTTGCTCAATATTTGTTCTTGCAAGCTAAGGATGGTTACGCTTTATGCTCAAGATCAACTAACTTATATCCTAGTTCTTCAAATGGATTTTATTTTGTGTGTCCAAGAGAACTTCTATAGCCAATTTCGCATCTCTGTATTTGAATATGCTTCCTAGCATAGCTTTTTAGAGTAGTGGAGCACTTGTAGATTTTGCTAAGCAAAGCACATTCTCCTAAGCATTATTAATGTTTTTAATGCCCATGTTATTTCCTGTTAGTAGTGTTTTGTGGCCGAATGTGGGCTTCAAATGATCTGTTTGATCACATTTCTGAAATGTTACCTCAGCATAATAGTGTATATGCTTGATCTGTTCACCCTGACCGGCCTTCCCACACAAGACTTGGAACATGTTTATGCATTTTATCATATGTATGTATGTAAATATGTATTAATGTATTCAAAGTACACTAAACCATAGATAACTTGATGAGAAGTAAGGCTATGTGTAATTGCAGACAAAAGATGCAATTTATTTATATTGTATAGCTAATTTTCACCTATGTATTGCACATAGTGTTAACAAGTGCATCTATTTCATAAAATGTTATTTTCATTTTGAAATGCTTCATGTCACATTTTGTCTTGTAGACTCAGGAATTGTGGACTGACCGTTTAATTAACTGAATAAAATCCCAATTATACCAATTAAATTACAGTAGTTAGCACTATGTAAGAAAGCGAATTAAAGGAAAACACTAGGCAAGCACTCTATTGTAATTTTGAATGCTTTCAATGATTTTTTTCTATTTCTTTTTTGTAATGTAACTGGTGTTTTTCCAAATATAAGCTCAACACCGAAGGGAAAAGTCCTACGTTTTAGAGGCATTTTATTATTTTCTAATGGTTTCAAGGTCTTGAGCTCACATTGAGGATGGAGTTTGGCTTCCTGCTCATCTTGATGACCGGGTGGATTTCTAAACAAACCATATATTGAGTCTGCGAAATAACAGATCATCAATTATGAATGGTCACCACAGTGCATTATTAATGCCTATCTACCATTTCCATCATTAAAAATTAAGCAGAATTGATGGGAAGAGCTAAATAAAGTCAAGCAAGTATTTTAAGCATTTTCACTCTTGCATAAGAAAATGTGCGATTTAGAAATACAGTGAAAAGATGTATTTTTGATTTTACTGTTGTAATGGGAATATGATACTCTATATACCCATAAAGACTGATGTTAGCTCCATCATAAGTCTTTTTGGGGAGAATCTTGCTGAAACTCAAGAATATTTGGGGACATATTTCACCCCAATATCAAATGAAAAGCAAAATATTTTGCATAAAGAAATTGAAGCACATTTAACCAGCCATGCAACCATTGTCAGTATATATTGCCGTTGTATATTTGTAATCAGACATCATGCTTATTGTACTAAAATATTTTTTATTATTAATTTTTATTGTGTTGTATAAAATAAAATAAAAATGCTGAAGAAATGTACTTAGCTTATAACAACTTGACCAAAAATCCTAAATAGGTTTTATTTTCTTGATGCAAACATAATTTCTCTACATAATTTTAAGGTGAAAATTGACCTGCACATTTCTTTGTGAAATTCACACTTTGTACACAATGTACTGTATGGCATGTTAAAGGGATAGTTCACCCACAAATTAAAATTCTGTCATCATCACTTAGTTGTTCCAAACCTGTATGAGTTTCTTTCTTCTGCTGAACACAAAATAAGATATTTAGAAAAATGTTGGTAATCAAACAATTGATGATTGTTATTGACTTCCATAGTAGGAAGAAAATACTATGGAAGTCAATGGGGACCAGAAACTGTTTGGTTACCAACATTCTTCAAAATATCATCTTTTGTGTTCAGAAGAAGGAAGAAACTTATACAGGTTTGGAACAACTTGAGGGTGAGTATGAAATAATATCCCTTTAATATGTGAATATTTCTCTATAATAATCCTTTATCGAGAATATTGCAGAAAACCAAGTTGAGCAGACAGACCTGTGAAGGTGAATTCTGTGTGGTTTGTATATTCCTGCACACGGAGGGCATTGGAGGGCAGTGGAGCGCTTTTAGGAGGACAGCGAGTGTCTGAAAGTGGATTGCTGCTGAACTGCAGTATTATTTCCAGAGGTCAAATGATCAGGCCGATTGAAGGTTGCATGCGATTATTGTTACTTTGTGTGTCTGAATGTTTTGAAAGACAGATAAATTGGCAACAATCAAAAAAGATAAAGACACATCGGGTAAAGTGGGTTCGTTTGGTGTGCAGAAACACAAATGCAAACATGGTTTCACTGGGGATTTTAACAAACCACATCAGAAGCACAGCGTTACTCTGCAGAACTCAATGTTTGTTTCACCAGAATCTTACAAAAGCCAGCATGAAATTCACCATGATATTACACTTTCCTCTTACAAAATCCAGACACAAAAAATCAACTTTTTATCATGTTTACTTTGAAATACAACTAAGAGCCCTAGGCAGTACGATCAGTACTGCAATCCTCTTCAACGGTTTTCTGACAAATACAAAAACAATGTACAGTAACCTCTTACATAAAGGTAGGAAAAATGTTGGCTGTTATAAGAAATAGAGCATCCTATATGTTTGAGAGGTCTGGGGCCTCATTTCTAAAACGTGCGTTTGTGCGCAGACGTACAAACTTTTTCTTGTTGGCGAGCGTAAGTTTGTAGTGCGTACGTTCGTTCTCTGAATTTGAGAAATTATCGTAAGATCAAATGTTGGACGGTGTCTGTGCAACATTTTAAAAATGAGGGCCTTTGTTTCTGTTCCTTAAAGTCAACATGAAATCACAATGGATCCTATTTACATTCCTGGCCTTATTGAGCATGTTATACGAAGAAAAAACCAACACACTCGCATGGAAATTCATAACTATTTTATGTATTTGTTGCAACTTCGTATGAGTTTGTACAATCTCATTCATACGTTTTCATGTGATCTTCTTGCGCTCCTCTGTGGGTTGTTTAGGGGTGGACCTTCATGCTTTTTTTGTAAAAATTGTACGCTTTCGTATAAATTAAATTGTATGAATTCACCACCAATTCACTAAACTGTAGAACAGCTGTTCCCTTTCAGTCGCTCACGTTCGACGTAGTCGACGTTACGACTCATTGGGATCACGCTTAGGGAGCCCGCCATCTTCGAGTATTGTTAAAACGAGCCAATTGCATCACACGCAGCGCGGGAATAAATACAGAAGTGGATGCACGCACCAGTTGTCATTTGGCTTCGGAGCTGATCGATGTCGATGTCTCTGAAGAGTGTTGTTGTGTCACAACAAGCGAGTGTGTCGGTGTTCTTCTGGAAGACTCTCCTAGTGCTGGTGTTTCTACAGCGAGTTGCAGCAGTGATCACGAGCTACTGAAGCTCTCAACTGCTGTTTTAACAGCATTTCATTTAAGAGTTTTTGTTGACGGCCGGTTTAGGGCGAAAGTTGTGAGTGCTTCACTGAAAAGTGTTGCCGCGGTTATTCTCCTTTTTGCTCCGGCACTGGTGACGGGTCCCATTTCCTGAAAGAGCAACACGGGTGTGTTTGCGTCTTTTTCAAGATGCCATTCCATCCGTGGGTTTCTGGGTGCGGTAGGGCTCTGTCCCCCTCTGACGGTCACAATAGATGCATCACGTGTTTGGGCTTACAGCATGCTGAAGCAGCTCTCGTGGATGACTCATGTTCCCACTGCAGGAATATTACCATCTCTGTGTTGAGATCGAGACTCGCCTTCATTCGCAAAGGTGGAGTCCCCACTCCCATGCCCCACTCTAGTGTTTCTTCTGGGCCAACTTCCCAGAAGAAGACTGGAGTGCCACATGGGTTTGCATATTCGTTACACTTCGGTGTTCAGCGAATGTCCGTCTGTCATGTGCGCGGTCATCACACTCCTACTGGCGAAGGATGCGATTGAGCCCTTCCCTCCAGCCGATTTGAAGACGAGCTTCTACAGCCCGTACTTCATTGTACTCTAAAAAGGTGGTGAGTTACGGCCAATCTTGGACCTGCGTCTCGAGTCGGGCCCTTTACAAGCTTCTGTTCAAGTTTAAAACTCAGAAACGCCTTTTCGAATGCTCCGTCCCCGAGATTGGTCTGCAGCGTTCAACCTGAAGGATGCGTACTTCAGATCTCTACCCTTCTGCAACGCAAGGCTATGATCTTGCGTTTGAGGGGTTGAAGTCTCAGTACAAGTCCCACCCTTCAAGTGCTACATAGCCAGTTGGGTCTTCAGGTCAACTGGAAAAGAGTAAACTCATCCACGGACTGGGGATCTCTTTTTCCGGTATGGAGATGGACTCGGTCCAACACGTCCCTCAAGAGGAACGTGTCCGGTCGGTGCTATACAGAAGTAAGAAAGGGTCCCACTGAATCTTTTCAGAGGCTCCTGGGGCAGATCGGCTCCATGAAGACCGCTTCAGCACTGGCTTCATGGCCGAGTCCCGAGGTGGCCGTGGTCGAGCGGCACACTCCGTGTGCCAATCACCCTGGCCTGCCACCAAACTCTCAGCCCGTGATCAGACCTTTTGTTTCCCCGGGCCAGACGCCCCTAGAACAAGTGTCTTCTAACATCGGCTAAGGGACCATGTATAATGGGCATGCAGTAACGGAGGTCTGGGCAAGCCTCCAACTGCATTGGCATCCATTGCCTCGAGTTGCTAGCAGTACACCTTGCTTGATGCCGCTGCTCAGCAAGCCTGTACTGCTTAGTACAGCGACCTTTGCGCTACATTTCCCTCACATGTCGCAACTCGCCTGCCACCTCCTCCTATGGAGTCAGAAGCTTCTGAGGTCGCTTCGTCCACTTTAAGTTCCGGCCTGCTCAATCGTGCCGCTGACGAGGCCTCACGACAGCCTGTGGCCTAGGGAGAGTGGAGACTCCATCCCCAGGCGGTCCAGCTGTTCTGGGATCACTTCGGGGCTGCACAGTTACATCTGTTTGTCTCTCTGAATTCGTCCCATTGCCAGTTGTTTTCTCCCCGACCGAGCGGAAGACCCTCGGCTCGGAGGCGCTGGCACACAGCTGGATGCGTTTCCCCAGTGCGCTTCTTGCATAACACTGTGCTAAGTCAGGAAGGAGAATGAGCAGGTCTTTCTAGTTGCCCCTTAATGGCCCAACTGGACCTAGTCTTCCGAAATTATGCTCCTCTCAACAGCCCCTTCCTGACTCATTCCTTTGAGACATCTCAGGAATGGGGCACCATTGGCACCCGCGCAGACCTCTAGAAACTCCATGTCTTGAGTGGAGGTTCTAGGTGATCTACCTCAAGAATGATTGTAGATACCATCACTTCTGCGAAAGCACCCTCTAAAAAAAATTTGGCTTGTTTACGACCTGAAGTGGACCCTGTTCGTTGACTGGTGTTCTTCTCACCGAGAAGACCCCCAAAGGTGTTAGATCACTTCTGTGCCTTCTTTCCTGCAAGATGGGTCGGAGTGAGGGCTGTCCCCCTCCGCCCACATAATGTATGTTGCCTTTATATTAACGCACATCATGATGCAGTGGGTCCAAATCCGTGGGAAGGCACGACTTGATCGTCAGGTTCCTGAGGGGAGCAAGGACACTGAATCTGCCTTGCGCCCACTCTATAACTTATTGGGACTTATCTCTGGTGCTACTGCACTCAGAGACCTCACATTGAGCCTGCAGGCAGCTGAGTTAAAAATCCTGTTTTTGAAGAAACAGTTCTCCTGCTTGCTTGCCTCTATCAAGAAGGTAGGGGACCTGCACGCATTTTCGGTCGACGAATCGTGCCTGGAATTTGGGCCGGCCAACTCTCATGATATCCTGAGACCCCGGACTGGATATGGGCCCAAGAGCCCTCCAGTAGAGCTCCGAACCCTGTTGAGTTCCTCCACACCCTTCGGCATCGGACGTGGCGGAGCATCCGAGGCCAGGCCTAACACTCGTATGCTCTGGTGGAACCTGTGCTAGGCTGGGTCCATATGTTGTGATCCCTACGGCGATCCCATATGTGTATTCTTCCACGGTACGGCTCCCTGCGGTGAGCCCGTGTCTTCCCTTGGCAGAGCCTGCTCTGCCGTCACTGACCGGTTGCGTCTCCCCCTGTTAAAGGCTGGAGCCACCTCAGTAACATTCCATATGTTGTACTGCCCGGTAAATCACCCAGTCCATATGTGTAATCCCCACATGTTACCTCCCTACGGGCAGGATGTGGCTTCCACAGCGTATTCCTTCCAACAAAGGTTAACGCTTTCCCCATGGTCTTATGGAACAGCAGTGACTTCCCTGGCCTAAGCCCTGTCCTATCTCCGCCTCAATAATGCGGGGGGATCAGGAGGCTTTTGTCTAGGCACAGGAAGGTGGCAGCACTAGTGGCGTTTTAATAGGGATCCCAATCAGTCGTAACGTTGACTACGTCGAAAGTGAGCGACTGAAAGGGAACGTCTCGGTTACAGAGACGTAGTCCCGTCGCCACTTTTGCTGGACCACTGCTGACTCCGGGCTCCGCTCGGCTCCTCAGCGAAAAACAACTGGTGCGTGCATCCACTTCCGTATTTATACCCGCGCTGCGTGTGATGCAATTCACACAGGCCAATATGCATTGTCTCATTTTAACAATACTCAAAGATGACAGGCTCCCTAAGCGTGATCCCAATCAGTCGTAATGTCGACTACGTCTCTGTTCCCTCCTTCAGGGAACGAGGGTTACATACGTAACCGAGGCGTTTTATCATGATATTGAGTTGGGGTGGGGGGGAGTTCCTTTCCTTCCAGTGTTATTTTACTATTATAATGTATTATAAAATAATTTGTATAATATTAGTGCCATATAATAATGTATATATACACTATTATAGTATTTATTAATATTTTGAATGATCTTTCAGTCATTTTGTTATGTGCAATTGGCATTTTAACTAATGCCAATTTAAATTTTGCTATTATTTAAGTTTAGAAATGTAAAATTTCTTTCATTTAAGTTTTTTTAAGTAAAGTTTTTCATCTAATATTTATATTTTATTTCAGCTTTATTTCAGCTAAGTGAAATTATTTTTAATTGTTTTAGTTAACAAAAAGCAAGTGTAACCAAGGCTTTGTGGACTATACAATAGCCAGTTAGCTATTTAGCATTGTTTTACTGTTGTAGCTAACACAGCTTTCTAAAATCTCTATCTGAAGACGAAGTGATATGGTGAAATACACAGGAGGGTAAAATTAACTTTTCACTTTTTACCATCCAATCGATTCCTGATGGATGAAACCAAATCAGGCCTAACCTGATTCTACCAAGTGCATCAACATTCCAATCAACCAATCAGATTTGAGGGACAAGTTTACAGTTAATGTCAAGTTGTCAGTGTTATTCACCAATCATTTTCCCTGTTTTTAGGGATAAGTTATGTGTAGGGTTAGGTTTAGGGGTAGAGATATAGTTAGGACAACATTTTTGAACAGGAATTTTGTTCCAGGATCAACAAAAGATGTTGACCCAGGAACGAGTCTAACTCTGCAAACTCTGCAAAAAAGATGTATGTTGCATTGCAAAAGTAAAACGGCTAGTGAATGTCATTTCTTGTTGACTTCAACCAAAATGTACAGTAGGACTTCGACATTTGGGGTTCAAATAATTAACTCTCAAGTTAAACACCAACCCTGTTGCAACATCCCTCAAGGGCGGTGAAAAAGTAGCTTTGTCTTAGACTTTCTCCTTCAGTGTTGTCCTGCTCCCGCACGTGAGATGAATTCACAGAATTCATGTTCTTTTCCTCTGAGACTTCAGGCCTTCATCACACTTGAACCAATGTAAGACGTGTCCTCACATCCTCTAAATCTCTTCATTCCATGTTGTGAATAAAACAAAATATCGAGGAATAATCAACACTTTTGGTCATACATTAATGCAAGTCCCTGACAGATCGATTCATGATAGCAAAGACAGTGTCATTCACCTAAATGTGTCCGACGTATTTCCCACGTCTGTCAGGGCTCACTACCTTCATGCAGACTGTTCACTATTCACGTACAGGGTTTCCTAATTTCTAACAGTGTGCCACATATGTTAAATACTTCATTTTCCCCAACTTGCTTCCCAATGAGTTCATGTTCACGTATGTTGTCTCACTGTCACAAACAAATCACAGTTGCACTTGAAATCCACCTGGAATGAGGTTCCTCGGCCTGAAACTGGTGCAGGAGGGATTCGCTGTGTGATTTAGATCAGTGTGTCAGGAGCAAACTGTGATCCAGTCCACCAAAGCAGACCTCCACAGACACCCATAATCAGGACCACCAGAGCGGCTTTGAGCACAGCTCTGGGTGTCCGTGTGAAGTCGGCGGGTCCCATTGTCGCCAGGAGCGCGGTAGTGACCGTGAGAGTGAATGCGATGGAAATTGCCGTGTTGATGGCCACAATCTGACCAAACTTGGCGAAAGGCACGATGACGCAAAAAAAGAGTGGAATGGTTGAGATCACTGTAGTGACGGCACTAGAGACTATGGCAACACCCACGTGATTGGCTGCTTCAAGGGTCCGTAGCTGCCGCTTGATGGAGGACTCCTGTAAGCCAATGCAGAAGAAATGACACTTGTAAAACCTCTTAACATTAATTTTCAACTCACGTAAAAAACACTCACACCTTGTCTTCTTCTTTCCGTTTCACGACTCTAACTTTGGTGTCATGTTTTCAAATTCACTTCCTTGTCTCATAGACCTACTATCGTTTTAATCAAGTGTAAATGGCCCATCATGTTTAGCTGTTTTGCAATCTGACATAGGGCTTGAGGAAAGGAATGGTAGGAACAGAGCAGAATATAGACGTGTTTATCTCATCAGTATGCTGACATTTCTCCTAGTCACTGGGTTTGTTCTCAGTAACAGCAGGTTTTCTCCATAACACTGCAGTCAGAATGGATCAGTGTTTGTGTTTACACAGTTTTTAGGAAGTCCTGTTTCGCATGAACATACTATTGTAGTAATGACACTAAGTGGGTATTAACTAGGTACAAACCTTGAAGTTAACCCATATAGTTACCTTACAGTACTCAGTAAATACATTGAAAGTGCACGCGTTGTAAAATAAAGTGCAAGCAGTTTTTAGTTATAGCCACAGTTTTTGTCTCGAGTAAAACAGATGTGAGAGATGTGAGTAAAACATCCAGGCAGTCATATAGTAATCATGGCGCGAATGAATCTAATGATTATAAATACATTATTACTGTGTTATAATATCAATAATAAACAATAATCCATTATTTATACAGGGCTTCATTAAGTTGTTATGTATGTAGTTGTTATGTAAGTTGTTATGCTATTATGTATAATGCCATATAAAATGGCACCTGATGTATACGACTGCGAACATGAACTGTATCATCCAGGATAGCTTATCCTACACCAATATAAATGACTCCCCTGAAGCGCGCCAGGGTTCGGTGCCTTGCTCTAGGGCACAATGGTGGGAGGAAATCCCAGCGTCTTAACTGTTCAAGTGATGTCCCAAACCGGGACTCAACTAAGCTTTGGTGTTACGTGCCCAGATCACTACCAATGAAACGGTCAGGGATGTGAATATATCATGAAAACAGTTCCATTTCACCGTCACAGGAGATGTATTTTGACACATTTGTTGAGTAATGGATAATTGTAAATCATACCGAACTGTGATTGGCCAGTCCTGAAGTTTCAGGGTCCCCCGCCAGTAGATAGCCTTCCACTAGATGCAAGCAATAGTCCACCGAAGAGCCCACCAATATGGAGAGAGAGATGGCTTCAACCGCACCCATCTCCCACCCGAGCCAATACATCACCGCCACCACCAGACACACCATACCTGCCAGTGCCAAAACACACACACGTCATGAAGTCATTTCAAGATTTAAGACTTATTTTAAAGAGGACCTATTATGCCTATTATAAGTCTTGATTTTGTTTTGGGGCTCTACTAGAATGGGTTTTCATGCTTGGATGTTCAAAAAACCAACTTGTTTTTCAAGGTCAAGTTTCAAGACCAACTATGGTCGGAAGTTACCAATACAGTTCAATGATTTGCCGTTTCTCGAACCATAGTTCTATGAACATAAGTAAACTCCAGAGTATGATGTATAAAGGAACCCACGATTAATCAAACATTAAATAAAGCAAAACGACATGGAAAAGCATGACTGTTTACACCTGGTATTAAGATGCGTTTTGGGTGATCAGATCACAAATGGACGATGCTAAATACAGGTGTAAACGGGGTCAAAAACGTTTTGAGCTTGTCCACTTTCAACCACTTCCAGGGGTAGTCGAAAACGCATTCGACCGGATTGCTTTCATACTGTAAACACTCTCTCCGCCTACTGACCTAATGCGTAAGCATTATGGGAAGCGCGCTAGCCAGTCAGGATTTAAACTTTGTCGGCTGGAGACCCAAGTTTGGTTTAAAGATGAAAAACATACCAAGCACAATGTTCTCTCAACAATCCTGATTTCTAACACACACTCACAGCGTTCGGCTGATCTCGAAGCTGTCAGAGCAGAAACTAAAGTTTGTGTGTTTTTCTGTTGTCTCCGGGTGCGTTCACATGTAAATTGTGTGAGCTTATTTTGTCCATTTGATCAAACAAAAGATCAGAAAAATCTCATACATTTACCCACCCATAGACCCTCCCCTCAAAGAAATCAGGACAGAAGTAGATGAAAGTGGACAGAAGAGACAGATTAAAACACCAGGTGTAACGGGAATGTGTCTCCCTCGTCAACTTGTGATCCGATCGACCAAAACGCATCTTAATACCAGGTGTAAACAAGGCCAAAGTGGTCGAAAGTGGACAGGCTCAAAACATTTTAGATCCTGTTTACACCTATATTTAGCATGATACACTTGTGATCCGATCGCCAAAAGGGGCTTCATTACAGCAGATTCTTGGAGATATTGAATAGATTAATTACAGAGTTTTAACACACTAAATAACTCAAAAAGAGTTTTGCCTTGGGTGGGAATTAGTTAAATAACGAATATTGTGAGGTGTTCGTTCCCGGAAGAAAACTCAAGACTACTATAGAGGAGTTTCAGGGAGTTCAGAAACAGTGACACTAATATAAAGAAGAACTCCCTTTGAAGTGATACTGTGCTTTGTAACTTTGCAGAACTTTTTCATGCTCAAACAATGACATTACAAAAAAAAAGAAAAAAAAAAGAAAAGCATAATAGTCTTCTTTAAACAGCTCATAAACATTCAGTTTTTGTCCTTTTCACTGTTTTTATTCCTTCCTCTACTTGAATTCAAGCATCATTGCACATTTTTGAAATCTATTTCCTTGTTTAGCTGGACATAAAAGTGGGATGATTTTCAGAGTCTCTTTTCATTTCACATAATTTGTATATTCGTTCAGTCTGAGTAATCACTAGTGATAATATTCCTGGTTGAAAGCAAGTTAAATTATGGTCATGTCTGGCATATTGTATTAACATATAAATGAGATGGGAATAGAGCTGAACATTTCAAAGGCAATGATTTTCACCATCAGTACATATTACATGAGTCAATTAAATTCAACAGAATTAAAGGAAAAGGCATTTGATGACTCCGTCCAAAAGGAGACGCAGCATTTAAGTATCCTCAATGAAAATTAGTTGGCCATAAAAAATGGTGGTAAACTATTTCAAGGGGATAATGATGATCTATCTAAAACAATTATTAATCAATTTTTAGACCACCTTAGATTTATTTTAATTTATTTATTTTTTTATTGTGACTAATTGCTATTATAAGCACATCTGCAGGATGCATCTTTTTTTTTTTATTCTCATTATTCTCAATGATTCTCATGTACTGTAATCAGTGTTATTTTCCAAGCATGTGTACACTATTACAATATTAGTAAAATGTAGGCTTAATTTTCTTCCTGTGATTTTTGGGCTGAAATGATATACTAACAAAAATAATATTAATATTAATATTTTGTGCAGTGACTGAATGTTTGCAAAGGTATGACATACCCAGAATGCTCAGCAGGATTGGCAGCAGCAGAAGTGGATGTGCGGTAAACACAGCTACTGCTGCGATGCAGATGGCAAGTGACAGCAGGAGACTGTAGAGGGCGCTCTCTACACCTACAGTAAGTGCATAAAGAGGAGTTCAGGGAGGGTGTCTACCCATGTTAAACGTCATATAAATAGAGAATCTGAATGCAAATTCATTATCGTCATTTGTTGAGAGTTAATGAGCACTCATGTTAATGATGTCTGCGCCTCAGACTAATCACTCTTAAATTGCTAATTTGTTCAAGCAGAGCCATTTTTATCAAAGCTGGTTTCTGTCTTTGCCACGTTCTATTTTTGCTCTCTTGCCTATAATTTCCATGAAGATCTGTTTCCAGTGTTGGCAGGTCTGGAAGCCTCGTCTCAAGGCAGACGACGCTGGAAGTGAGGCGAGCTGCTTCTGCAGGAAACTCTCCCATTGCAGGAAATCAGAGTGAGTCTGAAACGAAGACTTTCCCTTGTAGGTGGTCTGAATCATAGAGACAATGAAAATGAAGAAAGAGTTGCATTTAAATTCTTAATCACCTGGAGTATGACATCAAGTATTGAAAAGTGGTGTTCTGAAGTGCAAGTGGTGTTCTGAAATGAGGAGGCGAAGTCCTCACAGTTTTTTTTTTTTAAATGTATACACTGTAAAAATTGTGATTTTAACAGTAAAAGACTGTAAAAATGCTACAGTGAAAAACTGGTAATTGGTTAACAGAAAGTTTCCTTACTATAAACGGTAAATAACTGTGATAAATCTAATGGTACATTTAATGTAATTTTACTGTAAAATACCGTTAAATACAAAATACAAGTGTTTGGAAGTGAAAATGACCAAGTCATTGTATAATTTACAGTGAAAAAACGTAAATTGACATTCCCACAATTCCGTGCGTGACACTTCATATTTGTGTTGAAATAAATATGTTTCGTCATAATTTTCTTCGTTTTTTTTTCTTTCTTTTTTTCAGTTATGTACATTATGGTTTTATGTTACATTTAATGTTGTTAAATTAATGTTTATTGTATTTTTAAAATTTTACGTGTGTTACCATGTTGGTGTTAAATGTTTGTGTGAATGACACTGTGCAGCTTCTATATTAGTATTAACTCTTTTGTGGAAGTACTGTTTGTGATGAGCTTTGATTGATGATGTGACTCTCATTACTGCTGTGATTGTTGGTTGTCAGTGTATTACAATGGTACTAAACAGATATAAATACTTCAATAGGTCGGTAAATTAACATTATATCAGATAATGAAATACGGTTTATTACTGTAAATTTTAAGTTAAGTCTGTAAAACCTGAAATGTTGCTACCGTATTTTTTACAGTAAATCCTGGTGACAGCTGCCATTTTTTTACCGTAAATTTAACAGATTTTTTTTTTGTGTATTCATGTCCCATTTACACTTAATGTTGTCACATTTTCCAGCTTAAATAAGCATTACATTAGGCCTACATTAAAAAATGAAATAAAAAGAAACCAAATACAAACATTTAAAGCTTTTTAAGCATTTTAATCATTTTTACATCTATTCTGAAATAATAACTAAAGGCAGTAACAATTTAAACAACATATTTTATTAGTGAATGATGTTCAGCTGTTCTTTTTAATAGTCAACTTATTTTCAGTCATCATGCTCGATAAACAACTGATCACAGACACGAAGATGACCTTTAATTTCACCAAGCTGATTGGTTACTAAAAAAACCACAGTCGTCATTCAATCTCAATTACCCCCCTGCCAAACCCAGTGCATGCTTTAGATGGTCTGTTAAAACTCAATGGGCTACTTTAGTGTTACATTAGTGATTTATACAGTTTTTAATGTCACGTTTCGTAATATTTGCATTGTTTTATTTTTATAATATGGATTATTTTCTCATCTAATTTTTTGAGGAGGCACTGCCTCCCTTGCCTCCTCAGAGGAAATGTCCCTGGCACTTCTTTATTTTAAGTACCCTCACTTTTTCTTGCGTATTAACACTTCTCACATGTTGCCAGTACTCTGACCATCTGATTTGCACGAGCCGTTTCTATAGCGGCGCTGATGATCAAACCCATTTGAATTCTATTGAGAATGTACCTCTTTAAAACGCTATGGAGAAAGTCTAAGCATGATCTAAAACAGCCAATAACTAAAAAGACTGATGAAAAGGAGAAAACATTGTCATGCACCAACATAAATTAGAAAGCTTTTTAAACCACTCATGACCACCTTTCATGAATCACCTAGACCTAGAATTCGCCTGCTTCTATTCCCTCTATCTGGTCTCACAGATTAAGCACACGGAAGTCATCTTCTACGTACAGACATCGCGGAGCTCGCTTATCCTCTCTAAGGTCACTAGAAAAGATCAGAAATGACTCTGTGCTTAACAATTTTGCCCTACTCAACACTCGTTCATTAACTGGTTCTCCGAGACCTAATTTCCGATAATAACTGTGATATGCTGATGCTCACAGAAGCCTGGCAAACATTAAATTACTTTGTTGAACTCAATTTGCGCTCTCCTCCTGGTTTCAGTCTTTTGACTAAGCCCCGAATTGGAGGCGGGGATGGGGGTCTGGCGGTGGTCTATCATCAGAGTCTTCATATTGAGCCGTCTGCTTTTCATGACGTGACATCATTTGAATATTTGGCATTTAAAATCACGGGTCACTCTCCCCTGCTTATAATACTGGTCTACCGTCTTCCTGCAATGATATATAATAATATGTACTTATAACACTTTCTGCCTGTTTCAGTCTTCCCAGTGCAGAATACATTCTTAATGTCTATGATGAAAGTATTTCTACTACTTTGAATCAATATGCTCCCTTAAAAGATATGTTCCATCCTCTTGCACTTCTCCTCAGTTCAACACTGAGCTTAGGGAAATGAAAACCAAGGGCTGCCATCTAGAAAGCTTTTATAAGAAAACTGGCCTTATTGTTCACTGCTTGGCATATACTGAACACATTCAGCAGTATAGGGAAGCTCTTAATGCAGTTCGATCAGCAATTGGAATTACTGGCACAGCCTTTGACTGGTTTTCCTTCTATTTGACAGGGAGGCAACAATTTGTTACCAGAAGCACAAATCAAGGTTAACTCAAGGTTCTGTCTTGGGCCCTCTTCTTTTCACTATTTATATGTTACCAATTGGAAAAATAATCAAACGCTATGGGTTTATCTTCCACTGCTGATGACATTCAGATTTATTTTAGCACACCTCCCACCTCAGAGTTTTCTCCGCCTACATTAATAACTTGCATCAAGGAACTCAAGCTTTGGCTGGAGGCAAATTACCTCAAATTTAACTCAGGTAAAACTGAGGTAATACTGAAGTAATACTGATCGGCTCTGTTGAATCTTTCAACAGTTGAAACTATCTGGTCACCTGATAGATTTGGATGGTGACTTGATAATGCCCTCTATGACAGTTCAAAATCTTGGAGTTCTCATTGATTCCACTCTTTCATTTAATAATCACATTGGTAAAGTTGTAAAGACAGCTTTTTTCCACCTACGTAATACAGTCTCTCTCGTATTCGATCCTCTCTTAGTCAGCAGGATGCTGAAACTGTTGTACATGGCTTTGTCACATCTCAACTAGATTACTGTAACTCACTTCATATGGCCTTTCAGCAAAAAATATCAAACGATTACAATATGTTCAAAACTCTGCAGCCCACTTGATCACTCACACAAGAAAGAATGAGCACATTACTCCAATCCTCTGTCACCTTCATTGGCTTCGGGTTTCTTGCATATAAACCTTATGCTCCTGTTCGCCCCTTATGCTGTGGGATAGTTAGTCACCCCTAAGTTTAGTCTGGTGACTATGGGAGCCAGGTCTTTCAGTGTTGTGGCTCCCAGGTTGTGAAATGCTCTTCCTCAAGACATCCGTCAAGCATCCTCTCTTCTCTCCTTTAAAAACATTTTTTTTTTTTTCTGAATATTACTCTTCAGCTCTCAGTCTATAAATGGTACCATGTTATGGATATGCTATTTGTTTGAATCCCAAACACAGCATGACATTCAATTGTTGAGGGTAGGTATACGTAATATAACCCGTAATGTTAAAGTCCCCCTGTAGTCAATAATTGTATCCCTTAAAACTCATCTTTGATCACCAAAATTACATATTTAAAAGTTTTTTCCTTGAAAAAAAAAAATTCATCATGCTTAGAATAGCTTGAATGTAACTCTACACCCTTGCTTCATTTACAGTAGTATACGTGGAAACATGATTATGCTAATTAGCCCCGCCTCCACTCACTCACGCCAGATCACAGATCCACTCGGCCAACCTACTGAGGTAAACGCAGCACAATGTTATTGCTCTTCTTTAAAACGTCGGACACATAATGGTAATTAATATGATTAGCCTTTTGCTTGACTGTTATCAAACAGCTAATAATGTGTTGCTAATGTTACACAAACCATGTTCCCATTCGCCATCTCAGTCTGCCTTCTAACAATCATCAGAAACGCTTTGAATAACTCAGAACGTCAGTGGAGAAAGGCATATAGTACATCATAACATCGTAATATACATCATACACCCGCTATATTGCTAAATCTACCCGATTTTTTCATATCAACAAAAAAATATACCAGGATAACCTGGCTTCTCTCGAGACTCCCCTGCTAGTTCGCTGTTAATGATATTCTAAAGCCCGCCGGCACATTGATCTGATTGGTTATAATGTAGTTTGTGACATCAGAAACACCAGCGATTTCAAAGCGTGTTTTTGAGACTGTCTTTGGTTCACTGCAGTTTTAAGGAGAAAATACTCAGCAATGGTGTCGACTTATGAATTTGCACATGGTTTGTCTTATAGCATATTAAAAACACCACATAGACATATAAACAACACTTAAAAAATGTTTACCCCAGGGGGATTTTAAGAGATATTTTGTATGGCGAAGCTGTAGTGGTCAGGAAATATTCTAAGTGGTCAGAATATAATAATATTGTAAATGTGTTTTTAAAAGAAAATCAATGAGTATGTTATATAGGCTATGTTGTTGAATACATTACTGTGTTAAAATACATTACCAATACAAAGACCTGGAAGCGAGCAAGTGATAAAAAGTAACACAAAAGTAACATAACATTACTTTCAATAAAAAAGTAATGTAATTTGTTGTACCTTTAAAAATAACTCTCCCCAACACTTGCTGTCACACTCTCTAAAAGGGGAAAATGCACCATAAAATGACACATTTTTGTGTAAACTATTGAAATGCCGTAGTGAACTCACTGATTCAAAAGCCATAGAGATCCAGTGCACTCTCCCGCCCTGCATGCCCACTGCACCATGGGACAGCTGACCAGGCAAGAGGTTGGGCTCGGGGAGAGAGTGACACTCCGGGTGAAGTAAGGGCAGAATGGATGTGAGGCTGTTTCCTGAAAGAGAGAAGCGGGACGTGGTAAAACTGTGACCGACTGAAAGGGTATATGAGAAGAACTCGTGGATGATTCTCCCTCACCTGATGGCAAACACTGAGCTCCACCGGGCTTCACCAGCTTGGCATTGGCACTGATGGCTTTGCACAGCTTGCACAAGTGCCCGATCTCATTAAAAACATCAAAGTCTGGATCATAGATCACACTACCCTTTGAGGGGGAGGAACGTCAATAATCACTCAATTAATAATTCATAAATCAGCTTCAAAGGAAATCAATCAATGTACAATGTGCAGACTGAGACGACATTAAAATTCAGGGTTTTTTTCCATTCAAACCTGAATATAATTTAAAACAATATAATAATAAAAAACCCTGTAAAATCCTGACATATAAAATAAAAGTCCTTTTTTTTCCTTTTTTTTTCTAGAACCATTTAATGAATTTTTTGACAAAATATTATTTGATACATCAGGCTTTTATGGCTCATATAGCATGATATAGTGAGAATATGAAGCTCAAACTCGAGAAAAACAAAAAATCAAATATTCAATTTGGTGCAGTTGCTGATATTTATATGGCCAAAAAGGAAGATGAAATTCTGATAGCTTGTAATGTAAATCAATAATAACATAATAGAGACTACTTAAAAAGTATTATTATTAACTATGTAAAATGCATCACTCTGTATCTCCCAATAATATGTCTTAGTAAGATGATATTTAAATGCTTAGTTTTATGATCAAAGCTCTGTAGTTTTAAAACATAATGCAATTTAATATAATGATGTCTGAGAGATGAACAAATAAATGTTCCTCAAAAGCCTGATGTATCATATTTGATATTCATATTTCCCCCCAAAATAAAAAGAAAGATGGATGGATAAACAACTAAACCTAAGTTGTTCATCTTGAAATATTACTAACAATATAAAAGTTATTCTTAGATTTACTTTAGAAAAATCAGTAAAGATTTCACAGCAAAAAGACACGTCAACCACAAGCTAAAGTGGGACATTTTTACAATTATACTAAAATGCCTTTTACTTTCTAAAAAAGTCTAAACTATCAATCAGACGACAGAAGGTAGTAGATTGTATACGACAGGTTACTCAATAAAGCTATGATCAGGTTCATAATTAAGACATCTTAGAAATGTGCATCAAACACGATATACAGTAGGCTTTATAGGGTTAAGGTTCTAGATCACTTTCTAGAGTAAATTTGTGACATTGATTATGATATAAAATAAGAAGCAGTTTTTTGGTGCCTTTCATTCATTGGTATTCAAAGTGGGAAATGTTTCAAAGCATGCACAGATTCATACTTTTTACCTGATTTGGGACAAACTAATCCTGATATCAAACTATTTAGCAAGTGTTTGTAAATTGGGACGCAGCTACTATGATTCTGATGTTGATTCTGATTGTTCTCAAGCATTTTCACAAATGTGAGTTTACATTATAGTAATTTTTTGTAATTTCTGCACAGTAAATAGTGTAAATAGTTTTATTCTGTCTTACCAGGTCTCCAATAACATGGTTGTCCGAGCGCTGAGTGCGGTTGACCCCCAGTATGCCGAACACCACAAACACCATGGCTCCGGTGTCCACTAGAGGGCGCACTGCTGGTTTCCCACATTCTCCTCCACTGCAGGGGTTAAAGCCTGAAGTCCTGGAGATCTTCATCTGGGTGGGAGCTGATCACATATAGAAAATGCATCTGACACTTAGCAAAGAACGAACAACTTTCAAACTGTCATAAAAGAAATGTATCCAGCATCTCCTGCAGAAGTTAGGGGCATATCAAAGGAATATTGATTCAGTCACAGCCATATGAATCTACTTCTTTATCTTTTTTTTTTAGAACCCAATATTTTTTCAAGAAACACAGTACATTTTAAATTATTTATCAACTACCCATTGCTCACATAAAACAAATCTCAGTTGTAGATATTTTTAAGTTACTATACTTACAAGGTCATTCATGAGTAGACCCTTGTGAAAAAGAAGTACACTTTAGCAAACTTATTCAAGAGTTTTTTAATGCAGAAATAATATACTTAAAAATAATATATACTTAAATGCATTGCAAACTGAATGTAACGCTTTCTGACACTTTATTGCAAGTTAATTACAATGAAATTCAAATGTATTATATTAAATGTAATTAGTTGAAATTTAGTGCTTTTTTGACCCACTCAAGTCGGCCTTAAAGGGATAGTTCACCAAAAATGAAAATTCTGTCATTAATTTCTCACCCTCATGTCGTTCCAAACCCGTAAGACCTTTGTTCATCTTCTGAACACAAATGAAGATCTTTTTAATGAAATCTGAGAGCTTTCTGTCCCTCCATTGACAACTACGTCATTGCAACTTTCAAGGCCCAGGTAGTAAATACATTGATAAAATAGTCCATGTAACTACAGTGGTTCAACCTTAATATTATAAAGCGATGAGAATACTCATACCCAGTACGCAGTTTTACCGTTTTCGAATCCATTCAGCCGTACTCCGGGTCTGGCGGTACCACTTTTAGCATAGCTTAGCATAGACCATTGAATCGGACATGACCATTAGCATCTCTCTCAAAAAAATGACCAAAGCGTTTTGATATTTTTCCTATTTAAAACTTGACTCTTCTGTAATTACATCGTGTACTAAGACCGACGGAAAATGTAAAGTTGCGATTTTCTAGGCTGATATGGCTAGGAACTATACTCTCATTCCTGCGTAATAATCAAGAAACTTTGCTGCCGTACCATGAGTCCAGCAGGCGTAATGATATGACGCAGTGCCTGAAAATAGTCCCCAGCTCGCTAACTTCCAACGTGACCGGGACTAAGTTTGTCTAACCTATTAGACTTATTTTCAGGTGCTGCGTCATATCATTACGCCTGCTGGACTCATGGTACGGCAGCAACGTTTCTTGATTATTACGCAGGAATGAGAGTATAGTTCCTAGCCATATTAGCCTAGAAAATCGCAACTTTACATTTTCCGTCGGTCTTAGTACACGATGTAACTACAGAAGAGTCAAGGTTTAAATAGGAAAAATATCAAAACTCTTTGGTCATTTTTTTGAGAGAGATGCTAATGGTCTTGTCCAATTCAATGATCTATGCTAAGCTATGCTAAAAGTGGTACCGCCAGACCCAGAGATCAGCTGAATGGATTCAAAAACGGTAAAACTCAACTGTGTAACTCTGGGGGAGTTGTAAAATGAGCCTATTTCCAAAAAAAGTGGAGTATCCCTTTAAGGACACAGACAGTATCAGTATATTAGGCTGCTGTCACTTTAAGAGGTAACGCATGTACCCTATATATTGATACACATCAAATTCTCCCTTCTGTTTACCTTCACTCAATACATAAACCTACTGTGTTTACGAGAACACATTTCTGTGTGTTTTTGACCGCTTAGCCGTGCCCAGAAAGCTGCCTGTCAGTGTGCGAATACTGAATACAAGTTCTCTTTTGCGGCATATTGCCCTTTTAATAACTTTTTGTAACATCAAGCAGGTCCCACTCTTTATTACTCATTCATCCCCCAGACAGCAACATAGTGTCGGCCCAGATCAGGGCCACATCTGGCAGGATGTCTGGGCCATGTTCCTTTATCGCTCTGATGTGTCAATAACTCCTGCCCACTAAAAGCTACAGGGAAGACTTTTAATTTGACATTATTGCAAAGTGCACTTTAAGTATACATAAGTCTGTCCTGAAAGTGCACATTCAATAGTTAAGCGCACTTCTTTTTCACAAGGGGATGTTCTGCCACAACCTTAAATTATGCACAACTTCAAATACATTTAAAACCATGCATGTACCAGCAGGAAGTGGGGCGTAAAAGCTGCCATGAGTGGGTCCGTCGGGCCCAGAGCTGAACACACACCCCGGAGGCCCCTCACACACACGACTGGGGTACGGGCTGTTGGTGTGTTGGGCAAAATACAGCTTCCTGTCAAAAATACACAAACAGGAGATCAATTACTGGATTATTATAATCCAAGATCATTTCCAGGCATTTTGATTTGTTCAAATGGGGCACTGAGGTCTATACAGGGTTAAATGTTGCACAGTTGAGAAGCAATAAAAATGATTTCAATCAGTCACGGCTCATCTGTGAACATCACACTCGCCTGCTGTGCTGCTGCTCAACCGAAGCCACGTAGAACTCAAACTCTGATCTCCAGCGACGGCTGCCGTCACATGACCGCAGTGTGAGCATCCAGCGAGGGCGGGGGTGATAGGCGTGAGACACACACACGGTCATCCGCGTGCTGAAGTTGCTATGGGGACTGCTGTAGGCCTGTTACCGTGACAACACATCGATCAGTGTTTGTCAGCTCAGATGGAATGGGGCTATAAGGGCAATTGAAGCGTGCTGAGGTGATGCAAACACACGCCAGGACTGATGGCATTCCTGAGGCGGTGCAATAGGTCGTGTACATTGAAAGCTTTGTTTTTTCACTGAGGCATTAGCAAACAGGCGGTAATAGTTTTTGTCTGTGTAGTGAAATAATAAGCAATGTGAAAAACACATTTGCCAACCACAATTATGTTTTCAAGAAAATGGCTTATCACAGCTGTCTCTCGACACAACTGTTTGAGCTCGAGTAAACCATAGTTTCTTTTTCTTTGCTTAGTATAGTAAATACACTGGCAATCATGCAAGCCTCTGTGTGTAAATGTAAATGTAAAATAATTAGCTTTTTCCAATTCATTCATTTGGATATGAATTGAATTGACCTCGGCTCACAGGATGTTGAACTGGAATGACAGGAAGAGGAATTTACTCAACTGCAATTCAGAGAAATTCAACAGTTGCACAACAGAGAAATTTCATTACTTAAGGCCCGTTCACACCAAGGACGATAATGATATAGATATAGATCTAAAAATAAACGAGCAGCAGTGTCCACACCGACTATAACAACACAAAGCAACGGTATCGTTGGAATCACTTAGGTGTGGACACTAATATAGTTTTCATTATGGTTATCACTATTGTTATCGTTCTTGGTGTGAACGGGCCTTTAAACACGAGCATTATAGAAAATATTGTTAATTACTCTAGAAAACATTATTCATTTCACTAATTATTTCCTTATATGTAAAATCTGATCAACCAATCAGACATATTTCAATACTGTTAAAATATTTAATAAACCCACAAAACAAGTTTTGTTTTTGCTGCACAAAATTTTGCACCACATTTGTTTCAGATTACATTTTTTTAAACAAAACATATAGACATCAAAATTTTTATCTGTTTATATTACATAAATTGGTCAAATGTCTGTAAAAAGAAAGTTATAATTAAATCTAAAATAAATAGGTATAAATACAAATTTAAATGGGTTTCAAACACTGGTTATTAATAGCATTTCATGTTTCTGGTTAATGTTTTAACAAAAGTCCTTATTGTGAGTGTCCAGTGTTCTTATTGTTAATTAAAAGCTAAAACTAATAAAAAAGTATTTTCATTAATTGAAGTAAACCTGAAATTAAATAATAGATGAAAAACTTCAAAGAAAATCAGTAAAACTGAAATAAAATAAATTCCAAACAAAAAATATTTCTTTGGCATCTTGCCATCAACTTTGCGTTAAATGAGAATGGTTTATTCGGGATATCAACACAAAATCCATAACTTTTTGCTGCCATTGATCTGACTCAAATTTGGTGAAAATCGGACCAACAGTGTAGGCGGATTTCGCAAAAGTACGTTTTGAAGGAAATTCAAAATGGCAGACAGCAAGTTCGACCGACTATGGCATAATGGGTATCATTGTTCTCGGTATGACTTAAGGAATCTTTTTAGACCAGTTTCAATAAAATAAGCAAAATAAATTAAAAGCAATTCATTGTAATTTTTAACCACAAGGTGATGCTGCCCCTAACATTTTCGTACCGTGTTTCGTAACGATTCGCCACTGCGTTCCTGAAATATAGCATTTTACAACAAAATTCAAAATGGTCTATGCCTAAAATGGCCGACATGGGAAAATTAGATATTGTTCGGCATGCTGTCCCACATCTAAAGAGACTAGTCTTGATCTTTGGTCATTCTGTTCAGAAGTTCTAAGCAAAAACAGCCATTTTTCATATTTCCTGACCACTAGGTGGCACTGTGCCGAAACTGTGCAGGTAGCCTCAGGTTATGGTTGTCATAACACACACCAAGTTTGGTGTGAATATGCTAAAGCATTGCGGACATATAGCCTCACATCCACTTTGATGTACTCTTTGTTAAATTCGTTTGCGAGTTATTAAAAAACAGTAAGACAAATCAACTTGAATTCCATTACTTTTTGTTAGCATGGTCTGATCCAATTCGATTTTCATGAAAATCATAGCAAGGGTCTAGGAGGAGTTTGAAAAGGTTTTTCATAAAATTCAAAATGGCGGAGAAGCAAATAAGAAGAACCCTAAAAGATACATAAGGTGCCTACACACCTTCTGTGCTTGGCCCCTAATAAAAATTACAAAAGCACTTAACAAAATTACCAAAACTTAAACTAAAATTCAAATGAAAGCCAAAAATATTAAAATAAAAGCTCATTCAAAACGTGAGTAAATAGTATCTAAATTTTAGATACTATTTTAGTAGCTATCATAGTATTTATTCATATTTTGAATTAGCTTTTAAAGTAGAATTAAATTAACTCGATGAATTTAAACATCCAAAATACATTTGTGCATTATTTGTCTTAATTCAAATGTAACTCATATTCAGGAACAGAACGTCTCGGTTACGAATGTAACCCTCGTTCCCTGAAGGAGGGAACGGAGACGTACGTAGAACGTGATCGACTGAAAGGGAACCGGAATTTAAACATTCTCAATTCTCTCCTGAACAGCACGCAGTCCTGGTGTTTGTCTCTGTGTGTGTGTGTGTGTGTGTGTGTGTGTGTGTGTGTGTGTGTGTGTGAATGTGTGTGGCCGTACAGACCTGAAAGAAAGGCACATCCCCGTGCCCGGCCGATGATGCTTGCCAGGGTGCAGGTACACTGGCACTGAGTGAATAGCGATATAGAGGAACAGCTGAGCCCATCTCCAGCATAAACACATAGACAGTAAGGAGACCACCTGCAGAATTTTATAAGAGACATCTTTCAAAAACATAAAAACAATCGTAACAACCCTGAACTTTGAAAAGGTAGTGCTTGAGGTCTAAAATAATGTTTTTGCGAAACAGTTCAACTGACAACCCTTGACCCTTTGTGCTAGGCGGTATTAGCCATTATGTTTTGTATATAGTTGTATTTCTACTAAAACAGAATTTTTTCTAGTGCACTAGCATTTATGACCTCAAAACTAATAGACATGGACACATTTGGATTTAATAGATTATTCTATAAACCAATAAAACTTGCAACAGCATGTCCGTGGATGTAGATCAACAATGGGGTGCATTTGTTTGCATTTTATTTTGTGATTTCACGGGAGAAGAGTTAAATGTGAGACAGCTGTGTGTGCCTCGTAAAAGCGGTGATGTTTTATATGAATATGTTGCCAATGACATGGTCCTCCCAAATTTTTTTTTTTACGACTGGTAAGGGGACGATTCAAAGTGAAATATCTTCAATTAGATACTGCAGCCACTGTTCAGGGAGGAAAGACTGCATAATAACAAACTTTTTTTATTTCAAAAATCCATTGCAGTTAAGAGAACATCCAAACTTCGCTTTTCACAGCACATTAAGTTAATTAGTTGTGGGAATATAGACAAAAGATGATATTTTAAAGAATATGGGTAAACAAACAGTTGATGGGCCCCATTGACTTCCACAGTATAAGGGAAAAAATACTATAGAAGTCAAATGGGGCCCATCAACTCTTACCCTACATTCTTAAAAGTATATTTTTGTGATCAGCAGAAGAAAGAAATTCTTGTGGGTGAGTAAATGATGGCAGAATATTCATTTTTGGGTGAACTATTCCTTTAAAGGGACTTTGTTATAGGTAAGTTGCAGTATGGTAGATAGCTGATAGTTGATCAGTTGAGAACACCAGGGGAACTGGAAGCAACAGTTAAAGTCCCCCTGTAGTTCAATTAATTTTATCCTTTAAAATTTGATCACCAAAATGACATATTTAAACATTTTTCCTAAAAAAAATAAAAAAATCTTCATGCCTTAAAATAGCTTGAATGTAACTCTACACCCTTGCCTCATTTAGTATAAGTGGTTCTATGAATATGCAAATGAGCCCCGCCTCCACTCACTCACACCGGCTCAGAGATCCGCTCGGTGACGATCACACGTTGATCTGATTGGTTACAAGGTAGTTTGTGACGTCAGAAACACCAGTGATTTCAAAGCGTGTTTTTGAGACTGTCTTTGGTTCACTGCAGTTTTAAGGAGAAAATACTCAGCAATGCTGCTGACTTATGAATTTGCACAAGGTTTGTCTTAAAGCATATTAAAAACACCACTTAAACATCATTAAAAGCTTGATTTTCACCACATGGGAACTTTAACTAAATATGAACTACTTGTAACTACTTGCAAAAGAATAAGGCCTGCAACATTTAAACATCTACTCTGGCATGGCACAGGACGTAAAACCACAGTGAAGAAGACAATAACATATTTTATTTGATGGAAGTGTTTGACCTGGATAATGAATAGGGGATGCTGGACACAAAAAAAAAAAATGTTGCAAACCACTGTCCATCTTGGCCAACCTGGTTAGAGCCAGTAAAACCCCTTAACTAAGCTGGTGGGGTGAGCAGATTAACCCATGTTCTGAAGCGATTTACCAGCTTGACAACCTTTCGCTGGTACAGTATGAGCTGGTTTTTGCAGCAGGGAACGCATCAAAGACTGATTAAGTTTTGATAAAACAGGTGTCAGTGTTTTTCCACCCGTTCCTCCCAGCAGAGCAGAAAAACAAACCTGCGAGTGTCTGTGCGGTGCTGTTGGATGCTGGTTTGGACTGGTTTGAGGGAATTGTGGGATGGTTCCCTGAGGTAGAGCTTGTGAAATCAGCAGCGCTGTGAAGATTATGAGGTCGCTCCATAAAAACACCTGAGAGACACAGAGAGGTCAGGCATGTCAATCTGTACCGCTTCATTTTTTGTAATGTCTCAAATATAGAGCTAGTCAGTGGAATTTTTTAGGCATGTATCATTGTAGTATTAGCATTAGTACTATTACTAGTATTATTAATATTACTACTAGTAATATTAGTGCTGAATCTGGGTGTACAGTACCACACAACTATGTTGATCGTAGAATTTATAACAGCACCATGCTATTCTCATTTGATATCATGAGTACATGAGCAACATTAGCAGTATGCAACGTACACTACATGTACACTTCTGTTCAGAAGTTTGGGGTCGGTAAGGTTTTTTAATGTTTCTAAATTAAGCCTCTTCTTTAAAATTTTTTTGTTTACTGACCCCCAGACCTTGATTGGACATTATAAATATTACAAATATTCAAAAAGTTAGAAATACACTATTTGGACAAAAGTATTGGGACACACCCCTTGATTAATGAATTCTGGTGTTTCATGAGACTCATTGCCACATGTGTAAAATGTCTACAATCAAGCCTAACCTTGTAGTCTGCATTTACAAACATTAGTGGAAAAAAATGGGTCGTTCTGAAGAGCTCAGTGAATTCAAGCGTGTTATTGTGATAGGATGCCTCTTTTGCAGTAAGTCAGTTTGTGAAATGTCATTCCTGAGTTATCAAATGTAATCAGAGTTATATTAAAAAATATCCTGGCTCTTCCAAGCTTTATAGTGAATGGTACCCTAGATTTTGAAGCCCAAAAAGCACATCCATCCATCATAAAAGTAATTAATACGGCTCCAGGGGGTTAATAAAGACCTTCTGAAGCGAAGCCATGGTTTTTTTAAAGAAAAATATCCATAATTTGATACTTTATAAACTGCAATCACTAGCTTCTGGTGACGGCCGTATGCAAGTTCACAAGAGAGTCGAGTTCTGGTCGAAGAGTGACAAATAGGGCTGAGCAACAAACACAAGCTTGTCCCACATTTATCTTTAAAAATGATCCTTTTAGACTTCTATTTCATGACCGGTGTTTTGTTTTACTCTATCCTCTGAGCTTCCGCGTTCGTCAATACGTCATGTGTCGGGTCAGAGTTCACTCTTGGCGTGAGGGTGAGTAAATTATGGGATAATTTTCATTTTTGGGTGAATTAACCCTTTAAAAGTCCACCAACACTCTGCTCATTCCATAGCTGAAGAGTTCCAAACTTCCACTGGCATTAATATCAGCACAAAAACTGTGCGGCGGGAGCTTCATGGAATGGGTTTCCATGGCCGAGCAGCTGCATGCAAGCCTAACATCACCAATTACAATGTCAAGCGTCAGATGGAGTGATGTAAAGCACGCAGCCACTGGACTCTGGAGAAGTGGAAACGTGTTCTGTGGAGTGATCAATCATGCTTTGATTCATGGAAGTTTTGTGGAGGAGGGATAATGGTATGGAGCTGTTTATAAGAGGTTGGGCTAGACCCCTTACGCTTCCAACTTTGTGGGAACAGTTTGGCCCTTTTCTATTCCAGCATGACTGTGCACCAGTGCACAAAGCAAGGTCCAAGGTCCATAAAGACATGGTTAGATGAGTTTGGTGTGGAGGATCTTGACTGGCCTGCACAAAGTCCTGAACTCAACCCCATGAAACACCTTTGGGATGAACTGGAACGGAGAACTGGGAGCCAGGCCTTCTCGTCCAACATTAGTGCCTGACCTTGTAACCTGAAGGTGGTGGATTCTATTCTCAATACCGGCAAGAAACGACTGAGGTGCCCTTGAGCAAGGCTCCTAACCCCCAATCGCTCCCCGCATGCCAGAGTGAATGGCTGTCCATTGCTGTGTGTGTGTGTGTGCACGGTTTGCAGTGTGTGTGTTTACTACTCAATGCTCCTAATGTGTGTGCACTAACTTGGATGGGTTAAATGCAGAGGACAGATTTCAAGTATAGGTTACCAGCCTTCACTTCAAAGGTGGGACCAACTCCGTGGCGTATTCGCACCGCAGGAATTAGGAACGATTTTAGTTCTTGGAACTCCTTTTGGGGGAACTAAATTAGCTCCTACTTCAGCGTACGGTCTAACCCAGCACTATAGGAACTACCAGTGATGTAAGTGTATGTTGATCAGCCGAATGCATGCAAAACACCAGCACATGCCATTTAATAAAAAGCCATGTACACAAAGTTTATAGCCTATATATTTACTCCACAAACTAACTCTACAAACATGGAAAACAGTGATAGATGGACCTCTCAACCTTTACGCCAAGGAGATAATCCAACGCAACTTTGGACCAAGCTAAACATGATTATGTACTTCTGCTCAGCTAGCAACATTGTGCATCAACCACACAGCAAATGCTAATATTTTTCATATACTGTCTACTTTCTTTGTATAAGAGTTCTATCTAATAATGTATTAGACAGGACTGTTAAACAGAGCGTAAACTTATGAAGATGGAGAATGGGAGCGCTGTGTGTTCAGGCTCTGCCGTTCTAAGTGCCGTCAAAATAAAAGTCACATCAACAAACCCAGCTTACGTCACTTCAGAGTTCCTACTGGCAGTAAATGGCCGTATAAAGAAAATGGCCCTAGGAGAACAGTTAGTTCTCGGGGAACCACCCTGGTGGCTAGTTCCTAGAACTAAGCTCCTAGAACTACCCAGTGTGAAAGGAGCTATTGTCTATGTATTTAGATTGCAGAAACTGGGATGGGCTCAGCCCTATGGCCCTAAAATGTCATATAAGGACCAATCAATGAATGAATGAATTTAGAATGCAGTATCATTACAGTTCCTGTTAGTGGACAATACTTTTGTCCATATAGTGTATATTTTTAGGCCTTTTTGCCACTTTAATTGGTCAGGATATAGAGAGACAGAATGGGAAATTATGTGGGGAACAAATAATAACATTTCATTATTTTACATATTTCAAAATCCATGTTCAAGATTTTGAATCTCAGAAACTTACATTTTCATATATTTATGACTGAATATATAACAACTGCTGGCTTAAGCATTATAATGTTTTTGTTACATAGGATACTTGATTCTGATTCTGGTCATTTGATGGCATTCTGTGCGTGAATATTTTTGCTAAACAGTATAACTGATCACTGTTAAAAAAACAATTTCTTCCAAAGCTAGTCTAGTTTCATGTCTCCTGTGTGATAAATAATGTACAGTCAGCCAGTCATAACAACAAAAAATGAAGCCCTTGTGGGTGACACTAGACCCTGGTGCAAAGCAGATATTATTCCTTATGTAATGGCTTATTGATGAAAGCTATTTCCCGACACCCAAATATTGTCTCTACTCATGTTTCGGCTCATTGCCCGCTGCCTTCATCTACTCGATGTATCTTTCCATGAGCAGAAAATCTGTAGTCTAATTAAATAATGCAGCGCAAATGAGTCAAGCGGTCGTTTTCTATGACCCACGAGAGTGTACTGCACTGTTTAGAAGCCCACCTGAGCACATATGGCAGGAGATCCCCTGAGCGCTCAGGTTACTGCGCAGGTCCAGCAGTCTCTGTAGGTTGGTGTCTCTGTGGAACAGCACAGGCGCGTGACTGGCCGGCCGCAGGAGACAACAGCAACACACCGAGCCCAGCAGAACCAGAGCATACACACCTGAAAAACCAGACAGGATTAGACGTGCGGTGTGGACGGGGGAGGATGTTTATCACAACAAGCTAATGCTGGGTTTTAAATGCATCCTGCTACATTATGCATGACTGTATTAAGTCTATAATTATACAGCCGTTGTTTCAACACTGCTCAGGCTGCTCACCTAATAAGCAGTGGTGGACTGGGAGAAACCTGGCTCTAATTTAGCTTATTGACATGCATACAGCTGCAGAAATATGCATACTGTATACACAATAGGCGTTTGTTGAAATTTCTTGGTACACTCCACAAGCTTAATTGCAATGTCGCAGACACATACGTAAGAGATGCAGTTCATAGCTCTTTTGTTTAAACTGTGAATAGACTGACCTTGAGAATAAGAAACAAATTACAGGGAGTCTGAAGCAAAACAGCCAGGTAATTTTTTTATCTTACTCATGCAAAAAAGTGTACATTAGCAGAAAAATCTGAATCTGACTTGCACGAGTTCACTATTGTACTCTTTGTTCGTTTTTGTATAATCATTTATCAGACATTTATACCTGTGTAAGCATTCTTTAATCAGCAATTCTTCTAGTTCTTATTAAGGTATATTCTTAAAATAAATTTAAATAGACAATCCTGATTTAGTTACAAAGTAAATACTGGTAATCATTGTTATTTTAGCATTATTTATATACTATTAAAGTATTTGTTAATATTTAATAATTTTAGCTTAAATTTTGGTCATTTTATAGTCATTTTTATCATTTATTTGCAATGCGCCTTGCTTATACTCAAAGCAGAAAAACAAGCAAATTAATATACAATACATGAGTCAAAATAAATAATACCTAAACCTAGTTGCCAATATAGTTTTAGTTCTGATTTCAGTTTTAGTTAACAATAACAACACTTCTGGTAAGATATTTACAGCATACTACTCACATTATTTTTTGCATAGTATATCTAAATGATGTACTAAATATACGCAGTATACAACCAGATAACACTTCATCAATACCGCATCCCACAATGCAGTTCATTTCATCAAACTGCCAAAAGGAGGTTTACACAAAATTGTATTAAAAAACCTTAATAAAAAAAAAGAAAACATATAATGTTTATTTCCAAGTCTATCTGTAAATGTTCTTGACTGTGTCAAAAATGTGTCTCAACTATTTTAAGAAAGAGTAGGCATTATACAGTGTTATGCAGCAAGCAGAATGTTAATAGCCCACATTAAAACTGCACAGTATGTATTATATATTGCATACTATTTTTTTTTAAATAATAAGCAAATCAGTAAGCATTATTCTACACTATTCCACACTAGTATTCCTACACTAGTCCAAGCTCTAGTATGCAAACATTGTAGTCACATGACCTCACTGCATGTGTAATTCAATAAACGGTGTCCAGTTATTATAGCCTATAAAAATGTCTCCACATTTGGCAGTCTGGTCAAATAATGAGTCAAGGAAGAGATGTAGCTGATATTATCGGTTCATCCATCACACTGCACATTACACTGCGGTATACAGTATCCCATGCTCTGTTGCACACTGCACATTTTGACAAGTGTAGTAAGTCATCCAATCATTTTATGCATACCGAAAATTTGCATACTATTCATACATACTATATATAGAGAGAGTATAGAGATTACTTGTTTCAGGAAACAGAATATTATATTCCTAACAGTCTGGTTCACACTGCAGCTTATTTTTGGCCAAGAACTGTCCATGTAACACTCTTGTGAAAAATAAGTACATTTAATTGCTAAAGTATACTTCTTTTTCACAACGGCAAAGTAACAATTTTTTTTTTTTATGTGATGTGAGTAAATCTGAAGTACTGTAGCACTGCACACAAAGTGATGTGCACTCATGGATATCTATTTTACATGCTATCAAATATCTCAAATTAAAATCTTATATGATATTTTACATGAAGCTCACAAACGTTAGCAAATCAAGCAACTAGTTTTTCAGCTGAAGCATTTATTGTACCCTAATTGTAGGCTACAATACTTTGGGTTCAGACAGACTAATAAAAGCCTGTGCACCACAACTTCAGAAAGTAGCATATAAACCAGCCAATCAGAGTGCAAGGTTCCCGCCAGCTCTTGGCAGTTTTGTGTGTGCCATACAACAGACAGTACAGAACAGAACAGTCTGTGAGGGCATTGTCTGCGCCTGAGAGCAAATGAGTAAAGATGCTTAACTAATGTGAGTATTGTGAAAGCACATCACGTCTTTCGAGGGAACCACAAATGTTCCTAATTATCACAAATGTTACTGACCTATGATAGTTTTCCGTTTGTCGACGACAGGCTCTGCCACCCAGTGTCTCAGGAGCCTCTGAAGGTGTGCACTGACAACTCCCACGCTGCCCTCAGAGGACACGGACAAAGGAGCTTCTACAGAGAGCGACAGCAGGGCAGCATCCGATTCAGACTCATACACACCTGGACAGAAATCAAGACATCCTACAATTTGAGATAATGCACCAAGGTTTTCATCTTAAAGGGGTCATGTCATGAGAAATCAAAGTTGCCTTGATCTTTTGACAAATAAGTGGTCTTTGTACCATTAAAACATCCTGCAAGTTTCATAGCTTAAAACGTCCTTATAACCAAAGCATCAAGCACCAAAAACGTCTCGTTTTGATATTGCGGAATCGGTGCGATTTGCATATGACTGCCTCCAGAGCAAGACATCGACGAATAGTTACACATCATCGCATCATAGGCCCCGGCCACTGCCGTTTAGTCGCTTATTGGCTGACATTTCCCTAGACGCGTCAAAAGCAAATAAACCCATTATAATCACTGACGCTGTCTACAGTATACAGATGGGCGTTCAGTTTCTGACATGCTCAACGCACTTGAGTCTGTTGACAACAGGACAAATGGAAGAGTAAAAGAACGTTTGCTTCGACACATCCAGTTTCAACAGCTCGTTTGTGTCTCTGTACAGACTTCAGACGGATCCCAGTGTCGGAAATAAGTGCTGTATTTTAATGGCGTCCCAGATTGCATTGGAGTCGGGATGGCGCCTCGCTAACAGACATTTGTAGAGCTGCAGGCTGGGCGACACCTAACACATTCGCGAGATTCTATAATCTGTGCCTCCATGTGCATGGTTCCCCCTCTGGGCGACCCCCACATGTGTATTTCCACTGTAAGCCTCTCTGAGCATGTGTCTTTCCCTCGGCAAGCCACCTTGCCACCCCTGGGGTTGAAATATTCCACCTGCGGCTGGACACCCCAGTGATACTCCATATGCAGCCCCTCGGCTGCATATGTGTATTCCTCGTTCCCTGAGTAACCCTCAGTTACCTCGTTCCCTGAGAAACCCTCGACGTAACCCCTGTTACGTCTCCCTGCCACTTCCGCTGTACCGCTGGGAACACCTGAGTTCAGTCTCGGCTCCTCAGCGAAGAAACATATCTGCATGTTGCCGGCGTACTTCCTTATATACCCACGAGGTGGGGCGGAGTTACGCTATGCAAATTCCGCAGACCCATGGCATTTCATTGCCATTGGCTCGTTTTCTATACTCGAAGGTGATAGGCTTTCTAAGCGAAACCCCAATTCGTCGTCATCCAACGTAGCATCTCCGTTCCCTACTCAGGGAACGAGGGTTACATACGTAACCGAGACGTTTTTTCTGCATATATATATATATATATATATATATATATATTTTTTTTTTTTTTTGCAAAACGTTATCAATATTATAAGTGAACCATGACATTCAAGTGAAAAAAAAAATGCATGTCATGACCCCTTTAAAATAAACAGACAATTAAAATAGACCCTATTTACCTCCTTACTTCACATTCCTGGTCTTATAGTAAATGATTCATTGGTCCACATTATTCCAAATAAGAAATTGTATTTGTAATCTTTTATCAAAATCAAGTAATCCTTACCTGGTTCCAGTTCTACAGTTATTAGTGCAACATCATCATCATCTGAGAGGGGACTAGGGCTGGCGGACAGTTTAGTTAGTGTGGTCCACCTGTTAGGTTTAACAATCTCAGTGTTAAAGGGATAATTCACCCAAAAATCCCATATATGTCATCACTTACTCACTCTCGTGTCATTCCAAATCAGTATGCCTTTGTTTCGCTCTTTTCCATGCAGTTGCAATGAATGGGGACTTAAGTTTTCAGTCTTCAAAAACAATGTTAAAGAACCATAAAGGTGTCCATGAGATGACTTGTGCAAAAATGTTATTCACCAATAATCTTTTCCTCCACTAAGCTGTCAATGGATCACTCTGTCAGTGAATTTAGCTTGAGAACTGGAGCAGTCTGAATCATGAACAAATCATTCAGACCTGTTTTGTGAACTGGGTCAACTAATTATTTTAAAAGATTCAACTAAAAATAACGATTCGAGTTTGGTTCGTGTTGTTTATGTCAAGAAGACACTGTTTTCTGCACTGCAAATCCACTTTGATGCACTTCTAAAGGATGAGGTTACTGTTTGTATCAGTGTTTCAAGGAAGATCCGGAGCTGAAATTCAGATATGGTTAATGAGCAATTGGTTTCCGAAACACACTATAAGTGGTCGACCAATCACAACAGACTAGGACGTCTGACCAATCAATGTAGAGTAGGCTCTCGGAAAGGAGGGGCTTAGAGAAAATGTATTCTCTTGTCAAACCGTTTCAGATACTGTGACAAAAGATGTGATGCTACAGCGTATATTATGAGAAAATGTATGCGTTTTTTTAACTTGGATGCATGTAAACCTATTGTAGGAGACCTCTGAAACTAAACGTTTAAAAAAGCCTAATGGGGCACTTAAATGTACTGAAATTGCATGGAAAAGAGTGACCAGCACATTACAGTTTAAAAAAGTGTGTGTTTCACAGAAGAAAGAAAGTCATGATTTAGAACAACATAATGTTAATGATGACAGAATTTGCATTTCTTGGTGAACTATGATTTTAAAGGCATAATTCATTCAAAAAAGGAAATTTTATTCACCCTCATTTCATTCCAAACCTGAATGTCTTTCTTTCTTCTGCGGAACATAAAATATATTTAGAAGAATTTTGGTAACCAAACTGTTTTGGTCACCATTGACTTCCATTGTATGGACATTTCTTAAAATCTTCTTTAGTCAAGCAATTGCACCTTTAATGAATGATTTATGTGATAAAATTTATGTGATCCGTCCTTCGGATGAGACGTTAAACCGGGGTCCTGACTCTCTGTGGTCATTAAAAATCCCATGGCACTTCTCGTAAAGAGTAGGGGTGTAACCCCGGTGTCCTGGCCACATTCCACCCATTGGCCCTTACCAATCATGGCCTCCTAATAATCCCCTTACATTGAATTGGCTCTATCACTCTCTCTCCTCTCCACCTGTAGCTGGTGTGTGGTGAGCGCACTGGCGCCGTTGTACTGTGGCTGCCGTCGCATCATCCAAGTGGATGCTGCACACTGGTGGGGGTTGAGGAGAGATTCCCTGATATGATTGTAAAGCGCTTTGGGTGTACAGTAGTACATATGAAAGCGCTATATAAATGCCTCATTCATTCATTCATTCATTCATTCATAAAAGTTGTAAAATTCAAAGAAAAGAACATGCACATTTCTCGAAAAGACATTTGGAAAGACATAAAAACTCTACCATTTGGGACAGGGGTTGCCATAGGTAGCTCCACACTGGGTCCAGATGCAAAGGGCAGCAGGCATGAGAATCGACACCCAAAGCCAGCAGCAGCTCACAATGAGAGACATGAACAGACCGAAGTCATGAACCGCTGGGATCTAATGACGCATGCAAACAGATAAAGGTCACACGTCAGGTGTTGGCAGAATTTTTTTTCCCTTTGCATGTTTTAAAATAAATTAACCGGCGGGATTCTCATTACGTCAATACGCTACTGAATAAACATGAGATGGTGACAGAAACATAAAAGCCCCGTGGGCACAAAAGCTACAGTGAATAAAAATATCTCTTTAAAGATAAAGAAAGGTTTGACTTTCTGCTCTACATGTTCTTTCTGCTTATTACATCAGTTGTGTTTATTTTTTGATTGATGTTAGATCCTAAACTTCAAAGTAGGAGGTCATGTATGATTCCGCAAGTTCACTCAGAACTTTGGCTAATTTAATCACACCACTTAAAGCTTAAACTTGTTTTGATGGCAGAAAAAAGCCCTTAATACAGAATGTAAGGGTCACAGGTCATGATTAAAGCGTTACTCTTTATATTGTGTTACTTGTCGTTGTAATTAATTCTATTACGTTATTGTCTAAAATTGACGGTCCTAGTAAAAATCTTCCGGGTACTGATGCCACGGCCATGAGCACATCGACAATTTACACTGAAACAGGAAGCTAAGGCGGGACATATTGAATGGCTCCTCCCCCTTTTCAAATAGCCAACAGCGTTTAGTTTACCTCACAGACTGCAAGTCATACTTGACAGCACCATGGAAGCGAATCCGAGCGCTGATGATATGTTGGATTCAATAATAGAGGTGCGAAAAAATTCTAGCCATTTCTGTCAGGACCACTACCGTCAAATATGATTGACAATTAGCATACAGTTTGGATTGGCGGAATGGTTCCGTTCTGGGCGAGAACTCCCTGCGCATCCATGCAGCCTAGCATGGATAAGAGCAGGGAGAGCAGCAATAATCCCCCTTGGGGTAAACAGAACAGAACCAACATGAAAATTTGCAAATATATTTAATTCAAGATTTAAAGTACAACATTATTCAATAATTATTCTGATTCAAGGGGAATCAGAATGTCAAATCCTGACTGGGCGAGAGGAGGAGCTGGGGATGGAGGAGGGTAATTTGCTCCTGAGAAACGCGATAGCTGCTGATAATACTGAAGGAGCTTATATATGTATACGGTGATAGGTGTCGTATTCCTATAGGTAGATGTGGATCAGCTGAGGGTCAGCTGATGCGAGCTTGACTAACGTGACCTGCCAGAACTAACGCTATGCTTGATTTCATTCTTAACCAATGTACAGTTGGAAAATGGAATAAAACTCCAGAGTTTGAGCAACCTTTACATTCTAGAGAGCATTTGATTGGACAGAAGATGCAATGAGAAGCTGAAGTCTGCGGTGATGTCATAAAAAAGTGAGAGACTGTACGTTTTGTGAATTTTGTCATTGATTTGGAACACACCAGCTTATTCATAACCTTAAAGGCTAACATATTCATACCAAAAGCTAAAAAACGTACATTTTGATTTCAGGGAACCTTTAAGCAACCAACTTTGATAAGCATGAATTACGTTAGTTGAGGTTAGCCAATCATAACATAGATATTTTAAAGGTATAGCAGCAAAAACAGCTTGTTTAATTGCACCAAAGAAGTGGAAAACGGTTTAGAAAAACTAAAATACAACTGTTTTGGGTGCAGGAAACCTTAACTAGCATCGTAAGTGAACTATGAAAGTGTAAATGTGGTCTTAATGGTCTAAATGTTAGCACATCTTTGTTTCGACAGTTGATTTTCTGCCTGTGTTTATCCTGCTCCGCTGACTGCACCTGTGAGAAGGTGTTTGCAGCATATGCTGCTGCCGTCGTGAAGGACGTGAGGAACGTCGCTCTGCCGGCTGTCTTTACTGTGTAGATCATACGCTGCATTGAACAAGTCAGGTGGGCTGACTGTCTGAAGGTACTTATGAACACAAACACATCATCCACACCTAGAAGGAAAGACAGAGGAAGACAGTAATACCAAAGAACATGTTTATTTATAATGTGGAAAGCTCATGGGTTTTTATTATTCTCACCGATGCCGATGATGACGAAGGCTGCCACTCCGTTGAGAATGCCGAGGTATTTCACTCCAAACGCCACATGATACAAGAAGAGCGCCACGAGACAGCTCAGACCAATACTGGCCAAGCCAAAGAACGTCAGAAACACTGAGGAGAAACAAAATGGATATGATGCATAATGCCAAATCAAAACACTTGAGACTTTTAGTGTTCAAGCACAGTGATCTTTTGTTAACTATACACTGCCAAAATTAGCTATTTACAAGCGCAATTTTTAAAGAGTATTTATTACAGCATTTTTTACAGCATTTACTTACACCATACGATTAAACGATTATACGATTTTTTCGTATCTTTTATTATACGAATAAAACTAGAAAGTAGAAAAATCGAAATTTATACACCTTAAATAGCCACCGCCTACACCCAAATAAATTTAAATAAACGTAAACACTTAAGTTATATGCACTACCATTCCAAAGTTTGGAGTCAGTAAGATTTTTTTATGTTTTCTCTGGATGGATTTATTTGATCTAAAATACAGTAAAGTGGCAATATTGTGAAATATTATTACAATTTAAAACAACTATTTTAATATATTTAAAAATATATATTTATTCATGTGATCAAAGCTGAATTTTCAGCATCATTACTCCAATCTTGTCACATGATCCTTCAGAAATCATTCTATTATGATGATTTGCTGCTCAAGAAATATTTCTGATTATTATATATGTTGAAAACAGTTGTGCAGCAGTTTTTGTGGAAACCGAGATACATTTTTTCAGGATTCTTTGATGAACAGATAAATGCTGTTTAAAAACCCCTTACCCATCAGGGATCACTGGTGATCCTGGATTCTTAATATTTTTTGTTTTTGTTTTTATGTTTGAGCTTGTATATCTCAATGTTAATAACAGTCTGGTTAATTTTGAGTCTTGAACTGTAAACTCTCAAGGGTTGGCTTTCTAAATATATGTTGGTTATGTGTCTATTCAGAATGACTTATGAGCAGCAACCTTTTTAATTTGGGTATGTCATGTATGCAGCACTTTCCAAAATTGGGGGTGATGAGGATGGAAAGAGAAGAGCATTTATTTAAAACAGATATTTGATTAGATCAATTTAATGTTTCCTTCCTGAATGAAAGTATTTAAAGGGATACTCCACTTTTTTCGGAAATAAGCTCATTTTACAACTCCCCCAGAGTTAAACAGATGAGTTTTACCGTTTTAGAATCCATTCAGCCGAACTCCGGGTCTGACGGTACCACTTTTAGCATAGCTTAGCACAGATCATTGATTCTGATGAGTCCAGTAGCATTTCTTTCAAAATGACCAAAGAGTTTCAATATTTTTCCTATTTAAAACTTGACTCTTCTGTAGTTAAACCGTGTACCAAGATCGACGGAAAATGAAAAGTTGCGATTTTCTAAGCCTATATGGCTAGGAACTACTCTCATTCCGGCGTAATAATCAAGGAACTGTGCGGCTGTACCATGGGTGCAGCAGGCGTAATGATATGACGCAGCGCCTGAAAATAGTCCCCAGCTCGGTAACTTCTTCCAACGTGACCGGGACTAAGCTTGTCTAACCTATTAGACCTATTTTCAGGCGCTGCGTCATATCACTACGCCTGCTGCACCCATGTTACGGCCGCACAGTTCCTTGATTATTACGCCGGAATGAGAGTAGTTCCTAGCCATATAGGCTTAGAAAATCGCAACTTTTCATTTTTCGTCGATCTTAGTACACGGTTTAACTACAGAAGAGTCAAGTTTTAAATAGGAAAAATATTGAAACTCTTTGGTCATTTTGAAAGAAATGCTACTGGACTCATCAGAATCAATGATCTGTGCTAAGCTATGCTAAAAGTGGTACCGTCAGACCCGGAGTTCGGCTGAATGGATTCTAAAACGGTAAAACTCATCTGTTTAACTCTGGGGGAGTTGTAAAATGAGCATATTTCCGAAAAAAGTGGAGTATCCCTTTAAGGGATAGTTCACCCAAAAATGAAAAAAACTGTCATTAATTACTCATGTCGTTCCAAACCCGTAAGACTTTCGTTTATCTTCGTAACACAAATGAAGATAACACGAGAATGAACCTCATTGGTTCTCGCACGTCAAGAGAACATGCTTGAGCCTCCGTTTACCATAACTAATGTGTGAGTTGATGAATGTCTATATGTGAATAAAAGCCTAAATTAAATCTGTTCATCATATAAAGTGAAAATTTGGACTAAACCACTCAATTCATATTGATTCGGTTTTAAAAATCTCTTTATGAACTTTTTTGAAGCGTCAAAGTGGTAGTTGCGTAAACTGTCAATGGAGGGACAGAAATCGCTCAGATATCAGTAAAAAAAAATTATTTGTGTTTTGAAGATGAACGAAAGTCTTACTGGAACAACATGAGGGTGAAAAATTGGGTGACAATAAATCTTACCCTGACACCAACCATTTCAATGGTGTAATTCAAAAACAAAACAAAAGTAATGAACAGCACATTTTACAAAATTTTGTTTAGCTACTGCACAATCTTGCTACAAATGCTGCACCGAAAATAATCAGCGAACCTTTTCTTTTGGATCAGTTTATTTAAGTCAACTATCCAAATTAGGCGTTTCACTAAAATGAAGGTCTGCATGCACAATAAACTGCTGTAAAAAACAGCAATGTAGCAACAGTAGCAACAATAGCTTTGTACTGTAAGAACTACGTAAACTTAGCATCAATACTTCAAGCTAATTTCTCCAACACAAGCACCTCTTGACAGGTCTGTTTGAATTCACCAACACCTTAATGTCAAATTCAAAATATCTGACACCAAAGTTTTGAATTTACCATTAGCAATCGCAAAACTGCCAAGATATTTTTGGCCCACATGCTTTACCGCGCTATGAGATGTTTTCTGTGGTTTCAAGCTTTTATCCCTGAATTAACTGAAAGTGCTGTGGCGTACAGAGAGTGCTAAAGGTTTTGCAACAAACAGTCACAAACTGGTGTGCAAGCTGAGTGGAACGACAGCGTTGAGAGCTCTCTATTGTTTCTCAAACAAGGTAGCGCATTGCAAGTGCAGCAGGCACATTTAGGGAAGGTTATATGATATACAGATAAAGCACAAAGGTCAAGTTACATAACGTGAAAAAGCGTCATTAAGGTTTTTATAAAAATGTCAAATGGAAAAGTAGTGTTCCCTTTTCCATTATCCAGACGGTTGTTGGTGCAGCAGCTGTGAGAAAATAAGCCTCATTTTAGGAATGTCCAGACAAAAATAGTATAACGACCTGAATATACCGAGAAAACCAGCTGTGGAGCTGTGAGACGGCCAAATCAATAAGATTTACTTGATTGATTGCCCAACAACTAAAGTCACAGATAGTACACCTTCAAGTCTGCATCTTGTGCTTTTAATAGACTCATAGCTGAAATACATGTTTACTGCTTAAGTCATACTGCAAAATGTGTGGGTAGTCTGTGTAGGTTCAAGGCATCAGTCAGATTTCATTTCAGAAATCATTTGCAGCTTATCTGTTGACACAAATGTTGACACAAAGCATACTGAGGCCATTTATAGATGGCAAATCCAACAAAACACAAGTCATAAAAACAAGGCTAAATCAAGGCTTGCATCATATCTTTAACAATATTTTAGCAAGACTGAAACACTCAATTTGTTAACATGATTAATACATTTGTCACCATGAACAAACAATTAACAATTTTTACAGCATGTACTAATTTAAATTAATGTTAATTTATAAATATGTTATTGATCATTAGTTTTTTTTATAAAACACAACTTAAAATGATATACTGTACATATCTCAATTTTGTTTTTAAGAATTCAATCACGATCAGTTCCAAGTCATGACGCATTATTCAAACCAAAGAGCACAATTGCGAGATTGACGCTACATTTATAGTTTTAAACTGTTCAATATAAATGAGGTTGTGTAACTTACGTTGATTTTAGACACAATATCGCTAGATACTTTGTCTGTTTGCTCTGCCAAGGACAATAGTTCCACAGATGTCAAAAGCAGAACCAACAGATTCTCTCAGAGCAACACATAGGGCCCTATCTTGCACCCAGCGCAATTGACTTTGTACACCGACACATGTATCATTCCTATTTTGCACCCGACGCACAGCGGACTTTTCCCTCCACAGACTCACGTCGGTAAATCAGGGAATGAACTTGCGCTCCCGGGGGCAGTTCAGCGAAAAGAGGAGGCGTGTTCCTGCGCAAACGTTCCCTGGTGCTATTTTGCAGTTTCAGAAAACAATTCTGCCACTGACCAGGAAAAACCTAGTCTAAAGTCAGTGGCGCATTATTCAGATGCTATTTTAAGGGCGCATGCTGTAATGTAGTGTGTGCACAACGCGCATACACTTTGCTTCTCTCATCTACACACTGACGCAGCAGTTCCCATTTTTCCCATAAATCTACCTTACACATTTACCAAAATTATTATACGCCTGTTTAACCGAAGCTTATTTGGGTGGGTTTCTCCCATCCCCATACAATGTCACTTCTCTGTCTTTTACGGCCCTGACGAGAACGTCGGTCTCCTCGGCTGTGAACCTCTCCTTGCATCCGCCTGGCAAATCCGCCGTTATAATAGCAATCCGCCATGGAACAAGCGCGCCTGCTCTTTAAGGGAAGTTGAGATGATGCTCTGATTGGTTTATTTCACGTTACGCCCAAACCACAGTAATGTAGCTACTTTAGACCAACCCATTTTAGATTTGCGTCGGTCCGCCCACAAAGTTACTTGCGTTTTGCGTTTGATACTTGCGTTTCAGATCGTTAAAATAGGGCCCAAAGTGGTGTTTCCTTGCTGAATTGATCAGTCTGCTTGTACGAATTGTTAGGTGAATAATTCAATGACTCACTCACAAACAGTGGCTGCATCTGAAATCGCATACTCTCTGAGTAGGTATGTCAAGTGAAAAAGTTGCTTATTTTGCGGCCGTTAAAAAAATACATTCTATATAGTATGAATGTGTGTATGATTCATTAGCACTAAATAACTAGATTAATAACAAAGTGCTGTAAACAGTAAAACTATTTGCACTACAAAAGAGTGTGTGTTTTTGATTACAATCATAAATTTAAATAAAAACAAGAAATGCCAGTTTGCAACATCAAGCAGCATTACATACTGTTTTTGTACAATTTATAACTGACAACAGCTTACTGTTAACTGTTAACTAACTGTGAATTAATTAATTACTTGATAAAACTGTGTTATATAATGGACATAGGCATCTCTAATCTGTGTTGACTGAACAACAACGACCTTAAGTGGGCTAAAACCCCTGTAATGCATGGTATTTTTAGGTTTATTTGATTAGAATGCTTGTTGAGTGTCTTACCAGAAAATGAGGTTAGAACATACACAAGGACAGTAATGCATCCTCCACTGAACAAAGCCAGCAACATGTCACTGTGGAAGGTCTTCCGCACCTCATCATCAAATAACTCTGTACCCCCGTACAACACCTTCACTTTACTAGAGAGAGAATAAAAAGTGTTTTTTTTTAAATTGGATGAGAGGAGAGGGTAGTCAGGATGAGAATGGGTTATGTTTGACATCAGACAATATGTAACAAGAGAAGGACCAGATGAGGGGGATGAGAGAGAAAATGGGGCACATTAGCAGATGGAAAAAGATTATCTTAATTACATCGAGGGGCTCTTAAAGGAGTTAAAACTGTATCAGAGATACAATGAATGTCTATTTTGTGTCTGGCCATTGGCTCATTTCTAAGCTTAGTTCCTACCATTGTCATCCCAGCAGTAATGATTGTCATTTGAAGAGCATCTGCATACATTCACTTGACAGCAGTGAGTATAATAGGGTTGTTTTGCAGATGTAATAAAGCTTTGGGTCATTGTCTGAGATTCATAACTGGCGTTGTTTGGTGATCATCCTTGCAAAAATTACTACAACCAAAATCAAAACGGCTGACTAACTGACTTCTGTCTTTGACACTAAGGAATACTTAGTGGCTTAATAGACTCCCATTTTGTGTTTAATCATTTATATATAACTCATTAGTTTTGCATTAGTAAAGTGAACAGTCTTTCTAGCTGCCACACAGAAGAGCGGGAGGACTGAGCCATGATTCATCACCATCGTGCCACTGAGATCGTCTTTGTAAGTTGATGGCTCAGTTTTATGGAGGTAAAATTTGTGATAGCAAATTCTGCAATATAGCAATTTTCATGCACACTTACATTTTCATGTAATACAGTATATTACATTTATAATAAAAAAATTATGTATATATATATTATTATTACATAACTGACTGCTTGTGGAAGACATTTCCCATGGCAGGGATTTCCCATGGCTCTTTTTTTGTGTGTGTGTTTGGAATTACAGAAATGTATTTAATAAACAACATTATGCAGAAAAATTATCAAAAGAGAATCAAAACTGCAAACTGTATGTTTGGTTTATGCTTTAAACAAGTAAAATCCCTGTGGCGTGAGAAATTAAACTCAAGATATATTATCTGAAAACACGTCTCTAAATGACTTGCTTCTTTGGTAATTATATATTTAAGGAAGTTTGGAAATGTCTCAATGGCAATATGTATATGGAAATTATATGCAGATGAGGCTATTAATAATCATTTAAAAAAAGATAAGCTCTGGGAGAACACAGGGTGGGAAATAAGGCTTCTGCTAACTTGGATTTATAAAGTTAATTCTGCACGTTTCCAATGACCATATTTAATGCCAAACAAGCCATCATGAATCTTCTGATGAATCCTCTGGTTTGCATGCTTGTTCAATTGAATTAGCATTTAACCATACATGGTATTAGACCAGACAAATAAACAAAAAGCTTTCTTGTTTACGTAACTAATACCAACACCAACCGCAATCTCAACACCCACCTGGTGGATTGTTGTGAAAGGATGTTTGCATACTGCACCACAAATTCTCTGAAGAGACGTCTCTGTTCTAAAGGTCTGTCTTGAAGAGAGTAGAAAGATTGAAGAGGAGCTCCAAAATGGATCTCACTGCGAAGAAGAGAGGACTGAAGCTTGTCTGGTGAGAGAGTCTCATCCACATACCAGTAAAACTGTGGATGGGTGATCGCCAAGCTCAGGGCACCTGAGAATAGAGGATACTACAATCAGGGAGTTTTATGAAAAACATTTCAGTTACTGGTTGGAATGATTGTGAAAGTGGCCTTGAACATCATACAGCCACCATTTGTTGTTACTTTTTACAATATATGTCAGGGGAGATCTTCTCCTGGACATTTATCTGCAAAGTTTAACTCCAACTCTAATTAAACGCACCTAAACTAGCTAATCAAGATCTTGAGGATCACTAGAAACTCACACTGGCCCTCCAGGGGCAGGATTGGACACCCCTGATATCTGTTAACCAGGGCAAATCCAACTGGAAAACCAGGCCATCCCATGTATATTTTGCTGGTCCAAGATGGTCTATCAGCTAAGCCTGATCTTCACCAACTGGTAAACCATCTAAATAAGGGGTGCCCAATCCTGTTCCTGGAGATTTAGCTCCAACCCTGATCCAACACATCTGAAGCAGTTAATTAAGATCTTCAGGAGCTTGATAATTACAGACAGGTGTGTTGGATCAGGGTTGGATCTGAACTCTGCAGGAACAGGATTGGCCACCCCTGATCTAAACAAACTAGAACCAGCTATTGGCCAACTTGGAGACCATGAGAACAGTTAATCAAATAAAACATACTGCTGTTTTAGAGAGTTTAGCTGAGCTTATTTGCTACAAATGAGCTTCATTTTACACTCTTTCTCTATTCAAATTTTATTTACTGAGGATTGCTAAATCATTAGTAGAGAGTGGGATAGTTTGCCTCCCCCAAGCGACTCACCATGTATATCAGCTAGATCAGGTCCCATTCCATCATAGTAGATCTTCCCTGCACGCTCACTGGGAAAGAGGTAGGACAGGAGGGAGCTTGGAGGAGAGCAGAAGGAAGGTCCCAGGGGCAAGTCTCGCAACGCCTCCAGTGGCTTCCAGCAGAACTGTTGAAACTGAGGGTGCTGCATTAGAAGTCTCTCCACGTGGTGTATGGTGTGAAGGCGTTCGGGGGTGAAAATGTTGTTATCCTTGTCGCCCTGGGCCACAAAAACTAGCTCTATCCTCCAGAGGGCCTGGGTCTGGAGGTAGGAGTAGCCTGAAAATCTTCGCTTCCTCATTAAGGGTGAGTCTGGTTTCCTGTGATCTTCAGCATCACTGGAATTGAGTGCCGCTATCTTAGGGTTTGTCGAATCTGTCTTTTCCTCTTTCATCTTGTTGTTTTTCTTATTTCCAAACTGTCTGGTGTCATTGTGTACCCCTGTCTCAGTCTCAGCAGGTTCTGTGACATTCGCCATTGCAGAGACGTCCTTCCCTTTTCTGTTTACCATGAGCAACAAAAGGTCCCTCAGAGCATTGGTTTCAAAGTCAAATCCATCTGCATCACGCCTGTGCCTGTCCCAAGACCCCAACTGACTTTTCAGGGCAATGGCGAGAGCGTCAAAACGTTCTGCAGAGGCATGACTCCTGACCTCGAATGCGCTGTAGGAAAGGTCAATGTCTAATGGTTCACAGTGAAGGAACATATAAGCTGAGAGGGTGAAGGGTACCAGAAATCCCACTGCCAGAACCAGCCCGCTGGCCCAGGGCTGCGTATACACCCAGCCCAAAGCCCACCACAACCCCTTACAGACCTGCTCGTCTCCATTTTCCCGTTCTGTTCCTTCTTCTCCCTCCTCCTCCTCATCTTCCTCTTGCTCCTCAAACTCGCTTAGGTTCCAGGTACCTTGGAGCAACAAGGGTTCATCTTCCGAATCCATGGCAGGCACTACAACAAAGACACAAAACACTAACATTAACGCCTTTGGGCCTTCTGTGTGCTCCCGCTTGTGCCTGGACAGGTGAATACTGCGATAAAGTGCACTTGATTTACGGAGCATCAATAAGAGAGTGCCAGGTTATTTTCAGATGGCCACTGCTAAAACAAGGACAAAGCCATGAAATCTGTCATTCTGTAAGTGTAATAGTGTAAGGTTTTGGCCTCTGGGTAGTGAGTGGTGAATGGAAATGAGGAAACAGTGAACCGAGTCTCACAGGCCAGCGATCAGGCTGGCAGATGGTTTGGCCTCTGGTATTAGATGCTGAACTCAGATGTGTGTGTGTGTGTGTGTGTGTGTGTGCGATAATATATTCTTCTCATCGAATTGTGAGGAGATTTCATAGCAGGGGAGCCTAGTGAAACCTATATGGATGTATGTGCAGGAATATTTTTGGGAGGATTCAAAGTTGTTTTGCATTGCATATTTAATAAACCTTCCTCCCCGATTAGTCAGTATACTGTGTAAAATAATCTAATTACTGTAAAAATAATAAATGCATCCACTAAGAATCACCTTGACACAGTTATTGTAAATAGTGAAGTTAGTTTTGAGAAAATATCTAAGCACAGATACTGAAATTTATTTGCTAATGCAGTGGATTCGAAAGCAAAAAAATATTCATAACCCCTCCCCCACCATATACACTAAGATATTTTTGGTATTTCTTCTGTAATTATGACAAAGCTTAAAAAACTATTAACTGAAACTGTGAGTATTGACATATTAAATTAACCACGATTGCTTTTGTGATTCCAGAAGTTTAAAGAACTGCAGTAGTTACATTCATTTCACACCTTGATTGTATCAATTTTGTTAGCATTTTAATTTAGAGTGAGATGTTTTAAAAATAAATGTATAATAATTTATAAATTTAAATACTTTTAAGTCATCTTGACACTTGGAAGTTTGCTGAGTTGTGACTTTACATTTATAAGTGTAACGCAGCTTTTTCAGAAACGTGATAGTTGGATCCAAGTGCAGCATAAATATTTATTTAAACAAACACAACAACAGTAAATCCAGGTAGTAACGGAATATTCCATACAAGGGCAAAAACAGAACTGAAACAAACACACACATAACATTCATAAAGGACAACACCAGACAAAGAACATGGGAAACACAAGGTAACAAGGGCTGAAACAAGAAACAGGTGAAAGTGATTAGTAGCTATGGAGATTAATGAGGGTTGCTATGGAGACATACCAGGACCTAAGAAATCATGGATAAACACAGGAAGTAAAGCACAGGAACCATGAGAACAAAAAACTACATATCAACATAAGAATCCAAGACAGGGGAACATGAAACAGGAATCGTGCCGTAAGTGACAACACAAACAGCATTTACACTGTGAAATAAGAATTTATGCTGATTTCATCAAAAAACCCACTTTGCCTTACACACACACACACACACATAAAGGGAGACAGAGTGAACTAGTGAGCGAGAGAACAGGGACAAAGAGCCAGAGATAACATGCTATCAGCAGCTGACACACAGTTGGCAGCGTCACTGAAAATTAAATCATTCAACTTGTCTAAGCCTGCCTAATTACTGACAGAGAGAGAGACAGGAGTCCAATGTAAGTCCTGCCTAATGTACAATACAGCCTGGGGCAGCGTGAAACTGAGCTTGTACCATTTCATTTTCAACACAGATTGCCCCCAGAGCCATGTGTGCAAGCGCAAGGCCAGGAAGTCATTGACTTTCACCACAGCGTAGAGCCCAGGGGCAGAGAGAGAGTGAGATAAAAAGGAGGAGAGGCAGGTACAGATGCTCCATCTCTATATCTCTTCTCCACAGAGAATCTGAAGATTTTCCTCCTGGGATCAGATGGTCTGTGGTGGATCGATGCTTGATTTAGGAGCTAAATAAACCCTCCTGGAAAACTGATAAGCTGTTGAGGTAATAATTAGTATTCTGAGATAGGAGACATTTAAAAGTCACCTTTCAATGCACAAACACCGTAGGCTGAGCTCAGGTGTGCGCTCTAGTGTAAGCTCAATGGGGCTTATGAAATGGGTGCTTCATTTTGAAGTATTTGTTTGTCATCTTAAAAGATTTGTACAGCTTGTTTTTAACAAAAAGTTAATGCTTGGTAGAAGGTGGCAGTGCTAGAAAACGGGCAAAGGAATCTGTTTAAAATTATGCAAAGATATTGAAAGAAAGGGCTACACTTTATTTTAAGTTGTCCATGTTACAGTGTAATTATGCATTTAAGTACTGTGTAATAATAATTAACTACATGTTCTTACTATAGAGTTAGAGTTAGAGTTAGGATTGGGGTTTGGTTTAGGGTTAGTTGCATGAAATTATGCATAATTTATAGTTATTAATACAGTAACTACATATAACGTGTAACAAAGACACTAAAATAAAGTGTTACCGGAGAAAGACCTTCATTCCCTTGGTTTATGATGCCTCAAATATTGAACTAAATGTAATATTCATCTGCGATTCATACTGAACCACTGAATCGGCAAATAATCTTCTGCTGATTCAAAATTCTCAAAATTCAATAATCAATAAATCCAATAACTATGATGACATGGTATAGTTAAACATATTTATCAGTCATAAGATTGCAATTGAGCTTTTACATTAATTAATGTATGAGTTTAAATTGTTTTTTGTCTTAAAGTTTTCAGTTCAGTCATGACAGCATTTTGTGCTTCTCCACAGGAGAAGATGGTTATTTTGAGCAGGATTATTGGTTGGTGGAATCTCAAGAGGGTGGGAACCAACATCTGTCTTCACAGTAGGTTGAGAGCTCAACATCTGCCTCAGCAGAGGACAAATTCATTAGGCTGAGAATACATTTTTGGAAAGAGAGAAACAGATCATCTAAAACTACATTCACAGTAAATGAACCTTGAATATGTCATCATTATAAAAAAAACCCACTTTACTTCCACTTTTCGAATATTTTCTTCATTTTTATTGAAAATAAATGCCTTTCCAATCTGATAGGTGATGGGAAAAGGGAGTTCGGCAAATTCGAATCTTGGGTGGATTTACGTCAAAACTGTCGGCCCTATTACAACACTAATTTGCTGCTGTAAATAATCTAGGGGCAGATTTAATAAACAGGGCAAATTAGTGTGAGAGCGCAATTCCAAAACAGTGCCGATGGGAGTGGAAGGTTTGCACGTGATCTACTGATGACACGCAAATTAAAGAACACAGACACAGTCAGATCATTTCTATGACCAACGCACTCTACCAGCTAGCCTCTGGTTTATGACGTGCTTTTTTTAGGCGGTAAATAATGGTAAATTGACTAGCGCAAACCTTAGTTAATCACCTTATTCATTTAAATACCCTCCTCCCATTAATCCTGTGTCTGAAACGGAAACTCCTACAAATGCATATGCAAAAGGTCACCCGCAAAAATTACTGTCCACGCTTTTTCAGCGCTAATTTATCTCTGCGTGTCTTTAGTAAATCCTGACAGTAGTTTTTTAATGCCAAAAGAGGGATGTTATTAATTATTAGTTTTTATACCATGGTCTGTCTGAATACTCGATTCTGATTGGCTGGAGGTGTGCAATAAAACTGTTTAATGCACAAGTAGTTCCAAGTCAATTTAATCACCGTTTTACAACAATTTTAAATTGTAATAATATTTCACAATATTACTTTTTTTTCTGTATTTTTTATAAATAAAATGCAAGCTTGATGAGCATAAGTGACTTCTTTCAAAAACATAAAAAATAGTAATGATTCCAAACTTTTGACCGGTACTGTATATATATATAAAGATCATGAATTATACATTTTTATACCATGGTCTGTCTGAATACTCAATTCTGATTGGCTGGAAGGTGTGCAATAAAACCGTTTAATGCACAAGTAGTTCCAAGTCAATTTAATCACCGTTCTATATTAATGCGCTGCAATCGCTATTTTGAAGTATCTCTGTGTCTGATTCAAAGCAAGCAGAGTGCTAAATCTAAAGAGCCACAACTGATGAAAATAACCGTCAATTTAGCCCTTCCGGTCAAATTAAATATTGTGCTTTGCGTTGGGTCGTTCTTTGCCTCCACGTCATGCATAAAATGGTTTAAAAAATGCAGTTGAAACAATGCAGCTTTACAGAGTTGACTAATATAAGCGTTGAAGGTCAGTGAAGGGTCAAGAGTGATACCCAAGTTTTTGACAGTGGCAGATGGAATAATTGATGTAGCTTCAAGGTCAAGTCTGGGATATTAGTTTAATAGAGATGGTGGACCAGTAATTAAGATTTCTGTTGCAATTGAGCCAGGTCTTTAATTTATTAATACATGATGATAGTGATGTAGTCTGGTGAATAGAATCCAGTCGGCAAGCAGTATATATCTGGATATCGTCAGCATAACAGTGGTATTGAAAACCATGGAGGTGAATAATTTGTCAGAGAGGCAAAATGTAGATAATAAATAGTAATGGGCCGAGAACTGATCCCTGTGGAACACCTTGTTTGAGAATGACAGTGGGAGATTTATAGTTGTGCATGGTGATATAGTATTTTCTGTCAGTCAGATAGGAGGAAAACCAGGATAGCGTGGCTCCTGAGATACCAATCTCTGAGAGGCGCATGAGTAGGAATTTATGACAGACAGTATCAAAAGCTGAACTGAGGTTGAGTAATAAAAGTGTGGAAAGGTTTCCAGAGTCACCAGAGAGTAAGAGGTTGTTGATAACCCTTACTAATGCAGTTTCAGTACTGTGGTTTTGGCGAAAACCAGACTGAAATAAATCAAAACTATTGTTGAGAGATAGATATGACTGCAATTGAGTGGCAACAACCTTTTCCAGGATTTTTGAGACATACGGTAGATTGGAGAATGGGCGATAATTAGCATAGTCAGTTGGGTCCAGATTTGTTTGTTTTTTAAGGATAGGAGTAACCGCAGCAGTCTTTAGTGAAACTGGAACTGAGGCAGAGAGAAGGGACATATTTACAAGATGTGAGATGGGAGCAGAAATGACAGAGGTACAGTGTTTCAGAAGGATTGTTGGTGCGGGATCCAACCGGCATGATGAAGAATTAGATTTCTGTATCATTTCACTAATTAAGATGGGGTTGGTCAGCGTAAAGTTATTAAGTGTTTGTATAAACTGAGCTTGCTCACAAGTAGAAGTGGTCGGTTCATTACCAAAAGTCCCACGTAAAGCATCCAGCTTTCCCTGAAAGTGGTGCAAAAAAGAACAGCACAAGTCATCAGATTCTTGTTGACAGGCATTATGCACATATAGTAACATAAGTATAGGCTGTACAGGTGGTTTCACAAAGTAAAATCTTCTTCACAAGCTAATGATGGCCACTGTTTCCTTGTCTCACACTGTCAAACTACAGGCTGACACTATTTCTTACAACAATACAGAGCACTGTGAGCCTTTGCAACACAAAAATTTACCAACTGCAAATCTCAGAGCTTTATGTAAGTGCCACAAACCCTGTCCTGCTTTGAAAATCCCACTTCCTATTCCAGATCTGTCACAAAATGATTTGTGAATCTTTCTTACCATGTAAAATGTGGTTGCACCACTTTCTGAGATGTATAGCTTAAGGTTGTTGAGAAAGTCCTAGAGAACGAGAGTAGTCATGATTAATTCAATAGAGCCATGTGACCTGCAAACCATTTGTTGGATCAGCCATGATACTAAACAGCTTAAGAGACAATGTAAGATGTTACATTCTGACACCTCGGGTAATGAGGCCCATTATTTACAGCACAGCACCATTATGCATGCTTTGCACATTTGCTTTACCGCTTAAATAAACATTAGTTGTCCCCAGATCAGAGGGGGGTAATATCTCTTACGGTGTCAAATCAACCAATTTATCATTTACACCACAACACACATCCCTGGTGCTGACCACAGCAGCTTTGCGCAATCCTGGTTAATGTTCATTTTGACAGCTGAGAGCCAGGATGCTTCACTTGGGATATATTTCAATGCTGAGCAGACACTCATTCTGCATAAAATATTCTGAAATATCAACATGTCAGTTCTAATTTGTTATAATTAGTGCTATATATTTCAAAGTAATCTGCATGGCGCAATAACATAAGAGCACTTACAGCAAGCGAGTTCAAAAATGTTTCAATAAAAATTTCAATAACGTTTTACACCTAAAGAAATGAATAGTACTTTTGGCAGTTATAAATGTACCAGTGGCTTAAAAAAGCTGTTGAGGTGGTGGTCCAAAAGTTTAGGGTGGCGAAGGTTAAGTTAGAGGCATTTAAGCGATATATCCCCCACTGCGGTCGAGGTCCTGCATTGCAGTACGGGAAGGTGAATGGCCATTCTGCTTTTGCATCTCACTCCTTCATTTGTCACCTCTCCAGTCTATCACCGACATAGTGGGGGACTATGTTAGTACGTTTCCTAACAGTTCAAGAGGAGTATAGGGACAGAGAATAAAAGTGGACTAGCTACCCACTCTCTGTCTCTATTCCACAATTCACTTCAACTATAGGAATGGGCAACCATCAGTGCAACCAATAAGGGCCATGTGGTAGGGAGAGTGCTATGGGTCTCTCTCAGAAGCCCCTCTGGTTATACTGGAGGTAGTAGTTGGATGAATTACGTCGACTAGTTCCCTGGGAGATCTGTCTATCAGTCAGAGCACTTCCCTAGAGGCTAAGTGGCAAAGTGGCAAAGTTTTTCGGTCCTCAGCTGAAAAGAGATTGGGAAGTCACGCCCTTTGACAATCTGTGATGGAGAGCATGAGGGTGTAGAGCTGATGTAGCACTCCACTCTCGGTGCTCTCTCGCCAGTTCTCCCATGTTCCTTAGGCGGAGCAGGCCGTTGAGATAACATGGTTCTCTCCTGAGGCATCCTCCGGTCCTTAGAACGAGATGCTTAATACTTTGGTCCTCTTGGAGCTGATGGTTGAGGGTCTAGATGTGGGTAGCAGTCCTCTAGTTCGCCTGTCCCTAGTGGAAGCTGTTGGCAAACACATTAGGCTGTGGTCTATCTAGTCAGTTCTGCCCCGGATCAGTTAAAGGGATAGTTCACTTTGAAATTAAATTGTGGTATGTTTTAGCTTAGCTCAAGGGCATCCAAGATGTAGGTGTCTTTTTTTCCGCAGTAGTTTCAATTTTGATATTTTTAGGTCAAACCGTTCTTGTCTGTCAGTCATATAATGCAGGTCTATGGTCACTGTCTCAAAGAGCATGCACAGAGTCCAAATTAAAACAATTCCCCGTCGTCCAAATTAAACAATTCCCCATCGTAAGTGCACGTTGATGGCCTAAGACACGAAACGAGCGGTTTGTGTGAGAAAACGAACAGTATTTATATTGTTTTTACCTCTTATACACAGCCACGTCCAAGTGATCTGATCTGACGTGTACGCAGACTGGTGCATAGATATATACACTAGATGTCGCCTTGTCTACGGCAGTTCATTGGAACGAATGTCTTTAAGGCGATATCTAGTGTATATATCTATGCACCAGTCTGCGTACACGTCAGATCAGATCACTTGGACGTGGCTGTGTATAAGAGGTAAAAACAATATAAATACTGTTCGTTTTCTCACACAAACCGCTCGTTTCGTGTCTTAGGCCATCAACGTGCACTTACGATGGGGAATTGTTTAATTTGGACGACGGGGAATTGTTTTAATTTGGACTCTGTGCATGCTCTTTGAGACAGTGACCATAGACCTGCATTAAATGACTGACAGACAAGAACGGTTTGACCTAAAAATATCAAAATTGAAACTACTGCGGAAAAAAAGACACCTACATCTTGGATGCCCTTGAGCTAAGCTAAAACATACCACAATTTAATTTCAAAGTGAACTATCCCTTTAAACAGAAAGTATGGGCAGTACTGAGCTGCGGATGTCGCACCTTATAGGCTATTTAGCCCTTGTTCACTGGGTGCACTGTATGGCAATCTTTGGCTACAGTCTAGCTCGCTGGTTAATTTCAACAACATTTGTTCAGTATGGCCGAGTGGGTATTAATGTTCCCATAGCATCAACTCCATGAAGCAGCATAGAGTTACATTTCAAAAGGAAACATCTAGGTTACGGATATAAAGTCAAGTCAAGTCAAGTCACCTTTATTTATATAGCGCTTTTAACAATATAGATTGTTTCAAAGCAGCTTTACAGTGATAATAGGAAATTAGAGTAACAGCAGTGGCGTTTTCTTGCGGAGGCCAAGGGAAGCCAGGCTTCCTCACTTTTTCAGAATATAATCGTTATTTAATAAACACTTTTGTTTTCACAGTTTACGTAATCCTTCTGTCATCTCCTCATCGTCTCTCTTCATTCATTACTGAGTGTTTTATGATGTGTAAAACAGCGCCCCTATAAAAGTGACATGGTGAATGAGCGTTGAAAACATGGTACTGCACCCTGTGCCTGTGAGGAGGCCAGGCTGAGTTGGCATCCCTTGATAGAAAAAAAAAATAATGATTAACCAATCAGGTGACGCTATTGTCACGACACTGCTCCCCTGTGATTGGTCAGGACAGTGTCAAGGGAAGCCATGAACTTGTTGGCATCAGGCCAATCACATCACGTTATCATCGTCAATGAATGAATGAATGAAATAGCGGAAGATTTGTGGTTTTGTGCCCATCTTTTTAATTCCTTTATTTATTGACCATACACTCAAAACAAAACAAAGACACATTTAAATGTAAGCCTTACAAACAACCTTTTCACACGTAAGTTTTTCAAGGCGACCGTTATTGATCGTAGTATCACTTTATGGTTCCCATGGAGACGCGTCTTTCATTGCTTGTCACACCGCAGGCACAATAGCGCTGAATGATCAGCTTTTATTTCCTTTTTTTATTCAAAATTTCACAAATTTATTAGCTATAGCATATATCTGATATTCCGATTGTCAAATATGTGCAAGAGGATGTGTTTTGTTGTTCAAACACATTTATAACAATCGCGTTAGTTGAGCTGTATGCGCAACATATTTTAGGTATCTACGTGCTCAAAGTGTTGGATTGTAACAAGCATAAGTCCCGGTAAGATGATGCTGGGCGCTCTAATAGTTCATCCAAATAGCAACATATAAATGGTAACGTATGATTTTCTGCCCCCACCCCTTAAAACACACAGCTTAGAGGTTGTGTCTTAATTGGCTTCCTCAGAAATTTTCCCCACGCCACGCCACTGAGTAACAGAGATTGTTTTGACTTTACAGCAGCTCTAGAATAAAGTTATTGTCCAGCTAAAGTTAGTTTTGATTGATTCCCTTCTGTTGCAAAGATCATTAGTTATTAACTTAGGGGCTGCTAACACGACACCGTTCCAACAGAAAACCCGTAACGTGCTCACCCGCACAACAACGGTGCCTGGCAGCTCGAGAACGCAAACCCCGAAATAGGTTCCAAGGTGCAAGCGTTGAAAAAAATTTAATAATAATAATGTTTATCTCTGCGCAAGCTTTAAAAACGCAAACCTGTGAAATTGCGTATTACGTGTTCAATCTATAGGTATCCGTGTTTGAATATATATGTGCAGGCGTGTAGTCTTTCTTTACAACTTGACCGCAACAAATGACTTGTCTGGCCTTAAAAAATTATAATACAGAATTATCTATCGCTTCCGCATAGCCATGTGAACCGGAACTATTTTGACAGCATTTTATCTGTACAGAGGTAAAGGGAAGGAGAATATAAATATCTGAGATGGCGCTCCCCTGTGTGCGACGTCGCGTAGCCCTTAGATTTAACTGGTTGTTGGTGTTACTTTTGTTATTTTTACTGTTATTGACACATCACGTAAAGGCAACAGTAAGACCTAGTGTCTGGTACGATCGGGACACGTTGTTTTCTTTACAAGAGCAAAGCCATTGGGGAACACTCGATCACACAGCGCTGGATTTACACCCGGAACTGTTACGCCAAAACAACGCGCAGCAAGTCTATTCCGGGAGCCAGACTCAAGCGAGAGCCTTTACTGGCTTCAACAGACCGAAGCGCAAGCGAGGGAGACGGGGAGGAACCGAGCGAAAGCTCAGATGGCTTGTTAGCAAAGGGAGGCTAACACTCCCTGTAATTCTGTTTGCAAACGTCCAGTCATTGGGAAATAAAATGGATGAACTGCACGCAAGATTATCAGCTGAGCGGTACCTGAGAAACTGTTCCCTATTATGTTTCTGTGAGACGTGGCTGGGGGAGGAAATCCCTGATGAACCTCTAACTCCGGAGGGTTACACCATCTTCAGAGCTGACAGGCGCGCTGCAGACTGTGGAAAGAGCCGCGGAGGAGGAACTGCCGTTCTAGTAAACCAGTCCTGGTGTACGGATAACAAGGTCATCTCTCAGCACTGCTCCGAAGACGTGGAATTTCTAACCTTGAAGTGTAGGCCGTTTTATCTACCCAGGGAGCTACACTGCATCATTGTAAGTGTTGTGTACATCCCCCCCTCTGCTAAGGAGGAGGTTGCACTAAACATTTTACACAACATGGTCAGTAAACATGAAAATGAGTATCCTGAAGCTGCTTTTATAATCTTAGGAGATTTTAATCACTGTAATCTTCGTAAAGTCATTCCAAAACTGTATCAATATGTGACGTTTCCTACTAGAGGTAATAAAACACTGGATCACTGCTACTGTAACTTAAAAAATGCATACGCAGCTGAACCCAAACCTCATTTTGGGAAGTCTGATCACATTGCTATTCTACTTAAGTCCATATACATAAACAGGTTAAAGGCTATTCCTGCCACCACTCGTACTGTTCATGCTTGGACTGACAGTGCTATGGCCAGCCTTCAGGGGTGTCTGGAGGCCACGGATATGAGCATCTTCAAGGAGGCCACAGACAATATTCATGATTATACAGAGACTGTCAGTGACTATATTAGCTGGTGTACCTCCTTATGTGTTCCTGTACGTACTGTCCATATTTTTCCAAACCAAAAGTCGTGGTTTAATGCTGACGTACGGAAAAAGATCAAGGAAAGACGGGTGGCTTTCAAGTATGGTAACAAAGAGGAGTATAAAAGGGCCAAATACGAACTGCGAAAGTCCATCAAAGCAGCAAAAAGGGCACGCTCCCTAAAACTTGAAAGCCTCCATCTACAGAACAACACACACATTATGTGGAAGGAAATCCAGTCTATCACAAACTACAATAGAAGCACTAACATCACCGAGGTCAGAGACGCCACCCTGCCGGACTGCCTCAACAACTTTTACTGCAGATTCGACAGGATGAATTCGGACACACCCTCCAAACTCCCCCATAGTGCTGAGGACATCGCTCTACAGGTGACACACACACAGGTGCTGAAGGCTCTGAAGCAGGTTAACCCCCGCAAGGCTGTGGGACCTGACGGAGTGTCGCCCAGAGTCCTGAAGTCCTGTGCTGAACAACTAGCAGGTGTGTATACAGACATTTTCAACCAGTCCCTGTCACAAGCGGTAGTTCCACGTCTGTTCAAGTCCTGTTTTGTGATACCAGTTCCTAAGAAACCTGACGCTTCAACCCTAAATGACTTTAGGCCTGTGGCCCTAACACCAGTTGCCATGAAGTGCCTAGAAAAGTTGGTTCTGACACATATAAATTCTTTCATCCCAGACACTGCAGATCCATTTCAGTTTGCCTACCGTCCAAACAGATCAGTGGACGATGCAGTAGCCTTTGCTTTACACCACACACTTCTACATCTGGACTATAACAGAACATATGTTAGGATGCTGTTTCTAGACTATAGCTCCGCCTTTAATACCATCCGTCCTGCAAAACTCATTGTAAAGTTAATAGACCTCGGATTGCCAGCCACTACCTGCAATTGGATTTTAGACTTTCTTCTAAACAGACTGCAGGTGGTAAAGATGGGAGGGATAATATCAGGAAATCTCACAGTCAGCACAGGCACTCCCCAAGGCTGTTGCCTCAGCCCTAAGCTCTTTACATTATACACACATGACTGCGTCTCCACTCAGGACAGCTCACTCGTCATTAAATATGCAGATGACACGACCATCTTGGGCCTTATTAAGGGGGGAGATGAGACAGGGTATAGGGAACTGGCCAATGACATCATGGTCTATGGAGAGGAAAATGACCTGTTCCTCAATGTAGACAAGACCAGAGAGCTCGTTATAGACTTTAGGAAGAAAAGCCCTCCTCTGCAGCCACTCACCATCAAGGGAACTGTGGTGGAGAGGGCCGACAGCCACAAATTCCTGGGCCTGCATTTAACATCTAACTTGAGCTGGACTACAAACACTGTCACCACAGTGAAGAAAGCTCAAAAACGACTGTATTTTATCAGGCTTTTGAAGAAGGCTGGGCTTGGGATGTGCCCTCTTACTCATGCCTACAGAGGACTTATAGAGACTGTCTTGATATATGGCATTACCGTGTGGTTTGGAAATGCAACACGGGCAGAGAAGAAGTCTCTCCAAAGAGTTATAAAGACTGCAGAGAGAATCATTGGGACAAACCTCACACCCATGACTGAACTGTACACAGAGCGCTGTAAGAAGAAAGCTAAGTCCATACTTGGTGACATTCATCACCCAGCTCACTCACTTTTGAAGCCCAGACACAAAACCTACAGCCTGAGACATATAAGAGCGGACAGTATCATTACACATAAAACACGCTTCTATAACAGCTTTTATCCAGCAGTGGTGAGACTAATGGCTAACTCATAGAAATAGGGTATATATGGTATATATGGCTAGCAAGCACTGGTGCACTGTGTTTATTTATTCATTAATTTATTTATATGTGTGTATATGTATGTGTGTTTGTATGTATGTATATATGTGTGTATATATATATATATATATATGTGTATGTATGTATATATGTATATGTATGTGTATGTGTGTATGTATATATGTATATATGTGTATGTGTATATATATGTATGTGTGTATGTATATGTATATATATATATATGTATGTGTGTATGTATGTGTATATGTATGTGTGTGTGTGTATGTATGTGTATATATATGTATATATATATATATATATATATATATATGTGTGTATATGTGTATATGTGTATATATATATATATATATATATGTATATATATATTGATTCTAAGGGTGATGCAGTACAATTCCTATGTATGTGTACAATTCTGTTTGTGCTCTGCAAATGGCAAATAAAACTTTGAACTTTGAACTTTGAGAAGGTAAAGGTAAACTGTGTAGTCGTCGTGTCCAGACGCAGGTCCTTCATCAGATCTGGATACGGCCTGGATCCGGAGGACTGCGGTAAATCTCGGGATAAACAGAGAGACTAATATTAGCATAGACGCCTTCTTATGATGTACCAAGTACATCAGGATTTATGGGAAGTGTTCCTGGTTCCGGCTGACCTAATCTATGCAGCCTAACATTGAATTATAAAAGTCTATAATGTGTATGCTAGGTCAAAGAGATGTGTTTTTAGTCTAGCTTTGAACTGACAGTGTGTGTCTGCTTCCCGGACAATGTTAGGAAGACTGTTCCAGAGTTTTGGTGCTAAATAGGAAAATGATCTACCGCCAGCAGTTGATTTTGATATTCTAGGTATTATCAACTGGCCGGAATTTTGAGATCGCAATAGACGTGAAGGACTATAATGCGTTAAGATCTCGCTCATGTACTGCGGAGCTAAACCATTTAGTGCTTTGTAAGTAATCAGCAATATTTAAAAATGTATACGATGTTTAATAGGGAGCCAATGCAGTGTTGACAGAACAGGGCTAATATGGTCATACTTCCTGGTTCTGGTAAGAACTCGAGCTGCTGCGGTTTGGACCAGCTGTAGTTTATTTATTAAGCGTGCAGGGCAACCACCCAGTAGAGCATTACAATAATCTAGCCTTGATGTCATGAAGTGTGGAAGAAATTGTATCTTTAAATGAATCCGCCACTGGTGGACTGTCAAAAGAATAAAGAGAACTGCTTATCAGTGGCTCTGTTTACATTCCTGATTGGGACACACTTCTTCAATGGTGTGAAGGAAGTTGGAGCCGTTTGCAAGCTCATGATCAAACTAAAGGCAAGGTGTCTGCTGCTGTAGTTGAGGCTGATACGAATCACCAGATGACAGAGAGTGTTTTAATTGTGGTCAGCAGGGCCATTTAGCCAGTAATTTTAAATGCCCACTCAGAAAAGTGTGAAAGTGACAGAAATGTCTGGTGTTAATGTGGGTTTGAAAGTAGATCAGTGTTTAATATAAAGAAATTAAAGTTTAAAGTTTTCGTCTTAGAAAGAACAAGGGATAAAAATAAGATCAAATGTTAAATTCTTAAGGAAATCATTTTGAAGGAAAGATCTATAATAATCATTTTTATAAGTTAATGGATAAATACAGGTTTATTTGAAAATGCATGACATTTCTAGCAAAGATGTCTTAAGCTGGGCTAGAGTTAAAATATAGTAGAATGAAAATGTTACAAGTTTATGAAAAGACAGAGTACCAGTCCTGAATGCCTTTGAGTCTCTCTCATTTAATGTCAACCGAAAGCTGTTATCGGAGCCTGTGTCATAAGTGATAATAAGCTATTTATAGTAAAGCACAGAGTTTCAGTTGAAAATCAGAGACATGGAGATGTTAAAAGAAACATCAAGGAGCTACAGGAAGCATCAATTTGACAGGGCTCTCTGGATTAATATGTTTAAGAGTATTTATGTAAATTGGAATTGGGAAGTTGAAGATTGAGTCCATCATGGCTTAAAATCCCTTGTCTAGAAATATGAGGAAATATATAGTCTAAATTTAAATAGTCAACTATGTGTGATCAGAATGATAATTTAAAATAATAGACTTGACTGCACAGAAAAAGTGACAAATTGGCTAAGTCACCATAAACATTATCCAGAGAGCCCTGTCAAATTTATGAAAGGCTAGTGGGTGAACAAAGGAGGAGGATGGGAACATCACTGTTGTTTGACTGTCCTTGACTAAGTCTGTACACCACGACCTGACCGGATAGACACAAGATTCGAAAACTGTGAGAATGTGTTGGTTGTAGTTGGCTCTGGCTCCAGAGACAAAACAATAGGCCTGAATTGGGCAAGATAGGCAGTGTCCACTGAATTTGAAGTGTTAGTGTTAGGGCCGTTGCCCTCAAATTATTCTGATTAAAGAGCTGAGTTTGTGGCTTTAACTGAAGCCTGGAAATGAATGACAGGAAAAGAAAAACTATCGTTATTTGTTTAGGGTAGCACATGATTTTGGGGCGCTGTGGACATTGATCAATTTTGAAGTCAGATGGTTGACCTTCTTTTCATGCTGAGTTAGTATCAAATTTGCTGGATGCTATTTTGTTAAATGATCAAATTTCTATTTGTAAATGCGCAGCTCATACTAACAAAAAATATTTGATTTTGCTGAAAAGCTGATGCCACAGAAACAATGGAGATTGTGTGTACCATGTTATCTGAAAGTAACCCTGATTTTTCTGACTCCTTACAGAGCATGCAGTCTTTTGATTAAGACACAGAGAAGTCTGTTTGGAGGAAATCTGGCTGCAGTATTAAAGACGTGTTTGGTTTAGTGTTGATGGCAAACCTTGTTTACCGAAACATTTCTTCAACCACTATGGTAAAGTGATGCACAGGTTGGACCATGCATCAAAGGGGGGGATGATAACTTTTGTTTGGGGAAAAAAGAAAGGTAAAAAGTCTGCTTTGGATATTACTTGGAAGACCCCATTTATGGTAATGGAAGGGTCTTAACAACGAGTGCCATCAACATCAATTGCGTTGTGTGAACATGTTGTAAAGAAATGTCTTCTCTCCTATCTAACATTTAGTTTAGGTGAAAGCAGCTCATGGAAAAGCGGCTGATATCCCACTGCACGACATCAAACCGGGAGATTTATGAAGTTATTAGGGGATTATGAAAATCTGACAGTTCTTGTTTAAATTATAACAATTTTGGTGTAGAGACAAGGCTATTGAGTATTTTAAAAAGTTATTTTCATTTATGTTTTATTTTATGTTCTATTATTTTCTTTTTTATGTGGGCTATACTGTGTTGGCAATTGCAAACAGCACTGAGAATGCTTTGACAATGCGTCCCCTTGGAATTATAAGGTTCTATCTGCGTTCTGAGCAGTTTTGAGATATTGAGCTTTAAAGTTTTTGCATTCCATTCGACTGTGTAGAAAGAACCTTTTTATTTTCTAAATAAAAAGTTCCAAAATGTACACAACTTAAAAAAAAACATCACATAATGTAAAGAAGTGGTCACAGAATAAGAATATGTGAATAACTAAATTTTGACAAAAATGTCAGATAGAACCTTATAATTCCAAGGGGACGAATGGTTAATGATGAAATTAAACAAATCAGAGATGCTATTATACAGAATAGATTAGTGTTAGACAAGGTAACTGCTGGGAAAGGAGGGCTATGTAAAATGTTGGGTACATCATTTTGTTTTTACATTCCAGACTACAGTGACAACATAACCAATATCATGGAGCACAAGAGAATGGCTGTAAAAGAACCACCCATAAGTAATAACTCATGGTTTGAATGGTTCACCAACCTCTGGGGAGAGTGGGGCTATTGGAAATGACATACAGTTCTGCCAGTGATAGTGATCAGAGTTTTGGTGTTGCTGTGCCTGCCATGTGTAATGTTTTCCCAGCTTTAGTAGAGAATGGTGAAAAGTACAGCTTCATATCAAATGCTTCAAATGTCTGATTATGAGGATCAATTCAAAGATGTATGTCCAAAAACACAGAGTGTTTTCAATCATAAATGTGATGAAGTGACTTAAATTAGCTGTATTATTATATTAGTTATCAATTAATGATAAAAAAAAAGGGGGAATTGTGGAAGAAATTTTATCTTTAAAGGTATAGCGGAGGATTTTCTTTTTCCGGGTGGATCATCAAGACTATTGGTCCTCCTAAGTGTCAATCATTCTGGTGATATGTTTACGTAAGGCCGTCGTACGTGCTCGTGCACACGATTCACACGATGGCGTGCGCTCAAAACACAGGTTGGGCTTCCCACTGATGCCTCAGTCGCGAAGTTTTTACTTGACAGGTAAAGTTTGGCATGCTATTTGGAGAAATCCATTTAAAATCACTGCTAGTAAAAGTTAATGTAAGCTATGATTAGCTCGTGCATGCTCTCTCGTGCACACGTTTAATAGGCGTTCCCTCTCGGGAGCATGTGCATTTTTTCAAAAAGTGGAGGGGGCGGTTCTTTTCTAAAATTCGGGAAAATCCTCCGCTATACCTTTAAGATGTGTGTGACCATCATATTACAGTTAAAGAGCACAAATAATCCTTATTCTAATATGGAATTGTATTGGAATGGTAAAGAGTGTTGGTACGTGACAGGAGGGCCTCCACTCAAGGATAAAATATAATGACCAAATCTAAGAATGTTCCACATATGGTTGAAATACTATTATTGGCCTATAAAGATAACATTCTGTGAGTCAAGACTATAAAAGAGGAAAGATGTCTTCCCTTCACTGTCACACTCTGCAACCACTCTGTGTGACTGTACGACTGCTGACCTTTTCTTGCAAGAACATAAACCTCATCAAAAACAATTGGAAATGTTTGTCTCTTATTCAGCGATATAATTTTGTTTGTATGCCTTTTGATATAATTTTGTTTGTATGCCTTTATGCCTTTTTTATGCCTTTTGTTTGTAATTTTGTTTGCCTTCCTTTATGCCGACAATTTGGATGTTTTGTCGTCGAGATCTTGACTCTAAGTCACAGGTCTTTTCCTTAAGCTTTTCACATTCGGTCTCCAGGTGTGCACAGAGTTCCTCCAGTGATTCAATGCGGGCTTCGTGAACTTTTGCTGCCTCTTCAGTCTCTGCTACTCTAGTGGAAATATTAGCAAGTGATACGTTCACCTCGGATAAAGTAGATGAAAGGACATCAAACTTTCTGTCAAAGGTGCTGCTCAATTTCGCTATTTCGCTCAATTAGCCGGTGACAACTCATGAACTTAATCTGAACCTCCTGGCTCCTCAGTATTCAATTTTTCAGGTTTCTTATTCTTTGTCGGCATTGCTCAGGATGTTCAGAATGAATAACTTGTGATATTTAAGCGGCTACAAGACATTTTAACAGACAATATTACAGACTTGTGGAGAGCTATAAAAAACACGTTCACTCCATTCGGTGCCAGAAGCGCGCCCCCATTCATGTTGGTTTTAAAACTCTCTTGCTATGTTCTGCTGTAAGTGTGTCTGGTTAAAGGGTTAATAGCTTGATTCTAACAGTCCCTAATAATCTCCCACTGAATGCCGCCTGAGACTTCATCCGTTTACTGTAAGCATGCATGCTCTGAGAATTGAAAGACTGGCAGATATAGCGTATCATGAGCACATTAATTATGGTTGCTTCTTCTGCTGTTGCTGTGCTGTCATTGCCGGTCCCCATGCGTGAAAGACATTGGGACTAAAGTAGCAGCTGAGAAATGGGCCAGACCTCCTCATTTCTACCTGTTTGGTTTATTTCTCTCTCCCTCCTGACTTGAGAAAATGAAAGACAGAAAAGATTTGAGAAACGACAATGTAGAAGGCTGTCTAAAGCAAGGTTTTAATGGTTTTGCTTTTCCAAATTTGTCTTTGAATTCTGTTTTAATTATATGTGCATCTTAATACTAGTTTAATTAAAATTTCAGTTTAGTTAATCTTACTTTCAGCAAGGTTAATTTAGATTGAATTTTTGGTTGATCCAGATCATAATCCCAGTCTGGAGTGCATTTCCCAAGTGCACAAGCTCCTTTGTTATCAGCATAGTTTAGCAATTCTTACTTTCAACAAACATTCACAAACAGCTTTGAAAACTTGTGTGGTTGGAACTACAGTTCTACCAGAAAGACTTGGGAGAATAATACTGTAACAATTAACATTTATTAACAGCCCAACAAGCAATCAAGTTCTTTGGCGTAGGCCCCGTCCGTAGCTTGCAATCCGAGGGTCCGGATCTGCATATCCTGCCTGAAGACGAAGGCAGGGGCGCAGCCGACCCCCTGCAAGGTATAGGAAGGGACCATCCTGGTGGTGGTGGGGTGGATGGAGGGAAGAGACCATCCTGGTGGTGTAAGAAAGGATGGAGGGAATACCCATCTTGGTGGCGGTGGGGAGGATGGAGGTGAATTGAAGCGTCAGCATCTGCGAACTCAGACGTGTGTAAGTACCAGTCTTATATACCGCAAGAATAGTAATATGATTGGATAGATGAGAAGGTAATAAGTGACGTAACAATTGAGTCTTCCCGGCAGAACTTATGCTAGAGCTTCATCTCTCGACCTGTGGTTAGAAATTATAGCTTTAGCGTAGGTTCTACCAGGAAGAATTGTATGCCACGTCATTTATTCATAACTATTAGGTCTAGTCAATCACTGGTTGACATATTGGAGTATATACAAGTACTGAACTTTCTCTTTTCCATTTGCAGTTGACGCTGAGGTTTCCCTCCATCCTCCCCACCACCACCAGCTTGGTTGCCTTCATCTTCAGACAGGATCAGCCGAATCTGCTTCCCCAGGATTGGGACTAGGACGGGGCCTACGCCAAATAACCTTTCTACACAACTAGACATGAATCACTGTAGCACGCATGCCATCTGTTAATCCTTTATGGAATAAATGCCATGTAAACTTTCACCTGCTATCTGAGTCTTTCTGGTAGAAACATAGTATGGAAGCTTGTTTCCGCCACAGAATAAAACATTTGAAAAGATAATTGCGACTTTTTATTTCACAATTGCGAGTTTACATCTTGCAATTCTGACTTTATATCTCCGAATTGCGAGATATAAAGTCAGAATTGTGAGATATAAACTCACAATTGCTAGAAATAAACTTGCAACTCTGACCTTTTTTCAGAGTTTATATCTCGCAATCTCGCAATTCTGACATCTTCTGACAAACTCGCAATTGTGAGTTTATTTCACGCAGTTCTGACTTTATAACATGCAATTGCGACTTTATATCACGCAGGTCTGACTTTATAACTTGCAATTGCAACTTTATATGAGATGTAAACTCGTAATTGTGAGAAAAACAGTCAGAATTGTGAGATAAAGAGTCGCAATTACCTTTTTATTTTTTATTGTGTGGCGGAAACAAGTTTCCATACCTGTTAGTGACATGTTGACCTAAAAAGATCATGCCACTGTGGAACAAAAAGCAAGCTAACAATCTATATCCTTCATTCCATTTAAATACATATATTTCAATCTATATGTTTTAGAGCAGTGGTATTCAAATGACGGGACATAATTGCACCATTTTACCGTTCCTACAGTTTAAAGTGTGCAGCGCGTAAAAACAACAGATCGGTTCACACCACAAGCGCTCAAGGTAATGATCTTTTGGCGATATCCTCTAATATTAAGGTATTAGTATCGCATTAAAGGTACAATATGTACGAATTTTGTATCAAAATATCCAAAAACCACTTTTACAGTGTTAGGCTATATATTTCTTTCAATTGTGTACTTCCATTATCCTAAATGTTTCCAAGAATTTGTAGATTCAGAGAGATTCACAATTTTAAAGAGTGCCTGTCCCTGTTCACTTTTTTCGCCTGTCAATGACGTAATATGTGTTATCCCTGGTTTCCGATTGTACGGCCATAGTAACCATGGTGACAGACGTGGACAACTGTGTAACGTCTAGCGCCACGCTGTTGTTGTTTCGTTCAAACATTATGGACCATGGCAAGCAGACTTTGGGACAAAAGGAGAACTAAAACGAGGATCAATATCGGCGTGGCGTGTTCGAGATGCCGAGAGCTCCGTGTCCGCGACAAACTTGGAATTGACAGAGAGGCCACTTTGCATATACTTTATTAGACAGGTGAGCAAAGTTCAGTTTAGTGTGATAGTGTAGACCAAGTGAAACAGCGCTGCGTTACCTCACAAGTTAAATTCGTCAAATAAACTGACCAGTGTGAGTAGTAATTCAGCACTTGCGTGTAGTTCGGTAGAATGAAATGTCCTTATTCCTTTATATCCGGGGGACTCGCGTGTGACGCTGATATCTGTCTCTCATTAGCACTCGCACCCTGTTTTATACCACAGTCATGTTAAAAAACATGATATTCACTCATCCATAAACATTATTAGATCCATCAGCATGACAGCAAGTCCCATCATTCCGCTTATCACTGCGTCATCAGTCTACGCCTTTGTTATTGTAAGACGTTAGCGACCCCTAGCGGTGAAAAAAAAAGACATATTGCAGCTTTAAGAGCTGAAGACGACGCGGTTATTTTAACAAGAGAGCAGAAACATGGTGAGCAGTAAAAGAGAAACTTTTGCTTAAACGCTGCAGAAAACAAGAATACGGCTAATACAATTATTTTGTATCTGTCATACAGATGACTCTGACCGTTTAACTAAACTAGGTTTGTGACAAGTTAACACGTGGCGCCTTTAGATGTTTTGTTTTTCCCCATACATTTAGCATTACTAATCAGCATATTAAGAGCATTTCATAATAAACAATGTTATAATTTGGACCATACTTGGTCCTACTTTTTCTAAACCCTGCCCCCCCCCAGTATGTTTTCTCAGTCCCAATGTCTTCTATGTAAATAAGTAATAAAAAACAAAATTGCCTGATCTACATCTGATCTAACCTTTTTATATTCATATCCAGTTGGGAGAAATAATTACTTTTTTATTGGTAACAAATCTTAGACATCTCTGCTTTGGCTCCCGGGGCCCAAGATTCTCATATTTGATGGCTAATTTGATTGTTTAAGATGTTTTCTTTTACAAAGTACTACGGATGCCCGATGGAAACGTATAACTGTTCCAGACAAGCATTGTCCAGACCTCCGCTGGGAAGGACATATAGAGAACAGACCTCTTGGAACTGTAATTGAATACCCCTCTATTAGGGTGTCAACAATCAGTCCCAGACGGCCTAGATCCGGCCCACATCTGGTATGCGTGTTATCCACAACTACCAGATGTGGCCCGGATCTGGGCCGACACTATGTTGCTGTCTGGGGTGCATGTGTATAAATATGTAAACACATATGACGTAGGAGGGAACATGCGATGTATCAAACAGCAAATAAAGCAAAATAATGGGGAACAAAAATAGTGAAGTAGGAGATGCCATGTTCAGAACAGCAGTATCTTGGAGAAATTACATTGTGGAGAAAGCTGCTGACTGAATGAGCTGAAGTGTACACCAATTATGTAAATGTGATTAAAAAATGAAATGGCTTTCTGTTGTTTGTGTAAATTAACTATAATAATATGATATTAATTGCATCCTCCAATCAATTAATTAGCCAAGCAGAAATGATTACTCCCCCCACCTTCAGTGACGTCATTAACGACAGTCCTATATTGTAGAACTGACGTGATTCAAACAACAGAGGTGTGACCATGTTATACGGTTTCGGGAAACAGTTCTAGCTATAGTTTCTACAATGATGAATCAAACTACAGTGGTTTAGTAATGAGTTACATTTGTATGATTGAATGATTTGTTCACAAGTTAAGTTAATAAAAATACCTTTGTTTATTGTTTGTTCATATTAGCTCAGGTCCATTAAATAATATGAACAGATACAACTTTTAATTGCGTATTAGTAAATGATGAAATTAATATCAACTAAGATTAATAAATGCTATAAAAGTATTTTCTCATTATTAGTTTACGTTAAAGGTAGGGTATGGGATTTACAAAACGGCCGGCAGATTTTGAAAATACACAACTCAAATGGTCCTACCTTCTTTCCTCCAACGCTGGCCCTGACTCCACCCATTCGAAGAACATGGGAGGGGGAGGGGGGGAGGGGGGGAGGGGGGATGGGGGATGGTACGACCGTTTGATTGACGAACTTACTGTCCAATGATTCTAGGTGGTCTTGGAAATGATTGGCTGGAGTTTTTCGAGTCCTGCCCGTTCCACAGATGATTAAATTGCTTAATTTTCATTTCAGTGCTTCTAACTCAGTGGCTGTAAGTGGGTTAGGAATAGGATTTCAAGTGATTTTGAAAAAATGGACAAAAAAGAGAATCACATACCCCACCTTTAACTAATACGCTGTAGTTAATTAATGTTAACAAATGATTATTTTATTTCAGTTTATTTTTCAACCACTGGAATTATAATAATCTAGTTTGTTAATATTAACCCTGGCCTGCATGGTCTAAAGGAAACCTATTGCAAGTGGTCCATTTTTTTATGCTTCAGTTTCATGATTTGATTTCAACAGCAAACCAAAGTAAACATTCAAAATAACTGTTCAATTTTACGCTATTTGCCTTGATGCTGCACTCATGATCCACTTTATTCAGCTACGAAAATACTCAGTTGACCTAAATTGCCCCGAAAGCGCTGTTGCCAAACTGTTACGAGAAAGTATAGACTCTGTTATTTGCACAGTCCCTGTTTCATCCATAACTGTTTTAATGCCCCTCTCCATCTAAGAAATAAAGAGAATGTAATATTTATGGTGCAGTAGCTTACAGCTGGAGTTCAATACAGTGATAAAAAGCCTTCATACTAAGTGAGGTGAGATTCTAGTTATTTATTTTCCCCCTGCTACCGTGCAAGTGGTGATATCTAAATAGATTCAGCTGTTGATTGACAGCACAGGGATGAGCTGTTATCAGCTAGACCAGTGTTGTGTCTGGTGAGGTTGTGAGGTATAGTCTCCTGTGGCATTGTGTTTTTGCTACACTGTGCAAACCCAGCATGCTCTCTGTCTGTCACATTAGCATTCATGATTGACAGAAAAAAGGATCGAGGCTTGGCAGATTTTGAGATGGTTTGGTAACATAATGCACATAGATATTTAAGGTAACAGCTGCTCACTAAAAGTGTCTAGTGAGCAGTCCGACATTTATGTTATATTTTGTTGCATCTTTCAGTATGTTGTTATAAGGCAATGATTCTCAACTGGTGGATCATTAAATGAGTCACATGTGCAAACAGTAGTAGGGAGGAAAATGCTAAATCCAATCCAGTTTGTGAAACAGGGAAGCTATTTTGTTTCAACAATGCTGTTGTATAGCCAGACTATCAGAATTCAGAGGGCCGTTCACATGGAACGTGTTCTTGCCTTTAAAAACACGAGATATGTGGACATCTGCGCATGTGCGATTGATTTGAGCACCTGATAAGAGAGGTCCACTAAATGTGTGCGCCAAACGTGTCCATCCGCGCTCATGGTCAGTGGAATACTTTGAAATGCTTGCACACAGTGCAAGACGGAGTGTAAATCCCTAAGTATTTCTAAGTTTTGCCTTTCATATAATCATAGCCTTTCAATTAGCCTTACTCCATGTAACTCTTTCCCCGCCAGCATTTTTTTTTTTAAGTTGCCAACCACTGCCAGCATATTTGATCATTTTCACATGGCCCCAAGAATATTTTTTGTATGAATATCTGAACATGCAATACATCAAAAGAACAGGGCCTCTGCTTTATAGGCTATATATAAAAAAAAAAAAAAAAAAAAAAAAAACTTTTACTGTTATTCTAGCTTCATGCATTCATATTTTTATCAACACTTGAATGTGGGTAAGTTTCATATGAAAAAGAGTTAAAGGGATACTTCACCTCTGGAAAGATGAATGTGTATTTAAAATGGGTCATTTATGTAGTAGAAATGTGAAATTATTTTTGAATTTGGAGCCTTCTAGACTGAGAAAAGCCAGAAAATTTATTTTTGGCTTATGTGGATGAAAGACAACAACTCCCAGAATGCACTTGCTTCGCTGCTCTACGAGGCCACTCCCAAGCCACACCTACCGGAAAGAGCGCGCAGTTAAACAACAAGATTAGGCTACTAGTGAGTCTCAGTGACGAGTCTGCCTGGGATTTCGAGATCGCCCAAAATGTCCGGGATTCGGCTTTTGTGTTCTACAGTCGCCATTCATTATGTTTACTGTGGTGAGCAGGACGAGGCTGAGGGGCGTGGGAGAACGGCGCGAGGCCGGTGGCGTGATTACCGATGAGCGACGGAGGAGTGGGAATTTTCTTAGCAATGTTAAAAACCACATCAACCGATCACTTGTCTTAGGGGGGAACATGCTGTGAATGATGTCCCGTTGAGTTTGGTCTTTATTTTTGTGCTGTCTTTCTTTTTACATGTGTTATTGTGTACTGTCATGTTTTGAGCATGTGTGGCTCTTGTTGTTACTTTCAATCAGTGATTGAAAGGACCCCCTTGAAAGGTGCAAGATGGTACATCTCAAGGGGCTATCCAAAATAAAAGAATAAAGAATAAATACTTGTTTAGCGTTCATGTAAACTTTACATTCAGATTCACCAATCGGAATGAATGCAGTTAGATTGAAACAAAAGGTGTGCATGTAATCCCGGACATTTTGGACGATCTCGACGGCCGGACATGTCCGGGGAAAAGAGAATAGTAACCCCTACTACTCAGCTTTGTCCTGCTCTTTCTCCACAGAACAAGTGCCTGCTAGCTTAGCTTCCAAAGAAAGACGGCTGACACTGTGTACATTCTGTGAGTGAGATCCCACCTCCTATGGGCGGGTTGAAAACATGCGGGACAGCCCCTACTACTGGCTGTAGTCTTTAGCCTCTGGCCAAAAAATCCTCCGATGACACAAAATGACGATTTTTGCGTCATCTGAGGATTTTTTTCAAACAAAAAATACATAAATCTCTCGTCTCAGGGGGACATGTGGGAGGAAAGCATGGTAATTCGAAAACACTATGGGTTTTCTACTGATACAAAGCTTAATGCTAAATCCTGAAGTATCCCTTTAAAGGGTTAGTTCACCCAAAAATGAAAATTCTGTCAGTAATTACTCACCCTCATGTTGTTCCAACCCCGTAAGACCTTCGTTCATCTTCGGAACACAAATTAAGATATTTTTGATGAAATCTGAGAGCTGGCTCACTCCTCCATAGACTTCTAGGTGACCGAAACTTGCTGGCCCAGAAAATGTATTAAAGAGATCGTTAATATAGTCCAAGTGACTACAGTGGCTCAATCTTATGTATATCAAGCGACGAGAATACTTTTTGTGCGCAAAAACAAACAAAAATAACGACTTTATTCCACTTTTCATTTCCTTCTCTCTGGGCCTCGAGTCTTTTCACGTAGTGTTTTTGCGCAGCGCGTCTGTGTTGTACGTCACACGCATCACACACATGACCATTGTCGGCCAATAGTGAGCCTACGTGGTGACGTGTAACGCAGACGCGCTGCGCTGCGCAAAAACACTACGTGAAAAGACTCGAGGCCCAGATAGAAGGAAATGAATAGTGGAATAAAGTCGTTATTTTTGTTGTTTTTGCGCACAAAAAGTATTCTCGTCGCTTGATATACTTAAGATTGAGCCACTGTAGTCACTTGGACTATATTAACGATCTCTTTAATAACTTTTCTGGGCCAGCAAGTTTCGGTCACCTAGAAGTCTATGGAGGAGTGAGACAGCTCTCAGATTTCATCAAAAATATCTTAATTTGTGTTCCGAAGATGAACGAAGGTCTTACGGGGTTGGAACAACATGAGGGTGAGTAATTACTGACAGAATTTTCATTTTTGGGGTGAACTAACCCTTTAATAGTGTGTGCAAACACAGGTGTTCGACATCTGCTCACTAGAAGATGTATTCCTTGTCCAGTGTCTGTACCGTTTCTCTCCAGAAGTAATGAGCGATAAAACTAGATATTTAAGTGGCTATATGTAGAATTCAGAAACCCTTGCTATTAGCGACACCGGTGGCCGTTAAGTGAACTGCAGCCAGCAACTTATTTCTTGTGCTCGCACTAGTGCACACGTAATGTACAATACACTAAACTTCATTCAAGGCCCTGGTATACAATAATTGCAGCAAAGTTTATTTTCATTCTTTGCTTAGGGGTAAACATTTACCTGGCGTTAGCCAACATCCAAACGCCGTCTGCACTGCTGAGAGCGATGTTTAGATGAATATGCAAATATGTGCTGCATGCTTTCCTCTCAATAACAAAATAACACACAACACACAAAAGAAATGACAGCTGTGAGAAAGCAGCAGTTAAGAAAGCATGTGAATATGTTCGCACCAGCTCTGCAATTCACTGCCATTATGTCGACAGATGAGGTAATTAAAATTACACTGTTATGATAATTTGATTATAAAGTGAGACTATGCACTAAATAGATCTGGCTCAGTGAGACTATAGTTTGAGTGAATCCATTTTCTTTGCATGACACATTGATATTACAGTACAGAATGGCTCTTCCGGCATGTATAAGCATTCATTTCATGTATCAGAAGAGTGGCTCTCGGGAGCGCATGTAAACATCACATTCTAATGATTTCCCAGCAAAAACGACGAGTCCTTCACATAAAAATCAGTCTACAGGCTTTCATAGACAACCTAGGAAGTCAGGGAACGTCTCGTTTTTTAAGTTTTATTACAAGCTGTTCAAACTTCAGCAATAAAAAAGCTATTAATATATGACCATTCTTACTTATAGCCTCTTTAACATGCATGTATCTCATGAGCTCCTCACACAAGCGCTCATCAAAATGGATGTCTAGTTGTCCATGTCTGATCACTGATGTGTAAAAAGACGAGTCAAAACAAGAATTCATTTCAGTGTGTATCACCGGGGAATGCTAAAGAAAAGAGACATTGGTTTTGTGGCAACTGTAGGCATGAGTGCAGCTGGCATCTCAAAAAAGATTGTGGAAGTGATTGAACCCCTACAGCTGGACCCTTGTCTTTGCGTAGGCTTCAGCTTCGATGGGGCCTCCATTATGTCTGAAAATAGAGGAAGAGTTCATGTTCTTTTAAAGCGGACCTTTGCCCATGCACTTTACGTGCACTGTAATTCCCATCGCCTAAATCTGGCTCTGGCAGCAGCATCAAGAGTTTCCAGTCACGTCAGCACACACTGAATTCTATACATACATTCATGACAGGAAGCATCCGACACGCCAGGTTTATGGAAATACAGAAACAACTTCATCCAAGTCGGCAGTGTCTTGAGATTGAGCGATCCATTGACACTCGATGGGGCTCGAAATCAGGATCTGTAAGCAAGGTGCATATTTTATTGGATTGTATTTTAGAATTACTTGCTGAATGTAGTGGAAGTAGCCATAGCGAGGCAATAATCGAAACACAGGGTCTTCTACAACAGATCCAAACGAAGCGGTTCCTTTTTTTGCTAGTCATATTTGGGAAACGTTTTGAGTGCAGTGACTTCAGCCCGACGCTGCGTGTTTTGGACTGTATCCACCTTGTTGATGGCTTAAAAGATGCATTTTCTGTCTTCAGGGATAATTCACAGTGTGACTTTGAGAAAGTTCTGAAACTCACAGATGAGTTAATAACAAAACGTGAAATTACAAACTTTAACGTAACCATCTCCAGACAAAAATAGTTGCCTGCCAGGCTCAGTGACTCAGTGGTTGTTTCAAATCTTGGAATTAATAATGTGAGGAACGATGATGACCGACGACGCTTATGGAATGAGAGACTGGACCGACAGCTGGCCGAGCTAAAGAGCCGTGTTCATGAATGGTTCAGAATGGAATAATGAAAGCAGCCGCAGCCTGTCAACCACAGTCCGCGACATTTGCTGACAAAGACATGCTTGAATCACCAAGTCAACATTAAAGCATAAGGATCGAGGATGCTGAGCTGACTGTGTTTACACATCAGATGCGTAGAAAAGCTGAGGGAGGACAGACATTCCCATCACTAATGGAAATTATTTTGATCCCATATTGTAAATGATGTACTTTGAGAGTAGGTTTTGAGGTCCACTCTATTTCACCAAGATTCACTCACTTTAAATTCCTGGCCGCGCCACTGGTGAAGCGGCTTCTTAGCTTTTGTTTCTCCCGGAAATTGCACACAGCCAGCCAATCAGATTGGAGCATTCCATTTTGAAACAACTGTTGCCACTTTTGAATATGCATCAGACAGTATGCGGACGTGCCTCCTGAGGCCGTGACTATCAATGCTGTATCTGCTCTCTGTTCATGGTGGAGACTCTCAGAGGAGTTTGCAGGAGTGTCCCACTGTATTAGATCTGAGAACTCTAGTCGTTTCTCCAAAAGGTTAAAATGAATCTTTTAGCATTAGAGAGAATCCTCTGGCCATAGCAGACTGATGGATGGTGTGGAATCAAATCTCTGTCAAGGTTGCGGCCCCGCAGAGAGCCTTACATTGACAGGCAGAGCATATTTTTTTTCTTTCATATCACAGAAGTTCTGCTTTTGAAGAGTCGTTTTTTTTTTCCATGTGATAGAAGGCTCTGAAATATCTAAGGTTATCTGCGAGTTCACTGTTCGCTACTGCGGTGTTTTAAATAATTAAAGCAAAGCAAAGATAACAGAGACACAGCAAGAGTTGCTGAATCAAACATGGTGAGAGGGCAACATGATCGATGTTTGATGAAAGTGTAGACTACTGCCTGCTATGTAAAAAAAAACTTTGCAAAACAGAATACATTATGCAACAATACACGTTTCAAAGTAAGATGCTACACATGACCTCTTGTTCCTAGGTTTCTTGTTTAATTCAGTCTCCGACATAAAAACACATTCTGAATCTACATGTTTTTGTGTGTGTGTGTGTAAGAACGTTTTAACTATTTGTAATCCGATCAATAATGAGGCAAGAAAAAGGTAACAATTGCAGCCAAGGTCAAGTCAGCGACATTGACTTTTGGAATAAGGACCCAATTCAATGTTCTCCTTTTGCAAAGTGTGTACTATATATATATACGATTCTGCAGAAATAGTATGCTATTATGCTATTCTGAATGAATGAATGAATGAATCAGGCATTTATATAGCGCTTTCATATGTACTACTGTACACCCAAAGCGCTTTACAATCATACCAGGGAATCTCTCCTCAACCACCACCAGTAATGTGAAGACAGTAATTTGGGCAGACTCCATCTTGTGAAGACTTGTGAAGTAGCTATTGCTGAAATTGCTGTATAGCAGAGTCCCTCTGAACCCCTCCACCTCCCCCAGCTCCACCTGCCTAGATCTGCTACGGGATTTATGTATGTCTGTTTATGCAGCAGAAGCAGCATATCTTACATGCTAACAGCAGCGTGTCTGTGTAGATATTGGCAGCAGCAAGGCCATACTAGCTCAGCAGCAGCAGCGTATCAAGACCATATTCAGTAAAATGCAGTGAAATGCAATTCAATGAAATTATTCAGAGAGTGGTCATGATTGAAATTCTCACACACACACACACTTACTTAGTTTTCTAAATGGGGACATTCCATAGACGTAAAGGTTTCTATACTGTACATACTGTATATTTTATCCACTTACACTAACCCTACCCCTAAACCTACCCATCACACAAAACTTTCTGCAAAAAAAATTGAATTGAATTATTTTATTTTTATACCAGATTTACAAATGAGGAGGTTTTTGGAGATTTTGTCAGGATTTTGTCACTTCTGGGTACAAATTTTGTCCCCAAAATATAGTTAAATAGGTACAGACACACACTTTCCCCCCCTTTTTTCTTGTGTTGTCTTTATTTTTTCGATCTGTATAAGGGAAGCAGAATTCTGCCTTCTTCTGTTTTGTCTCGAATGTCCCTCAGGATGATCATCAATAACCAGCTAAACTAAACACCTGAAGCAGGATCATTTCTCTTTAAATTGCTATCGGAGTTGGAGGAACAGCTGAACCAGCCATAGGAATTAAAATAACAAATATGCAGATATTCAGATTAGGCGTAACTATTATAGTCTGCAAACAAATATTAACCAGGGATTTTGCTGGCATTTTCGAAACAGAGGTGGGATTACTTACTGGAATTGCTGTTAGCTAAGAGTGTTGAAGCGCTGTTGTTGTTTACTTTTAATTTAACACACTTATCCACATTAGCATTATAATTTTATTTAAACCTCTTTATATAACAGAATGTATTTCTTATTCTGTTCATGCAGAAACAGATTAATGTCTTAACACAAAGGGCCACACAAAGAGATTTAGATCTTTTAATGTCGCTCCAAATCTGTATAACTTTTTTCCATGGAACACATAAGGAGATATTTTGTAGAATGTTCAAGCTGCCCTTTACCATACATTAAAAGTCAATGGGAATATGAGCTCTAAAAATGAACAGCACTAAAATGGCATTTAAAGTCTCCTGAAAGTGATAATTCACCCCAAAATGAAAATCTGCAATCATTTACTGATCCTCATGTCATTTCAAAACTTCATTTTATTAAGAATTTAAAACAATAAATATCGGCAGCACGAAGTGCACGTGAACTGATCATCTCTTTCGCTTTACTACTTGTTACAGCACAAAATAAACATGAATAAACATCAGAAGGTATGTTGAAAGAGACAGTACAGCTTACCAAAATCCGTATCATGTCTCATGTAATCGTTCAATCAGTGTTTCAAGACGTCAATAAAACAGCTTTTAGACAATATGTCACGTATTGCTAAAGTTACCTCAGTAAAGCCATTCAATGACCAACTCATTAGTCAGCTAGAAAAGTTAACTCTACAGAGAACCATTTTGCTAAATATTTGATTTTTAGATTATATAGATTATTAGATTTTAGTCATTATATATATATATATATACACATACATACATACATACATACATATATATAATATATTATTATAAAAATATCCTTGTGTTCGATATCTAATGTCATCCAAATGATTTGATATTGAATAGAATCAATTCCAGCCCTAATTAGAATACTTTTATGCTGATTTTTGGAGCATGAAAACCCCTGGTTACAATAAATTCTTTCATGTATGGAAAAGAGAAGTATGAACATTCTTCTAAACATTTGCTTTTGTGTTCCAGGAAAGAAAGTAATGCAGGTTTGGAACGACCTGAGCCATAAATCATTGTTGATCGTTGTCATTTTTGGGTGAACTAGCCTTTTAAAGGACTCACTTGCAGCACAAACTGATTTAAACGTTTGTGTCTGATCTTCCCGGGGGAGATGCAACCATGCCACTGTGAACATTAATAACATTTCAGTCAAAATTTCATCTTTGCACATGATCAAATATACAGTCAATCCATCTGCCCATCCATAATGAATCAGAAATGACCCTCACTGCATTCATATCGTATATTCAGAGTAAAAAGAATCAGTTTGCACAACATTTTCCACAGCAGTAGGCTACTAGAGTTTATGGATGCTGATGTTTTAAACATTGATTTTTGCACAGTGAAGTCCCTTCATAAAGGAAATTCAATAAAGTACACTGTAAAAAATGTTACTGCTATTTACTTAAAAAAATTATGGTAACAATATTACACATAATATTTTTGAGTAGTTAAAGCTTGATTTCATTCATGAAATCTACCTGAATAAATCATGTAAAATGCCCTAATTTATTTAGTCTATGACATAATGAATTAAATTTTTTTAGTGAAATGTGCTTTTTTATTTGAAATATTTTTTATTCTCAAGTGAATGGATATGACCTGTTTATATTTAACTTTGAGATATATTGTTTTATAAAAAGACTGTATACTGCTAGGACAGTACAGAATCAAACTTGTTACTGCACTATCATTAGCAGAGTTATTGCTACATGTATATAACAATATGCTTCATAATATTAAATAAATGCAGTTATTCACAACCTAACCATAAGCCCTACTCTTCTGCACAATGGTAACGATAAAAACTTTAACATAATAGAAACTCTTTCAAATGTCAAACATACCTGAACATTAAACATTAACAGATGTTTCCCTTTACTCAAAAACACATGAAATAACACTTAATTTCAAGATTTACTCTCCATTTCCAGCCATGTGCAAAGCATGCTGGGAACAAACAATGGCGTCTCTAAATAAAACCGCATAAATGAGCTAATTCTCTTAAAATAAATAGGTAGCCCCTTTTCCTTAATTTTATGAGGTTTATCAGTTCCTCAATTCAAGCCTTAAAATTGTGTATGTTTCCTTAAAAAAAATAGGAAAATGCATCTCTTGGTTTTATTAGTGAAATGTTCTCAATATTTTCTAATAAACACTGAACCACAATTTTCTTAATGAAATATACATAATATTTTTAATGATCACCTCAATTTTTTTAATGAAAATTACAAGACTCATGATTCATTTTTTACAGTGTAGCGGCAGAGATCAATATCAATATAATAAGACCCATGCAAAAACCTCATTGTTTTAAATTATTCGAAATGTTTCGGAATACTCTCCCAATCATTTCCAAGGTATTGTGTTTATATGTGCGCATAAACCGAATCTCACGTCTGTGTGGAAGACTATAACCTTCTCATCAGATGGAAGCTAAAAATAGTCGAGCCCCCCCTCCCCTTCCTTGTTTCTTTCTTCACCTGCCTCTTCTCACCTTTTTCCTCACCACCTCATGTGTGAATCTCACTCTCCACACACACTGAAGTGTGAAGTGCGCAACGGCACAGTTTAAACAAGCATCAATCTCAACCGTGATTGACTGTCTGGAACAGCCGTATTTTATGACTTATGACTGAACAACAGTGACTCATTCGACCAGTCTCTCTCCAAAATCAGGAAAGTTCACAAGTATAAATAACCACCCGTCTGTTTCCAGAAGGCAGAGACGTACTGGACGCAAAGCTAGTCGGAGAAAAATCTGTCTCCTGTAGGTCTATTAAATGTTATCAAATGCAGCGTGACAGTGTGAATGTGTGTGTGTGGCAGAGGAATGAGAGATAAACCGATTGAAGCACCGTGCCAGCGCTTGCTTACGGATGTGTCCACGTCTATAAGATCAAGCGCTCCCGGCTCGCACTGGATGAATGATTCTGCATGAGAGACAGAGTTTGCAGATCTGGAGGTGGAGATATTGTGTTTTTAAAGAACTTTCTATTGACCCAATGTCCCCACAAACATGGTAAAACCAGAAATCACCTGCATAATGAGGGACAGCCGACTGTTCCCGTCAACAAGGCTTGATAAACATTCTAAAAAAAAAAGTGTTTATGAAAATATATAGATGCAGAAAGGTTTCTAGGGTTAGGTTTCGGAAAAAAAAAATCATTAGCTTACTGTAAAATAATAGAAGTCAATGAAAAGTGATACAGAAAGTGATGAGAAGCAGTTTTGGAAATGCTGGATGAGATGAAAACACACCTTGGTGATCCAGGTTTGAGAACATCTGTACAATGTCTTTACTCTGTTGACTTTTGAACTCAACAAAGCTGAAGTGAATTAAAAAGAGAAGTGTCTTACCTGAGTCACTCTGGATTGATGTGAAGGTTTGCACTTCCTCTATGCCAGCGAGTCAGCGCTGCAGTGAAAGCACTTGTCTTTGTTTCTTAATGTAAAGAACACCACAAACTACTTCATCAGATCTTGGTATAACACAAGACTCCTTATATTTCAGTCACTAAAGGGGTTTTGGATTGTCTTTGCGTTATGTTGGCATCTGTTTGTTTGCACCTCTTCTTTTGTGTGTCTGTACTGTATGTTGTTGTCCTGGCGACAGCTTCTCTGAGTTCGCGCTCTTCCACTCTCCTCAGCACCACTCGTCCGCTCACTCTCTCTCTCCGCGCTTTGTTCATTCCTCCATCCAAGCCGATTCATCAGCGCAAGATAGAGAGGGGGAGACAGGAGACATGTTCGTGTACAATGCAGTGGTTGGGAGGGAAAACTAAATGACAAAAACATGGTTGATGTTACTAGTTTGAACATGCATGAATGGTCTGTTCATTCTAAAGCAAAAGCTGTGGATAATGTGATTCTGTTGTATTAAGAAGACATGTGCACCCCTGTACAGACGAGGATGGTTTGGTCTTACCTAGAGAGAAAGAGAGAGAGAGCGGCAGACACACTGGAGGAGATATATAACATACAGAAAGACAAGAAAAGTGTTATCAGTGATAATGAGGTCATAATTTCACTGTAAAAAGTGATCAGGTGACTTTTTAGTAAACTTCATGTGTAATTGAAGAGATGAAGCTATGTGAACTTGACAATTCAAAAACTTATTTTTTTTCAATTACGCATGAAGTTTACTTAATAATAATAATAATTTACTTAATAATTCTAAGGGAACGGGATAATAGCAAAAGATGTATTATTACTGTCACGATAATGCTTAGTTTCATCCTCATGGACTCTTAGTTTGTTTTTCTTTAGTCACATGTCTCCTTTGTTCTCAGTTTCCCGCCACTTGTTTGTCTCCTAGGTTTCTCATTGCAATCTTGTCTGTTACTATGGTTACCCATTAGTTCCATCGTTTGCAACACCTGTGTTCATTCAATCATCTTTGTTTGCCCTTTGCTGTGTTTTAGTTCTCCTCTGTCGGTTCTCGATAACATTAATGCTGAGTTTGGCTATGTTTTCCTTCTGTTAATAAAGTCTGTGTACATTAATCGTCTTCACCCTGTTCCTGCATACACCACGCTTTGCTTAAGCGTGACAATTACAAGCTATAATGGCAAGACTTTACATTGTAACATTATTTTCTTGACAATTAAATGTATAGTTCACCCAAAAATGTATGATCTGTATGACTTGCTTTCCTCTGTGGAACACAAAAGAAGATATTCTGAAGAATTTAAAGGTGCAGTGTGTATATTTTAGTGGTGAGGTTGTGAATTGCAACCAACAGAAGTTACGGTGGCCGACAGTAAAAGATCGTTGTCTGAGACAGCAGAGAATGACCAGTTAAGCAATGAGGTTTCTTTACAAAGATAAATTTAGAAATTATCTTTACTTAATTATTCAGTAAAACGATATGTTATTGCGAATATTACATATAATTGTTCATCATTGTGTCAGTGTTTTATTCACTGACTTCAGCTAGCTTCTTTGCATGAAGAACAACATAGGGGTTTATGTGCTCTGTAAAGCAGTTTGTCCGTTTAGGGCCACTGTAGAAACATGTCGGCACAAAATGACTGTTTCAATGTAAGCGGACCCGCGGTGTATGTAGATAGAAATGGCTCATTCTAAGGTAATAAAAACATAACCGTTCATTATGTAAGATTTTTATACACCACTGAAAACATAGTTATGTATATGATTGGATTTCTGGATTTCTTTTTTGGAAATTGGATTTCTGTCAACAGATCCTCCTAAATATTACACAATGCACCTTTAAGTGAACAGTTTTAGTGAGCATTGACAAAAATACACTGAGACATTTCTCAAAATTACGTATCTTATTTTGTGTTCCACATGAGGGTGAGTGAATTATGACATGTACATCCATTCATGTACTTTGCCCCTCATGTTGTTTCAAACCTGTAATTTGACATGACAATGTATTTACACCATGACTGACCATGATATAGTACCTTTAGAAACCTTGTGCCAGATTGGATGTCAAATTAATGGTTCTTGCATGGCCTAACAAGATGTCACAAATTACATATTGCCTCTAAACATTAAGAGACTCAGGCTTGGCGGCCATGACGTGAAGAGACTCAGGTGTGGAGGCCATCTTAGCTGAAGACTCAGATGTGGCGGCCATCTCGGCTGAAGACTCAGGCGTGGAGGGTACTGTGGGATTGTGGGGTACTGTGGGAAATTGATTTTTTCATCCTGGCATCCGTGAACGAACGGGTCCATTCAAACCCATGCAAAAAATGTCATTGAGTGCGACATTGTTAAAATCAACCTGGTAACAGAGTCCACAAAAGTCCAAAACATGAGCGACCATAAAACAAAGACTTGACTTGACTTGACTAACATGGCTAGAGAAACATAGACAACAATAATGGTTACAGGGACATCACTACTAGACCAGAGGCTGATGAAACATGAGGGCTATGTATATACACAAGACTAATGAGCAAACAAGGGACACCTGTACATAATCAACCAATGAGAACATGACACATAAGACAAGGGAAGCACAAGACATGATCACATGACAAAGGGAAGCACATGACAAAACCAGGAACATGACAATGAGCATGAATACAAAATAAAAGACATTAACAAACAAACACAATCAAAAACAAACCATGATAAGAACGTAAGGCAACCCACACAGGTAACTTAGCTTGGTACTAAGTCTTTATTTCAGTTTTTCGCAGGTCCCAGGACAGTAGAGTATCTCGAGGCTGCCGAAGAGGGGAAGAGGACGAAGATAACTGGTAAGTCAGGTTGGCAGATAAGTAGTCAGGTGAGTCACTGTAGGTACGAGCGACAAGACCCAACAGTGTGAGAGTGGCTTATGTAGCAGTTCATAATTGATGACAGTAGGTGCATGTGGTTAATTTTCTGGGGAACGGGAACGAGTGGGGGTAGCTGAGGAGTCTGGCATCTAGGGATCGGAAGGAATTGTGACTCCCCACGGGCAGCTCTCGAGGACCGGTACGTGCGATATGGGTGTTGAGCTGGGAATAGGCTGGGTTTAGGATGTGGTAACAAAGGACCCAAAATCTTTCCTCAGGTCTATAGTCTTCCCAGTCTATTAGGTATTCTAGGCGGCTGCCCCATCGTTGGGAGTCGAGGATGGTATAGACAGCATACACCAGTCCTTCGTCTAACACCAATAGAGGAGGAGGCTCATCTGCAGCGCCAGACCCTGTGGGAATAGGGACAAGTGAAGGATGGTGGCATTGGATGGTGAGTGGGCCGATGAACCAAGGACTCAGAGCTTGCGGCAGGGCAGCCGGAGGCAGATGTTCTGGGTCGAGAGAAAGACCTTTTATCCTGGATGGTATACTGGGGTGTCAGATCTCCTGGTGTCGGCCCACCTCTTGTGCCTCAACCACCCTATGCAGGTGTACATAAGTTGAGTCCCAGACCCTCTCGCTCTCCTTAAACCACTGATCTACAGCTCAAACCTCCAAGGGCTCTCCTGATCATGGAAACAGGGGTGTTTGGAAGCCGAGTTCGCACTGGGAGTGAGACCGATGGTGGGTTGTCAGAGGGAGTTATGTGCGTACTCTGGCCAGGTGATGTACCGGCTCCAGCTGTGTTGGTGACTGTAGCAGTATGACCTCAGGCCAATCTCCTGTATTTTCCGTTTGGTTTGCCGGTTAGAATGGGGATGGTAACCAGATGATAGACACACCTAGAAGCTGGAAAAAAGCCTTCCATTCCCTCAATATAAATTGCGGGCCTCGGTCAGACACAATATCTTCAGGTAGGCCAAAATTTTGGAAGACAAGGTGAAACAGGGCTTCTGCGGCTTCCATGGCATTAGGGAGGCCCTCATCTGGATCAGGCGGGATGCTTTGGTGAACCGGTTGACAGCTTCTAGAACACAGGTGAGAGAATATGACTCAGGGAGGTTAGTAATGAAATCAACTTCTAGGTGAGACCAGGGTCGGTGTGGTATAGGCAGAGGGTGAAGTTTACCTTCAGAGAGGTGGTGTGGTGACTTGGAGATGGCACAGGTGGGACAACCTTGTACATAATGCTGCACTTTCTGGGTCATATGAGGCCACCAGTACCAGTTGCAGAGGAGCGAGATAGTTTGCTGACCTCCTGGGTGCCTTGAGCCTAAGGAAGAATTCTGTCTTCGAAACATCTCTTCCCCCGGGACAGGATTTCCCCTGTACTCCATGAGATATGTGGAGAATGAATTTGAAGCCACGGGCGCCCCAAGATGACGTCAGCAGTCAATCCCTCCAGCACAGGCAGAAGTGATATCTCCTCATAGTGAGTGCAGTCACAGGAATTACATCAGTAACCAGAAGCTCATCCAGCAAGAACAGTAGTCCCATCTCTAAAAGGACAATTTAAATTTCAAGGCTAAAATAGAATTAATTAAATCAATTAAGAAGAGTAATATAAGTGCCTTAACAAAAACACAAGCTGTACATAACTGCTTTTAAACCCTTGCATTGTCTTGGCTCAACACTTAAGGAGCATTTGCACAACATCTTTTTCAAATAAAAACAGAAAACTTTTTATGGGTTTTGGCCGTTCATTTGCATGACAACAGTGTTTTTGGGGCCTGAAAATGCAAACTTTTGAAAACAGGTTTAAAATTGTTATTTTGAAAACAATACCATTATCATGTCTGTGTAAACTACAAAAACACGGATTTGTGGAAACGGTGACGTCATGTGTGTTCAGTCAATAGGCATGCACGAGGACTTGACTTCACTCCCAGTCCGCATTTTCCTAACATTTTGCAGCTTTATAGTCCAGGGTCACTTGTAGTAATAAACCAACCTCATCGTCCGTCCACAAAATCGCATGAGGCTTTCGCCATCTTGATTATTTGTATTCACCGCTCAGTAGAGGAATGTGCGCAGGTATGTAGTGTTTCTTTACAAAGTCACATCGCCAACTACTGACCTGGCATGCATAACACAGCATTTTTAGTTGTTTTTGCGGATCCTTGTTCATAAAACATTTAAAAAATGCGAAGTAAAATTTGTTTTTAGTACATCGTTGTTATTAAAACGTACCCTTAGTTGTAAGTGCGTAACCATATACTCAAATCTTTGCATTTACAGAGCTTAACTTGTAGCTTTGTTAAACACAAACATGCAGACAAACAGTGTCCTTCACGATGCTAAACAGCATATTTGGTAGTAGGATGACATTTAGATCCCTGCTGGCTTTTTAATTAAAGAAACTGCCATTGTGAAGGCGGGTGCGAGATAAAAAGGCCCACAAGCATCTTCCTTTTTCTAAAGCAAGTGTAGCCATCATATGACCTTATGAAGAACTGACTATCCTTTAACCTTCACATTTACCAGTTAATCATTATTTATAATTATGCCTATAGGGTTATGGATACATCCTGTGAAAAAAATAATAAATGACTGCTGCGCAACAATTGACTGCATACGTTTATGTATTAGGATGATGGCTCTCATTTTTACATAAAAGGGCATTAACACTAAGAAATGTTTCATGCTGCACCAACACTTACGGGTGTGATATCTGAATACTCTTGCAAGGAAAATGATAAAAAGTGATGAGCTCCATTATGACACTTCATCATATGTTATTTTAGAGAAGCTGCATGTATAATCACCTCTTCTGCTTGTTCAGTGCCTCCACCGTGCTGAAATGTCTCATCTCTATGGGTTTCATCATGTTTAAGCACTGGAGTGTGTGAGACTCAGATGATGATGATGGAATTGCTATTAGGTCTGGGATATTGCATAAAGAGCAAAAACGGAGAGAAACTGTAGAACTAGAATGGATCAAAAGAACACTTTTTGTATTCTGTGAATGGGTGGTGTTTTAGAATAATAGCATCTTTCTATTGCTGATATTATGACAAATGGAATTGTTTTGTATAGTAATATACCAATATATTATCCAGGTGGATTAACTGACCAATTTGGCTGTTATAGAGTGCCCCATTATCAGAGACGGTCACTCTGTGTTCTGCTACCTGAACTGGAATTTAATCGCAATTAAATGAAAATGTATATATCATTTAAATGTATAATAAATGCAATTAAATGAATTTTCTTGTATGTGTCTTTCAACCTTTCAATCTTTATATGTAATTTCATAATTCTATTGTCTTTGAAATATGGTTAAAGTATAAGTTTATAATTGTAAACTTGTATGCCATGTATTAATTAGTAATTACACATTTGTTATGATGAAGTTGCAATATAGTGGCCTTTAATTTCATTAATATTATATTATTTGCAAGTACAATTAAAACAAGACTTTGTTTAAATGATTTGAAGTACACTATAAGTTCATGTTCACGCTCTAAACAAATGAAAGTTTCATTAAGTTCATGATAACAATATGTTTGAACACTATAGTACAGTCTTTTTAAAGAATTAGCTTTCTGTATGCCTAAATTGTTGTAAACTGTCATTTTTTTGGTCAAAATTGCATAAACACATAATATATTTTAATTATATAAAATTATAAAAAAACAAAAAAAAACAAGATTAAATAAAAAAGTTACACTGCTTTGCAGGAGCAACAAGTTCACAAAAAAAAAAGAAAAATCTTCATTTACTCGACCCCCATATTGTTCCAAACCCATATTATTTTTCACCCATGAAACACAAAAGAGATGAATATGGGCTGTGAAGATGTCTGTCAAGCTCCAAAAAGCACATAAAAATATCGTAAAGTATAGTGTATTTCATTCGTAAGGTTTTTCCCAAGAAGCTGAAAGCTTTGTGAGATGAACAGACTGAAATCTATTCACTTAAATTACTTCAAAACACCACTTGTACGTTTTTAAAACTACTACCTAGCAAACGTACAAGTGAAGGTGAAATCCAGGCTTTGTTTTTGGCCCATACCAAGCCTCTTATACCTTGTCTGCCAAAATACACCTATCTAGATCCTCTCTATATGATTATGGAGAGACACTGTGTACAGATGTCCCGTCCAGAACTCGTCACTGTGACATTTATTTTATTATAAACTGGCTTGCATATTAGACAAAAACTTTATTGGTTTACAGTACTTTTATTTCCTGGATCTTCCTTTAGTCTGAGATTAGTTTGTTAGGTTTGAGATTGGGGAGAGAGCATGCAGAGGACAACAAACAAAAACTGGAAAACTAAAAGTCACCAGGTCAGGGAAGGCAAGGCAGGACAGGACACAGCAGGACTAGCGAACACAAGGAGAATAAATAAGAGGAAACGAGGTGGTTAATGAGGGAGAGCAATGGGACAATGAACCAACATGAAGGTAAAAAGACGGACAGGGTGAAGACAATAGACAGTGGAGCACATGGCACATAGAAACAAACAAAACAAAGCCATGTGATTACACAAAACGTTATACAAGAACACGCAGCCAATAAGAACTTACTTGACTGCGTGTCCACACTAAACACGACAACATGAAAGCACATGGTCGATGGAAAGCACGAGCCGCATGAGCCACACAGAACACAACAATAGACGCGAACTGAAGAGAATACGGCACAAGCGAATCTTAAAACCGCTCGCACAATGAGACCGGAAGAAAAACGCATGGAGCATGAATGTACAAATCCCGAAAACCTCCTCCTAAACATCCCTAAAATAAGCACTGTCTATGGCTTCTCTGCCTTCAGATTTGCTGCTCCTAATCATTGGGACCAACGGCAAAAAATACATAATAATGTTCCAATTATAAATAGTTTTTCTTGATTTAATATATATATATATTTTTTTTTAAAGTCACCAACAATTGTAAATGCTTTAGATAGAATGTGCCAGTTATTAATTAATTATAATATATATATATATATATATATATATATATATATTTTTTTTTTTTATCTTACCCATGAGATATTGTGGCCACTTTTTAGAGTGTTTTGAGTTTGAGTATTTTGATTGTACAACATTTCTAAGCTACAGTTTCACAGAATTAATTTATCTTAATTTAGTAAATAATGATCTAAAAAATGTATTATATTGAGTTATATTGAGCAAGCCCTACTCTTTAGTACAATGGTAACCACAAAAACTTCAACATAACAGAAACTTTTTCAAATGTCAAACATAACTGGGCCCGGTTTCCCAAAGCGTTCTTATCTCTAAGTAGTTCTTAACCTATTCCTTAACCTCTCTCTTAACCTTATGGGACGGTTCCCGAAACGTTCGTACGCTAAGTATACGTAAGTATACGTAAGTTTGATTTGGGTGCTCTTCGGTCCAAGGTGGAACATCTTGAGAGGCAGTGTAGAGAAAAACTCTGGTAACCGAGGCACTCCTTAATTAAAATGTCTTTATTGTAAGAATGACATGTCCTAAATGGACAACTTTAAAATGCCCACGCGTAGCGGCATGGGGCCTTCTTCAGGGCATGACATTTACAGGGGTGAGTCGGTGATTTTAGTGCCGCCCGAATCCATAATATCAGTGTTTTTCTCACCCAACCCACGTAAAAATCCCTGGCCAAATTAGTACCTACTGTTTTTTGACAAACAGGTCGTGTGGTAATTTAATTGCCGTCTGAATCCACATCTCTGAGTTTACAAGAGATTCAAAATTCACGGTTTAAATCCTTTTTGATCACTGCCGAGCACCGTACGCAAGATGTAAACTTTTATTTCTGAAATGCTGGAAAGTATTTACAAGAACAATATTTCATCGCAGCTCCACCTCAGCGAACAAAAATGTGTAAGAGAAGAAGGCACGTAAATTTTTGAAAAGGTTATTGTGGCAGCAATATATGTTACAATGTAGGCTAGGCTATTATAGTTTGGATTATTTTTTATAATATCCAATAATCATAATAAATTGCAATTTCAACTATTTCTGAAGTGCTTCATTTATAAAGATCACCGCTTTCTCACATAAACAGCCCCTGCACGAGAGAATAATTGATTCTCGAGCCATCGATATCAAACAATTCAGCAGCATCGCCACGGACAGCGCCGGGTAACGTCGCACGTAAGAAGGAATATCTTAAGCAGCTTCCTAAGGTATGGTTCGGGGAACACACTTAGGAACATAAACACCTTTGGTAAGATATATCTTTCGAGCTCTCTTAGCGCGCTAAGAGTGAGCGTTATCGGGAAACCGGGCCCAGATCATTAAACATTAACAGGTCTTTCCCATAATATTACACTTAATTTGAACATTTACTCTCCTAACTATACAAAGCATGCTGGGAACTAAAAATCCACTGCCCAGTATCAGTTAATGCAACTAAAATGAATCATGTATTCCCAACACAAATGTATAAGTAAACTTAAAATTTAAATATATTAGGTGAGGTGAACGCAATGAAATTAAGTTGCGGTAGCTCATTTTGAATAATTAAATGGAACAAGAGGCATATATATATATATATAAAAAAAAAAAATTTTGACACCTCAAATGTGGCAAGGGGTGTGTGTATATGAGAGAGAAAGAGCTGACTGAAATGGGATGTGTGGAGGAATGTGTAGATGAAAGATTCTAGATGCTGAGGAAAATAAAATGCTGAAGTTTCCAGCCTGCAGTTTTAGTGAGATTGCCTTTAAATCTCTCTTCTCAGGATCTGTCATCTGCTCTAATCACTAATACCTGGAATCCAATGCCACTCGGAGCTGATAGATGGAGGTAATTTGAAACAGACCCATATATGACCTCACACTCATAGGGCTGTGTGCATTTACAGAACAGTGAAATTACCACCAGTCATGATAAAAAGTTAGCCGAATCAATGCACTGCAGAAATAAATTTCCTTTATTGGTCATTTAGCCACATCAAGCAGCATATTGATGTTGCATTGATCTGTTGCCACATGCAGGATTCAGCTTCAACACCAATAATGAAGCTGTTAATTACTTTAAAACTGTTCTGATGTTTCAGAAAGTGCTGTTTTTATAACAAAGTCTTATAACTGCTTCTGTTATTCCCACAGAGACTTAAAAACAGCCTGGATGAAAGTTGTGAATCATTACCGCTATTGATTTCAACAGTCGCAGCCTCAAGAGGCAAATGTGAACACAAGCGTTCTTCAGTCAGATTCACAGGAGGCCTAGATCTGAGCTGTTTGTTCTGAATGATTATCACAAAAAGAATTCATATTTTGACGTCGTCTGAAGTAAATGTGAGCGGCGCTTGCCTGTGCCACAATGCTAGTTTCAATTTAATTTAAATTTATCTGTATAGTGCTTTTCAAAATGCATAAGCAGCTTCCTTCAGAAAAGCTGAAACAGGTTTTTTTTCCCCATGTATTTAAAGGGATAGTTCAACCTGTAAGCCCACCTCCAAGTCACCAAATTTGAATAAGCAATATATATACAAAATCCTGTTGTTTTTAGTGATAGAAATGCTGCAGCAGGTGCTGGATATGGATCACAAGTGCCCAAAACTTATTTTGTTTTTTCTTCTTTTGACAGATGATCGAAACATTTGTGTCTTGAAACAGATGTGAAATTGACAGGCCTGTGCTGCAGTTCTATGGATGTTTATGGATGGATGTTGTATGGATGTTCTGGTCTCCGCACCAGGCACATGATTGAAAAGTGAAAACTGTGAATAGACAAACGAAAGAAATTCACCAGCGACAACAATAACTGAAGCAAAAAAACAAAACAAAGCGGAAAAAAACACAAAGCAAAACACTGAGACATTCTTCAAATCAGCTTCTTCAATGCTCCACAGAACAAAGAAAGCCATATATGTTTGGAACAATAAGAGGGTGAGTAAATTATGACAGAACTCTCACTTTTGGGTGAACTATCCCTTTAATAAAGGATGTGGCCTCCGATTGGTTCAGCCAATGAGAGTGAATAGCCAATAACAGCCACTAACTAATAATAATAATGCTAAAAGGATTTCCTGTTGTTCTCATTGACACAAAAAGTTGAAGCCCTGAAACACTCCTATCCAGAATCTCCTATGGAAATACAAGTATTTTACACTTATAAACCCCCCAGTGAGCGAAGCCATGGGCGGTTGTGCAGAACTTGCTAAGATGTCGAAATAGATGAGGAAGAAACCTTGGGAGTATTCAACACAAGCCATCCTCCTTGAGCTTGTATATATTTAAACATTTATACAAAGAATACATAATTGAAATTGTTACCTTAAAGAGCTGTTTTTAAAAAAAAAATATTGATTTAACCCATACAATTATACATTTTTTGTATGAATTAATTTATTCAGGTTGATTCCGCAATATTGAATACTATTTTTTTTTTTTTTTATATAAAACCAGAATCCTAATATTCTGATAAAAAATGTAATTAGGATTGGCATGAAAAGAATGACAAAAGATGTTTATTAGAGAAAGTTATGTCATTGCTAGGTGCAGTGTTGTTTTAGTATTATATATACTACTATAATATTTATTATATTAATATTTCGAAATAGCTTTTTCATATTTTTGAATGCACAAGTCCAGGCAGGAGAAAGACAGAAGACAGGAGCCAGCAGAAGGAAATACCACGGCAGAACTGATGGAGGGAGGAGCCCAGGCGGAGTCATGATGGGTCACAAGGTGGAGACCCAAGAGAATCCGTGAGGACGATGGCCCAGGGCGGCATTGATTGTCTGGAGGGCCGAGGTGACGTCACCAGCTCGAGCGACCGTGTTGGAGGCGGGGGGTCTGGCAGAACAGGGCGACGCCGGAGGGAACGAGGACCAACATGTAACCGGAGGTAAGGAGGATCCCAGTGAAGCTAGAGGGGTGGAGGGTTTAGGCGCAGCTAGAAGCCTTGGAGTTCGCAGTGAAACCAGCGTGACGAGAGACCAAGGTGAAGCCGGAGGGACGAGGGAGCACGGTGGAGCCTTAGTGATGGCAGACCACGGTGGAGCTGACAGAGCGCAGAGCCAAGGCGGATCCGAAGGGCTGACAGGTCGAGGTGGAGAAATGGGCCTGGAGGCCTGAGGTGTAGCCAGGGGATCCACTGAGCCTGAGGTGGAGCCAAAGAGCAGCGGGAATCAGCGGAGAAGTCGGAGCCGGGGAGCTACGAGACAACAGCGGGGCAGGTAAGTCTGGGGAATCAGATGGAATCAGCAGAGATGAGGTGACCAAGGGGTGGGCAGGATATTGGGTGGGATCAGGTCATCTTTGATGTTGAGTTTAGTGGGCTGGAAAGGGACAAGCTCGGTGGCGAAATTGATGAGGCAGCGCTCCTCAACTTGCTCACAGCAAGACAGCAACATAGTGCCGTCCCAGATCCGGCCCATATCTGGTATGCGTGGAATAATTTGTTACATTTATATAGCGCTTTTTCTGAGACCTCAAAGCGCTTTACATAGAAGGGGGGAATCTCCTCAACCACCACCAATGTGCAGCATCCACCTGGATGATGTGACGGCAGCCATATTGCGCCAGAATGCCCACCACACACCAGCTTACTGGTGGAGAGGAGACAGTGATGAAGCCAATCAGTATATGGGGATGATTAGGAGGCCATGATCGACAGAGGCCAATGGGCAAATTTTGCCAGGATGCCGTGGTTACACCCCTACTCTTTTTCGAAGGACATCCTGGGATTTTTAATGACCACAGAGAGTCAGGACCTCGGTTTAACGTCTCATCCGAAGGACGGTGCTCTTTTTGGCAGTATAGTGTCCCCGTCAATATACTGGGGCGTTAGGACCCACACAGACCACAGGGTGAGCGCCCCCTGCTGGCCTCACTAACACCTCTTCCAGCAGCAGCCTGGTTTCCCAGGAGGTCTCCCATCCAGGTACTAACCAGGCTCAGCCCTGCTTAGCTTCAGTGGGCAACCAGTCTTGGGCTACAGGGTGATATTGCTTATGGCTGCTGGAATCCACATGTACCAGTTGTGGCCCGGATCTGGGTCGACACTATGTTGCTGTCTGGGATCGGAGAACTGTCTCACCGGACATGATTCCTCGCTGGATCTGACGATCAAACACTGCACACCCACAAGGCGCAGTAGATGAACTCAATGAACGGACGGTGATCCTCCCCCAACAGCAGCATCTGGCCGAGGATATCGTCCACACCGGGGTGCTTCGTGAGAGAGTTCCAGGTACTCCTCCACATAATCCTCCAGCGACTGGCGGTTTTGTGAAAAGCAGTCCTCATAATCCTTTTGGGTCATTTCTTCTGTCATGCTTGCCATGGTAGTTAACAGAATCCTGACACAGAATATCAGATACTAACTTATTTAATGAACACAAAGAGAATACACAGGTGAATAGTTTACTATCAGTACATTCAGCAGTGCATTTTATCCATATTTCAAGGATAATAGGAGTGATTATAAAATGAAATATGTCCTTAAATCCTACTTAAGTGGGTCAAAAAAGCACTTTTAAGTTCAGCTAATTACATACATTTTAACTAAAATATACTTACATTTAATTGCAGTTAACATGCAATTAAGTTTGGAAAACAATACATTCAGTTTGCACTTATAAGTTTATTATTTTAAAGTATATTATTTTCATAGTCTTTTTTAAAAGTATACAAAAACTAGCTTTTCAACAATGGTTTCTCAGCTGTTTTTATTGTCCACCAAGCAAAAATAATTTAGAAAAGAAATAACACCTCGTCTCAACAAGCAATTCGAGGTATCATTCATGTGCGAGACGAGTTATTCGTTGAGGGGTTTGCTCAATTCCCTCACCATAAGTATGAGCAATAATAATAGTGATGCTTTCCTTGAAAACACCAGTGTAGTGTATAGCAAGAACAAAGATTGTGACATAAAATCAATGTACAAAAAACACAGTACACGCTTATTTCTACGTTTGCAAATAAAAACAAGATCTTCGTATACAAAGATCATAAAGAGGATAATAAAATACACCCGACACAGCAGCTCTATCTTGTGCCATATTCTTACTCACGTACAAACACACTGGTATGTCATTATAAAGTCCTTTCTTGAAGCTGCATTGCACTTTATACAACAGTTACGGCTCTCTAATCTGATTTGATAAGCAGCGTTCCATGAGTAATGATATACATCAGATCTGCAGCGCTTCACTGTTCCAGAAAGACTCAGTCTGTGTGTCTCACAGAAGCACAACACTGACAGTAATTGGCAATATTGTCTAAAATGTAAGTTCTTCAGTATTTACTTCATGTTTATTTAACAAGATAATTTATGATAGATAGATAGATAGATAGATAGATAGATAGATAGATAGATAGATAGATAGATAGATAGATAGATAGATAGATAGATATTAAAAGAATATTTGAGGCAGCCGTTTGTTTCCTGTTTGTCACTGTAAATCCGGACAGTTTATGACCTCGTTTCTGATTGAATGGGAATATGAGGCTAGCAGTTATTTCAGCTCTGCAGGCACTTATGGGATTTGGGAGGTGCCCATTATGACAACTGACATCAGTATCGTGCCAGTAAATGTCAATCCCATATTTGCCTAGTTTATTTACGGAAATGAAATGTGTTTGATGCAGCAGAATGAAACAATGAAGATGTACAGTAATTGAATTGATAAACCCGTCATGCAACAACAAACCTTGTTACTGATCTCTAAACCTCTCTCTTATGTGCACTATATACGGTATTAAATACCGATAAGATCGGAAATCAGCTAATGTAACTGTGTTTCAGGCATTATGGGATGGTGTTTTGGTGCCTATACAGTTTAGAATCCCTCATTAGCTGACGTTACTTCAATTGAACAGGATGGTTTTTTTTTGAGTGACACAAAGCATCTAAAACCACAAAACATCAGAATTCATCAAACTGATTGATGAAACTGATGGCTGTACTGTTAGTTTCCCACCATAATGATGCCATATGGGATGATGTCATTATAAAAATGTTTTGTTAGTAATTAATTATTTTGTACTATTCTACAAAAGACATTAAATGAAGAGCTGTTGAAGATACCTTTAAATTGATTTGTAAAACATTTAGCAATATTTCTTAATAAACCTTCATTTTCAAGTCAGAATAGTGAGAATAAAAGTGTACTTAAAGAGAGTTCACATTCATACCAATGTTTCTTACCACACATTTAAAAGGGGCACTTTGTAATAATGTCAAATTAAAAGTTTTACTTTCAAGTGCATTTTAAATCATGGTTTTAGATGTGTTGACTAACATAGCCTACTAAAGCACCTGTAAAGTACTTGGTTAGAATTTTAACTCTAGTGTGTTATTCGAAATTACATTTAAATTTAATGTATTTATATTAAACTGCAACTTTGCCATTTCAAATGTGTAATTACAAATATATTTAAATACATGACACAAGTGATATTAAAGTATTTTTTTGGTTTACTAATGCTTGTCAGTACATTCTGCAGTACATTTTAACATATTTAAAAGACAACTGAAGTAATTAAGATGATATTACATATAAAGATGTACTTAAGCGGGTTTAAAAAGCACTCTTAAGTTCCATTTAATTGCATTTAATATACATTCAAACTAGTATACATATATTAGGATATTTCTGAGTCATATAGACCTTCTGTAGCTCCGCCCCTTTTCAGCTCTGCGCTCCTTGTGTTCTGTCTTCGGGTTTTTATTTCCACAGCATGAAGGAAAGATCTTACGAATGAACCGCTCGTTTTAAAATCTTCCCGGTCTACTGATATTTGTTACTGTAACGATTTAAGCCCATTGATGAAGAAGAATGTATATATATATTGTACCGACTGAGACAATCAGACACATAACTATTTGTTACATTTAACAAATAAGCTTCAAAGCCCACTCTTAGGAATGAAACATCCCCCCAAAAGAGACAGAGCAGGAAAGGTTTCAGTCTCCAGGGCGACGATCAGATAAGATGTCTTTATTGCTGTGTAAAATGTGGTCATGTGGTCAAGACCTAGGCCATAGGAAAGACCTACAGACCTTAAAACAGACTTTCCTGCATTCATTTGTCGACAAACTGATCTATAAATTAACATGAATCCCAGAACATTTTGTGAATGAATGCAAGTCTTGTGTAATGTCTTTTAATTCTATTATTTTTTGATACTGTGTATTTTACAATAGAATCAATGGTCAATGTAACCTCACCTATCCCATGTTTGGTCTCTATAAATTGGTACTTTGAAGATCGAAATGATCGTGTATATGATATGTCGATAACTTTGCAACATATTAGTATTACAAGAATCTTTCATAGTTTCTTCATCAGCAACCAATCCAGCTGCACATGCAAATGAGCACGCTTAAAACAAAGATCCATAAATCAACCACAGAGGAATTTTCCCGCTTGGAAATTCCACCCTTCTCATTGGTCAAGCAAACCCGGAGAGGTGACCACAGCCTGCTTTGCCTTCACTCCCCCAACAGAGTCAGACTGTAATCTCTTCATTCCAACTCTACCATCATTGAATGGACAACCATCAGCTCTTCCGAATTCCTTCCTTCTCCTGGTTGCTCCGGCAGGCCACAATCTGCAATCCAGCCATGTGCTCATGGAGAGAGAGAAAACCTTCAACCAGAACAAACCATTCGAGTTCATCACCATTTTTTTCTTCAACACGGAAGAAATCGTTTGAAACTCATGGAACCATCAAAATCCCTCTTCGGGAACTTCACGAAATGCTTTCACTGCAAAGGCCACCCAAGTATACATTTAATGAGGTGCTCTGAAAATGATAAGCTTATGGATCTTTTCCATAGTTCCATTTCCTGCTTCCGGTTTCATACTGTCACCTATAATTTTTGTGTGTACGTGTGTTTAGATTAGTTATGTTTGTGATTTAGTTAATAAAACTTGTGCACAATAGATATTTGGTTCTGATTCTCTGCTTGCAACAAAGTTTATTTTATGATTTCGATTTTGACTGCAGGCTCTTAGTAGTCCTGTACAGTAAGAAAGACATTTCCCTTCCCCAGAAATGAACATTTCTTAGAATTAATAAACAATTAACACTGAGTGTTCATGGGACGAACAGGTGGATTGATTGTAATATACATTTTCCTACATTAAATTAATTCTGTTAACAGATCCAAATATTCATAATTAATTATTATAAGTTATGATTGATTATTAATATTTATTTTGAGCTAATTTGCTACTGTATATATATATATATATATATATATATATATATATATATATATATATATATAGTATATTTCAGTTTATCATAAATGCTTGTCAATACATTCAGCAATATTTCAAATTTTATTTCAAACCATATTTCAAATACAATATAAGTAATTATGAATTTACATATCCATTTCATGTACTGTAGAGTGTCGTCTAAGATAAATACTTTTTAATAATCACAGAGAATACACACAGGGGAATTAACACTCTATCCACACTTATATCACAGCGTGAACCGACAAAGACCTGAGCAGAACCAGGTGTATAAATACACAAGAGTATTTGGGATTCTAGTGTGTTGGAAAGAGTCACTGAAAAGCTCCCAGCACTAATGCAGACTTACAGTCTCTCTGGAACAAACACAGACCAGCAAGCAGAATGATACAAACAGTGAAAAATCCCAGTGCTACTGGACAACACAGACCAGAAGTACCAAAAAATAGTCCCACCTCAAAGTACAATTTTGTCTATTATCACTAATTAACATAATTTTAAGAATTCATTCACGTTTTTTAACAGAAATAAGTACTTTTTATGTTTTAACCAAGAGCAAAATCCGAATAATTTTCAGCACCATAGACGCTGCATGAACGTTATGTATTGCTTTAAGCACACATTCCTGTTTTTGTGTTGAGACTGCAATAAGTCACCAGTTTTCTGATGATGGGCAAAAAATAGCCTGTATGCTCACGGCCTTGACATGAGTGCTGACAGAGCGATTTTTGTTATGTTTGGATGTTTGCACAATTCCTCGGGGAAAGATCTACTACAGCATAAAACGAGGTCTGGTTTCTCCTCGATGTCTAATCTATTTTTAGCATGCTAAATACTTCAGCACACATTGAGGATAAGATGACCTTTTATGCTGGCGTATCAGAAGGCCGCTCTCCAGTGTAACCAGCGCTGGGCTTTTACCTTTCTTTGCCTTGCAGGAAGCTGAAGTCCGTCTGACTGCGGTCTCTTTTATGAGAAAGAACTCAGTGTCAGTGTCCTGAGGCTCATCAAGATATCACTGCATTCATTAGCTGTGGACTAATAGACTACTTTCATCCTGAAAGTCATTTGTATTTTGAGGTGATTTTTGTTTGTATCTGTGGTGCAATACAAGGATTATCCCATTTATTATGGTAATTTTCTAGACGCTTGTATAGAGAACAATTTACAGTGCGTTTCATGAGTCTGTGTGTTCCCTGGGAATTGAACGCACGACCTTGGCTGTGTTGTTAAGCTACAGAAAGGCAAATGAGAGAAGCAAATAATGCACTGCAATATAAATTAGAATCACATTATGTTTACCAAGGGATAATGCAAGTATTAGGTTGTCTTTTAATGGACCTGGACTTTATTTTCCCCCATAGGTCCACTTATAATAGTTAATTTTTTGCACCAAAACATTTGGAATTTAGTTTCACATGTCTATTTTCCACTGTCTCTCTGGACTGTAGAATAAAACAATTAAACATTTATAGTTGGCATGAAACGGAAGTTGCTACAGTCTTAAAGGTCCCATGACATGGATTATTTTATTATTTTAGAATGTTTCCTGGGGTGCCCTTATAATGTTAGTATGTTTTTAAGATCAAAAATTGTCATAATTTAGAAATATAAGGCATTTTTCCTAGCCTGATTTTAGCCTCTGATTTGAACGCTCTGTTTGAAGGGGCGTGTCTGCTGTGAGACTTCAGTGTAAACACCCACTGCTGTGATTGGCTGACATGCTTGCATATGAAATAGCTAGCATTACACGTGGAACTCTCTCGAATACTTTTACTATTACAGCTATTATACGTTTTAACTATTACAGCTATCGAGATTAACTAAGTATTTAGATCTATTCCCATCAAAAGGTTGCAGTGATGAGCATCATGCTTCCTTCATTTTCCAGCAGGATTTGCACCTGCCCACACTGCCAAAAGAACCAAAACCTGGTTCAATGACTATCACTGTGTAATTACTGTGTGATTTCATGTAATATTCAAATTTTTTGAAATCCTGTTTTCGTGGGTTTTATGAGCTGGAAGCCCAAATTATGTACAAATAAACAACTAAATACTTGAAATCGTTTAAGTTGTGGCCCCTGAATCTATAATCTATGGAAGAAGTTTAACGTTTTGAATGGAATTATGGAAATAAATAAACTTTTCCATGATATTCAAATTTTTTGGAAAGGGTCTGTATATGAATATATAGCAAAAAAGAAACATTTTTATTACCCCATAACAGCCTCTGGAGAGTGATAGTGTGTAATAAATACAGTAAACTAAATATTCTAAGAGGGTTAAAGTACATGAAATTCTTAAATGCACGAAAGCATATTATAAGCATTATTACACCATAGAAAGGTCTTACAATTAAAGGTAATTATCAAAAATTAAATATACATCAACATCTTTCTTGGAAATAAAAAATTATGGTATTTTCTTATGGTAACACTTTATCTTACAGTGTCCTTGTTACACGTACTTAATACAGTAATAACAGTAAATTATGCATAATTACCAGCAACTAACCCTCAACCAAACCCTCACCATAACTCTAAAGTAAGTACATGTAGTTAATTAAATTAAATGAATAATTACACTGTAACAGACACCTTAAAATATATATATATTTTTTAATTACTAACGCAACACATTTTTGGGGATAAAAACCTTTTTACAAAATTAGATTCAATCCAAAATATTATATTTACAAAATATTAATCTCAAACATGCGTCTTATGGGTTTGGAACCACATGAGGGTGTGTAATTGACAGAAGTTTCATGGTTACGTTATGTTTATCTTCAAGTTTAGTAAAAAAAAAATTCACATTCTGGATTTAGTTCAATAAAGCTATACATTTGGGCTCTCACTTCAACTCGCCTCAGTGGACCTCTTACAGATGTTATGATTTCTGAATGAGCCAAATCTTGATTTCCATAAAAGTGCGCTGTTTGATATCCGTCACAGTATCCAAATAATGACACGGTACTTTTTAATGGAGCACAAACTTAGACTGAAGACCAAAAAGATCAAAATAAACCAAACTTTGGATTTTTACAACATAAATAAGCAATGATATCAAGATAGGACATCAACGGCTGGCCCAGATCAGTCACATAAGTACACTGTGAGAAAGACACCAGCCTCCTTCAGTCACCTTATCATAATTCAAGACAGCTTTCACACATATTTGCCTTGTGTTGCAATTACTTCATGCCTTCCCCCCCCCCTATTACTCCATATCAGCCTCTGGAAAGTGATGTGATTAATTGCTGCTGTCTTTCCAGACGTGTCGGTGCATTACATTTACATGGATTGACACCAGTAGATGAGTTTCATATGAAAACTTCTCCAGGTTAACCTGATTTTAATACTCGAGTGGTGAATGCATATCAACTCATTTGCATTTTCAATTTGAAGATGTTTTCTCTGTGTCATCTCAGCTCTGTTAATGCAAACTTTAGTGTCTTTATGCTCGGGTTTCCGGAAACCCCAGTGCTCTATGTTTAAAAATACATACAAAAATATGTTCGTCTGACCTAATTAGACCAAGTAGATATATATTATTGAAGTTTTGTTGCTCTTATTACAGATTGCAATGTTGATCAATCTTATACTTAAAGATTGGCAATCCATTGTACTTCTGTAATGTTATTTATTTCAGAATGAAACCGATTATAAATACAAGAAGTAAAAGCTTCAGTAACACTTTATAATAACTGCACGCTATTAATCATTAGTTAAGCATTACTAAACAGTTAATTCATCATTAATAGACATTAATAAGCAGTTTATAAATACGGCTATAAATGCTTTATTCTTGATTTATAAGCATATCTATAATGTGTTTAATAATTGTATTTTCATACCTTATTAATGATCAATTTATCATTTCTAAATGAAGTATAGCATTATTTACAAACTAGGTGTTGTCATTGATTACGAAGATCACTTAGAAAGTGTAAGTAAATGTAGTAGATTCAGGCAGTTATAAAGCATTTAGTAGTGGTCAGTTAACTATTTTTGTGAGCTCATCTAAAGTGAGGACTATTTATGCCTTGTAAAGCATTTATAAAGGAGATTTAAAGGCTCATTGATCTTTTAAACAGAAAAGGGAAACAAACACAACACAGTGATACAGAACATAAAACTATTTAACAGCCTTTAAATCTCCTTTATAAATGCTTTACAAGGCATAACTAGTCCTCACTTTAGATGAGCTCACAAAAATAGTTAAAAGACCACTACTAAATGCTTTATAACTACCTGAATTAACCCTGAATTACAGTAGAAATACATGTTAATCAAGCATTTATTAACACACTAAGTAACTATTACTAAACAGTTTATTCATCATTTACTTACACTTTCTAAGTGATCTTATGAACCACTGACAACTCCTAAATTACCGGTTTGTAAATAAGGCTATACTTCATTTAGAAATGATAAATTGATCATTAATAAAGTATGAAAATACAATTATTAAACACATTATAGATATGCTTATAAATCAAGAACAAAGCATTTATAGCCATATTTATAAACTGCTTATTAATGTCTATTAATGCGTTATAAATGACGAATGAACTGTTTACTAATAATTAACAAATGATTAATAGCGTGCAGTTATTACCCAAGCTTCTCAGGGTCTCTCTCACCCCAAACAGAACATGTGGGAGCATAACGATTTTTAAAAGAGAGTTACAGGTTTCCTGCTTCGCATTATCTAAAAGAACAAGTCAAGATTTTACTACGCATAATGCATTTCCCTTTGCATTTCGTTTTGGTGCCTGTAGGCATTCGGATGAAAAAGAAAATCAGAGCAAGCTGATAAAATTTGTGACTTTGTAGAAGGAAATTACTTGCTACTTTTTTCATTTCAGCACAGATACTGTAAGTGCAAAGAAAAAGCATTTATTCGGTGTGACTATAACAAGAATAATGTGAGATCTGCACACTGCTGAAAAATCTGTTCTATTGCTGCTTTCAATAAGGGAAAAGAGGAGAGGTTTTCATTTGATTTTAATGTTGTTCTGAACAGTGAACAGTACATCGACATGAATCACAAAAATAAAATGGCAGGCAGGCTCTTAAAGGCATCTGTCAAGAAATGGCAAGTTATTTCGAATGATTTACGGAGAACTCCCACACTCTCTTTCACACCAACACACATATGGATGCGGACACATGCTCAACAGGAAGGCTGAATGAGTTATATATGATTAAAATACACTTTTCTTTAAGCACACTTGACAACTATGAAAGAATGATAAACACACAAGTAGTGGAGACGCCAGTGTTGCCAACAATTTTCACAGGAAAGTAGCTAACGCCTTCCCTAAAAGTCGCTAAATGTCGCTAGATGACGTCATACGTCAATTAGCATATTCGTGACGTAATCGCTTCGTACTTGCGTTCTGCCTGCCTAATGTGTTTTCTCTCTAAATTAATGCTCCACATACTGTATTTAAAATAATATATAATATAATATAGCCGAATGTTTTTTTGTTTTTTTTTGTCTGACAAGAACGAGTAGCTCTGATATAGTGAATGACTACATTTTTTACAGGCCTATGTGGAAAATTATCTGAATTGAGAGAGTTCGGGACCCGGATGAACTAAAGCTCTGTGATATTACAAGTATTAAGCACAAGAAAAGAAAGTAAATTAAAATGGTTAAACCAAATTCTTTAAATATAAAACAAAACAAAAGCAGATAAGTGATAAGTCCGAGGAAAAACACTACTCATTCACGTCTGTCAGCAGCCGTGCGCTCAACAGATGAACGTGCTGCTGCTCCTCTCAGCCATTCACTGAACACGATAGACGCCGCTAGAGAGAGTGACGGCGGGGAGAAAGCAAGACCTCGCGCTCGCAGGACAGTATTGGCAACATTTGAAGTTTTTTTTGAAAAAATGTCGCTAAAAATAGCGACAAAGTCGCTAAGTTGGCAACACTGGGAGACACCACTTTGGACTAGAGGGAGATTGACAGGGTTTCATATAGCCTGTCCAAGTCACATTTCACCACCAAGTCAAGACAAAATTAGAAATTACAGTTTTGCATAAAGAAAATCAAGCCTATTTTTTTTGGACTACATTATTTTCAAAACAATTAAGCACATTTCCTCCCAAATTCTCATTAATGTAATGTGAAATAATATTTTAGACATCAGGGTAGGATTTGTTGTACTGGGTTAAGCCGTTTGTTATACGGTGTAGTATTTATAGTAACAAGCATGATAATTTTTTCTTACATTATTGTAAAAAGAATGCATTTTTCTTTCTTTTATTACAGTATTGAGAGTAAGATTTTTCCCCTTGCATTATGATAATGAGATTTATTTTCCTGCATACTCCTGACATTGTGGTAATGACAATTAGACTTTCTTTCCTGCATTACAGTAATAGGAAAGTGTCACGGTCTGGGTTTCCGATGAAAGGAGCGAGGACTCAAGTGCAGGAACAATGGGTATTTATTAAGCGGTAAAAATAAAAACAAAAACACAAACAAAAACTCCCCGTGGGGGAAAACAAGGCAGGCATCAAGATCAACAGAACTATGGCAGGAAACAGGAAACATGAGGGAACACAGACAACGAACCAGCACAGGACTGCAAACACAGCAAACAAAAGAGGGTAACGAGGGAGGACAGGTGGGGCTAATGAATCAACAATCAGGCCCCGTTTACACGAAGGGAAGACGCAGATATTTCCCTGCGGTTTGGCCTCTCATTTACACGGAAACCCCGTTTTTATCACAGAAAACGATTATTTCTAAAAACTCCGGCCAAAGTGGAGATTTCTGATAACGTCGGTTATGTGTTGCCGTGTCAACTGGGAGAAACGGGGTTTTAGGTTCTCAAACGTCACATTGCTTAAGCAAACTGCTTGGGGTCAGCCCTATGTTCCCACGGCCCTATGTTCCCACATTTCTAAGAATTTTTTTTTACAGAAAATTATGAAAATTAGGCCCTATGTTCCCACAACCATATGTTCCCACAGTCCTATGTTTTAACTATGTCCCCTATGAAGGCTAGGTTTTAGTGCTTGTGCTGGTACAGGGACAGCCCAATAACATCCCAGACAAGTCTCCCTCCTGTGAGGGGTAGGGTTTAGGTATGTTAGGGTTAGGGTTAGGGCTGTGGGAACATAGACATGCTCCCAAATGCTTAACGTCATGTGAGCGCCCTAGGAAGTCGCTTGTGTTATGCGTTGTTGTCGATTCTGAGGATTCTGATTGGCTTGCATGGCTTTACCCTTCTCCCTACACTGCCGCCCATAGGTTTGGCATAGTTATGATGGCGCTCGACGGCGTAGTTATGCGGGTTGATGTAAATTACAACTTTTTTAAAAATGATGTTGTGTGCACGATGTTTTTATTGAAAACGGAGGGGGGGGGGGATATTCGTTTCTCTAAATACCCGGCTATGTGTAAATGTGGCCTCAGGTAACAAGATGGCAGGGGCTAGACAATCGACAGGAGAGCACATGGCTTGTCTTGTGTCTCCTTGTGCCATGTGCTCTCCTGTCGATTGTCTAGCCCCTCCCATCTTTGTCACAACAAACAGGACTATAACACAAGCACATGACAAACCGGGAGTGTCAGAGCTCTGTCACCAAACCAAGACATAAACTAGACAAGTGACAGAAACCTGACAGAAAGAGATTGTTTTAATCTGAAGTTATAAAATATGTTTCTCATTACCACAGTTACCATGATGTTTTCTTACATTAATGTGATGGGAATTTGGCAAAAAGTGCTTAATTGTGAAGAAAATAACGTTACCGTGCAAAATCGCAACGTTCTTAAAGATAGGCTTTCCTGATGCTTTCTTGACCTGAATATGTTATTGACAGGTTCCATTAAAATGCTCGAGACGATTTAGGATCAGATTCAGTGCAAACACACAGCATCAGGTAATCAGTGCTGAGATTGCAACGGGGCTCATTAAAATCAGTTTTTTACGGACCTTACTACGCTCAAGCAGTGAATTTATTCCATCTCTACAGTACACACTCACAGCGTCACACATATCCAGTGGAATACTCTAAAAATATGAGGCAGGACACAATTTAGCGATATAAAGCTTGAGGTCAACAAGAAATGCATGCTTATTACATTATCAAGTATTTGACAATGTATATAAAATATGTTTATATTATTTTCAATGATTCCCCTTTACTTCTATAGCTCCTCTCGCTCCTTCTGGAACGTCTATTTTTTATGGTTGATTGGTTGGCAGAGGAGCACAATGTTTACACTGCATCCCAACACAAGAAATCAATGCTAAATTATGCGACATTGCCCCCAAAATAAACACACACACATTAATATTGGCAATACAACAACTAACAAATTCTCTACAGCCCATAGAGAAGTGTTTCATTTGACACTAAACACTATTTTCATTCTTGGTGTTCAATGCCTCAAACAGCCATTCAGTTGGAATGTTTTCATTACTTTGTTCTTTCTCATCTGACCTTCTTTGACACAGGCGTACTCACAATCACAATAAATATTCATACAAGCATAAATATTACATGGCAGTCAAGTCTTCGGCACATCCAAGCGTGGTCTGAAGTGTTTCAGAGCACAACTGAACACAATGGCTCTTTGTTCTATGGCTCATCACACTGCACTACCGTTTATTTGCACCATGTCTCGACATCATTCACGGGTTACATCATTCATTATTCTAAATGTAACATGATAGATGATTGAGTTTCTTTCATCTATCTCACTCACGTGATCAAATATTATATCTCCGTTATGTTTTTAGCCCATATTGGCTGTAAAATGACTAGGGCTGTGCAACTATTTATCGCGATTAATCGCATCCAAAATAAAAGTTTGTGTTTACATATAATACGTGTGTGTACTGTGTGTAATTATTTTGTATACACACATATGCAAGTTTGAATTTAAGAAATATTTGCATGTATATACTGTATATATATATGTTAAATATATAAATAACACATTTTTCTTAAATATATACTTGTATGTGTGTGTATATACAAAATAATTATACACAGTACACACATATATTATGTAAACACAAACTTTTATTTTGGATGCGATTAATCGCAATTAATTGTTGCACAGCCCTAAAAATTACATAACTTAAGTTTTTATGTACAGTAGTGTACAACCGTACAAACGTGCATGAATTCGACCGAATCTAATAAAGGGGCGGTTCTAGATTTACTGTAAAGCTGGACACCACTTAAATAACATCATATTTACAGCATATTAATGCAGTAGTTGACTCAAAAAATGTGTTATTAATTACTCAGTCATCTCATTCCACATCCACATTCAGTGAATAAGCCATTTCAGTCTGTTCCTCACACAAAACTATTGAGTGTTTCGAATGGACTAGTTTTATGATGATTTATGGTGTCTTTATGATGCTTTTAGTCCATTTTGGAGCTTGAATGCACAAAATGTTTTCACTGAATGTAAAAAGCAGCGTGGACATTCTTAAAAACATCTCCAATGTTCTATAGAACGTCACACAGGTTTTGAAAGACATGGTGAGTAAATGATGAAACCTTTTAGAACTTTCATTGTTGGAAATGTTCATTTTCAACTTTTTTCATTGGTGAACTATTCCTGTTATCAGTCATGGGAGTTTATGAGAGCTCGATTTGGTGTTAAGATGTTCTTAGTACCATTTGAGACATAATATTTAAAGAAAGAGAAATTGTCATAATCTTGAAAAACTTTTAAGAAATTATGTTGAAGAAAAAAACATGGGCTTGATATGTTTACTATATCTGAGCTACCGAGTAGACACACACACACACACACACACACACACACACACACACACACACACACACACACACACACACAACCTCTGTCAAACACACAGTTATGGAATCAGTGCATATACAGTAGAAATAAAGAGCATTTGGAAAACTGTACAGATTTTGTTGAATGTTCATGCTGGCAGAGGCATTGAATTTCTTCAGATATTTGACCTAATGTCATTCATTCACACACACCGCACGCACAAACATGTAAACACTTTCCTGGACAGAATGTTCAAGAGAACGTTTGGCTACCAAAGATGAGTCTCCCGGATCTCTGAGATAATGTTACTGGCTTTCTTGAGGGCCTAAAAGAGGAGGAGTCAGAAAGAGCAGCATTGGTAACACAAAGGACACTGCATAAAAAAAACTCATCACTGTTGGGCTGAAACCTTGAATCTCCATATTTTGTCTATTTCTTCCATAAATCATTACTATTGGTTACCCTTTACATCCGTCTATGGGTTTTGCAAACATTTAACCAATGAAACCCTTTAAAAAGAGCTTGTGACTAAACCTCTTAACTCCATTTGATCCTCGAACTGTCGATAAAACTCCTCATAACTCTGCCACACGCATTTTGGACCGTCTCTGCTTGTTTGCAATGCAAGGATGAAGACACAACATGTCTATAAAGGCTAAAGCTTTCTGTATTTGAGAAGCAGATTAGAGTGTCTTAGTCTAGCATTTTCTGTCAAGTTATAGTCTTAAATAGCCTGTGTAACACTTGATCTTTTACAATAAGAGAAAAAAACAACACAGCGTTTAATTTTTAAAAAATACAGTGTTTTTTTTTTCATTTCTTGAAAAGTAGCAGTTTTGGACATACAAGGTTTCTGCCCGACAGCGACGATGTTCATTTTTGGATCACACTCATACCTAGCAGTGTTGTCTATCACAAGTACCTGCATAAGTAACAATCAGTGTTGGAGAGTTTAGAACTAAAAGTGTGAAACAACTAACTTCACTATGTTTTTAGTTATCTGTATGCTGTAGTTACATACCTATTCTAAACGTATTAATGTCCTCACGGCATGCAATGGATAAGACATGCTAGCGGTTTGTTTCGAAACAATTAACCAACCGTCCAAAAAGTGATTTTACTGAACTTACGAACTACTTATGTAAACGCCACAATAAAAGTACAGAATAAAGAAGTAATAAGATCTTGGTTGATGAGTAATGATCTTCCAGCGTATCAGCTGTGCGCTCCTATTCTATGGCGCATGGTAAATCAAGACTTTTTTATTTAGCCATCAATTTAACCAACAAGGCAAACACTGCGTCATGATCGCGATGCGTTCGGATCCCGGAAATCCTATAGCTTTAGCCAAGCTGCATGTCACGTCACTACGTGATCTATGCATTGTCTTTTGTTGTGTTTGGGCTCGTTCCAGACCAACTGCTCTAAATAAAGATATGCAATCTACTATGGTTTACTAATGTTTCACGAAATTACAAACCAAAACATGGCACAAAAACTTCCTGTGCATTCTGTCTACACATGCGTCTGTGGCGCTTTTTCATACAAACACTTGGTATAGTTTGGTCTCTAACTGAAACAAATATATTCAACGACATATACACAATTCTGTCTGTTATGTACTATGATTTTACAGATCACATTTTCATGAAAAGCAGTTATTTTTTCACGCTATGAAAATAGAGCACTCCTAATATGTTAGCAAATTTAAATGCACTTATGAACTGATGGCCATATTCCCTATATTCACTGTAAAGCGCTTCTAGACTTTTACACACCAGCTATCAAGTGCATTGGATTGGAAGAGGTGTCTCATTTTTAAAAGTCGGACTACTGTTAACTTGACATGGCATCTCAAACTGCCCAAGACCGTCTGAATGTGCATGGCTGTAGTGGCGGTGCTGTAGATGGGATGAATTTAAAGACAACTGAACTTTTGTGAAAGTACAAACAGCCTGACTAAAGCACAGCAGACTGTCAGCATACTAACTGAAGCACTGCTGCGAAATACAAATAACCATAGTAAAAATTATTTCAAGATTTGCAAACGATTTTCCATTTATTCCCGGTAAAATTTCATCTTTAAAACACTCATAAATTATACTATATTGTATCAGATATAAGTTGGTTCAGTTAAATACTATAACCATATTGCATCTGATTAATAGGTGCATAACATTGCAAACATAAATAAATGCAAAAATAAATGCAAACATTTAAGTTTTGAATGTTACTGTGGGTTATTACCATGTTATTACTACATTTAGCCCATTTTTGTAAGAAAAATGAAATATCAAATAAACAAAAACATAATCTGAGAATTAACAGTATCAACTGAAATCCATAGATTGAGCAAAATTCATTTGCATTTATACTTGTGAATCTCTTTTGATTGGCCCATTTGCAAAATGTGGTTCCTGTAATAAAATATATGTATTTTTCAGATGTTTTTACAATCTCTTCACACCTGCTTTATGAGGCGTACATGTACACGTACCTCCAGCATCTGTGCAACCTCTGTGCGCTGCTGAGCAGTTTCCTGAGACTCGATGAGCAGTTCCTGTAGAAGACGCTGTTTGTAGAGCTGGCCGACCAGCTCACTCTGCAAATGCTCTTTCACAAAATTCACCAGGAAATGCATCACCGTCTTTGGCACACTGCAGAAAAAAAAGAAAAAAAAAAGATCAGATGCTCGTGGTCACTCAGTAGTTAAGTCTCCCACACACACAGGTGCTGACCTGTCCTGGATGCTCTTGCGCACGATGAGGAAGTAGCACTTGATGAGCCGTTGGATGACCTCGCAGTCCCTCTGCTCTCGAGTGCTTAGTTTGCGGGATACCGGCACGGCCTACAGAAAAATATCCAAAAGTTGTTGTTCTTTCCTGGTTTTTCTTCAAATGTGCAGGTACAGTTGGCTTCTGTACTTCTGAGATAGCAAAGCCATACCGTGTCCAACAGGTTGATGGCTTTGGTGGGGCTTCCAAACCCAGGCACGGGGCCTTTCTCCTCCGACGGCATCTTCTCATTCTTCCATCGCTTCCCTCCATCCCCTGACTCCGCCTGCGAAAGAGACGATAAAACAAAGACTAATCCTGTGTGGATTTGAAGAGAGAGAGAGACGGAGAGAGAGAGTTTTAGTACCTGCTGGCTGTTGACAGATGCAGAAACTTGGGCAGCGTCTGTGAAATCAGGATGTTTGGTGTTTATATAGGCCAACTCGATTGCAACAAGATTATGAACCTGAGAAGAAGTAAACACATCCCATGAGCTAACATGATGACACATTTTCAGAACTAGCCAAAACTGTGCTCTGAATGTGACATGCGCAAAGGATTTTTGATTTTTGATATACGGTGGTTGGACAATGAGACCGGAACACAGGTTTCACGCCTATATATGTGCAGCCTGGCCAATCTTCACTTATTTTACATTCCTTCAGTAAGAGCAGAGTGTGAAGGATGATTAGCAGAGCAATAGCACAGATGTACATCAAATATTGCAATCCACATGATATAATGGGAGACATATCAGAATTCAAAAGAGGGCAAATTGTTGTTGCACATCTCGCTGGCTCATCTGTGACCAGGGGTCTCATTTATAAAACTGTGCGTAGGAACCTTACTAAAAGTGTACGTGCGCCCGAAAGCCAAAAATGGCGTACGCAAAATAATATTCGGATTTATAAAACCGTTCGTACGCCAGAACCTGCGCAGAATACACTTTATAAATCCCAGTCAGCGGAAGATTGTGCGCACATGCGTCTCCTCCCCGAAATAACCATATATGGAGCTTACAACGCCTAGTTTTACTATGCAGATCCTCATCTGCATATCATTTGCATATGATTATTCATCCACGTGATAACGTTTAACGGTACAAGACACATTACATTAATAAAAATCAAGCAGTTGCCTATCCTTGCCTTGTTTTTGAATACATAAATCAAATAGTGTAAAATACATTTCAGAGAAAGTTTTTCTCAATCTTTTCCACTGGCCGAATTGTATTTTTAATTGATACTTTTAATGGAAACAGATAGTCCTTGGGCATTATTTGCACGAAACTATTTTCTCAGACAATCTGGTATTATCATGATAAGCAGTTATCTCTGTCGTTAAAACATTAAAACAAAGCATGCCAGAGGAAAAGTGTTCAAAAACACTGCATTAACAACAAATATTTCTATTGACTGAATTTGAATATAAAAATGTTGTAACTTCTCAGTAATGATTTCATGTTTAAGTGCTTAACTCCATTAGTTTAAATCATTATTTTATTTATTTAAACTGTTATTTGCGTCAGTTTCACTAAACGGCCCAACGCGCTCGCTGACGCGGACATTTAAGAAGGAATGGATATTTGCTTCAAGTGGCAGGCTTGGTGAGTGAAATTATATTTGTATTATCTTTCTGTATATGTTAAATTTTCTTTAGATTTTCTGTCTAAAAGTGACCAAAAAGACACTTAACTCCAGCTCACCATCGGTGTCGCCAATTCCCTTCTGCTCCAGAATGTGCGTACGCACGGCTCAAAGTTTGCTTAAAGGTGCGCACATTCTCCCGTCAAGTTTGTTTTTTATAGATCACAACCTTTGCGTGGGAACTGGCGTACGTACGTTTCCAGCCCCGTTTTGTGCGTACGCACGCTTTATAAATGAGACCCCAGGACAGCAAGTCTTTGAGGTGTATCGAGAGCTATGGGATGCAGGGTAATGTCGGTATACCACCATCCAACAGGAGTAACTGTCGACACAAAGGGAAGCTTCTGAAAGGGATGTCCAGGTACTAACCCGGACTGTATCCAAAAATCATAAAACCACAGCTGACTAACTCACTGCAGAATTCCACTGAGTCAATATTGATGGTCGTGCTGAAATAGCCAAACCTTTGGTCACTCGTGCCAATGCCAAACGCTGGTTTCATTGGGTCCAACAGTGCAAATCTTGGACTGTGGACAATGTAAAACATAAATTGTTCTCTGATGAGTCCACCTTCACTGTCTTTCTCACATCTGTGGGAGTTACAGAGTGGAGAAGACCCAAAGAGGCTTCAATAATTTGAATAAATACTTTAAATATTTTAATTAAAATAATTGTAATAATTTATTTTAATTTAGCAAAACTTAATCATTTTATTTAACGCTTGCCTAACAACATCCTTTAGTCAAGTCTGTATTCAAAATACAGCATGGCCTTGAGTACATTATTGCTTACATATATTCAATACTGACGGATACCAATATACTAACTGCATGAAACACATTTGGTACTGTATTATTGAAGTATTTTTGATTTTATTTTTTACATTTATACATTTTGGTCCATTATCATTTTGATGTTTCTGCTGTTTTCATCATGTCCAAGTACATGTCTTAATTGTAATTAGGTTACTGTAATACAAGTCCTCGAGGATCGTGTAAGTTAGTGTAGGTGCAGCCACAGGCACGTTCCTACCATCTCATTGGTTATGGGCAGACGTTTCCTGAGTAGGCTGGTAACCACCTCCACTATTGAATCATGTAGTTTGGGAAACCGCAAAAGCTCCTTTGGACATAAACAAACACACATACAGTACATATGACAGGTTAGTTGTCAATTATTTAAAACATTATTATACAGTGTCCTTGTTACATATGTTACATGTACTTACCGTAGTGATAACAGTAAATTATGCATAATTACATGCAACTAACCCTCAACCAAATCATAATCCTACCCTAACACTGTAGTAAGGACATGTAGTTAATTAATATTACTCAGTACTTAAATGTATAAATACATTGTAACAATGACACCTTAAAATAAAGTGTAACCCATTTTTACACTTCCTATGTGAAGGAGTAAAGTATAATATTCTCCCAACACCTTTCCGAATAGTATGAGCATCAAATCTGTTCCCTTCAGCACACGTTATGACATTAGATTTACGTATATAATAGAGGAAAGCGAAAAGAATGTTTAATGTAAAACAAATGTACACAGTGAAGGCAGCAGGACAGAGAAGATAAGAGCAGAATGAGGAGAGAATCCTAATGCCGGCTGTCCTGAGCCTCTGTGTCAATCTGTGAAGACTGCTTTCACTCTCCTCTTCACATTCTGAAGAAATTCTGAGCTATAAGGGCTTGTCAGGGAAAACAGAAATGTCTTAATTGTTTGACATACAGTAATATGCAGACACATTCTAACATTCAGGTCGCAACGCTTCCTTCATTGGTCACTCAGAACATTTATGGAAATTGAGCCACAGAATGAGTCACTCGAAAATAATCACGGTATTGACGGCACAACAACATTAGCATCTAACTAGGCTGGGGTGCATTTCCCGCACAATGATGTAACTCACTGCTAATCCACCATAGTACGATGCATTATTGTAGAAAATTAACTAGTTAGTCACGACTGTTTCCTGAAAACGGTCTGAACCACGTTAGTTTAATAACAGCCTATAAGACTGTTGTTAATGACGTGCTATTGTGCAAACAGCAAATCGTTTAACTGTGTTGGTAATGTCAAAATATGCGATCATATTTGGCTTCTGGTGCTTTTGGGAAACGCACCCCTGCATGATATTGAAAAAATAAATAAAAAATGTTACTCAATTATGTGATATTCATTTTTTCTGTGATATGAAAAACTATTTTAAAAGAATGAATGGATGGGTGGGTTGGTGTTTGTGGATGGGATGGGATGGATGGATAGATGGATATTACTTTATGCAAGACTTTATTCCTAAGTGTGAAATACATTTAGGGCTTGACAGTTTACGGAAATTTTGGGTGTTCATACCTGTACTTGGGTTTAATCTTTATAAGAACCAACTCAAACCGTAAGTGAACCATAAAGTTTAAAAAACATCTCTCTGCTTGAGTTTTCATAGGCCATATTCACTTTGTTTTTGAGCAATTCAATACGACTATAAAATAATTATTATTATGATTTTGTGATTATTAAATACATTGTAATAAATTATGCTGTTGTACTGTGAAATCGAGTAATACAATTCATTTATTTCACTTTAAAATTACAATACTAACATGTACGTCTTAATATCTTCATTTTCAACTGTTATATCATCAAGCATTTATTTTGACAGGTTGCCGACAAATAAATAAATGAGCTATCAGTTTGAAGACACTGTATATTCATTTAGACGTGTGCAGCTCACAGCGTCTCAGAGTCACAGTAAACCAAGCAGTTCTGAGACTCTGAACTACACGTGTGTAAATGACACGATTCACTCTGAAACCGCTAGCACGTACGTTTACTTAAAGCCCAGCCTCATGCACGATTTGACAATCTGACTAAGCCATATTGCGTTTTCCTCCCGATATTCCGCGAAGCCCTACTAACTACCCAATGAATGTGTATAAAGCACTGATAGGAGAGTTAAGGTTTAAGATTTGAAGACTGGCTACACTACCTAATATTCCATTTCCTGTTTTTTTCTGCATCAAATATTAAAAAGCAGTGAAGCACCTGTGTGCTGTAGGCAGAGCAGTGCTGGATGATCCTCTGAAGTTCCTCGTGTACGAGCTCCACACAGCGCATGCTGGGCTCCTCCAGTCGCTTGATCTGTTTCTTCACCAGCAACTCAAAGCTGACCTCAGGAACAAACAGCGCTGGCCGAGGACCCTACATCCATCACAACGACCAAACACAAACCAAAACACAATTAGTCTACATCCGTGAAGTGTTTCCACAACTTCTGACCAATGATTTTCCATTGCTTTTCCAGCTCTTCTACTAGATAAGGTGTAATTTAATAGCGATTGCACTCACAAAGTGCAATTTATATTAGAAGTAATATTTTAGATTTACGCAAAACAAATATAAACACTACCAGTCATCATTTTGAAAGTTAGATTTAAAAAAAAATGTTTTCTGAAAGAAGTCTCAGCTGCATTTATTTGATTAAAATTACTATAAAAACAGTAATATTGTGAAATATATTTTACAGTTTAAAATTACAAAAACAGCTTAATATTTTTTGTGGAAATCATGATACATTATTTTCATGATTCTTTGATGAATAGAAAATTGAAATGAATATCATTTATTTGAAATAGAAATCTTATGTAACATTACAAATGTCTTTATTGTCACTTTTGATCAATTTAATGCATCCTTAAGTATAAAGAATGAATCTATTAATTCATTATTAATTCAATCAGTATTCATTTGTTTTTACTCTTACTTACCCCAAACTTCTAAATGCTAGTGTATCGCACTTTTTTTTACAAAAATATTAAGCAGCAAAAACTGTTTTGAACATTGATAACATGGCCTAAAATAACACTTGCCAAGCGCCAAATGCGTGTAAAAATCGGCGTTAGCGAGTATATTAAACAGTTTATGTCGCCAATTGGCCGGTAAAATTTTTAGCAATTCTAACAATGCAATGTTGTGAGAATATTAATGTGAACAAACGAGAATGGCACTCGGGACAGTTGACGTGCCAATTTAGCAATTCAAATATTCGCAAATAAGCGCAAGAAGAAGCGAAAGGGGACTCAATTCGTTACTCGTTACCGAAGTTCGTGTCTCAGAGAGCACGCGAATACTGAATTGAGCCCTCTTTCACGTCTTCTTCCACTTGAACAGACATATTCAAACTAAATTATGTCAAAAGGCCCATCTTGGCAAGTATCCTCATAAACATATTCAGTTATATCTTAAGTGCACTTAAACAGTTGAGAAAGAAAACAAGTGCATCAGTATATTGGATCCGTGCATTAGCTCTTAAAGTGACAGCAGCCTAATAGTTCTGCTGCCGTGTTTTTAATGTTAATCAAACAACATAAGAGAAAGATCACTCACTTCTCTGAATAACTTTTGTAAATATAATTAGGATTTTTTTATTTATTTATATTACTGATAATAAGAAATGTTTCTTGAGCAGCAAATCAGCATATTAGACTGATTTCTGAAGGATCATGTGACACTGAACACTGGAGTAGTGATGCTGAAAATTCAGCTTTGCCTCACAGAAATAAACTCCATTTTAAAATATATTCAAATAGAAAACATTTATTTTAAATTGCACTAATATTTCACAATAATACTGTTTTACTGTATTCTTGATTAAATAAATGCAGTCGAGCACAAGAGACTTCTTTCAAAAAACCCAAACTTTTAAACAGTAGAGAACACACTAGATTTTTCAATTAATTTTAAATATATTATTTATTAAGAAATTATTGTATTAATTTTTAAGATTTATGTAATGTTTGGAGGCTTTGAATTCACACTTTTAAAATTCTAGGTTGTCCGTGACTGTGGGAACCTTGAAAAAGCTATCTGAACCAGCATTTATTTGCGGTTTCTAAAACTCTTCATGTCAAGGACATGAATATGAAGCTTTAAACCATAATTTTGTGTCTGTTTGGAAAATAACAGTCATCATTTGGGCAATTCGTTTTGGTGACCCTTATTTACTTTTAAGAAAGTGAGCAAAGTACTGTATGCTTATCTATACACACACACATGCATGCATAAACATATAAATATTATACCGTAGCGTTTCGAATAGCTGTGAGAATATCTAGCTCAGTGAGTCCTCCCAGTGGGTCAATTGACTGCAGGGTTCTTCCAAATGTCTCGTGGAATATATAACAGATCCGAGCTCCTCCACACCTACAATAAACAAATGCTCACACAGTCAGTCAGTCAGTCCATGAAAATGTAAAATCATGCAGCACTTTTGGACATCACAGCCTTGTTGGCACGTTCACACATTCACACAGGCCTGGAGTCAAACCCAACCGTCCAGCCAGAAAAAGTCAATACAAGGCACTTAATTAATCGATAGCTGGTGTGGACTTAGCCAGATATGAGAGATGAACAGCATTTCATCCAACAGTGAACAGGGTGTAAATAAGGAGTTGGGCAGACTTGAGGATTATCTGTCTGTCAAATTCAGCCAAGCAGACCAAAGTAAACATGGTGTGCTTGATATCTGTCATGAGTTTCAGTGCAAAAATGACAGACTGAGACGCTGCTGAAGTCACTGAAAAAAGGATTCAGCAGGAATGTAGCCCTGGTAATGACAATATGTCAAACTTGATAACATGGTGCAAGATGGCAACCTGAAGTAAGTGGCTCCACAGACCACAGTTAGGATTTTTGTACTCAAAAAAAGGCAAAAGCTTTCTCTGATCACAAGCTCAAACCTAATTGGCTGGCTTTGTGCAATTTCTTTGTGTCTACTGTTGTATTGAAGTTACAAAGAAATGGCCAATGCTTACTTTTAATTGGGCCAAAAAGGAAAAAGCCTTTTCAAAATCACACCAAAAACGACACGATTGTAAACAGAAAGCACAGAAAGAAGGAAACATTAACATACATGGATTTATATTTTGAAAGAAAATATATTTTTATTTCATGCTGACTTTAAAACTTTGTTCCCGGTATAGATATACAATGATTTTATTCTTTGAAGAGCCTATTTCCTTTGTTATTTAGTTTTAGTTTTCTAGGAAATAAATTGAGAGAAGCACTTGGAGAAGAATTTTCACCTTCAAATTTTTTTCCACCCTGGCTGCAATCAATCAATCAATCAATCAATCAATCAATCAATCAATCAATCAATCAATCAATCAATCAATCAATCAACCAATCAATCAACCAATCAACCAATCAAACAACCAATCAAATAACCAACCAATCAAACAAACAATCAACCAATCAACCAATCAATCAACCAATCAACCAACCAACCAACCAACCAACCAATCAATCAACCAATCAACCAATCAAACAACCAATCAATCAACCAATCAACCAATCAAACAACCAAACAACCAAACAACCAACCAATCAAACAAACAACCAATCAACCAATCAATCAATCAATCAATCAATCAATCAACCAACCAATCAAACCAATCAATCGAGGGCATATGAATAATAATAAAAAAATAACGATGTGCACGGATAAATCATTTATAATAAACACTGCAACATTCTGTAAAACAAAAATGTAATTGTCAATTTTGATTTCATGGTGACTTCAAATGAACTTGTAAGTTCTGGCTCAAGTACTCACAATTCAGAGGTCTGGATGTGCCTGGCAGTGCCTTCGATGGTGCTGCAGTAGTCGGTGGCAAACTTGGTGACGATCTGCAGCAAGGTGGCGCTGTGGTCTTCCACAGGCTGCCCGTAGCTGTTGAGTCGGGACTGGTACTGGGCGGCGAGCACCGTGACTCGTGTCTTGAGCTCGGGGAGGCAGTCTCTGATGTGATGCATTAGCAGTCGGCTCAGGGTGCGAGCCAGGTAGCGAGAGCCGCAGCGGGAGGCTAATGACGGGTAATGGCGCTGAAGAAACGCCTGCTCGTCTTTGCTGGAGTCAGTGAGACTCTTTTGGGTGTTCAAGTCATGCTGGCTCCTGGTGAAGTAAAAAAAGATTGAACAGCGGATCAAAGCCTGCAACATTTTAAACAGGAGTAGGAAAGCACCAAGGCGAATCTGAACTCACTCTCAACAACATGCTTTCATCTAGAAGGTTTTAGGCAGAATATACACTACCAGTCAAAAGTTTGGAAACATAAACATTTTTGGTTACACTTTAATTTAAGGTGACGTAGTTACATTGTACTTACTCAAATAAGAAAGAAAAAAAGTCGGCACACCATGGCTCCAAATAGAGACTCACACACAGGTGGTAACGCTTCGAGCACGTAGGCTGAAGAATCGTCTGATGAAGAGCCTACGTGCTCGAAGCGTTACCACCTGTGTGTGAGTCAATTATTCAATTTTTTTGGAGCCATGGTGTGCCAACTTTTTTTTTTTTTTTATAAATTTTGTTGTCAAGCACCCAATTTGAGCAACATATTGCTTTGCCTTGGATGTGCGTGCTTTGGATCTGATTTTACTTAAATATGTACTAAGTAATATTAATAAAGTGCATGTACTTACTATAGAGTTATAGTTAGGGTTTGGTTTAGGGTTAGTTACTTGTAATTATTCATAATTTACTGTTATTACCATAGTAAGTACATGTAGTAGTGTAGTGTAGTGTAACTACGTCACATTAAAATAAAGTGTAAAATAAAGTCTCTTATGCTCACTAAGGCTGCATTTATTTACTCAAAAATACACAGTAAAAACAGTAATATTGTGAAATATTACAATAAAAAATAAATTTCGATTTTTATAAATTGTAAAATGTAATTTGTATTCCTGTGATTAAAGCTGAATTTTCAGCGTCTTCAATATCCTTCAGAAATCATTCTAATATGCTGATTTGCTGATCAATAATCATTTCTGATTAATATCAATGTTGAAAACAGTTTTAGAGGCATTTTTTGTGGAAACAATGAGACCATTCAAACATTTGTGCTAAGATAAAAAAAAAGAGAGAAAATAATAACTCAAGGATGCATTAAATTGACAGTGAAGACGTTTATGTTACAAAAGATTTCTAATTAATAAATGCTTTAATAAATGCAAATAAATTCTGTTCATTAAACTTTCTATTTGTCAAAGAATCTGAAAAAAGTATCAATTTCCACAAAAATATTAAGCAGCACAACTGTTTTTATCACTGATAATAATAAACAGAAATGTTTCTTGAGCAGCAAATCATCATATTAGAATGATTTCTGAAGGATCATGTGACACTGAAGACTGGAGTAATGATGCTGAAAATTCAGCTTTGATCACAGGAATAAATTACATTTTAACATACATTCAAATAGAAAACAGTCATTTTAAATTGTAATAATATTTTGCAATATTACTGTTTTTACTGTATTTTTGATTAAGTAAATGCAGCCTTGGTGAACAGAAGAGACTTCTTTTTTTTAAAGTAATTTTTCCAAACTTTTGACAGGTATTGTATGTTTCAACTGCTGTTTATGACTTCCACAATCCTCTATGTGTGACTCAGCTGTAGGGTGAAAACATAAAAACAACTTCTATTTACAGTTATTGGTTATCTCTACAACTTTTTTGGATTTGTTCTAGATCATTGATGCTTAAAACAAAATAATCGTTTTTTTTTTATGCAATTAAAACACCTATTATACATAATATACTGTTTTATTGTAAATAAATCTTATTATACATTAATATGTTATGTGTGGGGGGGTTATGTGTAACATTATATTAGATCCGTGCATTAGGTCTTTATATAACAAACCTGCTTCTGTCAGTGTCATTAGTGTTAATCAAATAACAAAAGAAACAGGGAATTCTTTTGACTGCTCTTGACTGAAGAACTTCTGTAGCTTTAATAATAATCTATTTATTTGCAATGAATACACGTAAGACATTTTTACATTTGATAATAATCATAATTAAATTTCTGTAATATTTATTACTTGAATGCTGATAAAGGGGGTCCTATTATGCCCTTTTACGAAGTCTTTTTTGGGGTGTACTAGAATATGTTTCCATGCTTGATTGTTCAAAAAACGCATTATTTTTCCCATATTTTACATTATTATAGCTCCACTCTCCCCAGTCTGGCTACGATGTTATCCACCATTTAATCGTGATATTTGTCAGAAAACTAATTACGAGCAGTAATCGATCACAAAACCATGTTTAACTTTCCTGAGGAGCGGTGAACAGCCTTACAAAAGCGAGAGCTAACAAAAGCAACAGAAAACAAGCTGTTCTCCATAAAATGTGCAGCGGACAGATAAACGTTGCGGTTTTAATGTTCAGGAACTAAGTTATAACTCCTTTAAGTTCATCAACCTTAGGAAGGTCAAACAAATGAGTTGTGGAAAAAACAGCGTCTCTTTGACAGCGATAGCACGTTCTTCTCTAATGCAGCTCAGCCAGGACTCGTCCGCTTTTTTGCGTTTTCCGTGGGCGGGGATTATTTAAATGACAAACATTGTGATTTCAATGAATCAAAAAATCGAATCAAAATGAATCAATGAATCAAAAAAAAAAAAAAATCGCATTGCAGTCCAAACAAGTCATTCGTTGTAGTTCTTGAAAAGTGGATTCTGTTAAATACAATATCTCTCTTTGGAGTGGACTTTGAGCTTTGTAACCTTGCAGATCTTTTTTATGCTCAAACAGCAACATTACACACTAACTTAAGTTGAAAAAGTGAAAAAGCAGAATAGGACACCTTTAAATGGATGAAAAAAAAAAAAAAACACTGTTCTTTTCATTTGTTTCTTATACTGTATTTGTTCTACTGGTTGTTATTTGCATCTTTGTTCTTATTTTTAATAACAAAGATCAAATAACAAATAACTATATTGTGATTAGTAATATAGTACTTATTATTAATAAAAGAAGTGGAGAAAAAGATGCATCGTGGTGTATCAAGAAAGGTTTTATAATCTAAATGTTACCCTCTGAATCGTAATCAAATCAAATAGTAAGGCAAGTGCAAATCCACAACTTTATTTGATTTGATAAAAAATTAGGTAAAAAAAAAGAAAATGATGAAATGATATTAAAATTTAAAAGGAATTCTATTTTAGTGTATTTTATTCCTGTCATGTCAAAGCTGAAATCATTCTAATATGATGATTTGGTGCTCAAGAAATATTATTATCAAAGTTATGTAATATTTTTGTGAAAACTGTAACCTTTTCAGGATACTTTGATGAAAGTTCAGAACAGCATTTCTTTGAAATAGAAATATTTTGTAACGTTATACATGTCTTTACTTTCACTGTTGATCAATTTAACTTAATAAATGTATTAATTTCTTTCAAAACAACAACACAAAACTTACTGACCCCAAAGTTTTGAATGGCAGTGTATGAAAAGAGGTCAAAAAAGAGGTCATTTCAGAGATAGAGCAAGTCAAAGCACATTTGGACAGTAAATCTACTGTTTACAGAGTTACTATGGGTTTCATGTTGACTTTAAATATAGAGATTGTTGGCATCATTAGGCATGTATTGTTCTTTGACAAATGAAAGTGTCTTCAGCTCTTTCCTTTTAGTCAAAGTGAATTTCTAAAACATTCTGCAGTGCATTTTTACAGGATAGAGGTGAGCTGAAAATTGTTAGTATACTGCCCACTACTGGAAAAGAAGGAGCTTCTCCCTTTGGTTGTACTGTGCACAAATGAAAGCAACATTTTTGCATTTTCTAAAGTAAATAGTGCTTTCATGGGCAAAACCTAATTTGCCACAGTCCTATGGCACTGAAGGTGGTTGCTAGAGAATTTTGATGTGATTACTAGGGCAGGTTTGGAGTATTTGGTTACTGGTTCAAGTCTTTATGGTATTTTGTTGTGGCTCGGGTTCTTCCTTCAGTCTAAGTTCTGCCCGTTTTATCATCCACCAGTTGGAAGTCAGAATTCTCTTCCGTAACACATGATTTGAAGAATCATTCACGTCTGTAGGCCAAATGGCATTGGACTAGATGCAAACTTAAATGTAATATCTAAGGTTAAGGATTAGTTTAAATCTCTGACCTCAAGGATGAGCAATAGCCCTAGCAAGCACTACTGATAAAGAGTAAATGACTGATCAATATATTGCACTGAACACGTCTTTTATTTGTTGCCAGTGCTCGCTCTCCATAAATGCTCTCCCAGGACATCTTCGAGTGCTTTTCTCGTTTGACTGCTCGTTGTTGAATCCTCAAAGCGAGTGTGGGTTAATATTGAAGAGACGTTGGCCTGAAGCTATTTCTGATTAAGTTAACGAGAGTCGAGAAATGAAAAGTGTCACTGCAGTTCTTCTCCCCAACTAAATTGTCTCCCTGTATTCGTAAAGGACATGCCACAGCCAAAGCTGAATAAACCAATGATTTATCTCCAGCGCGGCTCTGTCAGCTGATAGCGGGTAGACGTGGTACCCTTGGGTGCTTGTGCTTAAAAAGGCAGGGCAGGAGAGGATAACAGCGTCGGGAATATTACAGTCACTGCTCCTTAGGGGTATGATAGAGGAACTCCAAATGTAAGAAAATTACACTGTCGCAATGCTTTTTCACACGGTTGATTAAGTTTCTACTGCAGTAAAAGAAGTCGAAAGGGCCGTGTGCTACACTTTATTTTCTCCCTGAAGCCCTGTTAATGTCATTCAGGATATCCTGTGCATGTTGTGAAGTTCTTTTACATGGTCATTTCTTCACCCTCTCTCGAACCCTTACGCTTGAACAGGCTGTTTTTGCTGCTGTGCCTTCAGGTCTTCATATGTAAATGAGTTCTGTAATGATCTCCTCGGTCTCATGAGAAAAAACAGACTCTGCATTTTTGCTAAATGTGTGAAATACATTGCTGCAGGTCCAAATTGGTGCAGTTTCAAGGTGAAATGACCACTTGTGTTGCTAAAAGAGCTACAGGGCTCTGTGATTTTTGTTTAGAAGCCACTGAGTTGAAATTTGTAGGGGCGCAGTCAAAAATTTTGATCAAGTTTGGGGTCAGTAATGAATACTTTTATTCACTAAGGACACATTAAATTGATCCGAAGTGACAGTAAAGTTACATTTTAATTACTGTCAGTTACATTTGAATAATTACTGTACCTTTGAATTTTCTATTCATCAAAGAATCCTGAAAAAAATGTATCACGGTTTTCACAAAAATATTAAGCAGGGCAGCCGTTTTCATTATTGATAACAATAAGTAATGTTGGCAGCACTTTATTATACAGTCCTGTTCCCCATGTACATACTATGTACTTATTATAGTAATTACAATAACGGAGTAATAACTAGGTACTAACCCTGAACCCATCTCTAAACATAATCTTAACCTACTTAACCCATGTAGTTACCTTATATTACCAGTACTTTGTGCACGCACTGTAAAATAAAGTGCAACCGAAATGTTTCTTCAGCTGGAAATCAGCATGTTAGAATGATTTCTGAAGGATCATGTGACACTGAAGACTGGGGTAATATTTCACAATATTGCTGTTTTTACTGTATTTTTGATCAAATAAATGCAGCCTTGGTGAGGAAACTTTTACAAATCTTACAGACCCCAAAACTTTTGAATAGTTGTGTAAGTGCATCTGCATTTTATATACACATTATTATTAACAGTAATAATTTTATAGCAAATGAAATTCATATTAAATAGCTTAAATTAATTAAAATACAGTGGACTGAAAAAAACAAAAACAATACTCGTATTTCTTAAACATATTTAAATTATAAGTTAAATGAAGGCTACAGGTCATAGGCGTCTATTTCGGTGGCCCACCAGATTTCGTCATGAGTCATTTTGTACCCACCACTTTTAACTTCCGTCCATAATAATTTGACTTTTGGTTCGATTTTTTGACCGTTTTCAGTGGTTATGAGGAGCAATATGAGAGAGAAATTTGGTAATCATTGTCTGACCTAACAAAAATCCATTATAATATTCATTTTATTTTATTTTTCGTGTTCGCATTTATGAGGGGAAAAACAACGTGTCAGTTCTTGGTTACGCATGTGAACGTTCTGAAAGCAGCACTAAAAGACTGCTTTGAAACTTTCACAGAGACCTCAAACAGAACAGCTGCCTTCCTTTAAAGTGAATTCGTTTTGTATTAATTGTATCTTAATTTTAATCAATGTTTCATGAACCAATTGCCTGGATTTAATAAATAAGAAGTAGCAGAAATATAGAAATATAGCAGACAATAGATAATCACAACACGGAGGCGCCGGCGCGTGAACTGGAGCTGGTCTCATAAATGAACCGAAACTCAGCGTATAAGGTAGCCTACTTGCCTATAGAAGCAGAAGAGTGGGTCATATGTCTAATGCTTTTTGAAAACTTAAGGCTTTCTTCTTCATAAAACGAGTCGGACATCATCACATTTTTGTTTAAATTTTTATTTATTTACATTAGTAAGCTACAGCAGGCACGGCGCCAGGATTCCAGTTTTGGATGGGCCAGACCAATTGTGGGTGGGCCTTAAATTAAACACGTTTAATTAAAAACGTTATCCAATCACTGTTTAACCTAATAAAAAATATTGACTAATATACTGTTATATTATCTGTGCGTATACAAAATATAGATTTTAATAGCTTGATGCTCTTTAAATATTTTGTTGCACTGTAAAAAGTTTCGGTGCATAGGACGGACCTATCCGCGATCGCTCTCCATGGTTCTGACCAAAGAAGAGCGCTTTGGAATCTCCATTACGCATCATCATACGCATCATACCTGGGCTGCGATAACGTTGTCTCTTGCTACGAAGACTCTTAAGTTATAACTTAACTAAAGGTATACTACCACTAAAGGTATATCATTGCTAGGCGCTGGGTTGGAAAATATGTGACGTCATTGTTTTTTTATTTAATCAATGTTGATTATGAAAGTGTCTTTAAGCATGATAAAGATATGATGCATCATGAGATGCGCAATATGTCTGGAGACATGGAGTGGGTAAAACATGATTTTGACCACTTCATTAAGTTTTGTTTTGTAGAAAGACTCTTTTTAAAAGATTTTCGTTTAGTATAAATTGTATCTTAATTTTGATCAATGTTTTATCAACCAATTGCCTGTATTTAATAAATAAGAAGCAATATATATAGCAGACAATGTAATAAGGCGCCGGCACAATCACTTGCATTGCAAGCGAACTGGAGGGCGCCGAAACTCAGCTTGTGCCTCACAGATTTGAGAAATATAGGCTATCTATTATAGAAAGCTTGAAATGTCTACTTTTAAACGAAAATATTCAAAACCAAAAGAAATAGGCTACTCTCTGATTATGTAATCCGAAATGTGCATTTCTCTCTGGCGTTCATGGCGAGTCCGCATCGTCAACTTCATCTTTGCAGCGACACATAAAACACCAGTTTATTAATAAACAATTCAATGTCTCCTTGCTAATTTTGACACATTCATAATCATTACTTTTACCGGTTCTTTGTGGCAAGCTTTATGCGTGCGGTCGTGCGCTTAAGTGCGGCTATATTACGTAAACGCTCTTTATCCTGTAGGCTATAAGTAATTAAATTAATATAAAGGGGCGATTTGTCCACTAATGGCTTAAATGAACAACTACTAGTCGACTAGAAAAAAACTTTAGTCGGAGGCAGCCCTTATTCCACATATTTTCGAACCAGGCAGCAGGCCATTCTGGGTTGAGCGAGCGACCCCGAGCAGAATGAGCGAGCGGAGCGGAATATTCAGAAATGCGCTCTCCACTCACGAGCTCTGATCGGAACAAACCCGAACCTCACTGTCTGCTGAACTTGCGCAGAAACATCAAAATATAACCAGCTTTTTAAAATGGGTTTTAAAACGAAACATTTAGACTATTTGAGCACAAATGATGAGCTTATTGACGATTTTGTATAATTCTTGACAAAATTAGAATACAGCCTAGTAAAAGTTTTTTTGTTTTTTTTCGTTTTGGGTGGGCCTGTTGAAAAGTGGGGCCGTGCCTGAGCTACAGGACATCGTCTTTTAAAACATGACCTGCGCGAAAGAGAAAAAAAAATGCATGCGTCATTGTACCCAGCACTTCTGAAAATGCACTTCCGAATGCGTCTCTGTCCCCAGCACATTTCAAACCAAACTGAAGGTACATGATATTTGGAATTATCCACATTCATTTTGCAATATAAACATTACAGATTAATCGACTGTTAATTTGAATGACAACTGACTATGAATATGAAAATCTGCTCAAAATGTACATCCCTTGTCATGTCACCAAGTTATTGTTACTGCATTTTGTTCACAATGTAAAATAAATGTTTGCACTAACAGCCCTAAACAATTACTTTTTTAGTTTCCACTGAGAAAAATCAAAGGATATATGGGAAGATTATGAATATTATGAATGAATAATGACTTAAAAGGGATAGTTACTCTAAAATGAAAATTAAGTCATCAATTACTCAAATGCCGTACGCCCTTTTTTCTTTTACGGACCACAAGCAGAGGAATTTAAAAAAATGTCCCGCTCATGCTAGTCAATATGATGGCAGTGAATGAACCCATGTGACGCGTGTTGCATATTCCAAGAGGTGTACGATAGGGTTTGGTGAAAAACAAACTGAAATTTAATGTATTAGTTAACGAAAATCCTGATCTTTGTCGTCAGTCTCGCCCAGAAAAAGCACACAAGCACACAAAAAACGGCATGAAATACAATGCCTAGAAATCCCCAAAAAGAATCTGTGTACTTTCTTCACTGAGTCGAACATCTCCAGACCCGAACTCTGTTTGTCCGATGACAGTCAGAATGACAGCTGACAGATGTGAACGCGATAACTTGTTACGACGAACACAACGGATATATTCACCTCGGAGAAAAAGGTACATGGATTGTATTTCATGTCGCGTGTTTATTAATCTTGATTTCTCACAACTTGTGTGCTTTTTCTGGGCGCTAACAGTCTCATGAATGCTCAGTCCAACGGCCAAGATCAGGATATTTGTTAAATAATCCATTCAATTTCAAACTCTATCATTTACCCCTAGAATACCCGGAATATACGACACGTCACATCGGACCGTTCTGTGATACTTTTGCATCTTTTTGATGCTGGTCGCTATTCACTGCAATAAATTTTGCATCTAAAGTTGCATTTAAATTTTTTTATTTAAAATCAGGATAGGAAACGTTTATGTTTCTAATCTCATTCAAATTTGCCTTGGGGAAAATAAATTTTTTCAACAAATGTTTAAAGCAACTGACCTGTTAACCACACCAATAATGCCCAGTCTGACCGGTATGACGCGGCCCAGCAGAACCTCCAGAGCATCTGTCCCCGCGTCCATCAAATCCAGCTTACTCACGACCAGCAGCGTCCTGTGACCTGAGCGCAACAGACAATGAGTACATTCCCTTCCCACAATGCCATTCAGTGCTGCAATAATGACATCTGGACTTCTCTGCACGTCGCTCACCATCTGGGTCCACCTCTCGTGCCAGTTTAAGGGCATCAGATGTGGCGAGGTCAGAGTTGGCAGGAGATACACACAGGATGAGGGAGTTGGGGTTGGAGATGTAGGACAGAATCATCTCTTGGACTTGAGTCTCAATATCTTCAGGCTGGTCACCAACCGGGACCTACACAAAAAACATCACACAATATTAAAAGAGACTGAATGGGTAATTGAAGGAATGGATTTCAATATTTTATCTTTAAAGTTATCTTTACTGGGCGAAATCCAGATATTTCAATAGGAATCCATGAGATTGGGAATTCTGAGTGAGGGCGAATGATTTCCCCAAACAAGATTTTGCAATGGGTTCAAGTTTTTCATGCAAATTTGCCGCTTTGACCAAAACAAAGCTGCTTGGTTTGAGAGTTACTTCTGAGTTGTGCTTCATACATCACAACGTATTTTTTTTGCATCAAAATGTCACAAATGTGGTCGCACATTAATGCAGAAATGCACCATTGGTTTGCCAACCACCACTAAAACATCAAAAGAAGTAGAATACCGCATTTCTGCCACCTACTGGACTGGAGTGCGAAGTACTGGATGGAGAGCAATGGTGATTTGCCACAATTTTACTGTACAATTGCTTAAACATTAGGGCTGTCTATCAGCAACAAAGTCACAAAGGTAAGTTCTACAACTATTAGCAGTTATAAAGTCCTCATACAAATCAATTAACACTCTCTAAACTTATGAAAGCTAATCAAATAAAAGCCGAAACATAGTCATTTACCTACTATTTCAACATTTCCAGATGATCATGATCAAAACGTTTGTTGCGCAAGTGCATTTATTAGGGAATCACAAATGCAGAAGTTACAGTCGAGATATTTGGATTTATTAAAATTAATCACAGAAATTTTGCTCATAGATTTAGAATTTAGAAAATAACACAAGCCTCATTATGAATGAACACAGACTTGCTGTATTACATCTCTTGATATCAGGCAATCCTATTATATTTGCTCACAGGCCTTCTTAAACCTAGGTAGCCTGTATTTTTTATACAGTATTGCCTTAATTAATTTGATAAACCTTGCATTTTTAAATTTCACTGTTCTTGTATTCAAATTAAGCACAGTCCACTAGTCTCCACACGTTCTGTGAAGTTGCTACAGAAGCTGTATTGATGCTAATTTCGGCAAAGAGCATGTGGCGATACATCATCGTCTCGATATAACAATCAGGTCGTTTTTCACCAAACTGACCGGAGCATTTGGAAAATGATAAAGTGTTTATGCTAACACTGCTTTATTAATTTATTAAAAGGTGAATAAATGTGCTGCCATTGTATTGAACTCACCCATCTGAACGTATTTTAACGTGCACCGGAGCCGTATCTCTGGTCTCTCATATCTCTCTTGTTGTACAACTAGCTGTTTAGTTCGTTTCCGTACACACTGTGTTGAATTTTTTTTTATGTGGTTGTCACTCCTATAAATTACTGAGCTGTGTGTGTTCAGAACTGGATAAAGCACTAAAAGGTGAACAGACAACTGAATTTAGCTGCAGTGTGTATGTGGTCTATAAAGCTTTCTACCAACACAGAAGATTTCCATATAATCCCTGCTTAAAGTTAAGAGTATTTTCTTCACGGTCTGTGATTTCAGCGCTGATTTTAATTTCATTTCATATTAGGAAGAACTAGAAACTGGATTTGACTTTCGAAGATTGTGCATTAATTTAGATTACAATTTTTTTTCGTACTTGGAAAGGGGGATTTTGAGTGCAGTGAACAGCCTTACTGAGTCTTCACAAATTTGATATAATATCATTTTTTTTTATTGTAATGCAATTATATGCACATAATTATAATGTACTATTTAGCTTTAATAACATGATCACTTAGTAATATGACCCAAACCTTAAAAGCAAAACAAATACTTGTCTAAAATTATTTAAGTAATCAAGTAATCAGTCATTAAAGGTATTGCGGAGGATTTTCTTTTTCCGGGTGGATCATCAAGACTATTGGTCCTCCTAAGTGTCAATCATTCTGGTGATATGTTTACGTAAGGCCGTCGTACGTGCTCGTGCACACGATTCACACGATGGCGTGCGCTCAAACAACATGACATCATGACTTTGCGTAAACATACACGCCACTTTCAAGTCAAGTGGCGTGTTATCTATACGCATTTTGAGCTATCCGCGTATATGTCCACGCCGTCATCTTCCGCGTGTATGTCTACGCCGTTAAATGTCCGAGTGATTCCGCGTGTATGTTCTACGCCGTTAAATGTCCGAGCGAAACGAAGCAAAATGTAAATCTACATCTGGGGAGCGATATTTTTTTACTAGGATGGTAGGGGAAGACTCATAAATGGTATTAACCCCAGTGACGGGTAGGTTTAGGGACGGGGTTGGGGAAAGTCATATATATTTATATAGAGAGTAATGTAACGTTAAGTCAACGGCGTTGATAAACACGCTGAAAAGCGATTATGCGTGTTGATAGCACGCCAAAAATGGAAATACGAATTGGCGTGTCATACATACGCCATTTCATGAGATCAGTCTGGCTCAAAACACAGGTTGGGCTTCCCACTGATGCCTCAGTCGCGATCACTGCTAGTAAAAGTTAATGTAAGATATGATTAGCTCGTGCATGCTCTCTCGTGCACACGTTTAATAGGCGTTCCCTCTCGGGAGCAGGTAGAGTGTTGCGCATGTGCATTTTTTCACAAAGTGGAGAGGGCGGTTCTTTTCTAAAATTCGGAAAAATCCTCCACTATACCTTTAATAAAATAAGAACAAAGAAACAAAAGACAATAGGACAAATAAATACCAACATAAAGATACAGATACAAACAGTGCTTTAAGTTTAGGTTTTTCTGTTGTTGTTCGATTAACATTAAAGACACTGACAGCATTGGGTATATTAGGTTACTGTCACTTTAAGACCTCCAATACTCACAGGTCCCAAAGTAAGACATTACTGCAAAGACGGACAATTTAAAATAATTATGTGTGTATCTGACCGTTCAATCGCAATAAGCCTAGAAAGGAACACAATTCAGTGCTCGCGTGCACAGAAATCCACAGGCAGTCTGACATCGGTACCGAATTAAGTTCTTTCTCAGTATACTGCGCTTTTGATAACTCTTTTTAGTACAATCGAGCATATCATACTTTTTATTTTGTCATTCATCCATGTTTTTTAATCACTTCACCTACTGACATCATGTACGCAGCATCTGTATCAATACATTACAACTTTATGAATTTTTTGTATTGATTTTTTTTTTTACTGTAAGAATTTTAGCATCTCAAATTTTGTTTATTTTTAAAGAATTAATTGTACTTAAATAACGTTTAATTGACAGAATTTGATTTCAAGAGATAAAATAGAATATAATATTTCAATTTTTTTAATCCTAAAGCAAATGAGTTTGTTTGCATTACATGGTAAAATAACATGCACGCACAGTCACTGTTGTTACCTTAGTGATGCCAGGCAAGTCAACCAAGGTCAGACTGAGCACGTTTGGGGAATAGATCTTCAGGTAAATGGGCTCTGGACTGATGCCCTGAGGAGGAAAAAGAGAACAACTAGATGAGATCATTTAAATCTGGGCCTTCAAATGGTACGACGAGTGTGTGTATGTCAAACTGTGTGAAACACTGATGAGTGCCATGCTTCCACTGCACCTTATTATCGGTATTGCGATCTGTTTCATCCTCAATCTCTTTCCGGATTTCATTGAAATCTGTGAAAATCTGAGCAAAGAAAAAACAGCATCATTATAGAGTCGACGTGATAACAAGCTTGGTTTGAAAGTGTTCTGAATTTTTTTTTAACTTAAGCCCTATTGGGACAGGGCTAGTTTTCTAAATGATGTTTGAGTTACAGTTCGTATCACTCGATGTCTGTGATTTCATGTACTGATTCGGACGGGACTAACATCTCCGTGTTTATCACTGAGTGTGTGTTTTCTATACAGAAGGTCATCTGCTGTGTTTGTGTGCATCACGTATGACGTAAATGCTTTTTAATTAATTACTTATTGATATCATTTTAATGTATTATTAACACCATATTGAGTTTATAGAAGTAGCTGATCATAATAAACCCACATAAGTGAGCAGAGAAATTTAGACACGTATCTTACACTGATATTAAAATGGCTATTCATTTATTAATTTTATCATTTTATTTCTTGGTCGGATTCCATCCACATTGAAATTGAATTAAATGAAAGCACGCAAAAGATTGGTGCACAAAAGGACTAATGTTAGAATAATACAATATCGGCAATCACAGACATTCACATTGGAACAGGATGAGATCTCCCAAAAACAGTAGGTGATGTGCTCTGGATTTTTCACTGAGGTTGTGTGAGAAAAACACAGACGTGGCAGATTCGGACAGGATTAAAATCACAAAATATGCCTGTGAAACACAAATGTCTTTAACGTCCTCCATGAAAACTAGTCCAGTCCGAATAAGGCTTTAGTGTCAAACGAGACCTTTTGTAATTACCTGGTTTTTGCTGTGAAGGAATGTGCCCCATTCCTCTGCTTTGATACCTTTAGAAGAAAGAATGAGATCGAATGAGAGAGAGAATAACAAGAACACAAGACAATACAAATCAATATTAATGACACTGAATCTGCAGAAACCCTCTCCCCATAGAAGACCTCAACAAAATAAAAGCATTTTACAGGCTTTCACAGCAAAGTGAACTGAAGTGAACAAATTGTAAAATCAATATTCAACCAGAAAAGTTACAGTGGCCGGATACATGAGTGCACAACTGAGAGATTGGAGACCAAACGTGCATTTGCTCTAGTCTCAAGAGTGGAAACAATACCAGTTTTTTCACTTAAAAAAACACAACACATGGGAAAACAAACACAAAGAATGACATTTACAAAACAATTAGTGGGATGGGAACCACACCAGGAGAGCGATTAGGACAGATCATGCAGACAAACGTGTTGAAAAGCAGAGACCTGGATAGGTGTTTTGAGAGTTTTGTTTTGCTCCATTTCCTGAGAAAGAAAGCGAAGAAAGGACAGCAGAGAGAGTGTTAGGAAGAAATGTTACTGTAAGCGTATTAGGAACAAAGTCACAGAAAGATCAGAATACGTCATAGTGAGCAGACGTTAAAGGGATACTCCACTTTTTTTGGAAATAGGCTCATTTTACAACTCCCCCAGAGTTAAACAGTTGAGTTTTATCATTTTGGAATCCATTCAGCCGATCTCCGGGTCTGGCGGTACCACTTTTAGCATAGCTTAGCATAATGAATTGAACCGGACAAGACCACTAGCATCTCTCTCAAAAAAATGTACAAAGAGTTTCGATATTTTTACTAAGACCGACGGAAAATGTAAAGTTGTGATTTTCTAGGCTGATATGGCTAGGAACTATACTCTCATTCCTGCGTAATAATCAAGAAACTTTTCTGCAGTACCATGAGTCCAGCAGGTGTAATGATATGACGCAGCGCCTGATAATAGTCCCCAGCTCGGTAGCCTATTATCAGGCGGCATGCGCTGCGTCATATCATTACGCCTGCTGCACTCATGGTACTGCAGAAAAGTTTCTTGATAATACAGAAAAGTACACGATGTAACTACAGAAGAGTCAAGTTTTAAATAGGAAAAATATCGAAACTCTCTGGTCATTTTTTTGAGAGAGATGCTAATGGTCTTGTCCGGTTCAATTCATTATGCTAAGCTATGCTAAAAGTGGGACCCCCAGACCCGGAGATCGGCTGAATGGATTCCAAAACTGTAAAACTCAACTGTTTAACTCTGGGGGAGTTGTAAAATGAGCCTATTTCCAAAAAAAGTGGAGTATCCCTTTAAAGGGGCCGTGACATGGAGTTTTTTTATTATTTTAATATGTTCCTTGAGGTTCACTTATAATGTTTTCACACAAAAAAAAAATACACAAGTAGAAAAAATATTATTTTCAACCTTCACTCTTGACACTCTGTCTGAAATAACCCGTTTTTAAGAGGCGGCTCCTCTAAGGCTTGTCAGTAAACGGCCACTGTTATGATTGGCTAACGTCACTGCATAGGAAACAGCATCAACGCACACTCGATATTGCACGCGAGTTAGTGTTTTGAAAACATTATCTATATAAAACCGTCATTTACACAAAGATCATGGCAAATTTAATTTGTCATGTCATGACCCCTTTAAAGGAATGTTCCGGGTTCAATACAAGTTATGTATGTGTGGAAGAAAAAAAGAGCAAAACCCACATTTGCAGTAATGCACTTACAATGGAAGTCTATGGGACAAGAAATATGATGCACATATTTAAGAAATATGAAGCTCTCATTTTTAATAAGATTCTTAATTATATATTCATTTATCTATAGAAAAAAAAAATTCACTGGTGTCTCAATCCTTTTATTAATGTAGCGAATTTAGCAACTATTCTCTGTATTTGATCAAAATGAAAAGTAAAGCCATTTCTAATATTACAAAAATTTCTATTTCAAATAAATGCTGTTCTTTTGAACTTTCTATTCATCAAAGAATCCTGAAAAATGTTTCAGTTTCCACAAAAATATGAAGCAGCACAACTGTTTTCAACATTGATAATAATAAAAAATGTTTCTTGAGCATCAAATCATCATATTAGAATGATTTCTGAAGGATCATGTGACACTGAAGACTGGAGTAATGATGCTGAAAATTCAGCTTTGATCAATAAAATTAAATAAATCAATTGTAATTTTCAATTGTAATAATATTTCACAAAATTATGTTTTTTACTGTATTTTTGATAAAAAATGTATTATAAAAACTTACAGACAGAGTTTGAACGGTAGTGTAACTACTAAGCGATGTTAGGTAAATGTTTAGGTATTATGGCTATACTTTGAAAATAGTGTGTATTTTAGCATTTATTCTCATGAAGTGTCTTGTACTGAACCCAGAACATTTCTTAAATGTTTTTTTTTAAACCTTTAGGAACATTGAAAATAAATTTGACTTACTTCTATATTAAAGCGTGCAAAGCAAGCGCATATGTGCTAGACGTGTTCTTGTGTGAAATACTCTTTTTCTCCAATATATTTAAAACTTTCCAGTGCTCCATGGTGACTATGATGCCCCAAAATACTGTCTAGAGATATATTGTCTAGAGATATCACTATTTTGGAGACACAATCAGTCAACAGAATACAGCTCTGATAAATCCTGACACATTTGTAAGCTGTTACCATTATCATGTTTGCGCCTCTCCTCCAGCGATGGCACATTCACCAGCTGTAACACTAGAGGGCGCCGCGTCACTATTCCTGAACCTCGGGGCAAGAAGTCTCGTCCAACCAAACTCTCCAATACTGAACTCTTGCCACTGCTCTGTAGATTTATTTAGAGAGACAAACAGAGCATATGACTTCACAGGGAAAATACATGTCGGCCTACTTGCATCATGTACCATCACAAAACAGAGATCATACCTTACGTTGTGAAGGTTTCCATTTCAATGCACTGCATAAAGACGCAAATTCAAACTATTCACTGTTAGATTAATGACTCACCTGTGATCCCACGACTACGATCTGAGGAAGCTGGATGATCTCGGCTCCAACTGTGAGGAAAACCTCCTGCAGTCTGTTAATGATGGGAATAAGAGTCTCCATCTCTGCAAGAGACAGAAAAGTCAATGCACTGAGTGTAAAGCTGCTATACATGAACAACAGATTGTGGCTTAATCAATAGAGATGCAGAAGCAAAAGATGCTCCATAAATAAGAGGACAGGCCTAACTGATACTGGGCTTGAATAACTACAGCAATATCTCTCTGTCTATCCTTTATTAATATAATTTACACACACACACACACACACACATAGTCTGCATATATATATATACACACACACACACACACATACATATGTATGTAATGTATTTACACACGTGTGTGTGTGTGTGTGTGTGTGTTTGTGTGTGTAAATACATGCATACATATTTATGTAAATATATAAATAAAGGGTAACTGATATTGCTGGATAGAAGATATTGCTGTAGATATTCACACACAAACACACTGTGTATTTGCATGTCACATATTATGTATGTGTGTTATTTTTTTACAGTCTATGGTTTTACATTAATAAAGAGCACTAGTCTGCACAACCCATTCATGCAACTATTTTATTAATTAATTTGTAGATATAATTAATTAGCAGTTATATTGAATATTTCACGACAGACATGAGCCGTGCAGGGTGTGATGCTGCTGACAGCAGAACAAGGTTACATGATAGGAGAAACGGTCGAAAAATGAGCACAACCGGTTCGATGGAATAATATCCTTACCGTGTGTCGACCTTTTTACAAAATTACACAATCACAGCGTGTAAACCTAAACGCTCACTGTCATGCTGGAAATGTGGGAAATCCAACGTACAGTCACTGGAAGACCGACATGTTTTGAGGTTTCGCTTTTCTGCGCCCTTACCGTAGGCTGTCAAAGATGGGTCTGGAGTCAGCTACAAGACATTCGATTGGCTAATGCATTGGTGACGTTAGAGTGTATGTTCAGCTCATTGGATGAAATACCTATCAATCACAACATGTCATGGCCGCTTCTCCACGCCCCTTCCCAACATCAGGACCCCTACAATTTCATCTGTGGCCTTCAATATCACAGTAGCGTTCTTGTGGAATTCTACTGAATTACATAAATAAATAAACGATGCATAAATAAATAAATAAAATAGCATGCAAAAAGGTTCGAAAGTCGTCGAATCTATTAGTGTATTTGCGTACAAATGATTTAAGGAAGTACGCTAGGTGAGGCATTGAGGAAGTGTGGTCAGAATTTAGACACAAATGAACAAAATGTGCAAATCACATGACTGACAGAGGGAGGGACAGGGAGGGACCGGGAGGGACGGGGATCAGGCAAAAGCGATCACGGGATGAGCCTCTCCTGGTGTTTTTTTTTTTTTTTTTTTACTTGTCAAATTGTACATCCATCCAGATATATTTGAATTGCATTAAAATATTTATAATTACGTTAAGTTTACTAGCTTAATTCTTTGATTAAAATTTCTGCCTGCATATCCATAACACTTAGGATACCAGCGAATAGTGATGGAAAGTTTTTTTTAGGCTATTATTATTATTTGTTTAGATTTGTTGTATGTTCATTTATTTAAAAAGCGATAAGATATCAATATAACGTTTAATGCTGTATAAACTAAGTTAAAAGTGGTTTAATTAATTTCCTCCTCCTGCCATCTTGGAGTCATACGAAAATGAGGGAGGGCCTTTAAGCTAGTAATGGGAAGTCCGATTCATTTTTAAGCGAATCGGTTCGTCTGGACGGTTCATTTAAATTTCAAACGGTTCGAAACCACAACGTTAAGTCACCGATTCGTTTGAGGCATATCGCTCAAAGGTGTTCTCGAAAGTCTCCACTCGGTATTTTGTTGTAAAATACATTTTATTACATTCATTGTTTTTTTGTTTTGTTAAACGCTCTAGCCTCTAACGTGTCGACAACCTCATAGTTTTTATTTCTACCTGAAGTAAATGCCTTGCGAATCGGCTCGAATGAATCACTAAATTGAACCGACTGAAATACGATTCGAACATCAATATTTTGCGTCATACCCTTGTGACTTTACAGTCATGTCCTGTTCTGCTTGGAAGAAACATATAATGCTCAACAACAGCTGATGTGCTTCTGGATCATTAAAAACACTGGTTATTTTTGTGTCACATAGCTTTCCGGAAGATTCGGACGCGCAGCGAATATCAAAACAACCGCGACGGTAAACGTGAAGAAGGTAAATTTGTTTTTCTCACAAAATCTGTCAAGGTGATTGCTGCATAGAATATTAGATCATTTTAGACCCAAATGCCTTTTGTATGTTTTTGCACTTATTGATTTCATAATGGATTATCTATGCTTATCGTTCTGACTGGTTAGTATTTGTTGTGTCTACGTCCTTGTCAGACAAACTACTTGGTTACACAGAACAGATACTTTGTGGTTTATATGGCCGTGTGATTTTCGCTTCTGTAATACTCGTTTCAGTAAAGCATTTGTTACAATGTAACTGCCATGTTTTTACAGCAGTGACGTCACATAACTCAATGAATCACATGCATTAATTCTTTGTACTTCTGCCACTGACTCTAAGGTGTAGTTTGATCACTGCTCTTCTTTCCCTTCGTTTTAAAATTACGTTCATTGCAAATCTTGATACTAGTTCTGCAACTAACATTTAAACCACATTTTAATTAATCTGATTATGTGTTCTTTTAATTTTCCTTTAAATATTAGGCAAATTCAAGGCTATAAATATTTAATAAATACAAATATGAACGTTACAAATCTATATAAGAACACAGACCCATTCGATAATGACAGTTGTTGTCAAAGATTGTCATTATTGATTTAGTTCTTGCAGCCTCTGTGATATATAGGCTTATGAATATATAAACTATCCAAAACAACATCTGTTTAAATGATAAACATCTGACTTTGTGAAGGACCTCAGTACATCTATGACCTCATTATGATATTTAAATGTTACCTAGACATATTACACATTCATTAGTGTTCATTTCAATCACATACATTATGATTTAAATAGTGGCTTTTTACAGTGTAGGTTTTACCTGTCATGCATTTATCTGCGGAAAATAAAGATTCTTCTGTCTGATATCTGATATCCTTCTCTGCTTCGTAGCGTTCTTCTACACATCATGGCTTCTCGTAAGAAGGTGCTGCTCAAAGTGATCATCCTAGGGGATTCTGGGTAAGTGTTTATGCACCATCAGTGCGGTTTAGATTGTTATTATCAGTCTTCATGGAGCTCAAATGCTCTTATCAGTTGTGACACGTTGTCCTCTTTATGTAGGCCTATGTTTAAAGTAGCTGTACACATGTAAACATTATTGCCTATTGACATTACTCAAGGAATTCCCCTGACTTTCCAACATCAGTGTAGGTGCAGTTGGAATTTGCTCACTCTTATTCACACTATCTCTGCTGTATCTCATCTTACTGATGATGAGGAATGTTATCAAGACTTGAAGATGATGATTTCAACTGCACATGTTTCTGAAGCATTGCTTACTGAATACTTTTGTCCTGTTTGTCTTCGTCAGAGTTGGGAAGACCTCTTTGATGAACCAGTATGTGAATAATAAGTTCAGTAATCAGTATAAGGCCACTATCGGAGCCGACTTCCTGACCAAGGAGGTGATGGTGGACGACAGACTGGTCACCATGCAGGTTTGCATCCATGTCTATTTCATAAGATTTCAATTATACTACTGTTTAGTTCAGTGACTGTTCAGTTGTTGTTGTTTTTAAAGGAATTAATAATTCTATTCAGCAAGAATGCATTAAATTGGTCAAAAGTGACAGTAAAGACATTTATAATGTTAAAAGTTTTCAATCTTTTTAAAATTAATGCGGTTCTTTTGAACTTTCTATCCATCAAAGAATCCTGAAAAAAAATTAGTTTCAACAAAAATATTAAGCAGCACAACTGTTTTCAACATTGATGATAATCAGAAATGTTTCTTGAGCTGCAAATCCTCATATCAGAATGATTTCTGCAGGATCATGTGACACTGAAGACTGGAGTAATGATGCTGAAAATTCAGCTTTGATCACAGGAATAAATTACAATTTTAGAATCTATGAAAATAGAAAATGTTTATTTTAAATTGTTAACAGTTGTTTTAAACATTATTACTGTTTTACTGTATTTCTGATCAAATAAATGCAGCCTTGGTGAGCAGAAAAGAACATTAAAAAATGGAAGTGTAATTCCTGTATGGGTGAATCTCTCAAAGAAGTGTCATACTTCTTCCCAAAATCCAAAAGAAAAGTAAAAAAAGTAAAATTATAAAAGTTTATTTGTAGGATTTTTTTTTTTGGTGCAGAATTTCTTTTGAAAAATAGTTTTCATTTAATTTGTACGGTGCTCAATACACATGGTTTTAAGCAGCTTTACGGGTAATATGATAAATTAGAGGGGAATAAAATAAGAATGGTAAAAAGGCGAGTTGTTATTAATGTTATTATCCCCTAGAACATATGCAGAAATAAACCTTGAAGTGATGGGCGCTTTCGGGAAGCTTTGAAACCTTTGCGAATCATTTGTTTCGAACCAGTGATTCGGATGTGCGTATCAAACTGCCAACGTCATGTGATTTCAACCGATGTAAATCAACTGTTTCAAAATGTTTTGAAATTTCAATGGTTCGTCACTAGCGGGCGATGATCTCTGTGAACCCATGAACCAGTGTTTATATAGGATTTTTTTACCTGATCTCGGATCAGTGTTATAAATGTGTGCACCCCTGATAAGTACATCTCGGAGACATCTATTTGATGTCTGCATTCACATCTGCAAGATGTTTTTTTTTTTTGAGTGTTTGCTCATTTGCAATACATCTCTAGGATGTTTCCTGTTAGATGTCATATAGACATTTAGAAGAGGTCTTGAAGATGTTTAAGATTTAGAATGTATGTAAAACTGCTTTTTCTAAGACGTTTATCAGACGTTTTTACACAGAAGATGCTTTCCAGATTAACAGATCTTTAGCAGACATCTTACAGACGTACCTGTGCTATGGCACATGTGTATAATAAAAAGGAAGAGTTGTAGTTAAAAGTCTCTTATTGGTCTGATTGACCAAGCTCTCCATAAAACGAACAAAGCAAATCCTACCATTTAATAAAATATCACATATTATAAAGACATTTCAGCTGCATTTACACCGCTCTGACCAGCAGGCGTCATTTCAAGCGCTTCGAAACAGTGAATCATTTTGCGAAACAATTGGTTCGGTTGATTCGAAGTTTCAAAAAGCTTAGTTTCTCCCATCACTATTGACTTGACAAACTAGAGACTCACTTGACCGCATGCTTACACAAACAAAGCTAGACAATAGACTTAGGAAACATGAGTGTGACAAATACTCAAAGGCTAATGACTAACAAGATAAAGTAATCAAGGCGATAAACCAATGACAAGACAGAACTGAGAATCACCTGACCAGACAAACCAATGAAAACACAAGAACCAAAGGAACCTCATGACCAGATCACATGATGGAAACACATGACAACAAAAACAGAAAACATGACTATGACAAATTTCAAAATAAAAGACATGAAAACGTAAAAAATGAACAGGACAGATGTGACTACGTTATTTATGGAAATGTATATGCCAAATAATTTGGGAGTAAAATAATACTTTCTAAATATTTCTTGAATCAGATTCACCCTTACACCTATAAATGCAGTAATTGTAGCTATCATGTTAATTGTTTGGATACTGCTCATAAAGAGTATAAGAGAACAGTGTGTTCTGAGGATGACGTGTTCTGTCATTTCCTTAACAACCGTTATGTTGTGAACAATGCCCCATGGCAAAAATCATCTCTGGTCATGTGATGTGGTTAAAGGCTCTGCATAATAGGCAGTACAGTCATCTCAAAACTATGGATTCTCTGTAATTACTCATAGCTTATCGGTAGGACCTCATCTCAATGTTTTACACTCATTCTGATGATATAAAAAAAAAGATTCTGATCCAAGAATCAGTCATGTGAGGTCATGTGAGATAAATAAGTCACATTCAGTGACGTGTCCCCTGGTATTTTCCCTGTAAGCACAGTCCATGTTGTGTTTCCTTGCCAGCCATGTTTCTCTAACCTGTATGACCAGTCATGTGATGTAGATCCCTCATGCCCAAACAAGCAGTGCTTGGGAAGTTATTCCCGTAAAATAATTTGTTAATATTGCAACAATAAGATTAATGTAGCTATTCTGACTGAGCTGTTACTCATGATTACTTTACTAATGAATACATTTATGAAACCCATATTAGTCTTTAACATTGAATGAAGTGTTATATTTAAGAAATAAGGTTAAAGAGGCTGTGCTACATTGTTAATAATGCGGCTGAAGTATTATTATACCATGACTAATTCGATTTTCTTCCTTTAGATTTGGGACACAGCAGGTCAGGAGAGATTTCAGTCTCTCGGCGTGGCTTTCTACCGAGGGGCCGACTGTTGCGTGCTGGTCTATGATGTCACGGCTCCCACGACATTCAAGACCATGGACAGCTGGAGGGACGAGTTTCTCATTCAGGCCAGTCCACGTGACCCAGAGAACTTCCCCTTTGTTGTGCTGGGCAACAAAATCGACCTGGAGAACCGGCAGGTCAGTGTGCAGACCAAATGGAGCGGCAATGCTAGGACGGTTATAAACTTCTCGGTTTTAGAGAGGTGAAATAGAGGAGAACGAGTGCTTGAGCTATGAGATTCTCAATGGTCTAGAAATGGATAGTTTAAAGGGTTAGTTCACCCAAAAATTATCCCATGATTTACTCACCCTCAAGACATCCTAGGTGTATATGACTTTCTTTGTTCAGCCAAACACAATCAGAGTTATATTAAAAAATATCCTGGCTCTTCCCAGCTTTATAATGGGAGTGAATTGTACCTTAGACTTTGAAGCCCAAAAAGCGCATCCATCCATCATAAAAGTAATCCATACGACTCCAGGGGGTTAATAAAGACCTTCTGAAGCAAAGCCATGGGTTTCCGTAAGAACAATATCCATATTTCTAACTTTATAAACTATAATCACTGGCTTCCGGTAACGGCGCGTACACGAGTCGAGTTCCGGCAGAACAGTGACCTCTGACCCGACGCATGACATGATGTAGGAGTAACATAAGCTTAGGTAAGAGTCGACGCCTCTCGCAGTTCAACAAACCGAGCTGAGCAACAAACACAAGCTTGTCCCACATTTCTCTTTAAAAATTCTCCTTTTAGACTTCTAATTCGTGACCGGTGTTTTGTTTTACTCTATCCTCTGAGCTTCCGCGTTCATCAATACAGTACAGGTCAAAGGTTTGGAAACATTACTATTTTTAATGTTTTTGAAAGAAGTTTCTTCTGCTCATCAAGCCTGCATTTATTTGATCAAAAATACAGATTTTCTTTTTTTAATATTGTGATATATTATTACAATTTAAAATAATTGGTTTTCAATTTATTATACTTTAAATTATCATTTATTTCTGTGATGCAAAGCTGAATTTTCATCAGCAAGTACTCCAGTCTATCACATGATCCTTTAGAAATCATTCTAATATGATGATTCATTATCAAAGTTGGAAACAGTTCTGCTGCTTAATATTTTTTCATAACCTGTGATACTTTTTTAGAATACTTTGATGAATAAAAAGAAAAAAAAATTATTAATAGAAATGTTTTTTACAACAATATACACCTCTGGTCAGTAATTTGGGGTCAGTAATTTTTTTTATTTGTTTTTTTTTTAAATAAATCAATACTTTTATTCAGCAAGGATGTGTTAAATTGATAAAAAGTGATAGTAAAAATGATTTATATTATTAGAAAATATTTTTTTATTAGAAAATAGATGCAGTTCTTTTTAACCTTTTATTCATCAAATATATTAGGCAGCAGAACTGTTTCCAACACTCATAATAAATCAGAATATTAGAATGATTTCTAAAGGATCATGTGATAGACTGGATGTCACATGTGACACTGAAGACTGGAGTAATTGTATTCTGTATTTTTGATCAAATAAATGCAGGCTTGATGAGCAGAAGAAACTTCTTTCAAAAACATTAAAAATAGTAATGTTTCCAAACTGTACGTCATGTGTAGGCTCAGAGGTCACTCTTCCACTGGAGCTAGACTCGCGTACAGCTGTTACTGGAAGCCAGTGATTATAGTTATTAGTTATTGTAGTTACTCATTCTATTAAATAAGTTATTAAAATGGATATTTTTCTTACAAAAACACATAACTTCACTTCAGAAAGTCTTTACTAACCCCCTGGAGTCGGATGAATTACTTTTATGATGGATGGATGAGCTTTTTGGAGCTTCAAAAACTCAGGCTCTATTCACTATTGTAAAGCTTTGAAGAGCCAGGATTTTTTTTATTTTTTTCATATAACTCTGATTGTGTTTGGCTGAAAGAAAAAAGTGATATACACCTAGGATGGCTTGAAGGTGAGTAAATTATGGGATAATTAAACATTTTGGGTGAAATAACCCTTTTAATGGCTGCCAAAGGTCAGTATGATTTAAAAAAAAATAAAAAAATAATAGTACTTTAATTCTGCAAGGATGCATTAAATGTATCAAAAGTGACAGTAAAGACTATTCCAATTCAAATGACTGCTGTTCTTTCGAACTTTATTCTTTAAAGAATCCTGAAACAAATGTATCCTGGTTTCCACAAAAATATTGACTGTTTTCAACATTGACATTAATCAGAAATGTTTCTTGAGCAGCAAATCATCATATTAGAATGATTTCTGAAGGATCATGTGACACTGATGATGGGAGTAATGATGCTGAAAATTCAGCTTTGATCACAGGAATAAATTACATTTTACAATATAATACAATAAAAACAGTTATTTTAATTTTGTAACAATAATAATTCACACTATTCCTGTTTTTACTGTCTTTTTGATCAAATAAATACAGCCTTAGTGAGCATAAGAGACTTACCAAGCCCACATTTTGTATCAGTAGGGTACATAAAATCACTTAAGTTAAAATCCCCAATAAATAGATGACCATATTTAAAAGGCAAAACTAGAAATAGTAGCAGACAAGACTGAAGTCCTTTCACACGACTCACGGTGAGGTTTCCACATGAAAAGCGTTGCAGATAGAGTCACTGGGCAGCGATTGAACAAGGTTGTTTGATAGCAAGCAAACTGGACGTACACATGGTTAGCAATGAAAACAGACAGGTTTTTGAGCTTAAATCAGGCAGAATTCCTGCGGTTTGCTTTGATACATTAAATCACATTCATTTCCTCTGAATGTCAGGATCTGCCTTTGCTGTTTCTGTCGGGCCATCTTGTTTTGATCTTTGTGTCGTGCAGATTGTGTGCTAATCATGGGCTGTGCTTCGAAAGGTCAGCTGCAAATGAGGGCAAAACTGAAATCGTTTGAACTTTGTTTGCATCGCAATGCTTGACCTGTGCGCCAGCCATCAGACATAATGCTGGAGCTCTCCAGAGTTCAGTGCGCGGGGAACGCCAAGTCAAGTCACATTTATTAATATAGCGCTTTGTACAGATTGTTTTAAAGCAGCTTTACAGAGATAACAGGAAATGATGCATTCCGGCTGCTGTTCGCTGAAGTCACTTCAGTTCTGTTGTAAACATTATTAAATTAGTTCATTTCATCTATGAAGCAGTTCTGCAAAAGATGTCATCGTCCAGCTCAGTTCAGTTCTCATACAACAGGGTCAGTAAGTCAGATCAATAATATTGTTGAAAATTAAGTTAAAATAACTGTTTTCTATTGTAATGTTGAACTGTAATGTATTCCTTTGATCAAAGCTGAGCTTTCAGCATCATTACTCCAGTCTTCAGTGTCACATGATCCTTCAGAAATCATTTTAATATGATGATTTGATGCTCAAGAAACATTTCTGAAAATGAAAAATTCAGGATTCTTTGATAAATAGAAAGTTTCAAAACAACATTCATGTGAAACATATATATATATATATATATATGTATGTGTGTGTGTGTGTGTGTGTTTTTTTTTTTTTTTTTTACATTATAAATGTTTTTACTGTCACTTTATATCAATGTAATTGTAATATATCCTTGCTTAATAAAAGTAACTGACTCCCAACTTTTGAACGGTACTGTATGGAAAAGGTTTTTGTGGGTCTTAAAAAGTCTTAATTCACTCTTACACAATTTAAAGCCTTAAAAAGGTCTTAATTCAGAACTGAATGTCTTAAATTCACAAAGTCATCATGACATTTAATGTTGCATGCAGTGCAGAAAATGAATATCTTCCTCAGTATTTTTGTCCTGTTTTCCAATACAAATATCTAAACATCTTTAAATCAATGTAAAATGCAAATGTAAAATGCAGTTTTGAAAAACTGAACAAAAATGAAGTGAGTTTATGCTAAAAGAAGAACACATTTCTGTATAACTTTGCTTGGAATTAAGTAGATATTTCTGACCCCATTGGCAGATATTTATTATTGTTTTAATCTTAAATTCACTTCATTTGTGTATTTTTCTCAGAACTCATAGTTTATGTCATTTTGCAGCTCAAATGTATCTTGATTTAAGCATTTTTAGACAATTGCACTGAAAAACAAGACAAAATAGAGCACTTTTTTTTTGCAATTCTTTGCAGTAAAAGATATTTCCATATTCTAGTGTTTGGGAGCAAACTACTTTTTTTGTAAAATGTATTGAAAAGTAATGGATATCTGTTGTAAGTTGCATTTTAAAACTCTAAAGTGTTGCTAATTTAACTCCAATTTATTTATATATTGTGTTCCCTTCCATTTATTCCATACATTTTCTTTACCTAGTCTTAAAAAGGTCTAACTTTATTAAACCTGCAGAAATATGAGCCCTGAACAGACAAATATAAAACAATATACCAAAACTAGAACTTTTCCTATCAAGAAAATATTAAGTGACGTAATAAAATAATCGTAAGCCATTTTTTTGATTGCCAGTTTTTCAGATTGAATTCATCATTTCATCCCAAAATCCTTTGTATTTTGAACAGGTAACAACAAAGCGAGCACAAGCATGGTGTCAGAGTAAGAACAACATCCCCTATTTTGAGACCAGTGCCAAAGAAGCCATTAACGTGGAGCAGGCCTTCCAAACCATCGCTCGTAATGCACTTAAACAGGTACAGAACGTCGAGAATACTTCAGATTGACTTTCACTTTAGATCCTGTTTGATACAAGATGAAAAAAGCAAATAATCAGTCATTTATCACCATGTTTGAGAGATTCACCCCAAACAATGTGAAAACATTGTGTATTGTCACATTTCACTCACCATAATTTCAAAACCTTTAAGACTTTCTTTTATGAAACACAAAAGGAGACATTTAGCAGAATGTTCACGCTGCTCTTTTCAGAACAAAAAGCGCCATAAAAGTAGTTTCTCCAACTCCTGTGCTTTATTACAAATCCTCTAAAGTGAGGTTTATTAGGCTGCTGTCACATTAAGACCTAATGCACATGCCCAATATAATGATACGCATCCGTTTTCTTTCTCAATTGTTTACATTCACTTAAAGGGGTAGTTCACCCAAAAATGAAAATTCTGTCAGTAATTACTCACCCTCATGTTGTTCCAACCCCGTAAGACCTTCGTTCATCTTCGGAACACAAACTAAGATATTTTTGATTAAATCTGAGCGCTGGCTCACTCCTCCATAGGCTTCTAGGTGACCGAAACTTGCTGGCCCAGAAAAGTTAGAGATCGTTAATATAGTCCAAGTGACTACAGTGGCTCAATCTTAAGTTTATCAGAATCAGAATCAGAATCAGAAAGAGCTTTATTGCCAAGTGTGCTTGCACCCACAAGGAATTTTTCTTGGTACTGAAGCTTCCAGTGCACATATACAAATACAAATACAACAAGACATAGTAATACAAATTCTAAGAATGAAAATATATAAAAAATAAATAAAAATAGTATAAAAGTAAAAAAGTAGGGTCACAGTTGGGTTTAGTCTGAATAAACATTTACAGATTATGAACATATTTACAGTATTTTGAGTAGTATGAATAATATAAATATCACCTGAATTGGAGAATATTACACTAGACAGTGGGAGTCTAGCGCATGTTACAGATTATAAACATATTTACAGTATTTTGAGTAGTATGAATAATATAGATATAAATATCACCTGAGTTTATTGCACTATAGTGGGAGTATTGCACTTACAGGCATATGCTTTGGGGGGCATGTTAAGTGTTCAGAAGGGAAATGGCCTGTGGAAAGAAACTGTTCCTGTGCCTGGAAGTTCTTGTGGCCAGTGATCTGTGTCGCCGTCCTGACGGTAACAGTTCAAACAGGGGGTGTCCAGGGTGAGTGGAGTCTGTGATGATTTTACCTGCTCTCTTCCTCACTCTGGAAGAGTACAGGTCCTGGAGGGTTGGCAGGGGGGCACCAATAATCCTCTCTGCAGTCCGGACTGTCCGTTGTAGTCTCCTGATGTCCGATTTGGTAGCTGAACCAAACCAGACAGTGATGGAAGTGCTTAAGACAGACTCAATGACGGCTGAGTAGAACTGGATCAGCAGCTCCTGTGGCAGATTGAACTTCTTCAGCTGGCGAAGGAAGTACAGTCTCTGCTGGGCCTTTTTCACAATGGAGTCAATGTGATTTGCCCACTTCAGGTCCTGGGAGATGGTAGAGCCCAGGAACCTGAATGACTCCACTGCTTCCACAGTGCTGTTCATGATGGTGAGAGGGGGGAGTGCTGGGGTGTTTCTCCTGAAGTCCACGATCATCTCCACTGTTTTGAGCGTGTTCAGCTCAAGGTTGTTATAACTGCACCAGACAGCCAGCTGTTCAACCCCCAGTCTGTAAGCAGACTCGTCACCATTTTGGATGAGACCGATGACAGTGGTGTCGTCTGCAAATTTCAGGAGCTTGACAGAGGGGTCTTTAGAAGTGCAGTCATTAGTGTACAGGGAGAAGAGCAGTGGGGAGAGAACGCACCCTTGGGGGGCGCCAGTGCTGATGGTGAGGGTCCTGGATGTGAGTTTCCCCAGTCTCACTAGCTGCTGCCGGTCCGTCAGGAAGCTGGAGATCCACTGACAGATTGTGGATGGCATGGAGAGCTGAGTCAGTTTGGCTGTGAGAAGATCGGGGATGATGGTATTGAAGGCCGAACTGAAGTCCACAAATAGGATCCGTGCATAAGTCCCAGGTCTGTCAAGATGTTGCAGGATATAGTGCAGTCCCATGTTGACTGCATCATCCACAGACCTGTTTGCTCTGTAAGCAAACTGAAGGGGATCCATCAGGGGTCCGGTGATGTCCTTCAGATAGGCCAACACCAGTCTTTCAAACGACTTCATGACCACAGACGTGAGAGCGACAGGTCTGTAGTCATTAAGTCCAGTGATTTTAGTTTTTTTGGGAACCGGAATGATAGTGGAGCGTTTGAAGCAGCAGGGAACTTCACACTGCTCCAATGATCTGTTGAAGATCTGCGTGAAGACTGGGGCCAGTTGGTCAGCACAGGCTTTTAGACAAGCAGATGAGATGCCGTCTGGGCCTGAAGCTTTCCTAGTCTTCTGTTTTTTGAAGACTCTGCTCACGTCCTCCACACAGACCTTAAGCTCAGGTTGGATGGCAGAAGGGGGGAGGAGAGGGGTTGCAGGAGGTGATGGTGGATGTGTGAAGTGCACATCAGGGCGGGTGTGAGGTCATCAAGCGACGAGAATACTTTTTGTGCGCAAAAACAAACAAAAATAACGACTTTATTCCACTATTCATTTCCTTCTATCTGGGCCTCGAGTTGGTCACGTAGTGTTTTTGCGAGGCGCGTCTGTGTTGTATGTCACCACGCATCACACACATGACCAGCGTCGGCCAATAGTGAGCCTACATGGTGACGTGCAACACAGACGCGCTGCGCAAAAACACTACGTGAACCAACTCGAGGCCCAGATAGAAGGAAATGAATAGTGGAATAAAGTCGTTATTTTTGTTTTTTTTTGCGCACAAAAAGTATTCTCGTCGCTTGATATACTTAAGATTGAGCCACTGTAGTCACTTGGACTATATTAACGATCTCTTTAATAAATTTTCTGGGCCAGCAAGTTTCAGTCACCTAGAAGCCTATGGAGGAGTGAGCCAGCGCTCAGATTTAATCAAAAATATCTTAATTTGTGTTCCGAAGATGAACGAAGGTCTTACGGGGTTGGAACAACATGAGGGTGAGTAATTACTGACAGAATTTTCATTTTTGGGTGAACTACCCCTTTAAGACATAGGAGACTGTGTGACCAGGATACTCCTAGAGACCGCTATTTTGACTTAATTTTGCATGTTGGTGTCAGTCAAAAAGATGCACAAAAAGCGTGCTCTTTGTCAGTGTGCGAGTCCTGAATTGAGTTCTCTGTCGTGTCTTCTTGCACTTGAATGGTTTAAAATCGCTAAAACACATCAAAATCATAAACTTTCGCTCTATGACGGTTGAACTTTGCACATGCGTTTCGAACCCTGGTGACTGGATTGTACGGATCAACTACGATCCATTACACCCCTATTCTTTATCAAGTTTATAATTTTGTTCCCTGCCATTATTCTGTTAACTGTCACAGTCACACACACATTTATGTTGTTCAAAAGGAAGGACAGTTTGGTTTATTTTTGTCTAATCTAAAGAAAGATAACTCAAATTGGAGATAAACAGCTTGTACTGATTTTCTTCCTGTTTATTTTACTGCCCTGAAAGTGTATGGGCGTCAGAAACTCGGCAGGATAATCCCAATCGTGCTCTCAGACACACACCCGTCTGACACTATTGAAACTGTCTCTGGAAACTATACTGAAACCCTATGGGCCTCAAACAAAAGGATTCCTTTTGCCGAATCTTGAGGCAAGCCACTCAAAATTCACATTTCATTTCCGCCTAATAAATCTTTCCACCATGGACTTCTCATTTTAAGTCCACTGTGGTTTTAAGTCATCTCAGTCCACACATACACCACACATATTATGATCAAACCCTAACTTTCAGTGATCAAGATAAACTTTGCTGTAAAAACCACGTCATAAGATCAGTTTCAACTAGTAGTGCTCAGACTCCGATGTCTGCCGCTTGCAGCTATTTCTTTTTTACAAAAGGGAGACTCATATTCCATAAAAAATGGTTTCAAGTTTGTTATAATAGTATTTGTTCAAACCAAAAACCCTGGAAACCATGATATTTTCTGAGATGGTTATCATACAGTGAAAATCTCTTACTGTTACAACCCTAGTCAAAGGTGCAGTCACATTAGCAAAATGTTGTTGGCATAAAGTTTCATTGTCTATTGTCAGTAGTGTAATGATGTATGAAGCACAGCTCACACCAAAGTCATTATTAGTCAGTTCGGTGAATCCGTGTGACCCACTTTAACTGGTTGTGAAATCTTGCGTTCTCACACAAATTGCCCAATCGCTGGGATTCCTATTGAAATGACTGGATTTTGCCTGCAGAAATTCTCCAAGCAATGGTGCATGAGCACACCTGTACACCTTTGTGTGGGGAACAGACTGGAATGATTGCACTCTGCCTTTTAAATCTCATTCACAAATATGCAAATATGCTGCGTGAAGACAGATTGCAGCAGATTTAATGCGAGTGATGTCAGATATTCAGAAATGCGAATGAGATGTTTAGACTTAAGAGTCCCCCTGTGGTGAAAATCAAGCTTTTAAGTGTTGTTTATATGTCTATGTGGTGTGTTTAATGTGCTTTAAGACAAACCATGTGTAAATTCATAAGTCGACACCATTGCTGAGTATTTTCTCCTTAAAACTGCAGTGAACCAAAGACAGTCTCAAAAACACGCTTTGAAATCGCTGGTGTTTCTGACGTCACAAACTACATTATAACCAATCAGATCAATGTGCCGGCGGGCTTTAGCATATCATTAACAGCGAACTAGCAGGGGAGTCTCGAGAGAAGCCAGGTCATCCCGGTATATTTTTTTGTTGATATGGAAAAGCAGGTAGATTTAGCAATATAGCGGGTGTATGATGTATATTACGATGTTATGATGAACTATATGCCTTTCTCCACTGACGTTCTGAGTTATTCAAAGCGTTTCTGGTGATTTTTAGAAGGCAGACTGAGATGGCGAACGGGAACATAGGCTAGTTTGTGTAACATTAGCAACACATTATTAGCTGTATGATAACATAGTCATGCAAAAGGCTAATCATATTAATTACCGTTATGTTTCCGGCGTTGTAAAGAGCGATAACATTGTGCAGCGTTTACCTCAGTAAGTTGGCTGAGTAAATCTGTGAGCTCGCGCGAGTGAGTGGAGGCGGGGCTAATTAGCATATTCCGCATACTAAATGAGGCAAGGGTGTAGAGTTACATTCAAGCTATTTTAAGGCATGAAGATTTTTTTCCACAGAAAAATGTCATTTTGATGATCAAAGATTAGTTTTAAGGGATAAAATTATTGACTACAGGGAGACTTTAAATTTTAGTATTTTTTGTCACAAAGATATTTTATGACTCCTGAATAAAGGGAATGTAGTGAATTAATAAAGTGAACTTCTTTAATGGCACATGTTGTATGTGGGAAAAGTGCAGCGTGAACATTCTGCAAAATTTCTCCTTTTTATTTTCACGAAAGAAAGAAAGTCATACAAGTTTTGATGTCGTGAGGGCGAGTAAATGATCACAGGATTTTCTTAATCTGAAATGAATTTACCTTTCAGGAGACTGTGGACACGTATGATTTCCCTGACCAGATTAAACTAAGAGATGACAGACCTGCGTCTACCAGTGACGGCTGCAGCTGCTGAAGGAGAGACCAAACTGGGGAGGGAAGAGAAAGAGCAACATGGGAAAGGAAGAGAGGGAGAGATGGAAGAGATCAGGCCTGTAATTCTAGCACCCATCCTCCCCTTTTCCTCCTTCGAAACCTCCAGGGTGTCAAATGCCACATGTGAAAGCTGAACATCCATTTTCTTGCTGAACTCCAAGTCACGTGTGGTATGATGAACTATCGAGGAACAGGAAGACCAGTGTGTTGCATATCCTCTGACATTGCATTTATTACAAGTCCTACTATCACTACAGCTGTCGAAGAATTTCCTTGTCACTACTCCAGCTGTCTGTACAAGCTTTTCTTTACTCCGAAATGTTCCTTTTGTCTGCTAGTTCATTGTGCCTTTATATTTTCTAACTTTTAGTTGTTGTTGTTTCACTCCTATGCTGAACGAACATTTGTGATAAATGCATACATATGTAATAGGGCTGGGAAATATATTAAACAGTTATAAAAATGTATACATTTTGTCTGTGGTATAAAACTAACCAACATTTGTTATGATTTGATTTTTTTTTTTGGCAATAACTTCCAAGTAAAAAAATTCAGATTTTTTGTGTTAGGAATTTAAGTTCAAAATAATAGTTTTGCACCATCGCTCAAAAACGAACGAAACGAAAATCAAAAGTCCCCGTTTGGCATTTCACATGTTTTAGTAAAAATATATGAACAAACAGTAGGAAATTATTGTTTTTTATTACTGTGCACATAAATAAAAATGATTCAATATATTTCCCAGTGTCCATATAGGGAAAAGGTGTGGAAAACATGCTTTGATGACTAGATTTTACATGTAGGGCCCATTTACACGACGTTTGAAAACGGTTTCAAAGTGCAAGTATTAGAAAACGATACCGTTATTGTCTCCATGTAAATTGCAAAAACGTGACTTTGTGAAAACGGTGACGTCATGCGCATGTGTATTACGTGTTCAGTTTATAAGCGCGTTGTGTTACTTTACAAAGTGACATCGCCAACTACTGGCCTGGAGGCAGAATACAGGATTTTTAAATGTTTTCACAGATACATGCGAACAGGGTTCATTTTGACAATGGTGTCGTCTGTAAGTGGAAAATGCTAATTAAAAACATTTCTGTTTTTAGTACATCATCATAATGTAAGCATCCCCTTAAAATCTACTTGTCAACCATTGTGATTTGTTTGGAGAGAAAAAAAAAAATCTATGCAAATTTCTCTCAAGATTTCTTATCTCCCAGCCCAACTATGTAATATGTCATGGATTAAAGGTGAATGAGGATGTGGTAACGGTGTATTAACTTGGGTAATTTGTCCTAAAGTTCTGACATTTGGTAAATTCACTTCAACATCACATCAGATTATATTAGTCTTAGTTGGATTGTAAATACTTCTAAAGGTGTTTTAGAGACACTTTCTGTTTCTGTAACAGATTTCTTAAGAATGTTACCAACCATGCCAGTTAGAATGGTTTATAAAACATGTAATTTTTTTTGCACATGTAGAGCTGTTGTAAATGAATCATTTCTCCAGTGTTCATGAAGAGGTCTTGTTTTAAGTAGCAGAGTTAGAAACAAAGTAATGATGTTTATGTCATGCTTTTGATTTGCCTTTGGACATTTACATGTTAAAAGCTTGTGTTCAATAATATATATCCATACCCAACCCAAGAGCTCCTCCATTTTATAAGCCAACATGCATAAAGAAAAAAAAAGTAGGCATCATTTTCATTAGGCCAAATGTTAGAATGACTTCAAAACCAAAAAAGCTAAATAAAGGTGCATTCACAACCACGCTGTCTGTCAATTCCACTCGATTTTCTTTCTTTTTTTTTAAAGCAAGAAAGTGATCAAGCTGATCAAGAACACCTTTTATTATCATCGTTTAACCATTTGCACACAATATTTACAAAGTTGCACTAAAAGCACCACGGTTTCCTCTGATGGGAAAGCAATGGTAAGCATCGTGGCCTCTTGAACATCAGAGAAGCCCAGTCTGATGTGAGGGGGACGACTGACTTTTATTTTCCTCCCTAGAAGTCCATATGAAGTACATCCTACTCCCTGGCCTGGACTTCTCAAACCATGTAATGTGGTAGGAGGAGTTCAATGGAGCTGGAGTTTTTCCATCAGTCTAGTGTGTTTTAGTCCATATATGAGGTATCCATGGCCTCTGTCTCAGGGTGAAGCAGGCGGCTGGCCAGACGCTCAATATCATCCAGACTGAGCTGTCTGAGGGAGCGCTCATAATCCTGGGGGGAAAAAGAAGAAGAAATCAACCTGGGATCTGTCGAGTCCTGACCAAATCAAACACTCAAATGTTGTACTATTCTCATCATGACCAATGATTTTATGACGCTCACTTCTTACACATTCAACAAATGTGATATTATTATTGAATTCTGCTTTCTAACGACTGAGGAAATCAAGAGCAGTGTTGTTATTATAAACTAAAACTATTCAAATCCTCTTCGTTAACTGACAAAGCTAAAAATAAAATTAAAATATTAGAACTTTAATTAAAATTTGAAATTGTGTTGGCAACTAACTGAAAGTAGAAGTACTAAAAATATAAAATAATAATAAAAGCACATAAAATCACAAACTAAATTGAAAAATTAATATAACAATAAGATTTCATAATGTATAGAAATAAACAAATAAATGACACTAAATGACACTGAACAAGAAATGAATCCTTTTAATTTAATTTAAATAAATATAATGATTCCATTATTATAATATATGAAAGCAAATGTGCACAAAAATAATGCACAAAGAAAAAGGATATACTGTATAAGGTCCTCTTTACACTGAAGTGCCTTTGAACGCGTAGCTTTGTATGATGCGTTGACGTAATTTCCACTGAAACAGGAAGCTAAGGCGGGACATATTGAATGGCTCCTCCCCCTTTTCAAATAGCCAATAGCGTTTAGTTTACCTCACAGACTGCAAGTCATACTTGACAGCACCATGGAAGCGAATCTGAGCGCTGATGATATGTTTGATTCAATAATAGAGGTGTGAATAAATTCTAGCCATTTCATTCTTAACCAACGTACAGTTGGAAAACGGAATAAAACTTGTGCGTTTGAGCAACCGAACACACATCTCCAACCCATATTGCTCAGTGACGAGTCAACAGTTGCTTTGGCCATGTGGTGTTTATAGCATAGGGGGCGGAGCTTCAGATTCTAGAGAGCATTTGATTGGACAGAAGATGTGATGAGAAGCTGAAGTCCGCTACCCTGGTAATCCAGAGTTCTCGCGAGAGCACAAGTTGAATTTGCTCAGCGAGTTACTCTGGTGTCGAGTAATGATGCTCATTAAATATGCTCTTGTATCCGAGCTGCACCAATCACATCGGGTTATCTGATATAGGCGGGTCAGAGGCGAGATGACGACAGCGCTGTGACGTCAAAGTCATTAGTAAACATTGCAAGATGGCTATGGATGAACACCAGTTGTTTGAAACGGCTTTGGCCGCTACAATGAACGAGTTAGACTTGGCTTTTTATCTAAAAGAGGAACAGAAGACGCCGCTCGAATCCTTCCTTTGCAAGAAGGACATTTTTGCTGTTTTGCCGAACGGATACGGCAAGAGTCTAATCTACCAGTTAGCTCCGCTGGTAGCTAAGCGTATGGGGCTTGTTGTGATTGGTCGTAGTGTTATCCAATTGCGTGCAGTGAGATTTTCAAATGCATGCTTGGTGCCGCCCCTCGAGCTGGCCGATTTTCATTAGTCGACGCCAGACCATTAATCTTTTAGATTTGGGTCTGGATTTCCAAGCAAGAAGTCTGCGGTGATGTCATAAAAATCTGTGATCCATTATAGCAGAAGTGAGAGACTATAAGTTTTGAATGCTTATATCTCCTAAATGCGAATTTTGTCATTGATTTGGAACACACCAGCTTATTCATAACTTTAAGGCTAACATATTCATACTAAAAGCTAAAAAACTTTTGATTTCAGGGGGCCTTTAAGGTCCTTGGGGTCAAAAAGTAAAAAATAAATAAATAAACTTCACCAGAAAAGACATTAAAATAACAACAACAAAAGGTAATAGAAAGAAAAGGAAAGAAAAAGAAAGATAAGATAGCAAGAATCACATTATCATATTTTTGTCTGCATGTACCTTAATAAGCTGCTCCTGCACTTTTGCAGCGTCGGCTGGGCTGAAGTGTTTGGCAAGGACGGTTGACAGTAACTGCCATACGCCACTGCCCGCTCTGTCGTTACTCCAGCCGCTGGTCCCCCCCGCACCACTGCTCCTCTCTCCCGCGGGACGCACCACCAGGTTCAGCTTAGCCTCCGGGCCGATCGAGTAATCGCTCAACCTGTGTTCATCTGGAAACACCAAAACAACCGTCAACACACCGCACACACACTGGCCATGACTGGAGGAAATCGAAACATGAATGAGTGTTAGTGTTACCTTAAATGATGAATGTATGTTTACTGATCAACATATGGCACAACAGAAAGCTTTTACCTGCGAGTGCTTTTCCTTTATACAGCAGTCTCTGCTGACTTGGAGGGATGTTTAAACGCTTTGATACCAACTCTTTTACCGTCGATACCTTTTCATTTTCTGTCACCTGTGCATCAAAAGAACACATCTGCTGACAAAAGCCTTATATATATATATATATATATATTCACTGGCAGAGATAATATATATCCACATGACCTGTATTTGTATAACTGAACAGATTGCTTTCTCTGTGTAAGTCTAACTGGGGTTATAGCATGGTTATTTCGAGGTTTTATTTTTTTTATGAAATATTGCAGGGTACTATACGGTTATCCGGACCACACCTGACCACACGTGACCACAGCCGCTCTTGGTTGGTCGTAACCCCAGTGACGGGTAGGTTTAGGGGCGGGGTTGGGGTAGGTCATCACATGTGGTCCGGATAACCGTATAGTACCTATTGCAGTATTCATTATAAATTATTTGTCTGTGCACATCATTGTTTTAAAAAAAAAAAACATGTGGCCTCATCATCTTTATACAAAAAATAAAAAATAACTTCCTCTCCCTCTTATTTTCTCTGATGACCTGTATACTGGTGTGAGGGCGGGGCAACCTGTCACTCGCATGAGATCCACCAATAGCAAACCACAACCATCCAATCAATTCCCCATGGACAAAATCAAGTCCCGCCCTACATTTGTTCTTGTTCGAGAAGCCGTTTCACTCGGATATATGTCACAATAGGGAAGAAAAGACTATTGTGACTTCTGTTTCATTCCGAAGTAAGTCGAAAAACATAAAAATAAAAAAACCTTTACTGAAACATGTTACTTATAAAATAAAAGTTAAAGTCCGAAATAAGTCGAAACACATAAAAAAAAAACACTTTACTGAAACATGTTACTTATAAAATAAAAGTATAATAGTAAAGCAATAGATTTTTCTTCCCTATTGTGACGTATATCCGAGTCACACAAAAAATGAAAAATTAATTTTCAATGAATTTAGGCTAGGTTTTTATTCACATACAAATATTGATGAGCGAACATAAACAGAAGCTCAACAGCAATTGCTTGCCTCACCAGATCAAATCTCATTGGTTCTTGCAGAAGCTCAAACGTGCTGCATAACAGGAGAATGAACCTCATTGGTTTTTACATTTTTTGTCTTAGTTTTTTGGGGTGAACTAACTCTTTAACTGACGTAAAATATTTTACCAAAACATTAAACTCATTTTAGCTAATTACTGAGGCAGTATTTCACAATTTGATTTAGTTTAACTTGCCTGCTTAAAAATAGAGCTGGAACTAAAATAAATAAATGCGAAAAAAAAATATTAAAATGTATAAAATAGTACCTATTTAAGACTAAAAGAACACTGTTACACAACAAACAAAAACACCAATAAAGCACTCATACAGTAACTAGTAAATGGGCATATCTAATCAAACTGACAACTCGCGTTTGCCTGATCTAACTAGTTTACTGCCACTGACCGTGACTCAAAACTTACTGATCTTTCTACCTAGACATTATTTCTGTGTATCACAGACACGTTCAACATCGCTTATGAACTCAAAACCATCTAGCTAGGGAGATCAATAGGTTTGTGTCGAGGACAAAATAACTGCGTCTGGAGAGTGTTAATCACGTCTACCGAGCTACAGCAGAAATAAGTGGCTGCATCATTATCTATGGATCACTGGCTAGCACATGTTAGCATTACATACACAACATAAAGATGAATAGAAAGCTGCAGCACAGTGCTATGCTAAAGCAGCTAACACAGCCACATTACTACTTCAAAACACCAGACGACTCACAAGCTTACCTGAACATTACACTCTTTTCCTTGAAGAGGTTTTACAGTAAGAATCATCTTTACATTTATAAAATTAATTACAAAACAAAGAATAGATAATTATCTCGCTGGACATTCGTGGACTAGCAGCCGACGTTTCCCACGGACATGACGTCAATGACACTGCAACTGCGCATGCGCGAAGAGTGCGCCTCACCCAGCTCAAGAACGTGCTTTTTGAAGTGACTTGACAAACAGGAAAAATATTATTACCGTATATAAATAGATTTACAAATAAAACTAACATTTAATATTTTCAATAAAAATGAACACGTGACGTTTGCCTTTCCTAAAATACAGAAAAATGAAACAAGGCTCTCATAAATGTTTGCTGAATCACCAAACAGGACTGGTGACATTCTGAGCGGGACATGAAAAATAACATGCCCAAATATGTTGAAAATAGACTCCAGTCTTGTGCCAGACCATAAACCAAAACTGCAGAACAAGGACAGAACAGAACAAGGTTACGCTTTATTTTAAGGTGTCCGTGTTACAGTGTAATTTTACATTTAAGTACTAAGCAATATTAATAATTAAGTACATGTACTTACTATAGGATTTGGTTTAGGGTGAGTTGCAGGTAAATATGCATAATTTATAGTTACTACAGAAATGTGTTACAAAGACACTAAAAAAAGGGGGATACACTTTATTTTAAGGTGTCATTGTTACAGTGTAATTATACATTAAAGTACTGAGTAACCACATTACTTACTATATTGGTTTAGGGTTAGTTGCATGCAATTATGCATAATTTATACTAATTATTACACAGTAAATACATGTAATATGTGTAACAAGGACACTAAAATAAACTGTTACCCAGAACAAATTTAATTTGAGGCCCAGACCACAAGATCACAACTAAACCTTTCATTTTTTAAATTTTGTTACATACCGGTAAACACACATACTTAAGGGGGGAAAATATTTTATTTATCTGAATTACATGACATTATGAATTATACAGTCAATTGTTCATACATCATGGATAGAAAGTAAGCTTCCATTTCTAAGTCTTTTTCATTTTTAGTCAAGTTTTTAATCCAACTTCTAATTTTTAATCTTCCAGCCTTGATTTTACAATTAACCTCTTTTTTTTTTTTATGGTAAATTACAAACACACACACAAAAAAAAGCCTTCTAAGGGCTGTTGAAACATTATAAACATAATTGAACCAGTGACAGCAAGAATTATGCCACTAAAATTGAGAAGTCACTTCTCCTGAATCTTCAAATTAATTACATTTCAAACAAAAGTAATTTAGTTGTAAAAGTGCTCACGAAGACTAAATTAAAGAAAGAAATTTCATGCCCAATATTTATAGTAAATTACTGGATAGAGAATATAGAGTGCAATACAGGCACATGAATGTTCTTTACAGATATCAGTCACCTCATTAAACATGACAATCAAAGAAAAAAATGTCAGAAATTAAAGAAATTAAAATAGATAGGAAGTCAGACATTTCTGGTTACACTTTATTTTAAGGTGCCATTGTTACAGTGTAATTATATAGTTAAGTACTGAGTAATATTAATTAACTACATGTACTTACTATAGGGTTTAGGGTTGAGGATTAGGGTTTGGTTGAGGGTTAGTTACATGTAATTATGCATAATTTACTGTTATTGCTATATGGTAAGTACATGTAACATAACAATGACACTGTAAAATAAAGTGTTACAAAAATTCCTCTTCATCCTCTTAGAAAGCATATTACTATTGAATGTAATCAGCGCAGGCAGCATATCATACAGCAGGGGTGTCCAATCCTGGTTCAGGTGAGTTTAATAAGTGTTGGAGATCAACTCTGCTGGACGCTGACCTTCCAAGAACAGGATCAGACACCTCTGTCCTAAACAACGAAGCTGAGAAATTACATGAGGGGTGTCCAATCCTGCCTCTGGAGGGTCACTATCCTGCAGAGTTTAGCTCCAGCTCTATTCCATCTGATCAAGGTCTTCAGGGTGACAGAAACTCCCAGGCTGGTGTGAGATTGGACTTAATATTATCCCTCCTGGAGCAGGACTGGATACCCCGAAATTACATGATGAATTCAAAGCAGATGCAAATGTTTCAGTTTAGGAGAAAATGGGAGTAAGGAAGAACTGTTGTTTTCCCGGTATCTGTGAAAAAGAATAAAAAGAATAATAACATACAGTTCCTGATAAATTATCCTGCTAACAATATTTTTAAGACAGTGACTGAAATACATAAACCAACAAATTGTTTTACAGGATATGCTATAAATTACATATAGTATGACAGGGCCGTAGCTAGAGGATTCGGGACCCCATGAAAAAATATTGATGTGGGCCCCCACCACCCTCCACCAATATCATATACTGTACAATAGATGAGCATGGAGGCCCACATATAACAGAAGATGGTGATGTTGTTGTAAATGTTTATGGAAAAATTACAACTGATAAAACCTAACGAAAAGCAAGAAATTGTGAAATAATAATAAAACCAATTTTAAGAAAGTAACAGCAAAATAATGTGGTTTTTTTTCATCAGTCTGTTATAATGCATGAATCAAAAAGTAAACATTTAGAAATTGCCAAGAATGCAGTCAAATTTTAAAAATAAAATCATTTATTGTCTTATTTTTTAATAAAGATAATATGGAACTGGTAATATATTATTAAATAAAGCTAATACATTTATTCATCCAAGTGCAGTGTGTTGTATTCGTGTTTTCTTATTCCCAGCAACCTGTCTTGATCGACTGCGATACAACAACTCTCCTGGCCTCCCTCTCCTTCTTTTCATGGCGTTTCTGGTTCCCTGATTTATGTTTTCTTTTTTTTCTCCGACATTGTGTCAGTCAGTCAGTCTCCTGCTCTTCCACCAAGTTCATCGTTAACTCCAGGCACTGCCGCCTCAACTCTGATTGGTTCTGTTCACGAGCTGGGGTGGGACTTACAATTTTATTGGTTCCTTTTGATGTTTGTCACGGACTGAATTGTTAATAAATACTTTAGATTGGACTAAACCATTTATAAGGAGGTAAGAGAAGCAGATATCTGGAAAAAATATTTAACCATATTGCATGTTTTTGTGGTTTTCATTTAAATCTCAGGCATACAACTAATATAAATATTAGAATTATTCATACAGCAGGGGTCTATATAGTATAACTGCTGGATTTTGTCTATAATTGTCACCACCTTTCATCCCACTAGCGACGGCCCTGAGTATGCATTATGTAAATTACAAAACAACAATTACTATTATCAAACATTCAAGCCTTTTTTTTTTTCAAAACTAATAATAATATGATCAGAACTTACTGTTGTGTGTTCACATGTCAGGCTCTACAAGAGAGAAAAACAAACATTAATTACATTTTTTTGGTCTCCGTTAATTTCATTTCATTGGTCCCATTTAATTAATTATCACAATGTTTTTTTGTGCAATGAATTATTGGCTGTTGAGAGCGTGAAACCTTCAAAATTCATGAGACATTTAGAAGCCAAGAAAGAAAGAAAGAAAGAAAGAAAGAAAGAAAGAAAGAAAGAAAGAAAGAAAGAAAGAAAGAAAGAAAGAAAGAAAGAAAGAAAGATTAGTTACAAAGAAAGAAAAAAAGAAAAATTTGATTGATAGATAGAAAGATTAGTTAGAAAGAAAGATTAATTAGAAAGAAAGAAAACGATTAGTTAGAAAGAAAGTTTAGATAGATAGATAGATAGATAGATAGATAGATAGATAGATAGATAGATAGATAGATAGATAGATAGATAGATAGATAGAAAATCAAGAACAAAGGGGCTTCTTTAAGCAGTGACGAGTTCAAACTTCAGATTTGTTCTCACCCCATGTGTAGGACTTTTCAGGTTTACTCATGTGACGGACTTTGCAGGTGTACTTCTCTCCAGGCTGGGGCTTGAACTCCACATATCTGGTCAGGTGGAACTTCCAGCCCTGTTCGAAGGCCAGGTCGGTCTGAGTGCTGCCTGGGATCTCCACCCCGTTCTTTTGGAGCTCAATGGTGATGTCAGGGGGGTGAAAGCCACTCACATAGCAGATCAGTATGTTTTCTTTGCCGTACTCTCCAGGGTTGCGGCTGTACACTTGCACTGTTGGCTCAGCTAGAGACAACACAAAAATAAACATTGTTATTTTGAAATCTGAATGCTGTTGACACTTATATAGTGCAGTATCGCCTTTGGAAATGTGTTTACTGCCTTTGTCCTTATGTTTTATTTTTCATGTATCTTATTTACTTGTGCATGATATATTCCGTGTAGTCTATAATTTTTCGTTATTATGGCAGTAAGTTTAACACAAGAAATATTATAAATGAATTATTATAATTTAAAAATAAAATATTTTATTAAATAACATGTTATCATGAGTCCTTTGAAAGAAACTTGATAACTACCAAGCATTAATATCCAGTTAAACGAGTTTTTCTAAATCACATGGTTTTCCCCCTCCCTAAGTGAAAGTGAAAGTAAAATGTTCGGGGGGTTTCAGACAAACAAACATGTCTTAGGCATGTCTGAATAACATTTTTGACCGATTTCCACATGCTATTTAAAGTTACAAAATAAATAAGTTCGATATTTTAACCATTGTAAAGGATTTTAACCTCCGTATTCGCGTTAGCTGAAAGTACGTCATAGCCTATTGAAGTCGAAAAACATAATGATTCCTTAAAACTACTGAATGATTCGAACGTATTTGATACATATTGCGTAAAAAGCATTGGAACACAAAACATTAATAATAGCATAAGAAGATTAGCAGAACAACTTTGTCGGAAAACAGAAGCGTTATACTTACATTCTTTGGCAGAGCAACTAACATTAGCGCTCAGAAACACTAGAGCGACCACAGCGAGTTTAAACCACATGATTTTCACAACAGTAATGTCTCAGTTTTCGATAATTCTTTTCAAAGTTTATGGCCGAGTCGAGTTCCCGTCTAGCCTTCTGCTCTCTGTCTAAACACAAAACGCGGAAGGACGGAAGTGGAAAAACATTCGGGTCAATAGATTAAACCCCGCCCTCAAATATTTTTTAACAAATCATATATGGTCTTTTTCTGTTGCTGGGTGACAGTGGCGCTCTGATGGTTGAGGTGGCTTGCATTACAGTCGACATGAAATAAAAATCGCCCCTTTTCTTTTTTTTTTATATTGCATTATTCATTATAAATTATCTTTTTTATTTTAATTTTAATTCGTGTGTCTCATAATCTTTAATCAAAATAAATTCCTTGCAAAATTCTTGCAACGACATTCTCTTCTCTGATAACCTGTATGCTGGCCTGAGGGCGAGGCAACCTGTCACTCACATGAGATCGACCAATAGCAAACCACAACCATCGCCATGGACCAGAGCCGTTGACAAAATCAAGTCCCGCCCTACAATTTTTTCGTTCGAAATTTATTTTCGTACCTCCCAAAGGACTATTAGAACTGATGTACAGGTTCATAACTAATGTGAATAATGCATAATTAATTCTAAAGTGAAGATCATGGTAACCCACTTGTAATTATTGACTCAAGTTGATATCCTTCTAAATGAATTACTTATGATTTATGATTTATAATGGCCTAAAAAAAACCAAACGCACGGACTTGTTAATTTTAAAACCTTTTTTTTTTTTTATAGAAAATTATTTATTTCAACCTAAACCTGTTTCTATTAAGAGAAAAAGGCTTGGTGCTCCTTTAAGAAGCATAAAATAATAAAATAATGCCCAACCTTTGTGAACACATTTTTTTTTTTTAAAGTTTATATTAAAACGCCAAATGCCTATTTTGCTAATTATATCATTGTCCTACTCTGTTTATGTAGCTACATCATGCCACATGTTTTCAGCATTGATAAATCCATCTTTAAAGGACCACTGGAGTGTCTTGAAACTTTTTTCGAGCTTTATTGGGTAAAAAAATATTCAAAAGAAATTTTTGAGCAAGTACATAACCAGCCAGTGTTCAAAACTCTCTGCTTGCCGTAGCTCGATTCAAACCGGTAAGCTTGTAATAATGTTTTTAATTCCAGTGGTACTGGTTGATATCCGCGGGAAATTCGAGCATGTCTTTGCGTCATTACGTCACATCTGTACACATAAAGAAGGAGTCTTGGTTAGTAGGCTATGAGTGTGAAGATGTTGGAGGTGGAGATTTATAGCTTTTTCTCACAGCAAAACATTCTCCTCAAAACATTGGATTCATCCTCGCTGTGCCATGCCGAGACACAACCCACGTAAAGTTGATAATTCTGCGAATAACTGCAATTGCAGATTTCAAACAGAGATGGCGACAAAGAGGAAAAATTGCAGACTGCAGCTTCAATGCGTTGATGTAATTTCCACTGAAACAGGAAGATAGGGCGGGACATATCAAACAGCCCCTCCCCTTTTGTAAAATAGCCAATAGCGTTTCGTTTATATCACAGCTTGACCAGAGCTATTGAGCTCTAACCGTTTCTCCTCATATCTCCTCCATATTTCTTTAAAATATACACTGCACTCTGTGCAGAATTCAAATGGGTCCGATACGTTTTATGGTTTGCGGCAACTCGCGCATATTATGATTCGCTCTGTGCTATCATCGTGTGACACTAACGTGAAACCAGATTTAATTCGCCCCAAAAATTCAAATGGGTCCGATACGTTTTATGGTTTGCGGCAATTCGCGCATATTATGATCCGCTCTGTGCTATCATCGTGTGACACTAACGTGAAACCAGATTTAATTCGCCCCGAAAATATTTACACTGTCTGAATCGTTCCCTATCCCTATATAGTGCACTATGTGCCATTCACTGTGTAAAATCGTAATTGTGTGAACAAGTGACCGATTTTAGCAGCTTCAGCGTCTATGCATAATGTAGGGGGCGGGACGCTTCAGACTCTAGTGAGCATTTGATTGGACAGAAAATCTGATGAGAAGCTGAAGTGCAGAGTGATGTCATCAAAATCATTGATCCATATTGGCGGAAGTAAGTTTTGAATGCATATCATCTAAATGCGAATTGTGTCATTGTTTTGGAGCACACTATAGCTTAGAGATAACATTATGGCTAACATATTCATACTAAAAGCCAAAAAAACATATAAATATTTGATTTCATGGGGACTTGAATGCAAGGTTGAATGCAATGAAAACCGAGTATTTTGTGTCATTAGCAAGTCGTCTACCCCTAAACACTGTGGTCATAGTATTTAATTCGACGTAAATGTAGGCTAATTATTAGAATGAGCCCTCCTACATATACAGCCCCCCACCCTCTCTCTCTCTCTCTCTCTCTCTCTCTCTCTCTCTCTCTCACTCTCACACACACACGCGCACTCATATCACCGCGAGTGCTGTGAAGACATGATTCAAACATTCACACTCTGGATTTCTCTAGTAAGCTATTCCACCAGCTGACCAGCTGTAATTCCTGAGGGAAAATCGCCTTCTCCGTCTTTGTAATTCCCATGTTCCTCGATCGTATTATTCAGGTAAATGTCTTCTTCTGCTATACTATATTTAAACAAATTAAAAATAGGCTAAATTTGGTTTTGTTGCAGCTTCTTATGGCTTATTATGCAGCGCTGCTTGCACCTTAATAGGCTATTACAGTCGTCGAGCTTTGAAGACTTAAAATATTGCAGAGCAACTTGAGTTTTGTCTGCCATTACTTTATTTGGATTGTTCAGTTATTTCACTCCACAGTCCCAGTCTGTCCCCATATATATATAGGGCTCATGGGCACTCTCAGAGATCTTCAGTTCGCACTTCAGTTGAAGATTGAGGAGTTACGGCAAAGAGATGCTCTTATCGACGAGCTGGAGCTTGAACTGGACACTAAAGATGATCTGATACGACGCCTTCAGGGGGAGCTCGACCGTCTGCGCCTCTCCGCTCCAGGCATCTCTGCCACTGCTGGTACTGAAAGACGTTTTATTTTTTAAATGTCTTTTAAGCTATAGGCTAAGTCAGAAATACATTTTGACTAGATATTTTTTTTTTCGGATTTTTTTTTTAAAATATACGTTTTTACATAAATTATTAAAAAACAATAAGAAACATTATAAATAATAATAATAAAACATATTTGTAAAAAAATCTGTGTTATACTGTATCTGTATCTATAATCTGTGGAATACTCCACTGATGTTCAGCAATGTGGCTGATGCAAATTAAACTGTTTTCACGCTCTGACCACATCCATTTTCACACGCAATGAAAAATCGAGAAGCAAATGGGACACTGACATAGACAGACAAGACAGAGCAGGTTATTTTTATTTGAAACAGAGTCTCAGCTTTCAAATTTTATTACGAAATTCAAACAATAAAAAACGTTTTGGCGCCCAAGCGGGACGTGAACCGATCATCTCTTCCTCTTACTACTTGTTAATAGTAAATTAACACGAATGAACATCAGAAGGTATGTTGAAAGATACAGTGCAACTTAAAGAAATGTATCATATCTCATGTAATCGCTCAATCAGGGTTTCAACCGTGGAAAGAGGTCAATAATACAGCTTGTAAACACAATGTTACATTTACCTCAGAAAAGCCATTTGATAACCATAGGATGTTATCTAGAAAAAAGAGTATTTTGCTAAATATATGCACTGTATTATGTATTTATTATATTTTGAATCATATCATTTAAAATATTATAACGCTATTATTATAAAAAAGCATAAAGACCCCCTGTGGTGAAAATCAAGTCTATCTGTCTATGTGGTGTGTTTTTAATATGCTTTAAGACAAACCATGAGCAAATTCACAAGTCAACACTATTAAGTATCTTCTCCTTAAAACTGCAGTGAACCAAAGACATTCTCAAGTCTCAAGATAAGCCAGGTTATCCCGGTATATTTTTCTGTTGGTATGAAAAACCGTGTACATTTAGCAATATAGCGGGTGAATTATGTATATGATGTATATTACGATGTTATGATGAACTATGCCTTTCTCTACTGATGTTCTGAGTTGTTTAAAGCGTTTATAAGGCTGGTTTTTAGAAGGCGCTCTTTGACTCTGAGATGGCGAACGGGAACATGGTTTGTGTAACATTAGCATCACATTATTAGCTTGATAACGTAGTCAAGCAAAAGGCTAATCATATCAATTACCGTTATCTGTCCGGTGTTGTATAGCGCGATACATTAAACACATTACCATTCTGATACATCGACTTGTAGACGAGCCTGTATAATTCACTCTTCCACTTCTTCTGAATCAGTTTTTTGTTCAAACATTAAACAGTATGGCTGAATTCAGTGTGCAGCGTTTACTACAGTAAAGTTGACCGAGTATATCTCTGAGATGGTGTGAGTGAGTGGAGGCGTTGCTAATATAAGGGTTTAGAGTTACATACAAGCTATTTTAAGGCATTAAGAATTGTTTTTTTTTTTAGGAAAAAACGTTTAAATATGTAATTTATGTCGGTGATTGGTTGGAACACTATTTGTTTTGGTTTTGAGTGGTTGGTGAAACCAGTTGTTTTTGTGTGCAGATTTCAGAGCCTAGGCTGCCTACAGAGACGCGTTTTTTTGACGGCATGCTTATGGGGCGGGCAGCTAGCGGATCGTTAGGAAAGATTAGATGAATGTGATAAAAAAAAATTGGGGCCTGAAATCACTGATACAACCTTTAAGAGGTACAATTATTGACTACAGGGGTACTTTAATGTTAACAGCATTACTTGAGAGATTTTTTCCTTAATTGAGAAAAATTAACATGTAGCTACTGTAGCTACCTTATATTGAATATTCGGACATCGATATTGAATCAAGATCGGAATCAAAACACAAGCTTATTAATTTAAATCGTGAAATTTGGGTCAAGCACTAATAAAAACAGTAGCCAGTTAGTGTACAATGTAAACATGTGACATGTTGTCTCTAAATTTAATGAAATTCTGTTTAGTTACCAAATAATCAACTAATAGCAGGCGTCACTACTCACTACTAAGGGGAGTAAAGCTATCTTTACATCCATCTTGTATGAAAATTTTGTGATATCACAAAAAAAAAAATTTCATTCAAATGAGTTTTTTTTTTTTTTTTTACCCGATAAGAAGACATGCGCATAAACTACAATACATTTACCAAATTACTCATTATTGATGCAAAAAAAAAAAAAAAAAAACTCGTGACTTTTCCTCAACAGAGGATGTGATTGGATAACTGGACTAACCAGGGAACCCGTTTTATTGCACAGCATATCAAATGTTGTTTTTTTTCACTCTGAAATGCCTGAGCCAAAACCTGTCATCAAAGTGGCTGGGTATAATTACCTGCCAGTCCCAGAAGCGTCTCACACCATTGCACTCCCAAACACCAGGTATCCACCACAGAACGCAAGATAACATGACAGTGTTTACTGGCTTTCGTCTGCAGATATGGGGAGAAATTTCAAGTGTAATGCCAGTATTTCCTGACCTTTGTCTAACTGACACATTTTTTCCTATCTCTCGCTTTTAATTAAATCAAATACACTGCTGAACAATAACCACTAATTTGTATTCTGTAATATTATTTCTTATATGACAATTTTATGACTGTTTATGTACTACAAAAACTTCTGCATTGAGTCATCATGGATTTTATACAATGCAAAAAAAAAAAAATAGCTATCAGAGAATTAGGCAGAAAACATGTTTTATAGTTTCTATACTGTAATAAAGGCTGTGTTCAACTTCATCAAGTGGGCGAGGGAGTTTATTTGGACAGACCCTCGACCCCTCGATTTTGACAGAGGGAGTGAGTCTACTCAATATACACTTCAGGCAGATCCACAGACCACAATGCAACATGATTGCGATGTCGCTGTCAGGGTTATGTTCTGTCTTGTATTAGTTTTGATGATGTTCAGTTGCTGTTTTTCTTTGACACAGTTTTCCCATGTGTTTTATTTGATTCATCCTATTCACCTGTCCCTCAATAATTAATTTGTTAGCTCTTTTGTTTGCCCTTGTGTATTTCAGCCCTCAGTTTCTGTTAGTTCTTTATCCTGGATTGTTTCATGTCAATGTGTACGTGGTTGTGTTTCCTCTGAGTTGTTCTTCTATTTATTATTTTGATTCATGGTTTAAATAACTATTTTGCATATCTCCTTCGTCGGTCGTTTAATTACAGCCATCCACCGTGACAGGATCCAGGACCTACAAAGACTCAGTGCATGGATCTGGCTGACAGAAGAAGACAGGCTGAGGACAATCTTCTGTACACCATCTGTCAAACGGTCGACCTCTAGAGCGTTATGTGGAGGAGTTTTTGGAATATTCCCATCTGGTGAGCAGGAGCGATTCTACGCTCAATGCCTGCTTTTGGATGGGACTGGATGATGATTTATTTTAAATTCTTGCTCCCGGTGAATGTTATACACCCTTAGTTCGGTGGTTCTCAAACCTGTCCTGGAGTACCACCAGCCTTGCACAATTTGTTTGTCTCCCTATATCTGACACACCCCTTTTAGGTCTAGCAGTCTCTACTGATGAGTCAGGTGTGATAGATGAGGGAGACATCCAAAATTAGCAGGGCTGGTGGTACTCCAGGACAGGTTTGAGAACCACTGCCTTATTTGATTATATTAATTACGTCCTCTGGCTAAATGGTTCGGATTTCATTGTGTCATCATTTCATGATGAAGTTAAAGGACAATACAAATCCTCATCCAGTCCCATCCAGAGAGCGTTTGGGTGCTCCAGCTCACCCCGAACCTGTGACCCAATCCTCAACATCGGAACCATCTCATTCATTCCTCCAGTCTTCCCTCGAGCCCGGAAGATGGTTTCGAACAGCGTTGACCTGGTAGCAAATGTCCTGCGTTTATTCCCATCCAGGTGGCTCTGAAGAAATCTTCCCCTCTCTGGTCCACATCCAAGAGTTCACTCCTAAGTCCATTCCAGTGGGGGAAATTCCTGAGTCAGTTCTGGTGACTGAAATTCCACAGTCCTCTCCAGTGGGAGAAATCAGCGAGTCCGTTCCAGTGAAAGAAATTCCCGAGTCTGTTCCAGTCAGTGAATTTCCAGAGTTTGCTTTTGAAAGTGAAGTCCCTGAGCCTGCTCTCGACAGGGAAATTCCAGAGCGTAGCCCAAAGAGTGCACTGTCCATAATGGCTCTGTCATTATGTGTCTGGGCCACACACATCCACTCCGCCTGCTCCCGCTCTTCTGTAGTACATCTGGATTACATTCATACTACACACATTCGTACTATATAGAATGTACTTTTTTTGTGATTGTGTAGTAATACTTATTCAAAATAAGTACCTACACAAGACAGTATGTGACTTTGGAAACAGCCCTAGTCTGCTACCTATGGCAATAGAAGAGAAATCCTGTAAAAGTCATATGTTATTACTTCTACGTGTCCGTTTTGAAGTTTCTGGGAGAGAGCGCCCTCTGGCTTCCAGTATGAATGAAACATACTTTACATGAGAGTTTAGCGCTCCATAATGTTCACATTGCTTCAATTTGGATAATTAAACATCAGATCATGCATAGACTATCTCGTCTCTTTGAATTTGAATCTTGCCCAAAGAAAAGAAAACACACTTGGCCAAAGAAAAGTACAGCGGATGAATTTGCGTTTTATTAAAAGTGCAGGGGGCATGTCATATTCTATGCTCCTATTGCATGCTTAGCAGTATATTTTTAAATAATTTCATTAGCAAATTTTTGCTGTCATAATCTTTCATCAAAATGCTAGAAACTTACCCCTGTGATATTACTCACTTTACCTTCTACCATATGAAAGGCCACAACTTACTTTCTTCTGTGGATAAAAAAAGATATTTAGAATTTTATTTTACCATATATTTGCAGTCAGTGAGTTCCAAAATTTTTTAGTTGCCAACATTCTTCAAAATATCTTTTATATTCCACAATTATTATTATTATTTTTTGTACAATCTCTTACGGGAATGGATGGTGTGAACTTCTCTGCCCTGTTTCCACCTGGTGTTAAGATGCATTTTCAGTGCTCCGATCACAACTGGTCAGCCAAGACGTACTGTTTCCACCTATTAAAATGCATGTCTTCTGTGAGCACTTCTGATTGAATTTCTTTGTGACACTCCCCTCTTATTTTGTCCCTCTACATCACTTTCTAGGTAGCAAGGATTTATTGTACAAACACTATTGACTGAACAAACCCATGTTACGTGGATTAAGTGTGATCAGAAAGGAAGCAACTGAAAAGGATAAAGAAAGCAGCTGCAATTTCGTCTGTAATCCATGTGTTTTGCTACAATGCAGCAAAGTTTGAATTGCATAATGTTTTGGTGCGCTTTCTTACAGCACGTCCCACAATGATTATGCATTAGGTCAGTAGGCGAAGCGTAGGTGGCCTTTTGTTAAATACACTACAAAAGCAATTCGGTTGAATGTGTTTTCAAATAGCTCTGGAAATGGTCGAAAGTGGACAAGCTCAAAATGTTTTATGCCCCGTTTTCACCTGTATTTAGGTGAAAGTCGTACGACGTCAACTTGCTATCAGATAAATGACAATGCATCAGGGCCTTTGTTTTAATTTGCATTGGTGGTTGCTGAATCACTTCGTATTTGCATATAGATCAACTTTGCGAACTCTAGCAGCTCAGCATAGTCATAAAATTCATTGAAGCCCCTCCATACTGCCAGTGACTGTTTTTTTTATAGGTTACATAGCGATGTAATGGTTGGTCCTTAGGAGACTTTTCTAATTCTGGTTTCCTTAGTAATAGTTGTGAACATTACTGTGGCTAAGTTGTCGTTCCATATGGCCATGTCTCATCTAAGAGTGCAAACACTGGACTGTATGGTTCCACACACATACACACATTTTTAATTGTTACTGGCATTTGAAGTTTATGTTAATTGAGTTTTAAATTAAGTAATATTCTAAACTTTTATAAAGTACAACCTTCTGAATACCAATAGACATAAAGTCAGGGATGAAAGAAGAATACATTAGTGCAACCATAATAGTCTATGAAAAAGCAAACATTTTTATATGCAGTATACTGTACATCAACACACTGCTCAGAGTTCAGATGTAATTACCCAGTCTTTTTTTATCTTATAAAAACACCTTATTACCGGTATTCATCTTTACTCTCTTTTCATTTGCATTTAGGTCAACAACGTGCTTCTTCCCTGAGAGTGAGGAGAAAAGCTCTGGTTACAGATTCAGTAACCATGGAGCCAAAACTAGTCTTACAAAACCCGCCAATCAGTCATAGCAAGAGTGAAGAGTAAGAACCGTCCTAACATTTTAACACATACTCATGTCTCCTAGTGCTAGATTTCTCCTAGTGCTAGATTTCCCCAGTGTAACTTTGTGTCTATCTATCTTTATTTCTTTCAGGTCAAAGAGGCTGATAGAATCGGCTTTAGCAGAAAATGAGTGCATGAAATATCTAGACAGGGATCAGATGCTGTGTTTGGTGGATTCTGCCTATCCCATCACGCTCAAACAGGGTGTGTGTTTTGTCCAGGAAGGGGATAATGGAACCCAGGCATACATTATTGAAGGTGAGAAAGAGTGCAAGAATGCAAGAGTTGTTCTCACCTCATAATCCCTCTCAAAATGGTAGATGTTTTCTTTGGACTCATACTGCATGTTGATTTGTGAGCATGTCTGAACATTCACAGATCCCAGTGCTTACATGGTTATCTTATAACCTATTGCTCAAAAGTCACTCATTATTAGCCGAGGTCTAGTCATGCCTCCAGGCATATTCTGAATTATTTATTTCTTTATGGATTGCAGTGAGATGTGCTTATGTTATGGTACTTTTCATCTTTTTCTTTAAGCTCCTAGTTACCCTTCATCTCTCTTACCAAAGCGACTTTACAAATATAATAATCACTTTGGCCACAGCCTGAAGTGTCTAGTCTAGGACAACTCAAGGTATTGCACACCGAACAGTACTTTCTCAGTTTATGGCCAGCAATATTGTTATGTTAAAGGACATTATAGAATTAAGATACTATGTTATGATTGTACTGTACAATTATAAATACAATTGTGTCTGAGTCTGCAGTCTGAACACTTTCCCTCAGGGCGTATGTTAACTGAATTAATTGAGAATCTCACCCACCTGAGATTCTCATTAATTGAGAATCAGCCACGCAGCTGATTTCTGTAAGTGAATGTAAAACTAAATGTATCTTGCATCACAGGGTGAAGTCAGTATGTACATTAATGACGATTTGAGACAAATATAATGAAAATTTTATATACAACTATGTAAATAGCGTTCTGTGGTGCGGCAGGATTTTGAACAGGGTCCTGAGCTGTAGCTGGGCGTCACAGACACCGAATGGTGCTGCCGGTGTGTGTACACTCATAGAAAATAATGTGTTCGAATTTTAAAGATGTGGAGTGGTACGACGCAGCGCTGCGCTTCTCGTCCGTTGTGCGACCCCCTTTAAACGTTTAGTAAAGTTAAATGTTTCCTTCTCCAGCAATAACAGACTCCCTTCAAAAGCTGATATACGTGACTATATTGTGATGAAATACACTGCACAAATGGTTAAAAACAGATTAAAATGGTCAGGGACCTTGTTTAATTTAACCTTTCATAAGCTTAGTGTCACCGTTTCTCCCTGCCTTGTTTGTCGTCATGGTCACTGATTTGATTTCGTCATTGTGTTCAGGTGTGTGCGTGTCATTATATCCCCTACTTAGGTTCAGTTCAATTGAAGTGTTTTGGTCGGGTCTCGTCTCTGTGTAGTTGTGTTTTGGATGTTCAGTGTTGGAGTTTCCTCGTTGGAATTAAAGCATGTTATTCATGTGTTGAGTCTCTCCCACACAACCCGTGACAGAAGACCTGACCCAAAACTAGCCTCTGCCCGTTTCTTCGCGTTGGCCTCAACACTGCCACTCTAGCGCAGTTGTCCGGGGAACCTCATCGAGGGAGCTTCGCCGACTTTGGGGACTGTTAGCTGGTATCCTGCGGTTCATCCTTCCCCATTGATGACGTCACCAGCCCCACTTCAAACCCAGCCAGGATCCATCGGTTGGAAGAAAACAGTTTGAGCCCACCGCAGACGTCGAGTCCTTCTCCGCCGCAAGCCCAATCCATCGGGGGGCGCCTCTATACGTTGAAGTGGAACCTGTTCGTTGAATGGTGTTCTTCTCACCAGGAGAACCCCCGAACTTGCTCGATCAGAGCAGTGCTTTCCTTCCTGCAAGAAGGGCTGGAGCGAAGGCTGTCTCCCTCCACCCTTAAAGTTTATGTTGCCGCTATTGTCGCACATCACAATGCAGTTGATGGTAAATCGCTGGGAAAGCACGACTCGATCATCATGTTCCTGAGGGGGCGAGGAGATCAAATCCACCTCGCCCACTCTCTATACCCTCTTGGGATTTATCTCTGGTCCTTTCAACCTACAGAGACCACCCTTTGAGCCTTTGCAATCAGCAGAGTTACAAATTCTGTCCTGTAAGACAGTACTCCCGGTTGCATTGGCCTCCATCAAGAGGGTAGGGGACCTGCATGCATTTTTGGTCAACGAATCGTGCCTAGAATTCGGCCCAGCTAACTCGCACATGATCCTGAGACCCTTGGCCGTATATGTGCCCAAGGTTCCTAACACTCCCTTCCGGGACCAGGTGGTGAACCTGCAAGCGCTGCCCTCGGAGTTTGCGCTTTGCACCTATACGTGGACAGAACGCAAAGCCTCAGGACCTCAGACCAGCTCTTCGTTTGTTACGGAGGCCAGCTGCAGGGAAAGGCTGTCTCCCAGCAGAGGATGGCCCACTGAATAGTGGACGCCATCACCTAGGCTTACGAAGCCCAAGGCGTGCCTTGCCCGCTCGGGTTGAGAGCCTACTCCATTAGGAGTGTTGCTTCTTCCTGGGCACTGGCACACGGCGCCTCGCTGACAGATATCTGTAGAGCAGGGCTGGGCGACACCTAACACGTTCGCTAGGTTTTATAGCCTACGCGTTGAGCCGATTTCTTCCCATGTGCTCGCTTCAACCAGCCAGTAACACCGAAGTTCCCGCTCTCGTGTCGGCTTGCTGCGCCACTCCCCTCCACATGGAGCGGATACATGCGCTTTTTGCTCCAGTCGAGTTCCCGACCTAGGCAAACCCTGTTGAGTTCCTCTGCACACTTCAGCAGTCGGACGTGGCGGAGCGTCCGACACCAGGCCTAGTACTCATATGCTTGTGTAACCTGTGCTAGACTGGGTCCCATATGTTGTGATCCCTGCAGCGATCCCATATGTGTATTCTTCCACGATCAGCTCCCTGCAGTAAGCCTGTGTCTTTCCCTTGGCAGAGTCTGCTCTGCCGTCACTGTCCGGTGTAGTCTCCCCCTTCTCAGGCAGGAGCCACCCCAGTGACATTCCGTATGTTGTACTGCTCCTACCTGCCAGTCCATGTTGCATCCCTTCGGGCAGGATGTGGCTTCCGCAGCATCGCTCTCCTCTGGAAAGGCAAGCTTTCCCAGTGTTATCCAAGAGTTCCACTGTGTGGGTTATATTGGAACAACAGTTTGAACTCTCCCTGCGCAAAGCCTTCCGCCCCAGTCAGTAGGGGGTCTGAGAAGTTTGCTCAGGGCACTGGAAGTGGCAGCAACCGTGACGTTTTCCATAGGGGTCCCAATTACAATGGCAAGTCGACGTAATGTTGAACGTGACCGACTGAAAAGGAACGTCTCGGTTACGTCTCAGTTACGTATGTAATCCTCGTTCCCTGAAGGATCCTGTTCACTGACCATCGCTGTACAGCCGCCACAATCTCGGCTCCTCAGTGAAAAACAAAAGGTGCGTGCATCCGCTTCCGAGTTTACACGCAGATGCAGATCTTGCACGCCAATTTGCATTGGCTCGTTCTGTAGATACTCGAAGATAATAGAGCTCCCTGAAGTGATCCCGATTACGTCGGCACGTCAACGTCCTTCAGGGAACGAGGGTTAACGGAGACGTTATTTGACATGTAGTTGCAAAGATACTTATAAAGAATATCTAAAGTGGACTATTGAAATAAAGTGTAATATGCCAATGGTGCAAAATTCTGTAACAATTGATATTTATTTGCATGTACATTTAATTTGAATGATTTACATGCTGGACGAAGCTGCATTCTAATTATACATATCTGTTAGTCCAACTTCATTTAAAAAAAGACTTGTGCTTTATTCTGATTAAAATCAGAACAAGAACAAGCAGCAAAGAGTCAAATAGAATTCTTAAAGATACAGTATCAAAAATATCCTGTTTAATTCTAAAGATTTAAGAGAAGGTGCAAAATGGTCATAAAAATAAATTGTCATTGGTGTAAGACACATTGACTAACATTTCAAGTGGACTTCAGACAATAATTTGTTCTGTTCCTTTCTCTGACTGAGGCACAGTAATTAGTATGCACCCCCCATAGCATTTGCAGGACCAGGCAGGTAGAAAGAGAAGTGAGACTGACCTGCTTCTGGGAAGATAGAGCGAGAGAAAACATTCCTGCTGGTTATGTGAGGTGGAATGAGTTTTAAAATCTCAGTGTGTGTCTAAATACCCAGGTTGCAAGTAAAAAAAAAAAAAAAGGATGGAGAGCAGGAGAAGAAATCTATCACCATCCATTAAAGTGTTCATCAATACCTGTCCGTGAGCTGTGATAATCCCCATCCGTGATTTGTTAAGAAGTAGGGCAGTATTTGTCCTGATATGCCAGATTGTTTTGGCTCTGGGCTTCTCCGTGCCAAATCGGTGATGGGTCAGATTCAGATCATCAGTCTATGTGACAGGCATACTGTCACTCAACACCTGTCTCTCCCGGCAACCTTGAGGTGTGTTGTGCGTGTGTGTGTGTGTGTGTGTGTGTGTTTGTTAACAGAGGGAAAATTGGAGGTATCCAGGGCTGGCCAGAGGCTGCACATCATTGAGCCGGGGATGATGTTTGAAGAACTGGCCCTCATTCATAACCACACCTGCTCCACTACTATCACAGGTATTGACACATGTCTGCATTCACACACACACACACACACACACACACACACACACACACACACACACACACACACACACACACACACACACACACACACACACATTATTGTACATCTATCTTTATGAGGACATTCATTGACACAATGCAATCTCTAGCCGCTTACCCTAACCTTACCCATCACAACTAAGTGCCTAACCCGAACCCTTACCCTAAACCTACCCTTAACCTAATTATAACCTTATCCCTAAAACCAAGTCTTGACCCTCAAACAGGCCTTTAAAGGGGTCTCAGAAAGTGAGGACCAGCCAAAATGTCCTCACATTACTCTCTTTGTCCTCACTCCAATGGTCTAAAACTCAAACTGGTCCTCACAAAGATAGTTGTACACACACACACACACACACACACACACACTGTCACAGGTATTGACATATCTGTGACAGGTTCACTCACTCACTCACTCACACACACAGAGCTCAGAGGGCTTAATGGAGCCATTTGTCAATAAATGAGGCAGTTGTTGACATACAGTAGGAGTAAAGAGATATAAAATGATTGTTGATAGTATAGATCATATCATTTGGTTTTGGAATAATTTGATGATAAAGTTTTTAGTTCATACTGAGAAATCTGTCTTTTGATTACAGACTTTGGCGGTTTGGTCAAATCTGTTTAGGATCTCTTCTGAAACTCTTTAAAGTCACTATAAATTCAAAATGGATAATTCTTGCTGTTTTTTTTTTTTTTTTTTTTATGGAATGTTGCAGTATTTATTTAAATAATTTATCCATGCACGTCATTATAATTATTTATTTTAATATGTGCCCTTTTAATCTTTAATCAAAATAACTTCTCCCTCCTCCCTCTTGCAATGACCTCTCTTCTCTTATAATGTGTTAACTGGTGTGAGGGCGGGGCAACCTGTCACTCATATGAGATCCACCAATAGCAAACCACAACCATCCAATCAATTCCCTGTGAACAAATTCAAGTCCTGCCCTACATTTGTTCTTGTTCTAAAAGCTGTTTCAAACAAATATATGTCACAATAGGACAGAAAAGATGATCGCAACTTCCGTTTCATGTCAACTCTAAATTAGACAGTATGAGATTACTGAGGTTTTGGTCTTATTTTTCAGGAAAATAGATCTGAGAAGCAGAAGACTTGAAAAAAAGTCAATTTATTCATATTGATAAACAGTTGAGATAGTAAAGATCTCATTTGAAAATTATTTTGTAGAAAATGTACTCCTAAGTTGTTCATATAATGAGTGTAGTAGTACTACATATGTCATGTTTTCCCAGTTTAATCCCACTTGGGATGCTCTGAGTGTGTCTGGGTAATCAGAGTATTCCCACCATCCGCCATCTGAAGCTGTACTGAGAGATCAGGGGAATATGACATCAAAGGAAAAATCACATCAATTCTCAGCCTACAACACACCACACTAGAGTCCACAAAACATACTGCATATTGAATGGACAGATCTACAAAACCCACATGGTTGTGATTTTTATGTTGATCCTTCAAGTCTTATTACACTTGGTTTCTTTGGTAATTTTGGAAAATATGACCTCTTAATTTTAATACAAAATGCAGCTGTATCCTATGAATCCTGTTTCCACCTCAGAATAAAATTTAAAAAAGGTAATTGTAAGAAAAAAAGTCACATTGTGAAGCACAAAGTCACTTTTACCAGAAATAAAGTCACGAATGATTTAAAGTCACGTTGTGAAACACAAAGTCACACAATTGCAAGATGTCACTGCGAATATTTTTTTTATTTTTTTTTATTTTTTTTACATTAGTAGAAAATTTGTCATTTCTGTGTGTCTTTTTCCAACCCTGAAGAAGATATCTTTGTCAGGTAGATGAATTAATGTTCGTTCTTTGAGGTGTATCCCCCACAGCATGCTTTGATTTATGACTCTATCAACACCTCTTCTCTCTCTTATTTCACATACTCTCTTGAGCCCATTCTGAGCCATGCACGGGGACATCGGCTAGACCTATTAATTTTAATATAGCATAAAAAACAAGGAATAAGGTCTGAAAGAAAGAGAATGAGCTAAAAAGATGGATTGAAAGTGAATGGAGGATCCAATCAAGTCAGATAATTTTTTACCAGATCTTTCTTTTCTTCGACAGAGAATGTCAGACTTGATTGTGTGTCATTGTGTCATGTCCTTTTCCAATTCTGCATTTCTCTTTTATTTTCCCACTCTCAGTCTCTCTTTCTGAATTTTCAGGCTTTTTCCACCCTTCCACCCTATTTATTTCAAGACTCTGTTCAAGCTTTCCTCAACTCTTTTCTTCAGCTTTGTTCAGGTCTTGTGTTTGGTGACAGCCTGAAATTGCTTTCTTTTTTTTTCTCCTCTTTTTCTTTTTTGATCTTCGCTGTCTAACCTGATCTCTTCAAAGATAAACACAGTTTTCTCAATCAGGGAAGCTTGTTTCCGCCACAGAATAAAACAATTTAAAAGATAATTGCGACAATTCTCTCACAATTCTGACTTCATGTGTGATACAAACTCACAATGGCGAGAAATAAAGTCAGACCTGTGAGATATAAACTCGCAATTGCGAGAAATAAAGTCAATTGTGAGAAATAAAGTCAGAATTGCAAGATATAAAGTCAGAACTGCAAGATATAAACTCGCAATTTCGAGAAATAAAGTCAGAATTGTAGAAATAAAGTCAGAACTGTGAGATATAAACTCGCAATTGCGAGAAATAAAGTCAGAATTGTAGAAATAAAGTCAGAACTGTGAGATATAAACTCGTAATTGCGAAAAATAAAGTCAGAATTGTAGAAATAAAGTCAGAACTGTGAGATATAAACTCGCAATTGCGAGAAATAAAGTCAGAATTGTAGAAATAAAGTCAGAACTGTGAGATATAAACTCGCAATTGCGAAAAATAAAGTCAGAGTTACGAGTTATGTCCAATTCTTATGGGACATTTTTTTTTCTCAGAATTGTGACTTTATATCACACAATGCGGACTTAAAGAGTCAGAATTGTGAGATAAAAAGTCGCAATTACCTTTTTTATTTTTTATTCTGTGGTGGAAACAAGCATCCATAGTTTCCCAAAACCAACTATAGTCGCAAGTTCTGTCGATACCAGTAGACTTCAATGGAATTTGCAGCCATACTTGCAGCTAACGATGCTTTTGGGAAACGCACTCCTGACTGAATTGAATAAAAATGTTTTGAACAAGAAGTCAGGAACCAATGTTACAGTAGCGCAGAGGAGAGGCAAGGATCTAATTGCAGCAGTTTATTAACCAAACACATAAACCAAGATAATCCAAAGAGAAATGAATATGAAAATAATCCAAACAGGGACCAAATAAGCGCAACATCTTTACAAACATGTGCAAAGACAACAACCATCAAAAGACAACTGAAACACAGGGGTAGATATACACAGGATAACAAGAGACTAACAAGTTACAGGTGTGGGAAATGAATCACTATGGAGACTAACAAGGGTAACTATGGAAAAAAACATGGCAGCTGTGGAAACAAATGGCTGAATTCAGAACTGCATACTAGCATACCACTCATTCTACTTTTACCATATCTTGGTATGTGGTATGTTAGTACCCAGCAAGCAATAGCCGCCATTTCACCGTCTAGGTTAACTATAGACCCGATATAGTCCGGCTATGAGTAACCCACTTCTAGCCAAAATAACCTTGAATTTGGATACATGTCGTTTATGACAAAATAACTTGCGAGATTTATGATATTCCATCATGTAAGCAAAGTCAACAGTGATTACAAGGTGTTTGGTTTTGTTTCTTTGACATGTTATCTAATCGATGACTATTCTTGGGCAATGGTTAGACGTCTATTAAATTTTCACTGACAGCCCAAATTTTGCCTTGTTTTCGCCTAGACGTCAGGGCTGTGTTTGGACGGCTATTAGATGCTTTTAAAAATGCAAAATTGCTTGCGGGTATGTGGTTCCGAATTCAGCAAAAGACAAACAGGAGCTAAACACAGGAAGAAAAACAGCAGTACAAAAGGAACAGAACATGCAGTTCAAAATAAAAGTCCTTGAACACAAAGCAAAGGGGGAATTGTGGCATTGAACTAAGAGTGACAGAGCGAGTCATGCACTTTACTGAAAGGTGATAAAATCCATAAATTATAACTCCACTGCTATTATTATTAGTAGTAATGTAAAATCTAATAGCGATTGTTGCTTTACTCTGTAATGGTTTCTAGAATTTAAATGGATGCAACAATCGCATTTCAGTGTCTCACAGTCATATCTGTGTTTGTGATGTTTATTGCAGGTCAGTGCTGTATGTTTGGGTTCAATGCTTTTTCTCAAATTCTCAGCTATTCCACTGACATCTCGCAGATAAAAGGACAGGGATAAAAGAGACAGAGGTATCAGGAGAGAGCAGAGGAGACAGATTGCAGTATTTCTCTTCCTAATGGCGGCAAAGT